>NC_140450.1:9966384-11273884 GCF_963576455.1 Neolamprologus multifasciatus | reverse complement strand
AAAACTGCAGGCTTATATGCTGGAATATTTCTATATTACAGTTTTTCTTTCATTTTTTTTTAAACTTGTACTAAAACACATGTCTAAGTTTTGCACAGTCGTCTTTTTCACTCTATTTCAGGTTTGCTGCCAAGGAAAAAGTAACTGTGAACTGTGTCCGAGAAACCTTCTCGTATTCATTTTATGTGACACTCGATACCCTGATTGTGGATTTGCAGCATCCGAGCTCCAGGAATTATAAAAACATCTACCCACACATTAAGACAGCAAACTAAAATGTTTAAAACAGTGGTTTGTGCAGATGCTACAATTACTCTGCATGATTTACAAATACCTTACCATTTATGGCACAATGTAAATAAGGACAAACAAAATAAGAAAAAAGGTGCGTAATTTTTTTCATTACTTAACACAAAAGAGGAAGAATGCCTTAATTGGTCAGTTTCATAAGAATTTCAAGGAGATAAGAGTCTTGTGTTGTAACATGACCTGATGTAACTTTTGACTTATTCCTCTGTAGTAGATTGTGTTCTTGAAGTACTTTATATGTAATATGTGTCTTTGTTTGTGATTTTCCTTAATGAGACTTGAGAGCTAATTGTAATCCAACACAGATGAAGACAAAGTGGGACAGACGCCAAACTAACTTCCCCCCTAAGCCATTACACCCCAAATTGTTGTATTTTCAGCAATTTAATGTAGATTTAACAGCCAATAAAAACAATGAACATGGATTATTCCAAGAAAATAAAAACCTTAAGTGTTCTGAAAACGACATGGAGCTACTTTTCAGGCTAAATGATTGATTTCCTGAGGAAGGGATGGGTTGAATAAAGGGGGACTGTGGTTGTCACAAAGGGCTCCTGGTGCCAGGTGGTTAGCCACAGTGATATAGTACCACCCACAACCCACCACAGCCTCCCAGAGGCGACCTACTGTGTGAAGAATGAGCTGTTTACTAGTGGGTTTTTTTTTTCACTTTACACGTCTGCTTAAAAGCTTCAGTAGTTTTTGTTCGGTTTGGTTGCACTCCAACTAAAATAAAATATAATAATAATAATAATAATAATAATAATAATAATAATAATAATAATAATAATAAAAACGCGGTAGCAACACATTTGCATAGCATTCACTATATGTAAACATACATCCTTTACATCCTTTAACTAGACCATCTATCTATTAAAAATGTTTAAAAACATTTATAACGCGCATATGTCTCTCTTTTTCTGTTACACACACATTTTATGTGCGTTGTCCTGAAATGTAAACGCATTAAGATTCTCCTATAAATAATAAATAGCATACATTTGAAAACAATAGCATGTCGTTTATATTGATCTATTTTATGCAAACGTGCATAAAAACGGGCGTATTTCTATTGAAAGAAATGACGAATGCAGATTTCCTCATCAAATACCTTAGAATAAAACTTGTTAACTTGTTAACTTGGAATGGTCCCGCCCACCCGGCTGCATCATCAAGCATCATCCGGGCCGGGGCCGACATCCCTGACGTCAGCCTGCTCCCTTGAAGCACCGGTCGGACCGGAGCGCTTCGGTATAAACTTGGAGCGGAGGGACAACCAGCTCAGTCCGAGCGGCAAATACAAGAACACTCAGAGTTACTGCAAAGACACCGAGAAGAGATCCTTTCAGAAGATTTCGTGTCTGGTAAGACCTTTTTTCCTCCTTTGTATTAAGATGTCACCGCGGTGGAGGTTTACATGCACCAGAGGATTCTCCTGCAACAAACTCGGTTTTACTACGTTTCCCTCTCGCTCGTTATTATGAAACAGTAATTATTAAAGGTTATTCAATTAATTGGATCGGCTTTATATGATGATGATAATAGTGTTGCAGGGATTTTGCGCGGTTCCAACTAAACGTGTCAATTGGAATTAATTATCATGTTTTATAAAAAGTAATCAAAAGGAATTGAACATTTTTTTAACTGGTGTGTAGTCTTGTGATAGAGATTAAGGTGTCTCTTTCAAACTATATAATGCCATAGATTCAAATAATTAGAATAATAGTACAGCATAAACAGCCAAAACTGTCCTAACAAGTGTTTCAGCTAATACAGGATGTCGGTTAAGGTGTGACTTTTTTTCTTTGTCTATTTAATGTCATGCACGTTAAAACACCACTCATAAAAGTTTTGGGTAAGCTGTGTGAGGAAAAAAAACTATCTTGCAGCCTATGAAGTCATTTATGTGGAACATCTCATACTTTTCTCACCCTGACCTCAGCAGCTCTCTGCATCCTCCTCCACCTGCTAAGTTTGGTGGGAGTCTAAAATCACATACAGCACTTTTCAATTTGCGTAATCAAAACTGACACAAATTGCTGTACAGCTTCTTTAAAACATGGTGATATCATGCTCTGCTGCTGGACTGTGTGTGTATTATCAAGCTGGATTCCACAATGCCTCAGTATGTGTTTCTGTGTACCAGCTTGAGCCAAGTCGAGTGGGGCTAATGAGCTGGATCTGTGTCTGAGCTGGCGCTCTGAGAGTGTTCTCCTCCTTAGCATCTGTCAGCGCTGATGTTGTCCATCGCACTGATAATCTGTACTGCTGTGTGCTGAGAGAAAGTAGAGTTTGTAACTGGTATCTGCATTCCTGGCAGTGTGGTCAACTGGATTTTTGCCTTACACTTATGTTTGTGAGTCATAGGATCAGCACCTGGGGTCTTACAGCTTTAAGCTTTAAGTGCAGGTTAGGCAGAGGACAGTGTGTGTAATTCTTTGCTTCTGGATAAAACCCTTCTTATATATCTGTAGTCTTCCTTTCTGACCAAACCTTCATTTACTTCACACAATGGCCTCGAGACTGGATGTAAAATACATCAATGCCTACATGTGTCTCTGCAGACCTCGAGCTGGCGTGACTCAGGAGGAGTCATTCTCTTTCTGCTGACCTCTGGGATTTAATTCCCCAGAACACCCTGCCGTTTTTTTGCCCTTCTTCGTTTTCTTTCTGAGGTCTTCATCCTTGCCTCCTGTCCTGCATAGCTGTCTCAGATTCCACTATCTTGCCACTTCTAACATCAGCAACTGCTCCCATAACCTGCCTTTTTTTATTTTAGGAGCTTGGGTTTCATTCCGATAAAGATTGCAAAGTATCATATTGCACACAGAGGGAAGGCAACAATGCTGCTCTCTGTTCTGTGGGAGTTTACAGAGCCAGATCACAGCTGCTTTGTTGAAGCTTGACTGAAATCCCCCGAGTAAAGAATGCATAATACCTTCGAAACATGTTACTTGCCAACATGACATCACATGCCATGACAGATCCTAACAGTCACTCTACACGCATGCAAACCTCTTACTCAAAAGAACAATACCTACTGAAAATATGGTAAAGACTCAGTAATACCATCAGGTCAGACCTGTTCAACACTTTAAAGTTCAGAACCTCTTCTGAGAAATACCAGTAAGAGACCAACTGTAAATTTTTACGCTGTAAAGGTGTTTCCTCTGCTAATTCCCCCATGTGCACCAGTGTGAGCAGTCCTCCCACTCTTCACTACTTTATTAAGTATCAAGTGTGATATTTGTGTAGATGAGAGACGGGAAGAGTGACCACAGACATGCTCAAAGTACTCAGTAAATTTGAATTTCACACAGAGGTGTAAACTTTGTTCCTTCACAGTCTCTAACTTTAACATTTCAGCGTTGTCTCTAGTAGACAAGCATGTCTGACCCCTTTTAAACTCAGTTGCTACTAATTTTTGCTGAAAAATCTGATGTCAAAGACCGTGGACAGCACTTAAGACCGATTCCTTAAAAACACCAAAGTAGCATGAACATAACTGCTCTATGTGCGTGTTTGTGTCTGTGTGCATCTTATCATCTGCTGCATATGTTTGCTGTTTTCACGTGCTGCAACTCATAGCAGCTGTTATGACTCACAGTCTGACTGTTGCTACTCTGAAAATGCTTTCATTTCTTCCATTCATAACTGACCTACTAACTGGGGGAACCACACTCTCCACAGAGTGCATACTTGGTTGTACATGTTTCAGCCACTAAAAGTCTGGGTGTATCAGACCAGTGTGTTAAGCCTCTCAGTGCCAGAAAGCTGTATTGTGTCTCATTTAGAGTTTACTTCTATTTATTGCTTAGGATACTGTTTTAGATCAGCTAGGGTTATAAACTGTTATTAGATCATTGCTGTGGACCAAAGACTACATAGATATCTGTAATTAGTTGGAATACTGTAATAAGATTCCATATTTTACACTTTTATTATTTTTACAACATTAAATTTAAGTCATATCAGATATTTTCCTTTTGAAATAGCAACTTTTTAGTTAAAAACAGATTAAAATAGGCCAGACAGATAAATGTCTGTCTTTTTGTCCATGCTTCTGCATTATTATCCACATAGATGCATTAAAAGTTGTAAAACTGACCATATAAAAACATATAGTTGTACTGTAAGATTACCAAAGGAATGTGGTTTTTTTATGGCCCCCAATTGGGCCTCCGCATGAAAGATATACTAGAAAGGGTGGATACACATATGTTAACATCCGATGAGTGTTTGTCGGCAAGTATTTTCGTGCTTGCGTGTGTTGATATGTACACCCGTTTCCTAAATACATGGGGCCTGTGCTGGTTGTGTTATAGCAGGAAACACATGTTTTAAGCTGACAGGGCCAGAGAGAGAAAGAGGGGCGACTCCACTGAGCTGAACAGCTGCACAAAGGAAACAAAAAAGAAAGTAGTGTTTTGTTGTTGCCCTGCCAGTGAGGTTCCACTGTGGGGGTTACAGCACAGGACAACAGGGTTTTTATTTGTCAGAGTCAAGAACAGCCTCCAAGAGACCTGCGCTCTTAATGGTGAGTGTGTGAATTTGTGTTTTCATAGTCAAACTCTGAGAGGGAGTCTTTGTTCAAAGGACAATGAGGAGAATGAACACTAAATCTTTGTGTGTGGGAGTGTTGATTAGCTCCACGTTCCTGAGCACATTGTGCGTGTATGTGTGTGTGTGTGTGTGTTTCATATATACTGATATATGAAAACACAATGCAGTTTTCTATTAGCTCAGTCAACCGCAGAAGGTGATTCAGTGAAGAACAAGCCAAAAGAGAAGAGAGGGCAAAATGTATGCAGATGTGTCTGGGTCTTTGCATGCTTGTTCATGTCAGAGATTTTTTGGACTATTTTAAAATCACTTGGAAATTCTTTATATGGATATTTTTTAACTTTTCAGGTCAATTGTGTCCAGTGTTGTCCTTTTTTCTTTCTTTCTACTCCTGCTTCTACTCACCCCTCCTTCTTCTGTGACTCATGTTTACTCACACTTGATTGAGGAGCTACAGATGCTCCTCTCCACCACTTTTCTGCATAATTAGACTCTTCTATAACAGAAATGGAGCAAGTGGGATATCAAACAAAAAAAGGAAATATAAATTTAGTTACTTTTTCTTGGTCTTTTGTTTTTTCCTTGAACTTCCCTTTGAAGTTCTGAGTCACTTTGTCCTCACACAGCTGCTGCTTTGCTCTGGTAGAGCAGGAAAGCTCACAGGATGGTTCAGAAACTGTTTTTCTAGTGTGCTGCGTTTCATCGCTCGAGGGCTGTCTGGACTGTGTTGTTTGATGTGGCGATCACGCTTTTAGTTTTTTTAGAGACTTTATCTGTGTCCTGTTTATTCTCAATGGGAAAGAAGTAGATTAAATGACAGATAGTGATAATAGAGTATTTTTTGGTATTTAAAGTTTTAGATAAATGGGATGATATGGCCTCATAGGAATATAAAAATAAGGGAACTGAATATAGGTCAGCATTGAGTTCATTCACTTTCCTATGAGACAGCTCTGCAAATGCTGCTAAAACTTCCTCTCTGAGTCAAGAAGTCAGCTCGGCTTCAAGAAACAAGGAATGACCCCCAGGTTCCCACAGCTACCCCACCTCCCCCCACCCTTTCCTCTCAGAAACAAGCTTAGGGATGGAGGAAGGAACGATGACCAGTGTTCATCATTTTCCTGTGATTGTTGGCTTAGTATTGGTGACAGATCAAGGAGAAAAGCTTAGATTAACATGAACATGACCTCACTTTCAAGTCAGTCACCTGACTGAATGTCGAATATTTGAAGTGATCTGAATTGTTCCGGTTTTTGCACAGCTGCAAGTGTTTTCACTGTGTGTACGTAGTGACAATGACAGCGATGGTTAATGTCTCGATATGCAAAGAACACATTAACTTTGAGAGAAAGTGGAAAAAGAAGGAGTCGGTTTTGTCTTTATTTCTGACCTATTTCACAGCTTTAGGAAATGACTATTCATAATTTTTATATTTCTCATAAACCATTGTAAACACAGTCACGTAGCTGCCAATGTATGCTATTCTTTGTCTGTGTTTTATTCCCTGATCCATCCATATGTCCATATAAAACTGCTTCTAATATGTGCATGTGTTTTCTCACTCCAGCAAACAGGAGACCTCTGGAAAAACCATGACCAGGTCACTGGAACTAATAGTGCTCCTCTCTGCTCTCTGCTGCTGCCTAGCGGACAATGTAAGTACTACAGAACAGTACCATAAGCTGTCTTCAAACTACTGAAAATCCTGCATATTTTACAAGGGCTTATCTCAATACAGTCCAATTCCTGTGGTTTATTATCCACTTGAGCAAACATTTAGTCCGTTTAATGTGTTTGAATTTGTGTTTTTGCTGTATGACAGTGTGCCACTGACTAGCGATAGCATTCATCAGCATTTTATTTTAAATTGTCTAATGTGAAGTTCATACGCTGACTGTTGCTTGAGCTGGAGGCTGAAGCCGTTCATCCAGTTGCCATGCATGTCTGCTCCATGTTTTACTGGTCCTTTCTATTGCAGGTGGAGCTTATACGCACTAAGAGAGGGACTCGTTTTTACAGAGGTGAGCCTTACAGGCAGCCAGCCAGAAGGACGCTTTTGATTATTCATGTCCAGAAGTCTTCACCTTCCACTGACACCTCCTGTGAGCCTCATTGCACTTTTGTTCATCTCCTCTAATAACACAAACTTCTTCTTCATAATCATCAGTCTTTTCATTTTTTGCTGTCAGCCACGTGTTTGTGTTCCTCCCTCCTGTGTTTTCATGTTTCTAACAATATGACAGTTATGTTTTTCTGTGTTTTGTATCATTTTATTGGCTGTATACTTATGTTTGTGTGGTGTTTTCAGTACTTTGCATGGATAGTGAGACGTCTGCTGTGCGTAGTTTTGGGGACACTTGGCTACAATGGAAGGGACAGCGTGTGGAGTATTGCCGTTGTGATTTAGGAGGACGAGCGCGTTGTCATATTGTGCCCGTAATCAGTGAGTGTGACATGGATGCACATATACACAAACACAAGGAGACTGTCTGACTTACTTTTCTAATCAGTTTTTTGTTTCCATTGAGCAGAACTTAAATGTACTATTTGTTTATCTGTCTGTCAGTCTTCTTTCCTGCCCTCACTGCCCTCTGCCTTCTATTATAACTTCACTTCACCTCTAACGGGCTGTTATAACCTCAAATGATTATTTTTTGTTGGCTTGCCTCGGTTACGTGTCCAAATCCCTGTTATTTCAGTGCATCCAAACGAAGAGCTGCTGGGTTTTCTGTGTTTTTGAGTGGGCGTCGTTTAGTCTGAGATTATTTGAACTGGATTCTCCAGACATGCCCTCGTGCGTACTTTCACCCCCACTGACGAATTCTGTGAAGGCTGATTACCCCTCCCTCAGTCAAATTACAACCACATTTTCAGTCTGCCAAACTGCAACATCTGTGAGCTCATACCACTGGGAGTGACAGCAGAGCTGTTATTCTAAGCGTCGGCCTTTAGGAAATGTTGAAATAATAAATGAAAACGAGGACTGCAGATGGCATGAAACCACTTCTGCTCTACAGAGAAATCCTTGACCTGACAGAAAAAGTTTCAAAAAGAAACTATGATGATATTTACTACAAGTAACAAGAAAGTCCGGGTGAACCATGCACAAAGACTTTTGCATGATCCTCAGTGTTTCACTGTAGTATATGACACACAAGCCTCAAACCCAATCTGTACAGTGGTCATGGCACATCCATCATATACTAACTATTTAAACTGTTAGTGGATGACGTGTGGCTGACTAAACGGCTCTCTGTCTGCCTCTTCCAGACTGCTACGTGTCTCAGTGTTATAATGGAGGAACCTGCAAGGAAGCCGTGTACACTTCGGACTACATCTGCCAGTGTCCCCGAGGCTTCACTGGGGCTCAGTGTGAGATCAGTGAGTATTCAAGAAACACCTAAACCGTGGGTGTTCAGCTACTCAACGACCAAAGATAAAAATAACAATTAATATAATTTCATTATGTTTTCATTTCAATTTCAAAAGTGCCAAAAATCTTATTCTTTCTAATTAACAATCCAAAACCACAAATATTCAGTTTACAGATACAGAACAGAAAAAAAAGCAACAATGAAAAAGCTGTTAAAGAAGAGTTCACTCCAAGTTTTCAACATAAAACTCGCCAGTAATCCTTTTTTGGTGACCTAGGTGACTCAAATGATAGGTAAATAAAGAAAGGAAAGAAATCCATAAACTTTGTTGTGAAAACTTTATAGTAATAACTCATTTTGTTCTACTGAATTTTGTTGCCAAACCAAAGAAACTGCAACACAGCTCAACCAAGGGTGGTTGCACTCAGTATTTCCTTCCTTTCTGTCACAAGAATACACCTATTATCATGGGTAGATGGACACTACCAATGGTTTATATGATCGGTGTTTATAGGTTGGCTTTAAATTCAGGTGTTTTCTACCTCCTCCAGTATTAACATCAGTATAAAAACTGTGCACCAGGAGCTTCATGGCATGGGTTTCCATGGCCCAGCAGCTCCTGTAGGTGTAATGTGTAGTTCTTACATGAAATTTGTAGATGTTCATGAGCAACAAAGTCACGATTTCTGGAAAGAGACACTGACTTTTTCAGATGATTTTTTGTTTACAGCTCCGAGGCCCATAAGGCGAGTGTCACTTATATTTAGGACAAGGCAACATTTCAATAACCAGAGTCTCCAATACTGGACAGGTCACACCTAAACAACCTAAAATAGACAAATAGCACTACAGGCTGGAGCAAAACACATGCGATTGATTTGTACTGTGCTTTTAAAGCAGCAGTGACTTCGGGTGTGTCCATAAACTGGTGGCCTGATTAAAGCTTGTTAGTAACTCTTGATAAGATCACAGTCTGACTGTGTGACTCATACTACTGGTGTCATGGGCCTGTGGTTTGGAGGGAAGACATAAGGATCATAAAGGATGGAAAGACATTCTGGGATATGAATGTTTTTGTTTCTGTGGCCCACTTTTAATCACTTGAAGGACACTCCACCCTCTCAGTGGAATAATTATCTGAACTTCAGCGGTCACAGGCAAATGATTTTAGCAAAAAAAACTACAAGTTAATATGGCCAGGCTATAAATCTGATGCATTTACAATCATCATAGGTTATGTTTGGTCACTGTTTTAAAACCACTAATTGGAAAACGGCGATATAAATGCTATTAGGGCACAAATTTAAAGCCTTATGTAAGTAATAACAATGGTTTCATAATTTATCCAAAAGCTTTTTAATAGTCTAAAGCTTTTTCAAATCTAAAAAAACAAGAACAAGACGTATTATGTCGGAAAAAATTACTCAGACCAGTTATTACGTTAATATCAGTCTCATATATAAATTAGCGACTACCACTGTCTGTTTCTCTCTCCAACAGACACCAATGAGAAGTGTGTTGTGGGGCAGGGTGATGGGTACCGTGGCACCGCGAGTGTCAGCCAATCAAGAGCAGAGTGCATCAACTGGAACTCAACGTCTCTGAGAGGAAAGAAGTTCACGGCTCGAAAAACAGACGCCGTCAGCCTTGGACTGGGCAATCACAACTTCTGCAGGTACCTGTGCTGGAGCGTCTGCGTGAATATTTCATTTGCTATCTATAAAAAATAACAAGACTGGGATTGTTCGTCTTGAAAGCTGGTGGCCTGGTGTTAACAAATACTGGAGTAGACTTGTAAACATAATATCCGAGCCTTTTACGGAAGCTATGAAGATGTTCCCTTATTGTCTTTGTGTTTCTCCTTATGTCAGGAACCCTGACGGTGACAGCTCTCCCTGGTGTTACATCTATAAAGGCACACAGATTGAATGGGACTTCTGTTCTTTGCCCAGATGTCCAGAAGGTATAGATATACAAAATCCTAACATGTAGAAAGATCAAATACCATTAAATGTGGGCTTACATACATCTGTCCATATGTGCTCTTTGGAGCAGATAAGCACAGAGAATGTGCGCTCGGCTCTGGCCAGCAATACCGAGGCACAGCATCTGTCACCAAGAGCGGCTCTCGCTGCCTCCCGTGGGACTCTCCCGCTGTCAAGCGCAAGATGTACAATGCTTGGAGAACGGACGCATTGGAGCTGGGACTGGGCAGCCACAGTTTTTGCAGGTACATAGGCCAGCACCTATTTTAACTTCCTTATAATTGCAGTACATTTGATGTTCTCCTTTTAAATAAAAAAAAATCTCTTTTTTATTCAACAGGAATCCAGACAATGACGCAGGTCCATGGTGTCACACCTACAAAAATATGATTCTGACCTGGGAGCTGTGCGACGTACCAAAATGCTGTGAGTTCCTTTACATCAATGAGTTCATTTGGCAGCGATAGCAAAGACAGAAGTTAAATATTGAGACTGAGGATAACCATAGTTTTCCTTTCTTTAGCGAGACGTCCGCCTGTGCCCACTCTTGACCCGCGTGCTCCCACCACTAATAACAATAACAGAGGTAGGATATCTTCACAGCCAGTGAAAACACCTCAGACATAACCAAAAGTCCACCTCCTTCTGGGTGTCGATTAATCCTACTGTTGTTCAACCATCATTCTCCAACCTGTCTCTTCTGTAGGAACATGTGGCAAGCGTTTAGACAACACTTTATCCCAACCATCGTCCCGCATGTTTGGAGGCAGAGCGAGTGAAATCACGGAGCAGCCGTGGCAGGCGGCCATTAATTTTTACCAACCCCGTCACAAAAAGCACTTTCATCTATGCGGAGGAATCCTCATTGACTCCTGCTGGCTCCTGTCTGCTGCACACTGCTTTGAAGAAAGGTAGCACTGACTTCCAGCTTTCGCGCATGCACGCACATACACTAAACACTAGTTGAACGTGTTTGCCATATAGCAAACAAACGGGTGCGCTCTGTCTTTTCAGAAACGATGTAAATAAACTGCAAGTAATTTTGGGGAGAACGTTTCGGAAACAGAACTCCAGCAGCGAGCAGATTTTCAGCGTCGAGAAACTCTGGATCCACGAGAAATATGACAGGGAAACATACGACAATGACATTGGTGAGTGAACATTTCATTGTAACAGAAACAATAATCCAATCGTTTTTAACTTTGTTTCGCACTTTTCATTTATTAATATAAAAGTTTAAAAATAAACTTTTAAACACAGCAGTTTAAACCTATAGCCCAAATTAGGTTTTCAATACAGTGCGTAAACTTAAGATTAATATCATAGTCGGTGCAAAGAAAGGTATTGCTTTGTGTTGTACCTTAATCCAGAGACACAAATACACAATTGAACTTTTGGTCATGTCTTTGAGCTGTTGGCTTTGTATGATTTGGTCTTAGCCACAGGAGCCCCTCCCGACTGTATTTCAAACTTTCTGCAAGAAGGTAGGGTGAAAGGGGCCAAAAATATCTAATTTTAAGAGCATGACCTGAAAAGATGCACCAAGGTCCTCTTTAAAAGCAAACAATCATTGCCAGACTAAAAAAAGAGCTCTTAGTCAAACTGTTTGTGTGGAGAATTGAGGCTACTTTAGTCATACTTCAATGTTAATAATGAAAACAGAATGAGACGCTTTAGTGAACTTGTTTTCCTCCAGCAGTAATGATATGGAAGCTTAAGTGGGCAGCAGAGGCTTGTTAAAACTTTAACTCAACTCTCAGTCTTCATCCCACATTTTCCCAGTGCATTGCCTTGACTTTCCTTTGGTCACTTTCCACTTGCAGCTATTTTGAAACTTAAGACGGACGTTGGCATCTGTGCTGTAAACTCTCCAGAAGTTCTTCCGGCGTGTCTGCCCGAACGTGGGCTGGTGCTGCCCGACTGGACTGAGTGTGAGATCTCAGGCTACGGAAAAGACGCAGAATGTAAGAAAACTAAATCATAGCCTTTTTTTCATTTTTTATGGCTACTACTGTACTTATCGCACAGACAAGTTGGTGTCATTTTAAGTATCTGAGCAGCAGGGGACAGTATAGGCAATCTAAACGAATGCAACGCTCTCTTCACAGTTTCTCCACAGTATTCTGAGCGTGTTAAGAGAGGTTATGTTCGCCTGTGGCCCAAAGAGCGCTGTGTCCCAGGGGTGCTGTCTGGACGCACAGTTACCTCAAACATGCTGTGTGCTGGTGACACTCGAGGCCTGGACGACGCCTGCAAGGTGAGAACACCCACACTTATCCTCACAGTTAAATCATGCTTATAACATTATAACTTTTATTTTCTTTACACTTTCCCTTAAATTTGCTTCTTGGATTCAATTACAGGGAGACTCTGGTGGCCCGCTTGTCTGCAGATACAATGACAGGATGACTCTGATGGGTGTGATCAGCTGGGGCGATGGGTGTGGGCAGAGAGATAAACCTGGAGTCTACACCCGTGTCACCAATTACATTGACTGGATTAACAACATAGTTAAAGCAAACCTGGTTTAAATCAAAAGAAGATGCAAATGAGATGCTGGAGACTAAACGCAGAGGGTGGAACAAATATGTTTATCATTAAGTTGATAGACTGAGACACCCACTGGACTGTTGAGGGCTGGCTCTAGATCCCACCAGACAGAAAGCTTAAGTCATAATGGCCATTTCTACAGAGACACACACAAAAGACCTCAATCAGGAGTTTTTGTGCTCCTGGGTTTTATGTTCGTTACAGTCTTCAGTGTGAAAGTGAAAAGATGAACTGAAAACACATTTTTTACCTTCTTTCTGTGAGGTTTTAAAGCTGATTTCCCCTCCTGAGCACTGGCAGTTAACCTATCTAGATAAATAGGAAAAAATTAAGGATATCCCTCTGCTTTTTGTGGTTGACTTTATGCTGGTTTATACAAAAATGACACAGTGGCACGCTTAAGATCAAAAGCACTTTTAATCCTCACTCAAAGCAAGCCTTTACTTTGCAGAGTACAGTAAAACACATGGGGATGTTTCTCCACAGGGCATTTTAAAGTCCTTTGTCAGGAGGACTTGTCTTATAGCTGAGAGATACATTTACTTAATTAGTTTAATGCAAAATGCTCTGCATTTGCTCACAAAAGGGCCTTCATCCAAACCACAATCTGCTGGTTCAGATTCTGCTTGTTTTTGCAGATTTTAATAGTTTGGCACTCTGCTGTGTTGCGCTGTAGATTTGAACTTGTGGGAGAAGGTAACAGGAAATACTGCCTCATTCTGGAAACCTGTGTCTTAGGAAGAGTCCTCCTTCAGCTGCACCTGGGCTGAGCCCATACTTGTATGTAACATGTATATTCTATATTGTATACTGCTTATTGACTGCAAAACTCAAATCTGTAAGAAACTCATGTCTTTTGTGAGAATCTGGATTTCAGAAGTTTTGTATTAAGTTAATGTTCATGTTTGTTTTATATTATTTTGTAGAAATCTAAATATGTTACTTATCCCTGTATTGCCACTTGATAATTTATTGTTGCTTGATAATTGTTATTGCCTTTCTACCATATTCATATTCAGTAACACCATTGTCAATAAATAACATTTGAAATCATTTTATCAGATCATTTTAAGCTCATCTTTTTCTTTCTGTTGGAGGAAATTAAGTATGTTCAATCTCATTTATAGATAACGACAGCCACCCTAATAGGTACACCTGTTCAACGGCTACAAATATCGATCTGGCCAATCACAGGACAGCAGCTCAGTGCATTTAGGCATGCAGACCTGATCAAAACTAGCTGAACTTCAAAACAAGCATTAGGATGGGTGATTTAAGAGACTTTGAACTTGACATAGTTGTTGGTGACTGACCAGCTGGTCAGAGTATTTCATAAACTGCTGAGAGAATGGTCCACAAAGGAGAAACTCAGTGAGTGGCAGACCTCCCAACATAAACGCCTCGTTAACAGAGATCAAAGGCTAGAGCGCAGAAATAACTTAAAAAACAGTTGTTACAACCAAAGTATGCAGAAGAGCATGTCTGAAAGTATAACGTGGAGCCTTAACGCAGGAATGTTACAGCAGGACTGGATACCTCTCCTGTCAACTAGGAAGTAGAAACAGGCTCATTAAACTGGGACAGTAGAATCCTGGAAAAATGTGGCTGGTCTGCTGAGTTTCAACTACATTCAGATAGCTGGGTCAGAATTTGGCACAACCAACATGAAAGCATGGATCCATCCTGCGTTGTATCAATGTTTCAGGCTGCTGCTGTTTCTTTGGCACACTTTGTGTTCCTTAGTACCAATTGAGAATTTTTTAAACACAACAGCCCACCTGAGTATTGTTGCTGACCATGTCCATTTCCTTATGACCATAGTTTACCAATCCCAGCTGGTTCCCATGGTCCCACCATGTCATGAAGCTCAGACTCTCAAACTGGTGTCTTGAGCATGACCGTGAGCTCACTGTACTCGAATGCCCTCCACAGTAACCAGATCTCAATCCATTAGAACACTTTTGGAATGCTGTCAAATGGAAGCTTCACATCATGGATGTGCAACCGACAAATCTGCAGCAACTGTGTGTTTCTGTCTCGTAAACATGGACCAAAATCTCTAAGGAACATTTCCAGCACCTTGTTGAATCTATGACACAAGAATTGGATCATTTCAGAAGGCAAAAGAGGGTCTTAGTAGTAGCAAAGTGCACCTAATAAAGAGTTGAGATAATTTATGTCTCTAACATTGCCTGTTTCTAAATCACATCCTCTTTAAAATGATTTACAAGGCTTTTTTTTAAACCCTACCAATCAATTATTTATCAATCAGAAAGGTTCATAGTCAAAATGCAAACATATATTGGAAGATGGAAATTCAAGTATTCCTAATGAAATAATGATATTTGACAATAATAAAATGATAAAATGATGGGAAAAGTAACAAAACTGGTTGAAAGATCCATTTAAACTGTCAAAACTGGGAACAATTTTATTATGTTAGAGCAGCAAATGTAATGTTTTACTCTTACAAGGTATAGTTTACTTTTACCAATGTAAAGGCATTTGTATTTTAATAATCCAGTGTATTACTACACACCAAATGTGAGTGACGATTCATCAAAACATACCAAAGCATTATTTAAACCTTCACTTTCCTAGTTAGAAAAAGCACAACAGTTTCCTTTTATAATAGTACTAGAAGAAATGACACCTTCACTAAAGTTATGATGCCAGCATTTTGTCTCCTGGAGGTTCAATAAAGTAAATAAAAGTATATTCAACATCACATGCTAAACTAGGTCCTATCATTTAGTTAGGAGTAATAGCTTCATTAAATACATATATACCGTGTTAATATTTTATTTTTACAGCATACAAAGAGAATGTCCTTTGCTGCCAACAAATCAGCAATTTCAGTTGGTTATATGACTGTTAGGTAGGGAAATTTGGAGCCATGTTCAAGCTGTGCAGCAGGTCAGTTAAAGGCAGACATTTGAGCAGCAGGTGAGGCTGTCTGTTACTGTTACAGGTAGGAAATGCAAATGAGTCCAGCTAGAGCTGATTCACACGGTCTCTGGCTCACACGCTTTAATCTATAAAGCATTTGCATCCAAGGACCGAAACAAAGACATATCCTCATGACTTGAGCTGTGAGACGGGTCCCCAAGTCGTGAAAATGGTAAAGTACTGTTTAATTAAGTTTGTTATATTTTGGTTTATGGTCTGATAACTTTGGGTGGAGTGAGAAGGAAGCGAGCAGGTGTTGTCGAGGCCCACTGTAAAACTTCCATGTAGTTATTTTTAGCTCACCTTTATTTCTTCTTTGGAGTTCGGAGTGTGGGAAAGATACGACGGCAGAGATAATTTTAAAGATGTGATTGTATGAGAGTTTAAAGGGTAAACAATGAAAATATCCCAGAAAACTAGCATTTAGAGACAAGTTGAAGGTAAACTTTTACCTGCAGGCATCTGTAACGACCAAATAAATGTCCTCTGGCAAATCAAACAAGTTTGTGTGTTGCTTGATGGTTTCCTGAAGTTATTAGATTTTGTTGGATCGAACACTGAATCACAGTTGGGTTTGGTGCTATTTTTAATTTGCGCTTCAGTTTCACTTCCTGGTTTGAGAGAAATTAAACGACTGTTGTTGTGATCTTTTTGTACAGTTTAGTGGAGATGTTCCAAACTCTCTCCGAGGTTCTTGTAGAGACACCGACTGACGTTCGGACTGAAATCTTTGCACGTTTAACTCTTTTATGTCTAAACATGAAATCTGCTCATACTGTATAAATGACATAGAGCTACAGAAGTATTTTGGCAACACAAAAAGTCTCTTTGCACATGTGATTCAACAGGGTTCAAGTTCCTCTTACTTTTAGCAAACAGTTCTTGCAGGTACATTCTTCCGTACGTTAACAAACATTAAACACAAACAAAGGCGAGCTCCAGCTTTTGATGTGTGACTGCAATATAACTAGTGCAGAAAAGGCAGAACGTAATCTTTCCACCTTAAACAAATGTTCGAAGATAAATTTCATGGCAGCTGTTTGTGAAGATAGTTTCTGAGAAAACAATTTTTTAATTCCTATCAAATATAATTGCTCGTGATAACAGATGAATAGAGTATTATTTGAATAATGCGTGTCTAGTCCTTGTGTGCATCAGATTTCGCTCCACAGCTGCGCGACTTTTTCCTCTTTCCTCCTGTTTACTCCCACAGATTCTGACACCACTTTTTTCAAATGCTCCACATTTTATAAAATTTCTCATCTACAGGTAGCGTTTTAACACTGCTCTTATTTTAAGACAAATCTTAGCATTGTCACTGTAACCTAACTCAGCCTTAACATGTAGACATGCTTGGGATTAGAAAGAATGTCGTGAATAGCTGACTAGTGATGTACTTCTCCTTTTTTATCACCTTTCCCCTGCTCCTCATTTATCAGGACTGAAACACCTGGTTCCTGACGTGTTGTGTGTACAGACAGAAAGTGATCTCTCCCTGCCTGTTTATCATCATTTACATTACATCAGCACTTCCTCTACAGCTGCCTCACGCACTGGGACGAACTCAACTTCCTGATATTACTTTTGTAGTGAATTCCACCGTCTTCTGTAACCTCAGCCGTAAACAGCTACACATAAACTTGAATTTCACAAATATTTTTAGTACACTTTTGTTTCAAAGCTTATTTTGAATAAGATGTAGCAGCAATCAAAAGCCAGACAGATCATTCATGAGGATACAGTTGGGAAAAGTTGACATACCCTCATCATGGGCATGAATGTCATGGCAATTTTGGCTTTTTAAAAACTGCTCCTTTTTTCAGGTGGGAATGATTGTTTAACATACACAGTTAAAAAAGAAGAATTGGATGCAAAAAGTCCAATTTATTCTAATGCACACAGGGTCAAACGTATAAAAATATTGTTAGACCCTGTTGGTATTTGGTTAAATGTTCCAAATCAAGCTGGACGCCAACCAGACACTTTTGTTAACCATCACCAAGCATAGTCTGTTTGGAAGGCTGACCACTTCTCTCGGCAGAATTGGTAGAGTCTATCTAAGCTAGCTGGCTTCCTGGCACAGACCTGGCTTTTAAGTGTTGCTCACAAATTTTCAGTTGGGTTGCCATCAGAAGGTCAATGTTAGCCCGCTTTATCAAGTCCAAAACCAGTTTTGTTGTGTTTTGAGGATCATTGCCCTGCTGGAACATCCAACTTCACCAAATTTTAACTCTCTGCTGTTTGATTTGGAGTGAAGTTGAAGAATTCATTCTTTATTATTCCAACAAATTGTGTGACAGGTGGTACAGTGTCCTTAGTTTTGAAAGCCTCACCTTTATTCCTCCAAATGTCCTTCCTAATATTGTGGCCAAATTGCTAAATCTTTGTCTCATGTGACCAAAAAAACTTATTTTGCTTGTCCACGTGGGGAGCTTTAAATGTCAGTTGAATTTGAAGTTGTTGATTTTGCAGCAGGGTTAGTTTTTTTTCCGTCAGCACCCTCTCTGTTCACGGCAATTTGAAACTCACTTCAAACCCAAATCATCACACTTGCAGCAGTTAGTTGTTTGAGCTGATGTGCTGTGTTTGGTTTCCCAAATGTGGCACTGTGCATCATAGGATCACCACTTTGGTCTTGTTGGTACATTATTTCACAATGTCCTTTGGAAGAAAGAAGAAAGAAAGGCTTTTCCCTGGCAACTCCTCAGAATGAGCCGTGTGTGTTCAGTTTAAAAAAAAAAGTACTGTTATAAACTTTGACATTTATCATGAAAACTGACAGCTGCTGCGTCACAGATGTAGCTCCCGGGATTTGTCCATTTCTCTGAGCTTTGCACAGTCAGACCTTGGAGTGAATTTGCTGGGACATACATGTCTGGGAAGATTGTCGCATTGTGTTAATACAATCGTGAAAACTGTAAAGAAACAAATTGCCAAAATGTCTGCTTTTACAGAGGTGCTCATACTTGCCCTGTGAAAACTTTCTTTTTTGTGACTTTATGTTTAGGGTGGTGGAAACAGTGAATACAGCAGGTGTTCTGTAATCATGGGCTTTATGGACAATAAAGGAGGCACGTTTCAGGAAAGAAGAAAAACCAGCTTTAGATTATCAAGCAAATTATGTCGTATAATAATTATCTAATATGTACAGAAAAAAGCAGGAAATGTCTTATAGTGTATGCTTGGCCAGTGAAAGCGCTTATAGGTCATTACAAAAAGACAATTTTATGTCCTTTATTTAATGTTGGGAAGTTTTAAAAGATAGATATTCTTATATGAATGTTTACAGAACTGTGTCCTATCCTACTGTATTTTCATGTATTATATTGGCAGATAAAAGATTAATATATCTCTGAGAGTAAATTACACCACAAAAACATACCCTACAAACATTTTGAAGTATTTACATCCTGTTTAAAATGATACAGTGATACCTCAGGTGCTATTTTGTACTGTGTTTTTGTCTCCTTTTCTGCACCAAATAAAGCTCCATTGTTATGTGACCTTATCCAAAGAGGGAAACTGACTCAGACAGACAGATGAAGCTGATAAGTAACTGAAAGTAAATCATTATTAGCTAGGCATGCAGTTTAAGAATAATGGGCTGTGTCACATAGAGACAGCTAAATATCTGTGTTTCCGTCGCTCTGCATCTACTCGTCTCATGAAATCTGGGTATTTGTTCACTAATTTCTGTGGTTTCTGGTGTTTTTCAGAGTTTCTTTGGAAGACTGAAGAACCTGTGAGTATCATGACCAAGACAGAAACCTCATTCATTCTCATTCTTTCCTGCTAAAAGCTTATTGTATTAAAGTATCCACTGTCCATGTCTTTTCTCCCTTCTTCCTTTCAGACCTCCAGCTCCTCCTAGGAGGACGGGTGGGGTTTGTTTTCACTTTATTAAAGTTGCTTTGATGCCTTTTGTACATCTCTTATGTTTATTCGTATATGTTTGTGTCCTACAGATAACAATGCAGCATATGGGTGGCCGGAGGATGAATTTGTAAGTAGGAAGAGAACAAGTTCTTAAATTGCGTGTCTGTGGTTTATAATAGGTTTGTTATATTTTTGTACTTTTTCATTCAAGTTTTGGATATTTTTAGGGGCAGGATTTAAGTACTGATTTTTTCCTCGTATCTTTTCTTTGACTTTTCATCAAGTCTGTCTTTGTACGGACCGGCATTGTTCTCCTTCGTTTTGTACATAACTTTTTTGGGGGACAAAGAAAAAGCAAGAAGGTATTAGAACCGGAGAATGAACGTTTTGCGGTGCTGCAAATGCTTGCATTTGATGCGGTACTTGGATTGTTTTGCCACAAGTTCCCGGCATGCAATGCGTGAAAGTCACGTGGTCTGTCAATCTCTATAGGCCAAAAACAATACGTATTGTGAAGGGAACTGACGCACAATCAAGCAGACATCCCGGTCTCAATAATAACAATACACAGCAATGCTTTATCATGATAAAACTAAATAGCTTTACAATATTAGAGCAGGGTACACACTGAACAGAACAGCAGTCTATCTCATGGCAGCCATACTACTAAAATATTGAAAGTTTTATAGTTTGTTTGTAAATAATTGTTAAGATTGTTAAGATTACCAACCTTTTCTCACGGCAGGATGATGACAACGACATGTATGAAGCTCCTCCCTGTGAGCGACCGGCTGTCAAAGTGCCACCGAGAGCAGTGGAGGAGAACGTTTATCTGGGTAACATCTGAGTCTGGCAAACTTCAGCACAGATACCACAGACAGTGAAACGCTGTCTTTTCCCCTGAAATTCTTTCTGCTTTTTGCAGAGAGGACTTCCAAACCCGGTGTAACACCGAGGCAGGTTGCACCTCCACCCAGACCGAGCAAATCCTCGGTAATAAAAGCTCAGGGTCTATTTCTTTGTGCCTGTCAACATAGATGTTTTACCATGTTGTAACTGTTTTTTTTTTCATTCGGAAACCTTCGCAACGGAAGGATGCCGTCAGCAAACGTAAGTAACTCAGCTCTGTTTGATGATTTTTTAAAATCTCATCAGTCCTTTTTTTCCCCCTACATTTTTACGCTTTCATTTGTGTACTTTAATGAATCACATAAATACATTTATCTCTCTCCAGCACCTGAGGTCATTAGAAGTGATAAGCCAGGGAAGAAGAAGATGCCGCTTCAGACAGTCCCTGTAGAGGAAGGTAGTCAGCACCAACACAAAGTATTATTTTAAAGGAAGAGTGCACCAGAGTGTAACTGAGTGAAAACTGACTGTGAGGAAGATTCTTTAAGGGGTGATATGGGTGCTTCTACTACTACTACTTCTTATAATAATAATGAAGACTATACTATGTTTATGAGTTTATTAGCCATGTGGTATTTTCAGAAGCTGCTTGATAAACTCAGGTTGCCAAACACTTGTAGCCTGTGCTTGATGTTTCCAGCAGCAACATAATTTGGAGCTGTGAGCAAAACAAAGAGGAGAGTGCCACCTGCTGTAGTGCCACTGAGCTGCACATTAAACACTACAAAACAACATGCAAGAACACAAAAACTGCAGGCCTCAGAACAATCTTCTGCATTTCAAAATTATGAATATCTCAGTTTTTTCCTTTCAATCTACACTCAAATACATTCACTCAAATATAAAGACATTTCTCAGTATTATATTACATACAGTGTTTTCTTTTTGCGTTGGGAAAATGCTTTTAAGCAGAATGGTTTTTTCCATTTCTCACCCCAGTTTGTATTGATGCATCTCTTATGGAAACGAAGAGCTTCAGCTGACATTGATTGCTGTGTAAAATGGGAAAACGACCTGGATGTTGATGCTAATATTTAGTGAAGTAGAAAAAAAATCTGAAAATTTAAACAGGCCTATTTTTCATTTGAATATTGCGTATTTTAAGTATGTTACATAGGTAAATAGATTTGTGGTAGTCACTTTCATTGCTGGTGCTGTGTCGTAAACAGACGGCTAACTTAAGCTCCTACCTGGCGTCCACATATGTGGACATCACATTTTGGCTTATTTAGACCAAAATACTAAATTTTGCTCTGCAAGGGCCTGATATCCACTTATGAGGACATTATACTGCTACTGTTCTATCAAAATGTTAAATGAGTATCCTCAGATGTGGCTCTTATTTTTCTTAAAAACAAAAATAAGGTAAAACAAAAAAAATCTGATAATTCTTTGTTTTTACATTCATCGGGCCCCAATATACCCAAATATCAAAGAGAAATTAAAAATGCATGCCGTGGAAGAGTTCGGGTCTTAGGAGGTTAAGGATTATTCTAATTACTTACTGAATAGGTGCTTCATTCTGTGTGCACATGCTGATAAGCATCACCACTGTATATTTGTGATATGGCAACACAGATCACTAGTAGTCTTTTTTTCTGCATTTCAGATGTGTACCTGGATCCAACTGAAGAACCGGTGACTTTAACATTATTATGTTTTCTTTTTCTTTTGTGTGTAATAATATACACACAAAAGAGTGTCAGTTTGAGTGTGTGTGTGGGAGGTGCAAGGAGTCACCCTCGACATGTCTGCACTCAGAGGGGGCTGTTGTTCCATAAGGGCCTTTTATAAGCAGTCGGTTGTCTTTTGCTGCACCAACAACTACATAAATGTACCAATACCCATGCATCTTCTTCTGGATGGATGGGTATTCTGGGGCTGGAGCCTATCCCAGCTACCATAGGGGAAAAGGCGGGGTACACCCTGAACAGGTCGCCAGTGTGTCACAGGACCCGGCCATTCGCACGCACATTCACACCCATAGGCAACTTAGAATCACCAAATAACCTAAACCCACTAACTGCATGTTTCTCTGTAGTAGCCAGAAAGAACGCACACAAACATGGGGAGAACACGCAAAGTCCACACAGAAAGGTCCCGGTCAGATAGTGGAGTCAAACTCCGGACTGTCTTAGTGTGAAGCAACAGAGCTAATGTTGAGGAGTACGTGGTGAGGGCTAGTTCTTTTAGGTTCAGCAGCTAACAAGATGGTGTATCGGTCAGGATACAGGAAGGAGGACAACAGGCTTCCACTTTGCTGGATTGTCACCGCCAGCTGTTTAATTGCCACCTAGATGCTCAGTGTTGCCAGCAGTCTGTAGTAACAAACAAGTTGCCATGAGTATATAAATATATACAGCAAAGCTTCACTAAGATAAACACAAAGAATTAAATGAAATAAACCAACACGTCCATCTGAATATACACATAACACAACATATATGATTTGAACTATGCCAATCTTACATCTCTTGCTCCAAACACAGAAAGGACACAATAAACACAGTGAGAATGTCATACATAGCAGAAACATCCACTCTAACTGTAAACAAAGGGACTTTGGCGCCATCGTGTGGCCGAATAAAATTACTACATAATGGCGGCGGCCAGCGGCACATGCCTTTAGTCGCGAGATGAAAAATGCGGTGCTACAATGCGGTAGAATGTAACTAAAGCCGCGGCCAACATCAGAATCGGAAAATAAACATATTTAAGGAAACTTACTTCCAGTCATGAACTTAACACTCGGAGCATCACCGTGAAGGATGGCAACCAGGAACACAGCTTACGAGGTAAACAGAACTAACACGGAAAACAATCTCCCCTTCCCGAGTAGCATCGCGTTACACCTACGTCATTTCCTACGACTCCACCCCACACAATATTGCAGAACATAGACATAAATCCCAGAGCCTTTTATACAGCCGCCCCCAAAAGTGGTTACACATTTGCTCCCCAAAAAAAGGCTCCCTAATCAGTTCCAGGAGGCGACTTGCTATTCTTCTCAGTATCGCTGTCTTCCGATGGCACGGCAGGTAAAACTACCAACCGAGCAACTGGTCTGGTGTAAACACGTCCATTAACGTTCACATCAGCAGATCTGACAAGTCCATCATCACTACGATGAATCTTGATCACATGGCCTATTGGCCACAAGGCTCGAGGCAGCTGCGGATCTGCAACCATAACAACTGCCTTTTCCAGAAGTTCAGGAGGAGTTGACTGCCACTTCTGCCTCGCCTGTAAGCCAGGCAGGTATTCCTTGATGAATCTTGCCCAGAACTGATCAGCAAGAATCTGTGAATGCCTCCAACATCGCCGACTGAGGTTCTCTGTCTCTGAGTAGACCACCTGGGGTAGTGATCCATCAGGCCGCCCCATGAGGAGACTATTGGGTGTCACAGGGTCCACATCGGCTACGTCAGTGGAAACGTAGCCTAAGGGCTTTGCGTTAAGGATCAATTCCACCTCCAGCAGAACTGTACGGAGTACCTCCTCGTGAAGAGGTTGGGAACCCACACAGGTGCGTAGAGCTGTCTTCACTGAACGGATTTCTCTCTCCCATACACCTCCGAAATGTGGGGCTGCCGGGGGGTTGAACTGGAATCTGATCATCTGACGGGCGAGCCTCCCCTGCAATGTCTCTGACATGTTGGCAAAGGCTTCTCTGAGTTCTCGTTCTCCTCCTTTGAAATTGGTCCCACAGTCAGACCATAACTCTGCCGGTGTCCCTCTTCTGGCTATGAATCGCCTCAGGGCCATTAGGAACGCATCCGCATCTAAGCTACTTAGGAGATCCAGATGTACCGCCCTCGTCGTCATACACTTGAAAATGATTCCCCAGCGTTTCTCGTGACGTCTTCCTACCTTCACAAACATAGGCCCAAAACAGTCAACACCGGTTGAGTAAAAGGCTGGTTTGTACAGTCTAAGCCGAGCAGCAGGAAGGTCAGCCATCTTGGGAACAGAGGGTTTTGCCCTCCAACGCTGACACTCAGGACAGGTTCGCTGGTGCTTGCGAATTGCCTCTCTTCCACGCAGTATCCAGTAAGACCTCCGCAGCTCCGCGAAGACCCGTTCGGGGCCTGGATGATGCAGATCAACATCATATTTCTGGATAAGCAGACGTGTGAAAGGGTGTGAAGGATCCAGGACAATCGGATGCAATATAGGTCCACCAAGACCTTCTAGGCGTCGCAACCGACCCCCTACTCTGATGAGGCCCGCTGAGGTATCCAGTTCAGGTGCCAGGGTAAGCAAGCGGCTTCTGGATGAGACAGGTTTCCTTTCTGAAAGCAATCTGCACTCCTCGGGAAATGACTCCTGTTGAGCCTGCCGAAGGATGGCCTGTTCAGCATTCTGATAGTCCTCGGCACTAGATGGCGCAGTCGAGAGTCCCTGACCACAAAGCTCTTTGACAGTAACATCCAAGAGCTCCTGCCAAGTCTTGCACGCCATTCCATCCTGACAGGTAGGTGTGGAGGTGATAGAGGTTCCACAGAAGACTGTCTTCCGGAGCTCAAGGTCGTCATTACTGGGCTCGGAGCTCGGGTTCTCTGGCCATGTGTCAGGACTGTTGAGCAGAAAGGGGGGTCCATTCAACCACCGATTAGGCACTTTGAGCTCGGCTAGGGCCTTCCCTCTCGTCAGGTCATCCGCTGCATTACTCTCTGAGTCTATGTAGCGCCAGGTACAGTGTTCCGTCAACTCCTGTATCTCAGCTACCCTGGCTCCTACAAAAACCTTGTAGCAGCAGGACTGTGAGCTCAACCAGGTAAGAACAGTGGTCGAATCAGACCACAGGACTGTTCTTTCAATCGCTGAGGTGAGTTCCCTTTTCAGGGTACTGGCCAGCTGCGTTGCCAGCAAAGCTCCGCAGAGCTCGAGGCGGGGAATAGAGAGAGCTCGTTTGGGGGCTACCCGGGAGCGAGCTAGGATGAAGGTAAGGTGAACTTGCCCATCCTGTTCTACAGTCCTCATATAGGACACCGCTCCATAAGCTTTCTCAGAAGCATCCCCAAAAATGTGCACCTCACGGATGGCCCCCTTTGAGTTAGCACTGGCAGGAACATAGGCACGTGGGAAGGTAAGGCGAGGTAAAAAACTGAAGCTCCACCTCCCAGTCAGACCAAGCTTGCAGGAGGGTGGAGGGGAGATTCGAGTCGTCCCAACCATGCTTCTTATCCCATAGCTGCCTGAGGAGGAGCTTGGCCCGAGTGGTGAAGGGTAACAGATAGCCCAAAGGGTCGTACTGTGAGGCTAGGACTCTATAGATGTTCCTGAGGGTTGGCATCTCATAGGACACGGGCCTGTGCTTATAACCCAAGGAGTCGGTATTCCAGTCCCAGCTGAGCCCGAGCGTGGTCTCTAGCGGGTTGCATTTGTCCTCGGCTAGCCACAGATCCAGACTCTGTGATCTAGCTTCTGGAGGCAAATGGCTCAGGACACTTGGATCATTACAAGCCCACTGACGTAGCTCGAAGCCAGCTGATTTCAGCAACTCTCTTAGCCGATCCACCAGATCTCTAGCTTCTTCTGGTGAGCCAACACTCTGTAGGCAGTTGTCTACGTAGAAACACCTCTCGATGGAGAATCTCAGGCTGTCGTCAGGCTGTGTGTGCTCCATCACATGACGCTGCAGGGCAGATGTGGCGCAGCAGGGGCTTGAAGTTGTCCCAAATGGCAGGACCTGCCACTCGAAGATTTTAGGGGGTTCATTCACCTTTAAGTCCCGCCAAAGGAACTTCAACAGAGGCCGGTCTTCAGGGAGGAGCAGTACCTGATGGAACATCCCTTTGATGTCTCCACTCACAGCTATGGGGTGTTCACGAAACCTGACCAGCACCCCCAGCAGGGAAGCTCCAAGAGTAGGGCCAGGCAACAGGAACTGGTTCAGGGACTGTCCAAGGTATTTATGGGAACAGTTAAACACCAGGCGATTCTTCCCGTTATGACTGACAAGATGATGCGGTATGTACCAGTTCTCCTTGGGCGAAGTCTCATGCGTAACTTCCTTCACGGCTCCTGATTGGATCAGCTTCTGCATTTCTGCCCTGTAGGCATCAGCCCGACTGGGATCTTTTAGCAGGCGCCTTTCTGTGCTTCGAAGCATGGGCATGACTGATTCCTTTGGTGCATTCAGTGGCTGCATCTGTGGGTGACGGAGTAGAGGTGTAGCATACCTGAAGACTCCATCGACCATCCTGCGAGTTGTTCTTGCCTCAAGTAGGGCCACAGCCTGCTGATCCTGTTTCGACCGAGTGACCTCTTTCTCAGATCGGTAAGGCACCACATCCACCTGCCAGAGCCGCTCCACATGCTTGAGCAACTCGTCTGATTGGGCGGATGTATACAGGGATAGGACAGGCTGGGTCTGCCGCCCCATGAAAAGACTTGGCCCTTGAAGGGTCCAGCCGAGCCGGGTGTGGACTGCTGCTGGGCCTCCAGGTGGGCCGAGGCGGACTGGTTCTATGGGGGTGATCAGGTGTGGCTGGTCTGAACCAATGAGGAGCAGAGGCTTGGCTTCCTTCAGGGCAGGGACCGGGATCCCATGCAGGTATTTGTATTTCCTTCTCAGCTGGTCAATAGGATAGGTATGGTGAGCTAAGTTGAGGCGATCAGCTGTAAACGCTCCATCAATCTTGTAGTAGGATCCAGGGTTGGTAGCAGCAGAGACGCTGAAGGATACGGTATGTCCATGAAGCATCTGAATATCTTGGCGGACGGTTCGTAATGGCAGGTCCTCCGGGATGCCTGCCAGACCAAGAGTCTTTGCAGCAGCAGGGAGCAGCATGGTCCTCTCTGAACCGTCATCAAGTATAGCAAAGGTGTCTAGAGTCCGCTCTCCATGGCTCAAAAGCACAGATACAATCTTCAGCATGACACGATTGCCAGCCCCATGGCGATCAAGGTAGAGTGAGCCCGAAGCTGAACTGGTTAGGCAGCTTTCCTCCTTTGCAGCCATGTCAGCGTTGTTTCCTTCTGTCCTGGCATTTACCTCGTGAAGAGCCAGCAGATGTTTACCCTGGCAGCGGCTGCAGGGTTTCTTTAGCGTGCACTGAGCAGCTAAATGAGTTCGGGCACAGCGCCAGCATCGTTTGTTGACCTGTATCCAGTCCTTTATTTCCTCTTTGGAGAGCTTGGCTACATCATCACATTGGCTAAAATAGTGTTCTGTGCTCTCACAGTAGGCACAGTAGGCTTTGCTCTTGACCTTCCCTCTAGCTCGACTCTCCTTCACTGGTGGAAACGTGTGTTCTGATGGCCCCTTTAGGTTATGTAGGACTGTCACGGTGTGTCGGCCTAGACGGGCCTCGGCCTTTACACTGGTCCTTTCTCTACTGCTTCTTACACCTGCTTGGCCATCAAATCCTTGACACCAGGACTCCTGACGAAGCCATGCAGATAGGTCGTACAGAGTGTAGGTGCTCCCGGGCTGCTTAAACTGGTGTCGACGAAAATCAGCCCTCTGTTCAGCAGGAAGCTTACTTATTAGTCGGGCAACGTGGGACCCACAGTTCAACTCCACTTCTCCTTCCAGTCCTAATGTTTGTAACAGCCCAACTAGTGACTGCACCTGAAGGGAGAACCTTTGGAAGGCTACTGTGTCACCTCGCCTTATTTCAGGACCATCCAGGACACTTGCTATCTTTCTCAAGGCGAGCTGATGAGGTTGTCCAAATTTGTCGTGGAGGGCTGCCATGGTGTCAGTATAAGGCTTGGGTGAGTTCAGGTAAGCATCGGCGATAAGTCGAGCTTCATCTAGTTTGAGGTGGTCCACAAGTATCTGATACTTGAAGAGCTCAGTAGCATTAGGAGGGAGTAGGTTCTCTAAAGCCATGCGGAGCCTAGCAAACTCAGAGGGATCAGAATGAATGAACCTTGGAATGGTTGGTTTGGGCCCCCTGTACACTAGCTCAGCCGAAAGAGGAGCAGATGGGTTATTGCAGTGCCCACTGGTTACTCCAGTGACAAGAGAGGGGGAACTGGCTGGAACAGGCTTGGTTGGGAGATAACCTGTCTTACTTGGTGCCCAGCAGGGGGGTGGCACAGAGGGTTGTGGAGGCGCATGAAACGTGTTTCCATCTTTAACCACAGGGTCCTGATATGGGGTGCAGCGATGACTTGGCAGCGAAGGCTCACCAGCGAAATATGCTGTGCGGGGTAGAGGGTGGTACTGTACACCATTATCGGAGTATTGTTCATCAACCTTCATTTGGGAGAATCCTGTGTGCAACTCTTCCACCGGTTCAGGCCATGGTGGTGGGTCGGGCCACACCTCCTCATCCTCCTCCTGTGGCATTGTCTCAGGGGTTGTGTATATCTCTCCTGAACTGCGCTTGGGGGGATGATTGGTGCTATGCTGTGAGGCAGTCAGCTGAGCCATATCCTTCCTCAGCAGGTGAGCCACTTCAATCAGCTCTCTGAGGTCACTCTTTGCTTCCTTCAGTTCTCTGAGGCCCTCCTGTAAAACTTGCTGTGATTGGAGTAGCTGCTCTCTTTCGGCCTGCAAGGCTCTGAATTCTGTATGAAATGTGTGTATTGAAGACCCTGGCCAATTGGAAGGTGCAAATTCAGGTGAGTGGCTTCTATTAAGGTCCACATCCTGTTCACTTCTTCCCAGTGGAGGGGGTGTGTTGTAATAGGCCCCATCCCTGTCGCTGTAGAGGGGTGGCGTATGACTATACTGAGGCTGAACTCTCCCGCTTCTTGTGTGAGGCTGTGGGGTATCCCACTGCAGCATTTCCCTAAAGGGGTGGCCTGTATAGTTAACATCAAAGTCCTCAAACCGGCTTGGTCGACGTGTATGGCGTTTAGGCCTTACATCAGGACATGTCGCTCCATCTGGCTCCATCTTAATAACTGCCTCCGGCTCGAAGGACCAATGTTGAGGAGTACGTGGTGAGGGCTAGTTCTTTTAGGTTCAGCAGCTAACAAGATGGTGTATCGGTCAGGATACAGGAAGGAGGACAACAGGCTTCCACTTTGCTGGATTGTCACCGCCAGCTGTTTAATTGCCACCTAGATGCTCAGTGTTGCCAGCAGTCTGTAGTAACAAACAAGTTGCCATGAGTATATAAATATATACAGCAAAGCTTCACTAAGATAAACACAAAGAATTAAATGAAATAACCCAACACGTCCATCTGAATATACACATAACACAACATATATGATTTGAACTATGCCAATCTTACATCTCTTGCTCCAAACACAGAAAGGACACAATAAACACAGTGAGAATGTCATACATAGCAGAAACATCCACTCTAACTGTAAACAAAGGGACTTTGGCGCCATCGTGTGGCCGAATAAAATTACTACATAATGGCGGCGGCCAGCGGCACATGCCTTTAGTCGCGAGATGAAAAATGCGGTGCTACAACGCGGTAGAATGTAACTAAAGCCGCGGCCAACATCAGAATCGGAAAATAAACATATTTAAGGAAACTTACTTCCAGTCATGAACTTAACACTCGGAGCATCACCGTGAAGGATGGCAACCAGGAACACAGCTTACGAGGTAAACAGAACTAACACGGAAAACAATCTCCCCTTCCCGAGTAGCATCGCGTTACACCTACGTCATTTCCTACGACTCCACCCCACACAATATTGCAGAACATAGACATAAATCCCAGAGCCTTTTATACAGCTAACCATGCCTAGATAAACATTTACATGAACATTAAATCTTAGATAAGTCACTAATACCAAAAGCCAATAATACCTGCACAGCTGCATGAATGTAATTTGATGTTTTCTTCTGTATGGAGAAGGTTAATGCACCTTTTCATATCATATTTGTTGGTTTGCGTTACAGGACGATGATGATGACCTTTATTTAGAACCAGAAGCAGGTAAGTTCATACACACTACATAGGCAATAGTTCTGAGGCATTTTTTACAAATTTATATGAAAGTGTTTGAAAACCGGAAGTTACTTTTACTTTCCCCCCTCTCTCCAGCTTGCTCTCCTCCCCCGCGTGGGCCCATGAAGATGCCTCTGTCTCCCAGGACACCGGCACCTGCTCAAATACCCTTGTAAGTTCATCTCACTCTGTTTCAAAGCAGCTTTCATCCTATTTGCAGGCAAGCTATGATACAATATGTCTTTATAGCTGTGCATTCTAGACAATTATGTGTGTGTTTTTTAATGCAAATATGGTATTTATAATAGGGAAATTATGTTTTAAAGTCCTGGTAGTAAATTTGCAATAAACATTAGCCCTCTCACTGTCTGCAGGAAGAAGCCTTCAATCCCCAGAGATAAGTCTGTGAGTGTGTCTATTAATCTCTGTGCTTCATCTTTAATTTTCTTATGCTAAGCTGGGTCCTGATTTAAAGTAAGCTGTCAGGACACAAGATGAATTTTAAATTCTTACCCCATATTCCCATTTCTAATGTGTGAAATTAAACTTACAGGTATGACACAGCAGTAACATTTATTCCCTTTTTCCAGAATTTTGTTTTGCCTCCATTAGAGGACAGAAAAAGAGGTCAGAACCACATCTTCCTTGCTAATTAAATAAATCCAGACAGCTCACACTCAAAATATATAAGGAGTACATACATTGCTTCTATAGGTCCTTCGGCAGAAGAGAAACGTCCCACTTTTGCAAAGCCCCCTCCACCAATTCCTGGTGCTAAGCCACATCTGCCAGCGAACCTGAAGGAACCTAAAGCCAGGTAAGAGCTGACAAATACAAAGAATTTGTGCATCTATATATACTGTATATATATTGTACAACTTGCGACTAAAACATTCTGGGAACACCTTAATTGGGTGGTTTTTCCTTCAAAGTCAGCTTCACATGCATGTCTGGTGATTTTTTTTTTTACTTCTTTTATGTCTGCTTTGATTCTTAAGATAGGTAGAGCTGTTCATGTGTTTCTGCTTCTTAATTCAGATAAAACTGAGGTTATTGTTCTCGGCCCTGAAAATCTTAGAAATATGTTATCTAACCAGATTCTTACTCTGGATGGCATTACCTTGGCCTCCAGTAACACTGTGAGGAACCTTGGAGTCATTTTTGACCAGGATATGTCCTTCAATGCACATATGAAACAAATATGTAAGACTGCGTTCTTCCATTTGCACAACATCTCTAAAATTAGAAATATCCTGTCTCAGAGTGATGCTGAAAAACTAGTTCATGCATTTATTACTTCCAGGCTGGACTACTGTAATTCATTATTATCAGGATGTCCAAAAAACTCACTGATTAGCTGAAGTCCAAAAAACTTCAGCTAATCCAAAATGCTGCAGCAAGAGTACTGACAGGGACTAGAAAGAGAGAGCATATTTCTCCTGTTTTGGCTTCCCTTCATTGGCTTCCTGTTAAATCCAGAATTGAATTCAAAATCCTGCTCCTCACATACAAGGTCTTAAATAATCAGGCCCCATCTTATCTTAATGACCTTGTAGTACCATATCACCCTATTAGAGCACTTCGCTCTCGCTCTGCAGGCCTACTTGTTGTTCCTAGAGTATTTAAAAGTAGAATGGGAGGGAGAGCCTTCAGTTTTCAGGCCCCTCTTCTGTGGAACCAGCTTCCAGTTTGGATTCGGGAGACAGACACTATCTCTACTTTTAAGATTAGGCTTAAAACTTTCCTTTTTGCTAAAGCATATAGTTAGGGCTGGACCAGGTGACCCTGAATCCTCCCTTAGTTATGCTGCAATAGACGTAGGCTGCTGGGGGATTCCCATGATGCATTGAGTTTTTCCTTTCCAGTCACCTTTCTCACTCACTATGTATTAATAGACCTCTCTGCATCGAATCATATCTGTTATTAACCTCTGTCTCTCTTCCACAGCATGTCTTTTATCCTGTCTTCCTTCTCTCACCCCAACCGGTCGCAGCAGATGGCCGCCCCTCCCTGAGCCTGGTTTCTTCCTGTTAAAAGGGAGTTTTTCCTTCCCACTGTCGCCAAAGTGCTTGCTCATAGGGGGTCATATGATTGTTGGGTTTTTCTCTGTATCTATGAAGCGCCTTGAGGCAACTTTTGTTGTGATTTGGCGCTATATAAATAAAATTGAATTGAATTTAGTTGAACTAGCATTACAGCATAGCATGCATATGGCTTATTTAGTGAGTCACAAATACACAAACGTTTTATGGTTTTACTGTTTACTTTCAGTTGCAACTGGGAACTCAAAATCCAAAGTTATTCAGGACCACCATAATTGTATGATGATGAAATTTACTTCACTGAGACCCTAATGGACTCGCAGAAAGTATTATTCTTTTCTTACAGTTGTTCTGTATGAGGAAATCGCTGCTTGTTTCTGCTGTTAACTTGGGAATTTGTAGGGATTCACTCACTTTTAGTGCTAGCCACAAGTGGCCATTAAAGGAACTGCAATTTTTGACATTTCTTTAGTGTTGTGCCAAAAAGTAATTTTAGATGTATTTTTTTTAAGTGTAATGTCATTGCTTATGTTAGTATAGACTGTAGTATATGAAGGGATTATATATAATGTAAAGAAGTGACGCATTTTACAGGTATTGTTATGAGACTGGGTTATTGTACCTACATTACAATCAAACCACTCCCTTCTACACAAAAACATATCTTTATAGAACTTCTAGAACTTCTTTATAGACTTCTAACCTGTGAAAGGCTCAGAATGCCTTTATCTCGTTCATGATAGATATACTTGATGTGTATTTCACAGATTGTAAGCCAACAAATAATTTACAACACTTTAAATACAGGCAAGGATTTTTTTTGGGTGGATTATCACTTTCTGGCACAGCACCTGATCCTGAGATTATCACTGGAGCTGATCCCCATCCACAAGACCTGCAAGTGTGTGCATGTCAGAATTAAAGTTAGTGTCTAATGTTAGCCTTCTTTTCTATTTTTCAGCCCTCCAAATCCCCCAATACCAGACACTAAGCCTGTGGGTAAGCTCAGTTTTCTTTTTTAAGTCTCTATTAAATCCAAAGGGACGACTGAGGATCATTTTGAGTATATTTATATTTGCACTTTGATGTAATTGAAACACAGTTTTCATCATACTTAAAAAAAAGAAAAAACAAAACAAAACAAACCAACAAAAAACAACCAACAAAACATTTGACTGTTGCCAAATACAGATTTCCCATGAACTTGTGCTTGACAAACAACTTATCTTTATGTGTTTTAAGCCTCCTATGGTGGTATGAGGGTAACCAGACATAACAGCCTGGAGGTAAGAGGTGAACTGTAACTTAGCTAAAAGTACTTATACAATGATGTGAAAATCAAAAATCCTGAATTCAAAAGACCCCCCCCCCCCCAAAAAAAAAAAAACCCCAACAAAAAACAAAAAACAAAACAATTTGTCTCTTTTTAAGGAAAAGAAAATCTCTCCATATATGTATATCATTCTTAGTGTAGTGGTTTACACATTCACTTATCGAGGGAGACACAATCCCAAATATCTACGCATAGCAAATTTGAATAGATATATGAGACATGTTTTATAGAGTGCGCAGGTAGAGAAGTGTTATATAAGAACCAAACATTTAAGTTTGAGATGTTTGAGATGCATGAGAAACATTTTCACTCCTAGCATTTATTTATTAATTTATTTGCTTAAATTAGGGATGCAAAAGACAGAAAATCTTAATTTGAGAAAGGACTGGTAAACTTCACATTCATGTAGTAGAATATTTACTACGAAATGTAATGATTTAGTAAATAGTATAGTTCAAATTCGTCCTCATGTAGAGTAGGTCAGTAAATGCACTTATACTTCACATTGTTCTGTCTCCCTATGCTCGCTTTCTTTTTTTGTCTTTCCCTTCACCTCCCAGCTGATTGGCTGCCCCTCCTTGAATACTTTGAGTTCTTTACCTTACAGTATTGAAGTGTCTTCATGAGACTGTTGTTGTGATTACACTATATAAACAATCCTGCATTGAAGTGGGTTTGATTCTCTTGTTGATATATCTGCTGTATGTTTATATTTCAGGATAGAGAATGGTTTGCTGGTGACTGCAACAGAAAGACAGCAGAGGATCTCTTACAGAGAATCAACAAGGTAAACCTGGTAGTTTTAAAGTGATATAAAAAGATGATGATAGTATGTCTCGCTGACACTCAAACATAAAACTCAAACGAAAGCTAAACCTAAGTCAGACAGCTTCAGGGCTCCATGGCAGTGATTTATTTTCCATTTCCTCCACTTACTCTCCCTGATCATTCCACGATTCATCCATTTATCAGTTTTAGTTGTAGCCTGCTTGACTATTCTTTCATATCTGTCAAGGTTTCCTAAAATGTTCTTTTACATCTAGTTTTATTTATTAGATTTTCCTCTTCTCCTCCCTTTCTCCTTATTGCAGGACGGTGCCTTTCTCATCCGATACAGCTCTGCCCAGAGCACGCACCAGCCCTACACCCTTGCCGTGCTTTACCAGCAGAAGGTGTACAACGTTCCCATTCGCTTCCTGGTGGAAACTAAAGCCTATGCCCTTGGAAAGGAAGGCAAAAAGAACGAAGAGGTGAAAAGACAAAGCAGGATTGAAAAATTCAGGAGTTACTGAAGCTTATGAAGAATTCCGGGCATAATTTAATCACACTTCTCTCTTTATCTTCTGCTTTCTCTTAGACTTTCAACAGCCTGGATGAAATGATTTCTTACCACAAGAATAAACAACTGCTGCTGATTGACAGCAGGAGCCAGGCCAAGCACACAGCACATTTAACCCACCCTGTATGCACTTAAAACTGCACTGCAACAACCTGTTCAGACGAATCATGAGGATAATGGCACAGTCACTTACTGCAGGGCTGCTGGGTGTCAATCCCAGAAATGTAGTTTCGTCTTTATGGAATCTATAACACAGCAAAAGTACTTTTTTTCATTTTAAATAAGGTAGAGGAGACAGGGTAACTTTCAGTGCACCGAGTGGTCGAAAATCCTCAGTGACACACTGCCTCAAGATAGCATGAAGTTCAGAGCTCGTCAGCTTCTGTGCCTGTTTGCACCATATTGTCATAGTAATGAGTAGTTAACTGTTGATGGTAGGCTCTTGCTGTGAGGATGTTTAGCCTTACTGTCATCACTTTTAAAAATACAAAAGCTAAAGTTCTGCTGTTATGAAGCATTAAAATGTCTCAAGAGCTTCACAGAATGCAGCTAAAGTCTATCTATCTATCTATCTATCTATCTATCTATCTATCTATCTATCTATCTATCTATCTATCTATCTATCTATCTATCTATCTATCTATCTATCTATCTATCTATCTATCTATCCTGCTCATTCATATTATAATACTTATGTGTGATGCACCACTGAGATAAATATCTGTGTACACTACAAGTTTTAATTTAATTGTCTTTCCATTTGGTTATTTTAATGACTTTGACCTATTATATTATGTGTACTCTGCCTTTTCAGTGTATTGTTGTAGTAATTTGTGCAAAACAGACCAAAACTACATTTTATCATTTCCTCATACACTTATCTATGTTTACTATTCCTCTTTAATAACCACGATTTGCCCTAGATCCCATAACTGAAAATAAGTCTTTATTTGCGGTTTTTGTGATTTCTGTTATTCTTTCAGAGAGTTAAGTACTTTGCAAATGACTGATGTTACTTGAAGTCCTTTAAGTAAACTCAAAAACTTGAATGTTTAAAAACTTTGCTTGTGGTATATCCTGGTTTCTGTGGGTGTGTGAGAGCTGCATGCAGCTGCTGACCACACACTGGTGCCTTCACAAGGATATCAGATCGTCCGTGGTGTCACATGCTTCCTGTGAGGATTAATCATAAAACCAACCCTAAAACCACCTGGTAGAACAATTAGTGTGATACTGTATGAAGAAGTCAGGAGTCTCCCAGCTCCCAGTTTGCATACGTGAGACAGCTGCTGTCTACTTTTAAAGCTAGAATAAACTTTCTTTTTTAACAAAGGTTTTATTTGGGGCTGGATCAGGTGATCCTGAACCATGTCTTAGTTATGCTGCAATAGACTTGGCCTGCTGTGTGTGTGTGTGTGTGTGTGTGGAGGTGAGGGTCTTTCTTCTTCCCTTGCAGCTTTTCTTTTTCAATGTGCTTATACCCCACTATTGCATTTAACCATTATCAATGATTAAACTCTGTCTCCAACTGTGTGCAGAACCTCCCTGAGTCTGGTTTTGGACTGGAGGTTCTTCCTGCTTTTACAGTGTTTTTCCTTCCTACACTCACCAGGTGCTTGCTCACACATTTTTGTCTAATTTGTGTTTCTTTCTAATATTGTAGATGAAAGAATAAAATATGGTGGTGAGACCTCATATGATGTGTTATGTATTGTTTGGAGATGGTGGCACTGATAAAAACAGTGTTTGGATGTGTGCAGAGGAGGTATAGTGGATATGTTGGATAAAGGATGCAGAATATGGAGCACCAGAAAAGAGGGAAAACCTCAGAGAAAGTTCATGGATGTAGAGGAGGACATGCAGAGGGTTGACAGAGGAGTATTCTCGGGATAGGATCAGATTGAGGCAGATGATTTGCTGGGGCGACCTCTAAAGAGAGCAGCCAAAAGAAGAAGACAAAGAATAATTAGTATGTGATTTATCAACAAAAGTGTCAATTTGCGTTATAGATGAATCACTGAAGTTACCTGCATTGCATGGATTAGATGCAATGCAATGTTTTAGCCTATGTTTGTAATGCACCTATATGTGGTGCAGTTACATATGACACTCATATCCTTGCTTAACAGTCAAGGCATCATCATGTTTCTGCGCTCTTTAATTTTGACCGACTAATGTTTTTAAGGGAATTAAAATGCTTTATGTTGTCTAGTAATGTCACACAAAAGCTTGCAGCAGTGGCTAAAAACACAGATGTTTGTGGGACTGCAAATAGAAATATTTGCATAAATAAATAAAGTCTGCTAAATAACTTCCTGGAACCAGTGAGTGTAATTTTAATCTTTAAGCTCTGCTACAGGGTGACTGCTGGTATGACAAACTTGTGTTCATGGTCTAACATTCATTTCAGTCAATGAAAAGTAGCTAACAATAACTTCTATTAAAATTTCCCCCAGTCATTTTTGCATTTAGTTTTAGGATGTCATAGACTTTGATACATGGACTGGACTAAAATCACATAATTTTTACATGTGGTATCTGCATTTAAAAGATGTATTATTAATATTATTATTATTTTGATATTTTTCAAAGCTACTCATTTTAAGTTTTAATATGTCACTAGTAAATACTACATGGAGCAAGACTACCCTTCTGGAACAGGCATTTTAAATTATGTTCATATTACTGCAAGTTATACTGATTCATGTCTGGTCTGAAATGTAAATGAGGCTTTGCTGTTTTTCAAAGGAACTATGTTTCAAAGAAACCACAAACCCAGAAAATATGGTGTAAATGGTTTGACTTTTAAATAAAGCAGAAACCACATGTTCTATTCCTCACCCTCATAGACTCACTCTCATTGATGACACGCCAGAAAGGTTGTCGATGTTAACATTATACTGAAATGTACTTTTTAGTTGTGCATGTCTTGCTGCACTCCATGCACCACGGTGATGATGGGAGAGGGTCACTGACGTAAAAAGCTGCTTGGAAAAAGCACGATTTGAAAGGTCGGCAGTCCTCTGATCATCCATTCAGAAGCACATTTTATAGAAAGATGACTGCATATGTGTGATTGTGTGGTAATTATGCAAAGGTGGGGCGCATGTCACGAGCCCTGATTTCGAAGTTGGTGGAAAGGAAGGGGGAAGGGGCTGCGGCGGAGGGGTACAAAATGCGCGTTCAACTGAATTCATTGACAGCTCAGAGAAAACAATAATAATAAAAAAAAATCCAAGGGTGGGGCGTCACATGTGAAGTTATCCGTTTCAATAAGTAAGCACGGGCTTTTAAGACTGCCCATGTCCTTACAAGGCTCAGGGAGGAGATGGTTTGGCTCAGTAGTAGTTGAAGTGGACTAGTTTTCTTAGCGGAGGTGCGGAGTTTTTGATTCAGGACTGGTGTAAGGGGGGCTACTGAATGGGAGCAGTCACTGGATTCGTATGATACCAACGCAAGCCACCCAGACTACCTACTACTGCCCATCAGTTTGACTTTTTGGGCATTTAGGGCACACAAAGAAGAACACCACCTTTATCCTCTTGTTGTCCCCTTCCCCTTTCCTTCCTCGCGGACTCTTCAGGCAGAGAAACCCTCCAGAAATGGCTCAGATACTGCCGATACGATTTCAGGAGCATCTGCAGGTAAGCAGACATACAGAAAGCCCTAAATTTAATCCCAGCTCCTTTCTTTTTGCGCCACTCCTCGCCCTTGTGGGTCCGCACACACACAGCACATGTCGCATTTAAATGGAATCTGAAAAAGGGCTGCGGGGTGGTGCTCAATATAGCTACAGGCCTAGTTCTCTCCTGCCGGGCAGATGATGACTTGTAAAAATTGAACAGTCAGATCGTACACAGCCCCAATGCGGACCGGTACGTGTGTGTGTGTGTGTGTGTGTGTGTGTGTGTGTGTGTGTGTTGGGGGATACGCCGCAGTTTTTCCCGTTTAAGTTATAAACGACGCTGTCATTTTCACTGCGGTGTTTTGACACTTTGTGACAACTGAGCTCAGCTGTTCGTGGCTACGTTGTATCTGAGAAATGAATGGCACTTGTTCTCAATCTTTGTTGCTGCCATGCTGTTGTCATGTCCTGCAGCCAAATACTCCCAGTTTCAGGAGCAAAAATCCCAACCAGTGTCTCTCAAAATGCCCAGCTTTTGCACACAGCTAGGCGTAACTGATAAAAATCACTGTAATGTGTTTGATCTAACAACATGAAACTGTGCGCTTTATTTAGATCTTGGTCGTTGGATGTAGGTGTACAGGGGGATGTAAAAAGCGGTTGTGTTTGGATTCACTCGGCAGTTGAATAAGTTCTGGAAACTGGCTCAATCAGTTGTAATGAAGCCTGTAAGACCAGAAACGCATCATTCGATTGATATCTTGCCATGACCAAAACGCAATATGACATCTAGTTCCATAATGCAGCGTCAATATCATATTGATTTAATGTGTCTCCAAACTCATGCTGGTGATTATTTATTTTATTGTATTGGTTTTGTCTTAGGGAGCATCTGCACAGCTTCAAAGCAATCTGCATCAATATATCAGAGGAACTCAAGCCCCATAGATTCTGATCTTGGTGGAGAAAACACACGCGGGCGCGCACAAACACCACAACACAAATGCCCTTTTATAATCTGTGACAAGAAAAGAAAACAAGCAGCCAGTGATTTAGTCGTCTGCGGGGGAACAATTTGCACTATGGCCCCCTTTTTTTCCACTGCTATGGATTTTTAATCGCTGTCCCGTAACAGCCCCAGTGCTTGGTGTCTTGCAGCCAGAAGAGAAACTTTGTGATGCACCCCTCCACCTCCCCTGGTCTGTAGCCTGTTGTTATGGTAACAGCAGGCAGTGAAATGGCCTTTCACTAGGAAAAAAATAAAAGCTCAGAGTCCCAACCCCCCTTCTCTCTCCCTCTGCTCCCTTCCTCTGGCCAGTAGCCCCACTTTCGCAGCCAAAGATCCTTTATCCACCAAAAAACTGCCAGCCAAAAGAGCCTGCAGCCTAGCAGGCTCCTCTCCTCACTGACAGGAGCGGTACACTGCTGCTCACCGATGGAGCACAGTGCAGTACCTGGCAATGTCTGGTTATTAGTCCAGATTGCTCACAACAGCACAGACCTTTCCCTTTATACATGTCTTAAGAAAATCAGGCCTTGAGACGGTGATAAGCAGCCCGCAGCTTTATGTTTCACCTCTACCGTGAAATCCCAGCTCTGCTACAGTCGTATCTCCCTGTGAGTCTAGGTGGCTCCAGCAGAGTGAAAAATGCTTGGAATTTGCAAACCCAGGACTTTGGGCCTCAAGTTGTTTAGCTTTTTTTTTTCTTTTCCTTGGCCTGGTATTTACAGCTCCGTGTCTGCAGTCTGGGCTGAGGTTCACAAGTGTAACATGGATTTAGATTTGTGATGAGGTACCAGCTTGTTGAGCTAGCACTTGCATAATATACAGAGTACAGCAAATGCCATAATATCCTGACTATTAAAACTGTTGTTTAAATGGGCCTGATTATGCTTTTTCTCATCTTCTGTCATGCATATACTATTTAAATGCTGATAACATGGCACAAGTTTCAGAAGAGGTCTGTGAATGTGCAGCTCCACCCACCTACTGTTCAAACCTTCAACCAGATGAATGTTGAGATAAATGAGCATTAAAAAAATCGCTTTAATGTTCCTCTGTTTAGTGCAGACATATAAGATGAAGGACTGGTGTTTCTGTAGTGTTAATGCCAGCTATGGATTACCTGCCTAACCTCACACTGTCACTAAGCTGTCGGGTAAATTCTCTTTACTTTGCTTTATGATTCTAGAACCATACTGTGCATGAGCATGGCAGAATCTGTCCTTAAATCAATGCAGTAATTGGTGGATCAGTTGGGTTCTGTGGATTATGATGGAGACAAAAATGAGGGACTGAGAGTGGTCTGGTGAATTATGAAGGCGAGAGTCATTTACAGCTTTTGTGGCTCTTCTGCTGGCTGTCGGTGCAGCAGCCTACGTACTGTAGCAGCTTGTGTAAGTGCAAAGATTTCCTGCAGCTCTGAAGTGCCTGAAAATTGTCTTGTCTAGCTGAGTCGGGAGAAGTGAACCTGCTGTATTAGTACTAATGAAATGACGCCACCACGTCAAACCACCGGATGTGTTTGATAGACAACTGAGGTAAGCAGGCCCCGTTTAAGCCTGGCAAATTGCATCAGGATAGGAAGCAGGATGACAGAACAGTCTAAGCGAGTCTAACAGGACACATCTGTGACCGCAGCAGTGGCTGGCAGGGACAAGGCTGAGCGTCTGTGTTCAGTCACCGGAATTCGATCATGAATGCATTGAAAGAGCAGTCATCCAACACATACAACACTCACATTGTGTCTTTCTGTAATTTCAAATGGGCCGTGAACTTTGAAATTTGGATTAACTACAAGTGCGGATTGTTCTACAATCCACACTAGAATCGGAGATAAATATCTGTGTGTTTATTCTGACTTGGAAGTTAGAATATTAATAGAATCCATTGCTACTTTAAGGTGTTCATGATCACCATAGCTATATACTTTAGGTTTATTTATATAGGCACTATTTACACTAACACTTTTCTCAAGGCACTTTATACTTCAAGGTAAAGATCCAACTAAATTGAGAGAAAATCCCAACAATCTGATGATCCCACATGAGCAAGCACTTTGCGACTGCAGGAAGGAAGACCTCCCTGATAACAGGAAGAGACCCTCTGGTAGACCATGGGATAAGAAGGGTGTGACTGGTTTTGGGGGAGGGGACAAGAGGAGAGAAAGATGGAGAGACCAAGACAAAAAACAAACTCTGATTTCCTAGAATAAAGGCTACGCGCTTTGCGAGCAAGTTCCACTCCCCCCCTTGCATTCTTCGATTTATTAAAAAAAAAAGTGCTTGTGTAATCTCGTCATGAGCCCAAAACCATCAGCTGCTGATTCAACGTGTCAGTGCCTCAGCAAGATGTCCACCCAGCCTATGACTCACCAAATACCGTCAATGCTGCTTCATCAGTTAAGATCTCCTGCCTTTTGTTACTGCGGTATTAACGTATTAATACGTTGTTTTTATTGTCTCATGTGTGCAGCGAAGATTGCTTAGAGGAATCTGCAGTGTATCACTGGTTAGTATTTAAATGGATCACTGGAGACAGTAAGTTGAAGCTGAAGTGGGTTTTTAGTCTGGCATATTCTACTAAGAATCAGCTGGAGGGAGTGTTCTCACAGCGAGCCGGTCTCTCCACCCTGAATCGTACTGTAAAATGCCAGAGGCCTGTGTTACTGGAACTAGAATCAACATACCTTCCTACTTCTTGCCCATTGTTCTTCATTTCTCGCAAGAGGCACATGCATCACTCTGACTTCTCTTATTTACAGTGGTTCGCTCCCTCTCTTCGTTGCCAACAGGATATTGGTCAGTGTCTTGAGCTCCTCCTTTCACTCCCAACCTTATCTTTTCCTCCATTATCTTTATCGTAACTTCCCTTCCCTCTGCTTCCAGAGATAGTTTTGGCAGTCTTGAAGAGATGCAGCATATGGCTCCATTCCACCCCCAGGGCTTTTCTGTGGCCTTTACAAGATGCCTTAAACAATGAAAATATTATTATTCTCATCCTTTATTATTTAATCATTGGGACAATAAACATTAAAAAATGCCAACTGCATAATTAATTAATTAATTTATTCTCTGGCTTAAAGAAATTGTTCCACGGTTAAGCAGCACTTGAATATTGATCTTTGATGAAATATTTGTCTCTTTATCATAAACTGCAAACATTCTTCAGTTAAAGTTGATTCTGTAATGTTGTGAAAGGGGAATTATGTTAATTTACAGCTCCATATTTTTTATTCTTGGACTTTCCTTGGACATTGGCACAACCCAATCTGGCTGTGGTTTGCGTTGCATTAACTGTTCAAGAATTACAACCATTTTCATACATAGTGCCCAGTTTTCAGAGGCTCAATTTGTGCCTGATTAAGTGAGGTCAGTTTCCTCATTATTAGATGACAAATTAGGCAAACAAATGTTGAACTTTCATGTAGTTGCTTTTGACTGGAACTTTTAATATGAAGTCCAAAGAGATGTTGCTAAAACCAAAATAAGCCTATCAGAAACTGTTACAGCCCCTGGCCTTGGATGAAGTGAGGCTGCCTGCTTTATGCAATGTCCTGAAGTTTTACAATCTGGTACATTCTTAAAAAGAATGAATGCACTGACCAGCTCAAGAATTTCACAACATCTAACCAAGTCATGAGCACTCTCAAGCTGATGGACGTACCATTGTTAAGATTTACAATCAAAACATGTCTTCATGAATGGAAATACAGGGTTTACAAAAAGGTGCAAAACACTGGTTACGCTTGAGAACATGAAAATGAAACCAAGATGAACTTGCACCAGAATAGTGGGAAGAGAAAAGTGTGGAGAATGAGGAGTCATACCTCATTTTCTGTCAAACACGAGGATGGAGGCATTGTTATGGCATGGGCATGTATGGTTAGCAGTGAAACTGGGTTACTAGATGATGTGATTGCTGATAGAAACAGCAGGAGGAATTGTGAATTGTATAGGGATATACTCTCTGCTCACATTCATTCAAATGCAGCAAAACTGATTGGATGATACTTCATGGTGCAGATGGATAATGACCTGAAGCACATTGCAAAAGCAACCCAAGAGTTTCTCAAGGCAAAGAAATATGAAATTCTTCTTCAGTGACCAAGTGAGTCGCTCGATCTCAACCCAGCAGAGCAGATTTTCAGTTGTTAAATACAAAACTGAAGGTAGAAAGATCCTCAAAGAGCAGGCAACTGAAGGTGGCTGCTGTAAAGGCCTGGCAGAGCATTTTAAGGGAAGGAACTGAATTTCGTGGTCTGCATCAGTTCTGTCTTTTGATTGGTCACAGGACTGTAGGTTGAAAACAACAACAAAATCTAAAAAGAAGCCAAAAAACTAATAACTGTGTTTGGTGATAACTACATGCCCCCCCCCCCCCCCCCCCCCCCCCAAAAAAAAAAAGTGACTAACCACTGTACACATGAAAATACTGATAAGTGTAGCCTATGCTAAAGCTAGCACCTGGTATAAGTGAAAATCTAAAAATATTTTGGATACAATTAATTAGGATAATTCAATTTTTCTTTGGAAGCAGCCCCTCTGATCACCCCAGGCTGAACACTGCTGCATCCTTCCTGTTTTGGAGATGACATGATTTAAATGGCTCAGCGGTCATGATTTGTTTTCCTGCTCTATCAGCCAACTGCGAGATAGTACAGTCCTTGTGATGAGCATAAGGATTCCTTTCCGCTTGCCTCAGACTGCATAATGCAGTCAGTTCAGTCATCAGAGGGAGAGTGCATGTTTCTGTCTGTCCTCTCAGTTCAGTTAGTTTGACAATGTGTGCAGTAATTCCTCTATTCAACCAAACTGGACTTTTTCATGTTTGTTAGTTTTGAGGCAAATTTGTGTGTTGTTGTGTTTTCTGACTTGTTCTCATTAGGTTTGCTTTATTAAAATATTCTAATGTGTTCATGGTTTTCAGTGAATCTCTTGTTTTTTTTTTTTTTTTTTAGTGGTAATTAAACTTTATTTACAGCTAGCTGCTTAAAATGATGATTAAATACACTGTCAAGGTCCAGTCGAGCTTTAATAAAATTAAGTAGTAGAGATGTAATGATAAGTACAATGACAGCATTACTATTTATATTATAGGAAATTCTGGACATTATTGTCAGCTTGTGTAAAATAAAGCTAAAATAAAGCTCTGTTTAGTTAACATCCAGCTGTGTGCCCACGCTTGTTCCCTGGCTCCATCTACCACCGACCAGACCTCCTGTATGGGAAAACGACCTTTAAGAGTATCCCTGGAAAACCTGAGCAGACCTGCTGCTATTTTAATCAAGTCCATGTTATGATCCATCGCTCACTACTTTCTCTTCCCCTAAAAAGCAAATGGCAGCTGCTCCCACATATATTTTCTCACCACATTTTAAGTTGTTGCAATAAAAGCATAGTATTAAAGCAGGAATATTGTGCTTGTGGCTAAGTTTTGCTTTCACAGCCCCAATTCTTTAAAAGTTGGGATGCTGTGTAAAAATGAAAATAAAGAGAATGAAATGCAGTTCTGTTTTATAGCTTTATGTGTCACCTTATGCATATCTCTCACAAACTGGCCGCAGCTGTTCGCCTGTGAATGAGGATGGGCTCACTGACCAATAATTAATTTTTAAGTACTTTTATTACAAAATGTACTATACTGTGTATACTATGTATACTAAATATACATACAAAATGTGTGTCTCCCAACTGAATGCAATTTTCTCTTATCTATGATACAGTCTATAATAATTAATGTACTACAGTGTATTTGCATTTATGTAGGCCTTTTCTAGTCTTACTGACCACTCAAAGTACTTTAAACTACAATTTCCAGTTAACTAACAGTGCTTACTAAAAAGTGTTGGGGGTTTTTCAGGGGACAGGTTCCTGCTCATCTAGATGAAAGGGGTAGCAAACAAACATGTCATATATACCACTAGCTACAGCTCTGTCATCTGGTATACTTCTGATATATCATTAGCTCCTACCTTTTTGTTTTTGTGTATATGTGAAGACATGTCTGTGGTCGTACCCCTAAAGAAAACTAAATGTAATTGCATCTATGTTGTCATTTTTATAAACTGTTTAGCCACTTCTTGAAAATGTACTTGTATCTGTTTCAAGCTACTGACTAGCTTACTGACCGTTATATGATACTCCACCGCTGTAAAATGGGGTAACATAATTAAGCTAAAGGTTCTCACTTTTATTTCCTCAAAACTGTTTTTTAGCTGCAGAACCTGGGCGTAAACCCAGCCAACATTGGGTTCAGCTATCTGACGATGGAGTCGGACAAGTTCATCTGCATCCGTGAGAAGGTGGGCGAGCAGAACCAGGTGGTGATTGTGGACATGTCGGATCCCACCAACCCAATCAGGAGACCGATTTCTGCCGACAGTGCCATCATGAACCCCGCCAGCAAAGTCATCGCCCTCAAAGGTATGACGATGACGCATATAGAAATGACACAACACATTTAGGCAGCAGTGGCCAATAGATGAGAAATACTGTACTGGTGGCCCTATATTAAGCGCAAAGTATTTTATTATTGTTTAAAGTCCCAGAATGAAGTCTGCATGGCCTCTGTACTGTTTATTTGCTTCTAGTTTTAACAGATTTAGCCGTTTACTAGAAATGCTGTGGGAAAGCCGCAGCAAAGATTAATGCCTGTCAATGTTGTAAATATGCCGAGTGCACTCACGTCTATTACCCAGTGTAGTAAATTGGTTGTGAAAATTGATCGCCTGTCACTGAAACTAACCCTTAGAGCACAAACACAAGTGCTGATCAGGATGATTTGCTTATAATGCTTCTCTCTCTCCCTCCTCCCCCTTCCTCCCTCCCTCCTCCTTCTAAGCACAGTATTCCCTGTTTGCCCCTTTCCTTATGGTCTATCTTTGTCTTCTCATTCTTACCTGATTGACACTTTGCTTTTTCTCCTTTGCTTTCTGTCATTTCTCAGACGGTGAGTTGCTTTCGGTCTACCCGTCTGGCACGCTGTTGTGATGATACACTGGCCATGTCTCTCTCATAAAAGCTATCCCCTGTATCCCTTTTAACTATGCACATCTATTTCGACCACTGATCAATCAAAACACAGACGGCTAAAAGAAAGGCACCTCAATATCACATGCACACCCACACTCCAGCCTAATCTTCTGGCAAATGCCCTACTTTTATGAGAATTGCACATGTGTTAGCATGACTTGTATGCAGGTAGATGTGTATGTGTGGTATGCATCATCAGATGTTATACAGTGAGAGGAGTTGGGGCACTCTTTGTGCACCTTTGCTCGCCTCTGTGAGCGTGTGCCAGCAGCCGTAATCAATGTTCAGATCTTTCCTTCCTGCACATAAGGGATGCCATTTATGTATCGTAAAGGCTGTGTGTTTGCAAGTTTGTACAGCAGCTCTAGTATTTACATGAGTCATGCATTATATCACCTGTTTGTTTTTCATTAAGTATTTTGGGTAAATGGAGGTTGTATCTGTGTTTAGTCAATTGTGACATTTTCAAAAGCTGCCGTCTGCTTTCTGTAGCTGCGGGTCAGGTCACTCAGTAAAGAGTGGTGCTTCCCTGGCTTACCAACAATATCGAGCAGTTCTGATATAATTTTTATTTGCTCTTTATTTCTGACACGAGTTTTGAACACTTGTGTCAGAAATCTCCCTCGGTTCCCCATTACAGTGGTGCTCACAGCACGGAACAGTAGTTACATTAAAGAAAATCATCAATCTTGGCTGAAACTAGGTCTTCGCCACTCTAAATAATCAAAAGAACAAGCTATTAAAATGTTTCCTCAATGAATAAATAGTTCTAATTAAAAGTAGCTCTATTTATTTTCTAACTATTTTGAGGCAGACATGTTCATCTGCGGGTCTGTGTGTTACTCAGAACAGCTATTTAATTTGTTGTTTGGAGTTATTTGACGACTTCTCTCTTGCCTGTTTCGTCTCACGTCTCTGTTTCTTTACCGACCCTCAGCTGCCAAGACGCTGCAGATCTTCAACATTGAGATGAAGAGTAAGATGAAGGCTCACACCATGTCAGAGGAGGTCATGTTCTGGAAGTGGATCTCTGTAAACACCGTGGCCTTGGTGACAGATACCGCCGTCTATCACTGGAGCATGGAGGGGGATTCCCAACCGACCAAAGTATTCGATCGGCACGCCAGTCTGGCCGGATGTCAGATCATTAACTACAGAACTGACGAACAACAGAAGTGGTTACTGCTGATAGGGATTTCTGCACAGGTATGAAAGCACAGGTGATATAAACATTTTCTGTGAACGGAATATTTATCTCTCCGATCCCTGTTTGTAACCTTATTGGACAAAAGGTCACACAAAGAACACTTTATCTGAGGTCAACTTTTGTTCTCTTCACTAGGCTGGAAGGTTTTGGCTGTGAGCAGGTACATACTGGAAAGCAAAAGAATTGTTTTTACCACACTAAGTTTTGAAACCTTTAGCTATTGTGCGACAGTGAATTAGCTTTAAAAAAAATCTGCATTCCTAACCAATGACTGGATCATCTACTTTCTACAGGAACCAATAAACTTGGAACTTCATCACTTCCCAGAGTTATTGTTTGCTCACTGAAGGGAAGGATAAAGAGATCAAGCTGTTATGCCATTGTATTATGCCAATAAGGGTGTATAATGTCATTAAAAAAAAAAACACAATTTAGTGTCCATGAACACATAAAAGACACATTCTGAGAACAGTGGCATGAAATTCTAACGATTAAGCTTCCCAGAAATTTCTGCTGTAACCAGCCTCGCAGCATTTTATCCTTCTCTTACACAAAGAGTCGGATGTTTTTTGGTTTTTTTGGCTGTAAGTCGGACTCGTTCCCGGTGGGCTCTTTGTCACAGATTCTCTTCATGATTTTTATGAACAGAATTTCTAGGAGTAGCCGAAGCTTCCACTTTGGTAGCCTCGTGATTGTGTCTCTGCCTTTTGCGGATCTTGTGGTTCTGTTGGCTTCATCAGGTGGTGGCCTACAGATTGCATTTGAGTGGTTCACAGCCAAATGGGAAGCAGCATTGATGATAATTAGCACCTCTATCTCTGAGGCCATGGTTTGCAGCTGGAAAAGGGTTGAGTGCCTATTCCAGGTCAGAGTTGCTGTCCCAAGTGAAGGAGTCTAAGTATCTCTGAGTCTTATTCACAAGTGAGGGGAGCAGGAGACTGACAGATGGATTGGTGCCGCATCCGCATGAGGATGCTATTCCGGTCTGTTGTGGTAAACAGAGCTGAATGTAAAAGTGAAGCATTTACCAGTTGATCGTCCCTACCCTCAGCTATGGTCACAAGCTTTTGGTAATAACTGAAGAATACAGGAAATACTTTTTGTCTGGAGGATCAAGCTGAGGTGGTTCTGGTATCAGACTAGGATACTTCCTGTCCTCTGTTGGGCAAGGTGTTCTGGACATGTCATAGTGGGAGGAGGTCAAAGAGTAGGATACACTGCAAAGATGACATCTCTTTGCTCGCCTCAATGAGATGGAGGAGGCGGTTGGGGAGAAGGAGGTCTGGGCTTCTCTGCTTAGGTTGCTGCACCCTGTGACCTGGCCCTCAATAGGTGAAAGAAAAATGGATGGACAGATGTCTTTTTTGCTGACTTGCTGAATCTCAATAAGAAAATCAATATGCCACTCTTTTTCTGTTTTTCTAAAGGAGTCTGGATCTAGAGGACTATGTCAAAGTATGACAACATGCATACATATTTCAAAGTGAACTTGTTTTCTAAATCAAATAAGCAAACAGTTTGTTTACCCACATCTAATCAAATGCACAGATAATACCTACCATTTGTTCACATACACATACAAACACACTGCCTGAAATTTAAACCTGTATCTTTGATCCTTAATAACTTGAACATATCAATTTTTCCCCCCACCTTTTTTTTTCTTCTTTTTCCTTGACCTTCAGCAAAACCGTGTGGTCGGAGCAATGCAGCTGTACTCCGTTGACAGGAAAGTGTCCCAGCCCATCGAGGGCCATGCTGCTGCCTTCGGGGAGTTCAAAGTGGAGGGAAATGCCAAACCTTCCACTCTATTCTGTTTTGCTGTGCGCTCACAGGCTGGGGGAAAGGTGAAGGCCATTCGAATGTACCCATGATGCTATCTGTGTTTTTAGCTGCTGAGCAAACTGCTTTGAAGTGTCTTGAAAGAGTAATGTTTATGTTAGAATCCTATGAAATAACTTAATAAATAAATAAGTTTATTAATGTACAAATCCTCAACTCTGATGTTCTTTTTGGTCTCATTTGCTGTACTGTTGTCTTGGTTTACTTCTACCAGTTACACATCATCGAAGTTGGTCAGCCAGCTGCAGGAAACCAGCCATTTGCTAAGAAAGCTGTGGATGTGTTTTTCCCACCAGAGGCCCAGACAGACTTTCCCGTTGCTATGCAGGTAATGAAAATGAGGCTTCTTCTACTGTACTCTGCTCACCACATTAAGGGTCACTCCTGAATGTTTCTTTTTCTAATTATTCTCCTCAGATTGGTAGTAAGCATGGCGTAATATACTTGATCACAAAGTATGGTTACATTCACCTGTACGACCTGGAGTCTGGAGTGTGTATTTACATGAACCGAATCAGTGCTGAGACCATCTTTGTAACTGCTCCTCACGAAGCCACTTCGGGAATCATTGGTGTCAATAAGAAGGGACAGGTGAGAAGCAAACGGGCAGTGAGTGTGTGCAGAACAATCTCTCAAGTGAAATGTTTATTCATAGTGGATAATTTGACTGTAATGTTTTGGCAAGCTATGCTTGGCAGACATTCTTAAGAAACTGGACTGTTAACTGGACACATTTCTTAAGTTCAGTTATTTTTACTGTGCAGTTCTTAATTATTATCTGTTCCTTTTTTGTTATAGGTTTTGTCAGTATGTGTGGAAGAGGAGAACATTGTAAACTATGCCACCAACGTGCTGCAGAACCCTGATCTCGCCCTGAGGATAGCTGTCAGGTCAAACCTTGCTGGGGCAGAGGAGCTTTTTGCTAGGAAGTTCAACACTCTGTTTGCCCAGGGAAGTTACTCAGAGGCTGCGAAGGTTGCTGCATCAGCACCCAAGGTACGCCTGTCTCTGTTACCATTTTGTCATTCTTGCCTATGTTAATATGAACCAGGTGTGGGTGAGAACTGCACAAGGAGTCTTGCATTTGCACAGAATCAAATTGTGAAATATTTTTCTGTTGGCGCTTAAAACTATGACAGTTACACACACTGTGATTCAGCACTGAAAAACGAAACCCAAAAAGAATCCCGCATATGTTCATGTGAAACCACGGCAATAAACATGAAGTTCTCCTTCAAAACATTTCATGGAATCTGCTTTTGTTTTGTTTTTTACTCTACGACTAATAATTCCTTCATTCTTTGATGTCTTTCCTCGCCTCAGGGTATCCTGCGAACAGCAGAAACCATCCGCAAGTTTCAGAGCGTCCCGGCCCAGCCGGGTCAAGCCTCTCCACTGCTGCAGTATTTTGGTATTCTTCTGGACCAGGGCCAGCTCAACAAGTTTGAGTCTCTGGAGCTGTGCAGGCCTGTCTTGCAACAGGGCCGCAAGCAACTACTGGAGAAATGGCTGAAAGAGGACAAGGTATAACTGGAGGATTAAAGAAATGAGGCAGATTTGTAGATATACATTTATTTTATTTATTTTACAGTGACCAGTGTAAGTGAAGTCGCTTTCCTCCTCTTGTGTTGTAGCTGGAGTGCTCAGAGGAGCTGGGAGACCTGGTGAAGGCCTCTGACCCCACTCTCGCTCTTAGTGTGTACCTCAGAGCAAATGTCCCCAACAAGGTCATTCAGTGCTTTGCAGAGACTGGCCAATTCCAGAAGATAGTGTTGTATGCTAAAAAGGTAATCAGAAGGCTTATTGTGTTTCCATTTAAATTTTGAGCATTGCACAAATAGCAGGCATGTGCATTTTTATCCTTCTGCGTTCGCGTAGGTGGGATATACCCCAGACTGGGTGTTTCTGCTGCGGAATGTGATGCGTGTGAATCCAGACCAGGGTCTGCAGTTTGCTCAGATGCTGGTCCAGGATGAGGAACCGCTGGCCAACATCAACCAGGTAAACACGCACAAACGTGAACGCCTCTCTCACTGGAGACATCCTGCTTGTGTGCTCCCTTTAAAATGCATGTGCCTGTTTACCCTTATACATGCACGCAAACGCACAAAGTGCCCAGTGTGGGAGCCTACATATGTGTTATTCCAGATGTGGCAGCAATGCCAGGAATTCACTGAGTCAGTCACCCTCTCCTCCCTTTAAAGCCACATCATCACTCCGCTCTGTCCTAATCTCAAACAGGGAAGATGATGACTTTATGAAAAGCGATGGTGTTAAGGCGACCTTTGCTTTTCGGATGTGAACTTTTCATGTTTAAGGACATCTGCAAAACCGAAACATCTGGCTGCCGGGCCTGTGGTGTTTAATAGTGTGCAACTCAAGCCTTTGCATGCTAACTCAAATCATTGTTCACAGATGGTCTGAAATTAAAAAAAAAAAGAGAGAGAACTTTGTCTAGCTATTTGTGTTTTGACTGCTCTTTTCTCTCATGCTCTTTGGTAGATTGTTGATGTGTTTATGGAGGGTAGTCTGATCCAGCAGTGCACCTCCTTCCTATTGGATGCTTTAAAGAACAACCGCCCAGCAGAAGGTCACTTGCAGACACGTCTGCTTGAGATGAACCTAATACACGCCCCCCAGGTGAATGTTAATGTTCAGACTCTCCTGCTTACCTTTTCTTTAATAATGTTAAATACAATGTGTTTGCTCATGTGTGCGTATACGCTGTTTTAGGTAGCAGATGCAATCCTTGGGAACCAGATGTTCACGCACTATGACCGTGCCCATGTTGCTCAGCTGTGTGAGAAGGCAGGACTGCTACAGAGAGCTCTTGAACACTACACTGACCTGTACGATATCAAACGAGCCGTGGTTCACACACATCTGCTCAACCCTGAGGTATGGCTGTAGAAGGGCAATGATGCCTGTATACTGCTCTCTTGGGAACGGCTTCATTTTACTCCTTAATGTGTGAAAATGCTTCCTGAAATGACTCCTTTTTCCTCCGTGCTCAACATGTTGCTTTACTTTCTCCCCATTTGTTTTTTCTTTTTAGTGGCTGGTGAACTTTTTTGGCTCCTTGTCAGTTGAAGACTCTTTAGAGTGTTTAAGGGCCATGCTGTCGGCTAATATCAGGCAGAACCTGCAGTTGTGTGTCCAGGTAGCATCTAAATATCACGAACAGCTGGGAACTCAAGCATTAGTGGAGCTTTTTGAATCCTTCAAGAGTTATGAAGGTAGGTGGAGTGGTTTTTCCTCATTTTCTGCAGGTTTGAATTCACACTAGATTAACTTAACCACCATGTTGTTTCTCCCCTCTCATATCTCTACAAGGCTTGTTTTACTTCCTTGGGTCGATTGTGAATTTCAGCCAAGAGCCCGATGTTCACTTTAAGTACATCCAGGCTGCCTGTAAGACCGGCCAGATCAAAGAAGTGGAGAGAATCTGTAGAGAAAGCAACTGTTACGACCCAGACAGGGTTAAAAACTTCCTCAAGGTATAAAGATCCCCTAGCATATTTTTCTGATATTAGCATCTTCCAGAGTTAATTCATAATAAACCTCATGTTTCTTCTGCTTCTAGGAAGCAAAGCTAACGGACCAGCTTCCTCTTATCATTGTTTGTGATCGCTTTGACTTTGTCCATGACCTGGTTCTCTACCTTTACCGCAACAGTCTGCAGAAATACATTGAAATCTATGTACAGAAGGTAAGATCTACAGTTCGGGTGACTTTATACATAATCTGATTATTATCTAGTTATCGTTATCGAGCTGCATGATGCTTCTCTATTTTGAATCCTACCCACTTGCTTTCAGGTCAACCCCAGTCGTTTACCAGTGGTGATTGGAGGTTTATTGGATGTGGATTGTTCTGAGGATGTTATTAAGAACCTGATCATGGTGGTCAGAGGGCAGTTTTCCACTGATGAGCTGGTGGACGAGGTAGAGAAAAGGAACAGGTAAGACTAAAGGGTAAAACGATTTCCTGTCATCTCTTATAGCAACTTCTGAAATGACCTGGCCTTTAATGCGCAGGTATCATGCTGGTACATAAAAACTGTTAAATCTAACTTCTGTAGGAATGAGTTTAAATGATAGATCAGATTGCAAGCCATGTTTGCGGTTTGCCTGAACCACTTAGTTATGTGTGTTTTCCCCTCAAGTCATTGAAGGAAAAGAACAAATACTAACTTGAAAATTGTTTCTTTTCCAATAAACCTTGAGGCGATCAATAGTAAAGAATCATGATCTCCTTAGCTGATGCCTATAAATCGTTAAGCATTCACAAACAGGAGTGGAATACATGAATGTGAATATACAGACATTTATCTTTGTGTTTGCTCAGTGCATGCTTGTTAGTTTAATGCATACATGAAGTTGAAATTAATATTTTAATTTTAACACCAAAGGTGATTTCTAGAGTGGATTCTCTGAGGTTGTCATTATGTTTCATCGATACCTCAGTGTCAACCATCAGAATAACTTTGTCTCATATAATGAAGCTATTTAGTCTGTATCAACAAAGGTGAAAGTGAGAAACCCTAAAACATGAATAAATTGGCCTGCTGAGTGGACAATGCTGCCATCTAGTCTTCTGGCTGTGCATTACATCACAGGAAAAAGCTACATTGTAGCATCATCTTAGAAATGTAATGTGTGCTTTTACCAGTCCTTGCCATGAAATGAATTTTAAAAGCTTCTCCTAGGTATTATGTAATGAAGCTTTATATTAACGTACAGTTTCTGTTATCAGGTTGAAACTTCTGTTGCCATGGCTGGAGTCTCGTATCCATGAAGGATGTGAGGAGCCAGCTACCCATAACGCCCTGGCTAAGATCTACATTGACAGCAACAACACACCCGAGCGCTTCCTGAAGGAGAACCCGTTCTATGACAGCGCCGTGGTTGGACGCTACTGTGAGAAGAGAGACCCCCACCTGGCCTGTGTGGCTTATGAGAGAGGGCAGTGTGATCTGGACCTCATCAAAGTATGTAGATCACATTGTATGGCTTTAGTGTCATAGTTTAAATAATTATAATGAATGCATTTTAAACTATTTGTTCATGTCAGGTGTGCAATGAGAATTCATTATTTAAGAGTGAGGCTCGATATCTGGTACGGCGGAAAGATCCAGAGCTTTGGGCGACTGTGTTAGAAGAAAACAATCCTTTTAGAAGACAGCTCATCGACCAGGTAGGGGATCCTCCACCTCTTCTTTTAAAGTAAAGCATGCAAACATGAATTGTATTTTTTTTTTTCTTTCAACATCTATTTTCGATTTTCCTCCTCTCAGGTGGTGCAGACAGCTCTGTCAGAAACCCAAGACCCAGAGGAGGTGTCGGTCACAGTGAAAGCCTTCATGACCGCAGACCTGCCCAACGAGCTGATTGAACTTCTGGAGAAAATCGTACTTGATAATTCAGTCTTCAGTGAACACAGGTACTTCAGGCTCACAGCTTATTCATGGTGATCATTTACGTGCAACCATTTTTCTAACATTTCTTTTATTTCTTTTTAAACAAGAAACCTACAGAACTTGCTTATTTTGACGGCCATCAAGGCAGATCGCACGCGTGTGATGGAGTACATTAACAGGCTAGACAACTACGATGCTCCGGATATTGCAAACATCGCTATCAGCAACGAGCTCTTTGAAGAGGCGTTTGCTATTTTCAAGAAGTTTGATGTGAACACCTCAGCCATACAGGTAAAAACAAACCTAATCCTGCTAAAACTGCACTGATGCTGGAGGTCGAAGTTACAGTAAGCTAAAGTTAGTAATCACAGAACCTTTTCTCTGTAAAAATGTACATTAATATGTGCATTTATTTTACTCAATTAAGTACAAATTTCCATTTCTTTTTGTAAAAGACTTTGTTGCGACATTTGTAGTTGGGGATGTTTATATTTCATGTGTCAGGGTATACTTCATCTCTCGACCTGTAAGAACTGGCATAATCTCCCGGGCCCTCCTACCAAAGTTAGAAAATATTTAAGAAAATCATTAATGAATGAATTGATATTTACCTTTCCTAAATCCGGGCCATTAAAAGTACTTGTGGGTAAGCCCTTTAACTAAACTAACAAAGTCATTTGCCAATGATGGCAGGTTTCATCAGTTTCTCTTAATCGCTGTGAATTTAGCACAATAGTGAAAACGAACGAGCCTTAAAAATGCTAGTCCTATTGTTTTATCTCATGTTGGCTCATAGAATATAGCCATCTCTTATTTATTTATTTTTTATTTTTTATCCCTCTAGGTACTGATAGAGCACATAGGGAACTTAGACCGTGCCTATGAGTTTGCTGAGCGCTGTAATGAGCCTGCAGTGTGGAGTCAGTTAGCAAGAGCCCAGCTGCACAGAGACCTGGTCAAGGAAGCCATTGATTCATACATTAAAGCCGTTGACCCGTCAGCGTACATGGAGGTGGTCAACGCAGCCAGCAAGAACAGTACGTTTTTGATTTACAGGTAAAACATGCTAATGGTGTTTATCAGTCTTGGGTCTGAGCTGATCTGTAGTGTGTTGCTGTTTCTAGATAACTGGGAGGATTTGGTGAAGTTTCTACAGATGGCTCGGAAGAAAGCCAGAGAGTCTTACGTGGAGACGGAGCTGATCTTTGCGTTAGCTAAAACTAACCGTCTGGCTGAGCTGGAAGAATTTGTCAGCGGGCCCAACAATGCTCACATACAGCAGGTAAAAAAACCAACAAAAGTTCCAGCTGTAGTGTTAAAGAGATGTGTAGCTGTTGCAGAATGTGCTTTTTGCTCTTTGCCAGAAAATGATTGCTATCTATATATTCATCATCTGATCTCTACCTCTCCAGGTGGGCGATAGATGTTATGAGGAGGGTATGTACGAAGCAGCCAAACTTTTGTATAACAATGTGTCCAACTTTGCTCGACTTGCATCCACATTAGTCCACCTGGGAGAGTACCAGGCAGCCGTGGACAGCGCCAGGAAAGCTAACAGCACACGGACATGGAAGGAGGTAACAGGAGCAAAAACACCAAAAATTTGACTATGAAATAGTCTGACTCTTAATCTATTATCATATTGTAGGGTAAATTACCACCTTTAACTCGGCTTAAACTTAATTTAAATTTTGTGCACACGCTATTAAAACAGATTGCATATTACGGTGGCAGTCTGCTGCTATGTAGGAGTTAATATAGAAGGTGTGTTTAACTTTTAAGTGCCATTCACGTCAGGATCTACGTCATAATTATTTCTGGAGTGTCTGATTCATCTGATTTGTCTCTCAGCAAAATAATAATGTATGGATTTGTGAGCAGCCATGGATTGCACTTGGCTGCTATAGTCTGTTGTTTATGCTCATTAATTAATTATTTATTCTATTTAATAAGGAGCACACAGTATAATGAATATCAGTGCCAGATTTGATGAAAATGGCTAATTTGCATCTGTACCTGACACCTGATTATTGTATATTTCTATATAGCAATTTTATTTATATAGAACATTTCATTACATGCAAACTCCGTATGCTAAGTTTACAGTGTCTTAAGGCAGTGCATGTGTAGAAAGCACACATTTAAAAAAGAAAAAGGACAAAATGCAGAGGGAGACAAACCAAAAAAAGAGATTAAAAGTTCTGCCTTGGTTTGTTCCTTGTCTGAGGTTCATCACAGCTTGTCCAAATGTGTTGCACCCCTTTGGATTTTCTAGTGCAATTACAGGTCTCCGCTTTGTCTGATTAATTTAAAAGACATGGGGAAACAATGCCGTAATTCTATACTGAGCATAACTGAATCGATGTAGTGGCGAATTACAAGAGTAGTCATTTCAAGGCGCTTTATTTTTATGACATTATAGACAGAAGCCCCAATGATCAAATGGTTCCTTACAAGCAAGAGAGACTGATGGTAAACAAAAACAGGACAAAACAAAATGTCAGTGACATGCTATAGTGGATATAAATATAAATAGTGCTTATAAATGCACGGGGGAAAAAAGAGAAAGGAGAGTGAGGGAGAGAAACGCACTATGGCTACCCAGCAGTCTGAGCCTAGGCATCATAAACGAGATTTATAAAACTACTTAAAAGGGCTGATTTAACAGCTTTATGACTTTTTATTTTATTATTAGTTTTGTTTTATTTCTGTGGATATAAGATTGAAATTGAGTGATTTTCTTGCTGCAGTTTTTATGTTATTATTACAGCTTTTAATTCAGGTCACCCCAGTGTTTCTAATATAGTCACTTCATGTAAAAAATGACAGATACTTGATGATTAGAGGATTACACGAAAAGGTAGCAAAACACAGGATATGATGATATGAATAATAGAAGTGGTCCTCTGTTTATCGTTGGCTATCTCCAGTTTCATGCATTAATTTCTTTTCAGGTATGTTTTGCATGCGTGGACGGCGAGGAGTTTCGTCTGGCACAAATCTGCGGCCTTCACATTGTGATCCATGCTGACGAGCTGGAGGACCTTATCAGCTACTACCAGGACCGCGGGTACTTTGAGGAACTCATTGCTCTGCTTGAGGCTGCTTTGGGTCTGGAGCGGGCCCATATGGGTATGTTCACCGAGCTCGCCATCCTCTACTCAAAGTTCAAACCTCAGAAGATGAGGGAGCACCTGGAGCTCTTCTGGTCCAGAGTCAACATCCCAAAGGTAGAGTGTTTCTGTCACTATGTGTGCACGTTTGCCCGTTTCAAAACTGTTCTTTCTTTTGTCAGATCAAAGAGGTTGCTTGTGTGCCATGAAATCTTTTGATTCATTACTCAGTGAACATTTCTGCTTCTCATCAGCGCCATGAAAAAGGAAGCAGACAGAAAATTAATTGACTTGTTTTTCTGTCTTTTACAGCTAGTTCTTTACTGACGCATTTCTGGTGACTTGCAGCAATTAAACTTTCATTTACCAGCTTTATGCAACTGTTTGTCATCTTGTCCTCAAATAACCTTTTAAAAACTTTAAATATCTTTTTAAAAAATGTTTAAAAGCACAAAACACTATTTTATTTTAATATTTTGCTAATTTCAAAAGATGTGTATTAATACATCTATATAAATGGTTAAAAAATAATTATGTTTTGATATGAATATTTTTTGGCTCAGTGTCTGTGTGTGTGTTTCCCCCCTCCCTCTCAAAAAGAGTAGGTTACATAAAAGATAAATCATCTATTTGATGCCAGCCATTCAAAGCTTCAAGACATTTTACTTCAAATATATCAAATCTATTAGACCAGCCAAACAAATCTCTGACAGTAATGAATGTTTTCTGTGTTTACCAGGTTCTTCGTGCTGCAGAGCAGTCTCATTTATGGGCAGAGTTGGTTTTCCTTTACGATAAATACGAGGAGTATGACAACGCTGTCATCACTATGATGACTCATCCGACTGACGCATGGAAAGAAGGGCTTTTTAAAGATATTATTGCAAAGGTAAACACAGCTATTTTTTAAATGTTTATTATTTTCACAAACTGCTTACATGATCAATTGATAATTTATTGTGTTTTTTCTTTTATCCTTTAGGTTGCCAACTTGGAGCTCTACTATAAGTCTCTATCCTTCTATCTGGATTACAAACCCCTCCTACTGAATGATCTTCTGACCATTTTGTCTCCTCGGTTGGACCATAGCCGGGCTGTCATCTTTTTTAGCAAGGTAACAACCAGCATGGCCAGCCTCACTTTTTAAAACGTATATTAAATAAAATGTGTTTTTCTAAATAAACTGGACCCATTGCTGATATGGTGTGACATGGGTTGCTTTTTCTCTCTTAGATGAACCAGCTGAAGTTGGTCAAGCCTTACTTGAGGTCTGTGCAGAATCACAATAACAAGTCTGTCAATGAAGCTCTTAACAACCTGCTGACAGAGGAGGAAGACTACCAGGTTTGCCAGCTCGCTCTGTGCCTTATATTGATCACAACACATGATGAAAAAAACAAAGAGCTCAAATATGTGACTTATTTGTTGCCATTTTTTTGTCGCTTGTGTATTATTTACTGTGTTTTAAGCATTATTTACAATTTTTTTAGACATTCAAACAAGTATGGCAATCAAATGCTACAAAGCTAAAAAAAAGAAAAGAAAAAAAGAGTAATATCTGTGTAAAGAAAATCATAAAGACACAATCTATGGCCTGGCTGTACATCGCAGGTGATTTTCTAGCCCCTCTCCTAGCCACTGATAGCAGCGGTTCCAATTTTGTTTTGCTGTGATGATGCCTGCTTTTTCACACCAGCACCAGTCTCTTTATGTTGAAATCCACAGAGCCAGTTATGGATTGAGGATAGACACCATACTGGTGTAAATGGGTACAGGAAGCAGTGCCCAGGACGCTGTTACCTCTGGATCTCAAATGCAATGCATTTCTATCCGTGTATCATCCACAGGGATTGAGAGCCTCCATTGATGCTTATGACAACTTTGACACCATCAGCTTGGCTCAGAGGTTAGAAAAGCATGAACTGATTGAGTTCAGGCGTATTGCTGCTTATCTGTATAAGGGCAACAACCGCTGGAGACAGAGCGTGGAGCTTTGCAAGAAGGACAAGCTATACAAGGTAATGAAAAAATAAATAGAAAAGCTCTTAAAAATACAGGAGACTTTTAAAAGGTTCCATTTCCTCAATGTACCTATAGATGGTAGTGTTTGTTTACTTCACATGCAAATTGCATCTGTTCACAGGAATGATTCTTTTGGCTAATTTCTCACACTTGAAGATAAAGGATTTTATCTTTCACTCAGCCATGTGAATGAGATACATTTTTGTCTCTTCTAGGATGCCATGCTGTATGCAGCGGAGTCTAAGGATGCTGAGCTGGCAGAGACATTACTCCAGTGGTTCCTAGAGGAGGGCAGGAAGGAGTGCTTTGCTGCCTGCCTGTTTGCCTCCTATGATCTCCTGCACCCTGACGTGGTGCTGGAGCTGTCCTGGAGGCACAACATAATGGACTTTGCCATGCCGTACTTTATCCAGGTCATGAGAGAGTACCTCACAAAGGTTGGTGCTGACAATCAACACCAGGAGTTTGTTTGATGTCAGCTTTACCACTAAAATAAATTTCACTATTGTGTAATTTTAAGAAGAATATGTGGTGTTGTTGATGTAATATGTCTGTGATTTCTGAGAAACAGGTCAAACATATATGGTGAGACAAGAAGGCAGAGACTAAGGCCTTCTTAAGTAATAATATTTAAAGGGACAGTTCAGCCCAATTTTTTCCCTCTGGCCTGCAGTGCTGTTTGTCCGTCTATATCAGCCGGTGTAGTTTGCTCAGCAGAAGATAATTTCCTATATGAAAGTGCTCACAACAAGATTTGTGCAATTATTTTGTGCAACTAGGTCAATACTTCTGGGAAAAGGTGTCGAGTTTGTCGCATGAATTTTTTTTTGGCACTTTAAGAACCACAAGACACTAAAAGTGTCATTTAGTTCTGTTACATTCAAGCCTTCAAGCGACAATGTCACCACAGCTTGTATTTCCAAAACCATGCAAATTCCATCAAAACGATCTAGATGGATTTTTAAAAAAATCACTACAAGCCAGAGTGAAACATGTAAATCTTCATAATGACCTTTAAGTATATTTACCAATGCTACCTACAGATATGTGAGGTCATGTCTTTGGGTTCTTTTCCAGGTTGATGAGTTTGCAGCGAAGGTGACGGTCTCTGGCCCTTTTTATTTAAAAAAATTCTCTTCTGTGTTTTGTCTGTCTGTTTTCCCCTAACTTATCTCTTAGGTTTCTGATGTAGGAACCTAGCATGGACTGTAGATTGAGTTTGGCCTAACTAGGTCTGGTCCTGGAGAACTGTAGTAGTGTGCAGGCTTTTGTTCCACTTGTGCCAGTACATGTTCAGATTAAACAGGTTTTCCTCCAGTGAGCTCTAATCTTAGTTATTTATTTCTCTTGGTTTTTAGCCATTTGACACAAGTTCATGAGAAATAAAAATAAATAGACATATAACTACTTTTCAGTGAAAACAATAATAAAACATCTGGCTAAATGTGGCAGTAGTATATGAGTTAGTGTAATCAGAAGCTAAAATAAATAGCCTCCCACCACCAGATCAGGTCAAATGAACATTTTTAACTTCCTCTTATTCCAAAGTGTATTTTAGAGCCTAAATAATAATGACTCAGTTTCATTGACGCAAATCTGATGCAACAGAGATGAAACATAACAATTTTTAATGGATAATGTTTACTGGTTAAAGTTAAGAGTGACTGTATTGTAACTGAGTATATAGTTTGCATCTTAATTTTGGGTAAATATACAGCAGTAAAGGGACGTTTGGTAGATTATAAAGTTTTCTAGCTGTCAAGTGCAAGAAGGTAAATGTAGTCTAAAGCAAAAACTCTGGAGCCAAGGCCTGTACACTATTTTTTTTTCTTCTTCAGCACCAGGATTAGCCTGTCCTGGCCTAATGGATACCTCTTACCTCTAACTTTTCTCTCTCTTGGGGCTGCATCTTGTGTCAAGTGGCATTTTTAAAGCCTTGAAACTGTGATCTTTCCATCTGACGGAGGCTTTTTGAAAGCCCAGAAAAGAAGACAATCACAGAGAAAAAGCTGCTTTGGCTTTAGACTTGCTCGATGCACCCCCATGTTTCTAACTAAAGGTCACTTTGTTTTAGTTTTTATTGTTGAAATTAGTGCAGGGCTGCAAACAATAACCTCAAAGGTTATGTAGTGCCCTTTCCTCAGTTTGTGAAAGTCTTTTCAGTTAGTTTTAGTTTTTCAGTTTAGGTTTGTTGTAGGTAAACCTTTGGTACTGGTCAAACAGGTTGGGATGGAATCTAACAGCCAGTTTGAGCAGCTAATCAGGTAGAGAAATCCCAACACCGCCTCACATGAAGTAGATCAGTACATACATGTTAAACAGGCAGCTTACCCCAGTGATACCATTGTATATGCAAATATCATGTTATTTTTCTCTACACCTTTGTCCCAACTTTTTAAGAAATGTTTATTTCTTTAATTCTGACTCAACATGACTCTGCGCTGACCGAGCTTCAATTATGAACCTTCAGTATTCAGCCTTCTCCACAGTTAAAGCACAGTGCCTGATTACTCCTTTGCACTTAGGGATTAGGATTAGTGCTACAAACAATTCACAATTACTGTACGCCTGGCAAGGATGAGCTTGACCTGCGAGCCCTTAGCTTGATTTTTAGGCCAGCAGTGATAAACACTCAGTCAGGAGGGTCTGCTTGCAGCTGTGATCAGGTGCACGCTGAAGTTGTGACTGCCACTTAATCTTGTAGCACTTTTAATGGCACAAAATTGGAATTTAGAAACGTACTGTTTAGCTTTTGCTCTCCTTGTATTCAAATATTTCTTTAACCTTAAACCTTACCGTAATTCTTCTTTTTAAAGGGTCAATTTTACACAAATCACTAAAATAAAATATCAAAATTAAATAAAATCCACCTGCTGGTGTCGAGTTGTGATGCAATTTTGGATTTGTTGCTGCTCTGTTGGATTGATGTTAATCTGCTTTTCTTCCTGGTGCATAAAGAACTTAGCTTTTAGAAAATTAGCACCTTTCCAAATTTGTCATTGTTCATTGTTATCTGGAATTCATATTATGCAGACCATGTAAAGACTTTTTTTAAGGCAAATTATTTACTGGTGAATATAAAAAATAAACAACAGCTTTGAGTCACAGATGGTATTTGAATGAAAGATGGTATATTAAAGCTCAGAGCAGAACCTGTTGGATTGGGGCGATAGCAGGAATGTCACAAGTCATTTGATGCTACTAGATGTGATAAAAGGTTAAATGGTTCTTTTTTATGTGATTTGGGTAAACTGACCCTTAAATTTTCATTTAACATTTTTACTGCAAGCTTTATTAGAAATTCTCACCAAACCTGCATGGCATCTTCTCTCACCTTTAGCTGCACTGTGAAGTGGTGATTGTAGTTTTGTCTTTCACAGATGAAGATCATATATCTTCTGTAACTGCTTGTGTTTGTCAGTGTTTATTAATTTGATGTGGGATAAGCCTTAGTGTATTTTTAAAGCTCAGGTATTAGAGTTTATGTTGTAATTTGCAAAGTTTTTTGCCAAAGTCTATGAAATATGAAAAACAGATTGAGCCAACTTGAGCTTATATACTTTCTGCACGATACCTAGAATCCATAAACTGAGACTTTCTTTCAACAGTAAGCGCGTGAGTGATGTCTAATCCGTCCTCTCTTCTTTGTTGCCCTCAGGTGGACAAACTGGAGGAGGCCGAAAGCCAAAGAAAAACTGAAGAGGAAGTGACAGAGCCTCAGCCGATGGTGTTCGGTAGGTTTACAGGCAGAACAGCTCACTGAGGGATGAACATTGTTGTTCCTGGATAAAGTAAATGATTTCCCCAAATGAAGCTTGGGCTATACTTTACAATGATATAATCTAGCTGATTAGTTTACCCATAATAAGTGGACACGCTTGCGTTTTCTGTTATTATCTGAAACCAGCAGCAGCTGTTGCTGTGTAATTAGCTTTACACCGCCAAAAGAATTACAGGCTCATTGAGCAGCACATAAAAAAAACCTAAGTGGAGAAAAAAAAAAAGCCCCATAATTTTGTTTGATATAGAACAAACAACTTTAGCAGTTCAACAAAACAGTCCAGTCATGTGTACTTTCTTATAAAGACGGGGGAAATTTTTATTTTGTCTGTGTTTGTTTTTGTTTATGTGATCAGGTCAGCAGCTGATGTTGACTGCCTCTCCTTCTCCAGTGGCTCCCCAGCCAGCGTATCCTGGCTACGGCTACCCTCCCGCTGCTGCCGCAGGCTACCCCGCTCAACCTGCTTACGGCTTCAGCATGTAGATCCGCCAACTCGTCCTTCTCCTCCACCCCTCTTCCCTACACACATCCACCCACCCTGAACCACACTGCTGCTCTGGGTTTCAACTGGCTGACTGGTGGCGTACAGCCTCCTGAAATTTCGCTGGGCCTTCATTTCCCAGTGAGGCTTCACGTGAATTCACAGAAACTGCAATAGAAACTTTGTCTCTAGTTTTTCCACACCCATTTTAGAAGGGTGGCATCAAGTCTGTCGGACCCCCCCTGTTGTATTTTCCACTCAGACATTATAACTGCATCACTGATCTACACGGCATGAAGTCACCTCTCAGCTCCTTAGAGGTATTAGCATACTGAAGATAACATTAGTTGCGCCAAACCACTCTGTCCTGTTGCTGTTCCATGTAGACTTTATTAACCATAGAGCAGCTTTTTTCTTTCCAGTTTTTTTTCTTTCTTTTTAATTTTTAATTTTAGCACTGAAGAAGAGACTTTACTGCAGAGTTCAGGGGTACCTTACTCCTAATGCACTGTCACAGCCTTACACATTCTGATGAGGCGGCAAAACGGGCTCATTTGTTCATGTTTAATTTTGCAACTGTCTCATGTTCTGATTAGAAAGACAGTTACTGTGCAATAGTTTTATTTGTCCTTTCACAACAGGTACAAATTGTTTGCTGTATTATGGACTAAGAACACTTGTTTTATGAGGTTACAGTCTCTGTGTGCGTATGTGTGTGTGGGAGTATGCGTGTAGCCTCTAAAGCCTTTGGGGGTTTCGTCACCAAAACCAAGACACACTCAATGATATCTCCACTCCTTTGCAGCTGCAAACCTTTTGCTGGGTCAGAGCGGTTGATTTCATCAGTTGACTTTTTGGAGTTTCGGTAACGGTTGTGGCAAAAAGGCTGAAAGAAAGCAGGTGAAAACGGAAAGGCGAAATGTAGACTGTGCATGTGCTGCCAAACTATAATGCTGCAACCAGGAGCACAATTTTCATGTTACACTCAAGTATATGAAGTATTACTAATGTTGAGTAAAAAAACCAGTTATGTATGATGAAACTTTCTGATCCAACTAATGAAAAAAACAAACAAAAGTGTGGCGAAGCTCCAACACACTCGAGATGAAAACAGGGGAATGTTAGCTCACGTCCTGGTGCCGGCTGGTTCAAGTGTCATTATTGTACTGAAAACAGTGTATAATTTAAATATATTGAAATACCTAACTAATCAAAGTATTATGGAATATGTATTGTCTATAGTGTGTTGTTGTAGTCTTAAAAAGCATAATGATTTTTGTAAGAAAATGACAAAATGCAAAAACAGCAGATGAATAAACGCCAAAATCTTGAGGTAAGGCTGCTCAAGGTAACAAAAGATGAGTTTATTTCATGTTTATTTCATGATGACTTTATTTCATGTCAACGTCCCCATGTGATAAGCAGAGCTCTGGCCCGTCGTGGTCCCCGTGTTGTGCCAAAAAGTGATTGTCTGCCAAAAACTGATTTCCAATGTTTCTGTGTAATATCTTTACGTATGTTCGTAAATACACTTCGGTGAATAGGGTTTACAGAGGGGTTATATAGAGAATTAAAAAATTATCCGTTTTTCAAGTATCTTTACAACTCTGTGTTATTGTACTTACATTATAACCAATCCGGTCCTTTATCCCCACTTAAAATATTTTTACAGAACTATTGTAATATTTGCTGCCATTTCTGCTGTCCTCTTGGCCAGCTCACTCTTACAAAAGACATTTTAATGTTAATGAGATTTTTTTTAACTGCATAAATAAAGGTTATATAAAAGTCGCTGCCAAAAACTGATTGCGGCTTCTACCTTGTTACACGAATGTTGTTTGTGGCTCAAGATGACTTTATGTCATCCATGAGGGATGCATTTGACATATGTTTCACATATTATAGCCCAACAAGTTACTTATAGCAGTTTAAATACAAGCAATCAGTTTTTGGCAAATACCGGAAATCAGTTTTTGGCAGACAATCACTTTTTGGCACAACACCGGCACTAGATTTGTCAAAGATAAAATGCAAATAATCTGAGCTGCACACCAGTTGCTTATTTTATCTGCACAATTCATGCATACAGAAAGAGGAATAAAGTTTACACACTGTGTGTGTTCGTGCATTGTTATTTTACATCAGGAGACACTGGGTGTGAAACATTTCAGTTGAATCCAACAAAAATTAAGAGATAGACTACGAAAAAAGTGGACGGATAGAATTAAAATGCATGAGTGGAAATGTGTTTGCTTCTCATCAACACAGCACGCTCGCAGAGGCACTGGGGCGCGTGATTATTCACTGTGAATACCTTCAAAGTGTTTATTCTGAACTGCTTAAATCACATCCAAAAAGGAGAAACTGACACAAAACATAAGCTTTAGAAAAATACTAAAATGGACGAACCTACTCTTACACTAAACCGATTTAAAAATGGAGGATAACAGGAAAACCTAACTGCTCTGGAGGGCTCTTCCCCTCCCTGTTTTGTTGTTTTGCAAAAGAGGGTATGGAGTTTCACCTTTAAACATGGTTTACATCCATTTTTTTGCTACACTGTAATTTCCATCCTCCGCTGGACTCTGACATTTTGGTAACCGAGCTGTCATTTATCTGACTGATGGTTTCTGTCTGTGCCTCCGAGCCTCTTTGTTTGGAGAGGGTGTGGTTGGACTATCTGGACCTGTAACTGGCAGGCGAAGTCAAAAATGCTCACCATTTTCACAGCAGACAATAACAAAGGACTCATTTAGCCTATTTCTGTTTTCCTCGCTCAGCTGTAATCATCTGTTTGGAGGAAAACAGTGAGGAGAGGCTGTGCCCCGCCCTTTTTCGCTGTTGTGTGGGGAGAAAAGTGGCCGGTCTCTCACTTTGCGCTCTTACAGCTACAGCTACACACCCGGTGTAACGTTCACTGACCGCTCGGGGGATGTTGAAGTTCATTCGCTTTAATTGGACATTATAAAGTTCAGCAGGGTACACGGACACAAGTCTTTATCCGCCCCTTTCTGTGGTTCCGGCTTGCTTTGCTCTCTTACGTACTACCGTCGCGACACGGGGTTTCCATGGTTACAAATAACATTTATTGGATATAGAAGATCCCAACTTCCTTGACAGTTCCAGTATCCGCCCACTGTCAACACAGAGATCCGCCGGAGTCTCCACCTGAATCCAGGAACGCTCTTCAGACTGAAGGCGCCCAGGTGTTTCGCTACTATACTCTATTTGGAAACGAAAACAAAACAAAACAAAACAAAAACTGCGAGCCACACTAAACTGCGTTTAATCGGGTAACTATGCAGGGTAAAGGTACTTTTATCAGCCCCTTTCACAGACCGCGGTGTCTGGCGGCAGCGGCACCGGCTGGGAAAGCGAAATTAACTCATCCGGGAAAAGCGATTCTGGCAGGTAAGCGCATCACAATCCACACGGAAAAGTCTCACATGGACACGATGCCACTCTGGTGTTAGTCACAGTTCAAGAAAGCATCCACGCCTCTTTCTTTCTACTTGGCTGTGCTACGAAGCAAAACTTTGTCGAGTCAGAAGCCAGGGAGGTTTAAAAAAGTCAGCGAGCAAAGACGCGCTACAGTTTGCAGAAATGTCACTATGTTGGGATTAGAAGAAGTTATTATGAGCCAAAGGAGTACCACACTTGTTTGTATTTCCGATGAAAGCTTTCCTTTTAAATGACACGTCACACGTTTGCTTGCATGGACGTGAGTAAGTGGAGTTGCACTAATGTGTCCCAGCTTCAGTTTAGGCAGTAGAGCGTAAGATTGAAGGAAACGATCTTTAAACAAAGTTATAGCCTGTATGTCCTTAAGACACTCTAATCTGGTGCTGCTCGAATCTTCTACAAAAGGAGGATTTTATTCTTCGGTGTTTCTGTGCTATCAAATCCATCTGTACTGTCATGGTTAGGTCAGTTTGACCCACTGCACTGACTTGATTTTTATCCTACTTATCTAAAGATCACCTTCACTGCACTTAACATAATGCACAGTGGGCAGTCGTCCACGCACACTTGAGCCATTTAGAGTCTCGGGTTTGTGCAGTGGGCCACCAGAGCACAAGAGATGCCTTCAGGCTGTATGTTCTTCATTAAAGTACACCACTAGTCTTCGTGAAACTGTACATATTTACATTTTGCTCTTTTTTGGGGGGGTGCAAAACATTTTTTGGGAGTGCAAAACATCATCACCTGATGTTTTGCACTCAGAAATTTACATATCTTTTTTACTTTTGTATGTATTCTGTCATTTTTTTACTCAATACTTGCAACTGACAATTATTTGAATGGTTTATCAATCAATGTTGAGTTTTTTGGCAGTTATGGTTTAACACCTAATTTAAAAAAAAGTCCATTAATGGTTGATTATCTCCAAACAACTGATATCTAGATCAACTGGTGAACTTACTATTCAGCAAGACTTGAGTTGTACCGAGTTGTCTCCTTTTGCCCCCTCCCCTCCAAAACCCCTCGACCTCCCTGTGTGATGATGATCAGGCTGCAGCAGCTCCGGCTGATGAAAAGCCTCTCTGAGGTGCTCCTGTATTAAGGCTACATGCTGATATTTGGCAGCACTCACACTGATTTTTCAACCCTGAGCTGCTGCAGTTGTCGCATACTGAATGTTTTATAGTTCTGAAGGAATTCTTTTTGATTGTAGATTTAAAAACACCAGCTGCTGTTTTTTCAAGACTTTAAATAAATATAAATGTGATAAGTTACAGTTCCAAAAATGTTGGAATATTGTGTAAATTGTAAATAAGAACAGAATGCAATGTTAATGTAGAACATAGAAAACAAAGCTTTAATATGAGACATCTTAGAATGTTGTGAAAAATATTAACTCGTTTTGAACTTTATGTAAGCAACACACCTCCAAAAAGTTGTGACTGGCTACACAAAAGGCTGGTAAATTAAGTGACAATACAAAGAAATAGCTGGAGAAACATTTTGCAGTAAAAGACTGGATTAAAAAAAGAGTATCTAAAAAATTGTGTAACAATTTCAGAGTAATATAAAACTGTGAAGAATTTGAATATCTCGTCATCTACAGTACTTATTAGAAGATCCTGGGAATCTGGGGAAATCTGTGTGCAAGGGATGAGGCCGCAAATCTCAGGGTGCCTGTGATCTTCATGAGCTCAGGAACACTTCCAGAAATCATTATCTGTGAACACAAATGGAGCTTAAAGGTCTTTCGTGCAGAAGGAGAAGCTATATGTGATCATGGTCCACAAACGCTATGTCTTCTCTGGGCCAAAATTAATTAAAAATCGACTGAGACGAAGTGGAAAACTGTTCTCTGATCAGAGGAATCAATACCATTGAGAGGTATTAGCAATGGTATTGACACATCCACATACCATTTCATGGTATGTGGATGGGTCATACATACAAATTTCATCAAGACGATGCTAAATCTTGTACTGGATCTATTACAGTAGCATGGCTTCATAGTAGAAGAGCCTGGGTGCTGAACTGCGGGCAGTCCTGCAGTCCAGACCTTTTATCAGTTTAGAACTTTTGGAGCATTTGGCACTGTCTCAACTTTTTTGGGGATGTGTTGCTGCCATCAAATTCAAAATGACCTTAGTTTCTTCTTATAATGGTAAGTTTAAACCTTTTTCCATGTTCTACCGTGAATAAACTATGGGTTTAATATGGTAATGAGATTTGCAAACCATTGCATTCTGTTTTTATTTGTATATTACACAGCTTTCCAACTATTTTGGAACTGGGAACCTCTGATTCACATTTAAGGCTATTTAGGTATTTTTTCTTTTCCTGTGCACATTAAAGCTAATTTATATCAGTTTGAATTGTGTCACTAATCTGACTAATTTAAGATTTTGTGTTAGGGTGGGAGGTGGAGTGAGAGGAGGAGGAAAAAAATCTCATGATGTCCTGTCAGCTGCATAGAAATGGAAAAGAGGTCGTGGTGAGATCTTTGCCTTCCCCCATCACTCCTGTGCAGCCTGATTGACTGGATATGGCCCAGTGTTGTACCCTGCTCCCTTAGCTGTTTAGCTCAAGTCAGGCCTGTCTGTCTAGTTTTGCAACAGCCGCACAGTTGCATTCTGTCTCAACTTTGTGCATCCTGTGTAGAAACCAGCGACTTATCACTCTCTGTCTACAGTTTAGAAATGAAGGTGTGTCAGAGCGTCACAGGATGACTCAGCAGTAGATATAAAATGTGTGATTCTGACCTGAGATACCAAAAGGAAAGATAATAGTTTAAACAGTTCTAACTTGGTTTTCTTTTGGTTTTCTGTCATGCTAATGCTACTTTGTATCCTTCTTGGTTAACAGTATGTCTGTGTACACAGAGAAAGTCACTCACATAAATGGCCAAAGGCTCAAAAGAAGACAAAGCAAGAAGCAGAAGGTCAAAGCTTAATGGCTTAGCGAGCCCGCATAGTCTGGTTGAGAGAAGTGGGGTATTTTTTTTTCTTTTCTTTGAGCTCTTTTCTGCTCCCATTGGTTTGTTCAGCTCCTCTCTCCACAGCCACTGGTGATGACTGAAGTTGAGACACGACAGGAGGGAGAATTTTATCTGTGTGAAGCCTCAGGGAGAGCGCAGTCTAAATGCCTCTGTGGTCCTGGTTTACAGGCTGTTGTGATTTCATGCGCTGTTGTAGCTTTTATTAATAACCCTTTTGTACTGGAGAAGCAGACTCAGAGCCGCAGTAAGAATGAGGAAGTTTTTTTTTCTTGCTTTCCTAGATAGATTGGGTATTTCTCTGATAGTTTTAATATCACATTTCCTCCTTTCCCCCTTTCTTCTCCTCTCCTCCATCACTCTCGCTCCAGCCTCGGGGCAGCCAGTTAAGGTTTCTGAGTGGCTGTCTGCTCTCAGGCTCAGAGGGCTCATCAAACTGTGGCTTACTCCCCGTTTCCTCGCGTCACAGGCGACACACAGTGTCCCCTCCCATCCATTGTGGTTGCTGCTTGCAGACCCCGAGTACCAGGAGGCGAGACAATAATTCACAGTGCACTCGTCTGTTCAGCCCCCAGCCACCCCACTGTAACAGCTTGCACTCCCGCTCACGCAAATAAACATCACAGAAAAAAGATTGCAATAATTTAAAATACAGAGTGCCAGTTTAATGTCAGCTTAATATTACATGTTCTGTTTTTGCCATTGTGTTTCTGATTTTTTTGCAGATCTGATTTAGTACCACATCACTCAGCATCAACATACAGCTGCTATAAATTTGTCTCAAAGTTAAATATGATATATTAATTATAGCAGGGTAATTCATTTACAACTAATGTGTTGGGTTCAAAAATACCCTGATGAAAAATGGCTAGCTCAAAACAATAATTTAAAGGCCTTCATATCCTATTTTCTCAGACGGGTCCTGAGGGAAATATCCGGCTCTTAGCGGCAAAATTTTCCAGTATGTGGAGATACCTATAACTTTTGTCTGCTCTTGGTCCTTTGCTGTGTACAGGGCTTTTAAAAATAGCTGCCTGCATCTGGAAGGCACACTAAAGAGAGCAATAAAACAAAACAATGAGCGTAAAGATGCCAGAACACACACGATCTAAATGTGTTGTAAACATAGACTCTGTATGAAAGAGTGACAAAGCTGTTCTGACACTGCTTTCCATTTTAAAGCCATTAGTTCAGTATCAAAGCTACATTGGGGCCAGGGATCACAGATGAAGACTGGGGATCACTGAGAAATCAGAGAGTACAGAACATTTATACTGCAGGAAATTAGCAGTCTATGTGAAGACAGCCAAGATCGTCCACTTCCATCCCCCTTTCGGTCTCCATTTGGGGCCATGCATTGTGTTGTATCAAACAAGACATTAAACAAGTGAGAGCATAAACTCATCAGGAAGCTGTTTCCTGAGGTCAAAGATTGGTTGAGAAGTCAGGTTTCATCGTAGACAACCTAGTGTCTTTTTGACACTGTTGCAAACGTTACTTTAACCGATGCTGAAAGTCAGTTGTCATTCAACATAAATACATAACTAATACAAATTCAGCCTTGTCTCCAGATGTACAGCTTGTCACAACAACCTGTGCGTAGTTGCTCTGCTCATGTAAAGAAGCGTACAGCCTTCATGCTGCAGGGTTCTAGGCAGTTGAATCGACTCCTATGTAAAATTAATCAACATCCCCCTCATATAATTAAGCATCAGTGGAGAATTACAGAGTGTTATCCAGGACAGAGGAAGCCTAAAAGGCCAGACGTCAGATGAATTATTCTTTTCATCTTTTGCGCAAGTCAAACAGAAATATCGCAGCACTATTAATATGACACTTCCTGTTTGAAGTGCGTCAGTCCTCTGGCTACGTTCTTCATGTTGACTGGAGATTTGACCGTAAGAACATCTTTCCCTCAGACTCTTTCCCGTGTTTTCTCCCCACCAGAGAATTGGAAGTAACCGATAACCATCCTGATAAAGAACATCCGAATTAATAATACATTTTGATGCAAAACACACAGACCGACACAGATTATTTTGGGTGTGTTATATTGTCTTTAGCTTTTACTGCATCAGTGATTTAGTGCAGCAGGCTGAAGAGCTAACCCTATACTGCTAGTGAAAAAATATAAATACCGATAGAAACGGTACTTCCCATATATGTAAAACATGCCACATGCCAGGTCTTCCTAACTAAAAAGGAAGCTTCTCCTCCTTCACCACCAGATGTGCTGGGTGCTCATTAGTCACCATAGCAGACAGGACAGGATTTCAGAAGCTGCTCTTCCCTGTCAGCTGGCTGCCTGGCTGTCTTCTCACCTGGCTTCCTCTGTGTCTCTCTGTACTACAACCAATGGACGTCAATTTGTGTATGTGTGGATTTTTCATTCGTTAATATCAGTTTGTCAATGTGTACATAAAGAATGAGTTCAAAACTAGGTGGAGTTGAAATGGTGGGTCATTTAAGCGATAAGTCAATAAGCACCTAAAGGGTTTCTCCTGGCTTAAATGGACCTTTGGAGGTGACTGAGCACTATTGTACCACATATAATAAAAATGGCAAGCCTGTGCTACCTTAATTAACAGAAATCTTATTATTTCTGCAAGTGAAATGATGTTCACTTGTCAAAATGTCTGAAAAAAAATTGTACTACAATCTTGGTGATTTCCCTCTGGGGGAAAAAAGCACAAAACCTCTTTGGGAGTGCCAACATTTCTTATATAAACCTTCCTTAACTATTCCATCTTTTCATTTCTATGGATACAACCCTTTTCTTTATCGTCTATAATTGTGAACAGACTGTGTTTTGGTAAGGATTTTTATACATAGTCATGTGAAAAAAGAAAACTGCCTTTCAATTCTACGATTTTAAATATCAGGACATAAAAAAAATAATCTGGTACATCTCAGGTTTTAAATTCATTTAAATGCAACCTCAGATGAGCAAAACACACAACATAATACACTGTATCATTATTTTTTTCAACACCAGGAAAACTGAAATGCAAGAAAGCAAAAGGTAACTGTATAGCTAACAATGTCTGGGCGGATTGCTGTAATAATTATAAATGTGCAAATGTTTCAGCACCAGGTGGCTGTCTGGTCTGGTTTGTGGTCTAGTTCTAATTTGGTGTGAATTAATTAATTTGGAATGAATTTGAAACCAGATGGCTGAATGAGCCTAGTCACAGCACCGGTGTAGCTGAATGGAAGGAGATTCCTGCAAACAGGATCCAAAGTTTCAGGGAAATCCTGAAAGTGTTACAAGAGTGTATTCTTGCCTCATATGCATATAATTTTCAGATTTTTGTCTCACACATTTTTGGCTATGCAGGCATTCAACTGTGCAGGGCCCATCTGTGAAATCGGAGAGGTGTTGATTAAGTTATAAATTTATCTTCTCTGCCCAGAGAGTGACAGTGTTACCTTGAAATGGCACATCTGTGTCTGATTTATTAAACTGCTGTTTAGTCTAAGTTTTTAACAGTCTGTAGAAGCATATTTGTATCAGGCACTCCATTTTTTTTTACCCTCTTCTGGGTTCGGCTTACTCTTTTCAATTTCCTTTCTTGTAATATTAAGTGTCAGAGATCCATATCGATGCATCGATTTTATGACACAGAGTGAAGAAGAGTAGTTGGGGGGGATGAGGAGAGAGGAAGTAAGGTGCTGCCGAGAGAAAAATTAAGAGCAGGTGAGGGAGAGCGAGCCCAGGAAGATAAAGATTAATGGCCATTTTTCTCATGTAACCCAGTTTTGGCAGCTCACAGGAGTCGTTTAGGGTGTCATCTGTAAATGTGTGTAGAGGCACGTGTGTGCCTCAGTACTGAGTATATGCTGTAAAATGGACTAGGAGACAAACAGGCAGCTTCTCCTCCGCAGGCGCTGTGTCTGATGAGGATTGATCTTGTGTTTGTCTCTGCTGCTGAGTCGCTGTGTTCTCAGTGAGTGCTGGTTGGTTTTACATGCAGAGACGTCTTGGCACAAAGCAGAAGAAGAATGTTGATTGTTTAGTCTTCTATCCAAGACACACTGGGCCACTGATCCTGGATCAGGATGGATGTCGCTGAATGGAGTATTGTAAAGCTCATGTGATTTCTGTTACACCTCAGCTGGCGTACGATTACTTACTACTCCAGCAGGATTAGCAGCATTACAGCTCACGAGCCTCCTGATTTTAAATGTATGTCTGTCTGTGTGTGGTGATCTTGTGTTTGGCTTTCAGATCTGAGGACAGTTTTTGCCATGCTTGACTTTAGAGATGAGGTTAGAATTCGGTTTAGGATGGGCAGCTACATTGACATTTAGCTTAGCAGACTCCTGAGAATCAAGGGCAGCTAAATGGAAAATTGCTAATAATGAAATATTTTGCTGAAAAGTTTAATTAACAACCACCTGTTTCATATATATAACTATAAGATAACCCTGTCCTCAGTGTGGCAACCCATTTGTCAGTTTTTCATGGCTTCCGGTTCAGCCAGTATTAGATTCCTGTTTGTTTTCCAGGTCATTGTTTATAAAAGCACATAAAATATTAAAGCTAATAAAAAGTTTAACTCATAGTTGGTGGATTAAACATTCAAGGACCAAACGTGTCTTTATCAACCTTAATAGGCAATTTGTTGTACAGTCAGAAGAAGTCGCACAGAAGGTTTCAAGTACGCAGTCTTAAATAAACAACAAATGAAACATGAAAACACACTAAAAATGTAGAAGTCCAGAATAAAGTAGGATTATTATAAAGTTAGTGTGTTATTTAAAAGCCCAGTGGCAGCCGAGGCAGATAAGGTTTAGTCTTTGCCATTTGTGTTGGTATACTGTGTCTGAAGTCAAACAGAAGCAACGTGAGCTCCTCAGAAAAAGGGCCAAGATCAGCCACGGCTGACTGGCCTTCTTGGAAGTCCTAGGCTCATGTGCAATGTTGCTGCTGATACCTTGCAGTCTACTTTTATTTTTTTAAGGTTCAGTGACATGTACCAGGCAAATGTGGATGTATGAGCAGATTCAATGAAACATAAACACCACAAAGTTTGTGAAAAAAGTACATGTGCTGCTAAGTTTTTCTTTAAGAGGCACCCATTTGAAGCTCAAAGGTCAACAGCACGCACATAAATGGTGAATAGTACTTGAAATAAAGGCTAGAAACTAGACTGGAAACCAGGAAGGTTTCCTCACTAAAAAATTCTCCCATACTTACAGAATCTGATTACGGGGACCCTCATGTTACTCATTGTTATGGTCAATATATCAACGTGAAAACGTCATGATTTTGCGTTCTTAAAATGTATTTTGTTGTCAAAAATAGTGGTGAAAATACATGCTTTCTTTTGTTCACATTTTCCTGGTGTCCCAACACGAGTGAATCAGCTAATGCTAAAAGTTGATGCTGTTTTAAAGGCAAATGGTCGTCACACCCAATATTGATTTTAAAATGTCCATTTCCTGCACTTTGTATGACGTCAGTACTTCACTTTGAGTGAGATGATTTGATTTTCACTGTGTTGGATTCCTGTGGTCTTTGGGGAAATTGTCTTGGTCTTTGCTCAAATTTAGATGTGTTAGTGTAAGAGGTTTCTCATTTCTGATTAGATTATTATTATTTTTTCAAGCACTAATTTCTGCAAGTGTCTGTGTAAACCCGTGACTTGCTTGTGCCTCTCGTGCACGCTGTTCATGTGTGTTCATCTGTGTCATTGAGTTAATGGAGGGTCTTGGCCTCGGTAATGGAACCCCTCCCTGTAGGCCCTGGATAATTTAATTAATGTCAACCGTCTCTCCATCCCTCCTCCTTTCCTTGTGACTCATCTGTGTTATTCTTTGGCTTTGAACACTTGTCCTCATCTCACTGTCTTTGGCTGGTTTCAGGCCAAACCCTGCAAGAATCTCTTAAGAATCACCCTTTTCTTGCTTTCTTTCTGCCTATTTTTCTTTCTCCAAACACTCACTCAACGCTTTAGGTAAAGAAAATAGTCAAACATGTAAGTGGCAGCTGAATTTTCTTGCACAACCTCCTTCTAGTTTATTCATTCTTCATTGAGACAGGAACAGTTGATTCATTTTTGCCCAGCTCATTACTCTTCCTCCCTCTACAGCAGTGCTTTTAATGTTTATGGAGGGAGAGCCATTTGTGGAGTCACTGTAATGATCCATGATGTAATGGCGTACCTTGTAATTCTTAAGAGGAGCAGCAGTCTAAGTAAGGCTCAGTAAGGCTGCACCCAAACAGACACAGCAGCTGGTTTTCTTTCTTCAGTGTTCACTTTTAAATTGGTGCCACTTTCGTCTGTGGCTGTTCTTGTATGTTCTCTGAATGAATGATGATTGGGTCTGATTTCTTTTGTGTTTCCAGGTGGAATCGCAGGTGGCATAGAGATCTGCATCACCTTTCCCACAGAGTATGTCAAGACCCAGTTACAGCTGGATGAGAAGGCCAATCCACCAAAATATAGAGGAATAGGTTTGTATGCAGTGAGTGGAATAGTGTAAAATGAGTGGAATTCATTCACCAGCCACTTCATTGGATATGCTTGTTCAGTCACACATTAATGTGAACATCTAATTAGCTAATCACATAGCAGCAGCTCAGTGCATTTGAGCATGTAAATATGGTCAACCTCCTGAGGTTCAAACCAAGAGTCACATGAATTATGAGAGAAGAGGACATAAATACAGACTCATCGGCAGGCAGATGTAAACAGAAGGCAAACGTTTATTTAGGCTGATTACTAATCCATTAAATGATGAGGAACTCAGAACTCATAGCACTTCAAAAACTGTTAGAGACACACAGGGGCAGTAACAGAAATATGAGGGTAATTAGCATATGTGGACACAGCAGGGTATTGAGAGACAGGTGAAAATAAGGAGGAGAAAGACAACTAAACACTACACACTGAAAAAGAGTAACCATCAGAATAAAACAGGAAGTGATGGCAATGACTCAATTGGGGGAAAACAGACTCATGAATTCCAATATGAATTTAATCTGGGATAAAAATGTCTTGATGCATGCTCAATCATCCAGGCAAGGAAATCCCAGAAAGTTGATTCTGTTACTCTTCATCAGTCATCCAAGTGGCTTCTTCAGTTTCAACATCCAGATGCACAAAATCAACTTTCTGGGATTAATCTGGGGTAGTTGACAAAAGATGATGGAACGCTTTACATAAAACAGCCTGGCCATGTCCGTCCTTTTATGACCACAGTGCATGCACGGCCCATGTCATCCTGTCTGGTTCTTTTTGGTTGCGTTATCATTTTAATTTTTGTTTTTTACATGCAACACATTTCATCAACCCATCAATGGACTGCTTTACACCAATGATATGTACTTACAGACATTATGTTTATTATTGAGTCTGTTAAGCTTTTGTTAATATTTATAAAATTGGAAGCATAACTCTATTCGTGGCATTTAAGCAAGTCAAAACACTAGCATGGTGTATCTAATGAAGTGACCAGGGAGTGCAGGATTTAATCTGGTGGCAGACATCTACTACAGGCTCAAAAACAATATTCTTTATTACTTTTATTCGAATTTTCAGCAAAACCTAATAAAATAAACAGTATTTCTGCAGCAAGAGAGCATAAACAATGATAAAAAACATACAATAATCCAATAAAAGCAACACTCTTGGGAGCTCATTATCTAATTACCCATCATCCCCAGGTACATTAGTGATTCTGGCAGGCTGTCACTGTGCTTGTTTATATGACTTAGATCAGACCAATGCACACTCGCCATCCATGCATACGAGTGTACACAAACACACCCAGGATCTGTGGATATCATTTGAGGATTTGAGGATTGGAGACCGTGCTAATGAGCACTCAAGACAGCTGCTGCTTTTCTTGTTCAGTTGGCTTCATTGGAGAACTTTGATTACTGGACTGATGCAGCCAAGAGCCAGGAACAAGCTTAAAGTAAAACACCAGATTTTGTGAAAATATCAGCTGAGGTTCAGCTTATCTGCAGCATATATATTATTATAGTTAATTACTGTTGCTACATGCTCTTTTGTGATGTTGATGATTGAGGTGTAAATGACAAGTGTATTGGTGTATTCTCTAAAGGGTTAATGCACTCAGCCTGAAAAACAGACAAATTGTAGAATTTTTATATTTGAACATTAGAAAGCAAACTGTGTTGTATGCAGATATGCATATTATGTTCATTCTATAATATTTGCTGCTTGTGTATCTGCTTTAGGCGACTGTGTGAAACAGACAGTACAGAGTCACGGTATCAAAGGGCTGTACAGAGGTCTCAGCTCTCTGCTGTATGGATCCATACCCAAATCTGCTGTCAGGTATGTTATAAAGCAGAGGTCTATCATGTGCAAGGTAAATACATTTACTTGAGCATAATTTGTGATGTAATATTCTCAGTTTATTAAGTTAAAATATGGCTGACGTGAAGAGCAATGTCCACAGTCACAACACAGTAAATGCTGCTTGCAGATTTACTGCACTTCTACTTTATTACAGTGTAAGAGAATGGAATCAAAAAGTGATGCTGTATATACTCCTCCTCCTTCTGCCCCTCTTAGTTCTCCTTTCCTCCTCCTCATCATTGTATAAAATCACAGTTTTTTGTTTGTTTGTTTTAAAAAAAAATTCTTTGATTGTCTTTAGGAGGATGTGTGGTCAGCAGATCTATTTTCACACGACACAGCAGTTAGTGTGAAGGAATTGTTTTAGAGGACACATTTTAAATACCTTCACTTTGTTAATTAACTGAGCATGTACACAGCATTAAAGGCAGAGGTAGCCATTGTGACCATTTGTTATGAAGGTCCTGTTTTGAGGCCTAGGGCAGAGCGTTTTCGTCATGATGTTTTGAAAGTACCTGACGAGCAAAGGGTGGATTGACAGCATAGTGAGACTATCTTCATTTCTGAAACAAAAGACTGAGCTCATAAATTCATCAGGAAAGTGTTTACTGATGTTACAGAGCAACTGAGCTGAGGGCTGTTTTCCCATAGACTTCTATACAACAGTAACCTGCAACGTGAGTAATCCCCCCGCTGTCTATTAGATAGAATGGAGGTTTAAGTTACTTGCTCAATGGCTTCATTTTTTTAGAGCTAGAAGCTACACGCAGCTTTTATGCTATGTATGGGATACACCCCTTCCTCAGATTGCTTGCATCATTCTATAAAGAATAATAAGAACATAAAATAAGAATAATTTTAATTTAACCCATGTGTCATTTTTTTAAAGAGCTTTTTTCCCCTCTTTCTTCTCATTGACATTTTTCTTGATATCAGACAGAAATGACACTTGAACTCAAAACCTTCTAAAAAAGTTTTTGCTTTTAACTTTGTTGATTAAAATCTTAGATCTCATGCTCATATTCTAATAATCACAAACTGTTAGAGAGTACATATGTACAAATACACATGTACCAAAGGAACGTGGAATGAAAGGAACCCTTTTAGCTAAAGCCGCTGTGATCTTCTACCTGAAACCATTAACTCACACACTCCAATTATTCTAGTCCATTACCCACAAGGCAAGGCATAAATGCCACACTAGCATTCAGTATAATTATGTTATTCTTTTGTAGCAGTGACATTTATCTTCAGACAAGTGCGCACACACACACACACACACACACACATTTGTGTAGCTATCTTTGTGAGAACATTTATGGACATATTACACTCCCTAGTGCCTTACCCAATAGAAACCTAACTCTTACATCAGAGATTGAAAGTGAAAGTATTAACCCTCAAACAGCCCTTTGAAGGGGTGTTGGAAAATTAAAAATCTTCACTTCCTCACTGTGTCCTCACTCCATTGTTCTAAAACTCAAACTGATCCTCATGAAGATGGTTGTACATACGTACGTATACATACACAAAATAAAGAAAAGAGAGAGGGGATAGGAGGCAAAACGATTAAAATGAAGAACAAAAAACTAACAACAAAAGTGTGTGTGTGTGTGTGTGTGTGTGTGTGTGTGTGTGTGTGTGTGTGTGTGTGTGTGTGTGTGTGTGTGTGTGTGTGTGTACACACGATAGAGAGACAGGCCCAGCCAGGCGGAGCAAAGATGCCACTCAAACTCCGACAGGGTCTCAATAGGGTTACAAACAGGGAGACTTGGGTGTGTTTATGCTGATGCACAGTGTGTGTGTGTGTCAATCAGACTTTAGCGTCATTTTAAGAGCGAGTCTGGATGGTTTTGTTTCAGCTCAAAGGAGAATTTTCTGGGAGGGAATATGGCAAAATGGAGAAAAGCCGTTTATTGCCATAGAAATGTTATAAAGGAATATGATGTCATTTATATATGGATTTTGGACTCTTTCTACTGTGCAGTGAAGTTTAAAAATCTTTATAAATGGCCACATTGCATATTAGCATTCGTAAAACATGCTCTCTGTGGTGTATACACATTTAGGCCAGGAATCTTTTAAGCTTGTGACCCATTTAGCTGTTGTCTATTATCAGCTGTTTAACTTTTTTTTATACTTTGTCAGCCCTAAAGAAAAAAATATTAAAAATGCTTAAAAAAATCACAAAAAGGACAAAATTAAAGGCAGATTTGAAACATATAAATGGTCCTGCAAAAATTCTTTTTCTACTTGATACTGAAATAGAAAAGACTAAACAAACTGATAATGATATTTTGACTTTTTGTGATGGGTAAGGTCATCTTCTATTTCTGCTCTTGAGATCAGCCTACTTTGAAAATTAAAACTACATACAAGTGGTCACATTTTATACAGAAATGTGTATGAAATGCCTTTGTCTCCATTGTTTACATGTCTTTTCGTCTTTTTCATTTAAGATTCTCACCCCTTTAAATGTCTAATAATAATGATTATTATAGTTATAATTAAATCTGCAGCCATTAAGACCAAAAGAAAAGCGGTATATTTAAAAGGATCAGAGGGAAAACCAGTGACTTCAAAATACTGCAGAAAATAAATACTTGAATATGAGATATGAGAAAATGAATATGAGAAATTAAAAACTGCTGAGATTTGGAAAGCTAGTTTTGATTAATGGAGAATACCTTGACACTTTTCTATTAAGCACTGCTTGGTCTGCTTAGTTTTTCTACCCCCTGCCTTTTTTTTTTCTTACTTCCTCCATCTTCTTTCCCCTTCGTCTTTTCCATCACTCCTTTTCTTCCAGCCCGCTCATTCCATTAACTGATTGTCTGTGCACCCTCATGTGCCATGGAATGTGCTGGAAGGTTGTCAAGGAGGTAAGAGAGGGACATGCAAGAGAGCTTTTGACCTTTATCTCTCCTTAGCTCTTCATCCATATCAGCATCAGCATTCTTTCTTCTCCCTTTCCTTTCCTTTGCTTTCCTTCGTCTTCTCGACAGAAAAAAGTGACCCTATAAAAACGACCCCCTAACGAAGACTGGGCAGCAGTCCACTATCTAGGATGACTCATCTGTGACTGTGGATGTCAGCCAAATGATGTGTCACATTCTGACTGTAAAGTTTAGTCCACTTGTTAAATGAGTCTGGGAGAGGCTATAGAGTAAATTGGCAAAGGAGAGAGCCTGACAGTAGCATATTTCTCCTCGGCAGACTTTAATGAATAGCATTTGTTTCACAAGGTTAGTCATTAAGTGCTCTGTCATCATTCTAGCATGCTGTGTGGAAGAGCTTTATATTTTAATTTGCCCTAAGCTAAAACAGTGTTTGTAGTCAGCAAATGGTGTGAGAAAAGACAGGAATTTATGTTTATGTACTGTTAGGTGCTGCTAAGGATTCAGTTTATTGTGGGGAGCTTGTCTTTCAAAGCAATCTGAATCAGTGCGAGCAGTGAGACAGGAACAGATGTGGAGAGTTAATGAGCAGAAGTAAGTCTTGGTTAGAAAGGCAGATGGAGAAAAAAACTAAAATCCGATGAAGCGAGTCTAATTTTTTTTAAATTTTTTTAGACCTGTTACAACAGCAGGTAAATGGTTCAAGCAGACTGAGAAAAGAGAGGAAAACAAAGCATTCATCAAGACCTAATGTCTGTGCTCCCCCTCCTCTTTGCTAAATGTACCAGGCAGTGTCCTCCTGCCGCCACAATTCAATTCCATCTATAAATAACCTTTCTTGCAAAGGACTTGCTGGCACAACATTTGCAGAGAAACACAAACCACACCTCTCTGTAGCTGGGCTGGCTTCCATGGCAGCTGTTGCTGGTCACACATTGGTTACTGAGACTCTGCAGTTTATTGGTTCATCTTTAATGAGGATGCAGGACGATAAAATAAAAGGCCTGAACACATTAGGCTGTTGCAGCAGTTTGCTTTCTCCAAAAATCTGAGTTGGAAGAAGCTTTCTAATTTCATCTGTGCTCACTGAGACATGAAAACCCTTACCTTTGCCTGCAGTATTACTATCTATTTGAATTTATTTAGTTTACTTAATTTTAGTAAAAACAAACGTGACTACAGTGGGTAGTTTAATTTCTTAAATCAACTTTGAACTTGCAATGTTGCCACGTGAAAGACTGAAATAATCTGAGTATTTGTAGAAGAAATAATTTCACAGTTTACAGTGTAATCACAAAGATTGCCCACATCTAATTATTAAATGAGATTAACTTTGTTATTCAGTCTGTTTTTCTCAGACACTCCTATGTCTACATTTCCCATAATTCTTTGCTGGCTTTTTTTCTACTTGTTAGGTTTGGGGTGTTTGAGTTCCTCAGTAACCACGCCAAGGATGAGTCCGGTCGACTGGACAGCACCAAAGGCCTGCTGTGTGGGCTTGGAGCCGGGGTCATGGAGGCTGTTCTGGTGGTCTGCCCAATGGAAACAGTCAAGGTGTGTTTCTGAAGCTCTGAGCTGACCCTCAAATATAGAGAGAGCAACAGTGTCAATGTATGAAAATGTATGAAAACTTTAAGATAAAGTGCAATAGTTTGGTGCCTTTGTAGGTCCACTGTGAATTATAATCTATAAATTATGAACTGCAAATAATGAAATTTTACTAAATGGGATAAGAGATATCATGTTAAAGGGACTTCAGTGCAAAGATGGACATCTCAGGATGTTCATAATCTGCTGTCTAAATGGACCGTTTGTTAAATGTGACCGTTTTCAGAAAGTGGGCAGCATGATGGTGCAGCAGTTAGAGCTCACATCACCTGAAAAACCTCAATAAGGTTTCTGGTTGTAATTTTTGTCTGCTGGGGCCTTTCTGTGGGGAGTGTGCATGTTGTCTCTGTGTCTGTGAGGATTTCCTCCCACAGCTCAAAGACAGGTTTGGTTGTGTGGATGTGAGAGGGTGCGGCGTTCTGCTTCACTGTTTTAGCCCCGTGAGAGACTGAGGCTATTTCGGCTGCAATTTTGGATTCCAGCAATTATTAAAAGATTACTGAGATAAAATAGTTAATGTGCCACATTCTGTGCAGGCTGTGGCTTGTATACAGTTTGATATAGCCACAATTTTATCAGAGTCTATGAAGAATTGTTAAGAATGACTTATAAATTATTCTCATCATGATTTTTGTCATATTGTGTCTTCGGCCTATGAAGTAAAACTAGTTGAAAACCACTGACTGAAGGTTAAAGTTACCAACCTGATAGAGAAATATTCTTTGTAAGAGAACTACACTAAACCTCTTCAGTTTTCACTCCCACATCTGTAAAATGTATTGTCTGTATTTTTGTGTCTTTAATCTCCCAAGGTTAAATTCATTCATGACCAGACATCAGCCAACCCCAAATACAAGGGATTCTTCCACGGAGTCAGAGAGATGATCAGGGCTCAAGGTAAACGTGGGCTTCATGCATGACATTCACCTGACATCTGCTGGTTGGTTAGGGTAATGCAGTGGGAAACACTGACCCTGGTCAAGCATCAACAACAATATTCACTCTCATATCATTGTGTAAATCATCAGACATATATGTCAGAGAGTCACCAGGAAAAGTCTTGCAGCATTAAAAATGTAAATGTGTAAACAAACAAGTCCAGTGTTTTAAGACTCTGAAAAGATGTTCAAATAGGCTGGGTTAGGGTAATATGTGATATGTGTTGAAGTGCTGCCCCCCTGCCCTCCCCCTCCAACAACATTTACAGCCTCTCATACTGCTTTTAGTTCTTAGCCCTTAAGTTGGAAATTGGGATTGGGCTGTGGTATTCGGGTTCCTCTCTTTATTCAATGTGCTGTCTAATTTAATTGAAGAAGGATTTATTAACTTACCCTCTGGCTTCCGGTTTGAACAGGATTAAGAGGGACATATCAGGGTCTAACTGCAACAGTCTTGAAGCAAGGCTCCAACCAGGCTATTCGATTTTTTGTGATGACTTCTCTCAAGAACTGGTACAAAGGTGCGTGTACATGAGTACAGCTGGTTTATTCATTTCTTTGTTATTACTATAAACAATATTTAATAAAAAGAGACCAACTCTGCAAATTGTCTGAAGGGTTATTGTAGGTCATTGTGCAGTTCTTTGAACCCCAGTTGGATTTCCAAAGGCTGTTTTGCATAGTAATAATACAGTGTGTGGAGATTGATATATAGAGTATTGCTATTAATATTTATGATGTGAAATTAATTAGCACATTAGTATCCTTCATGTTAATGAGTTTAGAACTAACTCTGATTTAGAGCTAACCCCACCCTTCATACTGCTCTGTCACATTCATAAGGTGATAACCCCAACAAAGCAATAAATCCGCTGCTGACTGGACTCTTTGGAGCCACAGCAGGAGCAGCCAGTGTATTTGGAAACACTCCACTAGATGTCATCAAGACAAGGATGCAGGTACATAATGCAACAGATGCTACAAATCACACGCTTTTTCTTACTTGCTTGTGTTTTTAAATACAAACGTGCAACCCTTGGACAGATGTACTAATGCTCTTCTGCTTTTTCTAAAGGGTCTAGAAGCACATAAATATAAAAGCACGCTGGACTGTGCCATGAAGATCTTGAGATATGAAGGGTTGGCAGCGTAAGTACACCTCCATGTTTTATTTCGTTTGGTTTGGCTTGTAGTGTTGGTTTCACGGCTGATTTAAAACAACACAGCTTTAAAAAAAACAATGTGTCTTTCTTTACTTCACAGATTCTACTGTCAACACTGTATAAGAAATGCTTTTTGGCTTTAGTTTATTACTCTAAAGAACTTGAGTGAAAAAAATCTAAACTTAAACACTTTAAGAATAAGAATGTGCCAAATGATTAAAAAAAACAAAAACTAATTAAAATACTGGAAAATATAACCCTAACCGCAGATAAATATGGCTCCACCCTAAACAATTAATGTCTTACATGCTCCTCCCTCTTTCTTTATCCCTCTACAGGTTCTATAAAGGAACAGTTCCCCGGCTTGGCCGTGTATGTCTTGATGTGGCCATAGTTTTCATCATCTATGAGGAGGTCGTAAAGGTTCTGAATATGGTCTGGAAGACAGAATAGGTGGTTGGACATACGACGAAGGTGGCAACTTCCTCCTTCACAAGCATCAGACATAGATCTGACTTCAGCAGGCCTCTTTTGTGTCATGAAACCAACAGCAGAAGGGGTGAAAAAGAGAGCTGAACTTAGATTAGTGTTGTATGCAGAGCAGGAAGTCAATATACTCGGAGACAAAAGAAGAAAAGGGGGCCTGGCGTCACCTACACCTGGTGTAAATGATGCTGAGCATCAACATTCCCTGACAAGATTGAAGAAAAAGAAAGATAAATGATAATTAAATAATATTAATAATAATAATAAAAAGAACCTTTATCCTAAAGATGCATCACCAGTTTATAAATATATATAAAATACTGGCCAATAGCATCGCCAGCAGCAGCACCTTTATTTTAAGTTATCTGGTTTACTTTCTCTGTAAGCCTCTGTCAGGGAAGAGCATTATTTGTAGTCATTCGCAGCTGTTTTACTGCAAATATGCAGATATCCTGCTGGATTTTCTTGAGTTTGCATTGCTTTCTGTCTCTTCTAAAAGTCCTGAGGAGCCAGAGTGCAACTGGTTGCAGTTTGCAGTCACACAAGCTGCAGCAACTTCCATAGTTAGGCCTTAAATAAAATTGGTTTATAACCTGCCATGTATTTTTATACAGTGTAGATTCAATTTAGTTTATTGATAACTTACAGAATATTATATATTTTAATTCCTGTGCCAAATGTCAAGCCTATTGTGTTATGAAAGTCTGTTCAGAAGAAAGCAAAAGTAACCTAATTATCTTAAGAGAATAATAAATATTATGACTATGTACTGTGAGATACATAATCTTTGAAAGTGAATTATTAAATAGAGAATTAAGAGAATATTTGCTGTTAATCTGTGCCACACTGTTGTTGTTGTTTTTTTCTTTATCTGGTGTATAAATGTTTTTTTTAAGATGTGGAAATTATTTAGTTGCTTTGTATATCACTGTGAGTCTACAAGACACAATGAGTCGTTTAGACAAAGTAACATCGGGCTTCTATTTTGCTTTTAGTGGAGACAACACCTCTCACTGGGTCATATTTTACCAACCTGACTCCACCCAGTGTGGATTTTTGTTCTGTTTACATTAGATACAGTTTTACTTTTTTTAAAAAAATTATTATTTCTGCTAAATACACTGCTTGGCCAAATAAAAAAAAATTACAAATTCTAATATTTTATTGGACCGGCTTTAGCTTTGACAACAGCATGCAATCATCAGGGCATGGTTTTGATAAGCTTATGGAATATCACAGCATTTATTTCTATCCAGGGTTGGTTTAATTTTTTTTATTTTTTGCCAGGATCTCGATGATAGCAGTGTCAGGCCACTGTGAACATCACAAAGATTCTCAATGAGTCTGCGGCCAATTCATGTGTGAAAACGATGATTTGTGTTCCCTGACCTGCTCTTTCACAATATGAGCATGACAAATCCTGGCATTGTCATCTTGGAATCTGACCGTGCTATCAGGAAAGAAACAAACATTACTTGCCATGATGTATGCATCACTTCATCCGCCTCTTTTCTTACCCCAGTGCACCAATGACTCTGGAACAGGGACCTCATCAGACAACATGCCTTTATTTATTTATTTTTTACAATGCTCCAGAGTCCAATCTTTATCCTCCTGAAGTGGCATTAAATCAAGTTCACGGCCACAGGATATCACACGATTCTTTAAGAAAGAGAAGTTACTCACTGCACCAACCTGTTGCCATCTGAAATTTTACAATCTGTCCAATGGAAGGATCCTAACTATTTGCTTCATTCCAGGTGGTGACTTTTTTTTTTCTGGGCAGTATTTGTTTCTTATACAAATTGTTGGAAATCAGTTTGTTCAGTTTCCAGCATCATTCTGTTTCAGTGCCATGTTTCATTCAAAGTTGAACTCCATGTGCCTTTTGCGGGTGTGTTTGTTGGCGAAAACATCTTGTCCAGTATCCTCATGCATTATCCAGCCTCACCAGGGTGACAGTAATTTCTGTGGTGGTTAAAACAGTTAACGTTTACATAACCGACATCATGCCATCAAATCCAGAAACCCTAATTTTTAACGTTGCTGTAAACACTCATGAATGTTGTTTTTTGACTGGCATTCACCCTGTTCTGTCCTTTTAGGTGTGACAATAGCTTATTTCATGTTTAATTAACCTGCTCTTTAATGATCATACAAGAAAACTGTGTGGTCCAGACATGTTTTTATAATAACAACAAGGGGTCTGCTTGTTCTAGTTGTTACCACTGTTCGAGTATTGTAATTCTCAAAATTGTCTTTTATTTAGTATTCATGAAAATATTATTATTATTATTATTATTATTATGTATTTTCTGCGCAGCCATATTCATGTTCACCACTGCGGGCAACCAAGAGAACATTATACTGTGATATTAAATCAGTGTATTCCAATGCTGTGTATATAGAATTGTGTGTTTGTGTGCGTGCGTGCGTGTGTGTATGTGTGTGTGGGTCATGTTGATGAAGCTTGTGCAATAAATGTCCCTTACTTAATGTCTGTGCTTTAATGTTAAGTTGTTTGTTGTAGGGGATTTGAAAACAAATTAAAATACACATCTGAAACCTTGAAAGCATACAGTCTGGTGGCTTTTGTTGCCCTCCTCACTCGTTAACTGTTATTCTGCCCTTTTCCTCACTGCAGATAACATCAGGACAAACCGAGGGGGGGGGGGGGGGGGGGGGGGGCAGGTAGGGGAGGAATCGAACAAGGAACTCGTTCTTCTAGTTTTGGCTGTTGTGCCTGTACAGTGAACTGTAACTATCCATGCTTTCTCTCTCTCTCTCTTTCTTACTCATTTCGTTACTCTCTTTCTCACGCATTATTCAAAACACTGGTTCAGGAATGCACAGCTCTCTGCAGAAGATGACTTGAAATTTTTAGTTTGAATGAGGGAGTAGAAGGACTCATAAGTAAAACTCAAGCAACAAAGTAAAAAAAAGTACTCACTGTGGGGAATTCTTTTGCAGAGTTTTTGGGAGAGTCCAGCTAAACTTGAAGCTATCTAATGCAGTACTGTAATAAATCCATTAATTGGGTCATAATGTTGTGTTTGTGATATAATTCCTTGACTCCCCCCTTGTACAACCTCAACATCTTTACAGTATAAAGATTCTTGTGGCTTGGCTCAGTTCCATCGGAGCACCCTGACATTTTCTCACACACTTTACTCCCGGGCATCACTTGATCCAGATCCTGCAGTCCTTCAGCACATCAAGGTGTTTGTAAATGTTCTGTCACACTCTGTAATTAACTCAGCTGAAACTCAACAAAGAGCTTTTAGTGGGTGACATCAGAAAGGCCTAGACACTGATGTGAGCAAATACCGAAGGTCTCTTTGGAGTGTGATAACAGCGTCTCCAGAGATGTTGTTCAGTATCGGTAGGTGGAAGGAATGCATGCTGTGTGCAAACATCTTGAGGATATTCCTATACACTCACTATTTTACGGTAATAGAGGAGCACATGTGAAATGCTGACTTTAAACAAATGTGATGTACAATCCAATTCTGGGCTCGTTGTCATGGTCCTGAGTTTTTGTGTTTCTGGGATTTGAACATTTTGTGAATAACTTCACTTTAGGTTTTTGTTTCAGTTCTGTTATTATGTTAGAATTTTAAGTTGTTTGTTTTTTAACCTTGAGAAAACAAGGTTAAACCTATTAAACCTACTATTATTTTATTATTCCAGTATTTTGTGAGTGAGTGTTAGTTTATGTGCTTTTGAGTCTGTGATTCCTGGTTTTACCTTATGACTAGTCTACTGATAGTTTTTTCTCTCTCTCATGTCTTGTTAATGACTGTTCCTCTGTTTCTTTCATGTCTACTGTGATCCTTCTGATCTCCCTGTTTAGTATTTGTCTTTGGTTTATTCCCTGTGTTACTTTGAAGATTAGTTTTGTTTCATGTGTCTCTCACACACAGCCTGTGTCATTTGTGCAGTCTTGTGATATTCTCTGTCTCATGTTTCCCCCCTTCTTTTTCCTTTTTCCTTTTTAATTTAAATGCTATCCTAATTTCAGGATTATAAAAACATTTTTTCTGATTTTATTAATTCTTTTTCTCCTGTTTCTACTGTAATTCATTCTCATCATTGTATAAGATTATCTTGCACATCCTGCATTTATGGTCTCCACACAGATTCACACTCATTTTCAATCACAGTGGATATTTGATTTCTTTCTCAGGGCAACAAAACAAAACAAAAAAACAACAAAAAAACCTAAAACAAACATTGACAGCCAAATGCTGTTTTTCATTATCCTGACAGAAACTAAACTTTGCACCTTTATCACAAAAACATATTATTCAAGTTGGTGATTATACATGAATATGGTTCTAAGGAAATGAACTGAAGTACTGTATACTACCCATTTCATCTGCTTTAAGCACTAGGGGGCGCTGTTTATCAAACACGCGTACACACTTCAACGACGAGAACGCCCCCTCCCAACCCCTTCGAGTGCGCACAATAGGGCTTTATGAGGAGCGGCATCATAACGCTGTCTTCCTCTTCTTCTCCCTTTCTGCTGCTCGGCAACGAGCAATAAACAATAAAAAAAAAAAAAATTGTTTCTTGAGAGTAGCTTGACTGTGTTGCCAACTTGCAGCTTGTAGGCGGTTAAACGAACTGAGTATGTTTAATGAAAAACATTTCCAAAGAATTAGCGCAAGTTTATACCGCGGTAAAGTGAGCCGTCATTTGTGAGCCGCGGTCAAGCCAGCCGCCTCTTATCCGCCGCATAAATTTCCTTGCGCTTTTACACCAGTCTTTACGGTAGCGCCTTTTCGCTTTATATCCCGATTGAGAGCCTAGACCCGCGCACACGCGCGCACACATTACGATGGAACAGCCCAATACAGTCAATACAATTATGTCTATTACAAAAATTCATTAAAAATCATCCTTAGTAGTTGAGGTCCAACTTTCAACACATCCCTCCTCTGGGACACCTACTGTACCTGTGTGCCAAGTTTCATCCAGATTTACTGTAGAATTCCTCAGAAATTAAAGGAAACTTATATTCAATGCAATACAGTCAATACACTACAATTATGTCAAATTTCAAAAATTCATTAAAAATCATCCTTAGTAGTTGAGGTCCAACTTTCAACACATCCCTCCTCTGGGACACCTACTGTACCTGTGTGCCAAGTTTCATCCAGATTTACTGTAAAATTCCTCAGAAATTAAAGGACATTTATATTCAATGCAGTACAGTCAATACACTACAATTATGTACATTTCAAAAATTCATTAAAAATCATCCTTAGTAGTTGAGGTCCAACTTTCAACACATCCCTCCTCTGGGACACCTACTGTACCTGTGTGCCAAGTTTCATCCAGATTTACTGTAGAATTCCTCAGAAATTAAAGGACATTTATATTCAATGCAATACAGTCAATACACTACAATTATGTCAAATTTCAAAAATTCATTAAAAATCATCCTTAGTAGTTGAGGTCCAACTTTCAACACATCCCTCCTCTGGGACACCTACTGTACCTGTGTGCCAAGTTTCATCCAGATTTACTGTCGAATTCCTCAGAAATGAAAGGAAACTTATATTCAATGCAATACAGTCAATACACTACAATTATGTCTATTACAAAAAATCATTAAAAATCATCATTAGTAGTTGAGGTCCAACTTTCAACACATCCCTCCTCTGGGACACCTACTGTACCTGTGTGCCAAGTTTCATCCAGATTTACTGTAGAATTCCTCAGAAATTAAAGGAAACTTATATTCAATGCAATACAGTCAATACACTACAATTATGTCAAATTTCAAAAATTCATTAAAAATCATCCTTAGTAGTTGAGGTCCAACTTTCAACAGATTCCTTCTCTGGGACACCTACTGTACCTGTGTGCCAAGTTTCATCCAGATTTACTGTAAGATTCCTCAGAAATTAAAGGACATGTATATTGAATTCAATACACTTACTTAAATATTGCATCATATTCAAAAATTCATTAAAAATCATCCATAATAGTTGATGTCCAACTTTCAACACCGTCTTACTCTGGGCGACCTACGGTATCTCTGGGCCAAGTTACATCTCAATTCACTGTAATCTTTATCAAAAATTGAAAGAACAATTATATGTCAATGCTGGCTGTGTGCCTTTCAAAGTGACACTAAATAACAGAACTCAGGCACATCAGGGAATAATCCAAAAGGCGGATTTATTAAACAAAAACAACATACAAAATATCCCTAACCCATACTACATAACCTAAAAAGAAACAAAGGGACACTTAGAAGCACAAGAAAACAATACTATACTGAAAGGGCAAGAGACACAGCCCAAACATAATCCACAACTAAAACGCCAAAAGAACAAGTCATCCCACATAGCAGACGGGTGTTGCCTGGATCTGGTGTGAAGCCGGCACTGCTGGCTGACTTCTGGCATGGTAAGATGGCACTGTTTATGTGATGGCATGCTACATCTGGCCTGATTGGGTGAATGTGACATGTTGTATAGAGCACTTTGAGTAATATGGGTGAGTAAAAAGGCGCTATATAAGAATCAGTCCATTCACTGTCTGAACAGAGTTTTGTCATGACAGCATATTTGATTGTCTTCACTGACTCGCTATCCGCCTTAGTGCAGCTGCCGTACCATCCTCGGATGCAGTAAGTTAGTAGGCTCTCAATGGGCGAGTGGTGGAAGGTCAGCAGAGGATGTCTGGGATGATTGCATTAAAGGCTGAGCTGTAGTCCACAAAGAGCATTCTGGCGTAGCTCTGCCGCTTTTCTGACACAACGACCGAGACTGTGGGAGCTGGGGCTCGAACCAGCAACCTTCCGGTGACAAGACGAACTGCCAACTCTCATTATGCAATGTACTGTTTAAAAGAAAAATCTTTTTTTTGCCTTGACAACATACATTCATCTTCATTTCAAATAAGTAGTTATTTTTCACACAGAGAGCAATACCATTCTCCAGCCTCTGCTGTCCAAAACTACTCTGTATTCATCTGGAGGCACTTTGTGTGAAACCATTTTAAATAGCTCTCATGCAGGAACAAAGCAATTGTATAAAATGAAGTGAGGGAATGGAGCTATAAATAGATTAATATAGAGATATGAAAATAAACTTATATATAGACATAGGAACACAAGTTTTAAGATTAATGTTTCTGGGATATAATAAACAATATAAGCATACAGGTGTCTAAGCAAACATTGTGGCATACAAAGTGAGAGAGTGCAGTGAGTCATGTTTATTCCTGTTCAATATGTGTCTGACACAAGTGGATGAATTAAAAAGTCTGACAGCAGCAGCAACAACAGGCAATGCCTTCCTGATGACTTTCTATCTGGTTACATCTTTGTCTTTGATGCCTGTATCCCAGCTTGAAGAGTCCTGGACCTTTTTTCTAGTCAGTGGGTGTGTAGGCAAACAACTCTGGCTTGTCACCCAGTTGGATTTCCTGGTAATTGTCAGGTGGCACTATCTACAAATCAGGACACATTAACTATGATATTAAAAAATTGACATGATGACATAGTCCTTGGTCAGTTTACCAAGCATTTCTCAGTTTTGTTCTTTATAGTTCTGTTCATCATATCATTGTTTGTGAGTCCTGGATTATTTGATGATATGTTTACATTATGTATTCTTTTGTTTTCAGTTCCATATTGCTTTTAAGTGTAGTTCTTTTTAAGCATTCCACAAGTGGATGGAACACTTGTGAAAACACTCTAGTGTTAAAGCCAGTCTTGTCTTCATGTCTGTTTCTGGTTTTGTCTGTGTCAAGCTCGTGTGTCTTAGTCTGTGTTTTAGTTTGGTGGCCTCTTGTCTCTTTCTTGTGTTGAGTCTTACTTCCATTGTCTTCTTATTCCCAATGTATCCCTGCTGTGTTACACAGCTGTCTCCAATTCCCCTAATCACCATCCTATTTATACATTTTGCCAATCTCCCGGTCTGAAGTACATTATTCTATTCGATTCTATTCTATTATATTTATACAGCACCAAACCACAACAACAGTCACCTAAAGACACTTTATGTTGCTGGTTAAAAACACAACAATAATACAAAGAAAGCCCCAACAATTTAAGTACCCCATATGAGCTAACATTTAGTGTGAGTGGGAAGGAAAAACTCCATTTGAAGAGGTAGAGACATCTGGCAGAAACAGGCTCAAGGAGAGACAGCCATCTACTGTGACTGGCTGAGGTTGATGAAAAGGAGACAGAACAACATACTGTGCAAGAGATACATACTAACTAATGATTAAATGCAGAGAGGTGTATAAACACAGAAAGAGCAAAGAAGGAAAAAATTCATACATGATGGGAAGCCCACAAGAGCCTAGGCTTATTGCAGCACAAATAAGGGAAGATTCAGGGTCACCTGATCCACTCTAACTGTATTATTTGTCAAAACTGAGGGTTTTAATGCTAATCTCAAAAGCAGAGACGGGTGTTTGTCTTCTGAATTAATATAGAATAGAATAGAATTCAACCTTATTGTCATTGCACATGTCACAGGTACAAGGCAACGAAATGCAGTTTGCATCCATCAAGAAGTGCTTTAGCCATGATATAGATATATTACAATATATATTAGCAATAATATAGGTATGTAAGTATATTACAGAAATGGGTCTATTATGGTATGTTATAATGTACACGGTATGAAGGTATGTTATGAATATGCTATAACTATAAGTATGTACAGGCTATGAACAGGATATAAACATGAAAAACTATACAGAATATGAAATTAAAAAAACTATACAGAAATATGAGATATACAGCTATACACAAATGTGAAATATGCAGGTTATAAACAGTTGTAGAATTAAAAATTATCGTATTGTACAGAATGATGTGAGCTGCATCCACAGAAGAGAGGCCTGAGAGATGATTCCTGTTCAACCTTAAAATTCTATAGGAACCACAAGTACACTTAATATTCCAAAATTAAAATCTGGATTTCAAAGCGAGTCAGTGAAGACAATCAAATAAACTGTCATGACAAAACTCTGTTCAGACAGTGAATGGACTGATTCTTATATAGCGCCTTTTTACTCACCCATATTACTCAAAGTGCTCTATACAACATGTCACATTCACCCAATCAGGCCAGATGTAGCATGCCATCACATAAACAGTGCCATCTTACCATGCCAGAAGTCAGCCAGCAGTGCCGGCTTCACACTAGATCCAGGCAACACCCGTCTGCTATGTGGGATGACTTGTTCTTTTGGCGTTTTAGTTGTGGATTATGTTTGGGCTGTGTCTCTTGCCCTTTCAGTATAGTATTGTTTTCTTGTGCTTCTAAGTGTCCCTTTGTTTCTTTTTAGGTTATGTAGTATGGGTTAGGGATATTTTGTATGTTGTTTTTGTTTAATAAATCCGCCTTTTGGATTATTCCCTGATGTGCCTGAGTTCTGTTATTTAGTGTCACTTTGAAAGGCACACAGCCAGCATTGACATATAATTGTTCTTTCAATTTTTGATAAAGATTACAGTGAAGATGTAACTTGGCCCAGAGATACCGTAGGTCGCCCAGAGTAAGACGGTGTTGAAAGTTGGACATCAACTATTATCGATGATTTTTAATGAATTTTTGAATATGATGCAATATTTAAGTAAGTGTATTGAATTCAATATACATGTCCTTTAATTTCTGAGGAATCTTACAGTAAATCTGGATGAAACTTGGCACACAGGTACAGTAGGTGTCCCAGAGAAGGAATCTGTTGAAAGTTGGACCTCAACTACTAAGGATGATTTTTAATGAATTTTTGAAATAGACATAATTGTAGTGTATTGACTGTATTGCATTGAATATAAGTTTCCTTTAATTTCTGAGGAATTTTACAGTAAATCTGGATGAACCTTGGCACACAGGTACAGTAGGTGTCCCAGAGAAGGAATCTGTTGAAAGTTGGACCTCAACTACTAAGGATGATTTTTAATGAATTTTGAAATTTGACATAATTGTAGTGTATTGACTGTATTGCATTGAATATAAGTTTCCTTTAATTTCTGAGGAATTTTACAGTAAATCTGGATGAACCTTGGCACACAGGTACAGTAGGTGTCCCAGAGAAGGAATCTGTTGAAAGTTGGACCTCAACTACTAAGGATGATTTTTAATGAATTTTGAAATTTGACATAATTGTAGTGTATTGACTGTATTGCATTGAATATAAGTTTCCTTTAATTTCTGAGGAATTCTACAGTAAATCTGGATGAAACTTGGCACACAGGTACAGTAGGTGTCCCAGAGGAGGGATGTGTTGAAAGTTGGACCTCAACTACTAAGGATGATTTTTAATGATTTTTTGTAATAGACATAATTGTAGTGTATTGACTGTATTGCATTGAATATAAGTTTCCTTTCATTTCTGAGGAATTCGACAGTAAATCTGGATGAAACTTGGGACACAGGTACAGTAGGCTTCCCAGAGAAGGAATCTGTTGAAAGTTGGACCTCAACTACTAAGGATGATTTTTAATGAATTTTTGAAATTTGACATAATTGTAGTGTATTGACTGTATTGCATTGAATATAAGTTTCCTTTAATTTCTGAGGAATTCTACAGTAAATCTGGATGAAACTTGGCACACAGGTACAGTAGGTGTCCCAGAGGAGGGATGTGTTGACAGTTGGACCTCAACTACTAAGGATGATTTTTAATGAATTTTTGTAATAGACATAATTGTAGTGTATTGACTGTATTGCATTGAATATAAATGCCCTTTAATTTCTGAGGAATTCGACAGTAAATCTGGATGAAACTTGGGACACAGGTACAGTAGGCTTCCCAGAGAAGGAATCTGTTGAAAGTTGGACCTCAACTACTAAGGATGATTTTTAATGAATTTTTGAAATTTGACATAATTGTAGTGTATTGACTGTATTGCATTGAATATAAGTTTCCTTTAATTTCTGAGGAATTTTACAGTAAATCTGGATGAACCTTGGCACACAGGTACAGTAGGTGTCCCAGAGAAGGAATCTGTTGAAAGTTGGACCTCAACTACTAAGGATGATTTTTAATGAATTTTGAAATTTGACATAATTGTAGTGTATTGACTGTATTGCATTGAATATAAGTTTCCTTTAATTTCTGAGGAATTCTACAGTAAATCTGGATGAAACTTGGCACACAGGTACAGTAGGTGTCCCAGAGGAGGGATGTGTTGAAAGTTGGACCTCAACTACTAAGGATGATTTTTAATGATTTTTTGTAATAGACATAATTGTAGTGTATTGACTGTATTGCATTGAATATAAGTTTCCTTTCATTTCTGAGGAATTCGACAGTAAATCTGGATGAAACTTGGGACACAGGTACAGTAGGCTTCCCAGAGAAGGAATCTGTTGAAAGTTGGACCTCAACTACTAAGGATGATTTTTAATGAATTTTTGAAATTTGACATAATTGTAGTGTATTGACTGTATTGCATTGAATATAAGTTTCCTTTAATTTCTGAGGAATTCTACAGTAAATCTGGATGAAACTTGGCACACAGGTACAGTAGGTGTCCCAGAGGAGGGATGTGTTGACAGTTGGACCTCAACTACTAAGGATGATTTTTAATGAATTTTTGTAATAGACATAATTGTAGTGTATTGACTGTATTGCATTGAATATAAATGTCCTTTAATTTCTGAGGAATTTTACAGTAAATCTGGATGAAACTTGGCACACAGGTACAGTAGGCTTCCCAGAGAAGGAATCTGTTGAAAGTTGGACCTCAACTACTAAGGATGATTTTTAATGAATTTTTGTAATTGACATAATTGTAGTGTATTGACTGTATTGCATTGAATATAAATGTCCTTTAATTTCTGAGGAATTTTACAGTAAATCTGGATGAAACTTGGCACACAGGTACAGTAGGCTTCCCAGAGAAGGAATCTGTTGAAAGTTGGACCTCAACTACTAAGGATGATTTTTAATGAATTTTTGAAATTTGACATAATTGTAGTGTATTGACTGTATTGCATTGAATATTAGTTTCCTTTAATTTCTGAGGAATTCTACAGTAAATCTGGATGAAACTTGGCACACAGGTACAGTAGGTGTCCCAGAGGAGGGATGTGTTGACAGTTGGACCTCAACTACTAAGGATGATTTTTAATGAATTTTTGTAATAGACATAATTGTAGTGTATTGACTGTATTGCATTGAATATAAATGCCCTTTAATTTCTGAGGAATTCTACAGTAAATCTGGATGAAACTTGGCACACAGGTACAGTAGGCTTCCCAGAGAAGGAATCTGTTGAAAGTTGGACCTCAACTACTAAGGATGATTTTTAATGAATCTTTGAAATTTGACATAATTGTAGTGTATTGAATGTATTGCATTGAATATAAGTTTCCTTTAATTTCTGAGGAATTCTACAGTAAATCTGGATGAAACTTGGGACACAGGTACAGTAGGCTTCCCAGAGAAGGAATCTGTTGAAAGTTGGACCTCAACTACTAAGGATGATTTTTAATGAATTTTTGAAATTTGACATAATTGTAGTGTATTGACTGTATTGCATTGAATATAAGTTTCCTTTAATTTCTGAGGAATTCTACAGTAAATCTGGATGAAACTTGGCACACAGGTACAGTAGGTGTCCCAGAGGAGGGATGTGTTGACAGTTGGACCTCAACTACTAAGGATGATTTTTAATGAATTTTTGTAATAGACATAATTGTAGTGTATTGACTGTATTGCATTGAATATAAATGTCCTTTAATTTCTGAGGAATTCTACAGTAAATCTGGATGAAACTTGGCACACAGGTACAGTAGGCTTCCCAGAGAAGGAATCTGTTGAAAGTTGGACCTCAACTACTAAGGATGATTTTTAATGAATTTTTGTAATAGACATAATTGTATTGACTGTATTGGGCTGTTCCATCGTAATGTGTGCGCGCGCGTGCGCGCGTGCGCGGGTCTAGGCTCTCAATCGGGATATAAAGCGAAAAGGCGCTACCGTAAAGACTGGTGTAAAAGCGCAAGGAAATTTATGCGGCGGATAAGAGGCGGCTGGCTTGACCGCGGCTCACAAATGACGGCTCACTTTACCGCGGTCAAGTTTATGTGTCACTCTACTGCCCCTTACCCCAGCCCCCCACACAACTTTTTACTTAAATATTTCTCGAGAGCAAACATGTTTGAATCTTTTCATGGTTATAAAGCAATGCATTAAACAAGCAATTTTAGAACATGGAGCTTGAATAATTAATAAAGCTCCAAAAAGGACTCGCAACTCCTTAGAATACTTCATACGGATTTGTACATCAGTACAACCTCTGGATTCAAAAGCAGGACAAAGAGTTGCAGATCCAGCATTTTCTATACGTTTGTGACCGTAACTAAAGTGGAGGAAAGCTATTGTCTTTGCATTTGTGCTTTTACAGTATCCGCCATGGCTGTTTTTCTCCAGCCAGAGCCAGTGAAGAGAAAGTAATTTCATTGTTCTCCAGTCTTTCTCTCAGCGGGATGGATGCACTTAGTTCTTCGGCATGAGTGGACATTATTTTGTTGCTGCGGCTCAAAAGGACCTCGTCAAATTGCACGGTGGCAACAGACTGAATGTTGATTTCTCTTTCGTTTAGTTTTAACGTAACATTAAAATGACCAGGCCGCTGTCCGTGGTGCTGAATTCGATTTTGTGATCGGAAGAGCTGATATGGACAAAAACCTGTTACACAATATTTACACTCACTGCAACAGAAATCGCGTAGCATGCATTTTTCATTTCAGGTGTATGCAGCTGTTTTGTTGAAATGTGTCTGATTTCAGACCTTATACAGGCCCTCGTTGAGGCTTATTTTGCTTTTCCATTGTAATCTTGGCAGCAGCAGGATGCCAAAATATTTTGAAACTCATATATTTATTTATTTATGTATCTGAAACCTCACACACAAGCTAGAGAGAGAGAGCAAGGTTGGTGCTGTAAGTCTGTAAGTACCGAACGGTAGCTTGGGGGTGGTGTCCTGTTCACTAAAAGAGGAGTTAGTGAGCGCGCACGACTCCACTTAAATTATACGCGTCACTTGTTCGTCCAGGCGTTTACACAGAAGATACCTCGTTTTCTGCACAGGCAGGACCATGTTGCACTTGGATTTTATATAGAAAATACAAATTTCACCTTAATAACATTATTTGATTATTATTATTATTTTTTTTAAAAAAAAAAGGCAACAACAGCACAGAGCAGCAGCAGCGTGTGTGGAGCAAGTGGTCCCAGAAAGATTTCCGTCATGGGAGCGTGTGGATGGAGCTCAGCGCGTCTTGGCTTTGTCGTTTGGGGATTTTTGGCATTTTTCTGCGGAGAATTTGTCCCACAGGCTGAAGCAGGCTGCAGGGAGCGAGAGAGCCCAAACTGCTGCACCGGCCGGAACAACGAATGTTTTGAGTACTCAAGGAGGAAAACAGTGTGTTACTGCGATACCTACTGTCAGAAAACAAGAGACTGCTGCGAGGACTATCAGAGCGTTTGCCAAATATCTGGTGAGTTGTTTGCTCTGTTGTGCTCACTGACATTTGATATCAGATAACAGTTTTGTCTATTTGAAGTTTGAAAGCTCAAAGAGCGAGGAAGAAATAAGGTATGTAGTGTATATATGTTTTGAATCCTATCCAGTGACTGCTGCTGTTCATTGTTGTTTAGTTTTGGGGAGGGATGGCTGTCACTGAGGTGACACGTAGGGAGTGAGACATACTACACGTAGCTGTTTTTAATATGCCCAATATGGCTCTTTGTTTTAAGTGACCAGCGAGAGGTGACTACTGTCTGCCTAGTGTGGTTTTACATTTGTAGTTTTGACCCATGACCTTCACATCACAGCTTCACATTGCACAGCCTGGACATTAAATGGTCTGAGAGACCATAACAACATTAGTTTCGTCTTAAAGCAAGAAAAATGACCTTAAATTAGAAACACTCATTTGCTTAGTCCTTAAAACGTATTTGTGGGCAACCCCCCATGATCAACCAGGCTTTTGCTATATATGGACAAATGAGGGAACAGACACCATGGAAACAGACTGCCAAAGATGGTCAGAATTACAGTGGAGCTGTGTCTTAGATGTGACAGACAGGAAACACTCTGACCTGTAACAAAAACAACTCTTATAGTGAAGTATTTGGCACTACTCAAGTTCACAAAGAGATTTCTCTGGCATAAATACCCTGAGAATGTGACCCTCTTAAGCACACTTGCGGGGTCAGTCCTAAAGGGAAAAGAGCTTTTAAACTGTGGAGCAATCCCACTATTATATACAAGCTGGTTTGAGTATTTTATCTGTTCTGTGATGTGATAGCCTCCCCATCCAGACTTCAACCACTAACTTAAAACTGTGTACACAACTAACACAAGGGCAGTTGTAATACACTTCATTAGACCTCACTGTTTACTATAAAGAGCCCATAAACACCTGCTAATCAATTTTAGCTGTAATACTGCAGTTATCAGAGCTACACTAGTTTTTGTACAAGTTAAAGTTCAGCTAAGGAGCATATGGTAATACAAGGGATCTAAAATGGAATAAGGATCCAGCATTTCATCTTTGCTGTATTATCAGGCTTTAGAAAAGCTAGGCCATGACAGGAGACTTAAAGTGGCATAAAGTAGCATGAAGGATGAAGAGGATTATTCAGGAATGAAGACATATTAGTAAACAAGTAGAGAGAAGAATTTTGAATCCAATGCGAAACCAAAGGTCAGTATTAACTCCCCTTTTCAGCCACCTGCGCATGCTGGTTCTAGTTACGTGGGAGGGGCTTAGAAAAGAGAGGACTGCTTATTTCCAAACATTGGGAGTTTTTTTTCTTCTACTTAAAAAAAAAAATCCTTTTTTGATTTCACCCTATATTAGAGTTTTGGTAACAATCAGTCACACAGATTTTAAAGTACTTTAATGTAAATTTAGGCTGAATTAGACTTGAGTTTGTTTGTCTTTAAATATGCTCAAGTGAAGCAATTCATCTCAGTAAGTGCCATGTCTGCTTTTATTTTGTTTACAGTACTGTTGTAGTGAGGTGGTCCTTTACTGCAGCATGGTGGAAATGTTGGATTGAAATTGAAATGGGGGTAGATAAGCTAAAGTATTCATAAACATCAGTATATTACTTTAAATTGCACATGAAAGAGTTAAGATTAACATACACATGAGTTTTTCTTTTGGCTTTGCTCTCAATGCCAAGCTGTTTTAATTGTTATGGAAACATTAGAAAGTGGATTTTTACTAAACAAATAAACTCTACAGTGTTTGTAAAACCAGAGATGTGACTTTTTGAAAGCAAAGGAGGAAGCAACACTTTGTGAACAGACCCAGATTTCTTTTTAATTTAACAATCTGCTAGATTGCCATTCAGAAACATCATTTTGCCATTCACAAACCAGATCCATGTGTCTGACAAGCTGAATGTTAACAGGTTAGTGTGGAGCCCTCATTGTAAAACCCTTTTATCTCAGCTCTTATCACAGCTCACAGCTGCCCGGTGCAGTTGTTTTTAAATTTTTATTTCACAGTCTGAACATAAGAATGAACCAACATGGATCAATAAACATTTTGTATGCAACCTGAAAATCTTTACAGTAAAAACACAGCATTTAACGTCACGCTTGGCTCTGCTCCATCCTAGCCCCCTGATATGTCCTCACCCACTTAACACTCAGAGTTGATCCTGAAGCTCTGCAACACATCAAGCAGTTTGTGTGTGACGCTATTGGAGGCTGTAATTACCTCCTGTTTGCTGGAGCTCAACACAGTGCTTTGAGTGGGTGACATCAGAGCAGACACAGAAAAAAAACATGGATATAAACACTCAGAGATGTTGTTAAAATGAAGGATTTGGCAGGAGTGTGAACTGTGTGTAAACACAGAAGGACACTGTACAAGTTAAAGTAATGATTGAGCAAAAGCAACCTGTGAGCAAGGGCACAAAACAGACTTTATTGTTGTTAAGAGAAGCGATGTAGAAACATAATACAAACTGTGTTAGTGGAAAAAATGCAGCTGACACCACATACAGTACAATCAGTTCATGCACAGTCCAGCGATGGCCTCATTTAATGCATTGATAACGGAAATGTTAGATGATATTTGACTTTCTTCTTCTTGTTACCTTGCAGGTGATTGCACTATTGTGTTTGTCTGAAACAGCAGTAGATATCTATATACCTAATACCTCCAGCACCATGTTTCATTCACTGTGATTTCCCTGCAGATGTTTCCAGGTTCCAGGCTCATTCAGGTGGATGAAACCTTATCAGCCTCACATTTTGTGAGATTTTTGGGCAGCTTGTAAAAGGCGCAGTGAACTCAACACACCCAAATATAAAACTGACACACAAGCTAAATGTAAACTAGAATAATTATAGATGGACTAAACAGTTAAAGTAAATTACACTATCCACCTGTTAATTGATTAACAGGTGGATAGTAGATCCACCTGTTAATCAATTAACAGGTGGATAATAGTTAGAGGTGGGATGTACTATGGACCAGTCGCCAACCTGTTGCAATGCTAATACAAGCAATCATTCATGCTGACCTTCACACCTGGAGTCAGCTTTGAATCACTAAGTAATTGAACCCCATGCATGTCTTTGGACTGTGGGATTAAGCCAGGATACCCAGTGAGAACACAGAGATCTGGACAACATCCAAACCCCACATAGAAAGGCCCCAGACTGGATTCAGACCCAGGTCCTTCTTGCTGCAAGGCGACACTGCAACCCCCCGCACCACTACTGTATCAATTCACTTTGTAGAGGGAAAGGATGATAGAAAATGTTTTTTAAATTTAAAACTTTGAAATATATTATCTTTTCAAGGAATCTCTGCAGATGGAAACTCTCAAAAATAATTTTCTGGTTAATTTGAGGCTGAGAATGAGTTATGGATTTGTATATTTATGCTTAGATGAGATTTCCAACGTCGTGTAGTATTTCTTGGGATTGAAATTATAACATATAGCAAGCTGACATGATTTTTCCATTTTATAAACTTCATGTTTTGGTCATCAGTCTGGCTTATATAACTTCAGTAGTTGCAGGCTATTAATTTCCAAATGTACACCTCAGGGCAAAAACTACTTGTAGGCATCGTTTGGCTGGTTTAGCAGGTCGAGCTCTTGGCCACCATTTTTATTATTCTAGCCACAAACAAAAGTAAAAGTTTAAACCTCTCACTAATTAATGTTTATCTGAAAGGAAAACATCTCACAGTCAGATTAAGAACCAAGGAACAATGAGCTGTTGCTTCTGGCATCAGCACCTCAGAAAATCTACTTATATTTTATTATATTTTATAGAGACGTGCCAAATCGTTATTTGAAATCTTTGAAAGGTTTTTGCATTGGCAAAGATTGTGATAGATATTTAACTACCAGGAAGAAATGGGTTTTTAAAGACATACTTTGTATTGGTCAAAATCAGCACACCTTTTAAGTTGGTTTTGTCAGATTTCTCTGTTTATTCCATTCATGTATGAAATTAAACTGGATAATGCCCCCAAACAACTGCCAAATAAGGTCTCAGAGGCATTAAAGGATGGTTGAAGCGTGGTAACACTTGCTTCCAGAAGGACTTTGATGTTGTCTCCTGTTATAGAAGGGATTTTCATACACCAGTTTCAGTCTTAACTCTATGGTTCCCATTATGATAAGCTCCCATTCCTCTTCATTGACTCTAGAGATCATTTTGGGCAGTAAGAAGCAAGAAGGGGCAGCTTCTCTCTTCTACTGCAGCCTCTGGTGGTTCTCACCCTAACAGGAAAATACATTAAAGCCTCTGCATTTGGTACATGAGACTTTTGCTCATCATTCATCTCTCTCTGTCCTCTCTGTTTCTCTTTATTTTCTCTAGGGCACTGTGCAGTATGTTGTCATGCCACAATGTTTCCCTCTTTCCACCTAAGTTCACTCCCTCTTTTTCGTTCTTGCATCCCACATGTTCTCTGTTCTGCTAGTAGGGAATGTCTTTACATAATGTAGACTAAACAGGCCAGCTGTTGGATTTTTTTTGGGGGGGGACAAATATGTTAAACACCTCTTGGCACTCACATGCTATATTTTGCAAATCTGATGTCCAGCATCTGGTTTCTTCTTGACAGGAAAACACTGCTGAGCTTGAAGGGCATTAACAGTTTTCACTCACTTACTATAAGCACAAATGAAGGTGCATATGCATATCACTAAATCGAAGGGGGCTTGAAAACGGAAACTCCTGCCTTGGCTGTCTGTAGTGTTTGATTACTTTGTTTTACTCTGTCCACCCATCATCAGGTAAAGGTCAAGGTAATTTCAGTACATTATCCCCTTTTTCTAGACTTCTTCCCTCTGCAGCTTCAAGGTTTTTGTCAGACTAATGGTGTTGGTGAGCAAATAGTGAGAACCTTTTTGTTTGACGAAAAGATAATCTTTATTTTTTGTCAGCACTTCCATTTTTTTTTAGTGTATGTCAAATCCGAAGCTCAGTTGAAGCAACTACACTAGTAATCTACCCAACTTTGTTAATGCTTCCATTCCTGAAAGGAAAAATTAAATCGTGTTTCACAGACAGACAAAGATCGCTTTATCTGTGAAGCCTCTAACTGTAATTCTTCTTTTTCTTTCTTGTTATATTTCTTGTGCACTGAGTGTTTCTTCTTCATTTACCTTTTTTTCACACACTATGTGCTTATACAAGTTCCTGCATTTAAGCATTAGTTATTATTAATCTCTGGCTCTCTTCCACAGCATGTCTTTGTCCTGTCTTTCTCCCCTCAACCCCAGCCATTTGCAGCAGATGGTCGCCCTTCCTGCTTGTATATAGGAAACATTCACCTGCTATTAGGGCTCAGTCCAGTCTTCTCAACTCCTATTAACAGGCTTGAGGTTCCTGTTTTCGTGAAGATTATAAGGCTTGTCTGATGGGACCAAGGCCCAGACAGGGAAGGGAGGGTGACCATGGAGGCTTTGAGGTGCAGTGGTCCTCCAGAGCAGCTGGACATCTGGGTCTCATCAGAGATGAGATGGGGCTGGAAGGAAAGGGAGGGGGTGGGTGAGTGAGTGAAGCTCAGAACCAAAAAAAGGAGACAGATGGGGGGGAAGTACAAGGGAGAGTGGGGGACAACGTAATAAAAGGAGTGGAAGATAAAGCAAATTGGGCAGGCAGGTCTGAGACCCTAAAATGGAAGTAGAATTCAAGGAGAATAAAAGGAAAGGCAGAGGAATGCCATCCCAAAAGGCTATTATCCCACTGAAACAAGAGTGACTGGAGTTTGGCAGAAGTTGAGAGATAAAGGTGCTTATGTTGGATCATTGGTCATTGGTTCTGTTTAGTTCAATGCTGTCTGAGGCTTTGCCTGCTGCCTGAAAAATTAGTCATAGACAAGCAAAACCCTTTCATTTTAAACTTTGACAGCAACCAGATTTGTACTCTGGTGCTGCTGGTTCACTGAAACAGATGACTTCCCTGTTTTCCATATTAATGACACTTACGGTAAACTGGTGAAAATAATCTTGATGAAAACAGAAAAAAGAGAAATATTATTAGTTAAATTACAAAAATAGATTTAACCTGGACAGAATAATGCAGTTAAATTTCACTCCAAAAATAAGAAAACACACATCTAAAATCTATCTCAGAAACTCTGTTAAAAATATCAGCTTTTCCAAAAGACAAAAGCTGAACATGCCGGGAACAAGTGCCATTTGTTTCCTGTATTGGGGTCAGAGGTCAGAGGTGGTGGCAAGCTTTCGAACTGAAGACTTTCTCATTAACAATGCAAACAGGGGACAAGAGTGACTATGTGGGTTAGGCTGTCAGACTGTCAGCAGGGTTGACATGTGGGTGGTGGAATTGTTGCACTGCTTGTGCCAGAAGCAGACTGAGGGACCACCACAGCTTGGTAATTGCCTTCTGACCTCTGGCAAATCAGCCCAAATGGCTGAGACTCCCAGACAGGGCCTTAGTCCTGCTTATGTGTATGTCGGTGTCGATCACAGGGATAATAGCTGTTTCTCCTCCGGGTGTGGGAACTAGCCAACCCTATTGATTTCACTGCACGCTCTGCTATGAAGCAAATACCTCAACTGGACTCCTTGCTTGTGTTTTTCCCACCATGAGAAAGGAAAACAGCGGCATGAAAGCTGCCCGTGAACGTCAGAGGATGTAGCAGCGGGAAGGAAAGGCAAGAAGACAGGAGCAAGGATAAGAAGAGGTGGAGGAGGCAAGGGTAGGAAGCTGATAGGGTTGTAATGTCTAATGCCATCCCACCCTGAGTAATCTTTCAAGAAAGTGCATGTATCTCATCACGTTTACAGAGGCAAATGAGCATGCCTGTATATTTTAGGGAAAGGGTAGAAGAGGTTTAAGTGGGATGATTTATCAGACAGAAATTGTTTGCTGTGTGTGGTGATCTGGGAAAGGCGAGTGTCAGGTGGGCAGCACTAATGTGCAGGAATGCAGAGATTCCACTGTGGCTTTGTGGATCGGCTGTGTCACTGAGGCAGCTGCCCCCCCTCCTCTCCGAACCCCCAACAGGACCATGGGAATGAACCAAACGGGCGGCATCTTGAAAGCACTCTCTCCCTCTCTCTCTCTCTCTGTCTCGTGTTCACACACATAATTATTCACTCACGACATTGTATAGTGGGGTGAGTGTCTATTATAAAGACAGTGTAAGGGAGATTAAATGAAGAGGGCGGATTAGATTCAGTTATGGTATATTTATACGCCCATTCCCGGTAATTTCACCACCAACATCTACAAGCTTCAAGCTGGGTGCACCTGCTCTTATTGTCTCAAACTTTTATTTTATAGAATGAAAACAGAAAAAGCTCTAAACCACAAATGTCGGGCTTTCTAAAAATATTATGGTGTATACATGCTTGCAGCTGTTCACTGTTGTGTTGAACTTACCTGATTTGTTTATGTGTTTGTGAAGTATGCCCTTCCTTGTAAAAACAAGACCGTTAAAATGCCTGCTCCTATTTAATCTCTTTGCTGAAAAGCTCTTGATTACTGCTGGAGTTTTGGGGCTTTGATCAAGGCAGTCATCTAAGTGATACAGCTTCCTCTTTGCTTGATGTAATTAACTAAATCAGCCTACTGAACAGGAAGTATGATTACTAAGACTGCTGTGTTTATGTGGCGTGCTGAGTTCACGGGCGTCCGTGTGTGTGTGTTTGCGTGTAAGCGTGGGGTAGAGGGAAACCAGAGAGAACAGGATGCAAAATTAGCCTCTTATTTAAATGGTCCCCCCACATCTGACCTCAGTTGCAGACTTCCTGAGTCTGGGGTTAGGCTGATCTGAAATAAGTACATGGTAGTGACCCAGTCACTCGCCACCTACCTACCTAAGTAAATGTTCAGTGGACTGGCATCAAAGTCTATATCAGGGCATCTGTTGCAGCTACACTTTAAGCTGTATGGTACATGACAGCAAAGATTAGGGGAAAGTTTGCAGCTCCCTCTGGACTACAGATAAATTCTTTTTCATAATTAGACCTCTTGTTTTACTATATCAGAAAGAAGGGTATTTTTCTTCTTAAAGACCTCAGTCTTTTTAAATAAATGTAAATCTCATCTTGAATCCCCTAACTTTATTAAACAACCAGTAACACTGAAGAATCTATGAAGAAATATTACTTTATAATCCATTTAACTCCTGCAATCTTCAGCTAATCTGTGGCTTTCTGATTCCCTAGCAGCCATTGACTGTGTGGTGGGATCATGGGGTCCCTGGTCATCATGCACATCTTCATGTGGAATTGGTAGCACGGAAAGGAGTCGCCAAGTATCTGTTCCCCCTAGAAACGGAGGTACACCCTGTCCTGATCTCAAACAACGTCGAGGATGCTTCGGAAACAACGCCATATGCAGCACCGCGAAAGGTGACAGCCTGACGTTTTCTGCATTTATGTATGTTACAGTGTTCAGTTCACTAGCACTGTTACAAGTTAAACAAGCGCTTTGGTATTATTTGGGACAACTGTTAACTTTCTTTTGCTGTAAGAAACAAATCTTGAGTCTGCATGCTCCATCTGCCTGTCACTTTGCTGATGGAACAACTGAATTTCCCCACTGAGGAATAATAAAGGATATTTCTATTCTGTCTTCAGCTGTGCACTTTTCCAAGTAATTAAAAAACCTGAAGACAGGAAAAAAAAAATTTTCCATTTGAAAACTTACAAGGAAAGCTGAACTCACTTTACCTCAGAGCTGAGTTGCTCAGATTAAACATGAGATGCCTTTATCAGTATGATCTTTACTGGATGCAACAGCTTATTAGACATATTTGCCCTCTTTTTAATTTTCATCTGCCCGTGCTTACACCTGACTTCCAGAAGTCGCAAAAATCTTGCCTAATTCTTTCAAGAGGAACTTCAAGGACCCTTGGAGGAGACCACACATGCTGATGAAGGAGGAGAAGGCCAGGTAAGGCCTTAATACCAAACTGCAAGATACCAGCTTTGTTTCGTGTCTCTAGTGTAGGATTTGTCGGGGCAGTGGCAGGTGATTACAGACAGTAATTGGCAGTATTTAATATGCATATTTGAGTTCATACCATCACTGTAATTATACAAACAGTAACCTTTCTTTTCTTGCCAGCAAACTTTCAGATGCATCTCACTCTGGCAAGAATAAAGGCACTTATTCAACATTTTTCTTGCTTTCGCTAACTCCAAGGCTGGTGGATTTCACAACAGGTTCATACCATATTTTTCCCTGGTTTTTCCTTTGTTTAAAGGTCAACTCTGAGCACCGAAAGATTAGGGAATACTGGCAAAGACTGAGGTTGCTATAGCAAGCACGTCCTCAAAATTACTTTTAGTGTGTAACATGAACTCTGTCATTGAATAATTGCATCAGGAGCTGACCTTTCCTGATAAGTCAGACGTAATCAATTTAAAAAGAAAAACCTTCGCTGCATAAATTTGATCTTTGATCTGAGCTGATTACAAATCTTCTCATTATGTTCTCTGGAGAAAAAAAAATCTGAGCTGGCTTCCTGACAGCTTACAGCTTTTCTCAGTAATTAAAATGGACATTGGATACTTTTGTTTTGACTGAAACAAAACATCAGGGGACTGGGAGTGCATTACTCATAAATGGCATTGATTCAGCATGAATTTTACAGAGTAAGAGCGATTTCACACAGACATCTGGTATATTAATAGTGGTGTCTTTGAAATAGAATGAAGAAGTGAGGGTTAACAGTGACAACAGTGAAATGATGATCAGTTGTCTTTGGATGTATATTTAAATCTGGATATCAGTGGATATTAGAGACTGGACATTAAGAAAGGTAATTATAAGATAAGGGAGGATGGACCATAACACAAGGCTGTTATGCAGATTTTGCTTGTAAAAGCTCAGCAAAAGAAAATAATATCTGTCTGGAATTTTTAAGAGAGAAATTTTAGTCAAAAAAACAAGTATTTAACAAAAGGTTTCACTGTGGAAAAGTTAAGGAAACAAAGTAGAGACATCCCACTACAGACATGCAGACATATACTTTATGGCTTACAGGCAAATAGAGTAAGGATTTCATACATATTTACAACTTTCTGAAATATTTCTGAAATAATCTGAGGAAGAAATAAAGGGAAACTTCATGTTTTCTTTGACAAGTCACCCAAATTTGGATAATATTTTGTCACACCTGTCTGAATCAGTGGCAAAATAAATAGTAGAATTAACCCATTTATCAGAAAAACAAGACTTTATTTGTTCCTTTTACTGTGCAGACTGAGCTGTGATTACGATGGGATAATCCAGGCGATCAAGACACAAGTGAATCACTTGTGTTACTTATCAGCAAATTTTTACTTTGTTAAGTAATTAAAGTATTAAACTTGGGTCACCAGATACAGTCACGATAAAAGTAAAGTACACTTTTTTGAATTTGAATTTTTTTAAGTATCAGGGAATAATACAGTGTCAGATAAACAGCAATGCATGAGATATTACTCCATGTCATTATTTATTTAAAAAGCACCGAGTGAAAAGACAAAGAAGAAGAAGCAAAATGTGAAAAATAAGCACACCCGATGATTTTATAGCTTGTGGAAGCATATTTAGCAGCAATATCTTGAGAGTTGGTGTGAGGCGTTTGTGCTGATTTGCTGCATTTAGATGTGCAAAACATCTCAACTCTGCAAAACTAAGCCATGCTGCCACATTCCTTTTAGAGAGAAGAGGCTTTTCCCTGTCAACCATTACAAACCATCCATATTTCTTCAGTCTTTTTCTGATTGTATTGTCACGAGTTTTAGCATGTAGCATTCTAACTGAGAACTTTAAAGTCTGAGATGCAGTTTCTCTGAGCATTGCACAGTCTGATCTTGGGGTGAAGGGTTAAGCTATAAGTTTATTACACAGTGCGTCTGCACGTTGGCTTTTATTTTTGTTAAATAAACAAAGACAGAGTGTAATATGTCACATTTTATTCACCTGAGGTTGTATTTAATTAATTTTAAGACCAGCTAAGGACCAGATGATTATTATGCCTTGATATGTAAAACCTCTTAATTCAAAGAAGAGATACTTTGTTTGTACCATTAGTGTAACTTTAAACAAAGCAGGATATTTTTCAGAAACTGGAAAGCTTAAAACTGGCATATGCCCCTGTTTCTTCATCTGAACATTTTCCATCTGTGTTTTCTGTTTGAAATGCTCTGGTTTCATATGTGAGCATGAATGATGTGATTGACTGGATCATTGATGTGTTTCTGAGTCTCAAATATCTTATTTGCCTTTGAGCATTATATTTTTGACTTGATAATAAATGCAGGTAAACAGAGTCTTCTACTTTGACACCTTCTTTCCCTTTCTTTACCCTTGCTTGCAGTTACTGTGTGCATCTGCAAGTGAAACAGGCTAGCGCGGCATGTAGACTCAAACTGTGGACCGCTCGACTGATGAGAGAGACTGCTGTCTGTGTAGAGTGTCAAAGTGATGCCATGGCAAAGTCAGATCGCTGTGGAGGCGATGGTCTAAGGGGCACCAGGTAAACAAGCTAACTGAAAGATAACTGAAGATATGTTCATCCATTACATTCCTAACTCAAGCTTAAGTTTGACTCTGCATTCAGTTTAAAGACAGGAATATACCTAATGATGACTTTGGTTTAGCTCAATAAAGGCATACCTATGGAATCCCCAGTGACCCATAATAGTGATATACCAAATACACGCATTCATTTGCTTTGTACATTTATAATTTTCATGTTACTTACTTTCATAGGGTGGTCATATTTGAAGAAGTTCTTCCACACAGATAATAACACAGAGAACTACACCATTCAGCACATATTTATAAATATGCAGAGCTATTAAGATGCATATATTAGTTTCTCTAATACTTCTTAACTGGGGAAAAAAATTCTGCCTAATCTAAGTGACCTTCTAACATACCCACATGTTACTGAGTATGAATTTAAGGCATTGTTTAAAAGAATATTCATTAAAATGACTATTTTATGTGGTCAAAATAAAATCATCACATAATAAAATATGCTAAATTGGAATTAAAAGGAATTTGTTACATGCCTGATGGGCTCCTCTGTTCTTTAGGACCTTCTGGTCAGCAGCTTCAGTCGCGGGCTGTCACGGTTCCTGGATTCGACAGTTTTCTTCTGAGCGCTGCCAGTGTCCTGACAACTCTTTCCTCTTTGTTTGAGGCGGCACGCTACTCTCAGCATCCTGTCAAGTGCAGGACAGCCCTGTCAGCCAAGCCAGACCCTCCAATCCAGATTACTGGATGGGTAACTCAAGGATATTAGCAGCATCCTGCCACTTTTTTTCTTTCACCTCATATTCTGTACTGTATAAACTCTTAAAGCACACATAAATTCTTGCATTTAACTTCTGATTTTACAGTCACATAATTCTCCTCTAAAGCACAGCATCTATTTGCCTTTTTACCTCTGAGTCTTTGCTATCTACCTCCATCAATACAAGTGCGTTTTCTAATGCATAATGTATAAATATAGAAATATATTATTTTGCTTTATACATTTTCTACTTATGATTGGTTTATGTAATGTATATGTGTCTATATAGCTTCAATAATTTGTATCCAACAGTGTAAACATCAGACATCTGTCATTTATCCCCAAACAGTCCTAAGTCATCAGTGGTTTTGGAGATACTAAAACTGATCATCAAAGTCATATCCAAACTAGGATCCTTCGCTCAGTATTTTGATGTTGTATCTTTTTTTATCCCAAAGGGCAAAGTTGAATATCAGGTACTGATTCTCAGGTGCTTAGATTTCAAGTCTCCTTCATGTCTGCCTCTTCTGGTGGTCAGTCACAGATGTTTTCAGTAACATGACTCATAGCGGAGATCAATCACATCTGTTTAGACTTAATATTGCTGGAGAGGAAAAAGAGCCATATAAGCGAATTCACTGTGGTTCTGTCTGTCTTGTGTCCAAGACTTAAAAAATGCTTCATGATTACTCGCCCTGCTCACGGGGGAGTTTTATCAGAAGAGTATGATCCAAGATAAATATCGTGAACAGCCAACTCCTATATTTTTAATTAACCGAATCTCCTCCCAGCGCTCCCTACAGTTCCTTTACTTTTTTTCAGTTCTGTTTTTGTTGTCTCTGTTGACTCTGTGTTTTCCCTCAAATAAAATACAGACTAACTCCAGCTTTACCTTCTTGAGTTAAACGACACAGCATAAATTCCTGCATCTCTTTTGCTGTTTGGTTAAGAAGAAGGCAGGTGCAGTCATGTTATGGAAACCTGTTACTTTCTCTTTACATCCCCCATGTCTGTGTTTGTGTGTTTATTTATTATAAACCATGTGGTAATTTTATAAGTGCAGCACAGCATTTTCTGTACACTGTCCATTAGTGAAATAAAGAAAACTATACCGCCATACCTCCCTCTATTGTATTTCTATTGCTGTGTGGATTTCACTGCATCATTGCATTCAGTTTGCAAATCCTTGCCACTGTTTTCCTTTACACACCTTCAACATATCTGACTTCTCCCCTGTGCAGTAACTACTAGCATCGGCATGACACTGATAAGTATATTCCTGAGTTTACAAGCAGCATTTCACACCATTTCAACTCAAACATGTCCATTAACATATTTTCTGGCATTCTTGGCATTTTTGCGTGGGCTGTAAATGGGATGACGACAAACAAAATGACAACTAATGTGTATAATCATGTTTTGTTGTTACACTATACTGAAATTTGGGGTATGTTCTTGTCATGTAAATTCCGGGAATTTTGTGTATATGTATATATACTATGTGTAATTATGTGTAGATGAAACATGACAGATGTGGCAGCTTACGTCATATGTAAAAGTATCTTCATACTGGTATTTAGTTTGGTTTTGTGGATTGCATACTCTGATAGCCAGTTTGCCTCCTCATTTAGGTGATATATACACTAGTTAAGTGTATATGGAGAAAGGGATGTTTGAACCTTGAGATTCACTCTGAAAAGCTGCAACTCTTCATGTTTTTAAAGCTAACGCTTTTTGTCTCTCTTGGCAGTTTTTAATTTTTTTCCCAACCATATGTCACATAAATAATACCAATTAAACCACATTATCAGAGGCTTCTTTGTTCCCCATAATTCTAACTTTATTTGTAGCAATTTCCTCTGTGTGGAGTTTGCTTGGTCTCCCTTTGCTTGCATGGATTTTGTCCAGTTACTCTGACTTCCTCCTAGTCCCCAGACATGCATGTTAGGTCCTGTGATAGACCTGTTATGCTGTAGAAGCTCAGATAGGCTCCAGCCTCCACGTAAGCATGAATTAGCACTGTTACAAGGGTGAATGCTCATAACATGACCAATGTTATGAGTGCCATCATATGTACAGGTAAATCTTTATGTACAAAAGCTCAGGCTGGTTTGGCTCTCAATGATGTGAAACAAACAGACTCCAACACATCAATTCCTTAAAAAAACTAGTGCATGGCTAATTCCTGTCAGAAGTACTTGAACTTCACCTCCTCCATCAATCTCTCCAGCCTTCCTCCCCCTTTCTCTGCTCTCCTCCCTGATTCCTCATCCTAGCTCACTACTAAACTCCCCTTCGTCAGCACAACTCTTTATTTTCTCGTACTACAACAGCGGCTGTGCTGTCTGCCTGACCAGTGCATCCCCTGTGCTGCTCTGCCACTGCTGCTAACCTGCTTTGCAAAGGGCAGGAAGGCCCATCTCTGGCCCGGTGCCTGATGGGCTCCGACAGCAGTGTGTTCTGGGATTACAGCCACTGAAAAGGGGGGCATTCCAGCACTGGTGGCTTTTGTCACAGCATGGCCACTGTTTTCTTTTGACAAGACAGCTGTTCAAAGCCCTCCTGGCCCCAGCGTAGGGCGTAAAGGGAAAGAACCCAAAGGTGACTTCCGTTTACTGGTGGCATCGCTGGACTTGGCCTGAGGCCCCTTCTGCTACTGCACGACCATCTTAACTTCACATTTGCCCATATGCCCTGATGATAATAAAACTTTGTTTCAACATTTCATCCTGCACATGCAAAAATATTTATTCCATTTAATTGCAAAGTTTCATAGTGTTTTCCTTGCCTTGTTCCTTGATTTCTTCCCATGTCTTGTGCTAATGATGCCACATTTACCCAGCACTTCCATTTGCTTTGTTTACTGGTTCGTATGTGTGCACTACATGTGCGCAGAGTGTCAGCTTGGGGCCCTTGGGTAGCTGGTACCTCTGTTTCTTTGTATATAACCTGCATGTGGTTTCAGGATGCATGTACTGTAATTAGTAGTTATCCTAATAAATGCTTGGTGCCTCTGTAGGAGCAGCTGGTCTAACACAGAGGAATGATAATGAATAGACGGCTGAGCATGACACAAGTGGTACACAGCCATACAACAAACTCTCACACATCCTCAAATGACAAAATTAGGAAAACCGAAACAAATAGACTATATTTGTGAATTGTATGTAAATTCCTAACAAAATCCTTTCTTTGATCTGAAAAAAACCCCCCCAAAAAAACCCCAAACCAAATCTCTCTCTTGCTATCAGTCCATGCAAAAGTAAGACACATACTACCCAAAAATCTAGAGAAACTGTAGTAATTTATTCCTGGGAATGTGGCGCCCCTCTGTGGTGCTTTGGGCTTCCTGCTTCACTTGTAACAAACAATATAGAGGACATCACAGCCTTGTTCTATACGCTTTATTGGCTATGCAGACTTGATTACAACAAATGATAAACATGGCAAAAATAAGACATTATAACCATAAAACCATATTTTTAATCACCTTAGTAGAATAGCGTTGTGTTTTACTTAAAAAAAGTGGTTCTTTTTGTCAGAAATGGAAGATACAACAATAATTAGTATAAGGGCTATATTCCTCCTGTGACAGTTTTTATATTAATATGAGCTTGTTCACATTATTTGTCCAATAATGCAGCATTCAATGAATAACCATAAATACACAGGATTTATATAAGGCTAATCAAATCCTTCAAAAACAAGAATAAACTTCAAAAACAAATTTCAGAAATGTCAGAGGGAAGCTTCACATGGTGAGCGGTGCCAGTGGTGACATGGACTTGGCACAGCTTCAAAAGCTAGTCTACTGTACATACAAATTACACATAAGGCAAATGTGACTTGAGCTAGGCTAGCTGCTTGCTTGTATTTTTTTTTTTTAAATAATCGTGGCATGGCAGGCCTAGGAATCACAGTTAGCACTGACATATGAATGTCACACACAAAAAAATGATCCAGTTACTCTCCTTTAAGTGAATATTTAATCATTAAAATTAATTTCCTCATTTGTAACAGAATTTGTTTGTTCAGCATGAATGATGAGCAAACCAATAGCCAATTAAACACCTAAGGTGATCAATAAAAACAGAATGGAATCAATGAAAGTTCAACTACATACATTCAGATAGAGTTTGAGAGAAACTTAACAGAGAAAATAAACAACTCCAGTGCTGAAAGAGACAGACAGTGACATCCAAAACAAGCAGTGAATAGTCTTTCCTTTAAAAGAAGGAGGTGGAGAAAAAAAAATGGAGGCCCAGGTGAGAGGATGATCTGCGGTCAGTTTTGGTTTCCTTGAGTTGAATCCAAGTGTTTATTACAGTTTTTTCATCTGTTGGTTTGTGTTGTGGATCTTTGTATCCATTTTGTCCACTTTATTTAGCAGACCATCAATGGAGTCGTCCTGCGCATCAATTTCAGACTGCAGACCAAGCCCAAGATTCTTCAGTCTACCCAAGCCTACACACATCTCATCTAAGACATTCACAAAAGACATCAGTTCAATTACAGCAGACAAACTTTATATAAAAACGTGGTCTGTAACTAAATAAGTGCAGCATTTCCCTACCCAAATTTTTGTCAAGAGTGTGGTGAGCCTCCTTCAGGTATCTGTTCTTAGGGTATCCATTCTGTTGAGATGAGCCATCATCTATTGATGCAGTAGCCCCAAATCCTAAAACGATGAAGTAAGAAATAGTGAGAGCGGGTAAGTGGTGGGAAGATACTGTAATGCTGAGGTTCATGTTCCAACACTTACCTCCCGTGTCCAGTTTTCTTAGGTTGGGGTGGCTAGCTTGGTACTTATCTTCATTTTCTCTGCTGCTGGACAAGGCAGTCTGTAATCTGAGAAAGTCAGATAAGAATTGTTCAAACATTTTGGGAGAGACGGTCAATAACAAGTTGTACGTGTGAAAGTAAAAAATAAAAATTAATTACCTGAACTTGTAAAAGAAGTTAACATTACTTTAACACAAATTCAGAGTAACTGTTTTCATGCTTTGTTGTAAAATATGATAACTTGTCCTTACAAATAACAGCATATCAAACTTTAATATATTGAAAGTCCTCTAAATCACAGAACTCCTTGATTTGTTTAGGAGTTCAAACATGCAAAATTAAAACTGGATGATGCTACCACACCTCACTGACACAGAGAATAAAAACAAACTTACCTTTCACTGGCCTTGTAGGCCTTTGGCTGCTCAGGTGGTGGCTTTGTCTCTGGCGTTCCCTTAAAATAATTGACAAGGCCGCCCCACACACTCTTAATACTGTTAATGTGCCTTTGACTGGTCTTCAGGTCTTGATCCATGTTATCCAGCATCTTGTCTGCCCTCTTTATAGCCTCACCCTGTCGCATCAGCTCCTGCAGACAAGAAGAGACTAATTCAGGATGAGGTATGGGAAGATGTGGCCTTTAAAAATAACTCTTTGTTGACTGTCGCCTTTTCAAAGACAGTGTAAATTCTTTGTATAGTAGTGTGAACCTTATTCATTTAAGATACCTCTGCAGTTTCCACACCCATCTTCTCTGATTCATAGATGAGGCCAAGTGAGCGGTAACTGCTATCCACAGCAGACTGCGCCGTACGCATCACTTCCTGCTGGAGGCATCTCTGCCTCCTCTCTGCTTCACTCAATCCATTGTCACTTGGCTCGTCATCAAACCCCCTACTTTTAGGCTTGAAATCCTCCTCCTCATCATCATCTGCAAACGGGTTGTGGGATTTAGGGTAGGCCATCTGTGGAGCAGAAACAAATGTTTTGGTAATTTTAGCTAAAGGACTATAAGCATCAAGCATCAAGTTACATGCAGTTTAAGAATGAGCTTTTCTTCACAACAAGGAGTTTTTGTTACCTGTAAATAATGGATTTTACATTGCTTAAAACTGGAACAACTTCTTGGAACACAATAAAACTATAAACAGGTTAATAAAAGATAAGATATTTGGTTCCAGTCTTGATGATCTTTGACTTTTTTCAGCTGCTCCCTTTAGGGGTTCCCTAAACAGATTATCTGGCACAATCTGACCCTCTCCCTGGCATCGTCTTCTGCCACACCAACCCTCTGCATATCCTCCTTCGCTGTATCTATGAATCTTCTCTATGGTCTTCTTGTTTTTCCTCTTGCCTGGCAGCTTCATCTTTAACATGCTTTGTCCAATGAATCTAATATCCCTCCTCTGCACATATATCAAAACCATCTCAACTACGCCTCTTAAACATTGTCTCCCAAGACTTGATAATCTTTTAAGTTCACTTATTCACTGATTAAATCCTTCAAACAGTCTGAGTGTTGTTTATCTTGACTTCAACTAAATTCGCAAAAGCAACAGTTATCTCAAGGTGCTTTCGATTACAAGGTAAAGCCTATAATAGTAGAGAGATAACCCAAAATATCCCCTCTGTGTAAGCAGGGGATCCCCTCAATTTTTACCGGAAGAGACCTCCGGCAGAACCAGGCTCAGTTAAGGACAGGCATCTGCAGATCAGCTGCACACATCTAGCCATTCCATCTATTTTCTTCTGGTTATCCAATTCAGGGTCATACGGTGGACTGGGAGTCATAGGGAGAAATGCAGAGCTAACACATAGGACACTCTTTGGCACAACATGTTGAATTCCAGGAACTGAATAAGCGGAGGAAAATGGATAGATCGATGGATAGATCGCACCTCGTCGGGAAGAAACGTTATTTATTATATTTTGGGATCGGATAGCTGAATAATTAAACGATGCGTAAGATAATACATCTGCTATTTAGATAATACTTAGTTTTATTACAACAGTAAGTTTTTGTTGATAAAAGAAGGTTAATTGTTCATTTCGAAACTTGTCTGAACTCGTGCGATTACGAAAGCTCCAGCGTGTTAGCTTCGGCTAACTTCAACATTGTCCAACAAGTAATTCGAGCAAGAGTTAGGCTTGTCAATATATTTCACATTAATCATCTGCAACAATACCTGCTGTGTTATATTAAGAGGAGAAAAATAAAACAGTATTGCAAGTCAAGAAATGTTTGATGTATCGCCGGGGTGTTGGTCTGCTAGTCAACCGTTAGCTTAACTGCCAGTCAACTAAACGACCACATCCGCAAGAGTCACTACAGGCAGTTTTCTCTTATTGAACAAATGCTGTCTAAAAGTGTAAAAAAAGGACACAGGAACAATTAACTTAACAGACAAACCTTTGACCACAGGAGCCGCGGCAGACGCTGTTGTTGCTCTATCAGCTGACTGAACTCTTCCGATCGCGTTTGATGACGTTGCACACACACTGTCGCGACAGCTGATCTTGCGTAAAGGAAACGCACACCAGGGCGATATTGGGGTTACTCACTGATAAAAACCCACGCAGGTTGTAATGTAAAAAATATAACTACAATCCATACATTTGCTTAATTTGATCTATTTCAAGCCCTTTGTGAGTGAGTTGCTACGGTAACGAAGAGCCCCTGTTAGAAATGTCCCTGCTGAGTTGCCGTACTGCGGCTTTCCCAGGCAGCCCCGCTCGCTTGTTTCCTCTCAGCGATGAATTGCGCTGGTTTAATGTAGGGGTAAACATGTCCGTAATGGGAGGTGGTACGAGGGGTTTTTATTTTAATACAGTCCTGTCGCTGGCCCGCTCTTTAGCCGTCCACCGCCCCGCACCGGTCGAAAAGGTGAGAAAACAAGCGTGAGCTCCAAAAACACGCAATAATTAACCATGTTAGTAATTAGAAGCAGTGGCAGGGTTGTTCAGGGTGTAGCTGCGCTTCCGCACAGGCGGTGGCTTATTTTGATCAACGACATGACAACCAAGCTAACATTTAACAGTTATGCTCGTATTCTTGTGTGCGCGTCTCCGTGGTTAGAAATCTCTAAAACGCGAGCCGTGGTCTCCAAAACACTGAAGCAGAAAAGTGGGCAGTGCAGAGGAAAGTGGCGTCGCTGTGTGGTGCCTGTTACTGCATCGGACGGACAGAGCGGTCAAGCTTGATCGGCACTGCAGTCAAACAGGTTTACAGAGAAATGTTTGAGACAGGAGTTCATTCACAGGCTGCTCTGTTTGTCTTTACTGCTACCAAACACCGCGTACATGTGTTATATAGTTGGAAACCTGTTGCAGATTGATAGTTGGGTCTTACCAGTATAGGAACGGTTTTTAATTTTGAAAAACAATGGGTAAATTTTGTAAATGAAAGTAAAGGGTTAGAAGGGAACAAATGAAGCCATTATCAATAAGCTGTCACCAAGTGTTGTAACTTTAAGGGCTATCATGGGTTATGTTATGTAATGCCCAGTTCCACTGTGTGTTTGAGCTGTAGGGAGGAAACTGCCTGGCACTTTATCAGATATCATAAATGCTTGTATCTTGCTTGCTTGCTGGGTTATACAGTGTGCATAGAAGTGTACAGATTCCAGATGTCTTCTGGTAGATGATCAGGTGACCCTGAGCCATCCCTTAGTTGCAATAGGGGAAGGTGATGGAGACTTCTCATGATGCAGTTTCTTCTTCTTCTTCTTTTCACTCTCCCTGTGTTTATATCTCCCTTTACTTTTAACCCTTAGCTATTATTCATCTCTGGCTCTGCTCCACAATGTCTTTTGTCCTGTTTCCCACTTCCCACCCCCAAGCTGTCTTGGCAGATGGCTGCCCTTCCCAGAGTCTGGTTCTTCTCTAGGTTTATTTTTGTTGAAAGGGAGTTTTTCCTTGCTACTTTCACTTACTCATAGGAGGGTTGTCTGATTGTTGGGGATTTCTCTCTATTAGTGTAGTTGAATTTAATTGAACAGTGTAAGTCTAACAAATATTACTCTCATTGAACCACACACTCACTCTGAAACATCTGGAAGTTTGCTTCCACCACTGAAAAAAAGTATTTTGCCATCTGTAAGTCCAAATCTTTGGTAATTATCTAAAAATTCAAATTTTTGGTATCTCAAAACCTTTCCTTAGTAAGTTATACTTATTAGAAAATAACTTGAAATTTCAAGTCATTAAGGCTAATACTTGAGAAAATAACCCCAAAACTTTGACTTATGGATGGTAACACATGCTTGTTTTTCAGTAGCAGAAACAAGCTTCTATACAAACAGGTTTTAACACTTGACATATTGTCTAATCCTGTAGTGTTATGTTTTCATATGCTGTGTGACACAAACACACTGGGCTGTCAAGTGAGATAAATCAGCTTGATGTGTGAATATTAGCAGCCTGGACTGTTACTTTAATATTTATTTTTGGCCTTTTAGGTTCAGAAGCTGCAATGTATGTGTCCAGTGGAAGTCCGTGGTGTGTTCACTCTGGATGTGCGTCGCAGAGATGCTGTTATTGCATTGGCTGTGTTTTTGGTGGAATCTGGTTTACAGGTGGGTGGTTGTCAGTAAAAAGCTGAGCAGTTTAGCCTTTTGAATTCATTGTTTTCATTTTACTTCAAGCTGTTCTGGTAATACAGTGGATTTAAGATTTCATAGTTTAGTTCATTAGATAGTGTAAGTATAGTCTTACTAATTTTCTATTTTCCTAACTGCTTATCAAACTCTGTTTCACAGGTATAGTAATGGTGATATTGTATTAGAACTATTAGTCCATGTTTGCTCCTGCGCTCTGCTCTGACTACATGTATCCCTGTGATAAGCTTATTCTCATAATCTGATTAATCTGGCGATTAGACATGCAGTTAGCCGTGTAAGCCTCTAACCTCATCACACTTAGACACAGTTGGGAAAGCTTCCCTTCTGACTGACAGCATAGTGCTGGATGCCTTACTTTTATTTTTAAAGCTGTGATACACTTTCTTTGACCCAGATTTGCTTGTGTGAGATAACCTCGTTGTTTTGATCCGTCAGTGCTTGTCAGGCATGCAAAAGTGCTGATTTTATGCTGCAGAGTGCACTTGTTTGTGGTGTGTAATGATTTGTTTTACTCCTGCAGCACAAAGACATACTTGTTTCTTACTTGCTGAGCCTACTGAGAGGGCTGCCACGGGTCCAATGGATCGAGGAAAGCTCAGGAAAGAAAGGAAAGGGTAAGAAGAATCCTCTTATAGTGAAGCTTTTAGTTTTACAATAGACTCCTTTTACTTGTGGCAGTAGAATTTCTAGCAATTCTTATTAATTAATTGTACTGTGTTGAGATGTATTACACTAGACAGATGGGTTAATTTATACTTGAATTGCATATTGTGAACTGCTTTTTCTGTTCCACGTAACACTCTGTTGCTCTGTATTTGATGTTTACATTTTTGGCAAATCCGCTTATCATTATTTCTTTTCTTTTGTTCAACCTTATGAGGCATTCAATTCAACTGTGTCTGTGTAACATTCTGCTCCTCAGAATTTCTCCCCGTAGCAGAAAACTTCAGCTTCTGTCTAGTGACTCTTCTGTCAGATGTGGCTCAGAAGGATCCAGACTCAAGACATGAGGTCTGTTTAAAAAGTGGTGATAAATCATTATATTATTCACAGGGTTGGAGTGCATTGCATCTAAGTGCTAACTCACTGTTTTTGCACTGTTTTCACTATAGATCTTGAACACTATAATGGAGGTCATGCAGGCATTCCAGGATATGTGCCAAACACCGGATAATCATGACAAAGGTATAGATAGAAATGCAACAAACATTCTGACTTTAGCTTTTAAAACAAAAAAAGAACCTTAACGCTGCTCTTTTTTGTCTGCAGTCTTCCTGTGCAAGTATATTGTTCCCAGCCTGCTTGGCATGACTCGGGCATTTGGCCGCTACAGCCACACAGATGAAGCTCTGTTATCCAAGTTGTTCCCCAAAGATTCTCCTCAGGCACGATGCGTTACAGAGGAAACAGAGGGTGTACGGCGCAGATCCTTCAATGACTTTCGTTCTATTCTGCCGTCCTCACTGCTTACAGTGTGCCAGAGTGATACTCTGCGCAGACGCACCGGGACCAACCTAGATTCATCTGCACAGGTCGGTACATGTTGCCGGATTCAAGACGTGTTTTGCTTGTTCAGGATAATTAGGGGATAATCCAAAGCAATAATAGTTTTATTTGCTTTGTTAATTTATATTATTCAGTGATAATGGTGGTATGGTTCGTTACCCATTAAAGTTGTGTAATGTGCTTTCAAACAGATCAGTACAGATCCAGGAGGCCACTCACCCTGCTCTCCTACAACTCCTAGTCCACATTACTTGGAAGGTAAACCTGAAGAAACAGAAGTTACTTTAAAAATATTTGTGTCTTAGTTTTTAGTTTATTCAGCTTATTATTATCAGCTGTCAACATTATGTAACAACTGGGCACTTTTTTTAGGTTTGTTAGGGTGAACTGCAATATCCCCCATACTGTAACTTTGTAATAAGCCAGACTATAAAAACATTGTAACTGTGGTTAGCCTTTTTTTGTTTGGGTTCATGCTGAGTTTTATAGCTGCTACGTTATGCCAGATTGATACTAAGGCCTATAATTGCTTTATGCCTGAAGTGGTATTTTCAATCCTGTATTACTCTATAATATTGGAAATGCCAATTCATTCGTTGTTTGTGGTCAGATTAAGAGTTTTGTAACATTTGCTGTATTTCCACAGATTTCCTGTTAACTATGTTGCATTCCAAACTCAGGGAATGTGTTTTTTGTAAATTGTCTACAACAGACTCAAAAAGTGTCTTATTTCAGTAATTCTACACTTATAATCTGCAGTATTACAAGCCCTAATCTGTTACACAGAAAGGTTTAATTGTCGTTATGGAATGTAGATTCAGTAGAATAATGTGCAACAAAAAACCCTTATTTTCCAAAGTGAACTAATTCTATATTATTGAAATAGTACCCACTGAGATCTAATGGAAACAGTCGTATTTCATCCTACTTGTTTTTGTTAATAATTCTTCTGCTCCCACTGATTTCAGGTGCCTATTTTCCAGACAGCAACACAGTCGACCCTGACTACTATTTCTCTACAGTCAGCTCCAGTTTCTCGGTATCTCCACTCTTCCTGGGGGAAGGAGAAAATGAGGTGGAGGTGCCTGTGGATCTGCTCCGACAGCTCCTTGCCATGGTGCAGTAGCCTACTACCCGTACACCTCTTACAACCCTTTAAATCTTTTACTTTTGCTTCTTATCCAGTATATGTATCTTGAGCCTTTACAGTAGTTGTGTGCAATCTTGGCTTGTAGGTGAAGAAGTTTGTGTCCGAGTCCTTTTTGAAAACTCTGGATGCCACAATGACAGAAGTCATAGAGGTAAGCATATGACCGCTGTCGGTGCAGAATTGTAAATGGTAAATTCAAAGTTAGACACAGGATCTTATTAGTTAAGTAATCTGTTGTGTCAATGTCTCCTCTGTTTGTTGTTAAGTGTAATCCTGGAATCAACCTCTATTACAAAACCTTCAGTGACCCTATCTATGTGTGTGTGTTCAAAATGCTGCGGGACACACTATATTACATGAAAGGTAAAACAACAAAGAGAGCGTATTTATTATGCATTGACAGCAGGCAGCCCTGCTGTTGCTATTGTTCTGTTTGCCAGCCAATTTTGTGCCGAACACTATTTTACAAATACTCATTCTCTCTTTGTTTTTAAAGCTCTGCAGCCAACGTTTGTGCGGGAAGTGCACGATTTTGTACTGGAACAGTTTAGCAGCAGTCAGTCGGAGCTGCAGAGGGTTCTTCATGATACTGGAGGGCTGCCAGGGGAACAAAGCCCCCTCAAGCTTCGTTGCCAAGCCAACGCTGCATGCGTGGACCTTATGGTGTGGGCCGTTAAAGATGAGCAAGGTAATGGATTGCAGCAGAAAGTGAACAGTGTGTATTCAGACATCATAATCAGAGGGATCTGGATGTGTTTGCTGGTGCTGATGCTGTCATTTTTTTTTCTCCAGGAGCTGAGAATTTGTGTACCAAACTGTCAGAGAAACTGCAGTCAAAAACCTCCAGTAAAGTCATCATTGCTCATATGCCTCTGCTCATCTGTTGCCTACAGGTATAATAATATTAATACAAATGTAGAAAAGTACAGTGTTACAGAAGGTTCTGGACATTTTGTTTCTGTGCTGGGCTTTGGTTTAATGGTTTTCTGACTGTCTTCTACTTCATTTCAGGGCCTGGGTCGCCTGTGTGAAAGGTTTCCAGTAGTTGCTCACTCTGCCACAACCTCTCTCAAGGATTTCCTGGTGGTTCCTTCTCCTGTTCTTATAAAACTCTACAAGTACCACAGCCAGTACAACACAGGTACTTACTGTGTAAAATGGTTTCTTCAAATCCACGTCTGAGCTAAGACTCAAAACTCCTATCCTCATAAGAATTTTGCTCTAAAAACACCATGAAGCATAATTAGGATTTTTTTTTTCACAGCAAATAAATATAGTTTAATTTAAAGAGCATAGTCTCTTCCAAGTCTTCACACAGAAAGGACGTTTTCTAAGTTGAACACGGGTTAATAACACCAAAGTTTCCTATGACTGTGCTGTGGTAGACCTGCAACTTCTGCGTGAAAGTACAGTGAAATTAATATTTCAATTGCCACTTTGAAAACAGCATCCAGCGCACATCTATCTTATCCAAAGAACAGCACAGTGGGTGCAAAGATAAATGAGTCATGTTGCTAAGAGCACAATGACGAATATGCATCAATAACAATGTCATTGTTGTGCCCAGCTCCTGTCGTGCCTAGACATGTTCATTGATGAGTGGCTACAGACTCAGAACAATTGTAAATGTAATTCAGGGTATAGATTTTTGCCTGACCACAGAGTGCTGTGTTTTTATAGACAAGTCATTTAATTTATAAATTACAAAATGCGCTCTTTAGATTTTACACTTGGATCTTCCTTTATTCACATGTAGCATCTTGTTTTACATGGTGTTATAACTTGTATTCTGTTTGTGCTAATATTTATGTGTTTGTGCTGCTGATACACTTCTTCCAGGCACAGGAGAAATTAGGATAAATGTGACCAATGAGCACTCTCAGTCCACCTTCAACTTACTGTCAAACAGGAAAGACCAGCCTTCCATGTACGAACAGCTCAGAGATATTTCCATTGACAACATCTGCAGGTTGGATACAAACACACCTAGCACTGCTCCTCTGAAAAAACTGTTTTTTTTGGGTTTTTTTTTTAAACTTTCTGTTTCTACATTTTTGTCCTTTTCTCTCTCAGATGTCTGAAAGCTGGTTTGACAATGGACAATGTCATAGTCGAGGCTTTCTTGGCTAGTCTTTCAAACCGTCTATACATTTCACAGGAGAATGACAAGTGAGCAACGTTTCTAGTTAAAACAAAATACTTTAGGCTTTAGAATCACCCAAGTGATATCCAAGTCCTTGACACAGATACCCTGATGAACTGCTTTAAAAATAAATAATCTAATTTTCATTTCTTCCAGGGATGCCCATCTAATTCCAGATCACACCATTCGAGCACTTGGCCACATTGCAGTAGCTCTGAGAGACACTCCGAAAGTCATGGAGCACATTCTTCAGATCCTCCAGCAAAAGTTCTGCCAGCCTCCTTCACAGCTGGATGTGCTCATCATAGACCAGCTTGGCTGTATGGTCATTACAGGAAATGTATGTAGACATTGCAGAGAAACTAATTTTTAGATGTCTTCATGGTGGACAGGGCATATAGGGAAAGGAGTAAATAATTATCTAACAAATTAAACCGTAGGTGAAATGCTTGCCCTAACAAAATCTATGTTCCCTAACAATACCGCTAGCTTCTGGTAATTGCTATTGCTTAAATATACCAAAAGTATAAATACTAACAAAAGTAACCCTTTTTGTGCTGCTGCGCCAACCCACAACAGCGGTGGTGTTGGCCATGTTTTTGGTTGGTATGTCTATCCTGATGTCATCCTGTCCTTCCTATTTATACCTCAGGAACGCTTTGAGGGAATTCCTTTAAGATTGGCACAAACCTTACACTTGGACTAGACTAAGACTGACAACTCATGAATTCATATACTAATTATCACAAAATATCAAATCAATGTCCGTCAGGATAAAATGATTAAGCTGTAAATATTTCTACATAAAAGATCAAAGATTGTTTTGCAGCTTTATAATATTCAACTTTTGACACTTTACTTGGCTTTATTCAACACCACAGACAGAAAAGGAGATTGTGACCATACTTAATATTTGATGGGCTACTGAGCTGTTTACATAATATTTGGTCCCATCCTCTTAAATGCCTACAAAACGTGTAGTACATATAAACTCATCAGCTCGTTCATTAGGTTCACCATGCTAGAACCAGGTTTGTCCCCCTTTTACCTTCAAAATTGCCTTTTAATTATTTGTGGCAAAGATACAAGAAGGTGCTAATAACATTACTCAGAGATTTTGACCCATTAAAAGATTAGTTGGCTGCACATCTATGATACAAGCCATCACCACCACCAGTCTGACTGAAGGATCGGATGCTTTCATTTTGTTTGTGCCATATTCTGATCACATCATCCAAATATCACAACAGAAACTGAGAGTCATTAGATCAGGAAACATTTTTCTAGTCTTCTGGCATCCAACTTTAGTCGGCCTGTGCCAATTATAGCCTCAGTGTCCTCTTTGTAACTGACAGAAATGGCACCTTGTGTGGACTTCTACTGTTTTAGCTCACCTACTTCAAGGTTTAATGTGCTGGTTTAAGGTCTCCAGCATACATTGGTTAGTGAAGAGTGGTTATTTCAATTACTGTTGCCTTCCTGTCAGCTCAAAATAGTCCGGCCATTCTCCTTTGACCACAGGCATGAATAAAACATTTTCACCCAGAGCAATGCTGCTCACTGCATATATTCTCCCCCCCCCCCCCCCCCCAACCATTTTCTATAAACCCTAGAGGTGGCTGTGTGGGGAAAATCCCAGTAGATCAGAAGTTTCTGAAACATGATCAGTCTGTCTGGCGCTAACAATCTTTTCATGTTCGAATCACTTAAATCACCTTTCTGATGCTCAGTCAACAGTCTTGACAGTGTCTACATGCTTAAGTTAACTGAATTCCTGACATGTGATTGGCTGATTAGATATTTATGTTATCAAGAAGTTGAACAAGTATACCAATGAAGTGGTGATTGAGGTTACCCTGATGTAAACTGCAGCTTGATTTGGTGGTAGAGGAATACAGAGGCGTTAATTCCAGCTCCTTTTGCTGAAGATGCTGACACATCGTAATTATTGTAAACTTGTCAGCTGGTGTTTATTTCTTCAGTGCACTTAAGCATTAAGAAAGGACTCCAAGATTACTAATGACACTCCACTGGAGTGTAACCGGGTGCTCTGGAAAAAGCCCACCCTCATTCTGACAAACAACATTTAAAAAAAAGTACTGAAAATAGATCTCACCAAAAATGCCCAACTGATATAGATCTTTTGCATTTTATCACCACTAATGCTTATTGTTGAGAAAATTGTAACTTTTGTAAGCAGCACCGTGTTATCTTGACATTCTCCCACTATTAAAAACTGGTTCTTACATTCCAGCTTTTAACTATGTCTTTATTTGTCTCTTTGTTTGTAGCAATACATCTACCAGGAGGTGTGGAATCTGTTCCAGCAGATCAGTGTGAAAGCAAGTTCAGTGGTCTACTCAGCCACCAAAGACTACAGAGATCATGGCTACAGGTCAGCATCTGCTCTCACATTTTTCAACGAGTGACCGGCTCGTGCGGCTGCAACCGTGTTAAAAATTCTTCTTCTTTGTTCTTACTCACTGCCATCAGTTATGAACAGAAGACTTCTATGTTATACTTCTGCCTGATTAGTTATTACAGGCTTGTTTATCTTGGTTACATTTATGGCTATATGTACTGCAGCTGTGTTTAACTTTTTCCTCCATCTGTGCTGTTGTTTCCCCATCAAGGCACTGCTCTCTGGCAGTGATAAATGCACTTGCCAACATTGCAGCCAACCTGCAGGGGGAGCAGCTTGTGGACGAACTGTTGGTGAACCTTTTAGAACTGTTTGTTCAACTGGGCCTTGAAGGAAAGAGAGCCAGCGAGAGGGCCTCTGACAAGGGCCCCGCACTAAAGGTACATGGTTCCTGACATAAACATCCAAACACAACGGGAAATTGGTAACAGCCACATTGATGGCATGCTAATAGCTCTCTCTATCACCCTAGGCATCAAGTAGTGCTGGAAATCTTGGAGTCCTCATTCCAGTCATTGCTGTGGTGAGTAGCCGTTATAGGGGGTTTCCCTTTAACGGCTCTTTTTGGTTAACATAGGTTAGCTGAGGTAGCTACATCAATGTTTGCGTTCTTGCGAGGGAATACAAAGTGTTAGTTAGGTTTTAACTGTATGAACAAATATTTACCAAGTCAGTTGCAGTACAGACATCGGTGTTATAGTTCAATGCTGAATGCTACTGCTTTAAGCCCCCCCAAACATTATGCGCCTACAGTAATATTATAATACAATCCATTCAGTTTATATTATTTTTGTGTATATATAGACCTCCACTTGTGTGCTAGTTAGTACTTTCCATTAATAGTAATAGTTTTAGGTCTTAACATATTAAATATTTAAATAGTAAAGTTGAAATTTTATTTTTTAGAGCACCCCCTTTGTTAAAAAAAGTAATTTTACAAGATTAAGCTTTATTCACAGAAATGACTGTGTTTCACTTCAGCCTTAGAGTAAGAACATTTTCAAAATTCTGTTTTCTGAGCACGCTTCTACATTAGTGTCATTGCAGAAGATAAAACATTAACAGACAGATAAGAATTTATTGAGTTATTCAGAGACACTCTGTGCTTTGAATTATATAAGAGAGAACTTAAAATGTTCAGCTAGAGGCTATACTCACATGAAAAATTCTTTAATTGATGTCAGCTTCTAGAATCAACCAAATCTAGTCGGTCATTCTAAGCAGGCTTGTCATGAATAGTTTAGCTGTGCAACACAACTTTTTGTTTAGCTCTGGGAGGGATTGGCCACCCGGCCCATGAACACGAGGCAGTCCGTGCGGTGCTCGTAGATCAGGAAGAGGAAGGGGTGATCGATGACGAAGCGAATCTGAGAGGAGAGCGGCATGAAGCCCACCTGAGTCAGAGCAGCAGCTTCTGTTCCCTCTTCGTTCACAGTGATGATTCCTTGGTGCTTCAGCTACAGAGAGAAATCAGAATCTGTACATTACTTTGAAACACAGGAAGTATTGCGTGCTGTTAATAAGATGTCCAGGTGACTGAATGGATCACAGATCTGGATTATTTGTCAGCGATTTAGTATTGCTCACCCAGTTCATGGAAACTCTTTCAGAGGTCATGCCAGAGAAATCGGCAGTCTCCTCAAACATGCCAGTGAGACCCATCTTCTTCAGGTTTTTAATCAAGTCATAGTTTTGCTCCAGTTTAAACCGAGGTAGCACAATCTCACGTGTCCTGAAGGGGACATAGAAGTTTGTCATAGTTGAATCGTTTTAAATTGCAACAATATCTGAACTCTTTTTCCACTTTTCCACATAAACCAGTAGCTTTAAAAGATCCTCTACTGAAAAACGCTATTGAATGTCTCAGCTGCTGACCTGTTTGTCATGTTTTTGAGCCACTTATTGACAACCGTGGGAGAGATTTCCTGCTCCAAAGACCTCATGCCAGTGAGCTTCCTTGGCAAGGCGATGAGCATGCTGATGTTTCCTGTGTATGGGAGCTGAAAAAAGGAAATTTGATCTTTTTGTGGCGCTGTTAAGTTAAACTGTTTACGCGTCCCTGTTTGTGAGAACATTTTTGTTGAAGATTGGCCACCCACCTGTAGGACATCACAGTCTAAATCATGATCGGCAGCAGCTAGATAGTTCCCCTTGTTTGTCATCATTGGCACACGTACATTTGTTTTTTCATTAACTCTGAAGTTGCGATAGTGAGTCATTTCTTTAGGGAATTTTTGCTCCCAAGTTCCTGTTTAGTCAAACAAATCAAGTCAAATAGCCATGTTGAAATCATAGGGGTCTTTTGGAAGCATGTCATATATTTTTTTTTTTTCTCACCTTTGAAGTACAGATAGTTGAGTAGCATCAGCACCATATTTGGGTCCACACTCTTCAGTGGTTCCCGAATCAGCCCTTTGGTCAGCTTTTGTATGCGTTGGTTTGCCTTAGCCAGAAATGCAGGGTCTCTGAAGTCCACTGACTGAGGCTCTGCAAAATAGTAATTCTTTGTCTCTGCACGGAAAGTATCTTTCACAGAGATGCTGTTCTTGACGTAGACGTCATTTACAGAGCGCAATGTGTAGCCAAAGTTCCTCCTGAAGAGCCTGTGTGTCAGCTTCCTGAATAGCTTGTGCACCGTTGTGTTGTCATAGTGATGACTGGCGTTGACAAACTCAGCGAATCCCAGAACTTTGTAGATCTGATCATGGGTTTCAGATCTCGCTCCTAAAGACATCATCCCCATGGCAATGGAGATTCCAGCGGGTGCTAGCAGGATGTTGTCAGTTTGGTTGACGTTGTTTCGAAGACTTCGATAGAGGTTAAAGCCAAAACGGCCATTCACCATGTTGAGGCGCTGAAGGCGAGAACGACCGTGGAACAGTCGCAGAAGTCTGGCACGGCGAATCTTTGGGTCAGAGGGTTCGGCAAAGATGTCAATGTCGGGGGCTGGTGTGGCAATCTCATCGACCTCATCCCCTTCACTGAAAGACATGCTTAGAGTCATCATCTAAACATTTAAAAGTAGAATAATAAGTAACTGTTTATTGTGGTTTGTTCATGTGTCCTATAGTTGATGTGTATACACAGTTACATCATCAACACTACCAAGAAAAATATCACAAGTGTACAAGTGTTTATGTTGTAAATAGGGCTGCCACGATTAGTCGACTAGTCACGATTATGTCGACTATCAAAATCGTCGACGACTAATTTAATAGTCGACACGTCGTTTGAAGCTTTGTAAGATCACAAAAGACGCAGGAATAAGTAGTAGGATTTAAGAGTGTAATAACGGACTGAAACAGAAGATGGCAGCACTGCATGTACAAGGATGCCAGCTGCCGTTAAACCCGGAAGAAGAAGAAGCTGTCCCAGAATTCATAGCGCGGCCCAGCGCAGCCCTGATCAGTTTCCAACAATGGCGGCAGCTAGTTAGTTTTAATATTACTCCTATTATCTTTCTGGGTCACAAAATAAACGTTTAGCATATTTTCAGGCGAGAATGTAACTGTGTAAACCTCAAATATCTGCTCAGTTTATCAAGACACCGCATATTTTCAAAAGCGCTCCGACGTTTTGGGAGACGTCTGTTACCCACTAGCTCGATAGCTAGCCGGGGGCAAGGCTCACTAGAGCCGGTGAGAATACCGGACTCCTGGCAAATCGTTTTCAAACCCACCGCCTCAGGTTAAACATGATATATAAGTCACTTAGATAACTTAAAAATTTTATTGTTTGGCTTTTTTCAGTATTTTATTTGTTCCTGAGTAAATCAGTTTGGCTGAGATTAAAGTTATAGTTTTTACACAGCTGAATAAACATCAAGCAGACAACTGATTATCAGAAGTGTGAGAGTATACTCCGGTGTCCTGTTATATTTTAGATAGCAAGGAGCAGACGGCTGAGTTTATTAAACTCCACCGAAACAATCTGCAAATTTCATTAAAATGTAATAAACTATCATCTTGTCTTTATTTTTAGTTAGCGCATACCTTAAACACTTAAAGCTGTAAGCTAATGATAGTTATATAAGAGCAGATGCATGCCGGTGCAATAAGCTGTACGTTGTACATCCAATGGATGCATGATCTGATTAGTTGACTAATTGCAAAAATAATTGGTGACTAGTTGACTATCAAAATAATCGTTTGTGGCAGCCCTAGTTGTAAACTAACTTTAGTTAATATACACTTTTAAGTATTTTTACAAAAACATATTTAAACAATCCACCCTAGTAAAAAAAAAAAAAAATCACTAATACTTACATGTAGTCATCACTGCCTGCTGCTAGGATCTTATCGAAATCAATATAATCTTCATCCTCAAAGCCATCAAATAGGTCATTAGTGACAGTGTTTTCCTTGTGGTACTCCAAGGGTAGGGACTCTATGTCCACTGTGCCATCTGCTTCAAAGCCTCTGGGGTCCGGTTTGGGGTCACTGAAGTGAGAGCTGAGATCTTTGATTCCAGCCCGAGATGGACTAGCCAGCAGACAGACTGCTGAGATGAGAGTGATGACCCACATCCTAATGGCTGAGGCAGAGGAAATGCATATTTAGCATGACCAATTTAAATAGATTTGATTCAATTAGATGCTGAAAAATCTGTAGATATGAAATAATTTGCTTGCTGTTGAAAAATTTAACCTAGTTTTTTAATGATAACAGAAGTTTGTCTATAATAACGGTAATGTCTTACCTTTACTGAGTCGTGGTGTAAAGTCTTCTGTTGCTTCTGTTTGTAGGACTAAGAGCAAAGAATTGAATACACCACTGAACTTTGATGTGGGCTTCTCTTGAACAAATAAACCAGATCAAACAGACCAAAACGTCCTGTGACTGACTCAAACCTTTAACTCTTCACCTTTCTGCTCACTTGTTAAGAATATATTTTACTAACAGTTAAATCTCCTGTAGTTCAGTAACACATTGTTTGCAGCTGTTAATTTATTTGTAAGCCTTACACTTTTTTAGTATGCATAATATCCAGTGTGTAATAACCTTTTGTACTCAAAGGCAGTACCAGTATTTTGGGGGATTTTTTTATATTCACTTTTTGCATAAAATTATTGATTTAAGCGATAATTGCTCTAAATCAATCATTGTTATCTGTCTTGTCTGGCTTTTTTGACTGATAGTTGACCAGGAGGCTTCCACCAATCAAAGAGGCCAAGCCCCGCCTCCAGAAGCTGTTTAGGGACTTCTGGTTGTACTCAGTGGTCATGGGTTTTGCTGTGGAAGGATCAGGTAAGCAAAGAATTAAGTAATTTTCATATGCTTTGCATACAGAAGAATGATTGAGCACCATATCGTATCACATGAATGTGAAGTAATATTCAAAGCTTCATGCCATGAGTTGGCATTTATGGGGTTAAGCTCCTCCCATGATGAGGCTCCTTGCCTTGTTCAGCACTGATGTTTTGGAATCTCAAGGCATCTGTGGGTTTCATTTGTAAAACATAGATCATGTAGTTGTTTGCTTAGACTTAAACAAGCACAATTACAAGAAATATAATAATCATGAAGATTTTATACCAAAAATATAAAGATAGATCAATTGTCACAAACCTAATTTAATTTTAAGATTCACCATAAACATAAGATTCATAGGTCTGTGTCAGTGTCTAACCAGAAGTACTAGGAGGTGCTTCTGCAGTAGCCAGGGGTATGTGGAGTGCTTAGCTCAACTAACTTTGCAAGGAGTGAAGAACTGAGTAGAATTTAACAAGATCTAGAAGGGAAAGGTAATTGATGCATAGTCAGTAGTACATAGTAGTCAGAAGTTATTAAAGGAAATACATTAACAGTTATAAATTAGAATTAAATTATTGGCTTACAGTAAAATTATTAAACATGATTGTATGTCATTTCCTTAGAGATTAATAAAGTATTCTGATTCTGAAAACAAAGTTGTTGCACAAACTTTGAGGATAAATCAGTGAAACTGATCAGTAATAGATGTTAAATTAAGTAATATCTAAAAATAAAAGAAACGTTCCAAATTCTGTTCAAAATGGATTCAGCGTATTTTGAAGAAAGTTGTTTGTTTTTTTTTCAAAACCGGTACATCTGCCACAGCTGTGTTGATATGTGGAATGAAAAAGGCTCACAGCAGCACACCAACATGTTTCTATATTTCTTGAAATATCTTTTGTCTTTTTAGGGCTTTGGCCAGAGGAGTGGTATGAAGGTGTGTGTGAGATTGCTACCAAGTCTCCTCTTCTCACCTTCCCCAGTGGAGAACCTCTGCGGTCTGAGCTACAGTACAACTCGGCTCTGAAAAACGACACAGTCACCCCGGTACAGTGTTCAAAATAGTTTTGATTAGTTTTAAATTAACACCTAATGAAATTAAAGGAATACCAGAATTAATCTTTAGGTGTTCAAATCTTTTTTACCTCCAGGCGGAGTTGAGTGAACTGCGGGCAACCATCAGCAATCTCCTTGACCCACCTCCTGAAGGGTCTGCCCTCATTAACAAGCTAGACTTTGCCATGTCCACATACCTGCTCTCCGTCTACCGATTAGAATACATGAGGTCAGCTCTATTGGCACGAGCTTAATTTCCTTATCTTTTCTCACCTTTTATTGCTTAAGCGAGGTCAAAATGTGCAAAAATATAATTTCCTCCTGTTATCTCTCTCAGGATGCTGCGATCCAATGATCCTGATAGGTTCCAGGTCATGTTTCGATACTTTGAAGACAAAGCCATCCAGAAAGACAAATCTGGTGAGAGCTTTGTGCCCGAATCAATTTAATCATCCTGTTGTCTTTTTAATATATGGAACCCATTTTCTCAGTTTTTCTTTTTTGCAGGCATGATGCAGTGCATCATTTGTGTTGGTGACAAGGTATTTGATGTTTTCCTTCAGATGATGGCTGAGAAGGTAGGGGGCATTTAAATAGTAAAATATGTGGAGCTTGCAACATTTAATTAAGTTCAGATTTAAAAAAAATCATTTTGTTTCTTATGTTTTCAGGCAAAGACCAAAGAACACGAAGAAGAATTAGAGCGTCATGCCCAATTCTTGTTGGTGAACTTTAATCATACCCACAAGAGGATCCGCAGAGTAGCAGACAAATACCTCTCTGGTTTGGCTGAGACGTGAGTAGAAATCATTTAGTTACCTTGTCTGCTTTTTTCTCGCTTATCATTTTTTCTAAGTATTTTTATGTCCTTCTATCTGAACCAGATTCCCTCATCTACTCTGGAGCGGACGTGTGTTAAAGACCATGTTGGACATTCTGCAGACACTCTCTCTGTCACTAAGTGCTGTGAGTATGAGGAGAGGGTTGATGTGATAGACAAAGTGCCAGGTTCTCTGTTTGAGTGCCTGGTTCTCGGTCCCCGTACCGATAACATAATGCAGAGTCAGCAAGTCGGTGTGCTGTGGTCGAATAAAAGAGGTTTTAAGTTATTTTTTTGGAACTGATCAGATCTCATGGAAGTGTTTAAATAGATGCAAATATAGACTTCATGTTAACAAAATGTATTCTCCTTTACTTTAGGACATTCATAAGGACCAGCCATACTATGACATTCCCGATACCCCATACAGGATCACTGTTCCTGACACATATGAAGCCAGAGAGGTGAGTTTGGGCTGTTATTACACTTCTGGCCACTAGAGGACAGCACAGTATGTGCTTCAACAATAATAGGGAGAGAGTTCTTTTTTATCATATCAAGTGTAAACTGTATTTTAATGGTGGGCTGAGGTTTGGGCTCTTAAAAAATGTAGAAATTAAATAAACACATGGAATTTGGTTTGTGCTAGAATTTATTTTACTCAGTAAATGTCCATTCTTTTTTGTTCTTTTTTTTTGCCTGTCCCATTTGGTTCTTTTGCCATCAGAATTATTGTCTAAAGGCAAAGAAAGATGCCCAACGGATTTACTTTACCAAATGGACCATCCCGGCCTTGCCGTATCGGTCTATTCAATTCACCTTTGTTTATTTTTGTTTATTTTATTTTATTTTCACTTGCTACACACGGGACAGACAGACTGGGGGAAAGAAAAGGGAGAAAGAAAGAGAGGTAGGGAAAGAAAAACAGCGGGGAAGAGGAACGGTAATAAAGGGCAAAAAACAAAAACCAACAAAACAAACAGACAAAAAATACACATCAATCACCTGGATCACCTGTTGAGAAAAAAAAAAAGAAAACAAGCCAAAAAAGAGAGCAATATAATAAACAACATCATTGCGATGATCTATGTGAATATAACAGTAAATACTAAATATTGAATATTATTGCCACTCTTGTTCTTAATAAAGTAGCACTATGTCTTTATTTCCCAACTCCTTTTAGAGCATAGTAAAAGACTTTGCTGCTCGCTGTGGTGAGATCCTGAAAGAAGCAATGAAATGGGCTCCTTCCGTCACAAAGTCCCACCTACAGGTTAGTTTCTTTTAAGTTCTTATTTAATAGATGGCCACTATTATTTTAAGCAAGCAATGAACTTTTACCTCTTCATTTTGAAAAGGAGTGTTTACTTTGAGTAAACAAGGTATAAGTGACTGTAAATGATTCTTGTCATATCTGTTATTTCGGTTTTTCTTGCAGGAGTATCTGAACAAGCATCAGATCTGGGTGTCAGGACTGTCACAGCACACTGGCCTTGCAATGGCCACAGAGAGCATACTTCACTTTGCAGGCTACAACAGACAGAGTACTACACTAGGCGTGAGTCACAGATACACTTACAGCCACGGCTTCACACAAATCCTTCTGATCACCGCAGTTATCATACTGTAAATATTGCATTTAACCCCCAACTAAATGTCAAGATAAATTTAGACAAAATGAGCCAAACTGATGGTGAGATAGAATCTACTGCATTTTAGCAATTCTGCAGAAAGATAACGTTCACTAAACCAATACGGTATTTTTTTTATATATAGTTTAGATGCAATTAGTGCAAAGACACAGTTCTACCAAAGATATATGTAGTCAGAATTTTTAGAGCACAGTAGATGACAAGAGCAAAAGCATTTTAGTAACATACTGTACTTGGTTTGTTGATTGAATGCTCATTAACAACTGTCCAACATAAAGTGCTTTTTAACATTCCATGTGCAATTTAGCAGCTTTGCTGAAGACGTTGGCTTTTTGTTTGTATTCAGAAAAAGGTCCTTGTTAATTTTTTTGTTGCTCTTTAAACAATTTGTAGATGTCTATGTTCATGTGTGCATGCTTACTAGTCTGTGTGACATTATTTTGCTTGCTAGGCATTTCTTATATGTTCTTTGGGCCTGCATTCTGCTATATCTGTCTTTTCATTTGCTTCATTTGTTGTATTTTGTCTTTATTAAACTGCACCGAACTACCTACCTGGTTGCTTGGCCTGTATACGGATTTGCTGGTTACCTGGTTACTTACCTGCAATGGACTGGTGGGTTGGTTGGCTGGCTGGCTGGTTGCCCATTTGGCTTACTGGTTATGCCGGTACTGTCCTCCACCATGTGCCCAACAATAGGCTGCTTTCCCTCAGGTTGGTCTGATCACTAAATACAGAGAAAAAGGCCTCAGGCATGACACCCTCAGTATATCCAAGTGTGACATTAAAGCTGTCGCTCATGCTTCCATAGTTTCCATGCAGTTATTTAGCAGTTACATTGTGTTTTTTTTCCCCCCTTCAGACCACCCAGCTGACAGAGAGACCAGCATGTGTGAAAAAAGACTACTCCAACTTCATGGCGTCACTCAATCTGCGAAACCGGTACACAGGAGAGGTAAACTATATTGGGAATATTTAAAAGCACAGCTACTCCTATTTTCTTCTGCTCTCTGATGCTATCTCCTGTCTTTTTTATGTACTGTCTAGGTGGCTGGTATGATCCAGTTCTCAGAGGCGACTCGCAGCCAGTCGGATCTCAACAAGTTGATGATCCATCAGATGACCAGTGCTCTGGATAAAAAAGACCCCGAGGCCTTCACCCAGGCCATGTTCAAGATGGCTGCCCTCCTTATAACTACCAAAAGTGAGCAGCTCTGCTTCTCTTAAATCACGCCTGTTATTTATTTATTCATTTAATTATTATATAAAGTTCACTTTTCATTAGTAATTTTCTTGTTTTTATGTCTGGCTTTCAGACTGCGATCCACTGCTCTTGCACCATCTTTGTTGGTCTCCTCTGAAGATGTTTACAGAACATGGCATGGAAACTGCCATCGCCTGCTGGGAATGGCTACTGGCTGCGCACAATGGGGTGGAAGTGCCAGTATGCGTCGCTTCTCTTAAAATCATTTAAATAATTACATGAATGAATGTTTAGTTTAAGTTGATTATCTTTAATGTTTCTTCTTAGTTCATGCGTGAAATGGCAGGAGCTTGGCAGATGACAGTAGAGCTGAAAATGGGTTTATTCTTGGAGGCTAAGGTCGAGGCTGGCCCTCTGGCTGTCTCAGAGGAGAGCCAACCTACACCCTGTGCTCCTGATGTCGTCCCTCACTTCCTCTGGATAGAGGTCAGTTATACAGAATAAACTTGTGTTGTTTGCTGTTTATTTTTAAAAGTAATGTGGCCATCGAGCTGCTTTTGAACTGTTTCTTTGCTGAATGATTTTCATCACTTGTCCTGACTTTTAATGGATAGATATCTCATTAAAGACGGTGCTGAGTGAGTCCAGCATATTGTAGGTCAATGCTGATCAGTTTTTAAATCTATTTTTAATATGCTACATCTGGAAGAGTCGATCAGCCCAAGAATTTTGGATCTCATCACCTACAAAGCTTATTTGTTTCTACGAACTGGTAAAGGTTGGAAACATAAACATTTTCTTTTTCTTTCTTTCTTCAAGTTTCTGGTGCAGAGGTTCGAGATAGCCAAGTACTCCAGTGCTGACCAAGTGGAGATTTTCACCGCCATTTTACAGCGATCTCTGTCTTTGAATGTAGGAGGATCCAAAAGCAGCATAAACAAGCATATTGCTGCCATTGGACCAAGATTCAGGTGTTTACTTTGAAATACTGTGGCAATCACAGTATTTGTTTACAAATACAACTGTTTACAATTGTTTATTTATACTCGCAATTGTATATCTACAATCTGTATAGTTTTCATATTTTTAACCACATGTGTAACCTATTCATAGCCTGTACATAGCTTGTACACTCACTACAGCTATAGCCTGTACATACTTATAGTTATAGTATACTCAGAACATACCTTCATACCGTGTACATTGTAACATACCTATAATAGATCCATATTCTGTATTAAATCTATATTATTGCTAAAGCACTTTCTGGATGGATGCAAACTGCATTTCGTTGGCTTGTACTTGTAACATGTGTGTTAAAAGTTTTATTTAATAATATGCAGATGCAATAGAGACCACTCAGACACCAATAACAGTTCAACGTGCACGGGTGAGAGCTCAAAGGAGACTCACACCCTAGAGCAGTTTTCTCCATTTATTTATACATTGCATGAAACATACAAAAGAGGAAGTAACATTCTTATCTAGTCAAGCAAGCTGCGCTGACTTCTTAGAATGCTCTGTTCTCAGAATAACGGTGCGCAGGCGACATCTATTCTTAAACGGCGATTTCCTGTTTCTGTCACATAGTCTAACAGTAAGCAATTTCCTATAAATGCAAAATGCAGACAGTTAGTTGAGTATAGACAGAAATATGAACACTTTTAGCTTTAGTATATCAGCAATAATGATTAATAAAATGTCTTAATAATAAAAATCTCCTGACAATGTGCAATGACAATGAAGTTGAATTCTATTCTATTCTATTCTATCAGCAGCATCGCCAAATGCATAATCCTAAACTGTTGTATCGTCCTTTTGCTTTATTTCAGATTGTTGACTCTTGGTCTTAATCTTCTGCATGCTGATGTGGTGACAAATGCTACCATCAGGAACGTACTGCGAGAAAAAATCTATTCCACAGCTTTCGATTACTTCAGGTAAACTAGTTTTATTTGCAATAAAGAAAACTCTGTTTAGTGTCTTTAAAGCTGTTTAATGGCTTATTTTTATGTTTGTTTCTGTGTAGCGTTGCTCCCAGATTTCCCACTCAAACAGATAAAAGGCTGAGAGAAGACATCAGTATAATGATCAAGTTTTATGCCAGCCTGCAGTCTGACAAGAAATATCTGACTGCCAACCAGCTGGTTCCTCCAGGTATATCTTCAGTAATTATTAACGAATTACTATTTTGTACAGCCATTGTCATCACTCTGTGATGTTATACTGATGCTTTGAACAGAAAAAAACACTCACAGGATTTCAGTCTATCAGTATTATTTTCTTAAAGTTTATGTTTTGATGTTTAGATCTGGGCCTGATGGTATTTATTGTTACACAGATCCCCAAGACATGTCTGTGAACAGCCTGTCTGTAGTGGCAGTGACAGACAGCCGAAGCAGTCTCGACGTAGCAGTGGGTCAGAGGCAGCAGGTCGCTCAGGGATGGATCAACACATACCCTCTGTCCTCAGGGATGTCCACCATATCCAAGAAATCAGGTAAAACACACAGTGTGTTAAAATTATATATGCGAAGTTGGTTACAGTGACTCTGCTTCTTTTTCACTACTCTTTCTTTATACATTTCAGGACTGTCTAAAAAAAGCAATAGAGGCACCCAGCTGCACAAGTATTACATGAAACGCAGGACTCTTCTTCTGGCTTTACTGGTATTTCAACAAGTATTATTATTCACAAATATGTGGCAATAAAGTGAAGCGCATGCTTTAGTATATTTTTCTTTTTATGAATAGATAGTTGCAAGTTGACCCATTATGCTTTTCAGAATTTTCTGTTACAGTGCTGCATGATTATATTAAACATGAATAAAATGTAAAAATCCTGAAGTCAGAGTATAAGTATAAGTATTCTCTATGAGCCATAAGCTCAGGTTTTAGACTTTTTTTTTCCTACTCTTGGTTCTGCACGATGTCACTGACAGCAGGTAGCCTTAATATGGTCAGTTCAGGCACAGCAGTTCCACTTGTCTGCTCTTCAAACTCTCTGACTGAGCAGCCAGTAAGAAGTAGTTGACTTGCAGGGAGGGTGGCTTGAACATTGAGGAACTTGTTTCAGGGAGACAATAAACTTGAATGACATAAATAAGGGTTAAATTGAACTGGAAATCATTCAAGTGGAGTTCAATAATAACAAATGTAAATAAGCATAATAGGTCAGCTTTTTAATTTGGACTTGATGCTACTTTAGCTACTTTATGTTTCACAAACATAATGCAAATTACATGAAATCCAACTGATCTAAACTTGTATGTTTCTTTCCAGGCCAGTGAGATTGAGCGGCTGACAATATGGTACAATCCCTTATCCACTCAAGAGCTTGCCATTACTACAGAACAGTCAGTGGAGACAAGTATTGCTAACTGGAGATCCAGATACATCAGTCTGACGGAGAAACAGTGGAAGGACAACGTCAATCTAGCGTGGAGCATAGCACCCTACCTTGCCCTCCAGCTGCCTGCCAGGTACACAGAAAATCAAAATGCTTTGCATCCTGTTTCATAAATGTAATACATTTTGTCTAATTTGAAAATTTGAAAAACTTGAATGCTTGTGTTCAACAGAAAACAGTTAAAGTAAAAAGCATAAATAAATAAAAATAATCTTGTTTTAAATTCTGAAATAATAAAATAATGTCCTTCCTCTGCACATGTCCAAACCATCTCAGCATCACCTTTCTAACCTTGTCTCTAAAATGCTTAAACTCAGCTGTCCCTCTGATAGACTCATTTCTAGTCTTGGCCATCTTGGACACTGAAAATGTTAACATCACATGTTCACCTTGGCTTTCCGTATTTTTGTCAGTGCCATCGTTTCCTAACCATACATGATGGCAGTTTTCACTAACAGTTTTTTTTTTTTGTAAATTCTTCCCTTTCATTCTTGCACTTCTTGCTGTCGCAAGTCACCTCTGACACTCATCTTCACCACTGCTAAATTAAAAATCTAGTTATTGGTAATTAAATATCAAAATATGAATAAAACAACAAGGGAAAAAACTCATTAGCCATGAAACTGCTTTAAAATAACACGAGACAGCAACAGATGGCTGACTTTGGCTTGTTTAGCAACTTAAATAATTTTGTTGTTGAAATAAGTTGAGTGTCATGTGTCATTTATGGAAAGACATAAGCCATTTATTGAATTTTATTTATTTATTTTGTTTCAGATTCAAAAACACAGAGGCTATTGTCTCTGAGGTGACTCGTTTAGTGCGAATGGATCCAGCTGCTGTGTGTGACGTTCCTGAGGCGGTCAAGGTGAGGTCTACCACCTGTCTTCACAAACCACCAGGTGGATTGTGACAATTGTCTGTTTGGTTTAATTCATGATGCTTTTATTTTAGTGTCGAGCAAACATCATGTGTGCAAGAACAAACTTAGAGTGAATGGTTTAAAGTACTGTAACTCAGCTGGTTTTCAGTAAAGGCTTAAACCTCCAGAAGAAAGTACCACTGACACAGTAACTGTCATCATGAAACTAACACATTTTATGAACAAACTAAAAAGTTTTTTTTGTCACTTAGTGTTTTTTTTTTTTAAGTGGCTATAGTGTCACATGAGAAATTGTGTTATTGAGTAATCGTTTTCCCTCCAGCCCTCTCCAGTCCTTTGTGTTTAGTTTTGCGTGATTGAACTCTTAATGAGTCTTGTACCTGTTTAAAGAAGGAGCAGTGGAGGAAAAACACAGCTTTCCCCAATGACCACTGTGATTTTGCAGATAATGCTCTTTGACAGATCATACTTGTTTATTCCAGTTAATTTAGTAACTAATAAACACAGTTTCCTCTGGTGGCTAGTTAGCACACAATCAGGGCTGATTCTGTGATACGTTATATGGGACCTATCATAGTAATGTAGCAAATGTGGATTCAATTGTAATACTTTTTGATGTTTTTCTGCAGTTTCTGGTGACATGGCACACAATTGATGCTGACTCTCCAGAGCTGAGTCATATCCTGTGCTGGGCTCCAGCAGATCCACCAACTGGACTATCCTACTTCTCGTCCATGTACCCTCCTCATCCCCTCACAGCCCAGTATGGGGTCAAAGTGCTCCGCTCCTTTCCTCCCGTATGTAGAGATATACAATTATTTTCATTTTTTTCAGAAATGGATAAAGTGTTGAAATGAGTAGCGACAGGAAATTCATAACTGTTAACTAGATGGTTAAAAAGTGAGTGGATAGTTAAACCAGTCCCATGAGATTTATGGCTAACAGTTGAAAATAACATCTGATACTGTAGGCAAACAATTAAACTTGAAAACAGTTAATATGGTTGGATAAACAGTTAAAATAAGTTATTAAAGTGTGGGATAACAGTGTTGGTTGACAATAGAAATTATAGGAGAGAGACAGGGCCTTCAAATAACAATTCCACATCTGCAAACATGGTGGTAGAAGTTGAACTTCCAGTGGAAAACAGTACATTTAAATGGAGGTTGAACAAATGTATAGTTAGTTGATCATGTAAGTTAATTGTATGGATCAATGATTCCTAAACCGTGGGGTGAGGTCTCCCGGTGGGACAAATTAATAAGAGAAATTCAGGAAGAAATTACAAGTATGTAGATTTATAAACATTTATTCATTTATTTATATAAAAAGTGAATAAAAATTGGTTTGGTTTTTTTTTTGGTAATAGGAGGTAGTTTGTGATATTACTCTCACCTAAATTTACTGCTCTTTCATTGAGGTTTGTGAAATGTGTGACTAGAGATGGGTATTGTTTAGGTTTTATCCGATACCTGTGCCAAACCGGTACTTTTGAAACGGTGCCGGTGCTCAAACCGGTGCTTAAAGAATGGAAAACACAAAATTGGTCCAAAAACCTCTCATGTTCAGCTGTTTTTTTGTAAAAAGATAACAATGTTAGCCTTTTCTGCAGCTATGGGGCATATATGGTATCACTCTGGGCTGGAAGCAGTGCTTAAACAATGGAAAAAACATAAATTTTGTCCAAAAACCTCTCATGTTTAGCTGTTTTCCACTTTTTCTTTGGTCATTTTAGCCTTTTTGGCCAGGGTGAAGGGAGTATCTGCCATCAAACAAGAAGACAGCCGCATGTAGCTATGATGATGTTTGCTAGTTCACCTTACTGCATTAATGTAATGCATTAATGTGATGCTGCTGCCATCATCATCCGTCATCATTTCTGCTACACTGGCAGGGCTAGGGGCCAGGACTCTACTCTTCGGGTTTTTGGGGGATGTTGCTAACTCTCGGTCTGAAAACAGGCACCACACCGGCAGTAGATGTGCATGGTGTGAGGTCTCGCAGCAAGCTATCAAATACGGCGCATTTCTGGGCTTTAAAAAAAACGCTATGCATCGCCAGGTGTTTCATCGGATTTGAGGTGTTACCTCCTTTGCACAGTATCACAGTATCAGCTTAAAGCACTTGTTGCAGGCTGCTGAGTTTGCATCTTTTGCTGTGAAGTACAGCCAGACTTTTGACCGCTTCGCCTTGGGCATTTTTAATCTGTAGCTCTGCTCTAAAATAACGTATGTACCTGGACCTGCCTACTATCCTCGGAAACGTAAAATGATTGGCTAGAATCTAAAGTGTATCATTCCATACCAGTTGGTGGCGGTAATGCACCTTTCAGTTGTTTGCCAACCGCCAATACAAATGTAAGGAAGAAGAAAGTGTATCACAGCTCAGGAAAAAAAAGCACCGAAATAAAGCACCGAAATGTTCTCTGCTTTTCGGTCTGGTTACTACCGTTTATGTCAGAACCAGTGCCATCATGGCACCGGATACCGGTACCCATGCCTATGTGTGACCCACCTCCCTGTGGCAGGTGGGTCACACATTAGCCTTAACACTTTGCATATAACTCGGTTGCATTAGCAATTTATAGCCAACCGCCTGTGTTCCTTTTTAAGGAAACACATCACTTTCTGTTGTATTTTGATTAGAGTGAAGATTAAGATTGGGTGGGCCCCATGGGGTTTTCTGGATTTAAGTGGGCCACGGCTCGACTTTGGTAATAGCTGCTATAGATCGACAAATTATGTTATCAGTTTAAAAAAAACTCAAGAATAACAGTTTAAATACAGTAGCTACAGTTACAATTGAGTAGTGGTGGGCTAATGGTTGTACAGATGCAGTTTACAGAAAATTTAGTTTTATTTTATTTCTAATATTGATATTAAAGAAGATTTATGTGCATGATAGACGGTTTTTAGGTTATCAGATGAAAAAGGGTTGGGAAAGTACCTTCGTTTCCCCTTACAAATTTCCTTTACAATTTAAACATGATTAGAAATGACGTTTGAGTGAAGTTTACTGTAATAAGCTAAATTGTTGGTGTAGTGTTAATTACTTTTTTGTTTTTATTGTCTTTTTAGGATGCCATTTTGTTTTATATTCCTCAAATTGTACAAGCTCTTCGTTATGACAAGGTAATTATCATATTTTCTGAGTCAGCAAATACATTCAGAGCCCTCTTAACATGAATAAATGATCGAATTTCCCTGTTTGCATCCTGGTGCAGATGGGTTATGTGAGAGAGTACATCCTGTGGGCTGCTCAGAAGTCTCAGCTGCTGGCTCACCAGTTCATCTGGAACATGAAGACGAACATATACCTGGATGAGGAAGGAAACCAAAAAGACCGTGAGATGCTCCCCTTTATTATTTGTTCACTATGCCACACTCAGACTAAAAAAAGCAGTGGGTTTAGAACATGTGCAATGACCAGTAATCTTGTTGCCTTTTGAAATGGACCAGACTACATCTGTGACCACTCACAGTCTGATGTTTTCTCCAAAGCATCTTGGTGCCTCAAGATGTCGATAAAACGTTAATAAAGACGGTCTTCTCTCAGTTTGGGTCAACTTGGAAATCACATGCAATCTCTTTATGAGAATACAGTGGTTACTCATGTTACATCTTCAAAAACCACAAATCTTTTGCTATTGTATTAACTACAGAACCTCACAGATTGCTGCAGGATGATGATTTAACTGCAAAATGACATAAATGCATAGCCTTTCTTTTATATAGGATTATAACCAGAATACAACCAGTTGGCATGGAAGTTATTTGCAAACCTTCACCGGTTTGTCTGGAGGTTGGGCAACCTTCACCAGGCAATCTGCCATTGAAAGTATTGCATGTTCAACCTCTGGGTGACCATTTGGTTGCTGCAACTACCAGATGTGAAATGTTCAGTGTAAATATTGCAATATGTTGCTACAGTTGCAAAAACTCAAGATCTTCTGTCCTGCAGCTGACATAGGAGAACTGTTGGAACAGATGGTGGAGGAGATCATCAATTCACTGTCTGGCCCGGCCAAAGACTTCTACCAGAGGGAGTTTGACTTCTTCAATGAAATAACCAATGTGTCAGCCATTATAAAGTATGAAAACACTATTTATTTCACTGTGCTTTTATGAATTTTAAATTGTTTACGTTTTAGGGAGTTTCCAAAGTGAACTTTTGCTACAGTGTTGCTTCCTTAAATGACTGTTTTTTTTCTTTTGTCCTTAACTATGTTCCTCAATCTCAAAACTCATGAACACCTGAGACAAAAGATGAAAAATATCAAGTTAATGTTCTGACTTTTTTCAGAGATTTCAAAGTAACTGCTGGAGTTGAGCCTTTCTGTTTAAAAAGATCCAAGCCCTCTTGGTAATCTGCAAAGTGTTCATGAAGTGATAACACTTATTCCCATGAGCCAAGAAGCTTTGTTCCTTCCCCTGGCTCCAGTGTTCTGCTCTTTAAATCCCTTTGTTGTTCATTTATTTGTCTATTTGTTGCTTCGCTGTCACTCCCACCATACTTAATTTTGGAAAACAGGCTATGCTGTGTTTCCCCAGCCCCCCGACCGCCTGTCCACTAGTGTGTACATTCTGCAGCTGATGAGCTGTTTTCTGACAACCTTGATACAGAGAGTGTTTTGTCAGGCCACTAGAGGTTGGGAAATTCCCCTCTGCCCTTATTACAGCACTAATTGCAACAAGCCAGGGGAGAAGGGTCTGTCCCATAACTTTAAGACTCTACCCTGGCAGCTCCCCTCTGTGGTTAACAGCAGAGCCTGGCTGTCACATATTATCTGGAGTCATTCATGGAGATACCCATGCATGCTTTTCTAAGTAACAGAGGTAATAGACCTACAAGTGTTGTAACTCTGTGAGTTTAAGTTGTTTTGTTTGTCCTTGTCAGACCCTTTCCCAAAGGAGAGGAGAGGAAGAGGGCCTGTCTGGAAGCCATGTCACAGATCAAAGTCCAGCCTGGCTGTTATCTGCCCAGTAACCCAGAGGCCATAGTTTTGGATATAGATTACAAATCTGGTACTCCTATGCAGAGGTGGGCATACTAACCAACTTTTACATTTTTTTTTAGAATTAAAATAAAACAGTGAAATGTTAAAGTGTAAAAAATATGCTCTTCTACTCTTTGTGTTTTTGTTTAGTGCTGCCAAGGCTCCCTACCTGGCCAAGTTCAAAGTTAAGAGGTGTGGAGTCATTGAGCTGGAAAAAGAAGGTACTGGTTATGTTAAAGGGCTCTTTCAAACATGTGCTGCTCTGTTGTGCACAACAATGTGTGTTTCAGTCAATTTGTTACAAATTAACTGAAGTTCCTCCAATCACAAGATTAGTCCTGCATCACTTAAAGTCTCTCTTCAGTGAGTAATGCAGGGTTCTAATTTTCTTTTAGTTAGATCTGTTGGACTGGGATTGGCTTTCAGATAATTTGTGTTATTGGTGCAAATCTTAGACTCAAACTCTAAACAGGCATTATTCTGTATGATGAAGCTCGAGCGCAGTAAGGATTCATTTCTGAGTGAGCAGGGGATAGGGAGTAGTTTTAATGCTTCTGAAACTGGTCACGTGGTTCTCGTCACACTTATCTGACAGACACATCAGAATTCATTTTAACAACTGTATGTCGTCATCAGCACCACCAGTATGTGGAATCACCCAGGGCTTAATCCTTGGTTCATATCTCTTTTCTTTATACATAACTGTAATATTTGTTAAATCTAACAGATTCAGATACATTTGTGCTTTGTTTTAAATGACTGCTGAAAACTAATTTCTAAGAATTAGCTCTTCCTTAATCTTTCGCCCATTATTCTTTTGCCTCTTGTTCTTCTAATGTGAGTGTGTGTGAATCTGTTTGAAGGATGAGTGTACGATCATGTGTCTGACTGTGTGTTTGTTTGTTAGATATGTACGCTTATCTTTAATGTGCCTTAAAACTGCTGTACAAATATTTATTAAAGTTGCACTGAGATTAAAAGTGTGCCATAACCTTTCTCCCTCAGGTCTGCTGTGTCGCTCAGATTCGGTGGATGAGGGGAAGAGTGAAGAGGAGGCAAAGAGGATCTGTTGGCAGGCAGCCATCTTCAAAGTTGGAGATGATTGCAGACAGGTCTCACTTTCATACTTCTGATAATTAACCTCTCCCTAATTATCATCACTATCTCTATTTTAGCCCGATTTAATTTTCTCTACTATTTGCTGATTTGTGTTCACAGGACATGCTGGCCCTTCAGATCATCAGCCTCTTTAAGAACATCTTCCAGATGGTGGGCCTCGACCTCTATGTGTTTCCGTACAGGGTGGTGGCCACTGCTCCAGGAGTAAGTTCACACCAACTCCTTCCTTACATGAACTACTGAATGTGCAAATCTATACTTCCTCTTATTCCTCCTCTTTCCGATGTTGTGCCACAGTGTGGAGTGATTGAGTGCATCCCTGACTGCAAGTCTCGTGACCAACTGGGCCGTCAGACAGACTTTGGCATGTACGACTATTTCAGGAACCAGTATGGAGATGAATCCACTCTAGCCTTCCAGAAGGTAAATACCGAATCTGAGTTTTTTTCTAGTCATCTGTCAGTTAAAAGACCATTTTCCTATTGCCAGATTTTTTTCATATTTCCTCCAACTCTTGTCCTTTCAGGCACGGTACAACTTCATTCGCAGTATGGCAGCTTACAGCTTGCTGCTCTTCCTGCTGCAAATAAAAGACAGACACAATGGCAACATCATGCTGGACAGCCAGGGCCACCTCATTCACATTGGTGTGTATTCAGTGTGTTTCTCTGTGTGGTTCTCTTATTGAAACTCATTTCGGTTGCTTTTTTTGATTTTCAAGTAAAATTGCCAGTTTTTTCCCATGAACTGTGTCTCACTAATCTATGATGAAAATTCAGCTGTTTAGTAGTTTACCATTCTTAAAAGAATTTTAAGGCTCTACAGACATTTATACATCAATAAAAAGCAATTACTGTGTGGCATAGAGAAAAATGCTTAGAGAAAAAGTTCTGACTGCAGTTTGTGAAAACTCTTCTGAATATTCATAGTTGTATAAATTTTACATAAAATTATCTTTTCCCCACCAAACTCCTATTTTAAAAAAAAAAACCCTATTAATTTATTGAAATTACATCTGTGTGCTTATTTGTTTCCAGACTTTGGGTTCATGTTTGAAAGTTCTCCCGGTGGAAACCTCGGCTGGGAGCCAGATATCAAGCTAACTGATGAAATGGTGATGATTATGGGTGGAAAAATGGAGGCGACACCCTTCAAGTGGTTCATGGAGATGTGCGTTAGGGGATACCTGGCTGTCAGGTGAGTGCTATAGAAAATAATAACTGATCTTTGAATAGTAACATTGAGACAAGTTTCTGTGGTGAATCAGGCCCTACATGGATGCAGTCGTCTCCTTGGTCACGCTCATGCTGGACACTGGTCTTCCCTGCTTCAGAGGACAGACCATCAAATTGCTCAAGTGAGTGAGAATGTTTTTGCATTTTGTGCTGATATGAATAAGCCGATTAGAACCTTTGATGCTAGTTGCTGTTGTTGTTAAAAATCTTGTTTCCTCACACCTAGGCAGCGATTCAACCCAGGTTTGAGTGAAAAAGATGCAGCATCTTTCATCATCAAAGTCATCCAGAATTGCTTCCTCAGCAACAGGTTGGTAGATTTTATTTCTATGTTTAAGAAACAAATATGTATATATAGAGTTCTGATTGCATCCTTCTTTTTTTTCCTTTGTGTTAAACAGGAGTAGGACCTACGACATGCTCCAGTATTACCAAAACCAGATCCCATATTAAACATTCGTGCCTAAGCATGTGCATATATTGGCTGGTACATAGTGTGTGCGTGCGTGCGTGAGTTTGCGTGTGTGCCTTTGATGATGTTCACCAATGAAGATTGTGGCTCACTGTCTTTGCTGATTGTTGGCTGCTGTCCCTTGTGTTTGTTTCAGCGTCTTGTTTAATTATAAAAATGTCTTTGCTTTACATTTACATTACATTTTCTCTTATTTATTATGTCATATGAAAATCAATTATATTATTAATTATTATTCTATTGCACTGGCATCTTGACTTCTGTGTACTTAGAAAAAAAATGCTTGTTAATCTGCACGTTAAGTAAAATACTTTATTAGCATTTGTGCCAAATTTAAATAATTTATAATGTCCGTGAATGTGCTTTCTGTTGATTTTTAGGTGGGGTTTGAAATGTAATTGGATACTTAAAGTAGCTAAAGTAGACCAGTTTCAGTTCTGACCATTGTGGCCTATTCTGTCATCTCGTACTTGACTGTACTACTGTGCTTCTCTTTTTAATGGACCAGAGTACTTTGATCTGTGGCATGGTACTTGTATTTACAGTGAGACTTGACTGTATAGAGTTACACTGTATGTATTTTTCATATTTCCACTTTCAACAGAAATGATGCTCACATGTTCTGGGAAACACTGGGGCTGAGATTTGTATATTTAGCATTGCCAAATTGGGAGGGGTAATAAATGGTTTTAAGTCAGTCAGTTTTCTATTGTTTGTCTGTGAAGGTAAGGCACAGCTTAATTGTTGGGCAGTTGCATGAAGTTAAATGTTAACTACCATGTAGCCTGTGTCCAATGTGGCTTTTGTTCAAAGATATTTTAGTAATCCACAGTGCTGTGCCCCATTTCTGTACGGTCAGCGTAAGCCTTCATTTATTGTTACTGGTTGTAAAGATTTTGCCTCTTTATATATTTATAGCCATGACCCATTTTCTGTCTCCTTTTCTATCTTCATGCCTTTTGAATGAGAATGCATAAGATATGAAATCAAATAAAGAATTATCACAGTATTTCTTGATGCCTTGTGAAACAAACTGACCAGAACAGAAGGCGTTACACTTGGTGGTACTGTAAGGTTGAAACAAAATATTGAGCAGTATATGATCATATTGGTGCAAAATGCCAATATTTATATTTAAATTGATTTATCGTGCAATTTGACTGCTCAGACTTTCTACAGTTTGACTTCTTTAGGTAGAACTTATCAAGCGAGAGAGGATCAAGTGAACAGAAGTTAATTAACTTGCACTGAAGAAATAATTCAGACAGCCAACAGCAGGGGAAGTGAGTCAGAGTGATACAGTCGTGTGAAAACAACTCTATTCAGTCCTGTTAAAAACTGACTGCTTCCATGGGAATTAAGAGAGTAAGTAGCAGCTAGGTGCTCCTGGTAAAATGCACTTAATTAACTGATCACAAGTAAGTGTGAGCACCTCTATAAAACTAGATGTTTTGGCATTTTGCTGGTCTGGAGCATTGAGGTGTACTAACACAATGCCACAGTCTTCCCAGGAGTGGATGTCCCAGCAAATTTGTCCCAAGGCCAGTAAAGAAACTGCATAAATCCCAAGAGCTGCAGCTCAGACTTAATAAGCTTTGATCAGCCTGTTATTTGTTCATTAAAGTACAATTACGAAAAGATCGAGCAAATACAGCTTATTTGGTTCCCAGGAGAAAATGTATCTCTAAAAACAAACAGCGTAGATTTGCAAAGTTACATCTGAGAAATTCTCAATTGTAGGACAGATGAGAACAAAGTTGAGACATTTGGCCATTTGCACAGCACATCATCTGGTGAAAGCCAAACAGCATATCAGCACAAACACCTCATATCAAATATCCAGCAGCACAATGGCTGAAAAAGAAAATAATCAAGGTTTTGCAATGTCCAAAGTCCAGACTGCGACCTTGTATTACTGATCACAGATACACACTAACCACCATGTAGTGAATGTATCATAGATGACAGTGATGCTATATACCCAGTATTGGATAATCACTTTATCATGAAACCATCACTTTGTACAAATAGTACTGTGATCACGAGACGATCTGTGATTCGTTTCTGTTAAAGGGCCCTGATTAACAGTTGGTTATATATCCACCAGAGGGCAGCACATACTGGCATCATTTAATCTGTGTCCAAGTTCTCGAGCTGCTCAAAAAGATACTGCTGATTTCTGTCATAACACACTAACAAGAATGCTACCAAACCTTTTCCCTCTAATAAAAGTGACCTCAAGTGTGCTTCAAGCATTTAGAGATGCACGGACAGATTCTGCTTTTGGAGAACATGGTGCCCTCTGACAGCAGCTTGACTTTAAATGGAGGTGAACTTGTACACTCCTGTTTCTGCTGTATGGAGCGTATGAAATACTCTAGCTAAGGTTTTACTTCAGATTCATACAGCAGCACTAGGTGAATAATCGGACACATGCGTCAAAAACAATAGTTCAACAGCTAATAAAAGATGAAGTTGGAAAAATAATCTAAATTTTCTGTTTAGAAATGAAGTTTCAGCCAAGTCTGCTTATGTGACTTGTTTATGTAACTTTTAAACGGGCAGCCTTTATAGACTGCAGCTTAGAGTACATTTGGAGTGGGCTGCTGGTTGCATTACCAGATGGGAGTGATAGAGCAGAACCAGCTCAGGGTCAGCACACGCTGGAGGCCAACCAGTCAGATGCAGTGAGTGAGTGTAGCAAAGATCCCATGACAGCACACTTGCTTAGTTTTTTCTTCTACTTTTTTTGCAGTGATTTTCATCAAACGTCTACATATTTCAATGTGGGGAAAAAAGGTGCTGATGGTTACATGTTGGTGTACTCTTCACACTCTGTTAGGTTAAATTTTTATTGTGTAATGACTCACAGGAGAGGAACACACTGATGTAATTTTGATGTTGCTGCATCACTGCAACACATCTGGACCAAACAAGAGATTCAAAGTTAGGATCTTTGTATGTATATATGTATATATGTATATATGTATATATGTATATGTAAGTATCTATCTATCTATCTATCTATCTATCTATCTATCTATCTATCTATCTATCTATCTATCTATCTATCTATCTATCTATCTATCTATCTATCTATCTATCTATCTATCTATCTATCTATCTATCTATCTATCTCTATATATATATATATATATATATATATATTCATTCGTTTATTTTCATTTATTTATTTTTTCACATTTATTGTGGCCCTAACACATTATTATAGAAAACACAATAAGACAGGAAAAACAACAACAAACTCAAAATGCAAAACAGGAAAAGACAAGATTTCAAAATGTTCAATGACCCTTTAGAAAAGTTAGTGAAAAGTTAACTTTAGCTTTTTGTTTTGTGTTTTATTTGGTGTTATATTGTTGCATTTTGCACCTAAGGGCCATCATAATGTCCATCTATTACTCAGTGCAAGTGTCTAAATGACACCAGACTGGTACATATCTGTTTCTCACAACCTGTCTTTCATTCAAATAATGTTTTTGTTTGTTTTATGTGTGCAAATTGGGAAAATCACAAAAAGAGAATGATGCTTTGAGCATTAGATACGGATTTCACACTGGGTGTATTTTGATGCTGAGTGTATGAAATGCAGTTGAGTTAATGTGTTAGTCTGTGGATGCTAAATGCCATTAGGTTGCTACTTGTGATGGAGTGATTGGTATAAGAATGTCAGCACATGTTAGAAATTGTCCACACATTGTGGTTTTCTGGATGAGCCTCTAACTGGTGAAAACCCTGTGATGTGTTTTCTTTTGTCTGTCTCTAAACAGACAGATGATGTGGCTCTGTATCGCTCTGAAGGCTTCCTTGTGACACATTCATGCCTCCTGAGCGTCAGCGGCCCTGCATGCCTGCCATGTGCTCTGCAGTATTTAACTCTTCTCTCAACTGTTCCAGCCATCACAGATGTGAGGAGTGGAGTTGAGTAGAAAGAGCTATTTGTCCAAATGCCCAGCGCAGACAGTTAGGCCTTTTAATGAGAAGCTGGAGCTAATCAGGAATAGTGGCTGCAGGGTGGTGAATAGCAGTGCTGATTCATTTTTTTTTCATGGGTGAAACCAGTGCCACACTAAAGTCACATTTCTTTAAATTTTTATTATTACTTTTTTTTTATCCTTGAAATTTCCAATAAATACTATAGTATCTGCCCTTCGTTGTAGCTTCGAATGGATTACTGGATCATATTACCTACTTCACAGACCTTGAGACCAAATTATTACTGAAGAAATAGAAACAGATGAAAGCCATTGAGTTTAGTCAGAAACTTCAATATTATTCCCATCTATCTGGGGTGAGAAAAACTGCTTTCATAATTATCTCTGTGTGCAACTTCAAAATGCATTGCACCCTGATGTTTGCGTGACTTAGCTTAGATTATGGGTGTTTAAAAGGACAGCAAGCAGGTCTTCCCTTTAAATTTCCCCAATGATGGATAGCTGGTCTATTAATAGCACATGTTGTAATTTGCATATATATTAAGTCACTAATTTTGCCGTTTACAATTAATAAGCTAATGTCAAACCTCCCAATCCATCTTTGGATTGCACAGGCCTACACTTGCATGTACAGCAGTACACAAGAACTGAATATTTGGAAAATAGTGAACAGCTTCCTAAAAACACAACAAACTACAATTACAGTTTGTTTAATGCCATTCTTGAAAAACTGAACTTATTTATAAAGCCTTCCTGAAGGTAACATTCATTGCAAAGAATTTTGTGCTTAAGCTTTCTAATAAAACTGTCAGCTAAGTAAACTTTCAGAAGGGGGAAAAAACTCCTTGTAAATGGTCACATTTTTTTTTATGAGGCTGCATTTCGCAGGGGCAGCCTCTCTTCTGTGCTGCCGACGCTGATCAGTTTTGTTATCTAAGGTTGTGATGACTAAAGAAAAGCACAGAGTCACTGTTTCCCTGTGGGTAACAAACATTTACACAAACATACATGTGTATGCACACACATCCAGCACGCACAGTCAGACTAAATCCATCACAATGGTATATTCCACTGTATTTAGTAGAAAATACTGTATTTGCATAACAAATCAGTGGCTGAAAAAGTTCCTCTACCTAGACGCCTGTCAGGACACACACTGGAGCCAAAGCTTCTTTTTCTCTCTCGATGCCCACGTGTTAAACGCTATTTGTTGGGCTGCTGAATGGAAAGCAGTGTTCACCCACTCCTTATCATGTGACCTTTGATCTGTTTGGACAGCGTGACCGACAGAAGAACTGCAGCACAACTACTTGAGTCACAGCAGAGAGAAGCTGACACATTTTATCTGTAAAAGTTTAAAATCAGATTAAATCATTTCTTTAAGAAGGTAAAAAAAATAAAATAAAATCTGTGGTATGTAAAGGTTTGTCTTCTTTATGAGGTCTGTATTGATATCAAAATATCAAACCATGACTCACAAATCAAAGTTTGCCTTTGTGCTTTCATATAAGTTGTGCCGTAAACGTACTACCGACCTACTCACTGTACTCAGGATGTAAACCTACCTATGACTGTTAAAACAAAACAAAAAAACACAAAACAAGCAAAACTCCTATTAGAAGCTTTTCTTCTCATAAAAATTTATTTCTGTGCAATTTCTGTCATGGTACGGTTTGTTCAAAAAACAAAACAAAAACCACACACACACAAGTATCTGTAAGAATTTCCAGTCAGCTGTGATCCCTGCAATAAAAAAAGATTTCATGGCTGTAACAACAGAATTAATCAGCATTTTTTCCAGTCATTAAAATTAGGTTTTAATTGACCCATTTTACATTTTATTAGTTGCCTTGGGGCAGCTGCATCATGCAGTTGTATATTTACCCAGCAGGGGGCTAGAACAGGATCAGTGTATAGGAACATCAGAATATAAACTATAGTACATCCCAACAAGCTAGGTGCTGGGTATGAAATGTGCAAGGCTTCTCCAAAACACTCTCCTTTTCCACTTAACTGCTATGACCTAAACATATTTCCACATTAAATAAGAATAACGATGCCTTTGCAGCAAAACAATGACTTTTAGTTTGTTTGTTTGTTTTTCATGCCCCAAATCATATTTCAGTTTTCCCCATAGAGCCTGGATCAGATTAATTCAGCACTGTCCATAACCAGTCAACAACAAAAAGCCTCTGCCACTCTCTCAACCACCATGGCCACTGTTGCCACGGAGACCCATTCAGATGCCCGGTGGTGACCTCTGACCTGAGGGGAGGCTGGTGAATGTAGCTAAAAAGGGGCGGCTGGGCTGGGGCATCTGGGGTATCATCTGGCGCCTAACAAAGCCCCTCGCCAGCTGGGGAGGAGGGCAGGAGATACAGAGAGAGGGAAGGAAGGGGCACAGAGGAGAGGGGAGTGGAGAGAAAAAGAGAGCACCCTTTTCTTCTTGCCCTCTTCAGAGAGAGTGGCCATTGACACTGTGCATCTCATTAAAATCCGTGCACCCCCTTCTCCCCTCCTGTCCTCTCTCTGGTGCACAGGGACCAGGCAGCTGCCTATCCTGCTCTGACCATTCAAGCTCAAGTGCAGTCCACTGCAAGATAGAGAGAAAGGGAACAGACAGAGGGAAGGGGGGGGGGGGGGGGGAGAGAAAGGGTGGCGTAAAAGCCTTGGACATATGCCACCACCACTGGGACTGAAGACACTGCATGGCTGCATCTAAAATCTTTCTTTAGGAAACTTTTGTGCGGATTAAAAAGCTGCAGTGCACATTTTCCCCCATAATTTAATTCCTGTTGAATAGAGTCCTCTTTGATTTTTCATGTCTTATTAAAAATGATGGAAAAATCTACTACAGGAGATTTTTGTTGTGCAGTTGCTTTTTAAGATTTGTGATGTCACCAAGGCGCCAGAGCTGGCCCCAACCTTGAGCAGATAGACAGCAGGATAAAACATGCAAACAGCTGCTGGGTGGCGACACGCGCAATCACAGACAGCAAACAATGACACACACACACACTGGTGTCCCCACACCCATGTAGGACATTGTGGATATGCACAGGTCTCCCTGAGGGTCACGGTCATGCAGTGTTTGTGCTCTGAGTGTTTGTATGTGTCTGTGTGTGTGTGTGTAAAGCAGGCACAGCAGGGCTTCTGTCAAAACAGAAAATCTGCCGTGGGGTGCAAAAGGTGGGGGATCCATAATAAGGAAGCGGAGAAATTACTGAAATGATGGGCGGGGCTTTAAACTCCTGGGTGCTACGCTAATGAGACGACGACACTGCAGGTACTGGGAGACGAAGCATAAGCACAGCTCCAATTACACAGAGGAATATAACATGTTTATGTGCGCGCACAAATTCATTTTCACGCACAAGCACGCTTTGGGCATTTGGTCGCTTCAGGAATGAGTACAGAACTGAAAACAACATGAATCACGTGTGGAGAAATCAGCCTCAGCTTCTTCCTGCTCACTTCTCTACTCTTCCCGAGCTAGTTTGGACTCCTAAATTCAAGGGTACAGCACAGAGCCCTCGGTCCCCCACCTCTCTTCTCTCTGTCATCTCCACTGATGAATGGGGCTTTGCGTTCAGATTTTAATTACTCCTCTGTCGAGGTGGGAATTGGCCATGCATTAAATTGGAATGAGACACATTTTTCCCCTCAGCAGGGGAGGGAGGAGATTGGAGGGTAAAAGGAGAAACTGGTTACTGTATATTAATTGAACCATCCAGTGGCACAAAGTTCTCAAATAACTGTGCAGGCCTAACCAAAAAGGGAGCTTGAAGAGAGCAGTACACAGTTTAATATGCAACAGAAGATGTTTAGAGAGCAGTTCTGCGAGATTTCTATAAGAGTTAGAGGGTTTGTTTTGCCCATGTTGTTCCCAATTGAAACATTTCTTTCTTCATAACTATTTCACAGTGAAGGTGCAGTTGTAGGGAAACATGGAGACACACAGGAATCAAACTGCAAGCTTCATGTTTGGTTGACAAGGGCATATGCAGATGTGATGAAGGGCTATCTATGTCAATTACCGCTGATTAAAAAGGACATTACATGGGTCAAATTCTGTTTTGCACTCTGTCAGTGCAGATTAACAGCATCAAGTAAACCCGAGTTTCAAATCCATTCACATACAAACACAACCACAGAGAAAGCGTGGTTAAGGCTTGTACTGCATGAGTACTGTTCAGGGAACCAATGAAAGGAAAACACTTATTGTCCTGTTTGTCTTTTTTTTTTTTTTTTTTTAAATCTTTTTTAAAAGAAGTGGGGAAATGAGTGAGCCTCATTTTTATTTATAGTCAACAGCAGCTAAATCCCATGAGGTATGGAGTTGATAAAAGCAAGGCTACAGTTTATGACTAAGACATTATACTTAAATGGCTGATAAAATATAAATACCCTTGGGAACCTGCAAGGCAAGCTCAGTGACACCCGGGTTTCTAGGGATGGTGAGAGAACAGCGTGCAGGTTAAACATCTCCAAAGAGCTTGTATTTTTCTACATAGCACTGTGATAAGCATATAGTGTATCTGGGGTGACAGCTAGAACAAATGTTTCCTTATTCTTCTTCCAGTTATACCATTTACATCGATCAATGTCCTCGGGAGCTGTTTCCTATAAGATGGGCAATATTTTCCTGTTGTGTGAGTCAAGGAGAGGCACCCAAATACCCCTGATGGATCTGGTTATGGCATAGTGGGGAAAAAAACAACAAAATGCACAAGCTGTCAAATGAAAGGACTCATTCTGGTAGTTAGGAGATACCTATCGGACATCTGCTTTTCCAAGAGCATCTGGTCATCCTTTTCTCACTTTACAGAATGGGACACCTTGCAATAAAGCTATTGTGCTCCAGTCCTCGTTCAAAGGAAGCTACTCTGATAGACACCAGTAAACAATGGATTATGACATTGTGAGGAATAACTGGTGGTGTCCCCCACATCGGGTCTTAAGAGGGTTAAACTTTATTTAAAATGTGGCATTTTTCTTTGAAAATTTTGATTGTGGATCCAGACATAGCTGTGATTTGTTGTGTGCTGTCGTCTAATTGTTAGTTGAGCTTATTATCTGTTTCCTTCATTGGTCTTGTGGTTTTAGAAGGGTGATTTAGTCTGATTTATTCAGCCTCTGTTACCCCTGCAGAATCTGCTTGTCCTGCAGACTGTTTGCTGTACTAGTTTCAGTTCACTTGTAATTGTTTAAACCAATGACTGTAGAAAACGTTTTCTACAGTCATTGGTTTAAACACACAGTTAGATATCACATTTCATTTTATTACATTACTGTTACCCAAGGTAGATTGTTGTTTCTGCAAAACAATTGTCCAACACTGAGGCTTTAATTAAGTAAATCTATAAAAATTCTGTGCACCAGTGCCTGCTCCATGACCGAATCACTGAACTATTTTAAAGGGGAAAAAAGGACAAAAACAATGATAGAAAAAAAACCCACTCTCATAGTCAGCTGTGTTTTTCCTGTGAAAATCAAGTCCCACAGTTGCAGTTCCTCTAATGGCTATGAGGGAGTCAGTCCTCATAGAGTCCTTGTGTCAGCTGTAATAAAGTAAAAGTTTTTTTGATTGAGGTTTTGCAATTGCATGTCCACTAACCACATGATGCTAACTTGGGTTATGTCAATGACACCTCAGTCACAGAGGCCTAGATGGGCTGGGTCCCAATGACAATGACATCCACTAGTCGCTAGTTGGTGAGAATTTCCTTTTGATTGCTCATTGCCAGAAGTTTGCATGGAAAAAACTGACTTGTCTGCAGGAACTGTTGCACAAATTTTACTACCGCACAGCTTGTAGTAAGCATTCACAGACAAGTCAGTGTTTTCATGGGAACTACAAGTGTCCGCAGAAATCTGCTAGCAACTAAAGCAATCACAAGGTGTGTGTGTGTGTGTCCCTTTGGTAGGGAAGGGAATCAGGTGTAAAACTCTATTGAAAACCTATTGAATGAGGCCAAAAATGATGCTGAAAGTCTCCTTATCCTCTTTGTGACTGATGTCACCCAGCATTTCCTAAACAACCCCCAAGAACCCCTCACCCAGGAGCTGAGAAATACATATTTTTCTCTTACAATTAGTGGTTGCATCACAACCACTATGGCAGACAACTCTCAAACAATGTGTGCATGATATTGTGCAAGAAACCTGTGTAAATCGTCCGTTTGGGTTTAATAAGGATTATAGTTACGGGTATGATTACTTTGTTTGAAATGAATCCTGATGTCATGGTGGCTACATTCACTACATTGGTAAACATAGACATGAGTAGTTCTTGGCAGAACATATTTGTCTAGAGGATATAATTGGCGTGAACTGAGCTAATGTTTTGATCCTACTGAACATATTCTAACTGAACCCTTTGGATAGACTCCGGATCCAACAACTTATCATTACATTTTCACTAAAAAGGATCTTTTCTATTAATAAAACTGTCATGTTCAGGTCACCTTGACAGAAGACAACTCCAGAGTGAATGTGCTGTTTAGTGAGGGACATACCTTGAGTGTTTTCCTTTACAGCTATATGCTTCGAAGTGGCCGAAAAATGATAGAACCAATTATAAAAGACAATATTGTTCTGTTGTTGTTGTTTTTTAAGTTATCTATGATCTGTTGGTAAGACCATGACCTGAGGTGTCCTGGTGATAGCCGTTCATTCACTTGAGCTCAGCTGTTTTAAGGGGATTCATAAATGGAAGATGAGCTTGCCCAGCTGACTGTGGTCCTGGGGCAAATGCAGCCATATGTGATTTGATTGGAGGTTTTAGGGGTCATCACATGGTCATCTGTAGCCAGCTGACAAGCTGAGCCGCTCTCTGATAAGAGACCAGACGGGCAAAGGACAAGGAGAAGCATGACCAGGCAAACAACACGTGATCCTGACAAAGATCTTCAGTTATTCTTGTTTGTCCTGTATAGTCTCTAAAAATCTCAGTTCTAAAGTGTGTCATGCTCAGCTCCTCTTAGGTTTTATAGCCAGAGACTTTTAGCTATTCAGCTCCATTTAACTGACATGTCCACACTAACAATGGTGCCTGGTCGGAAACATATTCACACATGAGTACATTTGTTTTGTTTATCCACTCTCGGTCAACGTGGCCCGAAAGAAAAGTTTAGTTCATAAAAGATGTGAGTTTTCAGATTTTCTCCCTCTGGCAGGCTTTCAAATAAAATGTACACAAGATCGAAATGATAAAAAGTCAATTATATGTTGTGATAAATTATGATAAATGGAAACCAGGAACTGATTTTAAACTAATCAGATTAAAGTAATTAGCCCTATTATCCTTCTAATCCTATAAGCCCAGACATACACAAACACATAGAAGTTTATTCTGTACTTTATTTTTCCAGTAAATAATTTTCCCCTCTCACTTGGCCTCACCTCTGCTTATTCTTCTTCCGTTCGTCCTTGCTCTTCAGCTCCTCCTTATCCCACTTCCACACTCCATTCCTCCCCTGCCTGTTAATGGAGTTTTGGCAGCCAGCCAGGGGAAGCCTTACTCTGCAGGTCTTCCCTCCTTGGCAGAGCTCCCAGTGTGTGTGTGTGTGTGTGTGTGTGTGTGTGTGTGTGTGTGTGTGTGTGTGTGTGTGTGTGTGTGTGTGTGTGTGTGTGTGCGACATAAAGCTCTGTCTCATAATCACTGCCATTCAGCACCTCTTTGGAGTGTGTCCGTGTTTACACGAAAGGGGTCATGGAGCAGGCAATAGCTCTTTCTCTCTCTCTCTTTCACATCAAACATGCGAACACACTATGCACAAACAAGAAAGACACATGACACATGCTTTAACATACAATCAGAGAAAGAAGGTTTATCACAGGGGTGCATAGAGTCCTGTGAAAAGTACTTCATTACTGCTTCCTTAGGAATTAAGAGGGTAAGTAATCAAATGCACTTGCGTAACTGATCATCAGCAAGTGTGACCAGAGGTTTGTGTGGAGTGGACATTCCAGCAAATGTGCCCCAAGTTCAGAGCATACAATGCTCAGAGAAAGTACAAACCCCCAATATCTATCTATCTATCTATCTATCTATCTATCTATCTATCTATCTATCCATCCATCCATCCATCCATCGGAGGTGGTGCTGTGGTCTTCTGCTGCTGTGGGCTACAGCAGCCCCTCTGCATCAAAGTTTGATGCTTATGTGTTCAGCGAGGCTCTTCTGTTCTTCTACCTTGGTTGTAACAGGTGGCTATTTTAGTTACTGTCGTCTTCCTATCAGCTCGAAGCAATCTGATGATTCAGCCTCTGACCTCTGACATCAACAAGGTATTTTCGCCCAGAGAACTGTCGCCCACTGGATAGTTTCTCTTCTTCTCTGTAAACTCGAGAGGTGGTTGTGTGGGGAAATCTCAGCGATCAGCAGGTTCTGAAATACTCTGACTAGCCCCTCTGGTATCAACAATAACGACATGTTCAAACCCCTTTCCTTCCCATTCTGATGCCAACTTCAGCAGGCAATCTTGACCAAGTCTACATGCCTTAAAGCTTTGAGTGGCTGATATATGATTGGCTGATTAGATATTTGCCTTAATAAGCAAATGAACTGACATATCTAAGAAAATGGTTGCTGAATCTGTGTAGCTTGACTTTACTGGCATATACAGTAGTTGTTGCTATTCTAGGAGTATGGCCTGACTGGACAGTTGGGGGAAGTGGGGAGCTACACCTATATTTTCAAAAAAGGATTATTTTGAACATTTCAAGGATAAAGAAAAATGTGAGGAAACAAACCCAATAGGTGCAATTTAATGTCAGATTCACCAGAACATGTATAACATCATCATGCTTTTGAACAAGATATTTTAATGAGGTTACTGTGACATTCAGCCAGTTGTGATTTCTTAAAGTGGTCTCGTGCAATGGTTCACCATGCTTTCTCAAGGTCTTTGAAAAAAATGTTTTTGTCTGCCTTTTCACTTATTTTCAGTCCACTCACGGTGACTGACCAATGTGTTTCTTTTGTTTGTTAAGCCACTTAACGCTCACTATGAGTCATTCAAGCACAAAAAAGGGATGAACCAGTGATGTGTCCACACATAACAAACAACTTAAGAAAGAACTAATTTGAAAATTGTAGCAGCCAGTAGCAAAACACAGATGAACAGTATCTGTAAGTCACATCCTTAAGAAGAAAAACCACAAAAAAACAAACCCAAACCTGAACCTGAGAGATCTGGTTCTGATCCTGTTACTCAGCCTCATCAGCAGGGTCCTGGGAAAAAGCCATCCTTAAGGAAGGTAAACAGGGACAAATGGCAGGCTGTTACATAAAATCATAATATTATGTAATATGGTAAATTATGAAATTTGTATAATTTACAAAAACTGTATACAACAATTATCTCCTCATGAAATTGTAGCTGCGGTGTCATATTTTTGTTTGTTTGCTTACCATGGTGTAATTACTGAAATGAATGTCATTTAAATGGCATCAGAATATCTTATCAGACAAAATATAATTATCTAAAGGTTTTGAAAGATCAAAAATACTCTGTGAGTATTTATTTTCCCCTTAGGGCACTTCATGTTTATGAGTAATCAATAGTCGATAGTCAGAGATTTTCATTATGCTTTTTCAAATTATTTACACATATGTGTGTTTTGTACATGAAATACTGTTCACACAAACAAAATTGGAGGCTAGTAAGTAATAAGGACATACAGAGGGACTCTTAAGTTGTGCTATGACTTTAGCTTCCTTTAAAGATTTTAATGAAGTGTTGACAAATTAACCGTGCAGCTTTATGCCCTGCACAGTTAATTTGTTTATTACTTAGTCTTTATGGGTGATGATGGACTGGTAGCACTACAAAAACTCATAAAATTATTATGTCATTCATAATTTATTGTGATCTCATGTATTTTCAAGTCTTTCAAGTCAGACTGTGTGTAAGGCATACATAATCTAACGTCAGTTAGTTTTAGAAACCATAAAGTTAGTTTGTTGCCATATTAAGAATCTTAATTCTGCTGTAGATGAATGAAAGTTGTGGTGTAATATAACACAAATTTCTGAATTTAACTGCTAACATGTATGTTAATGTCAATAATGTCAATCATTTTGCAGACTCTTTCACTTTTGATTTCCGTAATTATCATCTATCATCTGTCAGATTTCTACTTATGTCAAAAGCAGGCTGGTATTAAAAATTGCATATGCCAACGCCACAGGTTATCTGCATGACTGCATATAAGAAACTTGAACTGCATTAATACTTTCAGCATTTTTATTATTTTTTTTGATCTCTGTTTATTTCTAGGTCAACGACTTCCAGCTATTAGCTTGTACCACATAGTATGTGTTAAGTGTGTTAAAAGTGCATGTAAAACAGCTTTGCACTCATTATAATCATCTGTAAGTCTTTTTGGCAATACAAGCTTGGAGCTGTCAGCAGGTAAACATGTACCACCGGTTTTAATATGTGGTTTTGCAGTGGTTGCAATCACTGGTATCTCTGTTATCTATTTATCTCTGCTGCAAACATTCTCCTTGCTGTTTCTGCTCTGCTCTGTTTTCGTTGTTTAGTCTGTTATCCCCCCGCCCCCTCCCTAATAACTACCCTGTGCAAGCCCGAGGGAATGAGGGCCCTTCCCTTTATATTTGTATGTTAAAAGTGGGTGTGTAAACAGTTTCGCTGTCTCTGTTTGAATGTCAAATAGCCTTGGGATGTACTAGTCAACACTGGGTGGCAATTCTGCCTCTTGAAGAAACGACAAAATACTTTCAGCTATGGCACTGACTACCTTGGGGCCTGTCCAAACACAATTATGATTTACTGTTTTCAGTTTTCAGTTTTATTCGTCATATGCAAGTTAGCACAGGGTCAACATTGCAATGAAATGTGTTTGACGAGCAGCAGTCACTCAGCAGCATGGTACAGTAGAAGAAAATGTAATAAAATATAATAGAATAAAATAAAATAAAATAATACAAAAAATAGAAAAATAGTAAAGAGCAAAATATTAGAGAGACGTGGTAAAAGAGAAAAGATGACTAAATATATATGTATCTATAAATATAAATATATGTACACTAGTGATTAAATAAGAAAATCTTGAAAAGAAATATGATGGGAGGGCAGATGGGATATTGCACAGGAATGAGCAGCAGAAAATTACAGTATTGCACTTTTTAAATATAAATATCAATAACAATAAAGTGGAGTGACCAGTGCAGATTAAACGGAGTACTGTGTTAGAGAGTTAAATGGTAAATGGACTGGTTCTTATATAGCGCTTTTCTACTCATCTGAGCACTCAAAGCGCTTTTACACAACTTGTGCATTCACCCATTCACACCCATTCGCACAAGCACATCTCTCTAAGTGCTTTATAGCTAACATTCACACACATTCATACTCCGATGGATGCATCGGAGAGCAATTTGGGGTTAGTATCTTGCCCAAGGATATTTGACATGCAGACTAGGCGAAGCCAGGAATCGAACCACCAACCTTCCGATCAGTAGATGACCTGCTCTACCACCTGAGCTACAGTCACCCCTACAGTTAAATCAGGACCCTGATAAATAACTGATGTAAGTCCTCCTCTAGTGTTTTATTTTTTTATATATTCATTTTTTTATTTATTTTTTGCCAGTATGTGTTTGCGGTATGCATCTGGATACATGTAAGGTGTGCATAACTACAAGCAAAAAGGGTAATCTGATGGCTCTTTCTTGTCTTACACTAAACAATAATCTAAAAGAAGGAAACAGGTGGTTAACATTGATTGATTCTTTGGTCCAGACATGCTTAAAACAAGTAAGACAAACTGAGATCATTAGATTATATTTGTAATTTCACTCAACATAAAGCACACACCACAACATGCATTCAGTTTGTTTAGTGACAAACAACGAGAGCAAAGCTCCTGCTGTGAAACAATTGGTGTATACTCAGATCATGTGATAAAGTGAACTGAAGTTAGGTTTCTGTTTGCTGTCTGCCTGCTCTTTCCCTGTAGACCTCACTACAGGAAACACTGAACTAGTTCAAGTAAGCTTGGATTACTTACTTTTTTAAAACAGTCTTGCAGTTTTTCCTCAGTTCAGATGTTTAAATCTTTTCTTTTGAAGACAGTTTTTGAGTAAAACATCACATCAGCAGCACTTTTTATTTCTCTTTGTATGAAGACACAAAATAAATGTCTTTTTTGTTTGCAGTAGTAATAAAAATATGATGAAACAAATGTGATGATTAAGACTGCGATATATATTTAATACAGTGAACATTCAATAGATACAATGACCAGTGGGTTAAACACAAGGTCCAAAATCCCCTTTTTCTTTAGCATTTTCCAAGAAACAGCAACACTGAGCCTTAAAATGGTTTAACAATTCTCCAAGCAGATTAGGATGCCTACTGCATGATTGCAGAGGATTGAGCAAACAAGCACAGACTCGAACAATGCAGAAAGACAGATTATCTATCCATAGTGGCACATGGCTGCCACAGCTACAGATTTTCTTCCTCTTATTTCCACAAGCGTGCAGCCACACACAAGCAACCATGACGCAACTCCTTTCAGATATGTGGCACAAGCGAACATACACCCAAAGACACGCCTATAGCGCACACCAATACCCGAGCACTTGAGCCCGATCACCTGGTGTTTCTTTCTTCTGTATGAACAGAGGTCAAATTACATTCAACAATAAACATAATTGTATAAGCATGCACAGTTAATTCAGTGTTTGTTTTCACGTCCGAGATTATTGGCTTCAGTCATTCCAAGGGAAATGCAAGTCTTGGGTTTCGACAGTGCTCTCCGGAGAGTCTGTTTTCTTTTTCATTTCATACATTTTCCACAAACACATGTTAGAGCTTTGCAGAGACCCTGTTCAATTCATCTGTACATGCAGAGAACAGGTAAAAGCAGCAAATAGGGGTAATATACATCTCAGAGAATGGAGAGCCAGCGGCACTTACTCAAATCACAACATCTGTGGATCAAATGTATGCTGGTCTATTGCACCTGCACTCACTGGAGAGTTATATACAGCAAGAATTCTCTGTTTATGACTGTTGAGTACATGGAGAGAAACTGGCAGAACACAAGCAAATGACAAAATGGGCTCAGGAGCGGAAGATAAATTAACTTCAGAATGTTTTAAGGATATTTTACATTTACATTTTCAGTAGATAAACATGTGTCCTTTAACGCTCTAAATACTAAATCCTTGTTTTTTGCTTTTAATGATACAGAAGTGTACACAATGCATATAGAAAACCTCAGTAATCTCAGTAACTGCTGTTAGAAGATGACAAGATCACTTTTTGTTTAAGGGAGTATGCCACCAATGCTCTTTACTGTTATATAAACAGAAACACCACAACAAAGGAAACTAAGCAGTGATAAAAAAAAAAAAAAAAAGTCATGAAAGTAATAAATGTTTAAAACACAGTCATGGGAGATTTGTATGTACCAAAGCTATAAGAAGTCTCAATAACAGTTGTGATGTAGAAACACTGCATCATGTAATGTAGACAACCTCAATTCAGTGTCCTCTGTGGCAATCACTGATACGTGACCGATATGGAGGTAAACGCTCCTTTCCTATCTGCAAACACAGAGCTCATGGTTCCTCTTCATTATACCCAAGAACATTGTGTCCAAACAGAGTTGTAATGCAACTGTTTTCAATGAGAATATAAAACTTGAATCTGCTCTTGAATAGATTGTGCAACTAAACATGTATCGCAAGCGAAGGGTTTATATAAGTCATACATGCACACACACAAAGACTGGTGGTGCTGCGTTGGTAAAACTCTATCTGCATGACCACATTGAGCAGGTCTGATCCAGTCTTAAGGCTTGGAATCCCGCAGGGCCAACGAGGGTCTCAGGGCCCCAGTGGTTGAGAATAGCTAGGTGATCTATATTCATTGGCCAGCTTTGGTGAGGCCTGCTGTCATGGCCTCCCCACCCCCCATGACAAGCCAAACCAGGGACCTGTGTGTGTACGTGCTCCTCATGGTGCTAATGCAGTCTGACAGAGATGAATGGACCTGGACCACACGGTTTTCAGCAACGAGTGTTCCAGTGTGAGGGGAGTTATCTGCATGAAGCAAAAAGTGGGAAGGAATGGAGAATGCGTAGGTGAGGACAGAAGAAAGGGAGAAAAAGGAGAGACTGCAAGGGTGGGAGGAGGGAAGAGAAGAAGAAAGATAACATCAGGTGAATAAAGGACTGAAAGGGGGAGGATGCAGGTGCTGGTCTCAGTCTTGACTAGGCTGGTTGCACCCCCACCTTGTGCAACCAGTTCCTAATTGGCACTGCATCTCCACTGGAGGTGAGGATGGAATAGATCATTTAGGTAAGAGAGTGGTGAATACAAGAGAATGACTAAAGATAGACAAAAATATTTCAGAGGTATAGCAAAAGGAGAATCAGAGGACAAGGACCATGAAGGGAGAGTTGATAGTGATGAACAGGACAGGGTTTTGCAGAGGAGGAAGAAGAAAAAACAGGAGAAAGGGCAAGCAGAGAAATGGGGGCTGGTCCTATTAATGTTAATCAAAACAGCCCTGACAGGTCCTAATGAAGGTTTCATAAGAAGGTTTATTCATGATTTCTCCTCATGTGCTCAGTGTCACATATCCATGTCAGAGAGGTAAGAACAAAAGTATTCTTTGGTGCCCTTGGTTAATTTGTGCAATTGAAGGAGTAATATTTTATTTAAAAAAATAAAATAAAATAAGAAAGCATGATCAGTTTTGGTTGCTTGCTGGGCTGCTGGTAACTGTAGCCTTTACTACCACATGACATGACAAAAAAATCAAGTGCAAATGATAACCTTAAAAATGTTGATTTTCATCTACCAATTTAAAGCAATAATTATTGGCATTAGGCAAAAAAATGCAATGCCTTGTAATATTACAATTTGGATTCAGGGTTTTGTAAAAATAAAAACAGCCGAGCTAAATGCACAAAGTTTGTGTGATGTGCAAATAGTGCAATTAATATCCCAATGTTTGGAAAACTCAAGTTTTGTGCCTCCTTCGTGCTCTCCCAGGGTTTCCTTGCTTTAAATCACATGGAATATTTCCAGTGGTGTGAAAGCATTTGAAGTGTGTATTTGAAGTATGCAGTGTATTTTGCAGTACTGAATTAATTACACTTTTCTGTAATTTAAACAATCATTGTGCTAAATCCACAAATAAAAACTAAATTTGCTGATTTCAGTTAGTGTGGCGCAATGAGAAAAGGGTAGTGAAATGAACAATTTTTGTGGAGCAAGAATATGGACTATACTTTTAATTTATTTCACAAATCAGCAAAACACGAGGCATGAAGTGCAAACGGTGCCCAAGTCAGAAACAACTATTAACTGATGCTAACATGAAAGCAACTGAGAAGGCAGCATGCTAACACAAAGGTGGTAGCAAGGATGAGGTTAAACCTGCCCATCCATGCCAAGCAGCCAAAGCTTGATCCTCAACAAGTAACAAAAGCAATGAAGTTGTGCTTGCAGCCTTTCCTTCTATTGTTAAGAGGTCTACGGGCTGGTTTTCAGCCAGGCTTTGTGTTAATATTTTAATACTATAAGCAAGCATCATGAGTTAGAGACTGAGGACCCAAATGCAAACTCCAAAATAAACCAAATAACAAAAAAGTGAGCCAACAAAAACACCACAGTTCAAAATCAAATGGCAGACTGGAGTCAAATCAGGCAGGGGACACACTGGGAGGCTAACAGACACTGCGACAAACAGTGATGAGAAGATTATTTATGGACATGGGGTGATCACGGAAATAGAAACAGCTGGGGAAAACTAGGCACAGACATAGACCAACTGCCTAACAATAACTAATTCAAAGGATAATCACTTCAGTAGATAAGCAAACTATACTGAACAAATGAAACTAAGGAAACTAACCACAAATAGCAGACTGCAGGAGCAATAACCAGACCTCACATACAAGAACTAAAAGTTGTAAAATACAATTGTGCAGAAAATTCAAAGCCACAAGGGGGGAAAAAGAAACACAAAGAAAGAAAATAGACTCACAATGAAACCAAATAGAAAACATAATCAAACCATCAACTCATGACCCAAAAGAATACACACTTGTACACATGGACACTTGGGGGGTTAAAATAGTGAATGAAAACAAAACTGTCTCTACATAGAACACAGAAACCAAAGTATTTAAAAATAAAAGTAAACCACAAAAATAGGAATATACCAACACATAATCTAAATAAACTTCAAAACAAGATAAAAACCTGAGCATCATGACAGAAAGATCACGTGTGTGTTATTATTAGGAAGGTATTTCGTGTCACTGTGTGAGGCTGTAAAGTGAATTTTATACGTAACGAGTATACAATATGTAACTAGAATGAACATTGTGTGGCTCTCTGGTCACAATCATTTCATTAGCAAAGAAGCAGCCTGTCAGATGTTATTGTATAAGAAACAAGAACACGTTCACTTCTTCTTCTTTTTTAAATCAATAACATGACTAACATTTTAGGCTTTTTAGAAAAAGGTCTAACTGGATCACAGTTTGCTGTGGAGCTGGTGGCATTTTTGGCTTGACACAGTTCTTACTATGTTTGCTTTGTAAACGCACAAAGCCACTCGTGACATAGTTAGCATTTAGTAAAACACTCTAGGTGACAAATTAGTTTAGGAATAGTTGTGTAAAAAAATAGTTGAGACAGAAGGGCAGCAGATGAAAGGTTTTTCATACAGAGTGGTAGCACTTCAAGATCACAGTGACTTCCATTAACATCCATCTGATGTGATTATCCAGCAGGATTTAATAAGTACAGATGGATGAGCTGGAGAATAAAACACAACACTTAATAAAAATACACGTTCACTATAATGTACACTATGGCTGTTTGTCTGTGTGGGCACAGTGCTGATCATTGGTTTTCCTTCCCCAGATATCTGGTGGATCAGCTCTCAGTCATGTGTGTACCCAGTGCCTGTTATGGTCATTATAATGACTATTTTGCACTGGACGTGCACACAAACACTTTCTTGTTCCCTTTCTGTCGATCGTCTGAGGTGGCAGCATTGATGTGTTTATGTAGCACATGTACCACGCTGGTTCCCATTATGGACCCGGGGCTCTCTCATCTCCCTCCTCCGCTCGCCACGATTAAAAACACTCTCCCGTCAGGCTAATGAACATGCGAGAAAGCAAAGAAGGAGAAAAGAGTGGGAGGAAAAACAGAGTGGGGGTTTGCCAAGAAAGATACAGAATAAGAGGAAGATTGCCAGATATGTGGATGGATATTAATAAAGGAATGGAAAGAGGGGAGAAAAGGGGAAAATCTTAGCTTGATCTAAAATAGGAGAAAAGTTACATTAAACAAAGCCTAACATTTTTTGGCTTCGTTTAATGTACTGTTTCAGAAATAGTACAATGAGCAAATATAACTATTATTATACGTAATAAGTATATAACAGGTGGATTAAACCAAAAAACTAAACTAACTCAAACTATCATACGTGATCGGGTTTATTCAGAAAACAGTAACAGTGTTAAGTTTCTTTTTACCAAACAAAGAAGTTCTTCTCTGTGTCTGAAGCAAATCACATCAACCTGCGATGCAATGCGATGGTTTTTCAGTAATTTGTTCCTGGTTTGATACGTAAAGGGACATTGGAGCATTAAGATTAGCCTAATTTATATGCTGATATGGTGGTTTATCTGATGTTAGTGGATAAACATAATGAAAATGAGGCATTAGGCTTAATTACTTTTGATCCTTCATGACTGTAACGACGGCAGGAAGAAAAGAGAGCTGTGGCATAAGCATCACTTAAAAATACAGTACATCAATCACTGGTGTCATTTTCTGAGCAGTGACAAGCTGTTCAGACCTGATGACCAAATTTCACTAAAGCCCATTTGCCTAGAAACCCCCCAAAAAACACTTACTTATGTAAATACATAATAAACAGCTGCAGTAGTTGCCTTTTCCCCCTTTAAAGCCGACCACATACCACACAGACTGCACAGTGCTGCAGTGAGACTGGAGCGAGACAGTGATGACAAGATTATTAACTCTGACAACCCTGCAGATGTTCTGCTCCTTTATTCTGCGTGTTAAATGAAAGTGAGCCAAGGTAAGAGGATGATGATGACCTTTGTAAATGCCCAAGATGTAAATGGCTATTTGTACAGCAAATGTTTGCATGTACAGTGTCACATTTGAGGACTTTGAAATGTAACGTCCATGAATGATGATCAAAAATAATTCCATCAGCTTGTTAATAAATCATTTTCTGGCTCTTCACTGTATCTGAACTAGATTAGAGGGAGAAATTCATAAAATGAGAAAGGGGGGTTGCTGTGGCAACACTAATGACACCCACCCCCACTGTCTTTGTGTGCGGACTCTTTCCTCAACGTACATGTAACTGCAGCTATGCTGAGGTTGGTAGTACAAAGCCCTATTAAAACAAATACCTGGTTTAACCTGGCAAGTATGCGTGCCTATGTTTGATAAGGAATTTCCCCAGTAAGACACACGGGCTTAAGATGGCAGTGCCAAGACTTTGATATATTTGATTTAATTAGGTGTAACAACAGCATGGCTATTGCAACATAAGCAAAACGCAAACAAAACACCAAAGGCCTTCACATGGAACATGGTCTCATTATCTGACTGAAAGTATGTGCAGCTATAAAAGCAATTCCAAACTGAAATGCTAAAACAAACACACAATAAGGAAGTTTCTTACTTTTATCTATGTTCCTTTGATGGTTTGCTTATTTTATACAAACAGGGATAATCAGTTGAAGAAATGTGTATTGTTATTGTTAGCTGTGATTTTCTGAGTACATTTGAAGTTTAAAAAGCATCTTGTTTCAGGCGCAGAAAGGAGCAGAGCGGCAGGGGTGTGTTTTTTTCCACTGGTGTGTTTATGCCACGTTTATGCAAGTGTCATATTCAGTATTTACGTGTGCTTCTTTTTTGTTTTTCGTTTGCTGAATGTGTGTTTACATTTGCATAAATATGCAGATGCATCTGGTGTCACACTGCAAACACTGTGCTGTCTGTTTTCTGTGTTTATCTGGAGGGCGGAAAAGAAAACAATTGTCTTTAGTAGCTTGGAAATAAGCATTTTTAATCCAGAAGAAAAAAATTGTAGCCTATGTGAAGAAAAGGCAAGTAATATTTTAGCTCTCACCTTCTGTCTGGGATAAGATGAGTTAAGAGCCACGCTGATGTGCTAGAGGTGTAGAGAGAGGCTTAAGACTCATAGGCTGATTACTGATTACCACAGTACTGCTGAGTATGCTGAAGCACATAGGCTCAAGGTGGGTTGGGTCACTATGATTAAGGAAAGAGAGGGTGGGTGTTGGGCGCTGTGGATTGTAGAGCGAAAGGGGGACAGGGCCAGTGAGACCCCACCAAGAGGATGAGCTGCTGAGGTGTGGCCGAGTGAAGCGGTTACAGGCAACATCCCCATTCTCTCTGCATTTGGTGAATGTTCACATCCAAAGAAAACACAACATAAAATTCTGTCGATGTTATGTAACTTCAGGGTTTGACGCGCTGCTTGGGAGACTCAGCATTAAAAGTGCCCATCGCAGCTTTAGACCTCGACCCCTTTTAAACACTAGGGGGGAAAAGGGCTGCACCGAAAGCCTGGAGCAAATCCTATCAGTTTGTGTACAGCTGTGGAGTCTGGTCTTGAGGGGAGGAGGTTCACCACACTAATGAGGAAATCCAAAAAGAAAATGTGGTTTGGCACAGTATCCACAAAAGATGCTGAGTTTAGCTTTAATCTAATGTGTGTGTGTGTGTGTGTGTGTGTGTGTGCACCCAGAGTGAAGATTATTAGATCTATTCGTGCACGTGTGTGTGTGTGTGTGTTCACACAGGGTGTACGTGCATGTCTTCATTTGCTCCCTTGAGGTAGCTCATGATTTTATTGCCTTTCGACTTATTGCCACGGTGTAACTGTCCAACTGCTGGAGGTGAGACCATAATGAAGTTGTCTTTTATTAGCTCAATGTTCGAAGTCAAGAGGCCAGGATAGTCACACTGATTTTTGCATAGATGTGTGTGTGCGTGTGTGTGCGTGTGTGTGCGTTTGGGATAGTAAGATGGAGATGAAATGAGTGCCACTTAACTTTTACATGCTGGAACATATTTGTTGGGAGATTATAGGCTTGCAGGTGTACCCTTGTGCAAACACACTTAATTACCCCCCGACAAGTGTTTAAAGACCACAAGGTTTCCAAACTATCATGTACACTTTTTATGCTGAAAGCCTTTAAGTGCTTTAAAATGGCTTTTCTGTCTGATTTTTATTCAGTACTTTTCCATGCTTTCCAGTCACCCAGAGATTTCCATTCATACATGACCTGAAATTTGCTACATTGCCATGACAAAAAAAGATTTTATAGGATACTTCCAGTTTATTTCATTTGGACATATTTCACATTAATGTGGTTATTGAGGTTCTTTCTATCTGTGCCAAATTACTGATATAATAATCAGATTGTTCATCAGTGTACGCCTGTTTCGTTACATTTGTGAGGCTGACTCTCTGGTAAGTTGACATGGCAAAAAATGTTTTTTAAGTGCTAAAAACAGCGGATCCTTCTACGGCCACTAAATGGCAGCTTGAAAAATGAACGAGTCAAAATACAGAAACAGACAAAACATGTTTACAAACATTATTATTTATAGTTATTCTTGTCCTGGTGAGAACTCCACAGGGTGGATTTTTTTTATATAAGCAGTTTAAATCACGGCTTATAACTTACAGCTCGTGTGATCACTTTGACTTTTAAATGGGTACCAACACATCTGTCTGTAACTGATAGCCATCAGTTATGCCTCACCTCAGCCAGTTCTAGTCACTAAAGTGATCTCTCGGGTGTGTTTGCATTTTTTTTTTTTTGCGTTTTTAAAAGCAGTTAACAGTTGCAGGTAACCAAGCTAGCATCTAGCTAACCCTCTACCCCCCCCTTCTCCCCCCCCCCCCCCCCGCAAAAAAAAGATAAAAAAGCATTGGACCTAAATAAGTGTATGACATTATTGTGGCTTCATCTATCTTTTATATACAGTCTATGCTTTCGCTGAAATTTAGCAACTAACTTACTAGGTGCTAGTTCTGGGTTAGTACAAGTGGCAGTTTGGTTAAAATGCTAAACTTCTAAGAACAACTTTGCCTTTCCAAAAGTTAGAAAACTAACAATGCTAACAAATAGAGCCACAAAACTGCATTAATGCAAATTTTAAGACTATGATAGTATTATCCCATAAAATTAACATATTTTTTGTTCTAAGTTATCTAATGATTGGATAGTAATCAAGTGGCAACCGTTAATCCAATCTCAAGGGAGGAGAAATGACACCAATACAAAACAAGCAGTTCCTTGAACGGTCACCTGAAGCAGGTTTCAAAAGCAGACTAAAACACCCCCATGGTAATATGCAAAACCTCAACAATAAAAATATCATATTTAAAGAAAACAATTGGTAAGCTGTATGGGGGCGGGGGGGGGGGGGGGGTTCTTTCATAACTTCATTCATTTCGATACTGGTAAGGTGTTAAAAGTAAGGATGTGACTAATTTAATTTACATGCATTCTGGCACTTCCAGCTAATTCAGACCTCTCAACAGTATTGTACTGTATGCTTTTTCTTCTTTTTGGAACATATTAATAGAATCATGTAGCAAATAAAGTGACTTGCTTCATGGTAAACTGTCCTGAAAGTCTTTGCTTCACTTTTGGTGATTGAAATTCAAGTATTTAATTCGTCTGTTACTTTGCTCCAATTATCAGGTATTTGTATGTAGATGATAAATTAAGACAAGTCACGTTCAGCTTTTATGTCAACAACATAAAGCAAAGTCCTGAAACCAGCAAGTTTTTCATAAAGTCAGACCAATATTATCAAAACATCAACAACAACAATACACTCTGCAGAATTACTGCTGTCAACCATTTTTGTGTGTTTTTCATTGGTACAAACTTTTAACAAAAAGCAAGTCTGTGAGTTCATTTGAGAAACTGTGACATAATTCTGAAAGAATCCAACTGATGTTTTTGTCTTCTGAGAACATAAATCTAATTAATTTACCTGCACTGTTATCAGTTTGCTCTGCTGTATTGTAATTAATCCCTTGTGTAATGGAGAGTGGTTTGAAATGTTGCTGACTTCACAGTTATATTGTCACGTTATCAAATCCTTTTGCTTCTAGTAATTGATTCCATTGTTTCAAGAGTTACGAGAGCCTCGTATTTAATTTTTCACAAGCTCCCAAAAAACAGCTTCTTTAAAAACTGCAGTTGCAAAGAAATGAGAGGCCAGAGAAGCTGATTTTTCTGAGTCATGTGGCACTCACATTGGTCAGTTGAAAGAGAACTGACCAATGTCACGACAATGAAGACGTATGACAGCAGAGCGTCTTATGACCAGCAGATTCCCTCCCACAGTAAATCAATAATCAATAACACTGGGTCTATGTAATGTTAACTCCAAACATGGGGTTATACATTATGGAGAAACTGAAATGTTTGCTCTAATCAATTACATGAAGTCCTTTCTATGACTTATTGTATCATCTGCTCTTTGTGCTCATCTGAGGAAAATTGATATTGCTGCGGAAGCACATATTAGTACAAAATAGATAAGCTCCTCGTCTTTCACTCGTGTGAAATCTAAAAACTGCTCACAGGTTGCGAGCCACAGCATATTTACCATCCTGCCACATATACACGCGCTGCCGCCAGGAGGGTGGAATTGCCAGAGATTTGCTTCAACTTGCCCATAGACATTCCCCAGAAACCATGGCAACCTCACAAGGTATAGCAAGAGCGTGTGTGTGGTGTGTTTACTTGCCTTTAAGGGTCTCCAATACCCATCAGCTTCACATAGTCTGACACAGTCCTGCCCTTGCTCGAGCCACTCCACATCTTTCAGCAGCTGAATAGGGTCAAGCCTGCATGGCAACAATCTCTTCTTCCTTTGTGGATTTCTGGGCTTCTTAAAAGAAACCAGGAGGGCATAAAACTCATTCACTGTCTCACCCACTCACTCTCTCTCACACACACACAAGGGCACAGACACACACTCCCTCTCTGTTTCTTGCACACACACAAACACATGCACAGAAACCGACATGTACAGCCGCAGAATGTGGTGATCTCGTGGGAATAGAAGTAGTAAGTGCAATGCAACCTCAGACTGACCCTCGGTGAATGACGGTGCATGCATTTGTGCGCACCCACGCACATATACACACTAAAATTGTCAAGCACCATGTTTCCAATGGGAAATCTAGCAACACCATCTTTTCTATCTTTAACACTTTCCTATAACTACAAGGTATATTCTGTTTTGATTTGTTATGTACATTTGAAGGTGGATTCCTAAGCAGCGCTGGCTGTGGGTGAGGACAGCTAAGGGTCAGTTTACACATATCTCCCCTTCTCTCCTGCTCTCTCCCCCCTCAATTATTCATACACTATAACATCCTTTCCTGCTCCCAGCCAATCATCACACCCCCCTTCGCTTGGGGGAGGGCATGGAGAAACTTGGGAGAGAAGAAAGAGCTGATGAATCCATGGATTCTGCAAGAAGCTGCCACTCACTCACTCACCCACCGTGGACTCCATTATATCCTGTAAAGTACCAGATATGGGAATATCTAATTCCACAAGCGCAAACTGTGGATGGTAAGCACACAGATGTGCACATGCACACTTATTCCATGCAGCACCTTTTCTCTCTCCCCACTTCTCTAATGCACTCGCACTCAAGGAAGCCTTCGGTGAACAATGCTGCCACAACTGCTGTGTAAGCATTAGCATAGTAATGGTGTCTTGAATACAGGGCTAGGCACTGCTCTTACATTATTAGGCTCATTCCAGGTGCCTTCCATCTAAAAAAGACCCTATTCAGCTGTGACTTCAGGCTTTATGTGTCAGTGCAGCGGGTTTTTTTTTTTAGGGATTACTGATATTAATGAAGTTCATCTAATTGTGTATAAAGAATGCACAAGAGTGCAGATGTTCTCCAGCGTGAGAGGATTATTTATGATTCTTGCCTGGACAGGAAAAAATGGGAGGCCAACCAAGAGATTTCCAGTATTTCTTCATTTGCCAAATGGCTTGAATGCATTGGTAAGTAGAAAATGTAGGCTCCATTTCCTTTAGTATTGTATTCATTCTATCTGCATTAAAGGTGGAGTTTTGGGCAAGAAATACTTTTAGTTACTGGTTGAGTTTTATGAGTGGGTGCAATCCCAACTGCAATCCTTATCATGATTATGAGGAATATTTCAAAAGGACAAAATACATGTTTGCTACACATAGAAACCACTTGTCATCTGTATTTTAAAAAGGGCCCAGTGAGTCATATATCATTGCACTAACCATTGACCATGCTCAAGCTTTAGCCTGGTTAAATTAAGCCCCTTATTACTGTAAATTAATGTTTTTAATTTAACATTTAATGAGAAGACATTGTAATTATACTGTAATAAATAACAAACATAATAACTACATGATAGTTTCATTGGATAAATACATACTCTTGAGTGGTTGACTGAGAAACTGGACAAACAGTGTAACTGAGGCTACCATTGACCTCCTTCTCACAGTGCACTCTTACTGCTTCAGGGCAAAGGGTGTAGTTCTCTGCAGCCAGAAAGCTTTCCTTCTACCCTATAACACACAGCCTTTAGCTTTATCTTGGTCCTCCTTTCTTCTTTTTTTCCTGCACCTCCTCTGTCTTTGAATGCAAAGTAAAGACACCAAGGGGAGTAGAGGAAAATGTTCAATGAGATCATCTGAAAAAATGGACAAAGGGTTGAGGGGAAAAAAGCAAAAAACTGAATATACCGCATTCTAGAGAAAAAGAGAGAGAAATAAAAATGGGTAAGAAGCAAAAAACAAAGGGAAAGAAATAAAGAGAAAGGGAAGCCGATCAAATGCTGTCCAATTACAGCAGGAGCTGAGGCGTAAAGTGAAATGGTTTGGCGATGGAAGAGGTATTCTCAGTAACCTAATGTAACCAGATAGAGAGGAGAGGAGGACTGAGGCATTTGGACCTAGAAATGTGAGAAAAGAAAAGGTCATTGAAGGATGGAGATAAAGGGGTGACAAAAGTAACAAGACAGACAAGGGACAAAGACTCCCTGTAATGATGAGAAGCAGTTTGGGTATATGACGTCCTTTTGCTATTTAAAAAAAACAGAGTGTTGTGCTGCAAAGGAGAAAATATTTGAAAATTCATAGAAAATAAGATGTGTCTGTGATGGTGAGATATAACGATATTTTGACAGGGTCGAAGCACGAGAAGAGCGAAGAAGAAGAATTAATTGTCGAACTTCTCCAAATGAATGTGCAGTGTGCGATTCCTCTTTTTTAATTTTACAAAGTCTCAATATTATAACAGCTTCGTATAAAAGATTCCTACACTCAACATCCTGTTCGCCTTTAATTAGGGATAAAAAAAAAAGGACAGAAGAAGAATTCCTCAGAAACTGAAGTGTGTGTCTTGACAGTATCGCTAGTAGATCTTCTGAGGCTCTTTCATGGCTTGGCAGGGTTCATCCTTTCAGCGTATTCCCTTTTTTCTTTCTCTGTTTGTACTTTGGCATATCCTCAGAAGTGATTAGAAACTAGAGTGAAAGAGAACTGATGTGCAAGAGATTAATACATACAGCTTCTTATGTAAAATCTTTAGTAAATGCAGAGATCTTTTTGTAGTTTCTCTGTGTAGTCGTTTTGAGACACAGAAACAAAAAATGTCTCATGCTCTCATTAGTAAATGTACATTTATGTTTAACTGTATATAAGCAGCAGGAGGTAATTTAATTGGGGTGTTTTTCAACACGGAATTATCTGTGTGATTGTGGCTGCGCATGTGTGCGATAAGTGTGTTTATGCACACACTTTGATTAAGAATGAAAGTCGGGCAGTGAATGACAAATTAGGGGCAAGTTTTAATTCACTGGCCACCAAAGGAAATTACAATCAAATACGCACGCACGCACACACACGCACACACACACACGCACACACAGAATGAGAAAAAGGGAGCGATATAAACAAATTATTACAAAGGGGAGGAGATTAGAGAAGAAATGAGTTTACTCACACACCATGACACTGATTACTCTTTGAGACAAATATGTTCGCCCCCTCGTGACAGTTCATGACTTGAATATATTGTACATCATATAGTAGAGGTCAAATCACTGAAATACACGTGGATGGCCTTGTACTTAGAAGGCACTATCATGTGGAAGAGTTTGAGTTGTTTGGAGTTACAATATAGATCTGATGCAGAATCTAATTCACGTGTATTTTAGACTGCTGGTTTCAAAGTTTTTTCCTCTCCAGACTCTGTATGAGGTCAATAACAGTGGAAGGACTTAGATGGTCACCTTGGGGACACAACTATTGGCTGTCAGCACAGAAGCCTCACCCACCTACTGTTCGAACTGTCTGTTTGTCACGGGAAGCCAGTCAGACTCAGGTTTGCGTAAAGTGAACTGAACTATCTTGGACATTTTCTATTTCTGTCTATTAGTTTTTAGGAATAGTTTTCAATGCTTCTTGAAGAACATCCGAAACTCTTCTTTGGATGTTGCCACACTGCTTTAGTGATGTTGAGGTCTGGGCTCAGGGGAGGCCAATCCATGACTGATAGTGTTCCACTGTGTGTTTTTCTGTCCAGATATGTTTTTACTGTATTGGCAGTAAATAAGTATTACCAGCTTTCCAGATGGTCCTGCATGGTGGACCAAAATCTGATATTTTTGTTGTGTTCATAATATCATCTCTTCTGACTAGATCTCCAGCACTGCTAGCAAAAATGCAGCCCCAACCATGACCAAGCCTCCACCATGTTTTACAGATGGCTATAGACAGTCACTGCTGTACTTTTGTCAAGTTGCCTGTTTTGTGTTGACACAACACTGGTTCATTCCTTTTTTATGTTTCAGTGATTAATGGATCGGTATTAATTGAATGAACAAAAACAAAAAAGAATATTCCTCTAAAATGGTCAGGTACAAAAGCTGGACAGAAATTGAATGAAAAATAGAACTTTTCCATTCAATTTCAATTCAGTTTAATTTCATAGTTTTGTTTCTATTATCTTTATTCATATGCCATTGCCCACATTTCAGATTAAATTGCACGTAATGGAGTATCTGTTCTTGCACGAATACATTCAATTGGCTTTGGTTTTGTTCATGAACTACATTAAAATTAAATTATAATATTTTCGGGGATTATTTAGTCAACACTTGTTTGAGTGCGAATGAGGAAATTGAAACGTTTAAGCCTGTTGAGCTACATCCACTGACGCTACTTTAGAGGACTCTGAAGTATTTTGGGAGGGTGCTATTTTTTGGATAGACTGAGGCTGAGGAAGAGTGATTTGGGTATAAAAGAGTGGACCTGAGTGGACTTATTTCATCCTATATTTTGAAATTTCCACGTTCTAGGGTGTGAGGAAAAATCTACAGAAAGTCTACTGAAAGGCTTGCAACAAATAAAGAGACTCAACAACTGCCACTCTGATAGAACAAAACCCCAAACACAGAATGTACCACGAAGCAGGTCAGCCAGCCGCTAATTCTTATTTAGCTCTGAAAATGGGATAATAATAATAATGAGTATGATTACCAAAATGGACGTCTTGGAGCACAATTATCTAAACTGTCCATCACAAAGAGAAAAAAGGGTTCTGTGCATTTTTTGCACGGGCCTGTGTGTTACAGCTTACAGTACTACACTGTAAATGAACTGGCATTAGCATCAACTGAAAGGGGTAGCACTGGGGTTGAAGGGAGCAGGTGAAAATCTCACTTTGAATCATTTCCCCTCCCGGTCCCTGCCATTGTTCCTGTCCTCACACATGGCAGAGGCAGAAAGAAAGGAGCCTATTATTCCGGCCCAAGCCTGTTCTCCTCATTTATCGTTTAAAGAGGGGGAAGAGAGGGGGAATATTCTGATGGAAAGCAGGGCCTCTGTGGCAGCCTAGCAGTTGTGTGCCAGCTGAAAAGACTCCGCGGGCTGAAGCTGCGGCGGTGCCCACCACCTGCCGAGCTCTTTCTCCTTCATCTCTCCCTGGCTCTCTGCTCTCTTTCTCTGCCTTTCACCATCAACCGCTTGGTGACTCAGCAGTCCAGGTTCAATTCTCTTGTGAGGCCTCACAAGAGAAGAAAAAAAAAAAAGAGAAGGGCACAAAAACAGAGAGAGAAGATTAATTTCTTGAGTGGGAGAGTGAAAGCGAGAGAAAAGAGGTAGGCAGATACATAGGTACTGTTTTTCTTTTATGCATTAAAAGGGAGACCTAAACTGCACCTGGCTCAGGATTTGGGAGTGATTTTCACAACTGTTAAAAGTGGAAAAGATTTATCTAACTATGCTGCAAAAATATGCACTTTCAAGAGAGTACTAACCCAACATGCTACTTTAAGTTAGTATATCTTATACAGTTCACCTTTTCCGCCCCTGTTTTGGCCTTGTGCTCCTGCCACAGCTGCAACACAGACCTTGGATATACTCCCAATGCTATATAAACAGACCCACTGAATTTAAGATCAGGTATTGATGCTCAGAGTGCGCTCAGCTCCCATCAATACTGATGGGTTATTGATGAGGGAGTGAGTGAATCCTTGCACCGCACCGTCATGAGACCTGTACTGGCAGGGAGACATCTGTGTGTGTGTGATGAAATAATGAGACAGAGCTACAGCAAGGTGTTGTCATAAATACGTGTCCACAATCACGCTGCAAAAATCAATGAAATACCACAAAATGGAGATATAGTATACATTGCCTGCAGCCTTGCACTTTTGTGCCAAGACCCCTGTCTTCCCAGTGGGACGTGATCCTCTACCCAGTTCCCTGAGGAAGAAGGAGGGCAGAGTTAACTGCAGGGATGGAGGGAACAGCCCCACAGGCACATGCTGGGAGATGAAAAGATGCAACTATGAAAAAGAGAAGAAGCGATTCAAGCAGAGGATAAACAGGACAGAGCTTTGTATGAGAAAGGAAAGCAGCACTGAATCAACATTTCCCCAGATCTCCCCCCAGCTCTACCAGGAGCATCTTCGAAAGGCTCTTCAGACAACCTGGGGCTGTGCAGCATTAATTCAACATATTATTAATATTTGATGTGCATCAAAACATTGAAGATATATGCACATGTTGAGAATTCATACATTTTACCTGGGGCGGATTCATACGCTTTCATGGGTGAGTTTTATTGGTCTAGTCTCTAGGTAGCTGGTGTATTTATTCATTCATCACATGAACTTTATAGAAAATGCTTTGCATACCGTTTCATAAATCTCGGCGCCAACACAAACTTCACCTTTGCTTTAAATTGTACTGCAGAAGTTCACAAAACTGCACAAATGTTAATATATCTTTATACAGGAGATTTTTCAAAGTTTTTTTAAACCCACATAAGACTAAAATTTATTTCAGCATGATCATAGAGCTTTGATAAAATTTTGTAACAAGGACAGCAGTTGTGATAACGTAAAAATGTAAAAAAGAGATGTGAGAGGAAATCATTTTACATCTCTCTGATAAATACTGAGCTAAAATAAGCACCCTGTAGTTTGCTCGGCGCAGAGACGCAGCAGTTCAGCCGGGCACATTTGTTGCCAGATTGTTGCAGTCATGCCAAAATGTAGCAGTGATGTCAGTACACAGTTGTTGAGACATGATCTCACTTCCTATAAAGACGATTTCAACTGTTTAATGGACAACTGAACACTGAATATCCACTTGACAATATTGCGACATGTCTGTAGATCATCAGTGCCAAATTTGGCAAAAATCTGGACAAATTGTGACCAACAAAAAATGTTTGAAGTGGAAATCCAATAAGTGGAAATTGGTTTCATGGTGGACTTTGACCTGTGCTTGACTGAATACATCCAACTTTTTGTAAAAAATTAATAAATAAAATAAAATAAAAAAAGGTGCAGACATGAAACATGGTGAAAAAAATTAGGCAGTGTGTGAAGTTTCTAAACCTTTTACCATTAAGTTCTGGGATCGGCCTCAGACTGCAGCAGGAGGTGAATAAAGTAGATGTAGGAGTGGTTATAACTTCTCACAGTTACCTTAAATGTACTTTGCAGATACACTGGTGGTAAAAGCAGCAACCTCTGGGTCTGAAAAAAATAAGATAAGGTAAAAGTGCAAAGAACAAACAGCGCCCCCCCCCCCACAAAAAAAAAAAAAAAACAAAACAAACAAAAAACAAAACCTGGTACAGTTTAGTAAAATAATTACATTTTAGAGACACTGAACTGATCGTTTTAACCTTTTTATAGTTGAACGTATGAGCTACAGTTAGATTCAACTGTTTAGCCTGTTACTTAGCACTGATTAGCAGGTTTCATATCTATGCGCCACACCCACACAGTTTATGGTTACAGCTTGCTAACCAAGCTCACCAGCCTTAGCTGATAACTGAGCACTGCACCCTCTCATCTCATTATGGTCACTTTTGGCTCCAGGAAGCAAATATGGCAACAGCCAAAGGTCACATAACAATGGTTATGCCTATCTTACATATGCAGTTTATGGTGTTCTCATATGACTTTCAGCAAGATCACCAATATATGATTGAATAAGTTCTCAAAAAGCTAATCTATTCTGGACATTGAACTTTAAACAAAGCTAGGGACTGGGGCAGGACTACAGTCCATTCATCTGCTTAGTATCAGCATTCAGACCAGAAGGTCATCTGGCAGTGGAGATAGAGTTAGGCGTAGGTTTTGTGTGTGGCTTAGTGTGTATACAATTTATAACAGACATTGTCCATTTCCCTGGCTCAACATGGGCAAGCCAGTCAACTCTCATCCACATTCCTCAGATTATAGAAAGCCATCCCAGACAAGCAGAGGCAAGTCTGGACCCACCTGGGCAGACCCTGGTAAATTCCACTCATGCTCGCAGACCCACTTGATAAGAAAAACTGGGGAGAAGTGGGGGGCATTTTTGTGAATGTCTCTCTTTGCTGTTCCCCAATAAATAAACCAATTAAAAAAACATTGTATTCAGCAGAGGTGCCAGACTGTTTTCAAGGAGCCAAAACTGCACTCAACATGAATGACCCCTGGCTGGCAGACAAGCCCTCCATCCAATCTTTTCTGTGGGTAAGGTCCACTCTGTACCCATCAACCCCCCTCTGATCTCACTATTGTGTTAGCTTGGCGCTGATGTTAGTGGAGAGAGGGGCTCTGATGGGGGAGGGCTGGGTAGGGCTATCGACACCAGGGCCATTGTTTCTCAGCGACCCCCATTCAGGGTCATTTAGCATGTGACACCTTGAGGGGCACAGTGCAATACTAATGGCACAGAGGATAAATAAATGTGCCAGCTCCCTACACTCTGACCTGAGCCCAGATCACAAGAAATACTAAGGCAAAATAGATAAGGGGAAAGTGAGATTATGGACTTGCTATTGGGAACAAGGGGAAACAGAACAGAAGGAAGGCAGTGGGAAAAACCGCATAGACAAAGCGGTTTGAGGAGCTCATCTGCATACCTGAAGAGGGTGGGTCAGTGAGAATGTGTGATCTATCACACTTCCAGTGTAAGTGATGGGCAGGCTAGAAGACCTTTAGTGCCAGGAATGTTCATGGCATGAAAGTAATATGAGAAAGTGACATTGTTAAAGAGGCTGTAAACAAGCTGAACAAGACTCACCCAGTTTATCAAGGCTGGGTGTGTCCTAAATGTAGGAGCTCGACATGATGGGGAAACACCCATGAAAGAATGGAGGGGTAGGGTGCCTACAGGTCACAATGAGGTCCTGGCAGGAAATTAAACCCCAAGTCCTCAATACTATGTTTATTTTGTTTATATATTTTTTGCTTACTGATATTAATATTGCATTGTTAGTGTTGCACAGGCATCATGGTCAGTCTTTTCACGTGAAGTATTGGCAAGAAAGCGAACCCTGACCTAGGGCTTTAGAGAGTACCTGTTAAGTTGTTAACAACTGTTATTTATATCTTTGAGTTGGTGATCAGGAAAGTTTTCCTGTGACCACATGCTGAAACTAGAGTCTTCCTGTGGTTGGCATTTCTCCTCAAGAGACATTTCCTGTTACCACATAACACACTTCTTTCCTCTCAGTGCTCCACCAGAAACAACTGAGGCAGCAGAAAACTACAAATGCAGATAGCAATGTATCAGCTACACAAGAGGTCTGACAATCTCTGTCACCAAAATGAAAGGTTCACAGAAGCAAGAAAATGGTGAGAAAAGGTAGGAATTTCAAAGTGAAAAGAGGTCCACCAATTAATGTTGTGAGCTGCAATTAATTAATAATTATAGTGGGGCTTTTTTCACTCCCTTCTCCTTTTCACTTTACTGGTTCTGGGTTTCTAACTATAATCTGAGAGGGAAGCTGCCAACAGGTTTTCATTTCGAAGGAATGAGCTAGACCTCACATGTCATTCACCGACTTCGACATGTCTGTCGAATATACATAATTTATCTAAGGTAAAGCAAACGGTGTAGGAATACCTGAAGGGAGATGTTAGCCTGGGAGATTATGATCTATGAACAGGATCACTTACGCCAACACGGCAGCAGAAACTTCTTAAGAGAGGAAGTCAAAAAAGATGAAGTATAACTCAAACACAGTCTTGGTTTTCAATCAAGCTTTTAATGAAAAGATCATAAAATAACAGTTTATTTTTCCTCACTGCTGTACATTAAGACTGCAAGGTTATGAGTGCTGAGGTCAGCTGTATTACACTTTATGACACTTTGAGTTTGCGAGCCACGCCGCTGCACACGGCTGTGGCTCTGACCTGAATAAGAGCTCTCTGAGGAGTGGAGATAAAGACAGAGAGAAAGAGAGCCCAGCCTGGGTGCTGCCAAAAGCCACAAAAGGTGAGAGAATCTCACGTTAAACACTAGTGTATGAGCATGTTAGAAGTCCAGACGGTAGAACGTGTGTTTACATTGGTGAAGGTTTATGCACATGCTTGCTGAAGTGTACCTGGGCGTATACACTTTTGCATGTGAAGTGTGTTTGCCAAGGGGGAGGCCTTCTTGCCCTTTAATTATTTATGACCAAAGTCCCTACATGTCCATTCGCGAACCTCTCAGGCCATGGATCCTGATCCATTATTGAGAGGCTGTTCCCGAAGAAAACCTAAGAGAAAAGGTCAATACGCCCGCTTTATGGGCAACTCCACTAATCGACTCTTCAGTATTTCTTAGCAGCTAATTATGTCTTTCCATTAATGTAGTGCACATGAAGGTGACAACGTGCCTTTAAAAATTAATAAACATAAATTAACAGTTATGGATGAAAATACGCTGCTAGAAAACTTTACTTCAAAGACAGGATATTCTTGTTACAGAAGGACGGCAGAAAAACAAGAAGTCTAAAGGTAATGGCAAGAGAGTGCATTTCTGTAAACACAAGCTTTGAGGTAATTTGGTGTGTTCAGTTTATTAGTCACAGAAAGTACAGTAAATACTGAAAAATTCAGCAAGGAGCGAGACAAAGTCCACTGTGTGGTAACCGAAATAACACAGGATCAACAGGCTAAAGCCTGGGGGGCTTTAAAGGGACAATAAAGCTAATAAACAGGGTTTAATGGCACTGGAGGCCATTTTAAAAGTGGCTTTGGTTAAGTCTGTCAAGGTAAGAAGAAGAATCTCCATAATAACTAGACAGACCAGCCCCTCTACTAGAGAAAATGCCTGGAGAGGATGGCAGAAGTTAATGACGACGAAAAATGAGATGGAAACTTGGAAGTTTAAAGCAGAGTACGGTCTCTCTGGTGAGTTTCCCGCTTTGAATATGTCACTTTAAAGCTTTTTTTTTTTAAAAAAAACAAAAGCAACTGCATATTGATATGGTAGCTCAACAAACACAGCAACATAGATGAGGTAAGAAGAGAAAGAAAGAATAAACCGTCAGTTAAATCGGAACTGATGGGAGAGCATCTGGGTTTTCCCAGAGACCTTGAAAAACATACAAAGTGCACTTAGTAAAGCTATCGTATTCAACGTTTCTAAAAATCCTCTGATGTTAAACTTACAGATACTAAAAACATTATGTAGTTAAATTTAAAAAAAAAAAAAAAAGGAGTAGTGGCAAGTGGTTTAATAGAAGAAATGTAACAATGGTTGAGAGGAAAACGACGGCTGAGAGGAGAGATCTGTGGGTTACGTGCACATTTCTGCTGTGTGTTTGTTTGTTTGTTTATTTAAAATATACATAAAATGTCAGCAGGATGGCAACACCCAGGGAAAGCAAGCTCGAACAGATACAGTAGCCTCTGCGCTGCACAGACAGGGACAGAGTCCTGTCTGTGTCCACAGAAACACACACACACACGCACACACAGGGTTCACCTCCACTGGTGTGCAGTCATTCAGTGAGACCTCAAGAACAAATGGGCGAAAAAGAATGTAATTAAAAAAAATAAAAAATAAAACACCCATAGTGACTTACTTGAACTAAAAACCCTACAGACTGTCAGGTATTACCGAGCAGATAATTAATGCCATAGACCATTTTGTTTTTGAGTTTAAAAAAAAAAAAAGAAAAAGAAAAAAGAAAAGGAAACGAAACAAAGAAAAGAAATTCGATTCTCCCACAAATAAGGTCAGCTTCACAGATTGTGGTTAATGGCTATGTCTTGTGTCTTAGTTTTGATTCTCAGCTTGAAATCTTCAAAACAAAAAAACAAAACAAAAAAAAAGGGGGGTCCTGCCTCCACCTCAGTCTCACACACTGAGCAAATTCTTTGAAAAAGGTGAGGGCAGGCCCAGAAATAAATACATTCATCACTGACAATAGACATTTGATAAAAAAAAAAAAAAAAGAGAACACTGTCAATAAGTGTTTGCACCAACTTTGTTTGAGGCTCAGCCAGCCAGAGTTTTGTGCTGCTTTTACCCACAGAACACAGGCAGCTTAAAAAAAAAAAAAGTTTCAAAACAACATCATAAAAGCAGAAAACTGACAATAACATTCACAGTTAAGACTACCAGATAGGCTTGTTTACATGCAGTGAACAAATCAAAGCTACATTCTCCAGATAGGTTTCAAGAACCGCCAGCATAAGAGATGTACCACGTCGGACTACGAAAACAACCCAAAATATTCAAGCATCATTCACCCACCCCTACATAAGAGACCCAAGCAGCAGAGGTATTCCTCGAGTGTATTTGGGTAAACAAAGAGACAAACATTGAGCTAAAGACCCTGACTAACAATGCCTTTTGATTAATACGTCAAGGATGCACAGCCCACCCCCCCACACACACTTTCTGTGGTCCCATCTGAAGACAGGCCAGAGGGCAGGAGGATTGGGGCGCAGGGTCATCCCAAAGCCAGCTGGCAGGGAGGGGAGGGGTGGGGAGTGCCCCTAAAACCACACACCCTCCCCTTAATTGAATATGCAGTAGTTCACTCCATGTTTAACGTTATGCTTTTGTTTTGGCAGCAACCTCTGTGGAAAAGCATCTTTCACAAAAAAAAAAGAAAAAAGAAAAAATGATAACGCACACAAAACCATCTCCCTAACTGGCCGAGCCTCGACTGAGGTCTGTAAAACTGTAAAAGTTTATGTAAACAATGAGATAAATACATATGTTTCTTTTTAGAGCCACACATGGTTCCATAATCATTCAAATGTGCTTTGGTTTAAAAAATAGTTTGTGGATTTGGGTATGAGCTTTTTTGTTTTTCCTCCTTTTCTTCTTAGTTCTTTGTACAACGTTGCAACTATTTCTGAACATAGTGTGTTACTAACTAAAATGTAGACTTGTTTTGAGCTGCCTCACCTTTGTCAAGGCTTTTTGTGTTAGTTGAAAAAAAGTAGCCCCCTGTTTGTCTTAAATATGAAACTAGTGTTTTGCTTTTCCCATGATCAAAATACAGAGAAATTGATACAATGCTATATTTTACAAATGTAGCTGAGAGTCTGCATTCACAGATGCAGAACAATCCCTGAAGTATTTGAATAGTAGTAGTAATAGTAGTAATAATAGTAGTAATAGTAGCATGGTCACAGTTTGGAGTTCGTAGTATGTTTTTTTTCTTTTTTTTCTTCGTTACGTCGAACAAGCAAGCATTCAAATGCAGCTGCAAAAACCTTTGCAGAGATGGCTAGAGATCGTGTAGTACAAAACACCTTTTGCATTACAGACATTACACTGTACTGCAGTAAGGGCTGCGAGTACAACAACGTTTGAAGGCAATGCATTGTGGACTCCCTCTTCGGCTAGAAGAGGTCACAAGCAACAATGTATCAGGCGATAAATAACACGTTTGTGGATCTAGGAATGGGTGGGTGGGGATTGAGGAGTGTGAAAAATTCAGATGTACCATGCAATCACTAAACAGCAACTGCCTAACAAGACACCAACATCCAACATAAGTAACAACTCTGGGAGCCCAGGACGCAGGTACCTTAAAACGGTAGTGATGTTTGTGTAACTGTAGCTGCATCCCTATAATAATCAAACATTTCACAGACCATAACATGAGGACGAAAAGGAATTACAAAAAAAATAATCATGAGGACCGGTAAACCAACATAACAGAGGAATGCCTATAAAAAAAACAAACTTGTAGTGAGGGTTCATACTCTACAGTGTAACTGTTAAGAGGCGATACACTGGACAGGTTTGAGTGAAACAGAAGAGACAACGGGGGGCCATTCTCAACTTGTCATTGTTTACAATGAGGTAAAGCTTGAAATAGTTTAAAAATAAGTTAAAACTAATTCTGTGATATAATGGAATACAATCAGGAACAAAAAGGATGCCGCAAGAGACCGGCAAGTTGTCCAGCTGTCCAGTGCATCTCTGCTTCTCCCTTCTTATTACAAGTTTTCACATGTCTGGCTCACACAAAAAAAAAACAAAACCAAAACAATTAAGTTGAACTTCACATTAAAATTCTGATTATATTTTCTATCTTTTTTTTTCCTTTTTCTTTTTTGGTCTGAACAGAACACATAAAATGTCATCAAGTCCTGTTTTTAAAGTCAGGGAATATAAAGTGATAAGGACTCTGGATATAAATGAAAAGGAAACAGGAAACATGTTTAGGGAACATGTTTTTGTTTGTTTGTTTTTTTTAAAATAAACTTTACCAATTTTTTTTGGGTGGTAAAGTTTACATCATACCAGCCCACCAATCAGCACAAGCTTTCCTTGCAATTCACAAGAACCTTTGTCAGTCATTGGCCAAAAACTCCATAAAAAGAGTGGATTTCTTTCTCTGGACTTTGAATATAATTCATAATTTGTTTTATACAGCAAAAAGAAATCAAAAGTGAAATAATTTAGTATGCTATATATCTTAAGTACATCTTTTTAAAAACTTTGGTTATGAACTTGTCTAGCAAAGTTTGTTAGTTAGCTCTGTTCTCCTCAACATTCATAAGATCTTTGGAACTCTATATCTCTAAACTAACCAACTAAGCACTATTTGCTCCAGGCTGGAAGCTACAGTACACTTTGAAGTGGAGCCACAATGAACAGGGCACCCAAAAGCTATATCTGACAAGTACAAACAACAGCTAAAAACAATATTAATGTGTAAAACCTATAAGCATTAAAAACCTGTGTTGAGAGATGGGCAGGTTAAAGCATTAGATAAAAACTTACCATAATCTACACACTTTTTACAATTAATTACATAGGAACTTTCAACTAATCAACATAGAGTTTGTAAGAGTAATCAGAGGTAGAGAGGTCACAAGCCTACATAAATAGACTTTTCTTTTTTCTGAGGGGAGGAAAGCTATACAGACAGAAAAATAAACGTACCCACTGAACATAACGCTCAGTCTAAAAACACCCTCTTCACCTTATCCCCACGAAACCACCCGCCCCGCCCTGCCCTGCCCCAACCCAACCCAGATCCCTCCCCTCCACAAGAAAAATCCCAAGACCTTCCAGTTTAAACATTCACTGAAACATGACAAGTTGTTTAAGCAAAAAACAAGTACCTCAAGGGTTCATCTGTCCAACCAGGTTTCATTCCTGGGAGCACTAGCAGGCAAATCTGAAAACAATGAAAATCTTCTCTATATTAATGCAAACAGCTGTAGAGAAAACTGTTTGTCATCTGTGAAACAAAAACTTAAATCAGTGTCCTCCAACGTGAACCTTCTTTCAAGAACTTCCAGTTAAAGCATGGAGATGGTCCCAAACCCAGTTACCCCTCCTCTTAAGCCCCTTTCAGACATGTTTTCTGAGTGCCTCAATGAGCACACCAAGTTACTTCTCTGTAAAAGTAGTGACAGAATTCGCATTAGATACCGTTTATGTGTAGCTTTTAACACAGCAGAAGTCTGAATGCATGCAGACATGAGATTATGACTGAACACCTGCGTAGATGTGCGTTGCTTAGCCCATAAGAGAAACAAAAACATGCACATAACTGCATTTTATCCCACCAGATCTGCTTCTTTGTGGTAGTAAGATGAAAACAATTACTCTCTAATACAGTTTGCTGTTCCCAATCCTGAGGAGAGATCTTTCTGGGGGAAAGCGGTGGCGTACAGTCCATCCAGCAGCACTATTTAGCAGGCACACTTAGTGTCAGTGGCAAAGAGAACTACAAAAACAAAATTAGCAAAGAAAAAAAATTACTTTTCTGTGTTTGTTTTTGTTTCTAAGATTTTACATTGTGTTCCTGAGTGCACTGCTTTCCTTTACAGTAGTACAGTTTTGCTCCTTGCCAAAAGTTCGAGCTCTTTATTTCTAATGGCCCACCACCTCAACTCTTTTCAAGCTTTATTTTTTACAATTATATTCAGATTTAAATGAAATCCTCTGTAAAAACTGTGTCTAGTTAGATTCATTTTACACAATCATTTGGAAATAACTGTGCAAAATAAATACATTTTACAATACTGACCAAAATAATCATGATTGGGATTTTTGCCAAATCTGGAAACTCTCTTCATCACCGTCACATCTATGACGGTATAACTGTGAAAAATATGGATGTAGAAGTCATCATGTCTGTATGCCAGAAGGCCATCACTTTAACAGATTGGGGTAGCGAGCAATGTTACATATCCCATGTCTGAAAAGGGCTTTATATACAGATACCCATCACCAACCAACACAACAAAGCATATAAAGCTGTCAGGGTTAAAATAATCTTTTTGCTGAATTATTGCCAGTATTGTTTGCACGTGTGTTTTTTTTTGGTCAAAGTAGCACTGGAGTACACAGGGGACTCTTGAGTCATCTGAAAACTTCAGAGACTCAAAGGTAGAAGAGAGAAAAGCTGCTGAAGGGTATGAAGTGAGAGGCTTGACATTATATCAGTACCCACATTCACATTTAACAGACCAGACGTTATGCAACTCCACCATTGCTTTGTGACTTTGGAGAGAGACAGCAGTAAACTGTCCCTTTAGAGCTCCTGAGAGGTGAGCAACTTAATCCTTGCATCAACAAGATCCCACCATCACCAAGAGCACACTGTGGCTAACTGCTACATCATTCACTTAGCCAGGGTATCATAAACTGGATTAATATGTAGAACTATGTGTATGTGTGCATTTCTTTGCTTTTGCGATGGAGAAAAGGTTTGTATTTTCTATTCCCAGAGTTCTTTGGCTTGATGCATTTCTAAGAGGGTGAGGTGTGCATTCTCAGGTGACTGATGAGGTTGCGCTGCTGGGTAAACTTCCCCCCACATAGCTGGCATTCATACGGCTTCTCTCCAGAGTGGACACGCATGTGCTCTGTCAGACGGTACTGGCGTGTAAAGCGCATGCCACACTCTTCACATGCAAATGGCTTCAGGCCGAGGTGGCTACGCATGTGGCGTGTCATGGTTCCCCTCTGGGTGAACATTTTGCCACAGATGTTGCAGGGGAAAGGCCTGGTCAGCCAGTGGCTCTTTTCATGTTGTCTCAGGGTTGCTGGGTCTTTGTAGCTCTTACTGCACACTGTACACTTGAACGGGCGCGTTTCAGAACCAAAGGTAGAAGGACCTACAGTGGCAGAAAGGTCCTCGGCCTCCTCCTCATCTTCCTCTTTCACAAAGGTTCCTCCCTCCTCTTTGATGTAGAGCTCATCCTCAGTATGCGTCTCCACATGAGCATTGAGCTGTTCAGAACTGGGGAAACCCTTACCACAGGGAATACACACATAGAGGTTGTCTCCAAATGCTGGCTCAAAACCTTCCTGCCTGTACACATAGTTGGCGCTGTGGTGCCCCCCTGCTGTTCCCCCTCCACCTCCTGCAGTCTCTCCATCACTCTGACCACTTTCCTCACTGTGATCCTGGCCATTCTCTCCTCCTTCTTCTTCGTCCTTACACTGGAAGGACTGGTCAGATGTGAAGCTGTTCCCACTGCCACCTCCAATCCCAGATGAGCGGCTATCTTTAGGACCAACAATTACCCCATTAACCAGGGGCCTGCTGTGATCTTCAGACTTCAACCCTGAAGCCTCTCTCTTAGGCCATTCATTCTTCCGAGCTCCCTGTCGGGACTTTTTCTGTGGTGGAGGACCCTCTGGCTGGTTTTGGATTTCCTCTGAGGTTTTAGAGGAGGAGTTGAGGTCCATGGTCTCTGAGATGCAGGTGTCTGCACCCGGCAAGGTGGTAGACGAATCATCCAGTGAGGCACTGTTGGTTGTCGATACTGAGGCAGATTGAGGGGATCCTTGGGAGTTGCTGTGTGGGCTGAGGGCATCTGTGGCTGTGCCCGCAGAGGGTGGACTCTTCTTGGAGAGGTCTAGACCAAGGTCCGGTTCCCCCGCACTTCCTCCGCTGCTGAGGTTACCATTACTGCTTCCATTCCCCCCATTCCCGTTCTTCCCAGAGGTGCCAACAAACATCTCGTCATCTGAGAGCTTGTCCCGAAGGCCTTCATCTGGCTGTGGCTGGTCGGCATCGGAAGGGGTTGGAGGATAGTGGTTATTGTGGCCAGTAGGGGTAGAAGAGGAAAGCCGCTGGTTGTTTAGACGTAAGCGGCTAAGGGGACCTGGAGTGGAGGGTTTACCTGGCAGGGGTTTCCCACCATTGCGCTTTAGCTTCTTTCTGCACAGAGCAGCAAGGTCGTGGAGCTGGAGGTAGCTGGCTGCAGTTAAGAGGGCACTGAAGTTCTGCTCATTGCTCTGGTCTGATGAGGACAGTAGCTTCCCAGTGTAGATGAAGTCAAGAACTTGTCTGAATACCGAGGGGTTAACCATCTCTGTGTCGAGGTTGATGAGGTTGTCATGGAGGACCAAAGATTTAAAGTAGATGCTGCTTGCCGCCAGGATGTTCTTGTGGGCACGGAAGAGTGCATTCTCCACCACAATGATAACATCACACAGGAAGCCCTTGGCTCTCTGTTGGTTGAGTTGCAGCAGCAGTTGTTTGGCATGATTTGGCAGTTCCATTTCCTCCGTCCTTCTTTCCCCTCTCTCTCGTCTCTCTCTTCCTACACGTGCACCACCTCAAGCTGAAAGAAACAAAACAAGGAGGTGATCAGTATTACTTTAAAAAATAGTTTTATTACACTGAAACCACATAAAAATAATGGGTTATTGAGAAAAGAAATAAAGAGTGGTGTTTCTTAACAGATAACGCAAAAATCAATAGTTACTGGCGTTGGCAGTGGATGAGGGGCAAAAAAGGCTGAATAAGCAATGTGCTGTAACGGCTTAGCTAACGCTTCTCTAATGGCAAAATTGAGCTCACTGGGAAATTAGCAAACTGTTAGCAGTGCATGCCATATAATCACACAGCTGCTTAGAAACTGGAACCTTCTCTGTGTCCGACTTTCCTTTTTAAACAAACTGTAACCCTACATGGATCAAGTTCTGACTGTACACATTACCACTTATCTGGCACAAAGGCCGTAGGGGTGGAGGACAAGAATGGGTAAAGTAACTTCTTTCCTAAGTTGCCTCATTCCACTATCTCACCAGAGTAACTAGTTTCGATGGGATGCCCTCTCTGGAAACTCAGCTAACTCTAGTCTCCATTAGGTCATGGTAATGTCAGCCCTGCCCTATTGTCTGGGGGTTGGAGATCTGTGGCAGAGGAGGGCTGGGGGGGGGGGGGGGGGGGGGATTAGGTGACACCTGAGCAGGAAAAACTACACAGGAGCTTGGGCAGGAGAGGTGGGGGAGGGTGTGGCCCCAAGGCAAGGACAGCACCACTCGATCCTCCAGAGGGGCCCTTATTTATGGAAATAGGACGAGTGAATCCAATTCACTGCTAAACAACATACTGATGACCTAATGGTACACACCACAGTACTTCTATTTCTAGTTTTCTCTACAAACACACATTTTGTGTTAATGCAATAGATGCAAAACTTCTGAGGGCAATGTCAGTGGTATGATTTGGTTGAGGCAGCAGTCTGTCCATGTTTAACGTTCCCTCAAAGCCACAGGCAAGCTTAGACAACACAAATTTTCAATAACCACAGCAGGGTATGCCATACTACAAGAGATTACAATCTAAGACAAAGAAATGTTTAATTCAAGTCAAACACATGTAGAAATTGCCATTTTAAGTGCCAAGCAAGAGCTTTGAAATCACATTTAAAAACACCCAGCACCAAGGGTTGAAATGGATCTGCATGTTGTTTAGTGATTGCAGTGTGCACATCTCAAACAGTGGACAAAACAACATTTGAATTAAAAAAATATTTTTTTTTACTATAAATAAACAATAACATGGTTTAATTTGTGCTCAAAATCCTGACTAACTATGGGCAAAAATACCAGCTGATATCAATATTGTGCACAGATCACCAGATTAAAAAAAACATTCTAGAGTTAAGACGCCAGTAAAAGAGGAGACAATATTAATATTGATTCAATAATATGAATTGACCAAAACTAACTATATTAATGACATACCTAGTAACTATCGGCCGAGGTAGTTACATTAGCTCTATAGTTTAACTTGAACTTATTCTAGGTTAATATTTATTAAGCATGATACCCTTAGATACCTTTTAGTAAAATTAAGGCACACATTATCAAAAAAAATAAATAAAAATCTGAATTTCTCTCCTTGTGTGGACCATCTCCTTAACCTAACTTCAACAATCATACAGCTTCTGTATAATGCTGTAGGTATGAGATATGCACTAGCAGGAAAAACGGCAACGAACAGCTGAAAGCAACAAACTAAATATCAGGTACTCATAACGACACAGATTACTACTGGCATTTGACCTGGTCTTAGATCAAAGCAAAGCTTTTAAAGAATATTTCAGTTTGTAATAGATATGAATTATCCTCAATTGTCCTCAAAACGCCATCAGGGCAAAAGCATAAGTTAAAATTCAACTAACTGTATCTGTTTAAAATCGTTTTAACTTCACAGTAAGTAAGCACAACTAAGAAGTCCATCACAGCGTTAAACAAAGACATACATATCCTGGCTAAGGCCCTCCAGTATCCCTTCAAATACTACAGAGAAAAACAAAGTACCACTAAAGAAGATGGCACACTAGACGTAAGAGACTTGTTAAGGATGGTAATGACCACCCATTATTATAGTCAAAATTAAACACCATCAAAGAACAAGAAGGTTAAAATTTTAACCTGGTAAAGAGTGCTGAGTGTATCCGGTATGTAGCCAAGCTGACTCTGTCACAGACTAGCTGATACAATCAGCTGAAGTGATCATTACCCCCAGGTCCAGGCCTGGGCTTGCCTCCTCTGCTTTGACACTTCTACTCACGATCTTCTTCCCCTCCCCCGTTTCTCCTCTGTACCTCTCCTTTCTCTTTATCTTCCAGCCCTCACCAGCCTTTCACCGGGCATTCAGACACATCCCAGGAACAGCTCACTGTCCTGTCCCCAATGTAAATCATAATGAGCTATTCTGAAAAGCATAACCCAGATGTGTTAATCGTAGAACAAGCTAGGGGAGTTTACGGCACTCAGCCCTGCAGGCGGTAATGGAGAAGAGGGCTACTAGAGAAAGAAGGGCCTCTACTGTGATGCCAGCCAGGAAGCCATATATCAAGTCTCTCTCTTAACATACATACACACACACACACACACACACGCACACCTCTGCAGGCTTTATGGGGGGATTCAAGAGGCTTTTCCAGCGGACCAACATAAAAGGGGGCTGGGCTCACAGTAGAGAAGCCAGTTCAGGAGAGAAAAAAAAAAAAAAGGAAAAAAAGCCCTCCCCCATCACCCTCCACCTCTCATCCCTCGTTCTCTCCCTTTCCTTCCCTCCATCACCCACCCAGCTACCCTCTCCCCCTGGCCCCTCCATTGCTGTGCTGTGCCGGCTGGATTCCAGGGAGCCGCTAATGGATTATGGCTGATCTATATGCAGCTAGGGTAGGACACGTGTAGGCCCGGCTCACCTTCCAACGATGCTGCCCAGGAAAAGAGGCATGATACCACAGGGGACAGAGAGGCCTGCGCCATGAATGTAGCTCCAAGTGTGACTGCATGGCACCCTTTCCACCTAGAAACATTTCAATACTACAAACCAGACTGTTGCTCCTGTTTAACTCCGCAGTTAAAGTCAGGGATGATGTATCAACTGACAAAAACAGCAAAAAAAAAGAATATTTCCAGCATGCCAAAAGACTAGTTTCTATGGATAATATTAGTAAGTTAGAAAGCAGTAAAGTCTGCAGGGTTCGATCACCATAGTTTTAAGCCCTACGCAAAAAGGCTGGTAGCTCATTGGAGAGAAAGAAAAAAAAGAAGAAGAAGAAACAAAGCGCCCTGCTACTTATCCTCAACCTTGACTTGTGTCAGAAGCCTGACGATCAGGAGATGAGAAGTTTACACACAACTCACAAACACGGCAAGGCTCATGCACGCGTGTGCAGATTTTGGAGTGTAAAGTAGAACGAGTCAAAGAGCCCTGGGCACTGAATTAATGTCAACCTTTGAATTAAAACTGGTTACACCTGAAATTTGGATGATCAGGTTTGACTTTATTTACCACCCCTGTTGCTGCTTACAATTTTCCAGCGCATGTATAGATCCAACAGCAAGTCGGTGTTCATGTAGCAAAGGTGACAGAGAGCTTTGGGCTGTGGCAATAATCTCCTGAACACAGAGTAAAAAAGCCAAGAGAAGGCAGAGGTGAGCCAAAGTCCTGTGGTGCAATAACAAAACACACCCTACTGCTGTGAAAGGTCATCTGCTAACAACCAATAGAAATCAGGATTGACCAGGATTTTACATGCAACTTTTGTCTAATTGGGGCTTCTTTCACAGAGATTCATTTAAGCAAGAGATAGTACTGGGTTTGTAGAACTGCCATCACACAACATCAGAACCTGCATAAAAGGATCAGTGGTAGAGACAGATAGGTAGGAACGATTGAAGTAGACACAGAATGAGAGGCAATCAAGGGCAGGAGCAAAAGGCCTCACTGTGTGTGTGTGTGTGTGTGTGTGCACGCACACACACACAAACAGAGTATGCTGGTGGGCAGAGAGAGTGGGGGAGGGGTTGGGGGGGATGGTACAAAGCCAGTTTGAAATACAAACACCAAGCAACCACCTCTGAGCCATTTCAACATGGCTGACACTGCTGCATGGGTAAGGCTGGTCCATGCAGGACTCATGGGTACGGCAAGGACCAGCTGTGGAAGGACAGCTCACAATAAAATGAGATTAAAGTAAACAGTTAGTTTAAAAAAAGAAAAGAAAAAAAAAACAACTAACCACTATGTATGCTCTTAAGAGACATTACATGTGAGCTACATACGAAACACATTAAAGATTTATCAGGTTGCTCTAAACCATTTCTGACAATGAATTAAATTATTTTCTTAGCAGAGCTGTGCAGCAGGGCAGCTCACAGTATTTTATTACAGGTGATATGTAATGCTAGTTAGTTATGCAAATTAACATAATCATTTCCATTTTAGTCTCATTTGATTGGTTACAAAGATGCACGTTGTTTTGTTTTTCCATCCTGCTACACGGCCTTTACACTACATTACTCTATCACGCACACACATTTAAAACCTCATTTAGAACATCTGTTAGGCATATACATGATCCAAAAAAAATCAGGTCTCTCCTGTTTCCATAAAGTTTCAGAAATCACATTACAGCAAAGGCTCCACAAAACTCAACTTGGTTAGATTCAGAAAAAGCTTCAGATTTACACAATAAACAACGAAAAAAAAAACAACCTTCAATCTAAAACCTTTTTACAGTTTAATTTAAAAAAAAAAAAAAAAATCATTCACTTGTAGTAAGATCAAGTCTTTTAGGCAAGTTGGCAATGCAGGCATAAGACAGAATATAGAAGGTAAAGATGACATATGAAGTTACTAGCTTCGGTCATTTCTTGAAATAGCCTGCCTATACTTGTAGGCTCAGTGGTAGATTTTTAAGTGCATCTAGTGCTGGATCCATTCTGGATGTAATCTTTTCAGAAAAGCTGCAGAGGACATATCCTGCTATTAGAAAAAGCTCAATAGGTCAAATCGGTTCTGTCCTGTTTTTGGAACATTCAGTTTTTCAGAACTGCTGGACTGCTGCGTGAACAGGTGCATGATTATAGTAAGTATGTGAACTACAGTACCCTGAGAGTTTGGGTGAACACTTCCAGTGAGAGGTTCAGCAGTTCAGCAAGACAAACAAGTCCTGCCCACAGTGCAGTGGAATGACAAGAACCTCATTCTGTTTATCACCGATCAGAAAGCTGTGGCCACATGTGTACATCCTAAAACCTTACACAGCTATGCTGGCATTCAGACCATAGATTGTCGTGTAACACCAGGGAAAAGAAGGAGGAGAAGTTTGCTGATTTTTTGAAAAAATTAGATTAAATCGTTTTTTCCTTACCACATACCTTTAAAACGGGAAATGAATCAATTTATTCTGTGGTATGAATTATATCTGGAGGTAATCTTAGCTAATAAAACAACAGCAACCAGTGCCAGATGAATTTTTATTTTATAAACTGTCATCAACTCATTTAATGCTCAAGGCAATATTTTTCCAAAATGGTACAACGTAGTGATAAAAACAACATGCTTAAATAGACGGGATGATTTAGTAACTCTAGTTTTTCAGCTGTTTTGTAAACGTGGGGTGTAGATGCAAGTGCAAGACTAAAAATACAGCGCTAGAAGAAAAATGTCATGTTGAGTAGTTATACCCTTCTCTTATATTTATAGAGACATTCGTTTGTTATTAAACTTGATGTTTCTCTTGTTAGTACAAGTTAAAATGCAAAAACAAAGATTAAAAAGAGAGATTTAAAGTCTGCATATAAGTGGTTTATTTCTTTGTAACTGTAAGGGACTGATTTTGACTAAGATGATAGTCTTATAAAAAAAAAAAATCTCAAACTAGCTGATGTATCTATTGGTTATGTCTAAATTTCTTTACATGCAGTATTAACTCATTTCTTTACCAGAAGGTAACACTTGCTGTCTGCTAATCAGGTCTGTGAGTCGATCCCCAGTTTTGTGAGTGTGTGTGTCTGTATGCATTGGATCGAGTGCCATATGAATCTGTGTGAATGAGAGGCTATAGCTTATAATGGGAACGCTGCTGTGAGTGGTCAGAAACACCAGAAAAGTACTAGTTCATTTAGTATCTGGCAGTTGGAGGTAATGGAATTTAAGATGAGGCTATATGTAACAGTTTTCATTGCTGAAAAAGGACTTTGTTAAACTCTCATTTGAAACATGAAACCTGAATCTGCTTTATGCACTGAAAGAGTTCCAACTACCATTTCCTTCTGCTACCATGGATTTAATATGAATAACTTTGCATCTCTGCTGTGTCGTGAGTACCGTGTTCATCCAGAATGTCCTCGGGAAAAAACTAAATAAACACTGAGCCTTTCACCAGCAATCCTGTTTAGTGATTGGTGCCTACATGCATCACAGTGTGTGCCCTCACTAAAAGCGCAGTAATCAGCCACTTCACTGACAACTGAACATATGATTGGTATGATAAAGTGACCTCTGTCTTGCGAGAGTTCCTCAACAACCCCCAACCCACATGACCTGATATCTAATGCTTTGACTGAGGACATCGTGTTGGGCGAGTAAGAGATCTTGTATGGTCCAAGGTTTTACAGACCTGCCAGCCCCCCCCTCCTCCTTCAGCCGTTAAACACTGCGCAACCTTCTGGCTATCAGCACTACATTCCACATTCTTCTTCTTAAAGAACAACAACAACCCTGCCCCGAGGTGCTTTATCCACTGAACAAACCAAACAGCCTCTGAACAGGCAACCACCAAATAGAACAGACAGCTACATATAGATACAACAGCCCAGAACAATCTATAAGTCCCCATCCAACATGTCAGCACATATAGCCTAAGTAGCCTTCTTACTGTATTGCACTGCCCACACATGCTGCTGTAAGCCTGCATCCAAGACATTATGTGTGTGCTGAGAAAGGGAAAGGACAAGACCAACTGGCCGATCATGAGGCACACACACAGACCTCAAATTAACCTCCAGGCCACACTCTGCAGTCCATAGTAATCAATGAAACTAGTCAAACTGACCACTTGACTTGTTCATTTTTTAATTTGTTTGACCCTTGCTACTTGATCTCTGACCTATAATGTTCATTTGACAAAAGCATCAAAAAGTACAGCGGTTACTGTACAATATTTTTACAGGATTTACTGGAGAGACCAGCTTGCCCACATGATCCATTTTCAGCGTAAAACTTGATCAACTCTATAAAAGTAAAGTGATCAATAGTCTCACTCAGTTTCTTCAAGGTTTATGAGATGGACTGGTTTAAACATAATGGATTAAGCAGTTCGCTCATCAAAGCACTGTGCTTTTACTGCGCTGATATCATCAAGTGCTTCAGGCATAACAGCCAGGAGTCCCATTTCTCCTTTAGAGGCTTTTCCAAATTGGATTATAAAGTGCAATACACATTTGCATGTGTCCCGTTCTTAACAATACAGCTTTTAGGTATATTGCTGAAAAACACACCTAAGCTACCCCTCCAGCCAAATTTTGAGGTTGGCAGACAGAGCAGCTGAGCGATACACCTATATGTTGGGCTGGGTGTAGTCTGCCAAAATAACATCTTGTAATCTTTTTATTACAGGCTGCAGTCCCCTGCAACTCTAACCAGAAAATGAAGCCATGAAAACATTTTATCTTACCTTTACTCTACTATCAAAGCAAGAGCTTGAAAAAATATAACAATGCCAACTTGAAATGAATTCACACCAACGATCGCAGAAACAAACAGTTAATGTGCAGCTGAGCTACTGGAAATGTGTGCAAAATAATTTTATCATGTGTAAAATGAAAGACATCAGTTTCCCTACCAACTGGCAAAATATGAGACAACTGACCATTTTTCTACAGCCGTTTTACAAGGGGGTACGTACATTTCGTCAACTGTTAATTAAAGTGGAAATGCTTCCACAGAACTACACTTTGGTTAACAGCAGCCAGTCGAGGAAACGCACATTACTGGCATTCTTGTGCCTTCTTATCGCCATGCCCCTTGGTACTTTAACAGCAGTAATCATGAGGAGCAGAGCCGCCTTCACACCCGAGTACATGCATTGTTTTATTGGCTTGCTTTGAGTTAATGATGAAGTAATTAACGTCCTGATGTGATTTTTTTTCCGCCTTTTTTAAAAAAATGAGGATGCTTATTTACTGACAGAAATCAACGACAGTGCAACAGTGTTTCTATAAAACAGTGCAGTTATAGGTCAGAGTGTAACGTGACACCAACGCTGTAGCCGATTACAAAGATGGTAGCTCTATAGCACCAGCGCACCTATAGTGCTTCTAAAACGTACACCCCACTGCATCGCTAGAATCGACGTTTAAAAAGCAACGTTTCAAACTAGGCTCTGCATGCATCCAACATTTTAATGGGTATATTTGCAAGACAATCCAGTTAAATGATTTTAATAAGCCTCACATAAGACCAAAGTGGCTTAACCTACATATAAACAATAAACAAGTGGTATCGATACCATCTACGAACATCTCAAAGACTATCAGCTGATTGCGCAAAAAAAACATGCGTAAAATCCACAGAATCTGCCCCGATCCATTTACCACACAAAGTGCCATTCAATACCAGCTGAAGAGATCTGCTTTGCTTACGCGAAAGCGATTGAATTTAAAGAGATTAAACTAATCAGCTTGCAATTTTGTAAACAATTCACTGAACACGTTGGACTGCAAAACTGAGAAAATGAGGTGAAGAGTAGAAACGTTTTAGCGTTCATATACAACGTAGCGACGTGCCGTCCGTGGACCCTTTCTGTCCCCCTGATGTGCTTTGCCAACCTGGTAATTCTTTGGTACACATTCGTCCTGTGGGACATCTCTCGTAAGCTCACGACGCCTAAATAAAAATATAAAAGGAGCACACCGTTCGCAAACGGCGCATTGTTACAGGTTTGGGCAGAGACCGCGATATGTTCGAACAAATAATGTGGGAATCCTCGGCTTGCCAAGCAGGCTGGTAGAGCCCCTTTTTGTTGGCACGCCGTGGAAAAAAACACCAGCGTAACAGCGAAAACCTCTGCGATTCTTGCAGTGGGTGGTAGGAAACGATCCGATCAAAAAACGACAGAAATACGGCTCCGACACACATTTACACGCCGCGGCAAAAGGAAAGAATTCATTTTAAATACCTTCTTACATCGGTATGGTCGTTCTCAAGCGGTCTTTACCATCCTCTTGCTCATCTCACAGCCTTCGGGACGCCATGTTGCAAGCTTATGACGTTAGCTTCCTCACCCCTGACCCACATTTGAATAGAAACCAGCCCCAAAGTGCAGCAGTGAAAACATCCTAATGTGGGAGGGTTTTCACTTTCTTACAGCAGGAATCTTACTAACTTTACCTGCAAGATGGCACAGAAGGAAACAAAGAGTGCTATTTTATTTCATTGTGTTCAAACACCTTAAGGCCTTCTCCTCCGAGCAAAACGACCCAGTTATAATCCTACCATCCTGCTGTGTGCAGGTAAATGCTCCGTGAGATGCCTGACTTTAAAACTAATTTTTGTAATACGTGTAATCTATGAAGGGACTGTGACGGGGAAAGAAATAGAAGTAGGGAGTTAAGTGATGTGCAATTTTAGAATCGATTTACTGAGACTTGAGGGGTATTTTTGTATGTGGTATCAGGGATTGTACACGAAAAGCTGTCGTATGTTTTAAAGCGGACTGTGGAGTGTATCCTCTTTTATCTGCAAAGGCCTTCACTTCTAAAATATGCCAGTTCAGTGCGCAATGCACTGGTGATAATACATACCACAACCACCACAGAAAACAGCATTAGACTTGATAAATCTCTTTATCAGCTGGACTTAAGACGGCTGCATTTTCTTAAAAACCTCAAGCCTCAGTATCTTAATAATGATAAGGGGAACCCACTGACTTTCTGTCTATTTTTCATATTTTTAAATAAAGACAACGTAGCTTAAATTTGTGTAAATGCCTGTTTTTGCAGTTATCTTAATTCATTTATTTATTGTTTTGTTTAATGGGACTGTGATGCCTGGTGACAGAACTGGCTTAATGTTTTTTAAAAAATATATACGAAAGCAAGTGAAAAGCAGAAAGAGAGGTTCAGAAACTGGACCAGATGTGCGGAAGTGTTGCGATACGCAGGCTCCTCCTCTTAGCAAAGAGAACCAGGCTTCTTATTGCCTCACTGATAGATTTCACTGAAACACGACTTATTCAGAATAGTTGAAGAGTATGCAGATGTTAATAATGAAAATCTTAAAAACGCATTAGCTGCAAGGGGTTGGATCCTCTCGGAATCATTCGCCGTTTCCCAAGTAAAACCTTTTATGTTTTGTGCTTACATTGTGCCGGTCACATTCCGTGGAAGTCGGCGTTATGGCGGCGTGCCAAAGGCCACTTCTGACACTGTGTGGTTGCCGCGGAAACTGCATACTCAGCGCGAGAGGTTACGTAATCAAGGTGCTCTTAGGTGCTCCACGTAAACACAGGCAGAAGATTCCCAGCAAATGTATGTGTGTGAAAACTGTTTAAAATCTGCTAGAACTCTTCTACACCAGCCTACGTTCACTGGAAATGTACATAAGAAATCATTTATCAGACTACAGTTTGTGTTATGCGGTGTTGGATCGTTTGTCCAGCTATGTTTGTAATTTAAGAAATGTAGAAATTACTAATTATTGTTTGAAAATTAAATTAAAACTTTGTTCATAATTTAAATAAACTTACAAGATTCTGCCACACTTTACTTTGTAATTGTTTATTCAGTTGGGCTATTAAATAAAGAAAACTAGAGTCGAAACACGTCCATTTTCATTGTGAAGTCCATGATAAGACAACATCTTCCAAGAACGTGTCGCGTTTTACAGTTGATTTCCATTCATAATGGAGAAAATAATACATTTTTAACAGTTTGCCTGCGGTGGCATGTTGACATCCATCCATTTAGAAATGATCCAACTCTAAGGAGGGACTCGGTGTACAGAAGGACTAAATTTTACTTGTTATTAACAGAGGAGGAGCTAGAAATTGTTTTTTTCACTCTATAAACATGATGAAGACTTTCAATCAAGAGCCAACAAGAAGAAGAAAAAAACACGTCTAAAACATAAAATGTCACAGTTCATACATTTATACCAGTAAGCCCTGAAAAATGATATATAATTAGAGGAGCATTCAAAGTAACGGCTTACATATTGACAGCAAACAACAATTCAAATAAAACTGGTTTTATGTGCATCCTTTCTGGCCTCAGGCGTGAGCCCTATCGCGAAAAGCATATTTGAATGGCACTGTATAATTTCTTAATGAGCTGACTCGTGAAACACAACCGGCCTCTCACCTTTTCCCACGGCAGGGTCTCCACACTTTGGCGAGCAGCGTTGCCCTGAGCGCAGAGCACCCTCTAATGTACAGAATGGGGGTCAGGGCAGCATTAACTCGGGGCAAAATGCGAATAGGGTCAGTGCCCTCATTTTTAAAGGTATAACAGGTCGTGCCAATGAAATTACAAATGATAATATGACAAAATATAGGAAGCCAAGTCCCCAAGAAGAACACCACAACCACCAGTATGAGATACACCGACGAACGCTTGCTGTCTCTCTCCTCGGAGGGCTGCTCCCTCTCCAGCTGAAACCTGGCAATGATGAACAATCGGATATTGAGCACTATCATTATGATAACTAGGAATATGTTCGCGACAAAAGTGCCAAAGCCTGTGACCTGTTTGGCAACACCGACAGTGACCAGGTTCTTCACAGCGACGATTAAGAAAGCGTAGGCCCAGTAGGTAACGATGACCATCACGGTCATGTTTCGGGTCATGCGCTGGGAGTATTTAAAGGGGGACGAGATGGCGTGGTATCTGTCCGCCTGCGCGGCCAGGATAGCCATGAAAGACAGTCCTAGAAATGTGGGAACAATGTAAAAGGTTTTCGTGGGGGAGTCAAAGGCATCCCTCACATCGAGAACACCAACATAATAATAAGACACTCCCGTACAAATGTCACTGAGGCAAGTGCTCAGCATGTACATGAAGCGGTTCTCGCTGCGCAAAGCTGTGTTCAGCAGGATGGAGAGAAACACAGACACGTTGAGGAAAATGATGGTTGCCGCCAGGAAAACGCTGAAAAGGAACATCAACACGTTGCCAAAGTTCGTGAGGGGCAGCACAAGAGTCAAAGGGCGGCTGGTGTTTCTCATCAGGGCGGAGAAGACGTGGGTGCAAAAATAATAATAATAATCAGGCTTTCATCGCATGACAAATGCTGGCAGTTTTGCAGCTGTGCCCGAACAGCACAGTGGGGTTACTTCAAGCTCGATTTATGTAGCAAGCACAGTCAGTCTAAGAGGAAGACGTCAACCTGAGTGACTTCAACTCCCAAGGAGAGCAAGCCCACAAGGTTCAACAAGGTTAACACTAATGGGCCTAACAATAGTGTTAACTTCTACAGATAGATAGATAGATAGATATTAAAGGTTATGTAAAAGAGAAATAAATAATCACATTTAGCAAACCACCCTTTTACAGAACCGTTCATGAACAGCTGACCCTATTTTATAGATATATAAATACATATTCTATAAATACATACATACATATATATATATATATATATATATATATATATATATATATATATATATATATATATATATATATATATATATATATATATATATATACAGCACAGCTGATGTAAGGCCTTTTTGTATTTCCTGAGTGCAACTTTAAGATCAGAGAGGTTTTTAAAAAAAACTAGTAGTACGTCCAGTAAATGTTTAGTGATATAATTCTTCTTTTTACGTCGTCTTTCTTTACTGGAACTTCAGCTGTAGTTGTAAATTTGTCTGTAAATCTACGTCTGTTTCTTTAGGTTTATATTCCAGGGCACAGAACAGAAATTAGAAAGCAACAGAGTGAACTCTTCCAATGTTAAATCTTCTGCTTTGCAACCACGGGTCAACCGGGGAAAAAAATGACATATATTTTTTAAAATTGTTAGTTTTAATAAAAATAATCTCTCTTGCTCTTATCTCAGCTACAACTCTCTAACGAAAGGCCCTAAAAGCACATTCCTGCTTACTTATCAGTACATCTGAAACAAACACACTGATAAGAACCCAAACTGATGTTTTAAAGATTACCTTACCAGCTGATGGTGTCAAAGAAAACTGTTGTGGTTCGAAGGTTAATACAGCAACATGTTTATTGCTCCCCCTTGTGGCTAAAAGTCCGATATTACAGGCTGGTGTTTCTTGGTCGGATGATGCAGCCGCAGACGACAGACGTCATAGGCCTATGCCTACATAAAGACTAAAAGTTAGCAAATAATTAAAAATAAAAACAAATAAAAACAAATAAAAACAGATTTTATGTAGGGAGACCGGGGATAGTTGTAACGTGGGTCAGTTGTAGCACTTCCAATTTCTGCAATCAGGGCTAAGTTTCAGATGATGTGATTCATCCTGTACATGCCCAATTCAGTTCTTCTATCACATGTGAAAAAATAGCACATTTTGGCAAACAAAGACAATTTAAGAAGAAAGAAAGTAATTTGTATGCCAAAAAGTAGGGTGTTTTTTTTAAAACTTTATTTCCATTTCTAATAGCATTATCTGCTTTGCAGTTAAACTCGTCAAACTTAAATTATGTTATTTGCATGTCTAAGGGGATATATTCTGTGTAGGTCTTTAGTGCTAATGTTTTAGCCGTTGGCTGTAATGTTTGCTAGTTCATAGCTATAGGAGTCTGGGTCTGTTGTAACAGCAACAGTCTGGGTTAGTTGTAACAATAATACAAATGTAATAACTTACCACACTATTACTTTAACTTAATAAACAAGTTGGGGCAATGACATCAGCAGAGAGAGGTTCACTGGTCATTTTGTATATGCGTTTAATGCCATTGGCAACACAATTCCTCCAATGTTTGTGTTCTGACGCATACGTTATGCAGACCACTTTTTCAGAGATGGGACAGTAGGAAGTATTGGTAGTGGAAATAAATCAAGCTGGGTGCAAGAAATAGACTTCCTGATTTTTCTGAAGCACTTTTCAAACCACACCAAGGTCAGCCATGAAAAAAAGAGTAATTGGACATCATGGACATCGCAGTGGAATTGCGATGCTGGTGCACAACTACATTTTTTCAGCTTCACTGTTATGTTCAAAAGTTGGTGCAAGAGTTGTAGGTTACAATGCCCACTGAGCCAATGAGGCCAAACTCAAGAAAGACCAACCAAAACTTATGAGATATTCAGTTTTTGAAAATTCCATAATTAGTCTTTTTTGGGGGGTTGGAATAGCAAACACACATAGCTACGTAAATAGTTCTAAGTGCATGATTGTGTTGAATAAAAAAGATTACATGTTAAAATTTTGTCAGCATCCTTATTTCATTGTGTTACATTTCACCCCAGGATATGTTACAACTAACCCAGACTATGGGGTTAACATTTCACTCTTTGTGTTTGAGACCATACCATGCAATGGGTAATTGTGCTGCAGAGAAAATAGCTGTACTATTTAATAGCAGAGACATGTAAATACTTTGCATTACATTTTGAATCCACTACCTTAAAAGAGCTCCAAGCTACAGACAGAAATATTAAAAATGTTACAACTATCCCCGGTCTCCCCTAAACTCCAACTTTTAAAAGTCTGGATTAAAAGCAATTACAAAGTTTCTTCCAGTTTTTGCGTCCATGTTGTACTCTATAAACTAGGAGTATTGTTTTCTCGCTAGTCAAAACGTCTGGCTTAATTGCAGTGAAAAGCACGTAACAAATCTCCAGGGGCGCCCAACAGATGACCGTTGGAGGCCCCTGTAGTGCGGCAGCATGGAGTAGGCAAATATAAGAATAACATACAGTATTTCTGACAGATTGAACAAAATTTACCAGGCCACATTTGAACACCAGGTAGTGCTTTTTCTATTGTCGAAGCCACAGACTACAAACTATAAGTCCCTGCTAGTGTGTTATTAAAACGGCGATAACTGCGGGAGCTATCCAGGGTACTCAGGATTTCATTATCATTATAAGCACCGGAGCTTTACATGATTCTTTCGGGAGCTGAGTTTATTGAACACTGGCAGCATGTGGGGGGTGGAAGTCGTGGGCAAGAGAAGTGTGCCCGTTCTTTAACAACTGCATATAATTAGATATCAGAGAGAAGGATGTATATTTTTTGTCGCATAAACTCTTCCTAACCTGAGACTGAATCTGTGAGACTTCATTTATTACTTTAAGCCCACACTACTGTGGCGACTCATTCTCCATCTATAACTTATCTTGTGAGAGTGGAGGCATTATCAGGATATGCATCTATGTAACTGTACTGTACTTAAGTCTACTTTTTATAGTGCTTGAAGATGTTGGCAGGTGGAAATGGGCTCAGTTTGAACTGCGGGGAACCACCACTTTGCGGGGGTTTCCGTTTGCATGCCAAAAAAGTGATGTCTAATGTTTCCTTTTGCTGGTACACAAGCAGTAGTAAACAAGATTGACGAAGGTGTGCAAGATATGACTTGTTTTTAAGTATCTTTATGACATCGTTGTACCCACTCAGTGTTCTACATTATAATCAGATTAGCCACTTAAAAGATTTTTGCAGAACAGACTGTGTTACGTCCCCACGATGAAGGTCTAGGGGTGTGTGTGGGGACTGGTAACAAATGGGTTCAGAACAGAATGAAAGGAGAACAGACAGAGGTGTTTAGTAAATAAAATAGTTTTTATTATAGTTAAACTTAATGTAAAGAGCCAGCAATGCCGTTTTACCAATAACACTAGAAAAAGAAAAATGTTGCAACAACAAAGAACATAACCAAACAAAAAACTCCACACCACGAGGAGGCACTTCCAGGGGCCCACAAGCTCACCCTGTCACTAGCAGCAGCTAGCTTTACTGCTGCCGAGGCCCACAAGCCCACACTACTCATATGTAGCAGCTACACTGCACACTTCTTCCACAACTCCACACCACAGGCAGGACAATCACACACCTAGAACACAAAGCGGAGACGCCAGAGAAAACCACCCTCCTACATCCAGTTCATCCCCAGCTTATATGACCTCAGAGAGGCAATTGCTGACTGGGCCCAGGTGGTAAATGAGGCCAATGAGCAGCAGCTGTGTCCTGGGGAGAAGAGCAAGAGAGGAAGAGGAGGAGAGAAAACACCACAACCACACAAGAGCAGTTTCAGGAGGCCCAGCTAGGGCCGTAACAGACTGTGTTGTGTTTGTTGCTGTTTCTGCTGCCCTCTGAGACTGATCTTGAAAAATACATTTTTAATGTAAATGAGACTTGCTCAAAAGTGCAGCTTCTATACCTTATGACAGGAATGTTCTTTCTGCTTCAAGAGGACTTTATATCATAAGTGTTTGACCAATTATATGCCAACAAGAAATTTACAACAGCTTAAATACAGGAAGCCACTTTTTGGCATACCGGATACTTTAGGTTTAAACACAATGAGTACCAACTAAAAAAAGTGCTGCAGAATGCTAAAAAGTTCAGGCAAAGTTAATATAAATGATAATAAAGACAATTTTTTCAGAAATATTATGAACAAACATAGCTGAGTATTGTAAAATGTTAAGTTGGCCTTTTGAACAAAGGAGATAAAATATTTTATTTATGGATCACCGACATGAAAGGTTATGGCAGCAAGCCCCAAACAGCAAAAGCTACAAACTTGACCAAAAGCTAAGGATCCATTTCTATTTTTTTTAACACAGAATATAAAATGATTCTTGTGACTAGGCCTATCTTATTGATTCCACAAAGTAAGTAAGTTCTAAACGTCACTTAACCCATGTCAGAGCCACCAAGCCTCCAGAGATCAGAAAGTTTGAGCAGCAGTTTGTTGGACCTATAAATATGAGTGCTCGACTTCTTGTGGAGCTCCAGGATGCTCTATAACGCCAGCGTCATCCTGTCGGTGGATTTCAACAGTCCGGAAGACTTCCTCATCTTCACCTTCCACATTGTTTTCGCCACGTGTGCCGTGCTTGTAGCCGGCTCGGTGATCATCGGGATCACCTCCACTCGATCTCTTCGAGCCCAGAACCGCTTCGTGTTCATGCTGAACACCAGCATCAGCGACACTCTGACCGGCTTCTCCGTCTACTATCTGGGGCTCTTTGACGTCCAAGAGGGCTATCCCTCGAGGAATGGGACATTCTACATTTTGCCATCATTTTTAGGTGTCAATGTGTTAACCTTCCTCTTTGCTCAGATTGACCGCTACTTTGCCGTTTGCCATCCGTTCTTTTACAGTCGCTTCATAACGAGATCTGTTGTCATTATAATCTGTGCTTTCTGCTGGATTTACACATACTTTATTCTCACTGTGCAGAACTTGGTGCCCATCTCAAAGGCGGCTCAAATAAACGCGTTTGGTGTGATGACTCTACAGGTTATAGTGCTCGTTAAAGTGCTCATGACAATTAAACTGTACATCATAGCCAGGAGTCACGTTGTGAGAGAGGCGCCTAGTGCCGAGAGAGACAACAAGAAGGAATCACTGCACATCATTGTGTTTGTGGTTATCTGCTTCTTGGCGCTGTGGTGTCCCTCGTTTGTCAATATCATTGTGAGGCAGTTGACGAGAGAAGGTCTCAGGTTTAGGAATGAAGCCACTAACGTGTTCGCCACGATGGCACGCTTAAACGCGCTGGTAACCCCTGCGGTGTACATCTGGGGCAGCCCTGCGCTTCGGAGGGCCGTGTGGAGAACGGTGTGGTGGATGGTCTGTCCCAGGCGCAGTGCAAGGTAAGACGTGGTCCAAGTAGCAAGTGTTACGTAGAATTACCGTTTTATGTCAAACAATATGCTGCTTGTGAATAAAAAGACATTTTATCCCTTATCTCCCCTTCTTCGCACCGGCACCCTACCTCTCTCCCGCTTTCTCTCTCTTTCTCTCTTCCCCCTCCCCCCCTCTCTCTTCTCTCTTGCAGGATTGACTCTAACTCTGATGGGATGACAAGCAAAATAAGGCAGCCAACATCAGCATCATCATAAGTTATAATAAGGATAAAATACTAAGAGCCCATCTGATGGGCCACATGTTGCGGTCACTTTTGAGTTTATGCGTTTTCTCAGTCTCAGTGTTTTGATTTTTCAGACAAAACATAACGAAGCTGGGCTCCTGTTCTCTTGTTCTGATTCAACTATGTCATAAAAATGAAACTGCTGTGATTCAACTATCCTAAACTAGACAGACTGCCACAGAGCAGTCTATCACGTTTAGGATAAAGCGTTTAATTTCTATATTTAAAATCTTTGTATTATTTGTTTGTTTTTACTTATTACTCGCAGTACGCACATTTATTTTTTATTGACCGGCATTTGGGATCAGACTGCAAAGGTCTTTGGTCAGTTGTAGGCTACACATCGAATAAACCTGAATCCACAGCCAAAAAGATGGACTCCACTAAAACCTCTGTAGCAAACAAATAACTTTCACAATCTAATCGTTTAAACTCCAGGCTATAACAGCAGAAAATGTACATCAGGATCCGAATAATCTTTAGGTTTAGTTCATTGATATTCGGATAGAATTCAGCATTTCCGACTGGATCCAGCTTCCTGTTCACTGGTGCAGCACATTCAGCACCACGTTCAGCGTCTTGGCGCTGACACCCGTAGGTTCAGCACCAAGGATAGCCCCATAGCCTAGTTTTGTTTTTAAGTCATTGCAGTGACTTAAAAACAGTGATGCTAAACTTTAACTATATTTAGACACAATAAATGAATATTACAAACGCATATTTCGTGGTCAGTTGACCACGAAAGGAAAGGGAAGTCTTTATCACACATGACAATAAGTTTCATCGGACACGTTTTCGAGGTTGTTTTTTATCAACACATGACAACTTATATGTGTCAACGCTGGCGGACTGAGAGAAATTGAGTGAAAAAGAAGAAAACTACACGTTTACTAAAAGGAAAATCAAAGTGAATTATTTTATTATATTGTTTTAAAAATGATAAATATAATGTTCGCATTAAACAGCTCAAAAACTGAATTTTAAGTTGTGCACTTTAAATGTGCACTCAATATGAAAAGTAGCTGCAGTTTGTACAGTTTGGATACACGTTTTGTATTTGAAATAAATTATTTAAAGGCAGATATTTTAAGTATCTGTGTCCTGATATTTTCACTTTAATATCATAACATTTACTCCTTGATAATCCTTAAATGCTTGTTAATATCGAAGTGGCACAACGTTCGTGGTGAATATGTTTTTCATTATAGTGTAAATGAAAAAACTGTGATATAGATACAGTTATGGAAGCAACTGGGTTGACTCAGCTCACCTAAACATACAATAAAGCTTTCTTTACATACAGTAGCAGTAATCTTCTCAGGAATAAATAGCAACGGTAAGTTTGTCAGTAAAACTGATACAGTTTATTATGTGATAGCGGACATTTTGGAGTCTTTTTCGTTTGTTTATTGATGTTCTTTAAAGAGTATTGAAGGGACACTTGTCCCATCTGTCAGGCTTTCTGAATAATACGATAATAATAATAAGAATTCATTTCATTGACATTTTGTCTTTTTGAATTTCTGCTTTCCAAGATTTCACTGTGTAGGAGACCTCAGAAAAAGTGTATAGCACCAAATAGCTGTGGATAATTCAAATTTACCAAGCCCCTCTCATTCATATATAGTATGCATTTACCAAGTAATTTACTTTACAAGGTATAAACTGACTTTACTGACTTGATTCTTGATTCTTGACTGTTAGTCTGTAGATGTCCACAAGAGCATGTATTGCTGGATTTTTCTATATTTTACTGATTATTTCTGTAACACAAAATGTTAAAAAATTTAAACACTTTGCAAGCCAATATTTATGACTTCTTAAAAGCCAAACGAGTGGCCTGGATGTCCAATATAAATAAATGATTCACATATTTCTCTGTCCCGTGCTTGCGTTAGAATGTGTTTTGAACACATTTTGGCGACCTTATAGTTCCCTTTTTCTGATCACTTCTCTTGTGTGACAACTACTGCTGACAAAGGACTGACTGTATGCGTTTTTAGAAAGTCTCTTAAATCCATGCTTCTGTCAACTGTTTTGTCAAAAAAACAAATATCAAAATGCAGTTTATAAAGGGACGTTTGTTGGGTGTAATTGAGAAAACTGAACAAGATAGAGCAATACGATGTTTGTCGTGTCAGTTAAAATAAACAAATATGATTTAACAGGATTGAAACGTGAGATTAAGCCATGCCTCCTGAGAGATACAGTTTGGCTTTAGCGCAGTGTCTTATTGAGCAGCTCTATAAAAACGTTGTTGTCGGTATGCGTCTCTGACACAATGCTGCTCATCAACATCACTGATTCTCTGACTGCAGGAGTGCCTCTGTCGGTCGACTTCAGTCATCCTGTGGATTATCTCATTTTCATTTTTCAGATTTTATTTGCCACAACTGTTGTTTTCGTAGCAGGGCCTATAGTCGTTACCATTTTTGTCACCAAAGAGCTCCGCCGACAGAACAGGTTTATTTTCATGCTGAACACCAGCATCTGTGACACGCTCATCGGGTTTTCAGTGTACTATGTCGGTTTGTTTGATGTTCAAGAGGGATATCCATCCAGAAATGGAACTTATAACATGTTAAACTATCTCCTTGGGGTAAATTTATTAACATTTTTATTCGCGCAATTTGACCGCTACATTGCCGTTTGTCATCCTTTCACGTACTCTCGCTTCATTACGAGGGGCGTGGTGATTTCTGCAAACATCTGTTGCTGGTTTTATGTCTATTCTCAGGCGGTTATTTCGATTTTCTTGCCCTATTCCAAAGCAACACAACTGTACGTGTTTGGTATCGTAACCTTTCAAATCATAGTGTTCACCAAAGTGGTCATGACTATTAAACTGTATGTTGTTGCCAGGTACCAGCTGGAAAGAGACCCCCCTAGTGCAGAGAAAGAAAGCACCAAGGAATCATTAAGAATAATCATTTTTGTTGTCATAACCTTCTTATTGTTGTGGTGTCCCTCCTTCGTTAACATCGTCCTCAGACTGGTTGTAGGGAGAGGGCTGATATTTAGGAATGATGCTACCAATCTTTTCGCCATCATGGCTCGATTTAATGCCGTGTGCACGCCGGCCGTCTACCTGTGGGGGAGTCCCACTTTAAGGAAAGCCACGCTGAGGACGGTGTGGGGGAGACTGTGCCCAAAATGCAACAGCAGAAAAATCTTGTTTCAATGAAACAAGTAAAAATACACCTCATCTCATTCACAATGCTTGAGCCAGCCTATTGAATAAAAACAAAATGTTTAAATAAATCGCCACTATTTATTTATTTTTTTTAAATTTTCATTAAGGTTAAAGAATCTATTTTTATGAAGGTCAACTTTTTTACTGTAGCGTTTCTTATTTTGCTCAGGTGACACAGTTGACTGAGATGTGGATATTCACATTTTCTTCGTTTATGATCAACTTTCTGTGTTTTCTAACATGTTTCTGTATTTAATACCTTCTCATTATAAACAGTCTTAGAAATTTTGAAATGTATAAACTCTGATTATTTTTATCTTCTCATTGGAAGCACGGGGACTCCATACCAGTCGTCTGAAATAAATAATTACACTAATGTGAGCTTTTTTTCTGCAGCAGGATTTGTCTCGTTTGTTTCGAATCCTTAGTTTGGTTTGTTTGGTCAACTCTTGGGCTCCGAGTACTGCATGAATGAATAATGAAAGGCAATACTGTGATGACTGTCGCCATTTCTTCCTTTCTCTTTCTTTCAGCATTAGATCTGAACTGAAATAAACATGTGAGTCTTTTATGCTAGAAACGACATAATATGCGGAGCGAGTAGATTAAATTGTTCATATCATGTTCAAGTGAAGTAAGTCAATAATATAGCAATGTTAAATCCCGCGACAGCGCACAGGATTTCAGTCTGGCGCGCTTTGGATCGTGGTTTGAGGAAGGCATCCACCTCAGTCAAGTCGAGCAGCCGCCTCTACTTTTTTTGGTATACCGAAAAAAGTCAATTGAGTGGTTGTTACATTAAAAACGTCTATCTTGTAATTTGAACACAAAAATTTCATGTTTCTATCTTGAACGTAATTAAATCATGTATCTGTACGAAATCAACAACTTAATTTATTATTGTTGAGATGACATGATACAATAGTGGTTAGTTGCTGGACTCAAGAAATTAACAAGATCACACGAGATTTCAAACTGCAGGAAAATCACTGGAGTTATAAGAGGCAGACAACTAGACACACACCACGTGTATGCTATTGCTTTTTATTGTGGTTCAACCTGTCAAGGACAAAAACGTACAGAAAATTCTGCATTAAGCCTGGATTGGTGGCATGGCGGTTTGTGCTGTCGCCTCCCAGTAAGCAGGTCATGGGTTCACATCTACAACCTGGCTAATTTGCAGTGGTTTCTCTCTGGGTATTCTGATGTCCTCCCACAGTTAAAAGTCAGTTAGCTTAGGTTAATTGGTGATTCCAAATTCCCGGTGAATGTGGGTGCAAATGGTTGTTTGTCTCTATGTCATACACTGGTGAGCTGTCCAGGGTGTACCCTACCTTGTAACCCTATCACTTCATGGTTATACCCCAGTAACCCTGCAACCAGGATAGGAGGACGGTAGTTGTTGTAGAGCCACTCAATTTTTATGGTAACCAGACTCTAGACTTTGTTGAACATTATGTAATATGAAGACAACATGTATTATTTAAGTGACCAAGTAGTACTGGGGTAAAAGCTATTGAATAGTGTTGAAATAAAATGACAAAATTGTGAAGGATTAAAATATTCCAAGAGCTCAACTTTCTTCATCTAAACATGTTTCAATCACGTTTTATCAGCACAAAATGCACAGGTTTATTGAATATGAATAAGATATTTCTGCCAAAGCAAAATATTTGTGTGCAACCAATGTCCACTATTGAATCAACTAAATCCAACATGGCCTTTTTTTCAGTGTAGTTATATGACGATTCCATTATCCAAATAAACATTCAACAATCTAAAATCAACAAGACACTGCTGTGCTGTGTTAATATTTTTTACTCAGAAAAAGAAGTCCAATGTCCAAAGCTTGAAGGTTGCGTTGCACGGTTCATCTATCCAGTTTGGCTAAACAAAAGATCAATTTTTGATGTTTCTTGGTGCTTCTCCTGCTCTGGTAAAAAAAACATAGGCCCACCCCAATGCATGCTGGTCCTATACCAGTCCCTTTACTTATAGAAAATGGCCCAACAGTTTTTCCTGACTTAACAAGATAAACAACAAAACAAAACAAAAACTGAAGCACGTATTAAACTACAAAAAATCTCTATATAACCCCAAAATATAAGTAAACCAACAACAAACTTTAACAAATTTGAAAACAGCAAAAATAAAGAATAAATAGCTCCAACACTAGTAATAAAGTTTACATTAAATTCTGGGCTGACAAAGAAGGTGCAGGGTTTCAAAATGAAAAACATAAAACCTTTTGTTTTTAAAAACTTCCCTTCACTTGATCCCAGCGAAACAAATACACAAGCATATTAAATGCAAAAGAAAAAGAAAAAGATGTAAAAAGAAAAAAAGAGAAAAAAAGAGAAAAACGACAAAGCGAAAAATCTGAAATGAGCAATGCTTTCTGACTTTGCTGCAGCTGATGCTATAAGTGCATATCCCGTCAGTGCTAGTGGCAGCTGGCCCACAGTATAAGTCACACACGAAAGGACGAAGTAGCCGCCATGATGTCACCGGTAGTGAAGTCCTATTTTTATAACATAACTGTAAAATCAGACTGCAGGCCAGTTCATTAACAACTTGAGACTGACAAGTCATACGCCCTGATTAATCCTGACTCAAGTTTACGAAATTAACTTCATGTCGTCATTATAACCCGAGTTTAAGTATTTTCGAAATAAAAGCATGAGGCAAGATGTTCTCTTTAACTTCTGGATAAAGTTTATTTGCAATCTGGAGATCTGCCCTTGGTGGCGATTTAGAGGAATACATGTTTCAATACTTAGATGAATTAAACAAGAAACGGAGTGAATCTAGAGGCCACAGAGAGAGAACTTCTACTCTTATTCCAGCGTGCAGTGTAATATTTTTAATAAATACACATATAATTTTGAAGTAGATTGCAATAGGTCAAGGCCACAGTCAATATAAAACAGCAGTTAAAGGTTAAGTCATGGTATTGCATTTACATTTATATGCAAAAGTCTGACTACAAAAACGGAAGGATGTCCAGGCATGCAAAAAGCTGTGGGTTATTGTTACCAGAGTTTTATACTGAAACCAGCGTGAGACCTTACCTCACCCTCTCATGCTATCTATTACGGGAGATGTGAGTGGGGGTTGGGGTGCCTGAGAAAAGATCTCAAGACTGCATTTTAAGTGGGTCACTTTAGATTAAATCTATAGCCTGTGGTGTGCTGGTGTGTAAAAGCACAATATCAAAGAGCCAGTCAGGGCCAACGTAGGCTGCTTTGACTTTTATAGCGTAGAGTTTCAGACGAATTTGCATCTACACATACCCACAGTGTAGATTTAAGGAGATAATTTAAAGGTCTCTTATATGGGATTTATACTATGCTCAACAACCATGACAGCGGCTTAATGCTTCCCCCTCTTAAACAGATGATGGAGGTCACAAAATGCTCACTGATAAAATTCTGTTACGTTATACGGACTATGAATGCAGGGACTTGTCCACTATAGCTGGACACACATTCCAAAATGAATGCCCATCACTGCACTTAAGCTCATTAAGGAAACCTGCATACATTATCAATTACTTTATCTGCTTGTTTTTTGTTTTGTTTTTTACAACAGTTCCATTATAGGTTGAGGACCAAAACTCGCCAAATCGCTATAAAACCATTATATTCTTCTGATAAATAATTATTATAATTATCTGATAAATGGTTTAGCTATAATATTTGAGGGTTTCCGCATGAGGCAGTTTATAGGGGCCAAAAAAACAAACAAAACACACGAGTAGAGTTCCTTTGTCATCTCATGAGATTAATCCTGTGACTTCATTGCGCACATAAGAGTGTTCTCAAAAGCCACTTGCGCATAAACAATGCGCCTCTCTAACATGACAGAATCTTTGGGCAGGGCTGTGCCTCTGTCGGTGGACTTCAGTAAACCCGAAGATTATTTCATCTTCATTTTCCAGATTTTATTTGCCACAACTACTGTTATGACAGCTGGAACAGTAGTCATCGGCATCTTGTCCACCAGAGCTCTGCGCATTCAAAACAGATTTATTTTTATGTTAAACACTAGTATTGCTGACACGCTCATCGGGTTTTCAGTGTATTATCTCGGTCTGTTCGATGTCGATTTGTCTAGAAACAGAACCTACTCTGTTTTATCTTCCCTTTTAGGCGTTAATGTATTAACGTTTATGTTCGCGCAATTTGACCGCTATTTTGCTGTGTGCCACCCATTTATCTACAGCCGCTTCGTAACGAGACAATGTGTGATATGCATTAATGTTTACAGCTGGGTTTACACTTATGGCCACTTGATCATCAGGAATATACTACCCCTTTATCAAGCTATACAAATGTATTTATTCACCATTCTCGTGTTTCAAATCATAGTGCTTGTCAAAGTGGCCATGACATTGAAATTGTATCTCATTGCCAGGTACCAGCTTGAAAGAGATCCTCCCAGCGCCGAGAAAGAAAGCAAGAAGGAATCTTTGAGAATAATCATTTTTGTTGTCATAAGCTTCTTGGCGTTGTGGTCTCCAGCTTTTGTGAATATTACAATTAAATTAATGACAGGAGGAGGTTTGAATTTTAGAAATGAGGGCACCAATTTGTTCGCCATCATGGCTCGTTTCAATGCCTTGTTCACACCATCTGTGTACATCTGGGGGAGTCCGGCTCTGAGAGAAGCCGCGATAAAGACTGTGTGGGGGAAAGTGTGCCCTAAATGCAGCAGGAGGTAACTGACACAATGCCAGCTCTGTTGTTTTTTAATCCAGATGATGCAGTCAATACTCATTTCAATTCTCTTTCTTTCAGAGTCGCCTCTTTTCCTGTGAAGTCGTGTGTCAACAGGTGTAGTCCTGCCGGGACCCACTGATGCGACTTTCTGTCACTTCTGTTTTTTTCTCCCCAAATAGAGGAAATAAAATATGCACATTTAGCTTAATCGCTTGAATTTCATTTGACACTTTAATAGCATTTAATGCAATAACATTAATAATGACAAACTTTTTTCTACAGTTGTTATCATAATATTAAGGGTCTGATTTAGCAAAGGTTTGCGCCAGCCCCAAACCCTCTTTTGGCATCAAGTAAGTTCCTGTTGGGGGTTAAGAAGAGGAATGGGGTCAGTTTTGCGACTGAAAGCTTTGGGGCAAAATTAGACTGATGATACGATTTTTTTTGGAGCAAAAAGTTCTTTGTGTGCTCTACTAACAGTACATTTCAATAATTTCTGTACGTCTTTCTCTCTAAAAACGATGTAACAGTTAAGATAAATAAGAAGATGGAGAAGAAAAATCAATATGGTTTTCTGCAGGGGGTGAACTCGTCTGGTAGAGACTGACTGTGAGGTCCCGAGGGCCTCAGCCCTGGTGGAGCTCTGGATTTATCCAGAGGAGAGCTGCATTATTAAACTACTCCACCGAATTAACCCAGAATTTGTATGTAACAGCTGACTTGTCTGTGTAAACAAAAACAAAACGTCTGACTTTGAGTGCTCTCTAAGATAGGGAAGACACAGTTTCTGTGCCATATGCGTAAACGTGCACATTGCTCTTGTGCTTTCTGTAGACTAGACACTTATTAAAGTCGACTTGTGCGAACGGTTATTTTTGCAGTTGACCTCATTAAATACGTATTTAAATTCCAATTTGAGAACCTGCAGCAGAGCCGCAATACAAAACTCACGCACCAAACAAGATACTTTTTTAAGCGAGCCGATTGGTTTGCAGTGTTTCAGATTTTTAGTCCACAATGACCAGACGTGTCGTTATACAGCTCTACAACGCCACAAATCGCTTTTTTTTTTTTTTTTTAGCTAGTCTTTCTTCTTCTCACTATTCTGTAATATACTACACCGAAATCACTGTCAGGTTAGGTTAATTGGTCATTCTAAACTGCCGATAGGTGTGAATGTGAGTATGAATGCTTGTCTGTCTCTCTGTGTTAGCCTTAGAGTCGCCCTGTGATAGCTGGAATAGGCTGTCAGCCCCCCTGGGTTGTACAAAAAAACAAAAACAAAAACGCAAGTGATGCAGTTAGGAATAACCTTAATACACAGAGGGTAACAAATGTCTGTGTTCATCTGCACACTTTGAGGTCAACTAAAACTTCAGCTTTAACTCTGTAAAAACTGTAACATTCTGCAGCGTTTACAGTCTATACAGAGATCAGCGCATAATCGGTAAACGTCTCTGCCTGTCTTTACTCAGCAGTGTGCGCACACGCAGGGACACAATCGCTACCATTTCATATACCATTGATACCATACGTCAAGAAAAATGCAGGTAGGGCCTTAGTTAGTAATTTAGATTAATGTATGGATGTCTCAACATGTAACACTGACTTTCCTAAGTGTCTACAGTTTCAAACACCCTGCAAAAATAGCACTGCTGATATCTATGCATTTCTTCATAAACACAGCCTGATCTGACAAATTTTTTTTTTTTTTAATTATTATTTCCATCATCTATTTATAGTAAAGGTCAGGTGTTACACACCAATTTCTGCTTCATATGGCTGGGATAGTTTATAATAAAGCAGCTCTCCTTCAGATAAATGTGCTCAATCTGAGTCTCAGTCCATCAGGACCTCACAAAGCCCCCAGCAACTTCTAGTAGAGGAGTTTTTGGTAGAATGCTGACTATTATTGTAATGAACCAACTGCATCTTTGTTTCTAAACTAGCACATTGTTAGTACACCAGCCGCAAAACTGACGCCAGCGTATCCCATTTAATAAATATGGGCCGTCAGTGGCTGATGGAGTGGCGCCTGTGCGGATTCTTTGCGGCCTGTAAACTCATCAGGGCAGGCCAAAACAGGCCTTGGGCCAATCATTAGTGTCAGTCTGAGTCATTATGTGTTCATACATCCAGTCCAATTACGCAGACTTTTTTTCCACATGGGTGTCAATTGCACAGCTTACACATCCTTACCATCATCTCTGGTTTGACAAAATACCCTTTCCCCCCTGAGTGCTGAATTTTGGTGGTCCAGGGATTTTTATTTTTGTCACCATGGCCACTGCCACTTTAGTTGTATGTGGTATTCTAATTTCATTAGATACACAACAATGGAGTATTATTTCTTCACAAACCTGGAGTGCTGCTTTGCTCCATTGTCCAGAGCACTGTAACTATTTGCTGAACTAGAGCATCTTTACTTTAAGCTGACCAGGCAAAACTTTTCATCCCAAATTACTGTTGGTATTTATTTTCTGGCAAACAAATAAAGTTTTTACAACCTTAAACATACAACTTTATTTACAAAGACTATTCAAATCAGGACATTCTTAAAAATAAAATACAGGATAATGTAGTGGCAAATATTTTCACTAGGGTGAACTCTGACATGGTGTTTCCAGAGCAGTCAAAGCCCTCTTTAGAGCTTTACAATAGCTGCCTTCCAGTTGACTTTGTGCAGATTAACATGTCTTTGCAATATCATCACAATGTCTATTATTATTTTCAGCAAGGCCATTTGTGGCATCTCATGCTTTTAATTTTCATCAGTCCTGTTTACCAAAACTACGAACAAATGTGTCAGTGAACTAACTAAAATGCACAGACAAAAGGCACTAAAATATCAAACAAGTCAATTTTTCTTTTTTAAATTGAAGTTTCTACTTATCCATAATGAGAAAAATCGTTTTCCATTCACACAAGAGAACCACACTGTTACAAGCTGATGCACATAAACAGGAATGTCATGGCCTGGTTTTCCCCCCCCTGCAGTTTCGACTATTTGATAAAACAGAAGGAAGGTAATTTCTGTTTCTCAACATTTTTTCAGTTTCGTAACCAAAATGACATACAAAGCATTTGATCACATGTTCCTGGAGACTGTTTTCCTGGACACACAAGTTTAGCTAAGCACTGAGAATGAGCATGCAGGTTTCGTTTTTTATTTGATGATTTGTTCCAGGTTCAGTGGCTAAACAAGTTTCTCCCATACTCTACAGGCTCTGAGTGCAATCATTCTATATGTTAGACTTAGTGCAGGTGCACGTGCCAACCATAATCAGAAATGTCCTTGTGAGGCTTCAGATTTAGTTGCAATTTACATGTTGTGCACCAATGACAGAAACTGTTTATTGGATGAATTTGTAAGTGAGTCATTTCTACCAAAGTGTCCAAGGAGGCTGCTTGAATGGAAACGAGGCCAAAGCAGAAACATTGACAGGAATTGAAATGACAGCCCAAGGCAGTGCTTGTCTCTGAAGAGATCTTCTGATCATCATCCTAAAAATACAGAAAGAGGAAATGGTGTCCCTGCTTTTCATAGAATAATTGCTCGAATGCAACAGAATTTATGTGTGTGTGCGTCTGCATCTCTCACCCATCCCGTCCTAACAAGAAAAGAGCAGGTATGCTTGGTTTGGCAGTGCTTCCATCAGTGACCATGTCAAGGTACTGACTGTCGTTGTCCTCTGCGTTATCAGCAATAAGAACTGCTTTTCCTCCTGCTTCCTCTACATTTCGGGCTTTTTGTACAAAGGAGCAACCTCTGAAGTTAAAAAAAAAAAAAAAAAAGCATAACCAGTTTAAGATGTGCTGTCAAAGCTTGTTATAGCACTATGTTATAGCAAAAACGTTCGAAGTGGACAAATCTACAAATTGGCTAACAATTTGCTAAAAAGCAGGATTGCACTGGCCAGCTCAGCAATGCCAAAATGCCTGAAAGAATGCAAAAGAAAACTAAAGTAAATTATCACAGATTATTTTATTGGTTAAGAATAAACCCTTCACAACATCTATCCAAGAATAACACCACTCATTGTCAAGGTCTAATCTAATTAACAGAAACATTCATGAACCAAAATACAGAAAGTGTACAACAAGCTGCTAACCACTGGTTAAGAACAAGGAGGCCAGATTAAACTGGTTGACTGATAAAAATGCCTTGATTTGATTTAAAATCTACTGCACTAATGTAGGGAGGCAAGTAGGGCTGTTCGATATAACGGTATATATCGGATGACGATATAAAAGCGTCTATCGTTTCATTTTATGCTATCGTTTCTTTCGTGGTGTCGCAAACATAAACTGTTTACGGCAATATTTTTTCATCGTTTTGATGGTCACTGTAGTGGCTATATTAATTTCTTAAGGTTCTCTCTTTCTCTTATATTTTATATAACCACACACTATGGACGGACAAGCGCCTGTTTTTATGCGTTGTGGTTAGCAACAACGACGGTAACAGCATCGCTTGTCCGCTTGTTTATGTTCCATATAAACCTTTCACAATAGAGTTCAAGATCCTGTTGAGACTTTTCAAAATAAACTGAATCACGTGAAAGAGCAGATTATTTACAGATGAGAATTAAAAAAGAGCCGCCAGGTGCTAAAAAATAAACCTTAGACTCAAACGTTAGAACAGGCTTTTCCCCGCAGCACGCTGTGTAATAAATACTCACAAAGAAAACGGCGGCCGTTACAACTTATGTCTAAAAATGTATAGTTTCATGCATCGGTTAAAACACTGGACTCCAGCTACATGACGCGCAGCTGGAAACACTTCCCGCAAGTCGAGCTGCCCGAGATTCACAGAATTTACAGAAAATGTTACATTTTTGTAATTTATATCGTTATCGGACGATAGAATTCTTATATCGGGATATGAGATTTTGGTCATATCACAGCCCTAGAGGCAAGATTACAAATAATGTCTTACTGTCCAAAAACATATGGACCTAACCTAAGTAGAAGTGACAACAGTTCTTGAAATACTATCCTCAAGTTAAGCAGTGGCTAAGCTTTCTTTGAAACTCTGCTGACTGTATCATTGTTGGTAATCATGGGTAAATAGCTTTTAGGCACTGTTTTGACCAAAGATTCGACATGATAGAACCAGAATAACAGCTCACTGAAGTTTCACTTGATATCATGGACTCGATTACAAGACTAAGGAGTTATAAAGTCAATGTCCCGTGTTCGCCAAGAACTCCCCAGCTATGTATGAATCACTTTGCGATTGCGCAGTCATGACGTTTAACTGTGTCAGCATATTAAAAATTTAAAAAATTGCTTTCAGTTATGTTCTTTAAGTAAGAAATAGGAGTTCAACAACAGGGCTGGGCTGTCCACTACTCAATGTGAAATTATCAGTCTCAGAAAAGTTACAAAAGGGGTCCCCCCCCCATAGATAACATAAATACATCCCTCACATGAACAGATTAAAACACTGAGAATAATCTTTAATTTATCCTTTATTTGCACCTCTCTGTGGATTTCGCTGCCTGTTATTGTTACTGTTATTCTTGTGTCCTTTAAGTGCTGTACTGCCAGAGGTTGAAAGGGATTTTTGAGTATTTTCTCACAAGTAATTGTTGCATTGGGCTCCACTATATAATGCAAGGTCTTTAAATTATAACATGACACATCCTGAGATACCTGAAGATGTGAAACAGTCCTGGATCTGGTTATATTCCGATAGAACCGGATCAGCTGCTAAGTGTAGACAGCAACATGTGATTTTCACTGATATCACAGTTAATGGTTGTATTATCAGAAACAGACTGTATGTAATTGCCAACTTGACCCCATACACACAGACTGATTCGGGCTAATGGTAACATTTATGGCAGGTTTGAGTGAGACCTTTGGTATACTAGACGACCTCAAATACTTCACAAATAACTGAAGTCATAATTTTATCTTATTGAATAAAACAAATATTGGCAGAGATTAACTTTGAAGACACAATTTGCAGTTGAAAAAGGGGATAAATTAAAATACATGTTATTGAAATACTCACAATAATGAAAAATACATTTTAATTAAAAATATCGTATCATGAGTAAGTGAACTATTGTGATAATAACGCATCGTGGGGCACCTGCTGATTCCCACCTCTTTTGCAACATATGCTCACATTTTAAACCAGTAAGTTTTTAAGCCAATCAGACGTGGTTGAGCAGAAAATGTTCTAAAATCTTGATGATTTGAAAATTAAATAAAATTAGCTGCCTTGTAATTAGGCTATCTCCTTCCCTACACCTTTGCTGCTTGATGTACAAGGTTATATTCTCAGTTCCTAACCCAAGGTTTGTGTTCACATAGTTTACAATTCACAATGGTACAGAGGCATGTATGCGTACCCCCTTTCCACCAGGATCACTTGTCCTTGAAGGATCTCTCTGTCCGTCAACTCTGAGCATCCATCTGCAGGGTCTGCTGGCACGAGAAAAATCTCATCGTAAAATGATGTCTGCGGGTCAAAGGAGAAGGAAAGAGTATGATTAGAGGGAAGGTGAAGTTGTGCACCTGAGACTTTAAAAACATTTGATTATCAAATTATTTAACAGAAGACTGAGGCCTCACGAAAGTGCCTCCAAAGTCTTTAGCAGGTGCAGCACTGAAGAGGTAGCCTATCTCCTCTGGACTGATGACCCGGAAATACAGCAGTTCATTGACCCCAAGAGCTGAAGGAGGTCCGAAAAGAAGCACTTATCATGCGTGACTTGTTTATATCAGAAATATTAATAAACCACAAACACTGCACGGATATGCGAGACAGAAACCATCAATAAATGCCACAATAAGCCCCTTAACTCAAGTCGCTGTTGTGCAAAAAGAAATGCTTAAAAAAAACAACTCTTGCAGCTAATGCGAACAGTTAGCTGTTAATTTCAAACGTTCCCATTTCTGTTTTTAGTCTCACCTGACAGACGACTGAACTGCATAAAGAGACTCCAGAGGTATAAAGCTATCGCTGCTGTTCGACAAACCTTCCCCATGTTCAAGGCATTAGTAAATCTCACTCGCGTTACAGAGATGAGACTGTAGTGTGTCTCTTTGTGTCTTAAGACAGTGCAGCGTCCATTGTCGCTGTGCTTCTGTCAGATCGCCAACCATTTCCGCCGTTCTCTTTCCGCGCATGCGCATGTCCCAGTTGTAGCTTCTGCTATGAGGCGACTGGGTAAGAAGCTGTGCTGCTCTTTTAGCACCAGTTTTTCAAACTACTGGTAAATGTGTCTCTGTGTTTTGTTGTTATTATTATTAACATGCCTGCAAGATGCATATGAATATATATGATGTATATGAAGCTGGCAGTTACATATTTAATTTATCACAATGACCTAAAAGTCATTAGTTGATCTCCCTATCGTGTACAATCATCAGACTTTGCTTGTACTGATTCACCTTTTACTTTAAAAACTCCCTTCATTCTTCATCCTCAGAGATTTAGATTCATTTTAAACTTATGTCTGCATGCATAAATGCACTGACTTGCTGTCATGTGACCAAGTGATTTAATATTTGCATTAACAAGCAATTTGCAAGTGCACCTAATAAAGCAGGTGTTTTTTCTCTCTTTATAACTTCCTGACCCAAAAAACTCCCGTGTCCTTCCTGACAACTTAATTGCTGTAAGAAATTCAATACCAGAAAAAAAAATCAGGTAGAGTGTTAAACTAGAAAATAAGTACCTTTAAATCTAGGGGGAAAGACAAGGGAAAACTATAGAACCACACAGCTTGAGGGGACAGCACAACAGAGGGAGATACACAGGAGGAGAAGTGGGCAGACAGAGCACACCTGGGGAACACAGCTGAACCAAAGTCAGACTGATGAGACAGGGGAAGAAAAACTAAACATAATACACACGAGACTATCAAAATGGAACAGGAAGTAACACACAATGAGACTCAGACTAAGACACATGGGCTTAAAACTGGGACTGGGGATAAACAGACATGGAAACGTGACAGACTGGAGAGACAAAGGAGCAAAACACAGAACAGACAGACACGGGTACATGACTGGGGAGACTGAAGGAATAACAAAACACGGATATGAGACTAGGACAGATATGAACAGAAATCAAGAACTATATATAGAGGCACTGGAAAGTAGCAGGTTGTCCCATTTTACTGTATTGATTTAAACTATTTGCCAAAATGACAGAAATCAAATCTCAGTCAAATGAAAAAACAAAAAATGTAATGTCCTAATAAAGGTTAATAAAGGTCATTTACATGTGAACTATCCACAAGCCTGCATGGCAAAACACAAACATTTATATCTATAACAGACAAGTCAAATACCTCATTAAAGTAAAGTTATTTACATAACGTAAAAAGATTTTAAAAAATCTAAACCAACTAAAACCTTTCTATCATGCTGAATTCATCTGACAAAGATGTAAAGTTTGTCAGTGTCTCTTTGAATCCCATTTCCAAATGCATTTATAAAATCTTTTAACCAAAGTATTCTAAATTTTATTTGGCAAAACAAGCACATTAGTATTTATAAATTATTTCAACTGAAGACATACAAAAATCATAAACAGACAATAGAAAAAAGCTAAAATCAGATCAGTCATAAGAACTTATATGTCCCAAATCGTGTATTCAGTAAAGTCTGCTTTGAAATTTCTTCTTATTACAAACTTTAGTGTGAATAAATTCCTGCATTTTTCATTTATCTACCAATTCACAATCAACCAAAAATATCACATAAACATTTGCAAATTTTGTTATTTATAAAGTTTGCCATTATTTATAAATGTTATAATGTCACATATGTACTATTATGATGAAAAAAAAAACATTTCAAAGCTGGACATTTATAATTATAATTATATAAAATAACAATAAGAATAAACTTAAATACAGAAAAGGTTTTTTTTAAGTGTTAGCAAATCTTTAAGGGTTTAATATCTCCATAACTGGTAAATGAAGGATATATGGTTTGTAAGGGAATTAATTGATGATGTCATGTAATTTATACATTTAACAAATTAAGTATAAAATCCTTACCATCCACAGTATTGAATCTCGACTCAAAATCAATAGTTTAATAATTACATTTCATATATAAATCTACTCTCACCAAATGTATACACTAGAAAACTATCAATCACTGTCCATGTTTTATTGTGGATAATATTTCCCACTTGAGTTAGCGTGCTTCTTCCTTTTTCTCTTCTCTTCCTTGCAGTCATTGAAAACCTCAGGCGACAACTCTGGGCAACAATATTTTTCAGTTTTTTTGCATCGGCATAGTCGATGTTTTCCAGTTTTCACCTGCAATGAATCAATGACATATTATTATGTCTGAAATGATAATGTGAACATTTCAAATGCAATGCTTTAAGTCTAAAAATGTTTACATGCTTGGTTTACAAATATTAGCAGTCACACCTATTCAAGTAGTAAGTAAAGTTTATTTATTAAGCGCCTTTCGTAGACAAGCAGTCACAAAGCGCTGTACACAAACGTCAAAATAAACAGAATGTTAGGTACCAAATTAGGCAATATAGACAATACAAAAGTAATACTGCATTCACACTATAGCACAATATTTTTGTGCTATATTTTGAGGGGTTTGTGTGTCCCAGGGATCCCAAGGGCTATGTTGTCGGGGGCTTTTTGCCCCCTGGTAGGGTCTCCCATGGCAAATTGGTCTTGGGTGAGGGACCACACAAAGAATGATTCAGAAGACCCCTATGAGAAGACCATCAAGGGAACAGTTTACCCTGCCCAGGACAGGGTTACCGGGGCCCCGCCCTGGAGCCAGGCCCGGGGAGGGTGCCCAAGGGTGAGCATCTGTTGGCCGGGACTTAGTCCATGGGGCCCGGCTGGCCACAGCCCGAAAAAGGGGGCATAGGCCCATCTTCCTGCAGGTGGTGGGCCTGCAGGAAGATGGGCCTATGCCCCCTTTTTCGGGCTGTGGCCAGCCTAGGCACCGTAGGGGTCAGGTGCATTGACCTGGATGGGCGTGACTGGGAGGAACGGCCTGTTATTGGACTTCTGTGCAAACCACAGTTTGGCCATAATGAACACCATGTTCGAACATAAGAGTGTCCATAAGTGCACGTGGCATTAGGACACTCAAGGCCGCAGGTCAATGATCAATTTTGAAATCGTATCATCAGACCTAAGGCGATATGTTCTAGACACTCGGGTAAAGAGAGGGGCTGAGCTGTCAACTGATCACCACCTGGTGGTGAGTCGGATCAGGTGGCATGTGAGGACACTGGACAGACCTGGTGCACCTAAACATATAGTGAGGGTGTGCTGGGAACACTTAGCAGAGGCCCCAGTCTGTGAGATCTTCAATGCACACTTCCGGCAGACCTTCAACAGCATTCAAAGGGAGACTGGGGACATTGAGTCTGAATGGACCATGTTCAGCATCTCCATTGCCAAAGCCACTGCACTGAGCATGCTGCTGCAAGTTGCTTGGTGCCTGTCGTGGTGGTGACTCTTGAACCAAATAGTGGACACCAGAGGTGAGGGGAGCCACCAAGCTGAAGGAGGAGTCCTATTGGACTTGGTTAGCCTGTGGGACTTCGGAGGCAGCTGATAGGTACCGACAGGCCAAGTGGAATGTGACACGGGCAGTGGCTGAAGAAAAATCTCAGGTGTGGGAGGAGTTCAGAGAGACCATGGAAAAAGACTTTTGGACCGCCTCAAAGAGATTCTGCCAAACCGTCAGGCGACTCAGGAGGGGGAAGTGGTGTGCTACGTGCACTGTGCATAGTGTGGGTGGCACTGCTGACTTTGACTGAGAAAATTGTCGGGTGGTGGAAGGAATACTTCGAGGACCTCCTTAATCCCACTGGCACATCTTGCGTGGAGGAAGCAGAGTCTGTGGACGAAAGGGATGACCCGCCAATCTCTGGGGGCGAGGTCACTGAGGCAGTTAAGCAACTCCTTTGTGGCAGAGCCCCTGGGGTGGACGAGGTCTGCTCCGAGTTCCTGAAGGCTCTGGATGTTGTAGGGCTGTCTTGGTTGACACGCCTCTACAATGTTGCGTGAAGATCAGGGGCAGTATACCTGGATTAGCAGACCGGGGTGGTGGTTCCCATCTTTAAGAAAGGGGACCGGGTGATGGCCTCAAGCTCGCTTTGGAACGGTTCGCAGCCAAGTGTGAAGCGGTGGGAATGAGAATCAGCACCTCCAAATCTGAGGCCATGGTCCTTAAATCTGAGGCCATGGTCCTTAGCCAGAAAAGGGTGGAGTGTGCACTCCGGGTCAGGGATGAGTTCTTTCCCCAAGTGGAAGAGTTTAAGTATCTCGGGGTCTTGTTCACGAGTGATGGGAGAAGGGAGCGGGAGATCGATAGACGGATTGGTGCTGCGGCTGCCGTGATGCAGACACTGTACCGGTCTGTTGTGGTGAAGAGAGACATGAGTGTAAAAGCGAAGCTCTCAATTTACCAGTCGATCTACCTCCCTACCCTCACCTGTGGTCACGAGCTGTGGGTAGTGACCAAAAGACAGAGATCACGGATACAACTGGCAGAAATGGGCTTCCTCCGAAGGGTGGCTGGCCACGCTGAAGAGATTATATCTCTTGGCTGGCCTGGGAATGCCTTGGTGTTCCCCTGGACAAGCTGGAGGAGGTAGCTGGGGAGAGGGAGGTCTGGGCTTTTCTGCTTGGGCTGCTGCCCCTGCGACCTGGCCTCAAATAAGAGGAAGAAGATGGATGGATGGATGGATCGAGTTTTCAGTATGCTAACTACTATGTGAAAATCAGTATGCTCTGGTAAAGCTTTGATAACCTTTCCTGGATTTTACTGTTAAATATTCCTGGCTGAAAAAAAAACTAAAAAATGTTTCAAATTGTATTCTGTGTTGAATATATGTATAAATTACTTGTGTGTTGTATCTATTACAAGAATTCTTTGTCCTTTACTTTTGAAAGTTGTCATTTTTTAAAGCAACCTAATTGCAAAAACTGATTAAACAATATGTGGTATGAGAAAAATGTAAAACTTGTTACTATTGCTGGAAATAGCAATATGTTTTTGTTTAAATCAATACGGGCATCTGTACTACCATAAGCTCTACATTCACACAAGCTTATCTCTGGGAATGATGTGTTTAAATGAAAATGTTAATATTTTCTAAATAATATTCTAAATTAAAAAAAACTTTGAAGCATTTACATTTTTTTCTCAGTATCAATCCTAAGAACTTAGCAGTGCATGTAACTTATAAATACAACATAAGGCATGTATTTATAAATAGGCTATAGTTCAGACATGTATATAAACTATATTTTTATATGCATGTATATTCCTCTTCTTTCAGCTGCTCCCTTTAGGGGTCACCAAATTGAAATGTGATGCAGTTAACTATGAAAGGAAAACTCAGTAGGCCTACATGCTTCTAGTAACTAAAGTTTCATGACAAAACGCATAAATGTAGGTTTAAATACCATTGCGTTACAAAGGAATTCTAGAGTTTCTTTTCTGTTTTGGTCATTCACTGCACGCATGACATGAGCAACACATAAATGAAGTAGGAACGTATAAAAGGAAGGAAGCTCAAAGCTCTTTTAATAGAATGCTGATTTGCACTGTGGCAAACCACCAAATACACAGAAACGCCAACTCACTTGCACAGAAGTAACAAGAACATAAAGAAAAATGTGTGACCATTGCTCAAAGTTCAGCCTATTCAATGGCTAGTTCAAACTTCTGATTCATGTTTGAGATTGTGTGCTACGCAGATTTTCCTTAACCCTGAAGTCCTTAAATGAGCAAAACTATAGAAACCCTTGAAACCTCAGCTGACTGCTAAATATAATTTCATAGTGAATCACACACCCGTCTGTGTTTTAAGTTGGGGCTGGAAGGCTAACAGTAGGTGTAAATATATTTAGTGTCTACGTACATACTTAGGTTTCCATTGACTTTCCCACAAAAATTTGGTACTTACTAGCCACCTATTTGGGGAATAATAGTGCATTTTTGGTCTATAATGGTGTTTACTTTACTTACTATATGTGTAATTTCAAATAAATAAGTATAAATAAGCATTTAAATAAATAAAAGTTTGTGTCTTAATAAATAAAATCATTATAACAAGTGTGTTGGACAGATCCTCTGAAGTAAAGACAAAACAAAACCAAGTAGAAACAGGAGGAACACATGGCAAAAAACCACAGGGACACGAGAGGACATTGCAGACTTGTAAGAAGAGATAACGAGCAAAAGCTGACAGTGGTGGAGTCAGATAATATCAGTAGGTTACATTTTTCCAGGGAGTCCACTGACTCCAGTTGGAGAGCACCAGTGAGTCTCTGGAGCGAACCCTGAGCTTGCTGATTTTCTTCGGTATCAGAGTAGATGATGACTGTCCGGTCTAAAATCAGACAAGAGATAAGAGATCAAAATGCAGTGGCTATAATGACAGACATTTAGATCTCATAAAATTTTGTTTTAGTGTAAGATTGTGCATACTTGGCCATCATCTCTAAGCACATATTCAATTTGGTGCTCCAGACTGAAGAAGCTGTAAGGTGCTGACCAGGTGGATGGTGGATCAATGGTCACATTCACGTCCTCGTTCACTAACTCACACTTGACAATCTGGGGACTATCAGGTTGAACTAAGAAGAAGAAGAAACAGTAAATAATATCGTCCATGTGTGTATATAAAACAATAATTCAAACACAAACATATGTGTATATATATTTAACATGAATCCATTTGCCTTTAGATTCAGTTAATGCATTAACGTTACTGTTTCACTTAAAACTTTATCATGCATGGACTGCATACATGGACTTTCTTTTTCATCAGAAAATGTTTTCAAAAAGGAAAAGGTGCTTTCTAGTTGATAGTCTTCTACTGAATGCTATTTATGTAGCTCAGTTTTACTCAGCTTACCAATGTCTCTGAGATAAAATCTCTTCGATGTCCTGAAAACGGAGAGATCACGTATAGCCTCAGCAGTGAGTTCAAGCATGGTGCTTTCCTCTGCGTAGGGTGAGAGGTCGTGAGACATCTCAAACTGCAGTTTCCCCTCTGCGAGCCGCTGACTGCTACTAATCCACTGGCAGGACTTTGAACCTTTACTGCTAATAAAACAAGCAGTAAAAAACAAACAAACCAGAAAACAAAATACAACAACAAAATCAAAAATACACACATCTCAGGTGGTTCATCTAGTTTGGGCATCTTAACTGTAATTTGTCTAGATTATTATTTCTTTCTTTCTTTTTAAGTTTTAAAATTTACCAGTTATAACCCAGTCCAAGACGCACTGCTGTGTATCCATTGCCTGTCCAAGTGCAGTTGAAGTTACAGTCATAAGACTTTGCCCGACAGTTGATGAGAGAATCTGTAATGATAAACAATATCTTTAAATTCTAAGGTAATTTAAATGTTTGGGTGAAAAATGACAGCAAACATCACTACATTTTGTAAAATGATACTTCACAGAATGGTTAACTTAAAGCCCTAATCTCACCTACTAGAGAGAGAGAGAGAGAGAGAGAGAGAGAGAGAGAGAGAGTGTTTTACCCAAACTGTCAGGCAGTATAAAAGTGTCTTTGTTAGTGCTATATGTTGACTGTATATTAGCAATATAGGTTCCCCTAGTTGAAAAAGTCCCATCATTTAGAGCATGTGAATGGTAGGATGAATGAAAAATGAAAGAGAAACTCACCAATTGTGTCTTCTTCATCAGCCTTCAGCAGCAGATAGGTTGAGGATAGCATCTCTTCTCCTCTCCAGCAGCTGTAGTCACCCAAACTTGGTGTATCTATATCTAACACGGTCAGTTTTGGACCATTTAGCTCTACATTTTCATCATCTTCCAGTGGATTGCCATTCAGCTTCCATGTGACGATGTCGTCAGGTTTTGAATTGCAGGTCAGTGTGTAATTCTCATCCCTTTTTGCCACCGCAACTACACAAAGATAGAGAAGATAGACAGATAGATAGACAGAGAAGAAGTTAGTAGATGAAGATTTTAAACCACAAATGAATATTAGGAAAATGTTTGGATCATAAAAAAAGACATACAGTTTTCTGGAAAGTGGTTGAGTTCGTGAGCTCCCGTGAGGCTGATCATTAGAAGCCCAAATGTCCACAGTGGAAAGGTCATCTGAGGAATTGTGTGACAGCAAAAAGCATTTATTGAAAAACAATTCATCACTTGCATTAAAATAAGTATCGTGTGATTTTTAGTGAAACAATATGTAAAGTGACTCATGGAACTTTCAATTGGCTCAAAGTTAATTTAGTTGAGAAAATGCATTGAAAATAGGTAATTTGCTTCTTATCTGTAATATAGATATGAAATTAAACAAACTAGAATTTAATTTATATATATGTATAGATAGATAGATTTATATCTGGAAAAGAACTCACCCTGAAGTGATGTCAAAAGCAAAAGTGCAGACGTTCTGCCACCGAGATCTTGATGATTGTATGGTCTAACTGCCCACAGAGCAACAACTTTATATTGCAATGCATGATACACATCATCGACACCTCCACCTCCAATGTGACACTTTGGGAGAGAAAAACTGACCGATCAAGTAAGTGATAAGAGTATGCACATTTCCTCTATACTGCTTTGCATGTCAAATTTTTTTACACATCGAAGCTGTGACTTTCGTACAGGGGACTAAAAGATAAGAAATGTGGGTGTTCAGTAGGGTGGGGGGTTGCCCTCAGCCTTTAAGGTGAAATACAACAGTATAATACAATGTTTGATAAGTGCTTATCTGAGAATGAATTGAAAAAATAATTTTTAAAAAACTATTGCAATCACAAAAACAGGACACACAACACATTTTATGTTCAATATTAATGCGACCAAACATTTTCTTGGTTGGCTCTTTATGTGCTAACACGCACACAGACACACTGGTTCCCGCTTCTCAACTTTCAGTTTTTATGTTGGTTTTTCTTTATATAACCAGGGCTGTAAATGTGGGGCAATAGCACTCCTTGGTATCAGTCTATGCAACCTGTGAATAGAACAAAGAAGCACTGATCTTTCAGTCATCAAAAGGTAATGTAATACTATAACATAAACAACATTTTTTTAATTCAAAGTCTTTTGAGAACAGGCTCAACCCTATTGACATTAATAAATACAGCTGGTAGCAAAAAATATATCAGTCACTTATGATTCAAAAAAATAAATAAAGCAGAATAAATGTGACATTTATGACTAGTAACCACCCTTATCCGATCAGACAAACCTGGGCTAAAGGGTGCATTTTTTTCTGTATTGCTCTAAATAACATGCTGACTTTGCTACTGATGTTAAGAAATCCATGATCCACAGTAAATGACTGTTTTTATAGTGTTTCTCACAAAACAAGCCGCTACGAAATGTCACAGAGAGGTTACGAGAACAAGCTATTTCCACTATTTCCTCGCTCTTTGCAGTCAGAATGATTGCTCAGCTCATTGTAAAACATATTGTGAGATTAATCCAACAAAATTGCAAAACATAAGCAGAACATTTTTTATTAGCTGCTTATATGTACACTGTCTTTATTGTAATTACAGACTGAAATACCAAAAAATGATCTAACATTTCTTTGATCAGATAAGCAAGACAGACCAAAACTGTTCTTTAAGAGGTTTCCTCCCATGATATTATCATTGTCATGCTCCCAAAACCTCAAAAACATGCACAGACATTACACCGGAAAGGAAAGACGGACACAAAACAGGACTTTCCCTCTCATTAGTCATGTAGGCCAAATGTCAGCTATGACCTAACTAGACCTCATGTTTTTTATTCTCGCACATACTATGCAGACATCAAATGTTCCCGTCATATCTTTAACTATGTGAAAGGTACTTCCACAAAACTGTAGAGGGATGCATTATTATTGGGTCTCAAAAATCTTTTCTGCCTTTCTACATGCTGGTTAAGGTTAACAGAACATATGTCCAATAAATTCAGAGAAAATTGTTAGACACTTTGAAAAGAAATCGTTTCAGGTTTCAGTTCCTCAAAAACCTAAAAAGTAGTATTATTCATTAATCATCTTTAGAGAACAGTTTCATGCATGACTTCAAAGAGCTGAATAGTCACAGTTGCTCAAATTATTTCATACTTTGTGTTTTTACAGTTTATCATACAATACTTAAACCTAGTTTCTACGACTGAACTTAAAGCTTATTTTGATCAGTTATTCATTTAATGTGTATATAAATGATTTTCATTTCAACTTCAGCTTAAAAAATTCACAACTAAAATGTTTACTTAATAGTAATTGGACTTTAAAGGTCAATCCGAGCTCATAAAATAAGGTAAAGTTTTAAAGTCCCAGTTAATTCAGTGTTACTTCCGCGTGAACCCCAAAACTGAAAACATTTGTTTCCACTTTACATAATATTCAAAACTGTGCCAAGCTCTGAGATCACGTCAGTCCAGATAAGATTCTGACAAACAGAAAAAAAACCACTATGTCAAGTGTGTTGTCAACATATTAATAGTGATTAAAAAAATTAAAGAGCAGAAGTACACAACACTGAAGAGGAAAGAGATGTTTTTTGCTGTAAATGAGTGGAATTCTCTAACTTTATAGACCACATGTTCTATTTACATTAGTGATGGATGCCTTTTATTCTGAACAGAAAAAAAAACAAAAACACTTAAACACACTGGGGAATCCAGAAGAGGGGCATAATATGGTACTTTCCATATTAAGAGGAACAACACTGCCTGTTTATAGAAGCATATACATGTATTTTTCTACCCTGAATGTGTTTGTTTTTAACCTTTAGGATTATGAAGCAACTAGAAAGAGATAAATATCATTTCTGCCTACAGATGCCTCCTAATAGGTTACACACTTAACATTAGACTTGGTGTTTGGCTGCAACCGTTTCAAATGTACTGTGGTGATAGCAAAATACTTTTCTTTTGAAATTTGAAAAAGAACAGCCAAAGCATATGATAAATGAGAAAAGTAATTTTTATTACATGATTCATTCCACCATTACATTTTTCAATGTGTGGACATCACAATGCAGAAGAGGCAGCGTGAGAAATAAAAAGGTTTGCACATTCCACTTAAATAATTTCACTCGTACTACAGAACAAGTGACACGAAGGGCTTCGTAAAAGCTTCCATAAAAAGCTGATTTTACTTGTTTTATACCAACTGTAACACTTTGTGAACACAAAGCAAAAACAGATGAACAAAGCTGATGAACCTTCTGTGCCAAAGCAAGGCGAGCCAGGTTTTCCAAAATGTTTGCTGGTGGTTGTTAGTTTGCTTCATTCTTTGAAGCCTCATCAAAGTTTTCAACGAGATCTGAAAATGGAAAAGGGAGAATAGAGAGGGGTGTATAGCAGATCAAGACAAAAAACACAAAACCGTTGCCCAAGTAAGAATAAGCCCTTAGACTTAGAATTGGTGGCAGAAGCCTGCCTTACACTTATATCCACATATGTTACTAAACATTTTAAACCAAATAAGGGGACATATATCCCATGTGATCAAGTCCAGGATAGACAGACTTGAATGTGATGGTTATATTTTCTTACCTGGAACTTCATCATCCTCCTCTTCAGCAGCAACCATGGGAGCTTTGTTGTCTCCTGGTGTTTAAGAATGCGGGGAAGGAGGAAGACAGAAAGATGTTGAGAGAAAGAATTCAAATCTACTGCAAACAAACAGGTCAAGAAAAGAGCACTGTGGGCACCTGGTTTAGGCAGATTCTCTGCTAATCTCCGGAGGCTGGTGAGACTGTCAGCTCCCAGCTGGTTTAGGATTCCTGGGAGCATCTCTGTGATCTGTTTGTTCTCAGCGTGTCCTGTGATTGTAAAAGTGTTGGCAGCCAAGGAGGCCTGAACCTTTGGGTTATTAAAGTGGATCACTGTCCCATGGTTTGTGAACATATTCACCTGAAGTGGTGGTGGGGTGGGGAGTGGGGGAAGAAAACAGTTTAAGGTAAGTGTAAAAGAAGACAATACACAGTCCAAACACCCTTTTCCAACCATCTCTCGGGTCCTCTTCAGCTGACAACAACTGGTTTTCAGTCAGATGGCTTACACCACAGATTCTCTTTTATTTCCTTAAAAAAAAAGAAGCTTATCTAAAATGTTGTTTTGTTCCTCAGAACCAATGAAGTTTAACATTTAAAAAGTACTTCAGTATCTTAACATTGCTTATTAATAAATTTCAGCACTATAAATCCATTAAATGTGAATGACTGCCCATGCTGTGCTGTACATTACAGAAAGAACCTGCTGTACCTCTTCAATGCCAGAGATATTGTTGACTCCCAGTTTCTTCAGGGAAAACTGCAGCTTCTTATCATCTGCTGTAGCCGTTCTGTGCACCACCTTCTTCTTTCTGCGAGCTGACCCCTAAAGAGCAGAAACGTTAGAGTCAATTTGAACTCACGACTCAAAGTTTACACCCAGTTTCTAGCATATGAAACAGACTCACCTTGCCGCCTATGCGGACCTGAGCCTGCAGTTTGGCAAGCTTTTCCTGGTTCATTATCGACTCCTTCATCTAGTGTTAGACACAACAGATATATATAATAAAAGGTAGGTTAGTCTGGCTGTAAACAGTTCTTTTTAGTGTTTCCAGAAATTACTGTAGAATCTTTGTATCTTAGAAAAGTTGCCAAGGAAAGCCACCTGGGATTCAGTGCCAAGTGCCTTACTCACGAATGTCAGTCATTTGGGGGAAAAGAAAAGAAAAATCTCCCTTGACACAATTACTCAGAACTAAATTTGGTTAACTACTCATTTTTCATTTAGAGGCTGAGCAAGATGTGGGACTCGCGAAAATATAAAACAAGTTTGTATGAAGGATCTCTCTGGATACCCTTATGACTAACACAGAAGCAATTTATAAAACTATACGCCATCAATCGATGACATAAAACATGAAAACGGTAATAACGAAGTGCCAACTTCAAACTTCCCCAACTCCCGACCAGAGCTATGTTGTCTCAAGAAATTAACGAGAATGCACAACTGTCCCGGCCAAAAATAGCTGCACACCGCAAGTCTCGGCTGAAGCCCTTCATGAATCAGAGGTGGTCAGCTGAAGTCAGTGCCCTGAAACGTCATAAACCCGCTTTCCCAATATGTTCTTACGATGCAAACTTCTGCTTTTTAATCAAACTCTGACGGCATGACACTTACTTATTCTAACAATATTCACAAATTATGTCAAATGAGCTACCGGTTGGTTAGCAATTCGAGCTAAACAACTAGCCCAGGCCTCTTAAACTGATGTTAGCATTCAGATACAGCTGATGCCTTCATTGCGTTAAAACCCGTGATACAACTGTGGAGGGGATGTTCAAACGTCAGGAGTCAAACTATATAAGTCTAAGACATCTAAAAGGGGTAGACGGTAGTGAACTAACCTGAGAGTGTGTAAACACGCGGGTCACACCGTTGATAAGGGACAGGAAAAAGGAGCGATATCCGGAAGTGACGCCGTTAGATGCCGGATGGCAAAAAAGCTTACAAATATGTCCAGTGATTTAAAAACAGCGTTAATCCCAGTGTTATCGAATAAAAAAATAGTTAAAAACTTAGAAAACAGCTACTTTCAATGTAGTTAAAAATATGGGATACTACTGAAGATGATCAGATTTCATTAGCAGAAAAATGCATATATTTTCTTAATATCCAAATATTATCATTTTATTAGCTTTATTACCAATCACATATATTAATAAAAATACATATAAATATAAAGGCTTTCACTTTAAGTATTCATTTAGTGAACATTTTACGGTATTCCACAACGGAAGTAGTCACGCATGTAGTCATGGCGTCCTCCTGTTCACGAGAAACAACGTGATTACTCGATAACATGAGAAACTTTTTGTTTACTTAGACAGCCAATATCAGTATCATCCAATTTCAGCATATCATAAGAAAAAAGTACGTTTGCACTTCTGGATTTTTTCACTTGAAAGGTGAGAACCGTCAGAGCTCAGTATAAAGAAAATGCTAGCTGGCTAAAGTGCAGTGTGCTAGCTAAGTTGTGCCTTACTAAACACGTTGGGCCACTGTCCGAGTAATTAACGGTGTTTGATTTGAATCTAATAACTTTGTTAAACTTTCAGCTATTCGGGAAAAACTGCGTGTCTTCGATTGTTATGTACAACAACTCGTTACAGTGAAGTAAAGTCGTTAGCTCGCCAGTTCCAATCTCGGGAAGGTCTAATATTCGAAGTAAAAGGTGGAGAGCACTGCAATACAGTCCGCGTTGAACAGAAAAAAGGTTTAATTTAAAACGGTTTAAATGTTGTTGAAAAATCACAGTGACACTGTCACATTCTAAACTCTGCTGTACTCCCAAACTGAAGCAAAAAATCACGTTAATGTTATCTAATCTGTTACAATCGAAATAAAATTTTCCGTTTTAGACAGAAATGTACGTTTGGATATTGTTGGTTACAAAAGGAGTTCTTGTTTTTCTACCTGCAGTTTCTAAGAGTAAATATGTATCCCTGTTTTTATCCCTTATTTATCTTCACAGACGTAAAGTGATCAGCACAGAAATGGCTTCATTTAAACCCACAAAAATTCAAGTTTATCCAAAACTTGGAGAGAAAGTCACTCAAGACACACTCTACTGGAAAAACTACAAGGTAAGACTTTTCTCTCCTATGCGGTTTATTATCAACTAAAGGATTATTATCAACTAAAAATGTCCTTTATGGTATAATCGCTATTTTGGTTTGTTTATTGTCCCCTAAAACTTGTTATTTTAAGACCATTCTATCTCAGTAATGCGTCATTGTCAATGTAATAGCTTAATAACAGTTACACTTTTCAGAAGACTAACTCTTCAGCATATTCAGACTTTGAAATTGGACTATGAATAAATAACAAAATATGTTGAAAGAAAATGACTAATTTTAATTACTTTGCCACTGTGCTGTAGTTGTTTGCACTTTGCCTCACAGTAATATGTCCAAAAACATGCTTAACTGGTGATTCTAAATTGACCATATTTTTTAACATTAACATGATTGGTTGTCTGCCTCTCCATGTTAGCCCTGAAACAGATTAGCAATATCAGATAAGACAACGGAAAGAAAATGGATGGATGACATTTACTAATAATTGCTTTAAATCCTTTTCTCGTCTTACTTTGTTTTTCTTCCTACAGGCTCCAGTCCAGATAAAAGAATTTGGCGCAGTCACAAGCATAGACTTCTCCCCGGTGACTCCACATAATTTTGCTGTGACAGCATTCACAAGAGTATGTTAGCTTTGCTTGTATTAATGTAGAATTTTCCACTCAGTTTAATCTGGGTTCACTTTAACAATTCTGGCTTATACTGGCTTCTTAATGAGTAATAAACTTTTAAGTATGCAGGATGTGTTTAAGATGTCTTCTAATTCAAACACTCATTTTGTTACAGATCCACATTTATGGGCCATTTTCCCAGGAGCCTGTCAAGTCATTTACCCGTTTTAAGGATACAGCTTACTGTGGGAGATTCAGGTCAGATGGTCAGCTCCTTGTGGCAGGATGTGAGGACTCTGTCGTGCGACTATTTGATGTTAGTGGCAAAGTGGCCCTCAGGCTGTTTAAAGGGCACACAAAGTAAGTTTTACACAAGCCTCTGTCTGACTGTGACAAAGTGTTCTGTCATAGAATTTAAAGGAAGGGTTACAAAATAAGCTTAATTTCAACTTCCTGATGCACTTTGAGGTTACTACTATTCTTGGCACTCTAACTATCATCTAATTGGCTATGATGGCAGTTAGGAGGAAATGCCTGTGTATCACATTTTCTTTGCTCACTTTCAAATCCACATATAGCCTCTATAGCACTAATGTTGAAGGAACCAAAACAGATCATCACTATTTAAAGTTTGTGGTTTACAGCATGTTGCTGTGTGGTGTTTTTATCTTTAATAATAAAATGTAAGTGAATTGTTGAGAATTCTTACTTTCAGCAGCCTAATTTCTTTCCTTATGTCACTTTCACCGGTAGTTACAAAAGAAAAAAATCAAAACATGTTACTAATGACTATTGCTAATGATTTATTTTATTGTTTATTCAAACATTTTTGACGATTTCAAACTTAATTTCAGTCTTATTGGTTATTACCTGTTCACCTGCAATACTTTTATGGCCCACCAGGTGGATACTCTCCACATTAGAAATCAATGGTCTACCACTAAAACCATAATGCTGATGTCCTGTTAAAGTGTTTGATTGGCCCTGATGAGCTGGCAGTGTCTTATGAGGTTGTTTTTTTAGTAAAGGAGTAGTTGAATGATGATTTCTTAAGTGATCCATCGACTGAATTTGATGATGACATCAAGAATTCTGACAGCCTGTATTTCTGACTTATAAAAGTGCAGTCTCAAACGTGAACTGATATTAATCATGTCATTTGTTTTTTATTTTTTTCCCAGGGCAGTACATTTAACAGACTTCACCTCAGATCGTTACCAGATCCTCACAGGGTCGGATGACTATACTTGTCGACTTTGGGACATTCCAAATGCCACTGAGCTCACCACCTACAGAGAGCACACGGATTATATTCGCTGTGGTGTCACGAGCAAACTCAACAGAGATCTCTTCATAACTGGTGAGATAGAAGCTCATTTTTAATTGTGTGTGGAAATATCGAGAGGAGGACAGGAAGTTAACATTTTGCCCTGTTGGCATCAATCACAATCATTTTATATTTCAATTTCGAGTGCAATTTTTACCAACAGTCATGTAATGAAAGAAAAACATCTCCTGCACCCACATAATGGAGGATTCAAGCAACGGACAGTAATCTTATTAATGTAATGTTAAGACAGAAGTACACTAATTCAAATTCAAAGTCAGTAACTGCAGAAAAACTACATAATCTCACTCCAAATGCTACCCCTCTATTGTTGAATCAAGTGACGCTGCAGATGGAAGTATGTTTACAAGGATGAAAAGGTTTGGCCTGATTTTGTGTGACTAACATTTGATGCTCTTTTTCTAGGATCATATGACCACACAGTGAAACTGTTTGATGCCAGAGTGGAAAAGAGTGTGATAACCATGGACCATGGCCAGCCAGTGGAGAGTGTCCTCCTCTATCCCTCTGAGGGACTTCTTGTGTCTGCAGGTAGTCACCAGTATAATTCATGTAATTCAAACAATGACTGTCTGCTGAGCTAATTTTAAGCTTCACACCTTTTTTACTTCCTGGAATTAGTTGGCATACTTTTAGTCATCTGCAGTTTAAAATAATCCTTGTTTATCTTGCACTGGGCCTAGGTGCTGCCCCTAGTAATAATCTATTGTCTGGAACTAGACATGGCTACAAAGAGCCTACATTTAAGCCAGTACTCTTCTTAGTAGATGGGTGGAGCTGCTGTGCTCACAACCTTTTTATGAAATGACAATTTGAAGGATGTCCTTTGTCTTTTACCGACACAAGAGTAGGAGAAAACTGTCTAAAACTGACCACTTAAACCCGGCTGAAACCTGGGTCTGTTGGCTTATACGGATTACCTGTACATATGCTGACTTCATTATTTGAAACTTTGGCCATGTTTATGTGAGCATCCACCATCCTAACACTACATATATTGTAGAAAATAAGGAAAAGCATCATAGACCGCGATTTAATAATTTCATTTTTATGTGCCAGTCCTAAGGCTGAATAAATGGGAAAGTTGTGCCAGGAATGGTATCTGGTTTAAAATCTATGCCAAATTATCCAGCTGCTATGGCAACTACTTGGAATAATTAACTTGTGTTAAGTACTTATTTAGTACTTGTTAAATACTTATTTAGAACTTAATTTTCTTGGACTACAACATAGGGCAACAACAGCAGTCCATTTCATGCTTCACTGTGGCTGCAGTTCAGACTGCAGCCACAGTGAAGCCACAGTCAGTCACAGTCACAGTCAGCCACAGTTTTTATTTTATTATGTGCCCTCATCCACAAACCCTACATTATATTTAATCATGGTTAACCACAGCATTAAAAAACCTTCAATCCCTTTTTTTTTCAGGAGGGCGCCATGTGAAGGTTTGGGATCTGCTAAAAGGAGGCCAGCCTCTGGTGTCACTGAAGAACCATCACAAAACTGTCACAAGTTTGGCTCTCAGCAGCAACGGACAGAGACTGCTGTCAGCTTCTCTTGACAGGTAAATGTCAAACACATGCACGTCTGTCATAACAAAGAAAGAGGAAATGTTCTAACTGGTGGAATCAAACGTCTCAATGCTGAATATTTAGTTAATAGTACATTTGTAAATCATGTGCTTGGTTTTGTTCTGTGTACCTAGGGCGTTCATGAAAGAAAAGTTACTCTCATTTGAACCACCCATTGAATTTGATTTAATGCATATCCTGTGTTTGTCTTTCAGGCACGTGAAGGTGTACAACACAACAAACTACAAAGTGGTCCACAACTTTGACTATGCTGCTTCTATCCTCAGTCTGGGTTTGGCTGTAAGTCATGCACTTGACCCTTTGTTAGTTGCTAAAATATATATTTTATTTACTATTTCAACTTCTCTGTAGACGAAGTGCATTCACTGAATACACCACCAAAGTGAGCTTAGATGGGCGAGATCAACTATAAGAATTCATTCTGTTTCTTTAATTGATGAAAGTAAAACTCTGAATATGTCTTTCTTTTTAGCCGGATGATGAGTCCATTGTTGTGGGTATGACCAACAGTATTCTGAGTATCAAACACAGGAAAAAACAAGAAGATTCAAAGGAAATAGCTGGCCAACAGAGGCGCCGTCCATCGTATCGTGTCTTTGTGAAAGGGAAAAATTATGTCCCTAAACAGGCAAGTTCACGATTGGTAACATGTAGAAGGTGTGAAAATCATTCTCAGATGTAATACAAGGTCTAAATAGATGATGGTTTCTTACTGTGCTAAATAAGTGTTAACACGAAATCAGATTGACTCATGAGACTGTCTGATTTCTCACCTGTGATTCATTCAATTTTTGGTTCTTCTCTAGGATGATTATCTTGTCTGTAAGCCTGTCAAAGAACATTTGGCCAAATATGACATGCAACTTCGAAGGTTTGACGTATCCAAGGCTTTGGATACAGCTCTGGGGGTATGCAATTTATTGATTTATAGTATTATCTTTATATCATTGTTGAGGTGCCTTTTAGTCTCCGTGTTGTTCATTTTACAGTGGGCAGTACACAACAGTACGTGCAGTTATTTTGGAAAAATAAAAGTTAAACGTTTTATTGTGTTTAATGTTCAAAGGTATTGTTTTTTTTGTTTATAGACATATATCAGATTCAGAAAGCCTGAGATCACCGTGGCTGTTATAAAGGAGCTGGATAGAAGAGGAACACTGAAGAATGCACTGGCGGGAAGGGATGAACGAGGGCTCTCTCAGTTACTCAACTTCATCATCGGGTGAGATGCCAGAGAAAACTGAGCCATAATGTTAGCATTATGACCCCTCACAAACGAAGTGAATAACAGCCTCAAGGTCACTAATTATTTGATCGGTCACTTTTGGACCACAGACACTTTTGTGTAGTTCCTCTAATTCTTGAAAGACGTCTCTCCAATTTTGTGTGTCTGCACTGCAGGAATTAAAGTGAACTTGGGGAGTTTTTTATTTTTATTTTAAGTAGCTGTTTCAGGGTAAAGAACCTTTGGCACAAAAAAAATCCCCTTTGACTGATGTAAGTGTGTGGTGATTTATGAATTTGTAGGTCAACACTTGGTTCTAAAATACGTACTATTACTTTACATCTTTTGTCTAGTGTAGAATTTACAAATAGCTGTCTGAATTCTGAAAATGCTTCACAGAAAGTACCATTGCTCCCAGTGTTTTTTGTTCTTTTTCTGTTTCTATCATGGATAGTACCCCATATAAAACATGGGACACAACCACACGGTAATTACCACATAACAACAGTGCAACAACAGTGGCTGCATATTTAGGTTCTGTCGTAGGGGAATCTACAAAGATTCCCCATGGAAGTAGAAATCAGGTCTTAGCTTGCTCTATGTCTGTGCCTCAGCAGGTTAGAGCTGTTTTGGTGGCACAAAAAGTACCAAAAGAGAAGTCATAATGTTTTGGCTCATTGATTTGAATGCTTTGAGTTTTATAGTTTGCAGCTGTACAACAGATCATGCAGAAAAATGTTTCCCACATTCATTCTTTTTTCTGTTTCATCCAGGAACTTGGTTGATGCCAGGTTTACTCCTGTCCTCGTAACAGCAGCCGAGATGATCCTGGACATCTATAAGTCAGTCATTGGCCAGTCACCCGTGGTGGACCGACAGCTGCTGCGGTTGCAGGACCTTGTGGAGAGAGAGATCGATTTCCAGAAGGAACTCTTGGAGGTGTTGGGAATGTTGGACACAATGTTTGCTTCCTCCCTCCCAAGAAAGGAGGTGCCATGCTCTGGCATCGGCAGGTCGAATGGTCTGACTCAGGGAGAACCAAGCACCTCAAAACCACAGCTGCAGGTCACCTGAGACTTATAAGCTACTTTAGACTGGGTTTAAGTACCTTTAAAACATTTCTTATTGAACCATCAGACGCAAAGCTCCTGTCTAGGACGTTTTGAAAAAGAAAGGTGCAAGTTTTAAGAGACTGACGAAACCACAGTCTCACTCTGGTGATTTAATTCAGTGTGACTAGCACAATAAGTATCAGAGAGACCATACATTTACTGTATGAAGAATATCTGAATGTGTGGATGTAAAGCAAAGCATTTCTTGTATTAGAAGTCTTATAATTACAAGTCGAATTGTAAATGCGAGTCTGTATGTATGGTAGTGGCTGAGTTCACTGTGAGTGTGTATTTTTATAATGTCTGACATTGGTAAATGTTTCATGAGCAAATAAAAAATAAGTCGTTTGTCATTTCCACACTGACTGATTATAATTGTTTAATTGCTTTGAACAACAGGCTCGAGTAACTGCGCAGTAAATTTCCATTGTTAAAATGAATGTTTTTGTTTATATAGCCTGGCACAGTTTTATCGCCCTCCATTGGGGTGCGCTGTAACCTCAAAGAAACTGAACTTTCACTCGTAAAGGAGGAATTTGCATGTAAGCAGACGGAAGACCGAAGGCTTAAACGGAGACAGGAGAGGATGCTGTGTCAGTGGAGGCTGAGGCTCAGTCTGCAAGCGCATCAGCACCGACTGTCGACCCCTTTCCAATTTGTAGCCTAAATACGGACAGTTGAATTAGCACTTAGCCAAAGGAGGATGAATCCGAATTAAGAGGGATTTTTCTCCCCCACATATAAGCGTGCTGCCAAGGTTCTGTCGGAGTTTGAGCCCCTGTGCAGGTGGGTGCATCAATATTTTACTTGAGGAATTAGTTCAATGTGTGTTTTGCATGCAGTCTTACTGACAGTTTGCTAACTCGTTAAGACTCCCAAAACAGCGTAATTTAAAAAGCTTTTAACAATAAGTAAAATACTTTGAGCCATCAAGAAAAAATACAATTGCACCTAAAGCTAGGTGGAGGATATTTTATGAGAAATAGCCACTGACGTCCCAAATGGGATGAGCACTTCTGCTGTGTCATATAGCTAGCATATTTACAAAATAGCAAAAGTCCCCCTATCCCCTTTAAATAGTTTTTCCTTTGACACTTTGATATTAAGTTAATATTATTTAAAAATAGATATACCATTTTAAATGTAAACGCAATGCAGTAATTAAAAAAAGCAATTTTTTTCTTTAAAAATAGCTGTTTTACAGCGATTGTGTCCAGTTTAGGAAGTGACCACTGATAGAGAACCGATCTGAACCCTACAGGGTGAAATCCAATCGATTTCCTACTAAACACGCAGACACACACACACACACACAGCAGATTTGGGAACATTTGGAGTTTCGGTGCTTCAACACACCAAGGCAGAATAGTATCATCATTAAAATCATTATTCTTGGGATCAAAAGATTATCCTGTCTCATCACAGGACCCCTGACTCAGCACGGCACATAAAAGGTTTGGTAATCTCTTCAGGATCAGAGGAAAAAGCAGAATAACAAAAATAACAAAAGAGGTAATGGGTAGTCACATGGCCACTCCAAGTGTGCAGTGTGTTTTCTCTTTTTCATTTTAGTCTCTCAGTTATCTTTTTGTTTTATGTTTGTCTTCCCTGCAGATGGAACTGAGCAGAAGGAAAGTGCCTCTTTATGTAAGTATGCGCCCCAGTTTGCAGTCTAGATCAGCTTCTTAAATTAATCTCAACAGTTAGTTTTCCCTCTGGAAAATCTCTAAAAATTGAGTTTGGAATTCAGTGAGAGATCAGCATCCTTGTTTATAAAATGAAAGTCACTGACAGATTGTGCTGTGTCTGAAAGGGTGTGACTGATATGTCTTCCTATGTCTGTTCATCATGTTAGCTGTAGTTTCTCTGTAAGATTTATTTAAGTGTGAACCCAGTGACCCTTTCACTGTGTTGATGGAAATGGTGTTTTCAGACATATGAATAAATAATTTCTGTGTTGTTTTTTTTTTTTTTTTTTTTGTTTGTTTTGCCGTTGAACACTAATTCAAAGTAACTCAGGGAAAAAAATAAACATATCTATCAGCACATAGGTGACAATAACATCCTGGCATTTGTGTAGCTACCTACCAAATCAGTAACTCCGTGATTAATTCGCAGTGATGTTTTTTATTTGTATTTTACTTACTCAGAGATGAAAGAGAAATTGTATTTGCTGTGTATTTGATATGTGGCGTTTTTGATCATGGTAACCTTTTGAACCCCTGCTGCCTGTGATTAAGCTGTGCACAAACAGGGCATGACTTTGGTCAAATATTATTTTTTATTGGTTTGGTGACCAAACAGTGTAAGCAAAATCATGCTCCTTTCGAGATCAAAGGCAGATGTTTTGCTCACATTTCAAGTTAGTTCAGTAATCTATAACTAATGTCATGCCCCTGAAAATTCAGTGATTTGACTAAACCTCATGATCAGTAACTTGTAGAACCACCTTCAGCAGCAGTAACTTGAAGTAATCGTGTTTTGGGGGGATCATTGTCCTGTTGCATGACCCAGTTTCAGCCAATCTTTAACTGTTGGGACAGTTTGACTCTAGAATACTTTGGCATACAGATGCTCCACTCAATGACTCCAATGTGCCCAGGTCCTTTGGCTGTTTGTGCTGATATGCTGTGCTTGTTTATTGCCAAATGTTGCACTGTGCATTACGACCATCTCCACTTTGGTCTCCTCTGTCCAACAGACGTTGTTCCAGAAGTCTGTTGATTTGTTCAGGTGCAACTTTGCAGAACCTAAGCTATGTTACCAATTTCTTTTTAGAGATAAGAGGCTGATTTAGTGATTTTACCGTTTGTGAAAATATACGATCGACCAAAGCTTCCAGCACGTTTAATCAGACTTTATAGGATAATTTGATCACATACAGAAAAATGCTTTGTTGTATCAGTGCAGATCACTTAGCAACACAACAATGCATTTGACCAAGTGTATCACACTGGATTTCTGCATTTTCTGGATAATATTTTTGAAACATAACATTAACCTAAGTATTATAACAAACCAAGCACACCCCTTTGCGAAAACAGAACAACTTGAGTAACAGTAAATGGAGCAGAATCACTGAACTGGTCTAGTCAAACTTGGAGGCAGCCCACCTAGCAACTGACAGGACCTATAGGATGTGCTGCCAACATCCCTGTCAGGCACCACAAGACAAGCACAGAGCTCTCATGCTCATACCTCAGCAAGTCAGAGCTGTTTTGGCAGCATCACTTGGATCTAAACAGTATGAGACGGGTGGTTTTGATATTGTAGCTGATTGGTGTATGTGCTCACATCCACTTAATAATATGCTATCCTTCAAGGTGCAAGACAAAGTAAAAAGTAGCATATGGCCACACTGGCACACTTCATATCATTGAAAGCACCAGAAATAGTTTTGTTTGAAAGTCTGCTCCAATCCATTCTTCTTCTGCCTCTGGCATTATCAACAGATATTTCCAGTATTTCGTTTAGTGACCACATTATCATTAGTGGTCACGGTCTGGTCAATCATACAGACGTGGAGAGTCTTAATGAGGGTCCAGGAGAAGCCTGGTTGACGTTTGAGGATTTGTGGTCAAATAGAAGTCTTCCAGACATGAAGAAATAAATAAGTGAACGCAAAGGTTAGATTAGGTGAGACAATGAGAAATGGAGGCAGGATTACTCAAAGTGTCCTTATTTTAGTCAATAAGAGGAGTGAAAGCAAAAAGCCTCTGGTTTTATTAACCATGAGAAATCAGGTCAGCTGTTGAGGCCAAAAGAAAGACTACTGAAAATACACTCTTAAGCCATCTACACTAATCTGTAATGTATATTGCATTTCACGGTAAACCTTACCTTTAGGACCTACATTTTGGCTGCAGCTTTTTTCCCCTCAGGCCTGTTCCTCTACTCCCGCCTCAGTCAGTCTTTTGATAGGTTTCCAAGAATAACCCACACAATATGTCTTGTGGCCTCAATACACTGGTCTATTGAGGCCACTGTAGGTGGACAAATTGATATCGTCTACAATAGATTAATTCCCCTGTGACTGTTGGATGGTGGTGAAAAAGCAGCAGCTCTGTTAAAAGGCAACTAGCCTGGGAAGCTTTCATTTTGTAGCTAGTGAAGCTAGTTCATGTTCAGCCTTTATACTTGAAATCTTTTGGTTGCATTAGTTATAACCACGTATTCAAAGTGGAAGCATCACATGAAGACAACAGCATGGACCCAGAAATGTGCAAAGATGCAGAAATCTGTTGAAAAACTTTGGAGACTACAAAAAGTAGAAACTAGCCAAAGAACATAGTGGATGCATTTATACGTACTTGTGAGTCAAGAGTGAGTGCTAGACTTTCTCAAGTGGTTACTAAGAAGACTGATTGAATGCTAGTGTTGTTTATATTTACTGAAAGTGTGAATAAGCAGCTGTTTTCTCACAATTGCCATATGAACAGCTTGCCACTTTTTGGCTGACAAGTTAAAAAAATGAATAGCTTTCAATATAACATAAATATTATTTCAATATATAAAACCTCAAGGTCTCAGCAAATCAGATTTCCTGGTATCCTTAAAGGCTTGTATTGTTTTAATATAATTAACAGAACAGTTATAGGATGTGTACTAGTCGATTTTTTTATTTTTTATTATTATTATTTTTTTAATTTTTATTTGTGTGACTATTCAAACCTTTTTTTCATTCTTTCTTTTGCCTTAAATGAGAAATCTAAAGTCTTGTAGCCTGTCTGGATCAGGACAGGTCTTTGAGGAGGCGCTAAGGCATTCCTGTTTTTATTGAGGAGGGATGGTTTATTGTACCCTCGAGAGGAATGCTATCAGGGGATTTGGTGTACTTTACAGAAATCTAGAACATCAGAATCAGAATAAAGTCTTGCTCTAAAATGACCCTGTATACTTAATAATATATATATATTTTTTTGATCTGTAGCGTCTTTCTTCTTTGTTTTTCCTGTCGACCTCTTCCACCTTCATTTATCCCAGGGCGAAGCAAAGGTATTTGCATTGCTGGATGGTTTTGACGCTGCGCCAGAAGATGCAGAGGTTTACATTGTTTTGGAAGGATCCACACTGATCCATGTCACCAGGGCTCACAGTGATGTCATGCTCTGCTTTATTGTGCCCGGTATGTTTATGACTTTCTGATGTAGTATTACATGTATAGTACTGTGTAAAAGTCTTAAATCACCCTCTATTTCTTTGTATTTTGCTAGGAATAGATTTTGCTAATTAGAAATACATATGGCGAACATACATGGAAATATAGTTTCCTTACTGTTTCAGTACCTTCGGATGGCTTCTTAACAGCCACCCTTCCAATGAGACCATTTCTGATGAAGCTTTCATGAATAGTAGATAAGTCAACTGAATAACAAGATGCTTCTCTCGGATCCTGTGTCGCAACTTTGCTCAATTTTTTTTCTCCCTATTTCTTAAGAACATGGTTTTCAGATAGTGTTCCTCCATTTTAATGTTTTTTTAGGTCTTCCACTTCTTTTGTCCTTGACTTATTTGGATATCCTGAAGCTATTGCTTAAAGAAAACTCGTAAAAATTACATGAAAGTTTGGCTCTTTGGAAGCAAAATATAAAGAAATGACGGGTGCTTTAGGATTTTTGCACAATATTTTATGTTCTCATGTCTAATGCCATATTTTGGTATTTTACAAAGCCATCGTCAAACATTACTATATTCTAGCAATCCCATGTTTTTCCACTTTTTCACTCCCGATTATATATCAGAATACCTAAAAGAAGTATATATTTGAATTTTCAAGCATACCGGCTCACACATAAACATGTCCCTATAGTGGCTTGAGGTCTGACAGGGTGCAGAATCTTAGCAGCTTCCACATAGGAGTGAAACAGCTCCATGAACAATATGTCATTATTACTGAGCCTCTGTGTAGGTTGACTCAAACAACAGGCAGTCCTGCAGGCTTTGCACTCTCAAATATACTAACTCAATGCAGAAATGCAGAAAACAGAAAGTGCCTTTGTTAGCATCCAAAAAGAAAAGCTGATACTCAAACATATCCAAGGGCTTGGAGGCATTCTTAAAGCCCTGTAACCATAGTGGGTTTTTATAGTGTTGACTCATTTCTCACAAATCATAAATCCTTTTGATAGATTTCCTTTCAGCCTTTTGGGCTTCTATTTCTGTTTATTAAACACAGTTTGAACAAAAAAAATCTGTAACTTTTGGAGTTTTTTGTTCCATTCAGTGACACAATCATACTGTGAAAAAGAAGCTCTTTTTCATATAAACATATATTGTTTATTTAACTGATGTTAAATATAACTTTTGTTGTGCTTGCTTAGGCCATAATCTGGCAGAGATGGTTTCTGTCCAGGCATACCTGTGCTCTGAAACTATACCTCTTACCTGGGTAGGCGAGGCTTCATTAGAGTATGTTCATGATGATGCTCAGGTAAGAAAAGCCAGAAAAAGTGTGCTCGTGGTAAAAATTACATGTTAATACAGTTTTTTCTTGTGCACATGCTTTTTAGTTCATATAATTGATAAGAATTCTACTGATGTTTTTGTATTGGAATGGGAAACCCTCCAATACAAAGGCAGCAGTGAAAATAATGTTTTGTAGAGCTCTTCAGTTACACCTGATTGTATCTTATTCATAACTGGCACCCTTACAGGACCTCGCAGAGCACCTGGTAATCCATGGACATTGTCTGAACTCCACGGATCATAACGAGCTGAGCAGCCTCTTCAACCTGGGCCAGCAGAGCTCCCATTGGGCCATGGATCACCGAGTGGCCCTGGCCATGGCTAACCTCGATATCCCCCCAAACTGGAATGTACTCGGGAGCCACAGTGGAGACGGTGAGAGCTGCAAATTGAAAATGCTTAAAATGGTACACTCTGTTTATCCAAACAAAGTTGTAGCTTGAAAAATGGCATGTTAGAGGGAGGGGTTTTAATTAAAGAGTGGATTTACAGACAAGGATAATATATTTAATTATGTACACGTTTATTCATACAAAAAAACAAAAAAGAGGACAGCTATAGATTAAAATGTAGCTGATAGCCTTTGTCATAATGCATCACTCAGCACTGTCCTGGTAACTATACCAGGAGGTTGAACTCTTCAACTCTGCAACCCCTCCGCCCACCTTCTCCCCAGCCATTATTCCCATTTTCCATGCTCACCAGGCTGAAATCGGAAGTGAACATGGTCCAAAGTGTTCCTCTGTTAAATTCATCAAAGCCAATTAAGCAGCATGTAATGTGGTTAATAGAGCCTTTCCATCTGGAAGTAGCCCTAGGCAGAGCTCAATAAATCTGAGCGAGCATGTGTTTGTGTGTTTGCGTGTGGCCTGTGTGTATGCTGACCACCAAGTTTACTAGATGCCACCATCTGTTTGTATCATCTGAGTGTTTGTGTAGGGCCACCTACATAAATAACAAACTAGATTTAGCTGTAATATAGTTATGGCAGTCTGTTTCATTGCAATGTCTCTCTCTAAATGTCTGCAGTTAATTTGATAACACTGCTTATGACATCATTCTATTGCCGATGCTTAATACAGCTCAATGATCAATCCCCAACTCTCCTAAGTACTCACTGTTTGCATGCAGTGCTTTCAATAAAATTTTAAAAGCACAGGACCATTTTAACAAATCCTTGTTGCTGTCACAAAGACAAGAGATGACACTGGAGGTAATTATGTTCTTCCTGAGAACATTTCTTAAACTGAGCATACTAGAAAAATTGTGGCGTTGTATTAACGTGCATTTCAATGCTCCGGACCTGCAAAATGCCAAAACCCTCTGTTGTTGTTCACAGTTGCTGATGATCAGTTAATGAAGTGCATTTTATCAGTCACACCTGACTGTTACACACTCTCTTAGTTCCTATGGAAGCAACAAGTGTGGCCTTAGTCTTTCACAGGACTGCATGGAAAGCTGTTTGTTCTTCACATGGCTGTATTCATTATATTAAAAATAGAAGCTGCACAGCAGGAAGTCAGTACAGTCAGTAGTCAGTACAGCTTTCATGACATTTGCATTTCTATTTTTTCAGTACTTCTTCTGTCCACCCTACTTTTCAAATATGCACTAAATCCATTACGGCATGGATGCCAGTGTTGCACATTTTTGGAGAGAGATTCTGTCATTCTTTTCCAGCTGTTCTTTCTTAGGTTGTTTTGTTCTGCCTTTCTCTTCACATGTTATTATTGGATTTAGGTGGTGACACACTTGACCAAGTCTTCAGAAACTCTTTACTGATTCAGTCATTGAACTTTGGATTTTTGTCAGAGGATAATGCCTAGTACTCCTCTCCTGACAGGTTTCTGGAGATTAGGAGTCATTTTTTCAGGAAGCATTCTGCTTAATTTTCCGACATTAATGGCTGACATCTTTTGCACTCGCCACACTGTCACCTCTGTATGTATTTATAGCACCAATTCATAACAACAGTCAGCTCACGGTTCTTCTGTGTGTATTTACTCTGGTAGTCCTGGCCAAGTTCATGCTGCACCCAGTCAGAGCTGTAAAAATGTATCTCACCCAGTATTCGTCAGGCACCTTTTCATGTTCATTAGCAAAGTTTAATCTTGCAGCAATGTGCTGAACAGCAAGCCAGGACAGTTTTTTTCTTGGACTCTCTCCACAGAGGTTGTTATGCAATGTTCTTCATACTGACTGAGCTGTCACAAAAACTCAAGATTTCAATTGTTAAGCCTTATGCTAAGTACGAAGCGCTTCCTGTCTGTTTTAAGAAGCTAGATTCTTCACATCATGCACTGTCTTTGGCATTATTTCAGGAGGAAGCTCACAGCAGCCTAATTAGTTGTACTGTGACTCATTCTCATTACTTCTACAAGTATATAAAAACTGATATTTTTAATTATTGTTTTTACTGTTTCTTCTTTTAAAAGTATAAAATCTTGAAATTATTTTTTTTTGTTTTACTTTCGCTGGTAATTTATTTCAGTGTGAACCCATGTAAATCCATGATGCACTTATGCATAGTGATAGAAACATCAAAGTATAAAAGGAAGAGAAAGACTAAACATGGTACCATTCTGATTCTTTTATAAAAACCTTTTCTTTAGTTAGTATAACTGGAAGTCACAGGTGTATTCTCTTTATTTCAGTTTCAGTTTAGTTTCTCTAAATTATGTTTTATCCTCTGTAAAGGGAAATACCCTAGTTGTCAGCTTAGAAATATTGTGATTCTGAAAAGGTGATACAGTCCTGAATTATTTGAAGTGTAAGTGCTCTTGCACAGAGCTTGACTCATTTCTCATCATCCTGTGGGTATTTCTTAATCTTTACATAACTACCCATTACAGTAAAAAGGGCAAACTGTATGGTATCACAATGTAAAAAAAAAAAACCTACCATTTTTATGATGAGATGACAATTTTAAGTGATACCAAGTGTTGCTTCTGTTATATTTGTATATTTTTCCTGCAATTTATTCTTTTCAGACAGCATTTCTAATTTATATCTGAGTTAACTAATGTACTTACTTAATGTAAACTTATTCTCTCTTTTAAGGAATAGTAATAAGATCTATAAAAAACTTGTTAGAGAGTAAAATGTTTTTTGGCTGGAGCAGTTTTATCTGGTACAGATAGAAATCTTGTTGGACTGCATTAAATGGTAGACACAAATCTAAGAAGTCGTCACATTTGTAGACTGTCTGTTGTCACGATCTTGTTAAAAGGCTTCTGTTGCCTTAAAATAGGTCAGTGGACCAGAGGGATCCAGTGCTGTGTAAGAATAGAAATCAGTTAGTGACAGTTCAGATAGTTATCCTAATTAGACGGTTATCCAGATTTCTGACATGCTAGTTTCCTCCTGGTTTTTGTGAGTCTCACATTCCTGGTTAAGCAGTTGTCTTGGATCCCGCTGCATTCTTTCATGTCTTCAGAGATGTCATTTTTTTAAATTGTAATATATTTTTCTCCCTATTCTCCAGAGCACTGTCCCAGAGAGTCTCCCCTCCACCTAGCTGTTCGATGGGGTATGTGTCGACTTGCAGAGCTGTTGCTTTGCCAGCCTGGGGGTTTGATGGCTGTCAATCTGCCAAACGAAAATGGAGTCACGCCGCTGCAGCTGGCACAGACAGCAGGCAACACTGAACTGTTGGAGCTGCTCTCCAAGTAAGATTATAAACTTTAACAAGGTGCTTCCAGGAGAGACTCTGACAAATGAATGACTGTTTTGATAAAAAAATTGTGTATTCAGTGTAGACGTTTCCTGTGCTCCACAGTAAGGGAAAACTTTCCTTCAACTATATGCACAACCCAGTTTTATGTTTGCTATTATCCTCGTTAAGAGCCATTTCTAAATTTCCAAAATACTGTGATGATATTGAAGTGATGAAGTGCATTTTGTTATTATATGCCACCTGTTTGTGTTACCTGAAAACTCCACCTCTAACTGGATCCACACCCTTACAGGTTAATTTATTTTGCCTACAAGACCAGATCATATGCACTTAATGACAGTAAATGTGATATGCAATATGTTAAAGAAGTTTGGGAAAATAGTAAAAACAGTATTCCAAATATCAACCCTAATGCCTAATATTTTTTCTGTTGTTTTGCAGCCCACCCAATCCACTAGCTACACCTCCCGCTGGTCTTTCCCAGGTGTGGGCAGACAGATCTCGCTTGCTTAGGTTCTGTCATGACATGGGGAACCTGACTCTGACTGTCAGACAAAACCTGAGGTGGAGCTCGGAGGAGAGCCGACATGCTGACATCCTGCTTCTCAGAGAGCGACTGAGAGATGAGGACTTCCTCAGAGGGGTGAGCAGAACAATATTATGATGGTCGTAAAGATTGTAAAGGTGATATTTGTAAACACAAGAATAAAATAGAAAAAGGTAGTTGATTACAATTATATAAAAGCAAAACAAAAAAAATTACAGGCTTTTCTTGAGGATGTTTTTTTTTGTTCAAGGTTCTTAAAGGTACTGTTAAATTAAGGTTCGGTAGCAGGTGTGCAACTAACTAAACAGAAAAATCAAAACCCATAAATACAATAATTTCTCAGTTTACCGAATCTTTTGATTTAAATGTTGCTTTTTCTCCTACAGATCAAAGCACTCAGGAGGGAGCGGGTGGAGACGATCTTAGGGAAGGAAGAACCAGTGGATGATTCTGCAGAAAGTGGTATCATACACATTCAATCTGTCTGATTTGGAGGATTTGGAGGCCTGATTAAACTAAACCATCCAGTCTTAGCTCTCCTCTTTCACGTTGAGATGATTTGCTATTTTTCACTGTATTGAATCTACACACTGTGGTGTCATGCAGACGTCAGTAGAAATTGACTGCCCTCATCTGGGCTTTGTGGGTACTGCAAAGATATGGCAAAAAACAAGTCAACTATATGAAGGTGGCGGTTTGTCATTTCTTTGCCGAATAGATGATCAATCGTTAGTCAGTTATCAGGGAAATAATTAAAAACAATAACAACAGTCTACTTCAAAACTTTCTGCTTAAAAGTATTTCTCATCAAACATAATCATTTAAAAAAACAAGGTAGTTGAAGATATTTTGTTTATAAAATAAAATGTGGGAAGTTTTGGGCAAGTCTGCTTAATCATTCCTTCCAGTGGTAGAGTTGGATAAAGGGTAGAGGATGGATTTACTACTTCATCAAGCAGATATAAAGGAAGCTCATTAAAATAAAGAGTTCTTAAAATCGGATGTAGGCCTTGTTTTTAAATGTGGATATTTAAGGATATTTAAATAGATGAAAATAGTAAACTTTGACCTGTTCCTGGTGCTACAGGAAAACTCAGCATGGCATAAAAATTCCCTACATAAGGCCTGTGGACATTAAGTAGAGAATTTTAAAGCAGTTCATCCACTAGTATTTGGCATATTCTACTGAGATCCCAAGCCACATCACTAGTGTGATTGACAGTATCTGAGCTAGTTTTGTTTTTATTTTTAAAATATTTCATCCTTCTCTTTTTTTGTCCCTCTGTCTTTGTCTCTCAAGCTCTGGCACTACTTTTTCCTCTTCTCTCTGAAACTCTGTTCCAGCCTATCTATCTTTTATGGGCCACTTCTGCTACATATCCTGCCTTCATTTTTCAACATCACCCAAGGCCACTAATCAAACCAGCCAAACACTAATTTCCATGTATTTCTGCCTTGTTACTGGTAAGCCATCATACACCGTGCCCTTTGATCTAGGATGAACATGGTAATTAAATGAAAATGGAGATCAAGGCCACACAGTAAAAATAAATAAATCCCCCAGGTTTATGAAAAGAAAACAAAAACCAGCGTTTACGTGGGATCATTAAAAACTGGCAAGCATCTGTGCTTACTTGTGTTTCTTTTGAAGTTTGATGGCTGTGTCTGAAAATGTTGTCTTTTTTCAGCACTGTATCCTGACATAAATGGAGAAAACGCTGCCGTTGAAGAAAATGTAAGTATTTAACGCACAGCAGTAAAACATTTTTATAAGGATTCACATGCGTACAAGTCTATGGATTACAATATGATCGGAATATTCTTGACAAATCCTGTGCAACAAGAGGCCTTCCTTCCAATTTTCCTGAATATGTTATTACAGGTGGCATTTTAAAAACACTTATTCACTTTCCATGAACATCTGTACCAGCTAGTGGCAAGCACTGCTACAATAACTGTGGAGCATTGTCTGCTTCTCAATGCTCCACAGTTGTTGTTTTTTTTTCACTCTTATTGTCAAGGTGCTGGATTTGGCACCTTGCACACACCACTGAATAGCTGACTTTGTGAGCGGTCAAGTGTGTGTTTCGTGTTTTGAGAGGTGTGGTGTGTGCACATGATTCTGGTCATCCAGCAGGAACAGTTTAATGTGTTACAGATGGTTAACTAATTGATCTGTCTCACACACCTAGGCGCTCGCCAAACACTTGTGTTTTTTTACTTAGTTCTACTCGTTTTTTTCCCGTTTTTGTGGTATGCTGGAAATGCTCATGCTGTTTCGTTAAAGGTTCCCAGTTTCTTCTCCGAAGTATACGAGGAGACGCTGATGTTCTGTCTGAATGAGGAGGACGAAGAAGACGAGCCTTCACAGTCTGACTCTGGTAAGATTTTCTTTCAAAGTAATTTTGCTTTTTTAGAAGTCCGTTTTTAGCTGTGGTTTTAATTGTAGAGTTTGTGGTACATCAACTTTTGTGCAGACGGAAATCGATCACTGTTGTTTTAGGTGCTGTTATGTTCATAGGAAGTTATCCAAGTAGCTTCAAATTATTGAGTGAGTTCAAACTGCAGGAAACATTTCCTTTCCTGAACAGAACTTGGAACTCTAACCATCATCTATGGCTGCCGACTGTCCCCACTGACTATAGGATCACATTTCAGGCCCCTGGCTTGTCTTGCCCCCCCTCCCTGAAGTTTTTTTTAGTTGTGTCACTCTGTGTTTACAGTTATTGTTGAACCGAGCAGGATCTTTTTAATTTATTTATTTATTTATTTTTAATGAACACTTCATCCTGAGTCATCCTGCTTCTGCCAGTAGTGACAGGAGACCAGAAACAAACCAAGCCAATTCCTGACTAAATGGCCGAAGGTGGCTTCACTCTGATGTACTCCTGGATTGCAAGAGGAAGGATTTGAGAGTGGGAACATCCTGTGGGTTAATAATTGGCTGGTATTACTGCAGACCAGACTGATGCCTCAGTGTAAGAATGCTGTGGTTACAAGCCGAGGCTTCATACTTTATAACACTTGGCACTGAACATCTGTAATCTTAGCATCCTGTGGTGAGTGTAGTTTTTCATGCTAAATGGTTAAGCCATTTTGTCCTCTGTGTGCATGTTTCTCTGTGTTTGTTAGCTGAGTGGAAGCTCTTCGTCATTTTTGTGTAGCCTGTGATGTCTGCCTCCCTCTGGCCTCTTTTGACCCCTTAAATCACCTTCTGTGGCTCAGATCAAATAATATTGGTCACTTGAATGATGTTTTGCACAAGTTTCCCCTCAGTGGGTCATGTTTGAATGAACACGGCTCAGACTGGAAATGACTCGGGTTTCATACATGCCATTCTTCTGGGATAAAGGTGCTCATTTGACCCTTAAAGAATTTAAATTCTTCAGTAAACATTCCAGGCCTGTCAGGTATCGTGAGTGGCTAGAAGGTTTTTACATTTTTTAGTGAAGTAGTGAAGCTTATATTGTGATTCTGGTCTGTTTGTTAACACTAACAATATGGCTGCATACGTTGAGCGAATGCGTCATCGGGTACACAGACAGAACTTGTGTATCCAGTGCTTCAGCTGGGGATGAGGAATTTCGAATGTAGCTGTCATCTTTCCCCTATCTTCTTGATGTCATTTTTCCTGTCTCCATTTCAGATTACTGTAACTTATTTGACATGACTGTATGTATATAGAAAACTATTTTTTTTAAAGGTTTTACTGTTTTCAAGATTCATATGATAATTTGGATTTTTTTGGGAGAGGGATAAAGGCCTGTTTGTCTTCTTCAGTCACACATTCCCCCATCTCTGCCTTCCTAATGCCCCCGATATTTAAATACCCCACCCAAAACACACTCTTGCACCCAAATGCCTACATACAGACGAATACACATACCATTCCCCATCACATCCTTCCAGGTCAGCATTTTAATGTGAGTTTAGCGAACAAATAGCAAAGGCCACTTCATCCTGAGGAGCGCTGCTCTCCTCCACAGTTGAGGAGAGGGAAGAAGTTTCTGTGTGCGTGTGTGTTCACTTGCGTATTTGATTGGAAGAATTCAGTAGGGAAGAGTGCTCTGAGTGGGACAGGGGTATAGGGAAGTAAAAAGGAGGTGTTTGTGGTTGAATGGGGGTTGCCAGGGCTTTGCTGAATGCAGTTTTCCAGCAGCTTGTTGAGATCTCCAGGGAAAGGAGAGCAGAGGAGTGTTAAAGCAGTGTGTGTTTATGTGTGTGTGTGTAATGGGGGGGAAACTGTGAGAGAAAGGGATTTATGATATGGATAGTTTGGCAGGGTGTCAACAAACGATAAGTGCAGCACCAGGAGCGCAGAGAAGAGTCTGCGACCCCGACTGTGGGATCTAATTGGAGAATGGAAAAAAGGATTAAACCTCACACAGACCCCACAAAGGCAGCATTAATGTTCACTAGCCCGGTGCCAACACCCTCCATCACCCCTCCCCATGCACATACACAGAAACTTTCTATAGTCACAGTGTACCTCTTTTTCTACTCTTCTGCCTACAAAACCCATCTCATCTCCTTTTTCTCTCTCTGTTTTTCACATTCCTTCATTTATGTGCATTTGTAAACCCATGCTTGACCTCTTTTCACAGTGCCATTGTCCAGTTTGTCTTGTAAATCCTCTTTACCATCCTTTTTGCTGATCTTCACTTGTATCTGTGCTGCTGCAACTGGAGCACTGTACTCCTGCAGTTTGGCAAGAGGAGGAAACATGGATGAAGAAAACAGCAGCAGCTCTCTGTGCTGTCTCCATGGAGAAGCTGCTAACCTGGCAGTCCCTCCTCCCCTCTCAGCTGGGCTTTGACATGCTAAAATATAGAGAACGAGAGAATGGAGTGATTGAGAAGGACTCTCTTCAGATGGCATTAGGCATATTTGGGATGAATTGCCAGTGCCTTTAACTGGGTAGTGTTCAGCTATGCAGCCTGGTATCTCTCCGAGACAGTTATGGACTCACAGGGTTAATGATTTCTATCATGTCTGAGACTCACTTTCAATAAGCAGTCTGGCTTCATGTTTTTCTTCGCTGCCGGTTCTAAAGTCATTCCTATATTTGACTGTTTCTCTCCCTTCCTCAGTCCCTCCTTTCAGCTGTCAATACCCTCCTCCCTCTGCTGCTGTCAGCATGTGTATATCTCGCTCCCTCTTTCTCATGACCGTGTGTGGTATATGAGCAAAGAAGGCAGAGACTGACTTAGTTACCTAAAACTTTGCTCAGATGTAAGAAGAGCAGACAGAGAGGAAACTCAAAAAGAAAGAGTTCAGCCCCGGCTCTGCTGGACAGTTGGTTGAGAGCTGTGGAGGGGGAAGGGGAGTAGTTTAGGGGGAGGGGTGGTTGGGGGAGACAGAGGGGAACATGCTGGCTCACTCCTGAAGTGTCAGAGTGTCTGCAGCAGGGCTCCGGGAAAAATAAGGAGAGTGAGTGCTACAGCTAGTCCGCAGTCTGTTCAGCCATGTGGGAATAGACGTAACTCTGCTCATTTATTCATCAAACACATCGAACTGTTCGGATGAAGATTTTCTATAAGATCGTAACTCATGGACTCTGACTCCGACTGCCCTTTCAACTACTCCTGGCCTTCTTTTCCCAAGATGAGGATGCGCCGGAGGATGGGGAAAAAAGGTAACGCAGCATTAAAAAACATATTTTAAAGTAGTTTTGCTATTCTGTCACTTTGACAGGTATAGTTCTGCGAGTGTCCACAAATCTTAATTCACTTTTCACTTCACTGTCATTGACGTCCTTAAAACACATTTCTGACATGTTGATGTCTGCAGTGTTTGACAGACACAAAAAAAGATTTGGAAAAACATGTGTAATCATTTTAAAGTGAAAAATGTTAACCTTTTTAAACACAGATTAGGCAGCCCTTCTGGCAAACTCAGGACTTAACTTCTAAATGCCCTGTTGGCAGGCATGTTTCACCATTCACTGTGGAACAATAAAGTTAAAATTAGACTTTTCCCATTACACACTCTTACCCACAGACATCCACTGCAGCACCGAGTCTGTCAGAGAGAGCTAACTGCATGTTTACCAGTGATGTAACCTGATACCTGACAGTATGTTGGGGAATGTCAGATGTCCACTCGAGGCTGATTGAGTGGTTTGGGGCTTTCGCCATCTTCAAACTGTTGTGTGCATCTAAACCCTGCTGAGAAGTCGTGGCCTCATGTGACTGTTAGGTTGCAGTGCAAATGGGAGGCCCACTGTTTAATATGTGCGGTCATATCCCTAGCCTCAGGGAACTGCACTTGATAGCTCTAATTGGTTGTTTAGGTGTCAGTGAAAGAGTGACTGTCGTTGAATTGAGTCTTGGTTTATTATCAGGCACGGAACCAAAATCTGTTTAATACTTCATCCTGGCATAAAAATGTGTTATTTCATTGTTAGTCATGGGAGAGTTAAATTAAATGCTAAAAATAGTGCATGATTAAACCAGAGTGGTTAAACAGTTCGTTGCTTGTGTACAAGTGATTCTGTGTTTGTTGGGAGAAGCGAGAAAGAGAGAGGGAGTTAGGATCAGAGAGACAGACACGGGGAAAGATTATGTTACTGCCACGGCTGTGTCATGGCTCAGCTCCAGTTGTCTTTTCCTCATCTTTCACCATAAACTTCTGCAAAATTATCTGTGTTATTGCTTTGTAATTGTGATTGACACAGGCTAGCTTTATACACACTGCAGGCCCGTGCTCTCAATGAGGAACAGAAACGGTGGCACTGCATCAACTTTTTGAACTGAACTGAACTGCTTCTACTCGATTTCGACTCTCTTTTTTTTTTCTGGTCTAACAATACACCTGCAAAGTGAAATGTGATTTCAGGTGTGCACAGACAGACGTTTATTTCTTTGCTCTGAGAGTTGCACGGCTCGTTCTGGCTTCACCTTTTCCTGTAAATACAATGGGCCTGTGATGCTTGGATTGGGATGTTTGACCACAGGTGTCATAACTCAGAGTGGTTTTGTGGATGTTGGTGGACAATTGTTCTAATGATTTAAAAGTCCCGAACACTAAAGTTAAATAAATGCCTCCCCTATTTTTACAAGGTAATAAGACCTCCTGTTGTGATTCTTTGAGACTTGCCTTGTTATTTTACTTTCAGCTCTCATCAAAGTGACAGCTGTTTAGTGTGGTCCTTGTAAAGCAAGTTACATCATAAAAGAAGGAACAGCATGAACAAATAATCCATTTATAATTATAATAAGCAAGCCTAGGTGTTTATACGATTAATCATTGTTATTGTATGTTTATCTTGAATTTTATGTTTTGCCCTACAGCTTCTAAAAGGAGTGAACCTTGAGAAAGAAGCCTTGTGGCTGTGCTGCCTCCCCCTCCTCTTCATCCTGCCTACCTCGGTCTCCCTCTCCCAGGGGTGTGCATGGGTTGAAGGGTCACTCTCTGTGTTTAACTGCCCTGGTCTGGAAACCTGGCACTGACTGCTGTCTTTGTCTGTTTTGCTATAGTCTCTCTCGGTCTCTGTTTTTCTCGCTGCTGCTACTTTAGGCATTGCTACTGTATACGGTTGCTTCTCACTAAGGGACATGCTCTGAATATCACATCACTTCAGCTTTACTTTTAGCGAGCAGAAATCCTACATAAATAGACCCACATACTGCTCTGCTTTTCTTTAAAAAAAAAACATCCCCTTTCAAGTCACAGCTGATTGACTGCTTACTCTGCCTCAGGAATAAAGACAGCTTTTCCAGCAGGACGAATTATTTTTTGCTGTTGTAACTTGTTGGCAATATGAACACCCTGCTTCTGTTATTCCCCCAGTTAACTAATGTTAAACACAGATCACACTGCCCGACAGTAATGTTCACTGAGCCAGAATTTATGGGTCAGAGGTGTGTGAATGATTGAGGCCACAGCGGCCAGCTGTGGCTTTGGACCCTGCCCAGAGCCTGAACTATTAGGTCTGTCTGTCAAGTCCCTAAAGTAGGTTTATATGAAATGATATCTGCTTTCAAACAGCAGTTTGACCCACATCCAGAATCTAACCCCATTCTGTGGATTTGATGTTGGACTAAAGCGAATCCTTTTCTACATAGCAGAAAGTTTTATGTGACTTTGCGCAGGTACAGTGAATTTGGTTTGAGGTTCATATACAGTGGGGCAAAAAAGTATTTAGTCAGCCACCGATTGTGCAAGTTCCCCCACTTAAAATGATGACAGAGGTCAGTAATTTGCACCAGAGGTACACTTCAACTGTGAGAGACAGAATGTGAAAAAAAAATCCATGAATTTACATGGTAGGATTTGTAAAAAATTTATTCGTAAATCAGGGTGGAAAATAAGTATTTGGTCAATAACAAAAATACAACTCAATACTTTGTAACATAACCTTTGTTGGCAATAACAGAGGTCAAACGTTTACTATAGGTCTTTACCAGGTTTGCACACACAGTAGCTGGTATTTTGGCCCATTCCTCCATGCAGATCTTCTCAAGAGCAGTGATGTTTTGGGGCTGTCGCCGAGCAACACGGACTTTCAACTCCCGCCACAGATTTTCTATGGGGTTGAGGTCTGGAGACTGGCTAGGCCACTCCAGGACTTTCAAATGCTTCTTACGGAGCCACTCCTCTGTTGCCCGGGCGGTGTGTTTTGGATCATTGTCATGTTGGAAGACCCAGCCTCGTTTCATCTTCAAAGTTCTCACTGATGGAAGGAGGTTTTGGCTCAAAATCTCACGATACTTGGCCCCATTCATTCTGTCTTTAACACGGATCAGTCGTCCTGTCCCCTTGGCAGAAAAACAGCCCCATAGCATGATGTTTCCACCCCCATGCTTCACAGTAGGTATGGTGTTCTTGGGATGCAACTCAGTATTCTTCTTCCTCCAAACACGACGAGTTGAGTTTATACCAAAAAGTTCTACTTTGGTTTCATCTGACCACATGACATTCTCCCAATCCTCTGCTGTATCATCCATGTGCTCTCTGGCAAACTTCAGACGGGCCTGGACATGCACTGGCTTCAGCAGCGGAACACGTCTGGCACTGCGGGATTTGATTCCCTGCCGTTGTAGTGTGTTACTGATGGTGACCTTTGTTACTTTGGTCCCAGCTCTCTGCAGGTCATTCACCAGGTCCCCCCGTGTGGTTCTGGGATCTTTGCTCACCGTTCTCATGATCATTTTGACCCCACGGGATGAGATCTTGCGTGGAGCCCCAGATCGAGGGAGATTATCAGTGGTCTTGTATGTCTTCCATTTTCTGATGATTGCTCCCACAGTTGATTTTTTCACACCAAGCTGCTTGCCTATTGTAGATTCACTCTTCCCAGTCTGGTGCAGGTCTACAATTCTTTTCCTGGTGTCCTTCGAAAGCTCTTTGGTCTTGGCCATGGCGGAGTTTGGAGTCTGACTGGTTGAGGCTGTGGACAGGTGTCTTTTATACAGATGATGAGGTCAAACAGGTGCCATTCATACAGGTAACGAGTGGGGGACAGAAAAGCTTCTTACAGAAGACGTTACAGGTCTGTGAGAGCCAGGGATTTTCCTTGTTTGAGGTGACCAAATACTTATTTTCCACCCTGATTTACGAATAAATTCTTTACAAATCCTACCATGTGAATTCATGGATTTTTTTTTTCACATTCTGTCTCTCACAGTTGAAGTGTACCTCTGGTGCAAATTACTGACCTCTGTCATCATTTTAAGTGGGGGAACTTGCACAATCGGTGGCTGACTAAATACTTTTTTGCCCCACTGTACAGTATAATCTCTTCAGGTGGAACTAAGAGAATCCAGACGTTTTTTAACAACGGAGAATCAGGTTGTAGAAATGTAAGAATTTTGCTGAGAGATATAAAAACTTTGGCTGTCCTGGAGTGATGTGCAGTCGTCTCTGTATATGCTGCAGTACTTAAACTTGGGTTAATTCATTTATGTTTAACATGGATGTAATGGGAATCATCTGGTGTCCTCATCAGTGTTAGCTCAGCTCCCTCTTGCCTCTCATATCTATCTAACTTGCAGCATATAGGAAGCACAGCCAGTTTCCTCTTTGATTTATTCACTGTTACAGTTGCTGAATGCCTTTTTTATTATTATTCTGCAGTGCTGGCAGCTCGGACACAATGGATAAACTAATGATTTACTTTAAAAGAAGAATGTTGAGTCTTGCTTTAATAACTGCTTGATGAGCTGAGATTTAAAACAGCAGTGCCAAAGACACTGTTGGAGGCAAAGCTCGGTCACGGCAAGGTGAGAATGTCATTATTAGCTTAATAATGTAACTGCGCTAATGAGACCTCCTCTTCTGGTTACTATGACCAGAAATGCACCAGCTGCTGGTGTGATTAGATTTTTCTGTTGAATCTTCAGCTTAATGTAAATTCCTCTACAAGTTTTCTTTCTTCAGATTGATGACTTTTTTTCTTTTGTTAGCAAGTAATGTAATGCAATGGTGGTAGTTTCGCAGTTCAGGTAATCATAAATTGACTTACTTTGGCGATTAACCAATCCTTTTACTGTACGTCCCATTTTCACTTTGATGCTTTGAAATCAAAAAAGGCAATCGCTGAAACATTTACGCTCTTTTTGTCCTGTTCCTGCTACTTGTGCACATGTGTAGTTCACCTAGCGAGATGGCATAGAAAAGAGAAACCTTCACTTTGAGGAAGTTAACAGAATGTAAAACAATAATCTTGTAGCTTGTTAAGCGTGTTACTTTTAAAAGTAACATTACCTAACACTGGCAGAAACACACATTTTGCTGATGGTTATCTAATAGCAGTAAAAAAAAAAAAAAACTATATTTAAAAAAGTAAAGTCAGTGTATCTGGTTAGTGTTTAATAGAGATTTTTTATGAGCAGTCAGAATTCGCAAGTAAGTTTGAAAATAATTGTTAATGTGGTTATTTTTCACATTAAAAGCAGCAGCTGACTATTCAGTCTCACCTGATTTCTAGCTGTTTTATAGCTTTTGAGGATTTTTATGTGACGCTAACCATTTTATATAAAAAGAAATTTGTGTGTAAAAAATTATGATTTTATGACCTATGTGTTTATTTTGCTGCCACTATCATTTTAAGTTGCATTTTAATAGTACTCTATAAATAATGACTATTTTATTGTCATTGTTATTAGTAAAAAAACTAGTTTGTATAGAGCATTTAAACTTTCTTAAAAGATAATGCGCCCATTAGCGTATCAAAGGTTTATTGTTATGTGTAGTATTACTGGTAACTTTTACCTTCTTTGGTTATGTGAATCGGTTATTTTCAAACCTGAAATACTTCATAAGAAACTGAGTTGTGGAGAGTGTGTGTGCTTTATACAGAGCAACATCCCAGAGGGAGCTTTGCGTGTTTTGAGAGCAGGAGTGTTTTTCCCCGTTTAACAGTAAAACCAGGCTGCTGCTCACAGTGGCTCTTCTGTGTTGAAAGGGTTCTTCTCAATGCTACTGTGTGCTCACCAGGAGTTATTTCCACTCACCCACTGCATCGAAGGCAGGGTGGAGAAGAAACAAGCCTACAGATGTGTACTCTCGACTCCGTGCACGCCCTTTCACGCGTGTGTGCAAAGAGCCATTCAGATAGAGACACATACATGCACACACTCATACACACACAAACGCATACAGAGACTCTTAGTCCTGAACAATGACAAGCAACTGCCCAGGATGTCTATGTCACTTCCTGTGTTTGTGAGAAGTTATTTGGTGTTGCTGTGGAAACTAAATGTAATATTGAAAAATCCCGGCTCTCTGTGCATTCTTCTCTCTCTGTAGAGAAAAGCCAGTCCATAAGGGAGAGCCAGGCCTCGTCTCCAACACTGGCTGCAGCTGCCAGACTGTCAGCGATGATACACGGCAAAGACCAAGTGTATGCCAACGCCATGCTGGTGGATCAGGTGAGTTGCTCAAGTTTTTCTATACAGTGTCATTAGGAAAAATGCAGTTTACGACAGGGATATAATTTAGAACAGCGCATGAACAACAGACTTTGCTCATAAGATGTGAATCGTTTCACTGGATGAGCTGCAAATCATCTGGTGGAACAGTTTGGGGTTTCTCTCATTGCATTCTCACTTTTCTTTTCCAGGTGGACGATGCTGACATTAAATACCGCTCTCCAGGGGAAGAGGAGGTCAGCCCTGCATCTCATGTTGACAGCTCCAGCTGGGATTCCTTCTCTGTGACTCCCCCTAATTCAGGGAGCTGCTCCCAGAGCCGGTGCCTATCGTCACCCCACAACAGGCTGAGGGGAATCCAAGGTTCTGGCCTGGAGAACCACAGAGAGCAGTCCCCTCTTGTCTCTCCCCCCTGTCCTTTCGCTTCCTCCCCATCTTTTCCTTCCTCGCCCCTGGCTTCCGCCCTCCGTTTGTTTGAGGAAGCACACAAGCGTCAGCCACAGACAGGCTTGCCACGCTCTCCTTCTTTGAGTCGTAGAGGATGCAGCTTCCCAGAGGCAAGCCGAGGCCTGAGGTAGGACACAATTGCAGTTATTCTTGAAAAGGTTTAGACTATTTCTTCTATTGTGATTATGTTAAAGATCACTCCGACCCACTTCAGAAGTGTGTTGTGGGGTTTTGTTGACTTGGATGATAAGCAGTCTTCCATTTAATCCATACAAAGACAGCAGACTCCAGTTTGCTTGGAATTTCAGCAAGATAATTTTTTTTCCCCCTGCATTGTTTTAAGTGAAGGTGTGGAAAGCGGCAGGAAGCATGCTGAAGTTGCTGAACATTGCTTCATTTTTCTCAGCAATGTAGAGTCTGGCAAAAGAACTGTCAACATCAATGTTTGATTTGAACATAATGACTGTCTATGGCGTTTGCCAGAATGGCTTTGAGGCTGACCAAAAATCTTGTTCCGTATCCTCACTGGACTCCTCCCGCACCCAAATCTTTCTTCACCTACTGCCACCTACCTGTCAGCTGGCATCCCACAAGCTAACTAAGTCTGCGGATGCCATAAACAGCAGCGCCATAAAAGTAAAGGACTCCTTCATTCAGACTCAATATCCCCACTTCCCTCGGAATGCTGGAGGTGGGAATTGAAGGTCTCATGGAATGGAAGAATGAGAATCCAGATACAGGTTTTCTTGGGTCTGTAATGAGTTTTCTGTGAAGAGTGGCTCGAGCCTTAGAGATAGGGTGAGAAGTTCAGTCATTTGGCAGGGAATCAGAGTAGAACCACTAGTCCTCCACGTTGAGACAGTTGAAGTTGAGGTGGTTTGAACATCTGATTAGGATGCCTCCTACGTGCGTCCTAGTTGAGGTGTTCCAGGCATGTCGTACTGAAATGAAGCCCCAAGGTAGACTCAGGACACACTGCAGAGATTATGTCTCTTGGCTGGCCTGGGAACACTCCTTGGGTTCCTGTGGATGAGAGCTATAAGGAGATGGTTGGGGAAAGGGAGCGCTGGGCTTCACTGCTTAAGCCGCTGCCCTGCGACCCATCCCTGGATAAGTGGTAGAAAATCAATGGTTGATGGGCTGATTCTCAGGTCATGAGTTCCATCTGCAAAATATTACAGCTCATCAGGATCCAGTGTGTTATTTTGTGGAATGCTGCAGTTTAGAATTAAAACTTGCCCTTCCTACTTGAGCTTCTGATGTTATGGTCCTTGCACACTTTATTATTAGTATTTCAATCAGAATAAGTGTTGTTATGGTTCTGCACATTTTTCTGGTTTATGATAGGTGTCGGAATACAGTTTTTCTCCAACTATATTCTGCAAATGTGAATGTGTGATGCCAAGAGTTACACTGACAGTAGGATTTTTAAGTAAATCTTTATAGCCAGTTTTATTTTGCTCTTAACATAATGTGGAGTAAAGTATTAACAGTCAGTCACTTTTAGCGAATGACAGTACCTTAACCTAGACGTGTGTGTTTAAATCCGTGTGTGTGTGTATGATTGTGCACAGCCCTAGTCTAGAGTGTGACAGTGGAGAGGAGGACATACTGGGACATTCCTACCCATCCTCATCTTTAAGCCAACAGTCCACTCTGCGCTCCAGCTCAGGAGGAGAGAGAGACTCTTTTGACGCTTCTCCAGATTTCAGTCGTACGCAATCCGACATCACGCACAAATCAACCAAGGTATACCCCTTCCCTTCTGGTTCACAAAACATTATCATAAGCTTGTATAAACTATGAATTAAAAATGTGTCTAATAAGTCACCATAATATCCTCGACACAGTTTTTGTTCCATTTGAATATTTTCCTTGATTGTCTTCTGTTTTTTTTTTTTTTTTAATTAATCATCAATTTTTCAGTAGGAAAAAATGAAAAACCCATGTCATACAGTATATGCTAAGCATGACAAAAGAGACAGCTTTGCCTTTCTTTAGTAAATAAGCCCAGACTATAAACAGCTCAATAACATGGATGAAAGGGCAGAGTCTATTGGTCTGTTTGTCCTGCAGGTTTCTGATGCACTCTGATTTTGCTGTTCACAGGATTGAATCTGTGAACTTCTAATTACTGTTGTGATTTGTTTTCTCACCTAGAGCCCAGAGGAGGCTGAGGTCCGTCTTCGCTCCTACTCCTACTCCTCCCCTAAAGCAAAGCCGTCACGGCCACTGCTAAACCGCGATGCAACAATCACTGATTTGGAAGAAGGTGAGTGAACTTTGCCCCCTTTGCCCCAATAGTTCCCAAGAGGCAGCTGAATGGACAAATGTGCCACATGTTCAACAGTGGGAAGACCAGACAGGTGTCAGAAATCACCGTTAGCTCCATGAAGTATATCTGTGTCAGCTGTGCTTCAGAATAGATCTGCTTGTGAGGGTGTTTGTAAGTAAAGGTCATGCTTTATCCTGTGTAGATGGAGCATTCAACAGCAGCGGTCGTTCTCTACTTCAGGCTTTATCTCTTTCTAAATCCCTCTCTCGTCTCAACCAAGTTAGTAAGTACAAGAAAGACGTCGAGCAACAGCTTGAATACTACGGGCTGGTTGGAAAAAAGCGTTTCAGTCTCTTTCTGGTGAACCATGGGGCAGGGCTGCACAATTAAAATTCATATCTGGTATCTATAAACTTTTTTATGACACACTGTAAAAAGTATATTTATGCAAAGCTGAAAAACCTGCAAGAGGAACTCGTGAGAAGCAAAATCATTTTACTACACTTTGTGTTGTAAAAGGATTTTTCCAGATGTTTTCACACAAACAAAAAACATGTTTGTCATTGTTGCATAAATTGTGCAGCTCTGCATCTTCTGTGGGATTTAATTTTTGGTACACTTATATGCACAGTTTTCTCTAAAACTAATTAAGATTTTTTTTTGTAATAAAATAGTAGTTCTCCTGCCTTATATAAAAAATGACTGAGCAAAAGAGGACTGGGGCATTGGAAGAATGAAGATCTCCTTTAGATCATCTAATAGCAGAATTGTTCCTGTCCTGAAGCTTTTGTTATTCTTCCATGTTGCGTTTCTCCTCTTTGTTTTTTTCCTCTTTCCATCATTGCTATCATCTGGTTTTTCGAGGCAAGACTTGCTGCTGTGTTTGTTCTTTCTCTGTAGGGGTTTGCTGGCTCCAGACTCTTTCCATGATCTCTATATTAGTTTCTGACTCAATTTTAAATGGGGAAGATTTTTTTAACCCTCTCTGCTGATTCACTTTGGATCTATGCACTGTTTTCAAACGTATTGACATCTATTTCCGGCATACTGATATGCTTGTCCTTGTTGTCGATTACAGAGCAGAGAACATTCAACTTGACTGAGACGCCCAGAGAAAAGAGGTAAAGCCAGTGTGTCATTTCATGAGCTCAGGCAAGAACCACTCAACTGTGTAGGGTCCTGCTCAGAGGTTCCTCCCTTTTTAGGCAACAGTGCTGACTAGTGATTAGTGATTGGTTTACATGGGGGTCTGTGTGTGTGTGTGTGTGTGTGTGTGTGTGTGTGTGTGTGTGTGTGTGTGTGTGTGTGTGTGTGTGTCTGTGTGTGTATGTGTTTCCCTAGATTTAAACCTGTGGTTGGTGTCTAAGTGCACAGGATGTGACATGCTTCCTGTTGTGAGGCTGGGGCCAGCATATTCTCTGATTACAACCTCAAAATAACCCTGAGTAAACAGTAAAACTTAGGGCTTTCTTGTATGTCAGACCTCACAAACATTTTGCAAAATTCTAGACCACATCAGTGATGTTGAAAGGGAAGCATGCACATACTGTAGTATTTATCTTGGATAGAGATTTTAACAGTTACTATGAATTAACATTTGCTTAACATTCCTGCTCTGTAACGCAGGGATTCCCAACCATTGTGTACAAGTGCTTCCCGGGGTAGCTAATCAAAGCTAAACAGCATGCAGAGCCAAAATACATGCAGAACTGATTAAAATAGATTTTAATCATTTATCTCAACAAGAAGTGAAAAGTGGTTAAAGTACAGTCATGTGAAAAAGACTGCAGTCTACCAAAAAACGGAGTACATCCCATGTACATTCTTTAGCAGCAGTAACTTGAAGTGATAATTTTCTCTATGACTTTTATCAGTTTTTCGCATTGTTGCAGAGGAATCTTGACCTATTGAAGTTTGCAGATATTTGTTTATGCACAGTTTTCTTAAGGTTCCACTTCAGCATTTCTTTGGGGTTGAAGTCTGGACTTTGACAGGACCGTTGCAACACCTTGATTCTTTTCCTTTTCAGCAATCTTTGTTGTATATTAGCTGCTCTGCTTGGAATCACTGGGTCTCATTTACTAATATTTGTGTGGAAACTGTTACCCTGCACAAATAATTAGTTCCCACGCAAAAGTACTGTCGCTTTAAAATGTATAATTTGGGTTATTAGTTTCTCTGATCATTGCACAGCCTGACTTTGGGGAGAATTTGCTGAAGATTGTGACATTGTGTTGTGAGACACCTGACAAAACTTTTTTTATAGAGATGGTCACACTTACTGATGATCAGTCAAACCAGGTCCTGCTCTATTTGATCGTAAGTAGCTGCACCTGGCTGCTACTTCTTCTTAATTTCTATGGAAGTATTACGGATATAGTCTAAGGAGTTTGGGGGAAAAAAATAACTGGACTTTTTCACTTCAAATCCGAGAAGCTTCTTGCAAGGATGTACGCGCACTGAGTATTCTGCATAGACTTGTTTGGAAACCTTCTTTTTGACATGACTGTAGCTTGATTTTAAAACAGGTAGCTGAAAATATGGCTGTTACAGTTTAAATCAGTAGCTAAAAAGCTCAAAATGATATCTAAACATGACTAGAAAGCAGATGAAAAAGTGAGCTAAAATTATGAATAAAGGGTTGAAAATTATTAGCTAAAAGTGTTGTCAGCTATATAAATTGTTTGCTAACAGTTTAAATAAATAGCCGAGATTATAAGATAGGCTCTTGGATAAATAAACACAATGAATAAACATTTGAAACTGGTCACTAAACATAATGGATAGCAGTTAAATGAAGTAGCTGCTATTTAAAGTAAATAGTTGAAATGGTACGCCGGTAGTTATGGAAAAATGGTTGAGATAGTTTGCTAATCTAGCCTACTAGTCCTCGTGATCCCATGTGATAGAAAATGTCCCTGGCTTATGTATGCCTGAATGGAAGCTGAATGGGGTTAGGGTAATTGATAAGCTAAAAGTAGTCCTGGTCCAGGTTAAACTGAGGTCAAATGAACACATTTGTACGTGGTGCTGAGGGGGCTCTTGTGTCCATCTGACAGGGCAGAAAAAAGGTTGGGGACCACTCTAGTAACATTGCTTGTTTTGATTTCATTTAATAAATGCTTCTATCCATATCCATTTTATCATCAATTTCATCTCATTGCCTCATAAATTCATCATGTGCTAATATATTTTGTTTTCTAACAACCATTTCTAACAGAGGAAACACTGTAGAAGATCATATTAGGCAATCAAATTATATTACACCGTTAGATTATTGTATTAGGATAAATTACATTTATATAACCACACCAACCTGATTAGACTCACCAACTGTTTTTGTCCTTTACGATATCAGAATCCATCCGATTTAACTACCGCTGCCCAAAAAGCGCTGGTTAATATTTAAATGTTCAACTAAAATAACAGATAATACAAACATCAGTGTAACTCTTCATTGCAAAACCTGTAATTATCTTAATTTTCCATTCCCACACTGTTTTAGGAATGACTTGTAGACTTTAGAATATTATTGGCATTTGAGTTACCTGATGAGAAGAGACACAACGACTTGGTCTGAGGTGCTTTATATCCGTGCAGGGTTTTGGGTTTCCGTAAGCGGGCCCAGTCAGCAGAGGAGGAGGGCAGCGCACCACTCGAACACCTCACCCTCACAGAGTTCCTCAAAGAGTATGTTATTCACCTAAATGGCCTCACATGTGCATGTGTGGCTTAAGTCATTTCAACCCCGCTGTGCGACCGTTCCCAAGCTCATCCATTAACCATGTAGGTTTTTTCCCAGCTGCATCTGATGATGTAGAAATCTGCAGAAGCAGATTATATTAACACTTCTTATGACAGGTGGCTGCTGTAGGTTTGATGTGATAATGCATGGTTGTTTTTTTTACGTTCTGTCATTGTTGCCTTTCACCTAGAATGGCCAATGTAACTAGCATAACTCGCTGAAAATAGATGACACGTATTAATTGCATTTTGGCAAGGTCATACTATAAATAGCATGCACTAGAGTCCATAGTGACTTCCAAGCATGCCGAGCATGTTGTGAAGAGTAATAATCCGTAGACTAGGGGTCCTGGAAGACTGTCTGGACATTCTTTCATTCCAGCATGATACCAATGTACCTTATTATGCTCTCTTTATTCTATTAAACTACTAAAATTATGATGTGTTTTTGTTAGTGTGTGCATGTTGGATGGTAGTACTGCAGTGAGGAGTTGTAATGACCTCTGACTAAAGCATTTACACTAAAACAGGATCGAGGATGAGGACTGGGATAAATACATAATCCCATCTAAGGTCGAGTCAGAGAAGTACAAAGTCAGCCGGACCTTCAGCTTCCTCAAGAGCAGGATGTCGAGCACTCGCAGCAAGACTAAGGTGAGACAGTGCAGTGGAGTTTCTAATTTATGCTGGCTGTGATTTCAGATCTACTCAAATGTCATTAAAAATGCCCACAGTTAAAGGTTGCGATTTAAAAAAAATAAATAAAAAAAAATACACACACGGCTTAAAGGCTTCTAAAAGCAGTGCAGTAAAAGTTTACCACATCTCAGACATGCCAGGTCGGAATTCTTGTGCTGGGGGGCCATTGTCTGAGCACAAGCCTTTATTTGGTGAAGCAGAAAATTCTCTCCCTCTTCAGGTCTTAGCAACAAGACACAGTGAAAATATTCTCTTACATAACATGTAGACCCCCGCTCCACACACACACAGCATGGGGAACCAAAACACATTCTGTGCTGCACTCCTAATCTTGTGAACATATGTGCTTGTCTTTAAGGATGTGCATGTCTTTAACGACAGTGTTTCCCTATATTTACGGAAACACAATGCACATGAAGACTCAGAAAACAAACACATTTTCTAGACCTCCTTGCAAAGTTTCAAAAGATAATAAACATTCTTCTATCGCAGCATACACTGAGGACACCCCCCTCCCCTCCAACCCAGTGCCCCCTAATGATAAAGCACCATAACAGCAGCAGTCCCAATGGACCTTAACAAAGTAAACAAAAAGGCTCACTCAGAGGCCCCTTTATCTCAACTAACTTCACTTTAACAGGTGTTATTCAGCAAGAAGATGGCCGCTTTAAGCCTCTTTTTTTGCCTGCTGCAACGAGTCATATTATTTCTACTCTCCTGCTTTGCATGTTATTATGGCATTATCTGCAATAACTGTCAGCTGAATGAGCAAATTTAAAAAATATGCCTATTTAATCATTTGCCTCTCAGGTGAAGGGTAAAGAGGTGAAGGAGGGAAAGGAGAAGTCAGTCACTCCTAATGGTCATCAGTTTGTTCCTGTGTCTCCATCTGGTCCTGCTCTTTGTGTGGCCTGTGATAAGCCTGTTTCTGGGAAGGAGCTGTTGCAGTGCTCCAGTAAGTATTACACTGTCAGTGCTGATGTTGTTTTATGTCCTGTGGTGGCTGAACTGTTTTGGATTTGTTTAAATCTCTTTGCACGTGCTGCTGTGATGTTTTGTTCAGTATAAGACATGAAGTCATTTTTTTTTCTTTCATAAAGTCAACATTTCTAGTGACAAACAACAGTTTGTCTGCCATCTGGATACTGGATTCACATATGTTGTAATAACTCAGTTCATGGAATTAACTGACATTTTATATGTGCTTGTCTGCAGACTGTTTGCTGAATGTTCATAAGAACTGTCGGGAGTCTGCTGCAGCCTGTGCAAAGGTAATCATTAACACAATGCACCTCGTTTGCGCTCAGAGCAAATAAGCAAGATTATTGATTTAAAAATAGTTTTACAAAAGAAAAAAGTCAAGCCAGAGAGCTTCACATATGTAAAAAAATAAAAAGAAACAGCTGCTGGTGACAGACTGCTTCATGTTTGATGTGCTGTTTTAACATAGTTAACAATGATGTTATTTTATATTTGGCAGAATATAAAGTCCTACCTCTTTTTTTCTAAATGTTGCATGTTTTCATTTGTCAGCTGACTTCTTGGGGACAAAGTCTTTGTCCGTTTCTGTATGGCTTACACAGTCAGCCAGGGATGAAGTCAGTTTTACAAAAATAGGTCAGGCACTTTTAGTCAGCCTGTATAAATAGATGAGAAAGAAAAGGTTTGCTATGTTGTAGATGGCGTTATGGAAACTGTAGGCTCTGATATTACTAAAGCTTGACCTACACTCTGGATTGTAAGTACAGTTTTTCTTCTGCTGCACCAGGTTTTAACTTGTAGATTGTCCATCACTGTCATGACCCTTTATTACCTGAACAGACCACAATGCTGTAGAAAGAGATTTTATGCCCTATGCATTAAACGACACATTCATTTACTTTTACATCTCGCAAACATGTTTGGTATGTAAAACACGTGTTTATACTGGTTGTTTTGCGTTCATTATTTACATCTGTGTTCAATGTCAGCTAGCAGAATGGTGTCAAACCACTACCCGCATGTGCACACAAACACTCCTAAAAACATTGCTGTGTAGCACTATTTGGACCCAAAGTCCACAGATTGCATTTAAGTACATGCTAGCTAAACCAGAAATCTGTCACTCACTGTTACTGTGTTGTAGCTAGTTATCTAGTTTTAATCATTCCCTTTGTGTTTTCCTGTGTCTCTTATCACCCCTGTTTTTGTTGTCTAAAGAGGGCAAAATGCAAGAAAAGAAGGAAAACAAAGAAAAAGGAGTCAGTTACTTTAGTAAAGACGAGCAGAGTGAAAGTGGGTACTTTTTTCCACAGGAAGAGTAAATTCCTGGACATGGTGACAAAGGAACTCCGGGAATGTGTTGATATCACAAATTAGTCATGCATAAGTACAATATTTCCCAGCATGTTTCTCTTTAACTGATTCCAGTTTTGACTAAATTTGTTGTGATTACAACCACATCCTCCTGTTATTCAAAGCAAAAACACACAGATTTACAACTTTATGGCGATATGATTATATATTTCCAGAAACTGCAAGACAGGAATGCATTGCTGATGAAGAGCAAGGCCTTTTCTCTCCCGCAGAGTGAGTGCCCCCACTGCTCCTCCCTTTGTCTTTGATTCATTTAGTTTTCACCTGTCCTCCCTTGTCCTGTAGTAGATAAGTAAGCCATTGCTCTTCACCCCTCGTCATTCCTCTTCTGTTGTTTTTCTTTCCTGTTTTAAAAAAAAGAAAAAGTTAAATTTTAATCTACCTCAGTGGGGGATCTGGTCTGGATTGTGTTTACGTGTGCATGAGAACACGGGTTGAGTGCTCTATTTGCACTAACATGATCATTTTATTTCTTCAGTTTAAGCTTTCTGTCTTCTTTGAGTGCTTGGTATTAGACAGAGGTGTCAACATCTGCAATGTATTGTCACAACTGTAATCAAACTGCAGTTAAACAGTGAAAGATTATAACAGTTTAATGATCCTGTAAATTTTATAGCAGTGACTACATAGATATAAACAAACCATCTGAATACTAAACAAACACGCAATATTTATTTGTAGAGTGGGAAAGCTTCCGGTGTATGACGTATTTCTCCTCCTTTTGATCTTCCTTTTTAGACCCTGTCAAAGAAAACCCTCCATCCTCCATTTTCTCTTCTTCTTCCTGCCCGTCCTCTTCACTTCCAACAATGAACAGAGAAAAAAAAGAAACAGTCGCACCGCTTACTAAAAGCCTCTCTATCTCTGCAGACAGCAGGTAGGCTGGTTATGATCTGCGAAAAGAAAAATATTACCACCGGTATGAAAAAAGCATTAAGAATGAATGAACTGCATTAATTTTGTCTTTTAATTCAATTTGTTTACTTTTAAATGTGACCTATTATGCCTATTTCCAGCTCCATGTTTTTACTCTCATATTCTTTTAGAGATGTTTTCCATGATTTATAGGTTCATCCATAGTTCATCCACCGTCTGAAACAAGCCATTGTAGCTTCCCCTCCCTTTAAGCCAGTTTTCTTCTGATTGGCTGGCCCCGACAAACAGAAGGTCTGAACAACAGATTGATGGGGATTCTGTACTCCCAGTCAGAGCTGTCTATCTGAGATGACCACATTGGGGATACTCTCTCATGTTGATGTCACACAGATCCAGGAGTAGAAAAAACATTTGGAAATTAAAAAAAATTATTCTTCTGTGCCTACGACAGCTGGGATAGGCTCCAGCGCCCCCCGCGACCCTGAAAAGGATAAATGGAAGCGGATGGATGGACAAAATTGAGACTTCCAAAAACCAGACTCTATTTTAATATGCCTAAAAATAAATGAAACCTAGATTTTCACACAGGCTCTTCTGACCTGGCTCTCTTTCCCTCAGACGGCTGAGCGACTCGGCAGGTGCGGACACTGAGTGTGCTGCTCCAACTTGCACTATTAGCTCACTGTCTGATGACGGGACACCAGTCACAACGACTCCCCCAGCCATCGACCTGCCAATCACCACACAAGGTGAGGAAGAACAGAGAGGCTTGGTGCATGCATCAGTTGTAATAGTGATCCAGAAATAAGACGCTATTCATCGCTTTCATTCATGTAGATACTGTTGACGCTCCTTTACTGAGCGACCTGTCCGCTGACCTGCTGGGACTTGAAGCAGAGTCATGGAGTCTTGCAGTCACTGCCGAATTTTGTAGGCAACACGACAGACACACAATCAAACGCCAGGATGTTATTTATGGTGAGAAAATCCAGCCGGCCTGGAATTAACAATAAATTAACAATACTGTTTTAATATTTTATATAAAAGCACTGTATACTGTACAAACGACATCTGTAATCATATAGCTGATTATGTTGGATTCTGTGGGCTGAGTGAAAAGCTAACTTTTTTGCAGTTTCCAAAGAAATGGGTTTCATTATTACTTGTACCACCAGTGTTGTCAGCCTTTGTGTGTTAACATATCAAAATCCTGTGAAGCGCAGATGGTTTATTTTCAACCTGTGAGAAACCTTTGCCAAACTAAACATTGCATCTACAGTTTGAAACATAAACAGTGCCAGATATTTCAGTATCCGTTACCCAGTTTGGCTGTCCTCTTTCAGAGCTGATGCAGACTGAGCTGCACCATATCCAGACCCTGACGGTCATGTCGGAGGTGTTCAGGAGAGGCATGCTGGAGGAGCTGCAGCTGGATTGGGACTGTGTGGCTCGGATTTTCCCCTGTTTGGATCCCCTGCTGGTCTTCCACAGGAACCTCTTCAGAGCTCTGCAGGAACGCAGACAGGCTGAAACCCAAACAGAGAACTCCCAAAATTACATCATCCACAGGATTGGAGATATACTGCTTCAGCAGGTTAGTTGATATTTAGTTATGTAAAATAAATATACTCAGATGGACGTCTGTGCTCAGCATCTTGTCTCTCTCAGTTCTCCGATGAAAATGCTGAGAAGATGAAAAACTTGTATGGAGAGTTCTGCAGTCACCACATCGAAGCTGTCAACGTCTTCAAAGAGCTACAGCAACAGAACAAGAAACTTCAAAACTTTGTCAGGGTAAGCCCCTGAATCCAGATCCACTGTTTTTTTTCAATTAGTTATATTACAGTTAAATGTTTTGAGCAGCTAAAATTCTTTGTCTCTCACAGCAACAGAGCAATAACTCTCTGGTCAGACGAAGAGAGGTCCCAGAATTTATCCTGCTTGTAACTCAGCGCATCACCAAGTACCCAGTGCTGCTGGAGAGGATATTACTGTATACCAAGGGTGGGTCTACTCTACTGTGACTTGTGCAAAACTGCAGATATGCAAATGTTAAGTCTGTTGCATATTTGTTGAAAGCAGAAGAACAAACGAAAAGCAAGAGGAAGTTTTAGTGATTGCATAACAAAATGTTGGCCTAAAGGTTTAGCATTTTAGACCACTTCTTAAAAAATTATTGATATAAAGACCTAAAACGGAAATCTTTTTTAACCTCTTAGGACCTGGCGTCCACATATGTGGACATCCCATTTTGGGTTATATAGACCAAAATGCTGAATTTTGCTCTACAAGGGCCTGATATCCACTTACGAGGACATTATACTGCTACTGTTCTACCAAAATTTTAAATGAATATCCTCATATTTGGCTCTTATTTTTCTTAAAAACAAAAATAAGGTTAAAAAAAATCTGGTAATTCTTTGTTTTTACATTCATCGGGCCCCAATATGACCAAATATCAAAGAGAAATTAAAAATGCATGCCGTGGAAGAGTTCGGGTCTTAGGAGGTTAATACATTTTAATGCTGCTTATTTGTCTGTTATCAGTTAAGAGATCGTAACAAAAAGCTGCATTATTGAAAAGCTGTTTTGCAAAATGGATTATTCATATGACCCCTGGCTATTGTTTCTGTTCATAGAGGGAAGTATAGAACACTCTGACCTGTCAACTGCCCTGGCTCAGATCCGTGATGTTGTTGCAGCAGTGGACCTGACTGTAAATAAATATGAGAAGTTTCAGGAGCTTCAGGAAGTGCTGGCCCGGCTGGAGAACAAAAGCTTTGCCAAGCTCAAGAATGGCAAGGTGTTTCGCAAACAGGACCTGCACAGCAAACATAGGGATCTGCAGCACAAAGGGCTGGTCTACTGGAAAACAGCCACAGGACGTCTCAAAGGTGGATATGAAATCATATCGGGATCTATGATGTGTTGTTTATTTAGGTTTTAGACAATCAAACTATTTGTGTCCACACTTCTCCTTTCAGATACGTTGGCTCTTTTGCTCACTGACATTCTAGTTTTCCTGCAAGAGAAAGATCAGCGCTTCATATTTGCTGCTGTGGTAAACATCAACCCCTCCCCCTGAAAAAAAGAAATCTTTTAAATAAAAGAAACTACATTCAACTGTCTGTCCATGTGTCTCTGTCTATTAACCAATCTGGTTCAACCTACAGGACCAGAAGCCTCCAGTAATCCCTCTACAAAAGCTCATCGTCAGAGAAGTTGCCAATGAAGAGAGAGGCATGTTTCTCATCTCTGCATCCTCAGCGGGGCCAGAGATGTATGAAGTTCATACCACCAGCAGAGAGGAGAGGAATGCATGGATGAGACACATTCGACAGGCTGTAGAGAGGTACGTGTAAGCACATGTGATTCAAGTCATACTAGAGTGTTTGTGCAGCTTAGACGCCGTGTGTAGGTCCAGTTAACGATTGTTAAAGATTGTCACAAATTACTAGCTGTCCTGAGGAAGAGGAGGAAGATGAGCGAAGTGCTGAGACCGAGGAAGCCAGACAAGCTGCAGAAATGAGAATTCAGAAGATCACCAAGTTCCAAGGTAAAAAAGGAAAGTGTGTTTGAGACCAGAAGATTACTTTAGAGTTTATTTGTTCATATCACAGAGAGTTTGTGCAGTTATGAAGCATAACAAGACCCATTCCTCGTAATCTTTTCGTTCATTTTGTGTAGAAACGCTGTTGGGTCAGGACCAACGAATCTGCAACAGCCTGGAGGAGAAGTTACAGCTTTATGCTGAGCTTACAGAATTAACCCTCCAGTCACCAGAACCCGTACCACATCGCCACCTGCTGGTAGAATCAGTACCGTACACCAACAGTGAGACACCAAGACAGGCCTCTTCACTGCTCACAGCTGCACTCAGAGAAGGTATAAAAGGTCCAGTGTGGCTGCAATTTTTGATTTTGGAGGGCTTTCTAAATAAAGAAATGTTCTTGGGAAATAATATTTTAATGTTGCAATATAAGTTTAGTTGATTTCTTATAACGAAAATATTCGTTTTAACAAGTATATTAATTAGTATTACAAACTTGAATAAATTAGCAAATTATAAAAAAGTCTATATATTGCACGCTAATGTAGGAAACAAATAAATTGAAATAAAATTGTTACAAAACATTAAGTTTTGACCAAAATTTGCCTTTTCTCCAGCTGAAAACCTGACCACCATTCTCCAGGCTCGTGAGGGCATCGCTGTGCAGAGTCAGAGCTCTCCTGTCCGAGGAACTGAGTGCTGCAGTTATAACAGCCACGGCAGCAGCATTCAGGAGTCTCCCTCTGAGCGTGAGTCACTGGCAGACACTGCAGCATTACATTTTCTGGGATATGTGTCACACTGCAGCTGATGTGTCAGTGTCTACTATAATGTCTACTGTAATTTCTTGACCACATTGCATATATGCAAGCTGTCACGTCTCCTTCCCTTGTCCCTACAGCGGATTATCTGAGCACGCTAAGCATGAGCTCCACCTCTCTTGGATCTGACAGTGAATTAGCCGGGATGGACAATTCGTTGTGGAGCTCCGCTGTTGAGCTGAGAAAAGGAGAGAACAAAGGGACACTGGTGAAGGTTCAACCTCTTTAGTCCCCCCATGAACAGTGTTTGTTGATGGATTTATAGACATTACTGTTTCACTGTACTGATCCATTGTTTTCTGTAGGTGGCAGAGAGTGTCCAGAGCCTGACCCAACTTCTATACAGTCTACAGGTGAGAAGAACAAATATTTTACCTAATTGATTGAAAGACTGTATGTTTTATGTGATATAAGAATAAAACAGTTCAGCTAAAATACTTATAACACACACAACTGTTTTTACGTTAACTCAGTGAGAAATAAATCTCTTAGGAACTTTTACTGGTTTCTTTTGCTAAATAGTGAATATGTAATCTGCCATAACTTACATTTTCAGACTCTAAAATAAAGAGGTATTTAAAAGGTTGTAGATAGATATAGAAAAGGGATTTCAAAGGCCTTAATACAGTCCCGATCAAAAGTTTAACACCAGTTGAAAAATTGCAAAAAATCATATTTTGCATGGTTGGATCTTAACAAGGTTCCAAGTTGAGCTTGAACGTGCAACAAGAGGAAATGAGAGTGAGACAAAACACTTTTTCGAGCATGCAATTTATTGAAAACAATGCTTAAACTGAAACAGGCTGTTTTACAGCTGATCAAAGTTTTAGGACCACATGACTTTTAAAGGCCAAATTCTGCCAGGTAGTCACACTGTCATGACGTTTGTTTGCAAAGGCAAAAAAACGTTCCCTTTTTGAATGTGGTTGGGTTGTTGAACTGCATAAGTGGGGTCCATTGCTACTGAGGTGGGACGGAGTAAGACGGTCATGTGGAATTTTTTAAATGAGGGTTGTGGAACAAAAAAGTCAAGTGGAAGACCCCCCAAAAGTTTCACCAGCACTGAGCTGGAGGATCCAGTTGGCTGTCCATCAAGACACTGGACAATCCTTTAAATTATTACTGGAGTCGGCACCAGGAATGGTGCCGACTCCAGCCCCATAACCGTGAGACGGCATCTGAGGTAGAGGCGTGGTCCTACCTCTGTAAAGCTGTAAAACCTGTTTGAGTTTAAGCGTTCCTTTTTAATAAATCGCATGCTCAAAAAAATGCTTTCTCTGACTCCCATTTCTTTTCTTTTTTTTTGCATGTTGAAGCTCTACTTGGAACCTTGTTAAGTGGTCTTAAACTTTTGATCAGGACTGTATGATGATGCTTATGTTACATTTAGTAACCGGAAGGTGATTACTTGTCTCCTTATGTTTGCAGGCAGCTGTGACCCTCCAGGACAGCTGCTATGAAGTCCACCAGCTCCTTCTTCAAGAGGGAGAAGGACCTCAGCTCCGAACCCTCGCCTCCCTTCAAAGCAGCCTGGTATCAGTAACATTATACCCACTGAAAACATTTTCTCAATGTAAAACCTTACACGTTTTGAGGAAGCTGAGATTTTAGAGTTATGTGAACACATATATTGTTGTCCAGGAGCAGGAGAAGCAGAGGAGTATTGAGAAGAAAAAAGAGGAAGTGGAAAAGAAGGGTTTAGAGAGGAAGAAAGAAGAGGTGGATGAGGTGCAGAAACTCCAGGTGAAGCTGAAACAAGAGCAACAACGTTGGGACAAAGAGTGTCTGGCCAGAGAGAAACAACAGGTTAGCTTCATGCTCGTGTTCTTTAAAATTGATTTTATGTTTCTCAGTCACTTGTCTTTCCAGTCTCTCTGTCTTTGTTTCATAATAGTTTGGTGGGGCACAAAAAAGCTTGGTTTAGAGTTATGAGTCTACGCCAATGACTGTAGAAAACAGTCATTGGTCTACGCCCATTTCTTTGATCTTTACCAGGTTATAAGTAGATCACATTTAATTAAAGCAAACAAAAGCAAACTGCAGTGCTAGATGAGACACTAGACTCTTGATAAATAAAATACATTTTACATTTTCTATAATTACTTCAAATTTCAGTAACAAAAACAGGAAACATGTCATATACGAGCAAAATGTGTGACCTGTGAATTTCTTTTTCAAGATAAGATATTTTTAAACATGTGTTGTAACCTCATTTTCATACCTGCATGTGCATCTGCCATTTTCTGTTATCTTATTCAATTTCCTGCGCTACTCTTGCCATGGTTATATTTTACTAAGTACTAATATAGAACAGGTCAAAAAGGTTGTTACCTGCTTTCAAAACCTGAACTTAAAACCCAAGTTGTGGTTAAATTGCTTAAGTTTCAAATATAGTATTAATCTTTAGACCTAAGCAATGTATGAGGTCTGTTACAACAGTAGAATAATAAGCCTTGCATGCTTACAGAGTGAACAGGAGACTTTGCTGGAGCAGCGGGAGCAGCAGTGTCTTCTGGAAGCTGAGCGGCTGCGCTGTGAGCGTGAGGAGCTGGAGGCCCAGCTGCTGGAGTACCAGCAAAATCTGGACAGACTGAGGGAGGGTCAGAGGAGTGTAGAGAGGGAGAAGGAGAAGATCGAAGCACAACAGAGACTGCTCCAGAGCTGGAGACATAGCCGCCAGAGCAGCCTGCCTGTTATGATTCCACTGGGTGAATACAAGGTAATTCAGGAAGCGGGAGATGATATGGGAAAGTGCATTAATGCAGGGGATAAAAGTACAGAAAGATTCAAGTAACAAAATAGATAAATACATAAATAAATGAAAAAAAAAGGAACGATAGAAAAAATAAAGCCAAAAGAATTTGTCACCTCTCCTTTTATTTCATGTCATTTTGATGTCCCAGGGGTCTACCCACAGCCGCTCAGGGAGCCTGGATGGCAACTGTTCAGTGTACAAGAATGAGGCAGCTTTGCTCACCTCACTCCAACAAAACCACCTCCACCAGCCCAGCAACAACAACCAGCACCAGCATCCTCTCTCCATGCCAAGAAAAAACCACGAAGACCCCCTGCACAGTTCCACCTATTCGACCAACCTCGGCCTCAGTGCCAGCCTCTACAACAGCCTCAACACCCTGCTGAGCCAGACACACAGCAAACAACCGCTGGATGGCATGACATACCCGAGCTACAGTAACAGTCATGACTGTCCTCAGGCCCTGAATGACTCCATCCACCCCTTTGGCAGCAGGATCACTACACATTCACAGGAGACCAACACTTGTAAGACTACTTATTATATATAAAGCATGGTAGAAAGTGAATGCCTTTTTAAATCAGTATTGTACATATTGTGCTTTTTCCAGCCCTCAAAACAACATCTTTGTCTTGACAGTTGAAAGTGATTCTTTGACTTCATACAGTGGGTGTCTGGACCCACACAGGGACGTGGACACACACACTGGACCCTATTTTGTCTTGTGTTTTCTTTGTTTCAAACTGGATGATCTGTGGCACTGTATGTGGCACTGTATTTTCAGATCACAAGCTTGTCTCATTTGACATTGCCTTGCTCTGTAGCTCTATTAAACCTCATGTTCCTGCGAGGCGCTGTGATATTATTAACCCGTCCACTGCTGTGCATTTCTCTGCTTATTTCAATCAGAACTTTGGAATTCCTAAGTCTGTGTCTTTAGATACAGAGAAGCTCCGCTCCTGGATGATGCTGTGGCCTTATTAAAAAGCAGAGACCCCAAAACTAAATCTGAGCCCTGGCTAAATGACACAACTCATGCCTGTCAGATGTGAATGCCAAAAAGCTGAAGGAAAGTGGGGGGAAAAGGACATGCCTAACAGCTGCTTTTGACACAGTGAATTATAGTATTTTAAATATTGATTCCCACATTTCTCAAAGAACGTTTTGTGTTAGAACTTGATTTCAGATCTTCCTCTGCTCCTTTGTCTTGTGGGGTTCCGCAGGGCTCGATACCTTAGAAGGCAGAAAATTGCTTTCAATTGTTATGCAGATGATACTCAGATTTATGTGCCCCTAAAACGAAAGGATGTCTACTCCATACAACATGCGACCGTGGCTCAGGGGATTGGGAAGCTCATCTGTAACCCGAAGGTTGCTGGTTCGATCCCCCTGCTCTCTCTGTCCTGGTCGTTGTGTCCTCGGGCAAGACACTTCACCTACCGCCTACTGGTGTTGGCCAGAGGGGCCGATGGCGCGATATGGCAGCCTCGCTTCTGTCAGTCTGCCCCAGGGCAGCTGTGGCTACAACTGTAGCTTGCCTCCACCAGTGTGTGAATGCGAGAGTGACTGAATAGTGGAATTGTACAGCGCTTTGGGTGCCTAGAAAAGCGCTATATAAATGCAATCCATTATTATTATTATTATACAAACAGCTAACTGCTTTGAGGAATCAAATGAGTAGATGGCGCTAAACTTCCTCAATTTTAGGCCTTGTATCACTGGTGGGCCTTTTCCTATCGACATAAGCCTGCTGGCACAGTCTTGGGTTTCAGGATGGACAATCAGATCGGTGCACTGGGATAAACCAGCTTCTTTTAGCTGAAACAGCTGGTTAAAATGAAAAACATTCTGTCAAAAGATCACTTTGAAACAGTAATCCATGGCTTCATTATGTTTGTGTCAGTAAGTCCTCTCTGTCCCCTCTTAAGCTGGTGCAAAATGCCCCAGCACGACTTTTAACTGAAACACGAAGAGAGAGCATATTACTCCTGCTTTATCCTCACTGCACTGGCTGCAGACCCATTTTAGAGTACATTTTAAAATTCTTTTATTTGTTGTTTTTAAGTGCTTAAATGGCCTTGCCCCAGCTGACCTCTCTGAGCTGCTGCACTTGCACTCCCCTTCCCGGTCACTCAGATCAGCTCACCAACTGCTCTTGGATGTCCGAGGACACGGCAGCTGCTCATGGGGACAAGGCTTTGGTTGTAGCAGATCCCAACTTGTAGAGTTGGGAGCTGGAGTAGATGGGCCTCCTCAATCTTAATATTTAAATCTGCTCTTAGGTTCCCCGACTAACTTGCTTTGCCAAACAAAGCACCTCTTTTGTTGGGCATTTGACCCAGTTTGAGATTTTTATTTGATTTAATTTTGTTTAAATTTTTGTTATTTTATTTTATTTTATTTTATTTCTACTGTTTTTACTGATGTATCATGTTGATGTCCTTATTTTGTTTAGTAATTTTTATATAGATATATATTTTTCCTTTTTTTGTATTCTTTAAATTGTATAAATAATACAAAACGACTGACCAAAACTTTGGTGTTTCTAAAGGTCTTTATAAATAAAGTTGGCTTGACTTGACACTTTGTGTTGTTCTTCTTTCAGCAAACTTCAGACCAGTGGTGGACAAACAATCCCCGGATCTGTGGAGGTCAGAGGTCACAGGGCATAGACTTTATGAGGACGGCTTCTCTTCCTCTCACTCTCTTAACCCTCTCCTCCCCCCTCAGGCGTACCTCTCTCTCGAGGGGGAGAATAGGGATGAGGGAGTTGAGGAGAACATTGTTTACCTCTAAAGGTCCATGAGAGAAAAATAAACAATATAGGCCACCAGTTGTATACTGAACAAACAATAATATGTCTGTTGCTTAAATGTGTGTGTGTGTGCATATATGTCCATGTAAATATGATGGATTTATGTTCATCTTTTAAAATTGGAGAGATCAAATATAGAGGTAATCGCAGGGAGAAAGTATAAACCGACTGTACAGTATGTGCCTTTATCATTGTATGTTGTGAACTTTAACCATTCTCCTCCTGTGTGATCAAACCATTGTGCCTTTTCACAAACAAGCTCTTTGTAAATCAGCTTTTATATTTGTACTTCTCGTGTTTTTACTTCTACCACAAATCTTTTAAGTATCTGTGCACTTTGTTTGATGACAAAGGTACCTTTGTGCTACAAACCTTTTGACTTCAAATACAAGAAAGTCAGGACAGAGTAAAATTGATGTAATTTAAATTTAATTAATTTGATGTCTTGAGCACTTAAAATGAAATAAGAATATATGAGAAGCCAATCAACCCCTTTTTTAAAACTATATATAGATTATTTCTCCAAGTGATCTTTAATGATATTTATAAGGGATTGTGGGCCTCTACGAGAAATAAAAATAGACTTATATTGTGTATAAATATGAAATACATGTATAGTTTTTCGGAGCGGCTACCTATGCACAATATGTTGAATTGTTTTCTCACTTAAGTGCCAAAAATATAGTGCTGTCTGATGCTGTAATGTCTGTGAAGAGAGGGTGTATTTTTTTCTCCTGTTCCTTGAAATTTCAGATAATTTATTGCTTAAAAATTGCTTCATGCACTGTCAACGTTTATAAGATTTTGTTTGAAAATTTGACTTGTAATCTTCATAATCAGAACTGTGTTATCATATTGTGTGTGTGTATATATATATATGTAATATATATGTATATATATATATATAAAACTGTTGTGGCAAACATCTGTTTTTGGTGCATTCTTACTTACTGTATGTGAAAAACAGCACAGCACCATTGGTGCATTTAAACACTCCTCTCTTGACTTCCGATTACACATTATGCAACACTGGCACTCCTACTCGTACTAACAGTTGCTGCTGACTTATGAGGCTTTCAGTTGGCGTGCTCAGTGAAAAACGGTTCACATGAGAGGATGATAAATGTCAGGAAATCCTTTTTCAGCCTTTTCGGGTTGTATCTGATATTTTCGAACACCGAATGTTGCTTTGACGATGGTAAGTTGGGTTCGTTTATGTTCTTTCTGAACATTTTAAAGTTCTCTCAATATGTCGTCTTGATGTCTGCTCAATCACAGGTAAAGAAATTCCGGAAAGTTGATTCTGTTCATTGTCTAAATAAACAGGACCAACATTCTGGGACCCTGAATGTGTAACTTTACGTCCTTCTGTTCTGTCATACGCCAGGCTGTTATCTGCCAAAACCAAACATCACTCTGAAAGCTATTAATGACAAGCAGACCCTTGTGGTGAGCTGGTTGGTAAAACACAGCAGTTTTGTAGGTGACATTTATGAGATCGAGCTCAGCCGCACTGATCAGCACACCGTTATTTACACTGTGAGTATTGAGAGGTGTGTTTTCTGTCTTTAATGCTGTTTAAAAGTCATAGAATACAGTCAGAATGTTCCATGTAAAAGATAATTTGTATTTTTTCTGCCAGGTCATCACAGAGAAAGATTTTTTTTTTTCCATTACCACCACATTTAATTGATTCTGTAATCCTGCTTTTAAGACCTACCAGTGTTATTATGAACAATTATTTCCTGTTTTAACCTAGAAAAATGTGAGCGTATCACCTGGAGTTTCGGCCCAATACACATGGACATGGATCTCTGATCTGCCTCTGGAGTGTGTTGATCACTCTGTAAGAATGCGATACTATAATCAGTCTGTCCAGAGTCCTTGGAGCAACTGGATAACCAACTCTGGTGAGATGTTATGCTGATCATTAAATGTCAGCCTACGTGTTTTACTGATGAGGTTAAAAAGCAGCAGTTGTCGTTTTCTTAGGAATGAAGCGTTTCTCAACATCTGCAGTAATTGCAAACGTCTCTTTCAACATATATCTTACGCATACAATGCAAATATGTACATGGTTGGGAAATAAGGTGTTGTCTGCATCACTCTTGTTTTTTAGTTTACTACCTATAAGGGAAGAAAAGTAAAAATGTAAAAAAAAAAAAAAGTAATAAAAATGAAACTTTTTTTTAAAATGTTATAGTTTCTGTGGGTCATCAGTGTGGACTCAAGGCAGGGTTGTTGTTTTTTTGTAATAGCCAAGCGAGTCCAACAGCGAGTCTGTTTGGCATTGTCTTGTTGAAATAAGTGAGGCTTTCACTGAAAAAGACATTTCATAGATGCATTTATTACGTATTTATTTTTTAGAATGTTGGTTATCTACAACTAATCAGGCAAAATGTGACTGAAATGTCGACTCTCGGCTTCAGGGTTTACATGAGCTATTATATATATATTATATATACTGCATTTTGTTGCCTTGTACTTGTGACATGTGCAATGACAATAAAGTTGAATTCTATTCTATTCTACTATATTATACAGCAATTTTTAAATATAATTTCCCGTTTTCAATGACTCAAAAGGAATCGGGCACATTTACTACTGGACACAATTTTAAATATATAGATTTTTGTTAATTCTTGGATGAAAATTATTTGGAGTCAATGACAGCCTGAAGTTTAGAAACCATAGACATCACCAGGTGCTGTATGTTCTCCCTCCCACTGTTTACTGCAGTTTGTTGCTTGTTTTTCTGTCTCTGTGACATCCTGTGTTGTAATACTGCTTCTTTTAGCAAATCATGTAACACTTACAGTCGTGTCCATGTCATAACATTGCCTTTACCAGGTGTGACAGAATACTTTGCTGCGTAAAAACATATTTTTTCTCTTTTCTTTTGTGTTGCTTATCCCTGTGGTCAGACATAATGTTTGACAGAATACTTTGAGTCAAAAGGTGTTTATTTCTTCTTCTTGGACTCTTTTTTTCGATTGATCGATTTCGTCTTTCTTCTAAAGAACCATTCTTCCGTTTCTTAGAATCTGTATAGTCCTCAGGTACGACGTCACTCATGAAGTTAAAAGAAATTGCCCATGCCGTAATGCACTAATCCAACCCGATATCATTAAGGATGGTGAATGAACGACATGAATGACAAATCAGATGGCCTCTCTCCTCAATAAGCTGGAGGATGCAATGTTCATCATTTCCAAAAAAGAAAACAAAAGTCTGAAAGCTTTGATTGGTCAGACCACAGAACAGTTTGCCACTCAGCCTTGATCCACCTTAATGAACATGGGTGCAAAGAAAGCAGAGGCATTTCTGAATCCCCTTTCTTTTTGTGTCTCTATCAGTGCAACAATACAATTTTGGTTCCCCTTTTAAGAACCCTAGAACATACCAAGGGATTAAAAAAACCTTTCAACACTTTTTCTTGCATGAAATACTGAACAGCTCTTCATCAGACTGCACTGTAACTTTACTTTGTCTTGCAGGATTCAAAGCAAACGATGAGATCCACATTTTTCCCTCCAGCCGTGTGCTGAGGCAGGGCAGCAGTGCCATGTTCTGCTGTATTCCCCCAACAGGGGTGAACGTTAAAAGAATGACCTTCAGGAACAAGGAATACCGTCTTTTGAGCATTGGAGGCGGAGTAAAAGCTATTACTGTAAACAACCTCACTATCCCAAAAGGAATAATTAAGCATTTGTTACTGACCTGTGATGATGCAACAGGCAACAGTGTTCATGTCTCGAACTATATCAGTTGTAAGTTTGAATCTTTCTTTTTTTGTATTCTTTATTAATTTAATGCAGAACTTGTACATGTATAACTGTATATGTATATGTGTGTATATTGTAGTTCCACCCCAGAAACCCAGAAACGTCAGCTGTGTAACCTTTGACATGGTATCTGTCGGCTGCACCTGGGATTCACCCAGAAAGCGACTCCTGCATGATCGCAACGTGCAAATTTACACTCTCCACATAGAGTAAGCACATGAAGTACACACCTTATATTGTAACACAATGTAAGGCATAGATATTTCATAATATTGGACTGATTCAGTGCTGTGGAAAAGTTTTGAGCCACCAGCCATATTTTTATATTTTGTTTCAAAGGAGCGACACTTATTGAGAAATTTTGAGGTTTTCTGAATGTCTTATAAGGTTTTTCTGGCATATATGAGCATGTTGTGCAGTGTGTTCCCAACAAATTTGAGGAAACTGGAAAACTGGAGTACAAAAAAAGAAACAGCAGCCCCCCCCCCCCCCCCCCCCCAAACCAAAGTATCTACAGCAGATAGCTCAAAGTCACGTCTCCCTGAAAGATGAATCATGGGAAAAGTCATCAGTACAAATTTCATAGGACACAAAAGATTTATTAAGCCTAATATAAAGTAATCAAACCATAAATATTATTTCACAAAAGTGTAAGCTGTTGTGCTGGATGTGTTTGACGTCTTTTCCAATTCTATTGTTTGTTAAAAACAGAAACTCAGACAAGGCTCCCTTCACCTGTGAGCAGTCATCATGTACTTTTCCAGCTGTGCCACACCTGCAAAATTATAACATCAGTGTGTGGGTGAAGGACAAGCTAGGAGAGGAGATGGAACGTTATAGCTTCAACATCTCTGACAGAGGTCAGGGGTCATCTTTGTGTATACAACATATTCTCAGTTGTGTTTTTGAAGACATAAAGACACGTACATGTCAATTTAAACTGCTCTGTGGTTGATGCTTTCACAATTTACCTACACTGTGTAGTGAAATCAGCGTCGGTGTTGTTTTTGTACTGTTTGAATGTTCACTGCACAACCAGTGCAGAAAATACACCGATATAAGATACATGGTTCGTGTGTGTGTTTCCATTAGTGTTTCCTGTTGTGAAGTCGCTGAGAGTGAACCGCGGGGTGACAGAGGCCACAGTGTCCTGGAGCATACAGGAAAGCTTGACTCATATGAACCTTATCTGTCAGGTCGCTACAGTCCCACTCGGCACCGTGGAGGTGAATTCATTTAAGTTAATAATAATAATCATCAAACTGTTGAGTGAAGAGTTGACATTTTAGTGCATGTTTTTTTTTCCATTTACTTCTGTAACAGCTGAGGTGCAACAACATTATGAGCAGTTTCTGCCACACAAAACTGGAGCACCTGGTTCCCAACACGAAGTACAATGTCAGAGTACGCTGCACTGTCAATGGACGACTCTGGGGAGAATGGGCAGAAGAAACCTTCATAACAGGTAAATATAAATATAATTAGAAAAAATGTTGTTTTACAAATATCATATCGTGTCCAAGTCCAAATTTAATAAAGTGTGAGAAAGACTAAAATTATTGAAGAACAAAAATTAATTTTCAGTGTTTAGCTTTTATCTGCAAAATGATGCTGCATGAAGGAGCAATTATTGCATACAAACATATTTTTCTTTTCTCTTTTGTTGCTTATCCTTGTGATGGGTTTGTTCATTTGAAAAGAGACTTAAATGCAACATTTGTGTTTGCAGTTGTTTTTCTTAACATGATCTTCACATGAAAAGTCATCAGTGCACAACGATTTATTAAGCCTGTTATAGAGTAATCAAACTACAAGTATTATTTTACAAAAGAGCAAGCTGACACTTTGCTGGATGTGTTTGAGGTCTCTTCCAATTCTCTTGTTTGTTAAAATTACAAATACTTGAAAATATCAGTAAAGTAAAAAGCAAGAGCTTAGCAACAAACTCCCAAAGAAATTTCATTCTTTCATTTTCTTTCATTCTCCATGTACTATCAGGCTTTGATACAACACTTTTCTTTTCGACCACTCAAAGCCACATTTCACCATATATTTTATTCTACATGCTGTAAGTACTTTATCTACTGTGGCCAATTTAGAATCACCAACTAACCTAACAAGTCTTGGTCTTGGCTTGCTTTGGTACATACAACAAACAAAGTGCTCTGGTTCAATGATCTGCTGCCTGTTATGCTTTAAACAAGTCATTTTCCTCAGAGCCGCTGGTGTCCTTGGATTTATGGAGAAGAATACAGCCGCTGTCTAACTCGCGCACCCGTCAAGTTACTCTGATGTGGAAGCCAGTAAGTCATTTTTCTGTGCCCTTTAAGCACAAATAGTTGGTGGAATAGTACTCTGGTTTTAGAGAATATACAGTATGTCACCGTTACCTTGAACATCCTTCGCCCTTAATTACTAATTTATTCTCAGCGTATTGCTGGCACAGCAGCCACAATAAACATACAAGAGTACACGGTTCAGTGGTCACAGGAAGGCCAAACAGAGTCGAAGAACAGCAGCGTGGGCCAGGCAGTGGTGTCCATTGGCCCAGGAAAGTGTGACTTCACTGTCCAGGCTGTCCTCCCCTCTGGCACCTCCATCCCCGCCAACATCACCATCCCACCAGCAGAGCACAAAGGTGAGCAGCTTCTCTACACCCAGAGTCTCTTAAATTTAAATGCTTACTTAGACATTTAACAGTTTTTTTTCCTTTGATAAAGCAAATAAAATATTACGGTAAATTTAATTTAACAAAAACTCTGTAAATTTCTTAGCTTGGGGTCATTAAGAGGGAGCCGGATTATTCAGGGCCCTGTATGTGAGGAGCAGGATTTTAAATTCGATTCTGGATTTAAGAGGGAGCCAATGAAGAGAAGCCAAGGAGACATATGCTCTGTCTTTCTAGTCACTGCCAGTACTCTTGCTGCAGCATTTTGGATCAACTAAAGGGTTAAAAGAGACTTTTTAAAAACTTTTAAGACTGATTATAACAATTTAAAGTAGCCCAGCCTAGAAATGTAAATGTATTAACAACAAATATCTCTGTTGTTTGTTTCCTTGAATTAAAAAACTAAAAAAAGTGAAACAACGAGTGTCACCAGAGATTAATAACAAGTATGATTCAATGCAGAGAGGTCTATTAACACATAGTGAGTGAGGAAGAAACACCCAGTGCATCATGGGAATCCCCCAGCAATGTACGCCTATTGCAGCATAATTAAGGGACGATTCAGGGTCACCTGATCCAGCCCTAATTATATGCTTTAGCAAAAAGGAAAGTTTTAAGCCTAATCTTAAAAGTAGACATAGTGTCTGTCTCCTGAATCCAAACTGGAAGCTGGTTCCACAGAAGAAGGGCCTGAAAACTGAAGGCTCTGCCTCCCGTTCTACTTTTAAATACTCTAGGAACAACAAGTAGGCCTGCAGTGCAAGAGCGAAGTGCTCTTATAGGGTGATATGGTACTACAAGGTCATTAAGATAAGATGGAGCCAGATTATTTAAGACCTTGTATGTGAGGAGCAGAAGAATTCAATTCTGGATTTAACAGGAAGCCAATGAAGGGAAGCCAAAACAGGAGAAATATGCTCTCTCTTTCTGTTAGTACTCTTGCTGCAGCATTTTGGATTGACTTAAGGCTTTTTAGGGAGTTTTTAGGACATCCTGATAATAATGAATTACTGTAGTCCAGCCTAGAAATAATAAGTGGATGAACTAGTTTTTCAGCATCACTCTGAGACAGGATGCTCTAATTTTGGCGCTATTGCACAAATGGAAGAAAGCAGTCATACAGTTGTTTAATGTGCACATTGAAGAACATATCCTGGTCAAAAACAACTCCAAAATTCCTCACAGTGTTACTGCCATCAAGAGTAAGCATCTGGTTAGATACTGCATTTCTAAGATTTTGATGGCAGAGTACAATAACTCAAGTTTTATTAGAATTTAGAAGCAGAAAAACACTTTGCATTTTCAAATCTACTCAGCCAGGGTCTAAAGTTCTGAGTTATTTTGCTTTGTTTTGGACTTTTTCCCCCAGAAAATCTCCCAGTACAGAAGCGTTTAGACAGCACCAGCGAGGGTGGTTTCAATCTGACATGGGAGGATCAGAGCACTGCCACCTGTGGCTATGTTGTGGAGTGGTGCATTCTGGGAAATGCAGTGCCTTGCACTCTGCAGTGGAAAGTACCAGAGGGAAATAATGCATTGTTATTACATGCTAGTAAGTTTTATTGTTGTTTTCACTCAGCAATTATTGTAAATACATTTATTCTTGTTTAGCATTCACTGTCATATTTTTATTTTTAGGTAAATTCCGAGCAGGTCACAGGTATACGTTTTATATTTATGGATGCACGGACAATGGATATAGACTACTGGAGATACAGACTGGTTACTCACAGGAATTCAGTGAGTTTTGTTATTGCGTGTGTGTGTCTATTGTATTCATTTATTATGTAGAGAAGAGACATTTGAGGCTGAGCGCTGTGTTTTAGCCACTAAACTTTTTTATGTTTTTATGTCATAATTCTTCTTACAAAGTGCAGTTAAGATTGACTCTCATGGGATTATACTCTTTGTCTGTTCTGGTAGGTTCCCAAGTTTGTCAGAAATACCATAATTTTTGTCATTTTTGACTCTGCATAGCACCAAAGTAACTTTTAAAATTAAATATATGATTGAAGTGCAGACCTTCAGCTTTAATTAAAGGGGTTTAACAAAAGTATTTAGTATATACCTCAAGTATTCAACCTGAATTATACAATGTTTCCTGTTTTCAGTGGCTAAAAAGGGCAACTGAAAAACAAACCGTTCCAGGGCCATGAGGCCTGTTTCCTCATTATTCCACGACAAATTAAGCAGATAAAAGATGTGGAGTTTAAACAGAACCAGTTTTTCTTGACTTGTAGGTTTTCTGACAATCTCGGCTGCTTCAGTTGCTTATTGTGATCCAAGAATGATACCATGATATTGAGACTGGGACTCTGTAAGCATCAAATCTTTAGCTTTTTACCTTGTTCTTCTGTTAAGTCTCTGGTCTCTAGCACAGAATAGTGGTGAGAAAACTTCTATCATAGTTTGGATCTGGAGTGTGCAGTTGAAAGTAAACGTTTTTATACACTGTAAAAAAAAAAATTTAAATTGTAAAAAACAAAACATGAAACTTTTTTTTTTAACAGAGGTTGCTTTTAATGATAAAATTCAATGTGTTTACAAAATTCAGAAAAAAGCAATAATCCTTAAAAAATGAATACAGAAAAGTCCTTTATTTTAAAATGGTACATTGTACTGTACCTTTACAATTTTTACAGAGTAGTAGTTAAAATTTTGACACAGGATATCTTATCTTTGACTAATAGGGGCACCCTGTAAACAAGATAGTCTTTCCTGTTTTGCAGTTCTGATATGCAGAGTGGAGTAATTACTGTGATGCAATCACCCGAAGAGCTACAGGTTTAAATAACAAAATACCATATTAGTATAGGTATTTTATAGAAGTTGAGGTTTTTGAACTCAGGGGAAACTTTGTTTAGAGAAACTGCATTGTTGCTTTGACACCAGCTAAGCTGCAAATGTTTTAATTAGTTCAGCCTTCCTTCCTCATTACTATCTCCTGTTTCTCAGATTCTGTTCAGCGCCCAAGTCTGGTTGAACCTGTTCAGAGTACTTCCTCTTCTGTGACACTGGAGTGGCATTACAATGAAGATGATCCAGCTCAGCCAGCATTCATCATGGGGTACCTGGTTACAGTGCAGGAAGTAGGATCTGTTTGGCTGCCAGGTCAGGTTGCGAGAGAGTGTGGAGGAATAAACCAGCAATGTTGATCTTCTTCATGTTAATCTCAGTCTGTGGACGTGTTCTAATTATTTACATGATTGAATTTATTTTGTATTTCTGGGCAGTGTCAGATAAACCTGATTTGAATTAAACTTAGTCAGGATGGTGCCCAGCACAATTATTGAATCTATGTATCATCCTGTGTACATCTAGATCGGTCCAATGTCTCAGTTGCAGATCCCCACGTGAAGTTTGTGACCATAGAGAGTCTGAAGGAGAACACAGAGTATACTTGCTCTGTGAGTGCTCTCACTAAAGAGGGGCCTGGGCTACCAGCCAACATTACCTTCAGAACCAAAATCAACTGTGAGTTTTAAAACACGCAGGGGGATCCCAGAGATACCACTACTGAATTGTATTCTTTCCTGGAAGAACCTTTGATAAAAGATGTCAACTTCCAGTGCATAAAGTAATTAATTTCAACTTCTTTTTCCTCCTGTAGACTCTTCTCTCATAATCAAGGTACTGACTCCCATCTTTTTACTCATGGGCTTCACTGTTCTCCTGTGGTCCCAAGTGAAAACGTGAGTAAGGTCATCTTTCAATAGAGACCTAAAGATAGAATCCTGAAGATGATGATATGAACCATTTTGAACTCTTAAAAAAAAAAAAGAAACTATCTGTTTCAGTGTGAGGAGCAGGCTGAAGGAGACATTTATTTACCCTGTGGATATGAACATTAAAACTCCAGAGTTCGAAGGCTTCCTGCATGAGGTATGAGCTAATCACTGAGAGAGCAAAAAAAAAAAAAAATGCACAAAGAAGAAATATCCAGCCTAGGAAGGAATGATATCTATTTCTGACACAAGATTCTAGCTGCTCAGCAGTCCAAGGTCTTTGTCATATTTTTGTTTCATCATACACCAAATGTTTTTCCACTGATGGACTGGAGGCAAGCCGGTTCAGCCAGCTGATTCTCCCACTACAATGCCATGTTGTTATAATGACTGCAGTATGCAGTTTAGCATTGTCTTGCTGAAATATGTAAGGCCTCCCCTTGTCTGAATGTCTGAATGGGTGACAGTGTTGCACCAAAACGTGTAGATCAATTGCATAGACACCTATTCCCCCCTAATACCATCAGAGATGCAGGGTTACGAACTGAGTGCAGATAACAAACCGAATGGTCCTTCTCCTCTTTAGGTCCACAGAAGACGACAGCATTTCTGTGTTGTCTTCACGTTTGGCTTGTTCTTTGCATGGTAGAAATGTAACCTGTCAAAGATTTCTGGAAGTCTTCCAGTGCCCTTTCGGTGATTTGCAGTTATGAATCATGCCTGTTTTAAGGCAATTTCACCTGAGGGCCCAAAATTTAAAGCCATCCAATAAGATAATAATCAAAGTTTTCATTAGTTGTCCAAACATTATAAACAGATTGGTGAACCTCTGCCTATCTTTACTTCTGAGAAACACTGCCTCTCTCGGATGCTTTTTTGAGACATGCTGCTACCATCAGTCTAAACCTTTGATTCCCCACCCCACCTAACTAGGTTTGTGTTTATATTTGGATTTGTACCTGTCACTTACGTTATTATATCTTCTTTGCACAGACTGATCAGTGGCTGCAGTCTCAGAAGCCAGAGGAGTGCATCAGCTGTGACATCCAGATTTTGAATGGCAGACCCTCTCTAAATGAAATAACCGCACTGAGAGATTCTGAGCTTATGAATGAACCATGCTCTCCTAGTTTGCAGTCCTCGCTTTCATCTTCATCACCTTCTTGCACGCTGCTCGAAGCAAATTACTGTCCACAGTTAGCTACTCTGTCCTGGGACAGACCAGCCTCTCAGCAAGTCACAAGCCTGATGAACAGGAGTTACTTATACACTTTGAAGGAGGGTTACTCTGAACCACCTAACGTTGTATTCAGTGAAACCAAATCAAGCTTTGAAGCTTCTGACTGCCCCCTTGAATCATGTGTCATATATGGTTATATCGCCAATGATTCTTTATAAGTACTGAGTCAAGTCTGACTCAGTATTTCTTCCTGTCCCATACTGTAAATACAGAATTTGTTTATTAGACATATTGTGAATCAGCTAGCCTGTATTCATGCTAAACTTTAAATTATACAAGTGGTTTTGTTTAAAAATTATATTATATGGGCGTTATCATAACAAAGAATCAATAGTGCACAAAACTCAAATCAGATTGTCTAAAGTTTGATGTGAGAAGAGAAACAAAAACTCAGGATTTTGCTCAACTGTGAAGGAACTGGAGATGTTATCTACAGGGTGTAAGTGCTGCAACAGATAAGGTAGATGAGTTTGCATATGTTTGCATATTTTCTGAGCATGACTTTTTAACATAGCTTGTGATGCAGAAGGTGCTTATAGTGGTGTAGTTGTTAATGGGATGTAGGTATATCACATTCACACTAGATTAACTTGGCTCAACTTCTTTTCTTTTCAGAATCCTATTAAATGGCTTTCTTTTTATTTTCAAGCATTAATAAAATATCAGTTTTCTTTCTTTTGTCATGTCCTGAAAGTTGAGTCATGGGGGGGAAACAGAAGGTTGAATAAAAAAAAAGGAAAATTAGAGGAAATGTTTAGTCATCATTTCTCTGGAATTTCTCGATCAGTGACTCATAATTGGAATTTTATACTTCAGCTCAGGTCTACTTGTTGTAACAGGTTGTTCAGCAAATTCTCACCTAAGTTTACATGCATTGTGTTCTATACAGTTATTATGCAGTCAGCACACCAGGTACAGCTCATAATCTAATTTAATACAAAGTAGATTCAGGTTGTGTTCTATTGTCTTGCACTTTTACATTTTACAGTTGAAATTAGTGTGTTTTTTTTTAGCTCAGTTATTTCTAAGCCTTCTAGGAAACTGAGTGAAGTCTATAGCATTTCAGACTCCAGTTATGAGTCTATTTTAAGATCACACATTTTGATAACATGTTGATTTATAAACGGTTTCAACTATTGGTCAAAAACAAATTGTAAGTACTAAGTATTTGTACTCATATTAGTTTTAGTAACTAACACAAAGTTGCAGAACACAGAGTGCAAAAATGCCCTTCTGACAGGTTGTTCAAATAATACCTTGTATAAGGCAGAACTCACACATTCACCAAATACTTTTCATAAAAAGTAAAACATGACAATTAGCACATCTTAATTAAATCAAGTCCTATCCTTGTATATTCACTGTTTCTGCTGTTAATCAAACCACACATCTGCCTTTTTTCCATGCCTTTAAATCAAATGCAATCAAGCCATGACTGGTTTGGATAATTCAAATGTGGAGTATCATATATATTCATATTTAAAATCAAAAGTTTCAGTATCTCTACTGAAATCTATTCAAGCTTCCTCCACCTGACACTTCTCCCCCACATTTGCTCGTTATGAAGCGTCAAAAATGGTTAAAATGAGTCACATCTGAGTTGATATGACAGAAATAACTGCTCAGACTTAAGAAAATGTGGTTCATCAGAGACATGCTGTGTATGTATAGCATAGAAAAGACCAGAATGACTTTTTCTCCCCCTTTGCTTCTTTCACATAGATTTAAATTGAGTCACATAGGACTACACGACTGGTAAATCAGAATAGATTCCTCATTACAGTCACATGAGCACTTAAGCTGTCGATTACTTTTTTTCATTATAATTTCTGCATGAATTCAGGAGAAAAAAAGAACAAAAGAAACAAAAACATGTGCCGTACAGCCTGAGAGATATTGAAACTATTGACTCAGAGCTTTACTCAGCCCATATTGTAAACACCTAAAATAAACAAAGAAAGTAGTTGATTAGATTCACCAAACAGTCGCATCCACTAAATGTAATACTTTTATTATAGACTCATACAGTAGTTACAAAATCCTGAGGAGCAATTGTGCACATAAGCTTGTCTGAGGAACCACTAGGTGACAGAACAGGATAAAATGGTGGATGCTACTCTGATCTGATAATCAAATCCAAAATATTATAAAGAAATGCTAAAACGAAATAAGAATAAATGCTTAAAATATAAAGATCCATTTGGTACAGTTGAGAAAAAAAAAAAAAAAAAAGCTAAAACAGCTACATATACAAAAAAAATAAAAATACTATATTCTCTCTGTCTTAGAGTCATTTACATGCAGCTCAATAGTCACTGGAGCGAGTTGTAGCCTCCCTCAGTAGTGCATAATTCACAGAAAACAGAAAAAGCAGACTGACCTGCCAAAACAGTGTTTAACGTCACCATGACTCTTTAAGTAAACAGAAGCCACCAGCAGACCGTAAAGCTGAGGAGGCACATGTGGCTCATCCATTTAGTTTAGCCAATGTCCATGAAATTTAAAATCCAAGATAACAGAAAAGCTGCCAGATATCGTCCATGTCTTCACGTAGAAGCTCTCTGATGTACTCTTACCCTCAACTTGCTGTGTTTTCTGGAGAGAAAAACAAACGAGAGAACAAACACAAATGAGCGTGTTTGCATGCAATAAAGCAGTGAAATGGAAACGGTGCTTATCAAGAAATGGGGCACAATTTGTGTTTTTGTGACGAGCTCAGATACAAAGTTCAGACGTGTGACCCCTAAAAGCAGGTGAACAAACTGCTGTTTGCTCGACTACAGTGTCAACAAGATCCAACAGAAACTTAGGCAAAATCAAGTTTCAACTTGCATCCGTTCCTTACCGTTGTGGCGGTGACACCATACACTTCCACAGAATAGCATATAGTCCAAGCAAAAAGGCGATGAACAATGCGGCTGCAATGGAACCTAAAAAGCACAAAAACATTCATGTTTTACAAATTCATTTGTGTCATGCATTAGCACTTAAATCTCAACATAAACTAAGGGAAGCGTAGTACGATATGCTGCTTCTGTAATATCTGACAAGCATTCATAATTTGTTTACATGCTTTTATTACTGAATTCATCTGTTCTTAAACAGATAATAAAAACTGTGTTATATGGCTCTATATGCTCATATACACGATCCTCATTTCCCTATTTGCTTAATAGTATTAAAAGAAAGATTCACTCTGCAAGAAAAAACAAGCTGCACGATCCTGTTTAGCACTTCGTGCATTTCTTTTGCCACTTCTTAGACCTCTAATCTCTTATGATACAAAGACAATATAAAGTGCAGTTATAAATTCTGGAACTCCACCCACAAAACCTGAACATCGATGCTGTAATTCCTTATCTGACTCACGATCCATCACAATTCACAGGTTACTGCAGTGTGTAAAGGACACAAAGAACTTGATGAGTTTTCTTGTCATTGGTTGGCTCTACTTCACAATGAGTGTGAATAAGTGAAGGACCCTCGCAAACAATCATATCAATTAAATATATCACCAAATAAAAGTGGTTGAGTTTAGGAATATTATGATTACAGAGATGCACTTAACACATCAACATGTCGCAGCATTGACCATATGACCAGAATAGAATGGTGACAGGAAAGTCACAAAAAAAAAAAAAAAAAAAAAAAAAAAAAAGCTGTGAAATGACAAATATAAACTTGACCTTGAGGACAGTTTGGGTGAAAACCCTTTAGCTGGTCGGTGTGTGTAGGTTTTACAAAAATCTTAAAAATACTCTAGAAGTGCCGATTCTTGTAAACTGTAAACAGATAGATGAAAATACCTTACCATAGCATGGTGTTAAAAAATAATATAAAAATCCTTTAGTTAAATTTGCCCCCTCCCCTTCATGAGCATCTTTCTTTTCTGCATCTCAGTGCACAGCTTTTCCTCCAGTGTGTCAAATTGGTAGCATGTTGACTTGCATTTTTGTTTCAGGGAAGCGGCCTGCCTGCAGCCCAGACCTTTCATTGCTTTAAAATATTTAGTGCATCATGAAACAAACAGTTTGAAAAGAAGAACCAGAACTGCTGAGCAGCTAGAATCCTACATCAGACAACAGAAGGAAAGTCCTCTCCCGAAAGTCCAGCAGCTGGTCTCCTCTGTTCCCAGATGTTTACAGAGCGCTGTTAAAAAAACAAAACAACAACAACAAAAAAAAAAAAACACATCTCAACTTTTTTGAGATGTGTTGCTACCACCAAAGTCAAAATTCCATTTTGTTTTTACATCGCATCTCAGCTTTTTGGATTTGGGGTTGTTGTGTTAATGAATAACACAAGAGGATGCTTCAGGTCATGCATTTATTCTGATACGCTAAGAAACCTGAAGTCATCTTCTTAAAACTGCTATTTGTCTCCGGGCTGTAGCTACAGAATCAGCTCTCATTACCAGGGTTGATCCTTTGCGACATAAGTTGATGTTTGCTCTGTGCACAATGGGCCTTACAGGCAGCGATGTTAAAAAAACCCAAAAACAAACAAAAAACCTCCAGATACACAAGGAAATGACTGAAGGAGAGAGACATCAAATTTACATCAGGTAGTTTTTTTATTTATTTTTATTTTTATGACCATTGTCCCTAAAATGTATGACTGCACCTAATAATAATGATGGGATTTCATTCGACTTTCAAGTTCTGGGTGTTTGATCCTCTTCACTTACACTTATCTCAAACATCAGATCAAAAGTGTATCACACACTTTGCCTACAGAAGCACAGTTTACTTAAGATGTGCTATATGCTCTTTTTTTTTTTTTTTTTTTTTTAGCCCTCTAAAGTTTTGAACTTTAAAACAACTTTATGTTTGGGTTCTCTGGTCAAGCATACGCAAACTTCAACAGCAAAACACGTCAGGTCATACTGACAGGAGCTCCATGAGCAAACAGCAACATGACAACAAGAGCGATCTAAAGTCACAGGGGTGCAAAGCTTATTTAGCACAAGAGTCCGAAGTGTTTCTAAGGTGTTTTCAAGCTTGGCTGACTGTTGGTTGTGTAACTTGATTCAGTTTATTTTCAGTCTCGACTCTCTGGAAGAAACAGGCATTTTCGTTAGTTGTTGACTGAAGGTGGTCCATTTCACTTTTCTCTCTCTCTCTCTCTCTGCAACAGGCCCTACATGGTGTAGAAAAACTTAATTTTAGACAAAAATTATGCTCACCCGGGATCATTCCATTAGTGAAAGTAGGAGAGTCCTTCGAGTTGGGATGAGTGGCAGCTGCAGTAGAAACTTTACAAGGAAGAAAACAGAAATACATGAATCCACAGCTAACAAAAGTGTGTTTAAGATATATACTTGCCTGCATAACAAATGTAAAAATATGACACAGTATTTAAATTTTTTACTTAAAAGTTCCATGTGAGTGTAAAGGACATAAACAACATTGAATTAACACTGAATAAATAACATAATTGTGAAATACTCCGATCGGGATTCAACAATTTTAATCCCAAGCAGCTTTTGCTGTGATGCGTGGTGAAACTGTGTCAGTTAAAGATTCAAATCTACACAGTGCTCACGCTGCTGCAATACACATGCTTCTTTCTCAGTGAGCACACTTTTTTATTACATGAACAGTTCCAGAAGCAGTTGGTTGATCCTCACTGTCTCCATTAAAATCAGTAACACCCCTTTCGTGTAATCCATGCCCACAGTTGTTTCATAACACAGTAAATAATTTGCATTTTTGTGCAAGTTATTGCATGCGTTAGTGTTGAGCAGAGACTATTGGGCGTCACTGAAACTGTGCCATGTTGTTTTTTGCTCCCTATAAATAGAATGGACTGAATGGAATTCACCTGAAGTGAATTTATTGGATTCTTTCATCGAGTTTCAGGTAGTTAAGGCACTTTTTGGTGGAGTTACTATCCACACATAATACTGTGCCTAAAATGAAAACACTACAAAATATTGCAGCATCTCTTTCAGTCTGTTATCTTGGGACTCTTCTGGTGAACTTATGACTGCAACCCAAGAGGAAGAAGACAAGTATGAGAAAACCTCAAGGAAGAGATAAGACCTACCATTGCTCTGCTGCACAGCATGTGAGAACTGCTCCCCGAGATCTCGGTCGACCATCTGAAAGTGCAAGCAAAACATTCGGGTTTGAACACAAGAGTGCTGCCCAACACACACACACGGAGCGGGACACATTACAAGTCTTTTAACTCGCCTTCTTTGTTAAAAACGTGTACATCTAACGTGTGTTACAGCAGATGTGGGAACTTGCTGCAGGAAGTTAAGGTGAAAAATCGGAGCGTTTGGGGGGCATCGACAGGCACAGAGGTAAGAGAATATGCAAGAAAATGTAAAACGTGTGCGCCAGAGCAACGCTTGAGCGTGTGAATCTACTTACAGCCAAACAAAACAGGACCAGGTTACGCTCCCAGTAAAAACAATCAAACAAACCCGCTCATACACACCTAAATCAGTACCGTGTAACCGTCGTCAGATAGATCCCGACAGACTTGTTTTTGGTACATTGTCGCTCACAAAACACACAAAAAGCGCTTCCTTCTCACCTTTGAAGTATTTCCGTTATTGATTAGAGCGCTGCTTTTGTTTTTCATCTCCGTCCACATTTTCAGGGCTGTGCGGCCAGACTTCATCAACTCATGCTGTTTTTCTCACCTCAGCTGCGCCCTGAGACGCACCTCTCGTGGTGCGTTCATGTGCTTCTTTTTGAACTCGTACAACAGCGCACACAAGCTTGCTGCTAATTTTCGACGCAGTGTAGCAATGATTAGGCTACATAAGTAAATTGATTCTTATGTGCTCTATAATGCTGTAATATTAAGGAAATTCAACATGTACTTGCTTGTTTGTTTAACCATTGGACTAACCTTTGATTAAAAGGGCTCATTGATGCTTAATTTATAATGAAGTAGAACTAATGCCCCCCCTCCCACCTCATTATTTTCTGTCATTTATACCGCTACAACCGGTTGCTCTTCATATTAAACTTAAGCTGATACACTGAGTGTGAATAAGTGTCAGGCTTTTAAATTGCTCCAAAGACTGTTTCAAAAAGTTGCTTCACTGTTCTTGGCTCTGTGTGACGCTGGTGACACACAAAGAGGTAGCCAATTAAAAATAACTATAGAAATTAAAATGAAGGAGTTAAAACTGATTGCTTTATTTTGGGGGGGCCTTTTAACATTTCTTTAAAGTTACATTTCCTACAGCAAGTGAAGGAGGCGCCAGATCGGCCCAACTTCCTGCAGGAAGAAAGCAGTCACATATCGCAAAAGTATGCTGATCCAAGATAATTACATTTACAGCAGGACTACTGATTTTCAGTGAGTGTATACAATGTTTTCCTGCCACCACATTCACCCTGATAAACGCACTTCCACTCGGATAGATAAAACAATAAGGACATGGGACACAGCAAAACACTCTGCTTTTTATCTAAGCAAGATTACATGTTCTGCAAACAGTGTTTGAACAAGTCAGTGTTCCAAAAACAAAACGTTAACACAGACAGAAAATTCATTTATTATCAGAAGTCTCCGTTTTGAATTTGAAGACCACATCTTGACCAAAATATTTTTAATGCAGACCGTTTAATACACTGGTCAGAGTAAGACCTGACCTGCAAATAGCCACAGCATAACTCCACAGATCAGACAGACAATCAAATTCAACTTGTTAATTGGAAAATTGCAGGGGAGAAAAAAAAAAAAAGAAAGAAATTAAACAAATTTGCCAGCAACAACCCTGGACAAGCTTCATATGGGAATTAGTCATACGAATAGAATATACACAAAAGTTAATTTATGAGAAATATTTGTTTTTCTCTCCATTAAAGAGAATCACACAAACAGTCTGCAGATATTGCACAAAGGTTTACACTGTAAAAGCAGAAAGCAACTCCAGATCACACATACAACCCTCAGAGCACACACACACACGCACGCACTCAGCATTAATAGAGCCTGAAGCCGGATGGTATATTTCACAAAAATCACTCACACTCACAGACACACACATACAACAGACAAGAGCATGGAGAAACATCTAAAATGCACAACCAAAGGCATATCTTCCTGAAGAATGAACTTTCTACCCCTACTACCAAAAGAAAAAACAAAGCTCCTCTAGTCAAACAGCGTCGGTCATGGAGTGTCTTAAAGTAAGTGGGGTCTAAAATATTAGTCAACAATTGTTTGTTCTCGCTTTAAACTTAATTTAACCGAAACTTGACCAGCACACAATGACAGGGCAGAGAGTGCATGAGCACCTGAGGTTACCCAGAATCACCATTGTCCCAAAAAAAAAAAAAAAAAAAAAAAAAAAAAAAAGGTGGTAAAATGCCAGTGATCCCAGAGGGATTACAGACAGATGTACAAGTCGTCCAAACACAAAAACCCGATTAAGTGTTGTGTGTGGGATATCAGTATGAAAAGCATGGCTACGGTACACATCGTAAATGAGTGCAAACACGGCAGCGGGTTTCATGTTAGTCACACTGTAATAAGGCTGCATCTATGGCAAACATCGTTATACATTTTATATCTAATCTCTGACTTCTCATTAGCTTCAAGCATTTTCCTCATCACTTAACAAAGCAGTTATCCAAAGTGGGAATGTTAACGATTTCAACAAGAAAGAAATTATGTAACCGAACCCTGTACAGAAGAAAAGTTTAAAAATCTCTGTCTAAGCAGATATCACATGTCAAAACAGCCATCTGCTGTCTTGGCTCATTTTAGAGTATTTCTACTGACCTCAGCACTGAGGTTCATGAAACCATAAAGTGAATGAACAGGGCCACCTTGTGGGCACAGAAAGACTGAACTGCAATGCTGACACGCTGAATGAAGAGATAAGACTGTGGGATTGTCAGAGTTGCCATGAAGCAGCAGCATAACCATGGTTAATACTACTTCAAATTTTAAGAGTGGAGACCAGACTGTCAAGATCTGATTCAATCAAAATAACATTAAATGGTTTGAAGACATTTTAACGACACATCACCAATACATGACGTCACACTTATGTCTCCGGCTGGTACTGAAAAACTGCACAGATGTTTACCTTTTCAATGGTTAAAAATAATTCATATTACTTTTCCCCCCTGACCAAACCCCATCACTCCTTCAGCCCCCATCAGTCACAATCCGCAGAGGTCGCATTTCAGACTGGCCATCCTTTCTTGCTCTCTTCTCTGTGTCCCATCTTGGATTTGACGGCCTCTGAACTGTCTTGGTTGAGAGCTGGTGGCAGGTGGATGATGGGAGTTGTAGGAAAAGCAGAAAGGCAGAGATAGAGAGGCATGTCCAAGAAGGACGAGGCAGCGACATCACATGATTTCACAGCAAGAGTTCTGTTTCCGTGCCTGAAGGTTAAACACAAATATGCAAATAGTTTGCCCTGCTTAGTAAATTCAGCGTACAGTCTTGAAATTTAGCATAATGTCAATAAAGTCATTCACACTTACAGTCTTGTAGAAGGCTTTAGACTGGTTTCCGAGATGCTCCGACTTTGCCACAAGATCATCCAGTTTCTCTCCTCTTTCCAACAGACTTTCCATGGTGTTGTGCTGCAGACAACAAAATATTTATTTATGAAACAACAGAAAGACTACAACTTGGTTTTAGTTAAGTAGATTGCCCAATATGGTTAAAAATTTGCAGTTAATAAGAGAAAGTTGCCTTTCAATCCATTACATTTTGTCAGATGACAGGATAACATAAAGTCCAAATGCAAACCTTTCCAATCCTTGCCAATCTGGACCCTAAGCTATGAAACGAGTTCAACATACCCATGGTATGTCTAACTCCAGAGAAGTTATTAAATGTCTAAAGAACAAAAATGTGAATGTAAAATGAACAAAAAAATGCTTTTTTGTTTTGCTTCATTCCTAAGTTTTAGTAAGGTATAGGTTGTGATGGCTTTTCCATCTGCATTCCAGAGGGATAAGGAATAACTATGAACACATCTGATTTCTGATGTAATTGAAAGCATGTATTAAAAATTTGTTTTAAGAGACCGTCATCTCTTTCTGTGTTCTCATGCAATGCAAAATTTGAGTATAAATTAATGTGGACACTTTTCTACTTTGATTTATGTATGAACGGTGGTTTACCAAAATGATCTTTGTCTCATCCAGCTCTGCCTGCACTTTGGTCATTGCATCAGCTTCCCTGGGGTTCTGTGGACAAATACAACAATACAACCAGCTATCAAGTAGATGCATTTTGCACTATACAAGGAAATTCTGCCAAATGATGTGAGAATCTGGTGATTATGGAGTCCTTCTGATATTGTTTTTAAATCACACAAACAGTCTAGTTGCAGTCATAGACTATCAGATCTTTCGTTAACATAAATTCTGAGAAGTAAAACAAACTGACCTGGTATTTAGAGAGGTGAATGTCAAGGGCTTTGTAGTTAATGGTGTCAGGATTACCAGAAGGCCAGTCTATACTGTCCACTTGCCTAGAGAACTCCTCTAATACCTAAAAAAACAAAACGATGTCAATATTGAAATCAACAACAAGTCTCATAATATATATATATATATATTTTAAAAATATATAAACCACCTTGTCAAGCAATGTGAAACAGACTCTCTGTGGATATTCAGTATCTGCAATGACTACAGCACCCAAATTGTCATTTCTCACATACACATGGCACAGGTACTCTGAAAGAAAAAAAAAAAAAAGGAGCAAGGTTTGTTGTTATCAGAACAATGTTCACCCGATCTTATTGTAAAGGAAAACGACTGTGTCTACTGGTGCATTGAAGAAGGGCCAAAGAATAAAAAATCTTATTAAAATACAATTTAGCAAAATGTTCTCCATAAGACTCCCAAAATAAAAACAAACAAACAACACACACTGATTATGAAGCATAATTCTGTAATGACATTTGTTAAAGTCCATGTCACATGATATGATGATTCAGCCTGCATGAAATTGAAGAGGGGAAAAGCAGTCTGTGTACTCCAGGAACAAGGAAATGTTTAGCGTCATTGTTTTGAGACAGCTTACATTTTACTTTATTATCTCCAACTGTTTAAACTTGACTTAAAATGTCCATTTTCAGGCCAGAGAACATGTTACAGCCCCATCACAATTTCCCTGTCAAACATCAAATCACTTTTCAGCAGAAATCGCATTCTTCCCTGCTGTGACACAGGACACTGCAGGAAGTCATTCTTTTATGATATTACAAATCACAACTGTTATATATCAAATAACAGATCTCCTTTGAGATCTGTGATAGTCTTTAGTTATCCATGTAAGCGGCTAATGTGCAGCCTTTTATACCAATACCACTGTAGGAGGATACTTGGCAAAAGGTTACCCTGAATCTGTAGGGTCCTCTCTGATGCAACAGCACTAATCACTGCATCACAGGGCCACACCTAAAACACTCTAAATCTGTTTACCTTGTTCTTTGACAGAGGCACGGGTTCCTTGAGATGTTCGTTCAACAATCAAGGCACTGGTGAAGGTCATGAACTCCTGAATGCTAAACAAACCAAAGCAATACTTAGTGTAGAGAAGGAAACACTTAATAGTGAAATAAATACTACCCCGTGATGTGTGAGGCACAGGTCAGTAAACTACAGTAAAAACTGTTTTGTTTCGTTAGTGAGACGCACCTGGAGCGCTGAAAGAAACTGAAGGAGGACAGGTCGTAGGCCGCTTTGAGAAGATTGGATTTGGTCGCTCCTTTGTAGAGGATGCTGAGACTGTAGAGCTTCATATTGCCACCGGTTCGTGTGTCAGTTACACAGTCCTGATAACACAAGAACAATCACATGAGAGCATTATCCTTTATCCGGCTCAGCTAACTAGCTTCCCTGCTAACAAAAAAGGGGAAACTTCAACGATGTGAAGCTCGCAGCAAAAGCAGTCGCCGCCTAGATAAAAGCTTGTAGGCTAACTGTTTACTCTCAGCCATAGTCATCTTAGATTAACAATTTCCCCTCCTTACAGATGGGATTAACAGGCTGACTGACGGCGAAAAGCAAAGACTGCAAAGAAGTTGATTCAAGTTTTAAACTTGTTAAGAAAATTACAAAATTTAATCAGATTAGCTCCAGCTGCTATCTACTCTAAGGCAGGCCTCGGCTAACTTACCAGCTAAAACTATCGCAAACCGTCTGATTCCAGTAAAAACAGACAGAAAAAGTCCAATTCCGTATTAAAATAAAACTCGTAGGTATGCACGAAACACGTCCACCAACCTAGTCACAGTATAGTTAGCGCTAACTTAACAGTTTTTAACATGAACTTAAAGTGACCAATCACCACGTCACGGTCCCCAAACGGTGCAATCTGACATTCACTCCGCTGGAAACACGCACACCGCTGTGCTAAGAGTTCCGGTTGATTGCCAGATTCAAAGCGATATTATATCTACCTAATATAAACGTATTTACACGGAGGTAAACCTTAGACACACAGATGGATAACAGTCAACCTTAAAAGGAATAAAATTTCATATTTATTTTTCATCTATGTACATTATTGGATGCAGCAAATCTCATTTTTATCGGTTTAGATTAGCAGGATTATGAGATTGTAATAACTGGTTTAAATGGTGATATGTTTCAACATTTCAACCATATTTATTGATATTTAATGTGCTTTTATACTAATTGTAGAATTATTATTATTATTATTATTATTATTATTATTATTATTATTATGTCCTTAATCTGTAAAAAACAAACAAACCTAAAAACCCCAAAACTATTTTAACATTCAGCTGTTTTATGGCAACCTCAATTCATGTTTTCTCTGGTAATCTTGCTCCATTTAGCAATTTCCTCCTGGGCATTTAACTCAGTGTAAGTAAGTGTTTTCCATGTCAGATGTGAGCCTGTTATTCATTTCCTTGGTGACACATTGAAATCCTATTGGCAAGGAAACCAGTAAGTATTTAGGTGAATCTGAACATCGTCAGCTGCACTGAAGGGAGAAATGAGGTTTCTTTTCCTGGAACTAATTTTGTTTGAGTTGAGATACTGTCAGTGAGAAGTTTGCCTACAAACTAGAGGTTGCTTTCATATTTTTCTCCATTTTTGCTTAAAGATGTAAGGATTTATCAATGCGACAAAGGTTTGGTTGGATAATTTATTGTCTTGTTGTTCTTGTTTAACTGACTCTTGGATGGCATACTCATTGCGTGGATATTAACTGGAACCGCTAACAAGAATGAAGACGTCCATAGGTTTTTGCCTAGAAACAAATGTTTGAATATTTAAAATATGTAGTATTTATGTGTGTAATAGGTAGATACATATGTAGATAGCAGAAATTAATACTACATTTTTTCCCATACATATTCTTTAGGATGTAATTTAGGCTATTTATCAATGAAGGTTTGAGTTTACCGTGTGCAAGAGTTAAGACAAATTCTTAGTTTTTATACTTTCCGCCAAAAATATCTGCAAGAATGAAGGAATTCCCAAAAGTTATTTAAGATATTTAGGACGCCTGCAGATTTTATTTTTCTGTTTAAAACTTTGAAAGCAGAAAAACTGCAGATATGTAAATGTGGTTTCAAGCTGCTGCTGAGCATTATGTAGACCAAATGCTGGGGACATAATAATGGTTGGGCCTTTCATGCACCTATGCCGAGGCAAAACAACATAAGAGCAACAACTTGGGAATCATCAAAACTCCTAAAGGGAGGGAACCTCCACCTCCAAGACTAATGGTCGGCAGGACACTTGGGATTTAATCATCATTGTCATACGATGGAAAAGGTAAAGAATTAGTTCTTTGTTTGTTTTTAAATCTAGCTATCTGCAAAATTTTAATGTGATCAAATAAATTTCTGAACAGATGCATTCCAGATAGATTAATATATGCATAATCATGACAGTAAACTAAAGAGGTTTCCATATTACATGATGCACTGACTTTTAGAAGAAGGGTATAGCTACAGTATAGTTCTCAATTCAATGATATTGATATCAATGATATGATCTTAGACTATAAATGGACTATTAATGGCAAAAGGTAAATAAATGCATGACTATCTTCTAAGTATCTGTTGTATCATGGCTACAGTTGGATACAGAAAACGTGATAAGACGGAGCTAAAATATTTCCATTTCCTTGCACTAATTTTATGATGAACATGGTTAAACAAATGAATTGTCCTTGATGTACAGTTTGTAGTAATACACTATAACGCTACAGATCTTTGCGTTTCTTTTCGTGTAATCGAACAACACAGTTGCTTCAGTCTCTGAAGTTTACTTTGCGAGAGACAGCTGGAGATCCATTCAGGCAGGCTTCTGTGCAAACAGGCCACATGTTAAATTAACTGGATAATCATCTATTGACAAGCACTTGGCACACATTCAATTTCTCCCTGTAAATGGACACAAACTAAACAAACTGCGTGCGTGTTACAACATGCTTCTAACAATTTCATCACCCAGCATTATAACCCCCCCTCCCCCCTTTAAAATATCATATTGTTTTATTAGCAGAATCAGTCAAACACATACCAGCTGGTGAAAATCAAGTAAAAATCAGACACATCACAAACACATTAGTGCTTCCTCGGTGGTTTTGGCTCAGTTGAATGACACTTGAAGACAGCAGAAAGAAGACGCACTAAATTTTTCTTCACAGTTAAAAGTATTACAGTACAGCAACATCTTGTGAAGGAGAGGTTGGTGAGAATCTGTGGCCAAGCCAGCTGGAATCCAATGAGTTCCAGCACAGATTTGTTACTGTAAACATAGTTATGATTTTTAGGTATTAATAGTAATATTTGTGTAACATTTTTAGCTTTTGTTGTAACTACATTTAAGGTGTTGTGTGACCACTGCAGTAAAATAAATTAGTTTTTCCCTCATTCCACAAAGTTTTGTTCTTCTGGACGTAGAAGTCACTTGGATGAGCGACGAAACGTCTCTCCCACTGAAAACGTTACGTCCAGATAAACAGAATCAACTTTCTGGGATTTCCTTACCTGGATGATCGAGCATACATCAAGACATGTTTTCCCTCATGTTACATGCAGATGAATGCAAATGTCATTTTGCTTTCAGCATCAGAAGACCATCCACTTTGATAAAGAAGTCTGTTAGAGGTTATATTTGGCATCAGGGAAGACGTAACAAGACAAGACTTAAATCAGAGCACTGACAAAACATCTTAACATTTTGACCACTCTGGTTGACCTCATGCCAAAGGAACATGTCATTTTGATAGCAATGCTTCACTTGAATTAAGTTACAGCATTTTTCAGGTTTACTATGGCAAACTACTGCATGTATGGTTTAATGCACATGCAGTGCTGAGAACTTCAAAAGATTTTCAAGAAATGTGTCAGATGTAAGAGACCAAAGTTTAAAAACATATCAGGTCAGCAAATCAGGTGGGATACCTGACAGAAACAAGTTGTAATTTTATTTTATTATTTTTATTTTATTCATTTTTAAGCATTGTATAGTTATACCAAAACAACAAATATATATAACATGCACAGTTAATGACTATTCAAACTTGAAAGTAAGTCATTTGCATTCTTTGGGTTTACTTATCTCACAGTACTGATGCTGATCCTTCAAAAATCAAGGCCATTACTAAAAGAAAAACCTGAACTCAGGTCCAGCAAACTATTAGAGAAAAAGGTCAGAGCTAAAAAAAGCTCTCACCTCTGGACAGGTAAACTGTTGGAGCTGATAAGCAGAGGAGACCTTAACCTCTAGCGTGCTATTTTAAGGTTTGGAGGTCATTCATCCCTTTTTATTTCTAATTTCGGCATGTTTGCAGTTTCGCAAACATAAGAGTATCTTTCAGGTCCAACATTGAGCAACCCCATAGCTTTGCATGGTGTTCTTCTAAAAGAAAAATCAATTATAAGTTTGGGCCACAGGGTTAGTTGACATGTCATGTTAAAAAAAATGCATTCTAAAATAGATTGAGGCTAAAAGTAATTCCATATATAAAAGTAACAAATAACCCTGCAAACCTAAAACTTAACATTAATGGATAGTGAGTTCCTCAACCTAACAAATCACATAATATTACTGGGAGATCACATTTATTGTGATGTTATTATAATCTAATTTAACAAAAATGCATTTTTTGAGAGTTTTCAGGCTTTTTTGTGAAGTCTGAAAACCACGGCAGTAAAGGCGAACAACATTAAAACATATTCAGTGCTCAAAATCAGAATCACAGAATCAGAATTAGATTAAAATTATGTGGTAGCCCTAATGTTTATTAAATAAAAATAATCTTATTATGATTATGTACTTAAATAACTGATTAATAAAATATGAATGTATACTGAGTCAGGATAGAGCCTCTGTAGAAATAGAGTAAAGGCAAAATGTCATATCTGACTATTTCTATCAGCGTAGTCATTATAATAAATGCTAACTAAACTTTAGCTAAACTAAAACACAGCAGTCAAAAGTAAAAATTAAAACTAGACTAGACTTAGAAATAAAAATTAACAAAAGATTTTGTGCTATTAAAGCAATTACTACTGCTTACGGAGCCATTTAAATAAATGCAGATGTCTGTGATTGCCTGCTGGCGTTGTTGTATTGCATCATCTTGCTTTTAAATCTAAAGGTCTAAAGAATATCACTAATAGCAATAGAACAAAATCAACAAGTAAACACTAAAACAAGCCAAACCACTAAACTAAACTGAATTTAAAGCAAAAGCAAAACAAAACAAATAACCCAAAACCTTCTAACTAAATAAAAAATATAACACTAAAAATCTTATGCCAATAAAAAAAACATGTTAAAATTTGTCTTCTTGCAATAAAATGAACACGTCATGAAAGATATCTTGAGAAACAAGGTCAAACAATTTTATAACTTTGCCCAGAGGTTATACCTCTTTGTGTGCATGTGGGCGTTTGTGTATGTTTGCACTTCTTTGGCCAGATGGGGTGAGGTTGGGCAGGGGAGGGTGATAGGATTTGGTGTGTCCAGCCCCCTTCACCTGAGAATAAAAGCAGCGGAGGATCGTTCAGTGGTACTCACACTTCGCTCACTCTGCACACACACACTGGGTGGTCTCACACTCACCAAACTCCTAAAAACACACGCAAGCGAATTTTTTGTTAAGCCTGTGAAGATGCCTTGTGTCAGCGTTCAACTCGACCAGATGGTGAAGTTGCCTAGTAGCTACGACTCTGTGGTTGATAAAGTCATCGCGGTAAGATTTGTAGTCAGCAAATTTCCGGTGTTGTGATTCTTTTGTTCCTGTTAAAGTTTCTGTCCGGTGTTTATAATATGGTGTAAAATGGTTCTCACCTACTTCATCTCTCCTCTGAATGCAGGTGGAGCAGATCCTGTCCGAGTTCAGGCTGAATAAAGAAGACCTGAAAGAGATCATGAAGAGGATGCGGCGTGAAATGGAGAAAGGATTGCGTTTGGAGACACATGAAGAGGCTAGCGTTAAAATGCTTCCAACTTATGTCTGCTCCACCCCTGAAGGATCAGGTGGGTCATGACTTCTGAAAGAGAGGATTGCCAGTGTTTAGATGAAGTCTTTCCTATGTGAACTTAAGTTTAATGTAGCAGTGAAATACTACATGTGCATTCAGATTACTAATGGTGTTTTCTCCCAATAGAGGTTGGTGATTTCTTGGCTCTGGACCTGGGAGGCACAAACTTCCGTGTGATGCTTGTGAAAGTGGGTGAAGACGAAGAGAGGAGCTTCAAGGTTGAAACAAAGAACCAAATGTACTCCATTCCTGAAGATGCCATGACAGGAACTGCTGAAATGGTTAGTAATACTTAAATTTATCTATAGAAGCAAGCATTTCTTTTTTTACTCTTGTGAAATAACTTTTTAATATCTCTGCAGCTATTCGACTACATAGCAGAGTGTATGTCAGATTTCTTGGACAAACACCACATCAAGCACAAGAAGCTTCCTCTGGGTTTCACCTTCTCCTTTCCAGTACGACATGAGGACATTGACAAGGTGGGTGAATTTACTCTCATACCCTTCTACCTCTAACAATTCCTTTATTTGCTGGACTTGTAGAAGCTTTTTATCTACAGTTCTTTATTTATTAGACCACCTGTCATAAAAACAAGAAAACAAACATTTTACACAAACATTTTACAAATGTTTCAAAATGTCTTAAGAACTAAAAATTAATGAAGAGCAGAGATGATTTCACTTTTTATACCCAAATGGGAGCCAACAAACAGTATAACAGTCAACTTTTTCTGTTCAGGAATGCAAGTAAACAACTGTAATAACTCTTTCAGCTGTTTGTAAAAAGGTAAATGTAAACCACGATAGACAGGAGGTGGCAGAGTTTAAGATGTAAAGACGCGATTAGAAATGAGTATGCTAGAAGGACAGCTCAGGTTGAGTGGTGTGGAGACTAAAACACAAAGGGATAGTGAATATTCTGGACAAAGGAAAGAGGAAGATTAGTAATGTCAATTTAAGGTAGGTGGTGGTATAATAAATAAAGCACTGTATAATAAAGGTCATACATTTAAAGTTTACTTTTTCTTTTTCTTTTTACCATCACAGGGAATCCTGCTTAACTGGACCAAAGGCTTTAAGGCCTCCGGTGCAGAAGGGAACAATGTCGTGGGTTTACTCAGAGACTCCATCAAGAGACGAGGGGTGGGTGGACGTATAGGATTCTTTCTTCTTAAAAGTACAGCTGTAGATATAGTGGTTGAATTTAATTCTGTGAATTAAAACTTTGTATCGTCACACAGGACTTTGAGATGGATGTGGTTGCCATGGTGAATGACACAGTTGCCACGATGATTTCCTGCTATTATGAAGATCGCAGCTGTGAAGTCGGGATGATTGTTGGTAAGAAGTTGTAAATGCACACGTGCAACCAGCCTGAAGTCTGACTCATATCTAGACTCTTGCAGAAATGAGCATCCAAATAATGTTTGTGGGTCTGTTTTCTTACCAGGTACTGGTTGCAATGCATGTTACATGGAGGAAATGAGGACTGTGGAGCTGGTTGAAGGGGAGGAGGGCCGGATGTGTGTGAACACAGAATGGGGGGCTTTCGGAGACAACGGGGAGCTAGAGGACTTTAGACTGGAGTACGACAGAGTGGTGGACGAAGCCTCAATTAACCCCGGACAGCAGCTGTGAGTAAACGCAGAACATTATATTTAGTTCAAACATATAGCATGCACGTCACACAGCTCTTTAATTTTCAAACGTCTACTGAATACACGTGCAGTCAGGGCTGCCACCTGTTTGAAGGGCTTAAAGTGGTGGGCGTGGAGTGTAAATGAAGTCATTTACAACATGTTACATGTTTTTTCTGAACTCATTATCATTGTCTGGTAGTACTCACCTGACCCTCACCTGAGCTTTCTGTGCAGTTGCTTAGTTACCCACTATTTTTCCTCAGGATGGTAGTAAATGGCCAGAGCCCTCACACGTCAGTGATGAGTTCAATGGAGGGGACGTCGGGTTAATCATCTATCTCTGCTGCTGCTTGCCAGTAACTGTTAGCCTAATGGCTGTTTACTTTTTATGCAGAGATTTTGCAGAGAGCTCAGCCTCATTCAGCCTCTTTAGCTTCAGCGTTGCCTTCCCAACCCATTGTCATTCTTTCCCCAGCCAGTCACAGTTGTTTGCTCACGTGTTTTATGACACACATCATTCCTGTTTAGCCCTCGTTTTCCCTCACATCTCCCATAAAATATTTTCCTGTCATTAAAATTGCCCCTCTCTCTCTCTTCTCCCCCCCCCCCCCCCCCCCCCCCCCCCAATCTCCTGCAGATATGAGAAGCTTATCAGTGGGAAGTACATGGGTGAACTGGTGAGGCTTGTTATGATGAAGCTAGTAAATGAAGACCTGCTGTTTAATGGTGAAGCCTCAGAGCTGCTGAAGACACGTGGAAGCTTTGAGACACGCTGTGTTTCACAGGTGGAGAGGTGAGTATCCTAACCTGGGCTGAGTAAACATTTTTTTTAAAGGAATGCTGCCAATTAAAAATATGACAAAAGATCATATTTGTTATGCCTGAAAGCATTACATCTGCATATGAACAGATGGAAGAAAGTAACAGATCATGACTTGAGTTTATCAATGGAGTATTTCATTAGGACAAAATTAAATAGTCTATGTGATGAAAACATGTGGTGTTTATTAAATTTTATATATTTAGTGGAACCAGAAATGAAAAATATATATATTTTCAACACACTACATTTTCTGCATTGTGCCTCTAGAAGCTGAATTTGTAAATGTTTCTCTCTCTCTTTTTTTATTACAGTGACACTGGGGATAGAAAACAAATCTACAACATCCTGTCCTCGCTGGGAGTTCTGCCCTCAGAGCTTGACTGTGACATTGTGCGTCTGGTGTGCGAGAGTGTTTCCACTCGCTCTGCTCACATGTGCTCCGCAGGGCTCGCTGGTGTCATCAACCTGATGCGGGAGAGACGCAGCGAGGAAGCCATGAAGATCACAGTGGGCATCGATGGATCTGTCTACAAGTTGCACCCATGGTAAGGAATGCTCTTAGACTTTTGAATAGTGTAGACTTTAATTAAACCTTTTAAATATATAAGCAAATGTGGTTGTATGAGATTAGATTTACCTGCTCTAAAGAAAAAGTCAATTCTCCAAAAAAAGAAGAAAGAAATAGTCGAATGTGAACAGGAGAAGCAGAAAGTAGAAGATTCAAAACACATTTATGTATAGGGATTTTGTGTCTTAAACTTAAAAATGATTAGATAGCTCTTCTAAAGACACAAGAGGAAGTGAGAGAAATGAGGATGAGAAGACTGTTCTGACCAATTGTTTGTATGTCTCAGTTTCCGTGACAGGTTCCACAAAGTCGTCAGGGACCTAACACCTCACTCTGATATCACCTTCATCCAGTCAGAGGAGGGGAGCGGTCGTGGAGCCGCTCTTATCTCAGCAGTGGCCTGTAAAATGGCTACAAATCTGTTCGCGGATTAAGGGCAATTATGCACTGATCAGTCTCCTGAATGCGCAGATTGAGGAAAGCTTGAACTCTGAGGATATTTATGAAATCCACTGATGTGCCCTTACTACAGGCTGTTTGTAAGCAAACTGATTGGTTATTGTTGTAGGGTGTAAAGACAAGAATGGATCAACCTCTTATTAGAGGCTGCACTTGGTAGCATCACACCAGGCTTTAGCATATCCATAATTTCTGAACTTTCTGAACGTTGACCGTTGCACATAAGACAGACGATAGTGTGAGAGCTGTTTAAGATTTCTTCTTGTGTGTCACTTCTGTCTGGTTGTGTGGATGGGAGTATTTCAAGAAGGACTTGATGACAGTGTATTATAATGCCAGTTTTGTAAATACGGCTGTAAATTATAACTAAATCAAGTTTATTAGTTTGTTGTGTAATTCCTGTTTGTGAGCAATTAAATATATCTTTGGTATTGTATATTTAAATGTTATGTTTACAAATTTTGTTACTGTGTTGCCTAGTATAGTGTTGTTCTTTAAATGTGCTTTGGATGTGAATAAACCTAACTGTAAATAAAAGTACTTAATAAACTATAATACTTCAAATGAATCTATTTTTATTTTCAACACCAAATATCAATTATTTTTGATAGCACAGAAAAAAAAAATTCTTCTTCTCTGACATTCCAGCCTTCAAGGACTAAACAACATCAGTGTAATGTATCAAAACTGAAGGTAGTTGTCCAGATGTCACATTAATGAAATAAGAACTACCAAACATCAATATAATATCTGGGGTGATCGTGGCTCAAGAGTTGGGTGTTTGTCTTGTAATCGGAAGGTTGCCGGTTCGAGCCCCGGCTTGGACAGTCTCGGTCGTTGTGTCCTTAGCAAGACACTTCACCTGCCTCCTACTGGTGATGGCCAGAGGGGCCGATCGCGCAATAGCCTCGCTTCTGTCAGTCTGCCCCAGGGCAGCTGTGGCTACAACTGTAGCTTGCCTTCACCAGTGTGTGAATGAATAGTGGTATTGTAAAGCGCTTTGAAGGGTCCCGAAAAGCGCTATATAAATGCAATCTATTATTATTATTATTATTATATCCTTCCTGTAAATGTAGCATGTATTGTAGCAGATTGACAGGTCTGCTCAAATGTTCTAGGGAATACAATGAATACACTATATGAAGAAAAGATATCCATATTGTGGAAGATATCGGACCACAATTAATATTTTTTCACTTCCATTGACACAGATGTATAAAATCAAGCACCTAGCCACGGAGTCTGCCTTTACAAACATGTGTGAAAGAATGGGTTGTTTTAAAGCGCATGCTGAGTTTGAGCACGGTACTGTAATAGGATACTACAGTTGCAATAGATTACTTTGTAAAATTTATTCACTCCTGGATATTCCTTCCTAGATATGCAAACCTCCTATAGCATTTATATCAGCAGGAAAACTGTGCACCAGAAGCTTCTTGGCATGTGTATGTTGCCCAAAACATTTGTCCATATATTCATATGTATTATTAAATACATCAGGGAGTGCTTAACAGTGTTAAGCAATAAGAGGACCAGAGACTCCTGAAGTAGTTCACACATAAAGAGAAAGAAGAGACAGATACCTAATGTACTTGTAAGTATTTTAACTTGAAAATATACTGGGTTTTTTAACTATTACATTATTATTATTATTAATATTAATAATAGTTATTTTTATTTAAACATCATTACCAAAAGAAAAATAAAATAAAACAGAAAACTTCTGAGAAAACCCTTGCATTGCAGTATAATCCAATATTATTCTCTGTAAAAACTTCCATCATAAGTTAAGCTTCAGAGCTTGATTTAATCCGTGAATTGTAAGAATTTATTTAAATGACTGTCAAATGTCCAAAGTCACTTTGCTGGTTTCCTTTCCTGTCGTCTCTGTTCTTATCTGTTTTTTCCAGCCCAGAGGAATCCTGTGTGCTTCACACTTATCACGTCCATTCAGCCACACACTGACACAGCTTTAACCATGTAAGGGTCTCAGCTATCCATGGCAGTCTATTATAGGAGGGTATGAGATAAGATAACACAGGCTATACATAAAACCCACCTAGCATCATCACCTGGCTGGGAGCCCACCTTCATTCATTCAGACATGGTAAGGGAGTCACTGTTTTTAGTCTTTATGGTGATTTTAGAAGTCTTTCGCAAAATTGTAGATGCTGTGTATTTAAAAACATTCTTTACGTACTGTGCCCTCTATAGGATTATGTATAAGAGTAACTGTTTCTTCGTCTCAGGCAAGCAAGAAAGCTTCCAACAAGAGGCAGAGGGGAGGACAGAAATCCTCCTCAAATGTCTTTTCCATGTTTGAGCAGTCTCAGATACAGGAGTTCAAGGAGGTAAAGTACCAGCTTATGACACCACTTCCTTTAAATTCCTGGGAAATTATCTTGGAAAAGATGTATTACTGCAAACTTATTTTTGAGTATTTCCTAAAAGTATTGACAATAATTCTCCAAACTTGTTATTCGATAAAAGTTAATAAACATTTTTTAATTATAAAACGCTTTCAAAATTGAGAAATGGTTCTGTGTCACACTTCATTTGAAATATTCTTTGTTCTTCATCCTACAGGCATTTGGTTGCATTGACCAAGACAGAGATGGTGTTATCAAAAAACAGGACCTGAAGGAAACTTATGCACAACTGGGTAATTTCTTTACTTCCAACATTTGATCTTTTACATATTTCAAAGGTGGAAAAATAGGTATAAACTGACAGCAAATAAACTACAATAAGTGAAAGCTGTAATGATGTTGACCTGCTACTGTTACTGCATTTAGTAAAGGTATATTGGCATGTCTCTGTGTGTTTTTGTGTACCAGGGAAGCTAAATGTCAAAGAGGAGGAGTTGGATGAAATGTTGAATGAAGGGAAGGGTCCCATCAACTTTACTGTATTTCTGGCACTTTTTGGGGAGAAACTCAATGGTGAGAGATTTACAGATGTTCAAAGAGATCTTTGAAATTCCTGTGAGGTGCCTTTAGGTGATGGAGAATTATATTTGATCTTCCTCCAGGTACTGATCCTGAAGACACCATACTAGCAGCCTTCAAACCTTTTGATCCTAATGGGACGGGCTTTGTTAATAAGGATGAGTAAGAAATCTTATCAATTAGCTTTCACGTTGTTCCGTGTGGCCCATAGCATTATAGCAGGGGTCTTCAACTGCAGTCCTCGAGAGCTACTCTCCTGCAGCTTTTAGATGCATGTTGAGTTACCTCTTTAGTATGCTATCAGGTGTGGCAAAGCCCTGGTAACAAGCCATTTATTTGATTCATGTGTGTTGGAGCAAGGATGCACCTAAAAGCTGTAGGACAGTACTTCTCAAAGACTGGAGTTGGAGACCACTGCATTAAAGTATCTTATTTTTCCTCTCCTTTAACATTTATTTATTTTTATTTAGATTTAGACGACTACTGATGAATCAGGCTGATAAATTCACACCAGAGGAGGTTTGTGTTTTCAACTTTGTGTTTTGTTTTTGACAGATTCTCATATAATTTTTAAGATATTTTCAGTGGACAAACTTTCTCTTTATAAACCTACAGGTGGATCAGGCCTTCGCTCTCGCTCCCATAGATCCAACTGGAAACATTGACTACAAGTCTCTCTGTTACATCATCACACATGGAGATGAGAAGGAAGAATCATGAATGGGACAGTTGTGTGAAGGCATGTTGTAAAGTCCAATTAAACCCATCTTACCTAATATAAAAATGCAAATGACTGCTATTAAAATTATATCTGAAAGTATTACACTCTCTCCACCTCATACCTTTGTAAAACAATTGGAAATTAAGAATTTTCTCATTTGTAAGTTACTAATAACTACCAATAAAGTTTTGGCCTCCTCAAATACGTTCCTATTGCTTACAAATGCTCATGTTGTTAGGGAAAACTATATATTGAGTAAGACCAAAAATGCTGTAATTCCAAAAGAAATACATCTCCTGCATATGGAAACGGTCAGTAAAGATGGTACTTATTTTCATTCCACAAAATATTTTAAGAGATTTTTTCTATAAAAGAACATAAAGTAATTCCCAAGATGTCTGTGGAGGTTCTCAGTCATCCAGGTCATCGTAGTCTAAGGAGCTTGGAAAGAAAAGCGTCTGGACTTCCTTGAGTTGCTTGAAGACGTTTCACCTCTCATCCGAGAAGCTTTTTCAGTTCTAAGGGTCAAATGGTGGAGAGTCCCAGATTTAAACCCAGTGGGAGTTTCCCCCCAAAGAGGGACAAAGTAATTCCCAAGTTTAAAACCTAAGTTTGTCACAAATGCAGGATACTGCAGGCACAATGGTAAACCAAATGCAAGCCTTTAAATATTAAAATAACTTCCCATAAAATAAATAAATTCTTTAAACAAGAATCCAAAAAAGCAAAAAAAAAAAAAAAAAAAAAGGAACCAAAAAAAAGGAACAAGCTGGGCTGCAAGTGAGGGAAATGTGTGATATCTTGGCACAGGACACAGGGAGGATGGAGCACACACGGAGGGCTGATCGGGGATTAAACAGAAAATTATTGATATATGAATGATCAACAACAGGTGAAAACAATCAGGGAATCGGGTAATGACAAACAGCAAGCAAAGTTAACTTTGAAAGTGAAACAGAAAAGAGACAGGCATGAAAACTAACACCAGACAAGTGAACACTGGTAAATGCACTGGTTCTCATATTGTGCTTTTCTACCTGCGCACTCAAAGTACTTTATACAAATTGCCTCATTCTCCAATTTACACAAGCAGATTTTTTAATGCTTCTCACATAAGTGCTTTCTATCTAACATTGAGACACATTCACACACATTCATACTGCATCGGAGAGCAACTTGGGGTCAGTATCTTGTCCAAGGATATTTATCATGCAGACTGGAACAGCCAGAGATCAAACCCCCAACCTTCCCAATCAGTTGATGACCTCTACCTCCTGAGCTAAACATGGAAACGAGACATGTTGGTTACAGCATATAGTTGTAAAAAGGGTTTCTGGCTACGTTGGAAGTTACCACATAGATTTCTCTCGTGCTAGCTTGCATGGTCTGGCTCTATGTAGTGAACACAATTATCATGGCCCTCCTCCATAGGCACCTTTATTCCACAACTTTACACAGCTGTGCTCCCCTGGATTAGCCCTAATCCATCAGTGAAATGTGCCGATTATGACTGAGGGATATGCACTTGGGGCACAAGTCACACCTTATATTCTTAATGTCACACAGGTTTGCCTAAAAAGCTTTGGATGTTACGCTGTTTCTTGTCTATAACAGGTGGAAATGAACGGCAACTAAGCTCTCCCACAGTGCAGGGTTTTCCCAGTCCCCTAGCTCTGGAAGTCAGACAGAAATTGCCAACACCACACTTTCCCCCTGTCTTTACTCTCTGGCAAGTCTGACATAACTTCCAACAAGGTCAAATTTTGCGTTGGAAAATAAAATTTCAGTTCCATTTTATTTATATAGTGCCAAGTTTTGCACCGGCCTGTGTAGGAGAGACAAAAGCAATCCCTGAGAGGGGTATGGGGACCAGCTCTATTCTGGCAAGGTAAGGTGACACACACGTAGACTATGTGGAAATCAGGGATTTGAAGAAGCCACGTATGCATAGTGTTTATATAGCTACAATGGCAAGTAGGGCGTGGCCACCACAGGAGATGTGTCTTAGAGTATCCATGTCATCAGTCCTCATACATATGGAATATATGTAGGATTTCCGGAGTGTCCACACAATAGAGAACAAAACAGTATCATTGTAATGAATCCACTTTTGACCAATAATGCAAGGCAACACTGGATGTGGTTTTGATTTCAGGTGTGTTCAGTCCCATTACCACAGGTGTATGAAATCAAACAACTCTCGGCTTTTACAAACACTTGTAAAAGAATTGGTCGAACGGTAAATGGATACTACAGTCCCAGCAAGTCAGTGTGTGAAATTTTCTTCTCTGCTAGATATTCCACAATCAGCTGTAAGTGGTTTTACTGCAGAGTGGAAATATTCAGGAAGTGTAGGAAACCAGAGGCTTTATGATGCATGATCATCACAAAACCCGACAACATGAAGTGTCTGAGAATTATGTAAAGAGACAGAAGAAACTGAAATGGATAGCTTCTGTACATGCCAAGTATTTTAAAACCATATTTTCTACCAAGAAGGTTTTCACTTTAGTTAAGGAATAGAGCTGGGTTAAATAACTCTAGATTTATACTTATTTTAAGTAGAAAACATACTAGGCTTTAAAAAAATGTATTTTAGCTGTTTCATTTGTTAATAGCTGTATATGTTATTATTATCATCATTATTATTATTATTATTATTATTATTGTTATTATTATTATTATTTTACTAGTTAAATAAAAACAGAAAGTTAAGGCATTAAGAAAAAAATATTTAGTTCACAGTTTTTGAGAAAACCCTTGCATTGCATTATAATCCCATATTATTCTAATATTTCTCTGTAAAAACTTTAAGCTTCATTGCCTGATTTAGTCAGTGAATTATAAGAATTTATTTAACTGTCAAATGTCCAAAGTCACTTTGCTGGTCTCCTTTCCTGTCGTCTCTGTTCTTATCTGTTTTTTCCAGCCCAGAGGAATCCTGTGTGCTTCAACACTTATCACGTCCATTCAGCCACACACTGACACAGCTTTAACCATGTAAGGGTCTCAGCTATCCATGGCAGTCTATTATAGGAGGGTATGAGATAAGATAACACAGGCTATACATAAAACCCTCCATCATCACCTGGATTGGAGTAAACCTACATTCAGACATGGTAAGCCAGTCACTGTTTTTAGTCTTTATGGTGATTTTAAATAAGATTTTGTTTAAAAAAAATTAGGAATCTTGAAGATGCTGTGTATTTAAAAACATTCTTTACGTACTGTGCCCTCTATAGGATTATGTATAAGAGTAACTGTTTCTTCGTCTCAGGCAAGCAAGAAAGCTTCCAACAAGAGGCAGAGGGGAGGACAGAAATCCTCCTCAAATGTCTTTTCCATGTTTGAGCAGTCTCAGATACAGGAGTTCAAGGAGGTAAAGTACTGGCTTATGACACCAATTCCTTAAAAATGAATTCAAATTCATATTTAACTTATTTTTCATTGTTGTTTAAAGCCTACTGAAAGACTAAATAGAAATTTTAAAATTACTTAGAAATTTTAGTTAGTTACTTTAACCAACTTTAAAGGAAATGCAAAGTTCCCAATATCCAAGAAAAAGCATCAGGTTTTCACTTTTTTTATCCTGTGTTCAAAATATTTCTAAACGTATTGACAGTTGGCCTCTAAATGTGTTATTTATTAAAAGTAAAAACATAATTTTTCAGTTATAAAACTCTTTCTATGATTCAAAAATAGTTATGTGCCACATATGTGTTCTTCATCCTACAGGCGTTTGGTTGCATTGACCAAGACAGAGATGGTGTTATCAAAAAACAGGACCTGAAGGAAACTTATGCACAACTGGGTAATTTCTTTACTTCCAACATTTGATCTTTTCCATATTTCAAAGGTGGAAAAATAGGTATAAACTGACAGCAAATAAACTACAATAAGTGAAAGCTGTAATGATGTTGACCTGCTACTGTTACTGCATTTAGTAAATGTATATTGGCATGTCTCTGTGTGTTTTTGTGTACCAGGGAAGCTAAATGTCAAAGAGGAGGAGTTGGATGAAATGTTGAATGAAGGGAAGGGTCCCATCAACTTTACTGTATTTCTGACACTTTTTGGGGAGAAACTCAGTGGTGAGAGATTTACAGATGTTCAAAGAAATCTTTGAAATTCCTGTCAGGTGCTTTCAGGTGATGGATGATGATATTTGATCTTCCTCCAGGTACTGATCCTGAAGACACCATACTAGCAGCCTTCAAACTTTTTGACCCCAATGGAACAGGCTTTGTTAATAAGGATGAGTAAGACAGCAATTAGCTTTTGCATTGTTGCAAATGGGCTATAATGGTATAATATTTTATATTGCTCTCCTTTAATTTTTGTTTTTGATTATTTTTTAGATTTAGACGACTGCTGATGAATCAGGCTGATAAATTCACACCAGAGGAGGTTTGTGTTTTGTTTTTGACAGATTCTCATATAATTTTAAAGATATTTTACAATAGACAAACTTTCTCTTTATAAACCTACAGGTGGATCAGGCCTTCGCTCTCGCTCCCATAGATCCAACTGGAAACATTGACTACAAGTCTCTCTGCTACATCATCACACATGGAGATGAGAAGGAAGAATCATGAACGGGACAGTTGTGTGAAGGCATGTCGTAAAGTCCAATTAAACCCATTTTACCTTGGCTGTTAATAATTTGACCTGTCTGCAGTGCAGTGCTGTCCTTGAGTTAGTGAAAGTAATAGGCCCTATGCCCAGTACATGTGAACTTGTGGCTGTAGCTCAGGTGGCAGAGCAGGTCAGCCCCTAATCACTAGGTCGGTGGTTCGATCCCAGGCTGCCTCCTGGCTGCATGCCAAATATCCTTGGGCAAGATACTAACCCCATGTTTGCCTACTGGTGGTGGTCAGAGGGCCCGGTGGCGCCTGTGTCCGGCAGCCTCGCCTCTGTCAGTGCGCCCCAGGGCAGCTGTGGCTACAATGTAGCTTGCCATCGCCAGTGTGTGAATGTGTGTATGAATGGGTGAATGACTGAATGTAGTGTAAAGCGCTTTGGGGTCCTTAAGGACTAGAAAAGCGCTATACAAATGCAGGCCATTTACTTAACTGAAATCTAAGCCCAATGAGATATGGGATAATCAATATCAATCAAAAAGGAATAATCAAGCATGATTTTAAGATGGGGAATCCTTTTCTGACACATGGTCACAGGACCGCATGGTATGAGAAGAAGGTAAGAATTTTTGCTCTAGAAATCATTTTTAAAATGGCATAAATTGTAAATGACAGATACGTGTATGTGCTTTATAGAGGAGTTTTGTCAAGTTTCATGAAGTTTTTTGTATATTGAATGTTCAGGAACTCAGTTTTTCTTTTCGTTTCTTCGAGGCAACGTTGTGAAATAACGTGTTCTTCTGGAGGGAAACTTTGCTAACATTGTGTTGGAATGTAATCATATGTTACTTCATGTATTTGTGCACATATTTGTGCACATTTTACATGTTGCTGATGTGATGCCTCTTGCACATTGGGATGCCATCAAAATAAGTCTCCCTTTCAGAGACAGTTGCCAGGCCACAAGAGATATGGGTGACTATGATAAGACAAGATTCAGCCTCTTCTGAATCACATGAAGCTGAAATGGCTTCCTATGCATTAGACATTGTGTGTGGATAAGCAAATGATGCCATTTAAGGGCAGTAAATTAAAGCAGTGCCTACCCAGTGCAAAATGCTGTTCCTCGTATTAGTCTTTGCTGGATTTATTTTCTTTTATTTATAAAGTCCCAAATCACAACAATATGTGGCATAGATGCCATTCCACGCATATTTGAAGATTACATTGAAAAAGCTGTCCAACTGCCTGGGATTCCAGGTGTAGGGAAATGTGGTCTCAAATCCCAATTTGCACGAAGTTTGTGCAAATCCAAAGATGAAAGCAAGATGAGAACAAACCAGTGGTGGGATATCTCAAAAGTGTTATGGGAAGAGGAAGAAGCAGGAACCCACGGCTCTCAATCCAAATCAGCATGTCCACCTGGACGTTGCATCACTCTGGCCAATATGTGACAACCCACTCATCACCAACTGGTCGCATAGATAACTACACCACCCTGAGATTGGTTCTGCTGGAGGTTTCTTGATATTAAAAGGGAGTTTTTCCTTGCCGCTGTTGCCAAATTCTTGCTCTTTGGGGGTCATGTAATTGTTGGAGTTTCTTATATTGTAGGGTTTTTACTTTAAAACATAAAGCATCTGAGCTTAGTGCTGTTGTAATTTTTGGCGATATATAAATAAAATTGAATTGAACAAAGGAAGATGCAGGGTGCCTGGGTTCAAAAGTGATTTGTATGATGTAAACCTCTATTTGACACCACAGAAGAACTGTTTTGTGAAGTTTCACACAGAGTGACAGCAATATCTGACAACATGAGAATCAATATGACAAGACACTGGAAAATTGGAACCTAGCCTATTGTCTTATTGTTGTTAAGTGTTTTTCAGTTTTTCGTTTCATATTTTTTTGACTTTTTTATATTTAAAGATTTTCTGATTGTGCTTTTATTGGTCTCTAACAGTTGTCTTATGAAGTGAGGATGTCTGGAATATTTTTTTGAAGTTGTTCGAGAATAAAATGGCCCAAACCGAAACAGTAAACCGTGTTGAATAAATGTCATCATGTACCATCAAAGTGTGTAGCAGAGGCCTAAAAATATCAAAATGATGTAATCATTTTAAATAAATAACTAAGAATACATTTATGACATCTTGAAACGTCCTTATTGATTTTAAATTAACTGTGTAATTGTTTACAGAGTCACCTAAAAAGCAAAGGTAAACAAATCCTTTTTGGGGTTGTGTCTGAAAGGGCATCTGTGGTAAAACTCCTCCAAATCATGCTGAGCTACCTGCTGTGGTGACTCCTTGTGACAAGGAAAAAGGCAAAAGTAGCTTATTTGTCTCCTGTATTTCTGTAATGCTTTAGATATAATTATTGATGTGTGTGTGCAACTGTGTATGGCGCATCTTTTATTTTATTTAACAACTTTCCTTTTAATGTACAGCACTTTGGTTAACTTTTTTGTTTCAAATGTGCTTTATATTTATATATAAAAATGATTGGATTGGATCAAATAAAACATCAATCAACCATAAATATCATATCAACCATATATCAAACCTCAAATACATCAATTAAGAATCCAAAATAGAAAAAAACAACAACAACAAAACCCCAGACCAAATCCTGATTGGCAATGACATTATTTTATATTTTCCTCTGCTTACAAAAAAAGATATTGCATTATATATTCTTATTGTATTATTTTTGTTCCTATATTGAGAGAGCTGCAAGAACACTGATGAATTACTTTCACTTCAACCCTTTCTGACTTTGGTGTCCTATTTAAAGTACAAAAACAAGAATGCATCTGTAATCAAAATACGAAATACATCTCATCTGTTATTTAGAAGTCTGTTGAGTATGATGTGTTCTTTTTTGAGAATATTTCCTTAGAATATTTTTATAACAGATTTGATTTTAGTTTTTACTAAAATTGAGTTATTTTTTAAAAAATAAATCTAACAACAACAAACAAATATATATATAAAAATACATATATACTTTTTAAGAATTAAAAGTAAAGAAGGTGGCCCTGACTGCATTCATTGCAGCCACAGGCACTGGTGTTTCATTCTTTTGGGGGTACTGTTGCCATGGATACAACAACAAACATCCACATAAACTGCAGAGCCGCACTTTCTTACCAACATATCACCCAAGTCTACAAGAGAACAAGGAGTGTGTGAAGTCTGGAAAGGCAAGCTCCTCTTTCAGCTACAAGAGCAACTGTGCATGTTTGCATCCACATGACTGAGAGTTTTGGTTTTGATTTGTTTTTTTTCTGATATTTGTACTTCTGCTATCAAAGATGCCAATTGCATCTGGAGCTGCAGGCAGGGTGGATGTAGGAATAGACACAAGCAAAACATGGACACCACAAGGACCGAAAAGGAAAACAAATTCTACCCACAGAAAAAACGACTCCTATCTGCAAAGGTGAGATTACTACAGATAGCGATCAAATGTAACTGCATCTTTTTAAATATGCTTGATCAACAACATTTATAGCCTCGTCTGAAGACAAATCACTGGACAAAACTGTGACTATTTCATCATTAGATGAAATTGTGTTATTGTTTAACACAAACTGAACGGCAGTACTTTATAATACAGCAATTTAAGATGTTATTGCTGTGAAATTACAACTGTATTCGTCATTTGTCTGTCTTACAAATGAATACTCTGCATATACTGCTGGTTTTATTTGTCTGGTTTTATGATGACCAGCTGGCTCATGTTAGAGGCGAGACTGCTCTTAATGGAATAACCATTGCATTGAACTATGTTGTACTGTAGACCTGCTGGCCTTTATTGCTAGGAGATAAAGGCACCCTAATTTAACTCTGTCCATTTGAATCAACAGCAACCTGTTTGTCATCCGAACTGGGCAGAGGAGACGCAGATGTTTGACACTAATTCCACTCATAAATATTTCACCATCCCGTTTGTTTTTCCAAACAGGGCTACTAAAAGAAGAGACAAAAAGACTCGAAAGCTGTGACACACAGATCATTTTTTATTTGGACAGTGAGAGTTTTTGTAGTTTTACCTCTGTACCACACTAAAAGAACATTTTAATTCAACCAATCAAAACAAAGATTCTTTAATTCAATAGTTAAGATCAATTTAACATTAGCTATTTAGAAATCACAGCCATATTATACATAGCATCCCATTTTCACAGGTTTAAAAGGAGTTTGACAAACGAACATAGTTTTATACATAAAGACTGGTTTTGATACTTGGCTGAAAATCCTTTGCACTCACTGACTGTAAGTCTAGAAACCATGGACATCATCAAATGCTGTATTTCCTCCCTTGAGATGCTCTTTTCTTTTTCTGCCGTCACTTATAGTTGTTGCTTGTTTCTTGGTCTTTCTGCCTTCAGCTTTGCATTTTTTATAACTGAAAAGCTGCTCTACTAGGTTCAGATCAGGTAACTGACTTCTTAGCCTTTCTTTGCTTTGACAAACTCTTGGTTTGCTTTTGCCGTTTGCTTTAGGCAATTGTCCATTTGCACTGTGAAGCACACTCTGATCAGTTTGCAGCATCGTCACATGCTCACCTAACCTATAAACACCAATAACCCAGTTCCACTGGCACATCTCCATAATTTCTCATTATTTTTGTACAAGTTCATCTTGGTTTCCAAAGATTTTATTTTTTCCAGAATTGTGCATTTAGATGTTTTTTGGTTTTCTTAGTCTAACCAGTGGCTGTTGATTGTAGACTTTGACAATATCACACCTACCTCCTCCAGTTTGTTCTTGGCTTGTCTAGATGTTTCAAAGCTGTTTTCATAATAATTCTGTCCTTGTGCACTTCAGTTGTCTTCTGTGGTCTTTTAACCCTTTCGGTGTTGCTGAGCTGGCCAGAGGATTTCTTCTTTTTAAGAAACTTTGTACACATTGTTGATTTGGCCATTAAAGGCTTTTTTTCACCTACACCAACATTTCTGTGAACCTTATATTGAGAGTTCCAGTGAAACAAATACAAGTTTAGCACATGGAATCAACTCCAGCTAATTTATCTGCTCCAGTTTTCATAAACAAATTATGGCAACAGACCTTGCAAGATCATAAAACTGCTTTTCAGTTAACTGTCCAGTTACTTTTGAGTGTCTGAAAAGGAAGGACCATGCATAAAAATAGCTGTTAAGGGACTTGGTTAACCCCTTGAATGAAAAATAGAATATTCTTATCTGAATACTTATGGACCAAACTATAAAACACAAAGTCATTCATCTGACTGCAGAGTTTCTTAGCTATGATTTCTACTTTGTCATTAATACTTGCAGATATCAGGAACTCAAAGCACAACAGAGAAAAGGGGACTCCTTGCAGGTGAGCACTTTCATCAGTCAAAGGCCAACTGGTTTAAAGGTTTTCAGACAGAATTTCATTGATTCAAATTTGTTTTTAAACAGAGCACTCAGGACAAATCAGAACCCAGCGATCACAAAAATGATGGTGAGATCATTAACAGTTTGACAAACAAACAGAAAATATCAGGACACGCAACATTCAAAAAGTCTCCCTCAAACAAATGCTTCTTCAATCTGCTTTAAGGGTCCAAAGAGGAAGTCCCAGAGAAAAATGGAAGCCATGAGGATGAAATTTCAGGAAAACTATCCAGTGAGAAGCCATCTAAAAAGTCTGTTCTGTGCGTTATACTGTGAAGCAGTTACAGCTCATGTTGTCATTAAACGGACTGGACTGTCACGCACAACAACGTTAACGTTCATTATTCAAGTGTCAAACTCGTGTGCTTCTTTTGAAAAGCAGACGAGGTCAAATTTCCCTTTTGAATAACAAATGCTGAGCTGCTGTCAGTTTTGAACTCAAATGTGTTTGTTCGTTCAAGTTGACTGAGGACTAGCACGGTTTGGTAGTTATCGGCGTGAATTCTTTTGCAGTATTACACGGCAACACCTGAATTCGTTTGTAAAGTACAACATTTGTACCATAGGCTACATGTAGACAAACAAACAAACCAAAAAACACAACAAGTAGAACACATTTAAGTCGACAAATTGGACATTCATCAAGCCAGTTTTTTGAACCAGTGGCTCATCTGCAATCACACATTTCACATCAGTAAACACTGTGCTTAGTAGTTTGGGGTCACTTAATGCATCTTTGTTTCTGAGACAAAAAAAAGGATGCTTGTTTTCATCTAATACGAAATGTTGATGAAAAGGTTGTAGAATCAGGAGAATTTAAAATCATAACTTATGATTGCAGCAATGTTGTTCATGTATTACAAACACACTGCTACCTACCACAGATTTATCAAAAGTCTAAATGATCGTGTTAGCACAGCTGAAAACTGTTGTCCCCTTGTTGGTTTATTGAGTGCATGAAGCTTTGTTGCAGTATAGTTTTTAAAATCCTAAAGTTGTTTTACTGGAAGTGTTTGAGACTATGATCAAACCGACAGGTGCTGTTGCTCCATACACTTAATGCTTCTGTAATCAGTGGGGGGAAAACAATCAGTCAGCCTTTTCATATGTTGAACTTGCATTATTTAAATCAATGTGCCACTGGAACACTGCAGTAATCATTGCTGAAAAAAAATGTCTCTGTATTTACTAAAAAATAAAAAATATAGAACATGCTGTGTGACCCCAAACTCTTTTTTAAAGCAGCAATAAACACAGGGAGCTTGCCTTTTTCAGTTCCTCATAATGTTCAATATTGCACTTGTGTTATCTATGAATCACTGAGACTTCCCTCTCTTTAGCTGTACCTAAGTTTTCAGTTTTTGAAATCTACTATTGTGCATTCCCAGTCAGTTACAGCCAGAGAGAAAACACTGGAGGGCCACTGCATTTTTTTTTCCAGTAGATATTCTCCAACACAAGACAAGGCCTTCGTTTGACTGAGGATCTCAGTCGCTGTTGCTGCTGCTGTCATCTCTCACCACCATGTTGCTGTACTTCTTCTGCTGCTGCTCTTTGAATGTCTCCTTCACCTTTGCCCTCTTGAGGCCTCCATCCCTGCATGCAGACAGAACTAAACGATTATTCAGTGTCATATGTTACCCTATGGCCAGGTCATAAAAAAAGAGCTGACTGACACTTGATTAGCATTCAGACAAAGAACTACATCTTTCTCTATTATTCTTGTCTGTTAAATCATTAAATTAGAATCACTTTAAAAGGGATGAGGTAAGAGCTTACCATTGCAGATCTACCAGCCCTCCCTGGTGAGCGATGGCTGACTTCACCCTGTTGGCAAACTGGACAGCATCTTCACCCTCCTGACATTTTTTGGGGGGAAAAAACTCAGTCCGTTTTGATGCATCACTCATGTTGCGTGAATCAGTTTATTGTCGCAATAAATACTGCTTGTATTTATTGTCACAAATACAAGCAGTTTTATTATAAAGACTAAAGACCAACAGTCAATTTAAGCAAGTTAGGCAAGTTGAAGTCTCAAGAAAACAAATGTGATCCAAGTTAAAGTCCTCCTAAGTCTATACAGATATGTACATAGACTTCATTCATCACATGTTACACACACCTGTTGGTGCATGGCTGGCATGTACCAGACATTGCATACAAGGGCCCAGCTGGTCATCATCCTCAGCAGGTAACTGACCATGCTGTGCTTGGAACTGTTCCAGAAAGCATCTCCAAACTTTGGGTCATACTAGGAAAAGTTTAAAAACCACAGAGACAAGCATTAAGTAGCAGAAATGTGTGACCTAAAGGGCTCAAATATATATGACTGAGAGATGAAGGATGAATGCTAGACTGGGCTGAAGTACCTTAATGGCGACTGGGTATATTGTTGTTCCAATTTCAAAACTTCCCTTTTTAAACATCATGACAGATGTGTTGTTAATACAAGTTCCTATAGAAACAGGAGATTAAAGAGACAGCCGTGTGAGCTTCTTCCAAACTCACTCAGGCTTTTCTTTGATGATACAAAGATCAAACTGCAGTGGATAAAGTAACTTTATCTTTCTACTTGGTGACACTTACCCTCTGGAAATATCAATATAGGAAGCTTTTTTTTGTCGTTCACATGGTCTTTCAACCTGGAAACAACAGAACAGGTAATGGAAACTATTTATAAATACACACAATAAAAAATACATTCAACAATTAGAATGAGTGCCTTATTGAGAAGGGATTAAAGTAAAGAGACTGGAATCTAAACTGCAGTGAATCCAGCATCAGCGTTCCAAAACATACTCGTTCTTGTTTTGACGATAATAAGTTTCTACTTCCAAGCAAAAGACCAGAAAGAAACGTGTTGAAGTGAGGGAGTGAAATATTAACCTTTTGGTCACTAGATGGCGATCTTTCATCTCTGACCTCTCAAACCAGACGTGAGGACAGGATCTCACCATGGCTCTCTGAATAATTCCCATCAGGCCTCCATGGACCTGACCCACCTAAGAAACACATAATGTAAAGAAATTGTTTTACAACCAATCAGTTTCTAAAAAAACACTTTATATTTAAAACTCCAAATAAGTTGATTTGAGGGTGGCTTCTTTGCATACCATAGCATAGCAGCCATCTGTGCACAGAATCACAATGTCGATCGGAGAAGTATGATTGGCAACACAGATTCCTCCTTTTTGGGGTTTATTTTCCCTGCGGAGGAAATGACAACACTGAACTCAAAGACAAAGGGTAAAACCAGTCTTTTTTAAGGATGTGGTACATAACAGGAAAGCATTTGTACCTGTTGTGATAGCGAATCGTGGCAGAGAGTCCTCGAGCACAGATTCTGTAGCACATCACGTGGACCAACTCACTGAGCCAGAACTTTATCCTAAAAATAAATATTTACAAGGAAAAAAAAATGACACACTGTTGAGAAAAGATTTCCATTATACTACTTTTTCTAATGTATAAGAGAAAAAGAAACATGTTTTTAGTCACCTCCAGTTTGGAAGCAATCCAACGGCAGATGTTCCTATTACCAACCAGCTAACACCGATGATGGTCAACGTTATTCTGGAGAGAGAGTGACACAATTCACCTTCAAGCAGCAGGTCAGTTGGAGTTTAGAGTTTTCATTGAAACTTAACAGAAATATAAATTACTGCAAGTTATGTAAAAAATTAATTTAAATTGCATATTTTTATTGCACATTTTTATGGCATTAACCTTCCTCTCATACAGCTTGCAATTTTTTCAGTAGGTTTTAACTCAGTTGAGATATATTTTTAACACAACCAAAGGCACGGTGAGTCTTGACTCTGCCTTCCACATTGCTTCTCTGTGGAGGAAAGAGTAAATTTGGGGCGGGTGGACTCTGTGCAGTATTTTTCTACCTGAGGGGGGCAAGGATGCAGTATCTCACAATGATGCCAAGGCCATAGACCAGCGTCAGCTTCAGACTTATGTACTGGAAATCATTGTTGGTGCGAGTCAGTAAGTTCCAGGACATCAGCTCCTCAGACGTGAACCGCTGGGTCACCTGATTTTAAAAAAGAAAGTTGACAAACACGACTAAAACATTTTAATTTTAAAATTAAAACCAAGGTTTGCAGATGTGTTAATAAAAAAAAAATGTACCTCATCATCTACAATACTCTCAATCCCTTGTCGGGTGAAATAGAAACAGTCACTTAGTGTAAAATCACCACCCACTGGTGGTTTTGGGCGACTTCGTCGAAGTTCCTCGAGCTCCTTCTCCATTGATCCATTTTCCCTTTGAATGAGACCTGACACACATGCAAACACACACACAGACACGCAGACACACACAGTGATGCAATTAAACTAGCTGACATGATTTTTTATATTAGTAACAATCACATAGATAAGTCAGCCTTGGCAAATGTCTTAAGGCAATGTTAGTGTTAGAAGATTAAAGAATGTGTCAGGGAGTTCAATCAGGAATGTTGTTCCTGGAAAAGCATTATGTGCTGCACTTTGGCAAAACGCATTAAAAAAAACAACAACAAAACATGAAGACTGAAGCCATTCAGAGCATGAACTCAAGATAAAATTCTTTAAAAAGAACAGAACTGAATCTGCAGCACCTCAGTATCATATGGCACAACAGGCAGGCATATAATACTTTTAGTGATAAGATACTGTATCTGGAGTTCTCATCATAGGAGGGACTCTACAAGAAGGAGCAACTCAATTTATGAAATGTGTCGCCTAAAACATGTCCTCACACGTTCTTACTTGTTTTTGCTTGCAGTCTTTATTAATAATGGTCATACTGAACAGACTGCGAGGCAAACAGGTCTGAGAACAGTTTAAAAACAGCCTCAGCTTGGATTCCACATTACCTCATATCTCAGCAGGCAAAGTCCAGAACCTACACTAACACACGCCGTATTCACTCAAAACATTAAGTACAATGTCTGCCCTGTTTCTGTTCTTCAGGCACTTTTACTTCTTGCACTCATTGCTCATGTTAAAAATGTTAGGCTCACACACTTTGAACTTTGGAGAGAGCAATTTTTGCTGACCAAACTGTCTTTCTGTGCTCCAGCATTTGAAACCATCCTGTGAAGCTTGGAGATTGATAAAGAGTTGATTTATTGCATCTTGTGAGATAAGACAAGGTTCCCAGAGCAACTTTACTTATTACCTATCATAAAAGTTACTGAGCCTCAGCGCCACAAAGAGACTTTTTGGTGAAAAATTAGCTGTAGTATGGTAGAAAATATGAACATTTTTCCTTAAGACACAGCAAGTTTTGCTCCGTGAGTATTTTATATGCATGCATTTTTTTTTTAAAAAGGCCACTTTAAAGGTAAACCAGTCTATTTTTTTAAAAAATGTGGCCATATCATTGCAACATGCCAGCACAGACTTATGATGAAGTATCTGATGAAATCTCATATTGCAGCAGACGCAAAGCTTTCCTTAAACCAAAGTTTCACAATAAGGGATATGACATCAACTTATCTGTAAAAGAGTGCCCCTGCCTTATTTTCTTTAGATCTACCAATCAAATTTCTTTACTTACCATTAGATGAGGAGGGTTTGAGTGTTCCTTCATCTGAATTTGCTTTCTGTATATTCAGAGTGGCCCACTGTGGAGAACAGACAGCATATATTAATGGCCAAGAATCAAAATATCTCCACCGCTTAAAGCATATTAACCTATGAGGGACATAAAAATTACGTGTTAGTACCTCCAAGGTTTTCACCAGTATGGTCATGTAGATCTCGGAAATGCCCAGTGAGAATCCAAACATGGATGGGATCATGATGAGGATGATTATGAGGTACAGCCAAATCTTCAGTGCCCAAAGGGCTCCCGCCCAGAAATCGTCCATCTCTACTTTATTCCCTGAGTTAAACAAGAGCAGCCCTGTGGCTCAGCTGCATTAGAACAAAGGGGGGAAAGAAAGACTTTCTTTCTTTACTTCTTAGACAACGTGGAAACATGAAATCATAACAAGGGGGTGAAAAAGACAAACGAAACGCTGAAACACTCCGGGTCACACTACACGGTACAGGTACACACTGATCCCACGTACAAAAACAATGGCGATCAATGGCACATGTAATCCTTCCAATATAAACAAATCCACAAACTCTGACAGAGCTCCTCTACACTTTAACTACACAGCTACATTTATCCTGTTTCAGATTGTGCGAGATCAACTTACCTGCCAAACTTTAGTCCATTTCCTTTCCTACAGCCGGTAATTTGAGAGACTGAACACACACAGAGCAAACACGCCCATTTACTAACTAGAACAAAGTTCATGACCTACAGCGCCTTCCTGTGGACATCTTTGATTACTATCAAAAAGACTTCCATGAGGTCTACAGGTTTGATTCATAAAAAGTTTTATATTTTAGTCCATAGGAAGACACTTTAGTCAAACGTAGACCAAACTAACTAGTTACTATACAAGTTGACCATGCTAGGATCGCATTTGAAAATACTTTTTGGAGACGTGTTATTTTTGGATGAGTCTGAGCCAGAGGAAGCACTCAAAGCAAATGCCACTAAGGTTGAGTTAAAGTATGTAGATGGAAGCTGCTTCTTATAATACTGAACTTGTATTTACTGATCGTATCAAAAAAATTTAATTTTAAGAAGTAAAGTATTGTTAAAAATGTAAAAAAAAAAAACAAAAACAAAAAAACCCTACTGTTTGAAAACCAAAAGTTGCTCTTTCATATTTGCCAAGCCTCCGTATATATCAGGCATCCAGGTTGTTTAAAGCTGACATAATTGACTGAAGCGTGAAGAGAATCAGTAATATTAATAAAATGCCTCAGACAACTCACCAGAACACAGGAAAGCCTTAATGAGGAATGTGGCAACAGTCTCTGTGTGGCAGAGCCTCCCTCTCTGACCTAAAACTAACAAAAGGTCCTGATTATTTTCTAGGTTCAGACATTTCACAGTCTGTTGCTCATTACTGTAACAGGGGACTTAAGGGGGGCGGTTTGGGTAACGTCTCTGGGAATGATAAGAGGTTCACTTCATCCTTCTCTGAATGGCGTTCAGTTCATTACGAGAGCTTTCTGCACTACAGCGTTGAAGCTTCGTAAAGATGAATTTTCAAAAGACAGCTGGCTACAGAGAGACGCACAGATATTGTGCCATACAGTCTTTAGATTCATTGCAAAATTTTTGGACCTTTTAAACATTTTAAATCTTTGATTGATTACACTGTTTATTGTTAATAAATCAAACAAACTGCTCAGGCTTGAGACTCCAGATGTGTAGTGAAACTCCTGTCAACAACACATTGTTTGCCCTTTATTGGGTGTGTTAGTTTCAGTAAGGCAGTGCCTGTTAGCATGAACGAGCTCATTTTTATTGTAAGTCTCAACACAGACAGCTCACCTCGTGTTTCAAGTTGGTTTTACTGGGTCCTGTTATTGGACCTCCCCAGTGGCACCCATTAGTGCTGCTGTTGTTGGTGGTGGTTTTTGGTAGAAGAAGAGGAAGGTTCCATATATTCTGTATGGAACCGTGTGCTATCTATTGTTTGAAAAGTCTTATTTCAAGACCCAAGTTTTCCAAGATTATCGCCTTCCAGTTCTAATATATACTTGATGGAGATAGAAAAAATCTATGCATTAATTATTTAAAGTCACTCCCCTACAACCCAGCTAGAAGATAAGTTGGTGGTAGGTCCACAAGTCTTCTCTTGTGCTTTAGATAGATAAATGAAAAAGATAACACTGATGAAATCAGATGAGTTCACTTTGTCTCCCTCTGTGTCTCCTATGTACAAAGGCAACCCGGGTGGCAATGTGTCATGTCTCCGTAATCTTTTAGTCACACATAAGTCTCCACCAGGGATAAATAGTAGACACCACACAAGTATGTGGTAAGAACTGTGGCTTTAAGGCTCTCTTTAAGAGGATATATCCAAAGTTCTTAAAGAAACCTCATATCTTTTAAGCGTCAGAAAAGCTAAAGGCACAAAAAATGTATCTGAGGATAATTTCCTTGAATTCAGTACATCCTGCACACAGGACATCAATGAATAAAAACTTAAAAAGAATACAGCTGAAAGCCAAGCAGTTCAAAGAACACTGTTGCCATTGCAACTTGATCTAATCGTGATGAAGGTTAAAAGTATCCGTCCATCCAGACCCTAGTGTAGATGAATCACTGCAAAGAAATTTCACGTCTAAAAGAGCGTCTGAATGTGCCTTCCTTCTATGGAAAGCTTTTGAACGAGTGAATGAGATGAGTCGCCCCCTGCTGGCTATGAGAAAAAAAATTCAAGTTTTAGACAACCCCGGATTGCCCACTTCCTTTTTTATATAGGTTAGTCTCTGGATGTTTGAGAGTGGGCAAAATAAAGACCAGAACCTTAAATAATCTAGCATTCATTTGTTCAGTAAAACAAGCCGGCTCATTTAAATATATTTTCCACACAGTTTGACAGTGGAGCTATCCCGCTCACGGCGCCGATTGGTTAATCGTTCATCTTTCACCACGCCCACTCACGGACACTTATTTTTTTAATAATTAAGAAACCAACGTTTCACATAACATTATCACGCCATTCAACCTAGTGAGGTGGACAGTTGGTTGAAAGGGCCAAGGCTAACACATATGCCTATAAATGGAAACTAATGGGTAACTATACTGAGCTAATTCATTTTTACAATCTTCAAAGCACAGCACGGTATTCCTCCTTTGTTAGCAGGGCTTTGATTTTTGAATGACAGGTATTTAGTCTTATCATAGAGCCAAAAACGGGATGATGGACTTCGTGCGTGCACGTTTGCACATCTTTGCAAAGCTTTAGAAAACTCTGCAAACTTTTAACCCCCATGCACTAGTGATTATGCCACTGGTAAAGGCTGACTGTAGCGTAGACAAATGCAAACAACAGTTTTGATTGCTAGAGCTGCTGGATTCAAACTGATGCAAGCAACAGTCCATTAATTTTATTTGCGCGTCGAGTCGCATTAATGATGCGCCATCTGCGGCGCAGGAGACAAGTCTCGACACAGGGCGAACCGGGCTACTCTCTGAAGCTTGCTCTTCTGCGGTAGCTTCTTGTTCTGCTCCCTCTGCTCCCCCTCACTCATGCAAGGAAAAAAGACACTGGTCCAAAGAACACTCCTCCCCTCCTTCCTCCACAGAGACATTGCTTTCTCCCTCTTTAAACCATGATCTGGCTCCCAGCTTTCCTCGGCGCATGTTTCCCCTCTGAGCTTGCTCGTGTCATGACACAGTGCAGCGAAGGGTCGCAGTGGTCCCTTCTAACGCCACGGGAACCCCAAAGACGTGGACTCTTTTCCAGTGCTTTGAGTTTGGTTACATGAAATATGCCATGTTCGCAGGACTGCACGGTTCTTTTCCTGCTGCACTTTGTTTTGAGTTTGGCAGCTGGCCACGAAGGGCTCTCAGCCTCTGGCAGTCTCCTCTCCTTTGCAGAACAAGGTCAGTGTGCTGTGGTGTAATTCTGTGCATGGCCAGACTAAGTGCATAACTAGAAGAATTTGTATCGTTAAGTGCATATCACAGTCAGTATGCACTAAAGGTAAAAGGTCTGTATAACCTGTGTTTAAACTCTGTTTTGTAGGTCAGTTGTCAGAGTCAGAACTGTCCATTGTCCACCCAGTGAAAACCGGCGCAGATGGAGGATTCATCTCCCACTCTTTGTCTCACCACTTTAATGGTGGGAGAATCAGGCGAGACTTGCAGTCCCATTCTCAAGAGAAACAGGTTTACTACAAGGTCATCTTCCAGGGAAAAACCTTAATGTTCAATTTGACTGCAAACAATCACCTGGTTTCAAATGACTACATCCTGGAGAGCAGGAATGGCAGTGCCAACAGGACTGAGCATCGTCTTTCTGATGGAAATTCTTGCCACCTTCTTGGCACCGTGGAAGCGTCTGATGTGCGAGGAACTGCTGCCATCAGCACCTGCAGTGGGCTGGTAAGGTGTCACAGTGTTTTATAGCTGTAAAGGTAATTTTATTCTCACTCTCATTCATCAAATGGAGCTGGTGGATGCTTGTGTTTAAATCAACATGCTTTTATCATGATTTTTTTTTAAATTACACCAGATAGCAGCTATCACTATGGGTATACTGGTATGCGGTTTAGGCAACTCCTCCATCTGACAGTGCCCTGTCTGTTAGTTTGCTCTTCAGAGACTTCCCGACACTGTTTGCTGACTGTGCTGCAGACCTTCTGACGACTGCTGCTTCTCAGACTGACATGAGACCCTTTCCGTCTTCCTTGTGGTTCAGATGTTTTCGTCTTCTTTCACCCTCACTCACTCATTCAGAAATTTGCATTCATGGATTATCTGTTCCTTTAGAGACACTTTGCAAACGGCAACAGGATGTGAGAAAGTTTCAGTAATAGATCTTGGCACATTCTTGTGCGTGAGTGGAGCAGTAAAGTTTGACAGATGGACAGATTTTTTTTTAACTTGGGCTATAGTGTTTCTGTTCAAATAAGCAATTTAACAACAAAACAGAGGACACCTGGAAAAAAATCAGAGTGATCCAATATATGAAGAAATATTTTTTTAAATATGACGTGAACAATTTGTGGTTCACTGATTTCTGAGAATTTTTAAGTTGTAATCCATCTATTCAGCACACAATCTTATTTCAAAATGCACTCTGGGGTTTTCGTTTACACAATATTACAACATTTTGAAATGGCTAAAAAGTACGAGTATGTAGAAGAGGATGAACTTCCTGCCTTTGAAATGATAGGATGTGTCACTTTTAGTCACAAAGAATGTTTCAGTGTTCATGTTTGATTGTGTCACAGCAGGAATTCCACTCCTGCAGGGTCTTGCCTCCTGCCTCTGTGCTATGTGTGTGTGTGGGTTTCCCTGCATGTTTACACAGTTCATTTGTAACATGTGACTCAGGACGAGACCAGAATGACAGCCAACCTAGCAACATAATTTATATCTGACCCATTTCACAGCCGCTCATATAATCCTAGAAGGAAAAATGTGTTGCGTCACTCAAAAATCCACATATCTGCAGCCTAATGGCGTTCTGGGGATTTTCCTGCAACACAGAATTCCCCAGTTAGTCCCTTCACTCCAACCTACGAGGGAAACTGCTCTGATTTATTACACAGACTTTCTGTTCTGTGAAAGAAGGTTTATAGCTGCTAAACCCAAACAGAGACCACTAAACAGCTAGACTCAGCCAGACAGATGTGGGAGTGAAGCCCTACCAGCTGCTGCAGAGATTATTCACCCTCACGACACAAGTTGAAGTGGACTACTTACAAATAGGAATTCAAAATAATTATATGTTAATGTTGCACAAATAGGAAGCAAAAGGGATGGAGAAAAATGTTTTATACTGCTCAGTGATTCCTGTTTTTAATTCATATCAGCAATTAAAATTAATAATAACACAGAGTTGGTTCGGTTAAATTGTTCAGCTCCTTCGTGCTTTGTTTTAGTGAAGATCATTTCTCTATAAATCTTCTCTGTAACAGTTAGCATTGTTGTCTTTAAATTCAGAGCTGACTGAAGAAAACAATATAAAATCTTTAACTGTTCCATCTTCATTTGGTCGACCAACAACAACAAAAAAATAAAATTAAGTTATTATATATTGTAAGGCAGTTTTCACTTTTTATAGTCATAATAAATTGGTTACAATTTAAATATTTGACCAAACTTCACCCGTTACGCAGCAGACAATAGAGCAGTGCCATGATTCTTCGCTGTTGTAAGGCAACAGTGAAGTTGCTATTACATTAATACCTCCAACTGCAATTTTAACATCCTGCTTCTGGTTGCAAAAACAAGGGTGCAGACAACTTTTGCATTACACTGTGTCTTTACAGCATGCAGGTAACCCTTCACCTTTTCTATTTACTGCAAACATGGAACCATGAGCTGGATAGCAAAAGTGTGGAAAATGCTTTCACTGTTGCTTTTATGTTTTTTATGGTAAAACCATTAATTTAGGTAAACCTAAAGCTTTCTCAGTGGAGACTTTTCTAATCCCTGAGGCCCAACGCGAAACAAGAACTTACAGGTTCAGACCTATTATACTGGTATTTTCCCCACTTAAATGCACGTTTGTTCCACCATGCACATGAAAAAATGGCAATAATCTTTTTGACCTCTCGGGAAGAATTGAGCTTGCACATAGAATCATCTTATGAATTAAAGAGAGAAGAGAGGTAAGCGTAGGGAAACATGCAACTACTGATAAAAAGCTAAGAATAAATGCACGTTTGTTTGCCAGTAAATTGTTGTGATTAATCATATTGCAGTAACAAGCACCGTTTGACCCCACCTCTCCTCGTGTCGCTCTAATCACTGCAGAGTCCACAGGCTATATAACAGAGACTTTATTTCAGACCTAGTTGGCCAGCACTCAGAAACCCACAGAAGCAGGAAACAGAAGAAAAGCAGTTCCATATGGCTGATGTATTTGAAGCACAGACCTGTGTTATGGTAACCTCCCCTGGCTCTGCCACCTCACACCCAAACAACATGCTTCCTCAGAGAAAGGGGATTATTGGTCAAGGGGGGCTAAAGGGGAAAGATCTGGTCAAAGTGAAGACTGATATCCAGTTTAATGCTGTTGTCACAGAAATTCAGGATTTTCCTTGTTAGTATCCTTGCAAGTTTCCTTTGTTTGTTGAGCAGAGGCATCACAGAAGATCTGTACCTGGTCACAAGTAACATCATAGCCATACTGTATAAGCAAATGCAGACCGTGTTCCACAGTAGAACAGCATTTGGTATGCACATCAGGCAGAGAAATGGTCTCAGTGTTTGGAAGGGCCTCCCTGTAGCATTCCTGCTTGGCTGATCTGTACTCCACCACCTGTCTGTGTCTGCTGGGACTGACTTGTGTTTTCCCACAGGAATACGTACAGGAGACTATGATAGCAAACATTACCAACAGAACTGCCCATTACATGCTTGATTTATTTTCATACAGTCTATGTTTTTCTTGCAGGAACACGATACAACTCCAAAAGCATAGATATGATGGTATATTGTTCCAGTCACATAGTGTTTGCATGAGATATAGAGAAACAGTGAAATCAGCTGAGTGTTCTCTGCACAGGGCCTTCGGGAAGTCTTCCCAGCTGACTGTAGATATCATCGTGCATGCCTTGCAGATGAGGCCACCCCAGCTCTGGGAGCTCTGGCTGAAGGCCACACTCTGAATAAGTCCTCATTGACCTTTATCAAAATTGTCTTTAATTTGTGATATATATATATATATATATATATATATATATATATATATATATATATATATATATATATAAATAAAAGAAAGAGGAGGGAGACGAGGAACCATCATGGAAGGACAGGCCCCTGCACGGTATGTACCACCGGCAGATAGAGGAGGTGGCTGATATCCAGAAATCCTACCAGTAGCTGGACTGAAAGATAGCACAGAGGCACTAATCATGGCAGCACAAGAACAAGCTCTGAGTACAAGATCCATAGAGGCTGGGGTCTATCACACCAGGCAAGACCCCAGGTGCAGGCTGTGTAAAGATGCCCCAGAGACAATCCAGAATAATATTGGAGATCTCTGTCCAGAAGAGCGCAGTCCTGGGAACAGCTAAAAAACAGTCCCGAGCAGCTTGTTTCATAAATTCATTACAGCATATAGGGTAAAGTAATCTTTTCAAAGACTGAACTCCCTGAATCAAGCGATGAGATATTCAGCCAGTGACTTTTTTTCTTCTTCTAAGAAACAGATGTGAAACTTGTCAGGATGACCCAGAAAGCTGAAACTACTACTACAGTAAACAGTGGGGTAGATCCCCAGAACCACAACCAGCCAAACCATAAATACTGCATGGCCTAATTTCTTACATCTGCCCTTGGCTGCTGAAACTATCTGAAAAAATCCAAGAATCATGTTCATGTTTTTAAAACTTTATTTATTTTTTTGTTCAGAGAGCCTCTCTTTGCTCTTTGCTCAGCTGCACTGACGCAGACTCTCTTCTTTCCATTCGACTGTTGAAAGACTGTTGGTCGTATGTCTGTCGGTCTGTGTTTTGCCAGTTGGTTTAATGAAGGAGGGACAGGTTCATCCTGGATCAGTCTGGGCATGTTTGGACTTATCTTGATTAAAAAAATAAAAGCCCATACAAACACTCACAGAGTCACTTTAACTTAAACAACTTGCAACATTCCTCGTGAATATGTTTATAAGCAGAAAAGTGAACTGATTTGCATTTTATGCCTGATTGCATGCATGTCCTGTATTTTTTTCATTTGCATTTATGTGTGTGTTCACCAGTAGACCTCACTGAGCGGCAAGTGAAGAAGCCGCACCAGTAAGAACACGTATTGGCATACTTAGCAAGAAGTTGTTGTATTACTGCAGCAGCATAGAGAATGTGCCTGAGGGAAAGGCTGATATTCAGATCTGTTCACTAATGATAGCTTCCACTCAGATGGAAATTACTCTGGAGCGACATTTTTTAGCAGGTTTAAGGGGACGCCTACACCTCAGCTTTGTGGTGTGGAAATTGTAGAAGCACTATACTTTTTGGTGATTTGTTGTCAAACTTTTAAGTGGTTCAACACAATAGTATGCTTGATAGGCTTTTTGTTTCACTCACAGTCTGAGAATGCCTGACGTTAGACTTTAATCCACATTAAGTCTTTGGCATGATTTGGGGATAAAATCTGTGACTGAGTACAATACAATGATGATTATTGAGAGTGTAGATTTGCCCTAAAACCTGAGCTTGCTATACCCACACTTGTTGTGTGTTTTTACTGTACACATTTATTCCATCAATGTATTATTTTCCACAGAGAGGCTTCTTCGCCTTGGCAGACCGACACTATTTTATAGAGCCTGTCCAGAAATCTTCTGATGATCCTGCAGGGAGTCGAGAGCCCCACCTTATCTATCCAAGAGTTTCTACACAAAGTCAAAGAAAAAAACGAAGTCTTGAGTCCAAAAAGACGCCCAATCCCTGTGGAGTTCGAGGTGTGTATGTGAGTCCTGAATTAGTGTATGGCGTGTTTGTGAGTACTCTTCTGCTGGTGTTCAAGGATTTTTTTTTTCCTCTGGGTGTGCTTGTGTCAAGAAAGATAAGCCACAAGTGTACTGCAAATAATGTCTTCAATTATTCACGCTTTAGATGCTCCAACTGACTCCATCCAGGTGGAGATGGAGAGGGAGGAATGGGAGAGGGAGCATCGGAGAGGGGAGGACCAGGGTCAATCGCGTTCACAGCGCTCAGTCAGTAGAGAGCGTTGGGTGGAGACCATGGTGGTGGCTGACTCCAAACTTATCCAATATCATGGCAGTGATAATGTGGAGTCCTACATCTTCACTATCATGAATATGGTGAAGGGTTTGAATGAACTTTTTTTAGTTGATGTAAAGGTCTTTTAAAGCCTTTTACAATGAATTCTCTCACTGTTGACAGGTGGCCGGAATCTTTCACGATGCTAGTATTGGGAATGCCATCCATGTCATCTTGGTGCGCCTCATTTTGCTACATGGAGAGGAGGTACTCTTCATCTGAATGAAGTCTTTAAGAAACCTCAATGTGCTTTTATAACATTTGCTTTGGCAATTCTTACACTAAATGTGGAACAAGAAAAGCAGAAATGGATTTGTGAAAACTGAGCTCACTTTCCAGGTTAGTCTGAGATAAGCTGGACAAACTTCTACAAATTTGCATAGTTTTCTAATGTGTAATAACGAGCTCTGATGTCTTGTATATAATGTGTATGCCTTGGCTTACGGCCTTACCACACCCCAACACACCAGATCTCGTCCAAAGCTAAGCAGGACCATAGCTTCTTAGTACTTGAGTGGAATATTAGGTGTTGTAAGTTTAGAGTGGATGAAGCTTAGATGTTAGAGCAGGTCATCTACTAATCAAAAGGTTGGTGGTTTGATCCCAGGCTGCTTGAGTCTGCATGCCAAAAGGTCTTTGGGAAAGATACTGAACCCCAGTTGATCTCTGATGTGCGCATCATTGTGTGACTGTTAAACAGAAAGCACTTAGGTCGTGGGAATGTTGTATAAAGCAATTTAACTGTTTGCGAAGAAGAGTGCAGTATAAGAACAAGTCCATTTAATAACCACATTATTTGGAAAATGTGAATGAAAATGAATCAGTTCTGACGTCTCGCCTTATAGTACACACTGGGATCTGCAAGTATTGAAGAAAAATGTTATCAAGTTATTTGCTAACTGTTCTGTAGCTACAGTTTTAAAAAAAAAAAGAACAACAAGTATGTGAAATAATTTGTTTGTGCTTGTTGCAGAAAGGGTTGAAAATTGTTCACCATGCAGACACCACCTTGGCTAGTTTCTGTGCTTGGCAGAAAAACCTGAACCCCCAGAGTGACACACACCCGGCTCATCATGATGTGGCTGTGTTGATTACCAGGCAGGTGGCAGATAACCCAGCATACATCGGCACCCTCAAAAGCTCAAATGAAATGTTTATACAGATGACATACAGATGACTTGCATGCGTCTCCGCCTATAGGAAAGACATCTGTGCTGGAATGAACCAGCCGTGCGAGACTCTGGGTCTGTCTCATCTGTCTGGGATGTGTCAACCCCACCGCAGCTGCAACATCAACGAGGATTCGGGTCTACCTGTTGCCTTTACAGTAGCTCATGAAATGGGCCACAGGTCAATATTTGTGTGTGAGAGAGTCTGGATTTGTAATGACTGTGAGATACTAGAATATTGTAACAAAGAAAGAGTCTGTAGTTCCTGTGTGTGGTTACTGTCTTCAATGTAGTGTCATAAAATCCCCTACCATTAGCTCACCAGCCTATTAGTGGACTGCTGGTGTGCAAATAATGAGTTTTTATTAACCTGAAAGAAAAGGAAAAGATACCTGAGAGTCCTGCTGTATTGTGGGTGTAGATCATGTAATAGCACTAAAAGTGAAAGGACAGAAGTGTTGGGTTTCTTTTTAACTTTAAAGTTTAACTCAAGTTTAGTTGAGTCCAAAGAATCATTTGTTCCATCAGAGGAGGCTTTAACTATAAAATGAGAGCTGTTCCACGTTCCATTCGTGGTTAATTTTTGGTCTTTTACTATGTTCAACTTTGGTTAAGCACCGTTAATGTCAACAGCTCGACTGATGTCAAACCGCACCATATAATGTAGGAGTTATGTCTATTTGTCTTCTCGTTATCTTGTTTGTGCAGTAATTTAAAGTGCTTTTCCACTTTGTACTGTCATGAAACTCTAGAGTAAGAGTTATATGTACACAAACAAAAGTAAGTCAAATATCTGTTGACCTATTTCAAATGTGGAAACAAATGTGTTACAGGACTCAGCACATTCACTCATTGTGATTGCTCCATTATGGCAGTGTGAGCCATACAGACCACTATCCTTGTAAAATACTTCTGTGTAATCACGTTATCATGAATATTAATGCGGATTGTGTCTGAACACAGCTTTGGAATTCATCATGATGGCCAAGGGAACGACTGCGAGCTGGAGGGGAGACATCCGTTTATCATGTCCAGACAGCTGATGTATGACAGCTCGCCTCTCACTTGGTCTTCCTGCTCCAAGGAATACATCACACGTTTCCTTGAGTAAGCCTGAATCTGTACTTTTGTCTAAAGTGGGTTAGTTTTACATCTATTTGTCTTTGTCAAAAATGCATGAGATGTGTGCAATCTATGGGAATTTCCATGTACCTCTCTCTGTCTCTCTCTCTCTTTTTTTTTTTTTTTTTTTTTTTGACAGCTGCACGGAGATTTAGCAGATATGCTAGTGCGGATTTGTATTGAGGTTGTGAAATTGATCCAAAACACACATTGGGTGTGGTGTGTGTTGGGGGGAAAAACACAGGCTATTAAAACAAGCATGCAGTAAACCATGGCTGCAATGGCAAGTTTTAAAGTGAAGCAAAGAACTGAAGCAGGAAATTATGTAAATGACAGAAAAGTAAGAAGAGCCTAAAGCAACATTCAGAGGGTGGCAACCCCTGCACAAGTGTCTGCAAAGCTGGTTTCACACATTAACTCTGGACAGCTTAGGATGATCAGGACATAGCATTGTTGGGAATAGCTCTATTTATACAACACGACTTAAACACGTATGTAGTCCTGGAAAAACTTAGATGATGGTGCTGCTTCAATATAGTCTACACGAGATCAGTGCGATCAGTCACTACAGGGACTTGGTGTTAGGGAGTTAGCGCAGTAAAAATCATTAAATTTCCAGTTTATCTGGGCCAGACATCTACATCCTTACATGAAGATCCACTGGTAAGAAATTTCACATCTACAGAAGAGCAAACATGTATGATCAATCGATTAAAAATATATTTTTCACAACACTTTAAAAGCCCTTCTTCAAATTTAAAATCCTTCTTCTCACAAGCAAGGTCCTGAATAATCAAGTCCCATCTTATCTTAAAGACCTCATTGCATGATATCACCCTAATAGAGAAATTGGCACTGAGACTGCTGGCTTACCTTTGGTTACTAGGATATTTAAGAGTGATGTAGGAGGCAGAGCCTTTAGCTTTCAGGCCCCCTTTCCATTGAACCAGCTCCCAGTTTGGATTCAGGAGATAGATCCCTTCTTTCTTTTAAAATTAAGCTTAAAATGTTGTTTTTTGTCCCAGAACCCTCTTTTAGGTGTACTGTAACAGGCCTAGGCTGCTGGGGCAGTGTTTCTTCTTGACTCAATCAGTTATTATTAGTTATTAATCTCTGCCTCTCTTGCACAATGCGTCTTGTGTCCAATCTCACCCCCCTCACCCCAAGCCAGTCATGCCGGATGGCTGCTCCTCCCCAAGCCAGGTTCTGACAGAGGTTTCTTCCTGTTAAAAGGGAAGTTTTCCTTCCCACAATTCCCAAGTATTTGCTCATGGGGGTTCATCAAATTTTTTAGGGTTTCTTTATATTATTGTGGGGTCTTTACTTTACAATATAAAGCGCCTTAGAGCAACTGTTCTTGTGATTTAGCCAGTTACCACAAAGTCGAGGTCAGAGCTCATATATGTGAACTGGATTATTTTTGCTATTATAATTTTTGCCTTTTTAAGTAGTTTTCCCAGGCTCTAGTCTATTTAAGTGTTAACGTCTATCTAGCGTTCAGATTTTCTCCTTTGACTCCCAACCACCATACCCTGTGATAAACAAATATCATATCTTTGTTTATCTGCCTTAGTCGTGGTTGGGGTTTCTGTCTGGATGACCGTCCTTCAAAGAGGGACTTAACCACGCCCCTGGCACGCCTCGGTGTACGCTACACCACACATCACCAGTGCCAGCTCCAGTATGGACCAAATGCTACCTTCTGCACTGAGGTTGATGTGAGTATTGCACAAGCACAGAAAAGTAAATCTTGTAGAAAACACTTTCTTCACTTTCTTATTGTTTTGGGGTTATGTTTCTTTCAGAATGTTTGCCAGATTCTTTGGTGTTCAGTAAATGGTTCCTGCCGCTCTAAACTGGACTCACCTATAGATGGTACTCGCTGTGGACCAGAAAAGGTGAATTGTGATAGTCTAGGTTTTGTTTCCTTGTGTAAACAGACGGGTACCAGCAGCATCAAGAAGGTGGTACTGTCACAGAGACATCAGCATTGTCTTATACCAGCTGAAGTGGTATTTAACTTGTATCACTATTCTGTATTCTAATCCAGTGGTGTATCTCCGGAGAGTGTGTGATTGTGGGTAAACTCCCAGAGACAGTGAATGGAGGCTGGGGACAGTGGAGTACCTGGTCTTACTGCTCCAGGACCTGTGGTATTGGAGTTCAGTCAGCAGAGAGGGAATGTAACAACCCCAAGTAAGAAATGAGTCTAACACCCATTTGAAATAGTTTTCACACTGTATAGCTATAGAATTGTTTTTTGGTTTGCAGTTCACGTTTAATGTCATCTGCCCCCAAAATACTGACATCATGCTGATTTTTTTTTTTTTTAACTTGTTCGTTCAAAGTGTGCTGCTCTTTTCCACAGGCCAGAATTTGGGGGCAAGTATTGTACCGGTGAAAGAAAGCGTTACCGGACCTGTAACACAAAGCCGTGTCCAAATAATATACCAACTTTTCGAGAGATGCTGTGCAGTGAGTTTGACACTGTGCCTTACCACAATGAGCTCTACCAGTGGATCCCTGTGGCAAACCCATGTAAGTACTCGCAGCCTTAAATATGCAAGAAGCTTTATTTTTCAACATGCCAGTGATCACAAACACTGCCAATGCATTAAAAGCAAACCTGAATAGCAGATCACACAATAGAACACTGTCAGTCATAGGCTGATCTCACAGTACAGTACTGTATATTTTACTAAAATTAAACTTCTTTTTTGTGGGACCACACAAAAAAATTGAGACCCACGGATATAAAGTGGAAGATTAGTAGATGTAATTGTATGTGTCAAACAAAAGGGGGCAGCATTTGTATTTAAAAGTCCACACTGATGCAGCTGCCGACTACGTTACAGCTCAGCAGGGGCACAAAGCTGTAACTCACTTCCTGTCTGATGTATTTTTGTCTTTCTTTTCTTTTTTTGCGTTCATATCACTTTTATTGTTGTCAATCACTATATCTTGAAAATAACAGAACAGAATTATTTTCCCTTTTTAGCTCTTTAAAAAAAAATTACAAAATACGCTCACGTCTTAAGTGAGAAGCATGACTCATAACTGGCTCAAATAGACATTTTAGCAATTTGACAACATTAGCAATTTGTTTTATCTCGCCGTTATTCTCAGTAAATCCCTGCGAGCTTCACTGTCGACCAGTCAGCCAGTATTTTTCTGAGAGGATGTTTGACACCGTGACAGACGGAACACCGTGCTTCATGAACAACAAGTCCAGAAACATCTGCATAAACGGCGTGTGCAAGGTAGTGTGGCTGGGTAAGAGACAAATAGAGACTGGGGAGGGCTGTAGTGAAGCAGGCTGATACACTGCAGAGTTACTAAAATGTAAAAGGGGATATTTTATGGAAAAAAAAACTTGCATTGAATTGTTATGTTTTTGTTTTATTTTAATGTGTTGTGTGTCTTTGGTTTCTAGGAGGTCGGCTGCGACTATGGCATCGACTCAAACGCAGTGGAGGATCGTTGTGGAGTCTGTTTGGGCGACGGCACAAGCTGTGAGACGGTTTATAAGTCATTTGATGAAGAAGGAGCCTTTGGTGAGTGCAACACAAGGATTATTTTCAACAGCTGGAAACAAATTAAATTATCTCAACGTGAGACATCATGCCATTACAAAATTGTGTTGTAATGCAAAACAGACAACCTATTAATGAGGAAAACTTTGATGTACCCACTAGAAGAGTGTGAAAACACAGAGAATTCAAACATGTCTACAGGCGCAAAGTCATTCGAGGACAGTTCATTACCATTACACCATTGTGTTGTTTCTTTGTTGTCATGGCAGCCATCTTGTCCACATGGTGCAGCTGTTTGTCCTGCTGTACTTGGCCTGTGTTTGCATTTGCCTAAAGATTCGCATCTTGTGCTGCTTTTACTGCGCTCGGAAAAGTATAACTCACCTGCCAAATCAACATGCCGCCAAGACAGATTCCTAGAAAAGAGGCTTTAAAACAATAAAAATTCTCTCCTTTCTCTCCTCTCGTTCTCTTTCTGTGTGTGTTTGCCCTGCAATGCATCCTTTCCAGATAACCAGCCCAGATGTGTGAGACTTCAAAAGACTTAGACCAAGGCCAAACCTCCCCCTCCTTTCACAAACACACACCTTCCCACAAACATCATTAAACTCCAGAGACCCACTCACTGCTGTTTTCGTCCTCCCCCATCCCGCCCCCCCATCTACACAATAAAAAACAGAGACAGGGCAGTGCCCCCCACGCTGAATGCACACACGTACAGTCACAGACATATGCACACACACATGCACACACACACATATGCCAACCACCCCCACAGACGTATCCCACCCTCTATTAAAGATCAGAGAGAAACTGTCTGGTAGTCTGGATGTGAGTGTGGCAGCAGCCATGGTGGGCCATCCATTACTCTGCTGTGACTCTGACTCCCCTCCTGAATCTCCCAGGGTACGTGGATGTGGGTGTAATACCTGAGGGGGCACGGGACATCCTGATAAAGGAAGTGGTGGAGGCAGGAAACTTCCTGGCTCTGAGAAGCGTGGGGTCAGACAAGTACTTTCTCAACGGCAACTATATCATCCAGTGGAATGGAGAGTATGAGGCCGGCGGGACGACGTTCTTCTACGAGCGCAGTGGGAACATGGAGAATCTCACCGCTCCTGGACCCACCAAGCAGCCAGTCGTGCTTCAGGTAGGTTGTCCTATTACAGAGGTGAAACATTTTTGATATGTGTAGAAGCTAATAGAGAAGTAAATAAAGTTCCCTGCACTTTATTGTACCCCATACAATTAAATATCTCTGGGCACTTAAAAGCATAAGACAAGGAGTACAATATCATATTGATGAGAAGGTCTCCTTGGAAAGGTACTCATAGTTCATGTGGTTGTTCAGTTGCTGTTTCAGGAGAAGAATCCAGGTATAAAGTATGAGTACACCATTAAGAAGACCAAAGAGACAGAAAATGAGATCCACGAGCCTATTTACAGATGGAGACACGGAGCATGGACAGACTGCAGCACCACCTGCGGCTTAGGTCTGAGTCACATTTCAGTAAAACAATTTTCTTTCTTTATTCTCTCATACCTAGTAGGATAATTTAAGGATTTTTGATAGGATCATGATATTCTTTCTGGATTTTTGTCCTTTCTTAGGTGAGCAACACCAGCCTGTGCGCTGTTTTGAAGTGGATGTGGGCGTAGTGGATGAGTCTCTGTGTGACCCAGACAGCCGTCCAGAAGATAGACACAGGAAGTGCAAGAATATGGATTGTCCTGCAAGGTCTTAATATTTTATATATATATTTTTTTAGCCTTTTTTTTGTCACAATCTGTACTATTATGTCCAAAAGAATTGCTTGAAACTTAAATATTTCCATTTATTTTTATTAACTTTCATTTAAAACCTTATCCTTACAGCTTTGGTTTGCAATTAACCTGCCCTGTTGCACTGTGCTTGATTAAACTAATTAAAAACAGTGAAAATAAAGGATTTTTATCACAGATAAAAATTCCCTTTGTCGGTTTGAAATCTCGATAATTTGTTTTAATGGCTAAAATGTGTTTGCATTGAAAGAAGTTTAAATTTATAGTTTTGTTTGCTTTGATCACATCAAAGAGTTCATCAAAAAAAAGAAAAACGAGTTCCTATAAATCACCAGTTTTATTTAGCCACGTTTGCCATTTTAAAAGTTTAGCTTATTTGGTTAAATAACAAAGAACTAAATTCAAAAAATGCACTTCTTTGGTTTTGGCACTGAAATGCAGGTATTGAGAATACTATAAAGCATTTTGAAAGCTACAGCTCTGTTCGCTGTGTGAGAAAGATAACAACATTGTCGCTTGCCTTGCATTCCCCATTTATTTATTTGTTGCCAGTGGTCTCTTTATTCACCTTCTTTTCCTGTCTAACTCCTTGCCCTCAGGTGGTGGGTTGGGGGTTGGCAGCAGTGTACAGCCACCTGTGGCTCAGACGGACTGAGGAAACGAACGGTTCTCTGTGTCCGCACAGTGTTGGGAGAAGAAAGAGTGCTCCACCCTGTGGAATGCAAGCATCTCCTAAAACCAAAGCCTGTGGTGCCGTGCAACAGAGACGTACCCTGTGGACAGGAGTGGCTAGTTGGCAACTGGGAAGAAGTAAGCCTTTTTCTATGAATTTTATTTGCTTTTGACTTGAATCTTAAAGATCACAGACTTTCATAGCATACTGTAAAACCTTTCTTTATTTGTAAGGTAATGTCTTCTTTGTGTTCGTTTCTTCTTTGCAGTGCCCTGTCACATGTGGAGGAAGTGTTCGCTCCCGCCTAGTCACCTGTGCACTGGCATCCACAAAGACCTGTGACCCCTCGACTAAACCTAGGACCAGATCACTGTGTGGCTTGCAAAACTGCCCAAACTCAAGTCTTCGTAGACGATTTGGGCCTGCATCTAAATACCGCCGCATAAACATCACTAAACCTCACTCCACTAAGCATCCTGGTTCTCCTTCATGGAATCCCATGACAACCCCGGCCACTGCTGCATCTACAACTGCTATCACTAGAACCAACAAGCAAATTACAACTACCATTTCTACCACCATCTCCCTTTCAACTCCTGAAATAATAAATGCAGATGATCATGACTTTAACAGCATGATGAGGAAAAGTGAGGGTGAGAGAAGGAAAGTTTTCCCAGTTAAATCCAAATCTGCTGAAAAGGATGGGAAAGCAGATGAAAAAAAGGTAGACGAGGTAGAGGAAGAAGAGGAGGGCAGCACTCCAAATGTGCTGCTCTTCACCCCAGGATATGATTATGTTGTTGATCCGATGACAGAGGAGGACAGGATTATTGATCTAGATGTTTTCACCACAGCTTCACCACTGAAAAATCCTGTTAAATCAACCACAACAGTATCACACTCACTCATCACACCCACTCTCCAATTAAGTCCACTCACTGTGCACATAACCAGGGCGCCGACCACATCTGCATACTCCACCCCACACACCAGTACTGAAACGTGGGCAAAAACCACTCACTTTTTATCTGACCCCCACACCACCTCACATGTTAATCCCCCCTGGACACACCGGGTCGCGCTGACCACTCCCAAGTACCGCTCAGTCACATCAAAAACTGGTCATCATGCAAGGAAAGCGCCTTCTACAACAGCAAGCAAACAATCTACCATGACAGCATTACCACAGCCCACATTAAAGACGAATAAAATGAAGAAGCTTGCTGTGACACCCAAAAAAACCACCACTGCCACTCGTGCTAAAAAGCCTACATCCAGGGACAAAAGTAGTCGGTCTAAGAGCCAAAAGCAGCGATCCGGACATCATAAGAGCAGCTCAGGAAGTGACCAAAGCAACTTGATGGCCATAGAGCCTGTCGATGTGGATGTATTCTGGGTTGTTGGAAACTGGAGTGAGGTACTTTATCAGGATGCTATCCTACTCTCTAACTACAGGCTTGACATTAATGGTCAAGGGTTAATCTGAAATGTTTTTAATCAGAAATTTCTCCTCCTCAGTGTTCAACAACATGCGGGATCGGAGCAGTGTGGAGGACAGTCAAGTGCAGCTCCCAGAACGACGAGGACTGTGCCAACGTGAAGAGACCTGAGCCTGCTCGTACCTGTCACCTGCAGCCCTGCGCCACCTGGCAAAGTGGCAGCTGGAGCAAGGTGAGTAACGTTAGATTTCCTCCAGTCACTGAATCTGATAATTGCGCTTCTTACTTATTAAATATGCTTAATACTTAATTGTACTTACACTCATTGTCTATTACTTTTCCAAATGAAGTTGGTTCATTCAGACCCGATTTTTTTTTTCTTGCCATTTGTTTATGAGTCGGTTATTGTTTATAATTTTCTCCAAAGTGTCTGGATGATTGCGCGGTGGTGGGAAGGAGGTACCGTGATGTCCAATGTGTTGATTCCCAGACTAAACGTCCTCTCAGACCCTTCCACTGTCAAGCAGTGTCCAGCAGACCCCTTAGCACCTTGATTTGCCCCCACAAGCACTGTATGAGCTGGAGTGCATCACCATGGGGACCGGTAGGAAAAGCATCCACTCATATCTCTATATATGAGACGTTTGTAATCATGTTTATAAAAAAAAAAAAAATGATGATAATTTTTTTGTCTTTTTCATCTCCAGTTGTGATTATAGTTTGGACTTTACCTGCATTGGCTTTTTAGATTTTTTCCCCCTTAAATTCAACAATGCTTTGGAGCCTTGTGAGCCTGATTCTTTAATCTTGAAAATTATCATCACTAATATATAAATTTATATTAATTAGGTTTAAAACAGAAGTAAACTAAACTAAAGCTGCCCATTTTTATTTATTTATTTATGTATTTTCAGATTTTGGTACCATTTCTACTATTTTCATCACAAGCCACAGTTATTTCTGTTCTACTGGAAGATGTGGCCTGAACTGTATGACACTGAGGATATTTTTTGCCACATGGTGTCTCTTGTGTTACCGTTACAGATATAGTTAGAAGAGACTTTATTACAATCTTAGAAAAAGAAAATTCACCCTTTTGAGTGCTTTTGTCTTTCTCAGTGTTCTGCCAGCTGTGATGAAGGTGTCAGAGAGCGCCTGGTGTATTGCCCTGAGCCTCATCGCTGTAGCAACACACTCAGGCCAAACAGTACTGAGCCGTGCAGTTTAAAACCCTGTACTTGGTGGAAGACTGGGGACTGGGAAAAGGTCAGCTATACTTTGCACATTTAATGAATCTTTACATGTTTCTGTGCAATATAAATTTATATTAATTAAGTTTAAAACAGAAGTAAACTAAACTATAAATTTATATATTTTTTGGTGTGAATTTGCAGTGCTCTGTGAGTTGTGGTGGAGGTCAGCAACAGCGTGCAGTGAACTGTGTAAGCAAAAAGGATTTGGCTGTAATGCCAAACAGCCTCTGTGAGAAGATTTCCAAACCAGAAACACTCAGGAAGTGCAATATGCAGGAATGCAAGACAAACAAAGGTTTGTATGCCAAAGTAAATTATTTGGATGAAGATTAGCAAAGCAGATTACCTGTTAAAACATGAATGCAGTTTCCATTATGTTTTGTTTCTTGAGTGAGTGAGGGAGGTGTTTTGGTCAAAATCACTTAAATTTGATATTTGTATGGCTTTAAAGTGTTTGCTCTAAGGTTGTGTTCCTTGTTATGCAGGTCCACTTTGCAAGAAAGACACCATGTCCTCTCGCTTCTGTGACAAGCTGAAGCGATTGGGTCGCTGCTCTCTCAGGTCGGTCCAGAAACAGTGTTGTATCACCTGTGGGACATAGGATGTATACGGTCCTGGCCAACTACAACACTTACTGTATCCTTCTGAAATACTGGTATAAAGCCATGTCATCCACAATCTAGGAGACCAAAGTATTAATGACCACATCAACAAGCTCCTCTTAATCGACACAAACAAACAAGGATTTCTTTTTTTCTCGCCAATTTGGGGTTTTGTATTTTATTTAATTTAAGTTTTTCTTGAAATATCAGAAAGGAAACAAACCAAAGCACTGATGACATTTGGACTGTTACAAATATTGGAGATGTTCAGTGTTAGAAGAAATGCTTGAGCTATACAATTTTAAATATTTTCTTGGTAAATTTAAATGATATTTGAGAAGCACAATTCAAAAGTTATAAAATCTCACCACGTAGTGTCATAAATTAGGTTATAAATTAAGACAAACTATGGACATTTCTTCTTTCTTAGTCCTTTGGAAAATATCTTTTTGTACTAAAGGTGCTTTTATAGGCGATGTGCTGATGATTAACAGCACATGTTACTATTCTTTTATGTCTTTCTGAGATGAATGGTAAATACAGAATGTAAATAAAGATGTTCTAATACTGATAATCTCAGGCCATTTTCACACATGAACTCGGGTGCAGTCATTGTCTGAAGATATCCTTCCTTCATTGAGCGTTATGGAGACGAGACAATGACCTGCAGTACTCATACACGGGCTTAATTGGTAATCGTATGGACTTTGTGCTGTGGAGCTGGTGGAGCAAAGACACTTTAATGTCTTTTAATTTGAATTTGCTGTCACACAACTCCCATGGGTAATTCCTAGAAAAGTTCAGGGCTGCAGTTCAGTTCATGCGTGAAAACGGTTTAAGTCGATTTATACTTTTTATGAATGAATTTCTTTTTTTCTTTAAACAAAATGCTTGAACATGTGTTTATGTTCTGAGCTGGCACTGGATGTTTACATTATCATTGGTATATGTTCCTGCTTTTAGTCATTGTTGTTACGATTTTAAAGGATAATTAAATCAGCTGCAGAATCTGCACAATCCTGCAGTTAAACCTGTGGTGCTTCTCCTCTGGTGTGAGATTTACCAATGAGAAAGAGGTGTTGCAGGTCATCCCTCTCAGGTCACTCTAAAGTTGGCCACTGTGTTTAATGTGATGTTGTACAGGCATTATCATTGTCACGCCCTGGGTATGTCACCCTGACTGATTTGTCCTTCTCATGGCTCCATCAATAAATGTGACAATAAAAGACAATTGTGCTGAACATCCATTTGTAAATTTACACCTGCACTGTTGCTTGAATACCACAAGTATAAATAACAATATTAAAACCCAATCCAGCCTTCAATAACCTTCTTTCCATAAGCGATTTCTACTTTGGGACCTTTTGTGTCGACAAGGTCATTCTCACCTGAAAGTGCCGCATGCTTATGAATGTGTAACACTTGAATCAGCAGCACCAAGCTCTGTTTCAGGGATTGGGTTCAGCTGGCCCAGATTTATCAGGCTCCTCTGTGCCAGATAACTTGACACGAATGGACTTTGCCCTGCTACACGCACCCTGCGGCTGTCATTTAAGCCAGAGACCAAAAGTTAGTCAGCAGTAATGGAAGGAGTAACACAATACAGGGTCAGTGTGGAGCCTCGTGTCCTAAAACCCACCAGTGAGTGTGTGTGCGATTTCTCTGCATGTTTTCATTACAAAGCAAACGCCCATCAGTTGTATTATCCAACCACACGTGTTGCTTAATAAGCAGTTGACCTCAAAGTTGGGGAATAACTAAAAATATCTGGTTTGATTTCAGTTTCGTGGTGATTGTCACTTCCTTAGTATGAGATTCTATAAACAATGATTATGATTAATCAATGTCATCTTGGACTTTTCATCCAACAATACAGTGTTTTTACTCATCAAATTATTGCTTAAGTGACTGGCACAGCTCATTTTTAGCTGTGTGAAAGCAACATAAGTGTCTGATTACTGCTTTTTCTTATAAAAGGGCAAAATGGTAATAAAATTACTCTCAACAGCTTGTGTTCTAAAGCCAAACAGTTGTGGTTTGGGATTCAAAAGTCAAATGTTTATTTCATTACTGTCTGATTTTCCAGACCTTCTCTGCACAATGCCAACAGTAGCGAACAGATTTTGCATCCAAATCTTTAGGGCATATTACAGATGATGGTTAGAGCATGCATGGCAGGTATGCATTTTATTGATAAATAATATCACCGTGATGTCACCCACTGGTTTGTAGACTTACTGTTAGCATTTTGTCACTCATGATGCTTTTTTGTTTTTGTTTCGTTTTTGTTGTTGTTGTGGAAGCCAAGGGTGCAACGCAGAGTTGCACATACCTCCTCATTAGGACTTAAAAGTAAAATATTAGAATTTTACTCATCCAAACCACACCGCAATATCTGTATCTCACAGTAGGTCACATTATTTGCCAGAAAAATTATTAAAAAGGTAAAAGACTAACACCACAAAGCCCACAAGTCCACTCCAATTAGTGTCTAGGACTGTGAGCCCTAGACAGCTTTCAGGTATACTGGACTGCATTAACAGAATACCAGTGGATGTATTAAACAACTAAATTACCTACGCCACAGTTCCAGAAAGGCCAAAACAAGTTTCATGTCAGGCTGTAAACATGGTTTTTAGTGCTGTTAAGTTGGGGATTTTAACATGGAAGTAAATTCGAGTTTCGTATTTTTGCCTAAAGCCTCAAGTGGTCACTCCAGGAACTGCATTTCGGCTTCATTTTTTTTTTTTTAGCCGCTGAGTTTATCTATACGGAATTAGGGCCACGGGAAAACAAAATCTGAGATTAAAGTCAGAATTCTGACTTTTTTCTCAGAATTCAGGAAAAGAAGAAAGAAAAAAAAAAGACGTGCCCACTTTTTTTCCCCAGTGGCCCTAATCTTTTTCCGTATATATATGACACATTTAGATAGATTTGCAATCATTGCTGTAGCATATTGTTCTCTTTTTCAGAGTCATATGCATCATTGTTTTGCGCTATTACTGGGGTGGGCAATATGGTTACAATTTTCTTGTCAAAATACTGAATAAATCACGATGATGTTTTTTGAAAAACCAGAGGTGCAATCCTTATCCTAACAGGAATGTCTTTTATTCCTAATCCTGCAAATGCATAACAATACAACTTATCTAAACATTTAAAATCCACAATTAATATACAGTATAATTTATTATTATTCATAAAGCTGACTTGGAATTTTGCGCACAGAATCGTCACTCTAAAAGAAGAGCTGCTAAGGTTTACAGGTTATATATAAGGTTATATATTTATATAACAGTATGGTAATATTGTTTGCCATTATATTCCTCGGTGTGGTGAAAAGTATAGTTAATAAAATGCACTGTCACCCCATATTACCCTGCAAAAGTCACAAGACATCTCTGTGTGGATCAGTTGATCCAGTGACTGACCTGTAAATAAATTCCTCTGCCCTGCTGAAACTGACACTCAGCACAGGAGGATGATGTAAGTCCTGTTCATGACCGGGGAGATAACACGACAAATATCTATGGATCACTGCAAAGCAGGAAACAGCAACCTCATCTTGTGGGTTACCAGACACCCCCTTCAACACAACAGCCAGGAACACATGAAATATTTACATTTGATGACCAAGGGGAAAACAAGGCCTCCCGTATGAGCCCAGCAAATGTTAGCAAGTTATCTGCTTGGAACGTGAAGTAACACATTTTCCTGTGATCTATCAAAAGCTATCATTAAAAGAGAATGTTTCTCTAATCTAGTTGCTTAGCCCTCAAATCCCAGAGTAAACCCAAGCACAGGCTTGAGGAAGAAGGCAGTTCTATGTAATCCCTACACCAATTGGCTGTTTTTGAAGGAAGAAGTTCAGTCTGGTGACTTTCATCTGGACCCCATCAGGTTGCATGTCCCCAGGCAGTTAGACTGGTATCTCTGTACGAGGCGTGTTCCTTTATTAAAGCCTTAGCCTCCTCTGACCCAGCACACACAGTGCAGGACCCAGGGAATACAGACACGTGCGTACACACACAGTTCCCACAGGCCAGTGTAGCGGTTTGTGAGTTTAATTCCTTCATGGACCACATATGGACTTGAGCTTAAGTAACTGAGAGTGTGGTGATTTTCTTTGTAAAACATCTGCTTAATGATGGTGTACCAAAGAGGAGGGGTCATTATTCCCAGAGTGAGGCCAAGCATAATCAGGGACATATGATATGAATAAAGTGCATTTCCACGGTGGAACTTGTTAATGTGATACAGAAAAATGGATCGGGCCATACTCTGCGCACAATCCACCTGCCATAAAGGTCAAAATTATAGCAAAATGGGCCAGAATTGACTTCAACAACTCAGCACTGGGGTGGAATTATTCCACTTGGCATGCAACAAAAAATAAGAACTCTAATTTATATTGATATACCAACAATATTACTCCTATGTTCAAATAAGTGCTACATTTTTTGACAGGGCTGTCAAAAAATACGATTCAGATTCAGCCGCCAAAGACTCCAAACCGGCCCACAGGAAAATGTAAAGACGTTGGACTTCTCATTGCATTGTCAGTTTTTCTTTCATGGTTTTTCCTCCTGATAAAGACATACCCTGTGGTCATTCATACTAGACTATAGTAAGTAATAGATACATATTTAAATGACGGAAACATTCCTGTTTTTTTTCACTATCGGTCGTAGAAATTTCTAATTTTTTATAGAGGGTCACTAGTAAAGAAAAAAAGTGAATTTTCTGTAAATTAATAAGTTTTGTTATGTCAGGACATTATAGGAAATTAGTTTCCTTAACTTTTTCTTTAATTTAACATGTCTGTTTCTTACAATTTAAAATTCATGCTGACATCTCTTCCATTTACAACAGCAGCATTTCTTTATCATGTAGAAAAAGAGAAATGAACTGTTGATAATAAAGGGCTAATTTATTCTTTTATTAAACTGCTTTACACTGACAGACTGACTGGTTTGGCACACTTGAGGTCAAAGTGAGCTGTTTGTGGCCTGTGGTCTAAAATGAGTTTGACATTGCTGTTTAAAGATGATTACAATATTTAATTAGAAATAAAATCAGAGTAGAAAATTGGCAAAGAAAAACTTTGCTAGACTTATTATGTGTAAAGTGGCTAGACTTTAGGCACGTTTTGCTGAGTGGAAAAAAAGTATTCCAATTTTTTTTTCAATTTTCTAGAAGACAAAATTCTATTTAAGTAGTTTAATAGTGTGCAAGTTGTAAAATATCATATAAATATAAAATCTATTCAGTATTTATATTATCTCAAATAAACATACTCAGGATGGAGAATTGTACTTTTCAGAATCATAAACATTATAGCATAATTATTGATTAACTGATGTGTATCAATTGCATCCCCGTGCTGCTTCTCCTGGAGGTTTCTTCCTGTTAAAAGGGAGTTTTTCTTTCCCACTGTTGCAAAGTGCATGCTCAGAGGAAAACATATGCAAAAAATGTAAACACAGAATGCTAATTTAAATAAAAATGCATTAACCTTTTAAAGTAAAAGGGAAACATTTTGAAATATCAAATAGTGTTTCACCTAGAACACTGCCAAAAGTAAGTCTACTTGTGAAGCCCATGTTGCTCCAGTGTACTAATATTGCAGCTACAAGTAATATTGTTTCTGTGCTTTCTTTCTAGTACAAATGTTGGTCACTGAATAATCAGCAAGTGTGATTATTGTGTCATCTTGTCCGTTGTATGGCCCGATTTTTAAATGTGAAATCTAAAACAAATCAGAGTTAAGAGCCACCTGATGTACTTTGTCAGTGCAGAAACAAAAGAGCCGTATCATGTGAAAATGTTACAATTACATGGTAAAAACAATAAAATGAATCTCTTCCATGTGTGTCACTTTGATTCATTTTGCTTTTTGGCAATTGGAGCTGTGTGAAATCAAATCTCCTCTAATGCGTTTAAATTTCCGGTATTTGCTTTTATTGTAATTATGTTTTTACTTTTGAGAATAGTGTAAAAACAGAGCTAGAGCTACAGCCTGTAGGGAAGGATCAGAAGAACATTTGTCTGTTCTATTATTTTTTGTCTTGAACTTTGAAATGCAATTCGGGGAGATAGATCTATAAAGATAAAACTAAATGCTAAAGCTGCAGATCAAGGAGAGGAGAGGAGATGAGTCTGTCTCCAGGCCCTGCAAATCTCACTTATATTGCATTTAGCTGGAAAAGAAAAAGACAGTTATGGTTGTGTTTACAAAGAATTTGCTCCTTGGCCTCTAAAGAAATCCTCCAAGTCTTATGAGTCTGTCAACATCATTTGAAGCCTACATCCCTCTGAGGCATCCACAGATGACAATCATGTTAGACCTGTAGGTATTTCTGCAGTGTTTTAGACTGTTACATCTCTAAAGGTTTAACAGCATCTGAAAATGTAATGCATGCTTTCAATGTGAATTTTGGGGGGATTATTAAATGCATAAAGTGTAAAACTGGTCTTAGCTGTAAGTGAAATAATCTACAAGCTCGTATATTACCCCTTGGTAGCATTTAAATTTAGTATGTCATTGTCTAATTAGCAGGACATACAGTATTTATTCAAATATTCTGCATCATTTAAGTGCTTCTAAGTTGTTTGAGCCAATCAGTGGAACATTTTCATTCATCATTAAATTTAATACATTGTAGATATATGTAAATGTACATGGAATTAATTGTGCACATGTCCTTGATCCCCTATGTCCACTTCGTGGATTCAGGTTATCACAGAAGGAACGGACGCCACAAAGGAACTGCTGATAACACTGTTTTGTTTGCAACCTCAGATAAAACCAAGACCAGAATTGAAGCCAAACTGCTTCTCTGGCCATGGACCGTTGACAGACATTAAAGCAGGCCCTAAAATTGAGGACTTAAGGGAAAGAAAGCTGGGACCAGGAAATATGCTGACATTAAAAAGAAGAGGATCTGGGAAAATAGATAAGAGTCCCAGCAGCAAGTTTTGTTTATCATGTTGGATTGTTAAAATGCTACTTTATGGTCCTTGATAATGGTTAACCTCATAATAATCTGCAAAAGCTCAGCTAGTTTTGATTTTATGTCCAAAACACACATAACAGACAATCAAATAAAACTTGTAACACTTGATATATTGTGATCTGGAGTTTCAGCATCGATGTGCTTCGTGAGACGACTGACCGTCCCTAATATTTTGCACATTCACTGCACATATTCTACATTGTTGCCTAGTACACTATGACATTGTCCAGTCTGTGCCTGTCTTGCCTTTAGGAGCAAATAATGCTTCGTAAGACAGTCTTGTTGGCTGATGTCCACTAAGACACCTGAGTCACAGAGGAATAGAGGTCTGGTGAGTGAAACTGGAGAACTTCATTGCATTACAGCACTGCAGGGGAGATAACACTCTACGATAAAGTGCCTTGAAGGAAGAAGAGAGGCATTAGAAAGATGGTAGTGATAAGGCAGCATCCAGACTTGTAACTTAATATGATTTTAATCTGTAGAGGAGGAAGGACACTTGTCAGGATTATCACCTTAATGAGGAGCAAGTGAATTCATTTTCAGTTTGTAATACTTATCTGCTTCACACTCAATTATACAGCCCTTAGTAGGCCCCCTTTTTACATCCAATACACACAAAAAAACTCCTCACAGATCTTTCATTAACCAATAAACCAATCACCAGTGTAATCTGTAGCTGTAGGGAAAGATCCAACGCTACCAGGCAGCTTCTTCTTCCTGGTCGGTAGCATCTATGAAGATAAACCCCCTTTATCACCTCTCACCCACTCTCATAAGTTAGACTTGCTTGTACATAAGCACCACACCGACACACATGCAGACCAGTACTTGTTCCCATATGTGAGGAGGGGCGGGGGCGGGGGGGGTTGAGTAAAGGAAGGAGGGATCAAATAACTAAGAGTCACACACAGCTACACACGACATAAAGTCATTTTCAGTGATCAATCTTCAGTAAGGAATTCTCGAATAAAGTAGAAGAGGTGAAAAATTCTGACTCAATCCAGCCAAAAAAAAAAGACCTCCCCAGACCTTTACCTCGATGCTGTGTGAAGGTGGAGTCATGGGGTAGAGAGAGAGAGAGAGAGAGAGAGAGAGATCTAAATGAGGAGAGAGCGAGAGGAGCTGGGCACCCAAAGAGGACAGATATTCGCCTGGACTGACCAACCTTCCTATTTAAGTCTTGAATCCTGTTTTTCGTCCTCAGAGTGAAATCTGGAAATGTTTTCCTGCACATGTGGAGTTTAGCAGCTTGGAACAGGTAAATGGTGTGGTGGCACCATTTTATTTTATTTTTTTTAAATTTCAGTGGAACTAAAGACTTTTACCAGATTTTAGATACCTTTCTACATGGATACTATTACATTTTCTCAACTGGATATTTGTTTTTATAAGTTTTTTCTTATCTTTTTTTTCTTGTTAAGTTGAAAAGCAGTCTGGGACTAAAAGGCTTACACTGGAGCCCCTTTGAGCAAGAGTTAAAAGTTCACAAACAATTTAAGAACAATTAGTAAAATAGTCTGTCTGCTTTTTTCACTTCCTTTTCTTTTTTTATTTAATCTTTGTTCATTTAGACTGAGATGTTTTCCAAAACAGACTTGGAATTTTTGATAACCAGCCTAAAACCTTGCAGCAGTGGAGAAGAGAACGGAGTGGAGTACCAGCTTGGAAAATAGAGACTTACTGAAATTACATAATCAAAAATCACCCAGAAGGATATCTTGACATTTTTATACCTGCGCTGAATAGTTTGGACACTGTGCAGGGACACCTTCACTCTGGTCTGTGGAGGGCTTCCCTCCCTGCCTTCTCAGGCAATCTTCACCCCCAGCAGCATGTCCCAAGCTCCGAGGCTGCCTCTAGTCCTCCTCACAGCACACTACCATGATCAGATGGACTGCTGGAGGGAGTAAGGCTGCCTCTGCCTCGTCCTGCTCCAGGGCTGGGTTAGGGGCTCGTTCAGGCTCTGGGGCCACCTTCAGACTACGGTCATCAGCACTGCTTATCACCCCGGCTTTTCCTGTACTAGTCACCCTGTTGGTTTTTTTATTATCCCTGCATGAGGCTGCCTGCCATCAGTTCCACCGTGACACAGATAGGGTCTCCAGCCCACGGACTCTCAGAGCTCCAGTGAACATTTCTGAAGCTGAGCTGATCTCTAGAGCCAGAGCCAATGGGGGCCCTGTGGGTCGGACTGGGGGAGCACAGGGGAGGCATGTGCGCAGTTACAATCATCTACTAGGGGACATACGAAGGAGAAAGCTGTTCTCTTTCCAGAGGTTTTTCCTGAGGATCGATAAGAATGGAAAAGTCAATGGAACCAAAATCAAGGACGACCCCTTCAGTAAGTAACCCTTTCAATTAACAAAAGTAGGTAAAGAAGAGTGAATCAGAGCCAAGAAGTGATCTGTGTGACCCTATCCAAGGCTCATTTAGCCTGAAATATTTGAATTAATTTTACCTTTTAAATTGTGAGTGTGATATCAAAGCTTTTAAGCTCTATAGCCCAAACCTTTGCCTTTGTTTTGTATTAGTATATAAATGTGACAAAAGCACCTGATTAAGTCTTTAAGCGGGACATTTCTAGTAACAAGAAACCATATTAAATGAGAACTTAGATCCTGACAGTTTATTTAAAAAATACATTTACATCTTTCTGTCTATCTGTATCTATATCCTATGTAACACCAAAGTAAATATGTAGATTGTACCTATAGAAATATAACTTGTGCTGCTAACTGTAAATGGTGAGTTTAAAGGAAAAACGTGATCCTTTCATGTTACGCGAATGAACCGGTTGGCAGTTCATTCACTGGTAGTTTGGAGGAAGCAATCCTAATTTGAGTTGTCTTTTTGTTTTAAACCAGACATCCCACTGATATCTCTCCTGTCTAAACACTCAGCACAATGATGGTAGCTCTCAGATGGTCTAAAAAGGAGCAGGAGCAGATAACCCGGCCATTATCAGGCAGTCTTCACAGCCCAGGGTAAACAGCACTGATAACATCCATAGAAAGAACAGGGCTGTGGCAGGGGGAGGATATGAATGTCCAGCTCATTGATGCTTTTAGACCCTTTTTGCTTCTCTTTGGTTGTTTCGCTATGACTCTCCCACTCAGATTTCCTTCTGCCCGCCAGCATCAAGCAAATTACACACCCTCAGTCACAGATCAGACATTTGTTTAAAGCAGCTTGACGTCCTCGCTCAGAGAAACATGTCTTTAAAGTGATTACATGTTGTATGTTTCAGTGTATCAGTCAGTAAAATAGCATTCTCATTAGTCTCCCAGCATTCCCACTGAGCAACGTGTGTGTGCCTATCAACCAGCAGGCAATCACATGCTCCGGTGGGTGTGATCTTATGGTACCCAACAGCAGCACATGTGCTCAAACACACACACACACACACACACACACACACACACACACACACACACACACACACACACACATCCCACTTAGTTGTTGCTATATACCTTTTTTTCTCTCTGTTTCCCAATTCCATAGTAAGTGTATCCCAAAGTTTTAATGTTCCTCTTGGGAGAGCTAAACCGCACTTTCAATCAAAGTGACTTTGGGGGAAATGGCACAGGAGGCAAAATGTCAGGGGACATGTTTGTTTTGACAAGGTCATGACAGAAGCAGCTTTATTTCCTGACCATATTACACCGTGATGCCTTTACTGTTGCTTTTGTTAGCAGTTTCCTTTAAGTAGTAAAACTGAAGTGGTGCAAGGAAGTCTGGTGTAAAGTCACTCTAAAGTTTATGTATCTTTCTGAGATAATTTATCCCTCTGTCTTCCTTTTTACTGACCCACAAATCCACTCCCCCCCCCCCCCCCCCCCCCCCCCCCCCCCCCCCCCCCCCCCCCCCCCCCCCATTGCATTGCTTTTTTCAAAGGTAAGTCTGAATTAGCAATGAATTGAGGTTCAGGCAGGGAGGTGAAAGTGAGATTCTCTAGAGGTACAAAGTCATGAATGACATGCCTGAATATTATTGTGGCCACATCAAAGCCGTTCATCTTCAGTATATCAATGGTGGTGCCATCACAAAGCTGTGTCCTAAGGGGGTCTGAGGACACTGTATGGATTATGTGCCCACATATCAGGTTCACATGGTAAAGAATACTACACAACAGCAGCTTCAGTCTTCGCTCTAGCCCCTGAGGCTAGACATGATCCCTGGACTGACGTCCTTTGTAGACCCTTGATGATCCCTTGAAGTGACAAAATATCACATTTTCTTTCCAAGTACTGGAAAAAAGTTTTTTGAAATCAGAAATTGAAATGCAAAGACACACTACATTTAAATTCGTCAAACTTTAATTAATTAATCTAAATTAATTTATCTACAAGCAGTTTTTTTTTTTTTGGGGGGGGGGGGGGGGGCTCCCTGTGGCCCTGCAAGGAGCAGCATGCCTCCTACAGATTTATGGGGATGCCAGTGCAAAACTGTCCCACATGGCTTTCCAACCCACTGTGAGCCTTTGCTGAGGTTACAGAGAAGCAAGGAGAAAAGGAAGGCAGATTGTGTTAAAGTCAGCTAAGTAGCTAGCCGCGTGGCCTAAGCACAGCAGAGTTGTCTTAAAATTTAAAGACATCTAGCAGCTCGGAGCAAAACATCGCTAAACAAGACTCAGGGAAAGGCTTTGTGGTAATAAATAAATAAATAAATAAATAAAGTCTGGCTAACTATCCATGGCTGTGATGTGTGAAAGGTTGAGCATGTAAAGACTGAAAGAGGAAGGCTAAAGGAACCAGGCCATGTGCACAAGACAGTTCTTGGCATATCCTGTGAATATTGTATAAATAATTTCTTTAAATATAGCAGCAACCTTTTACTTGAAAAAAAAAGCCCAGATGGTGCTCTTATGGAGGTCTGAGGACGGAGATGTAGCCAATAGCTTTTCTCAAAGGTAGTAAAAATGTTCCTTTCCATGTAAATACACTGTGTGGTCCTTATCAAGTGTTATTACTATATTTCCTGATTTACGCCTCACTCTGTTCTATTTTTCTGCATGGAAATGATAACAATCAACATTTTAATCCTGACTTATCTGCCCAAATACTGCTTTATTCAAAACCAGAACATCTATTTTGAAAAAAAGAAGTTTAAGAGTGAGAAAGAATAACAATGCTAAGCTGCAAAGCACATATTCTTTTGGCTCCCCGCTGTGGAAAAACCACTACTAATTCTTACTGGCAACATCTACCTCCATTCCACAAACAACGCACCATTTACTGCTGTAACTCCCACCAGAGCGTATCGAATAAGCCACACATTAGGCGCAAAAAGCTTGCAAGAGAAAAACTGCTGAACCTGGCTGTCTTACTTTAGGCTACATTTTAAAAGGGGTTTGTAAAATAAACCCCATTCGAAGCAATACTATCCCATTAACAGCGTAAATAAAGCTAAACGATGAGCACATTTTCCCACATTGGCAGCCATGACCTTATTACTTCCCCATTGTGGGTCTACATAAGCATTTAGCCTTTCAGCACAGAGCAGTGTAGGGAGATTTTGTAGTAGTTTCACAGCCAACCTGAGTTAGTGTGTTCTATGCAAGTGCACATTCACCTGCTTCAAAACAACTGTGCATATGTGTGTGTATGTGTGTGTGTTTCCGTGTGTGTGAGTGAGTAAGTGAGTGAGAGAGTGCATTAGTGCATGTGTGTATATACAACCTGTCTCGCCCCTGCCTCCGGTGGCTTACTTTGATCAGTGATCATTACAGCCTTTCTAATCCTCACTCCACCCCCAGTCTCACTGTCATGGCTCCTCTGTCCTCCTCTGTTCTCCTTCCTTTCATCACTCCCATGTTTACAGAGCAGCCAGAGACTGCCATAGATTGTCTTACATCCTCACTCCATACCCGACATCCGATCCCATACAGAAACCAGCTCTTCTCAGATCTTCAATGACCGTTGTGTCACAGTCCCCAACACCGCCTTGCAGCTTCAGACCTCACTGCCCTGAGGTGCCGCTGTTTGAACTAGAAATTGATACAGTCAAGACCTCACGGACGAGGAGAGAAGCTGCTGTATATTTAACAGAGGGATTGTTCTTTTGGGCACACCTGCATCCTCCGCTGTCCACTCAGGTCCAAGGCTGGCAGCATCCAATCCTCCCCCTCCCCCCAGCCACTTTGGAGGGAGTCTGACAGTAGAGCAGGGTGCCACACAAACAGTCATCAGACAGAGGAGGGGCCCCTGGTCTGATCAAAGGATGTCGTTGACTTTCTGGAGTTCACGCCCCCACTCTGTGTGTGTGTGTGCACATACACATATGGGTGTTAATTGGGGTAAAATGACAACAGCTCACAGGAAGTGGGAAAAGGAAGGTAGGGAGGGCGGCATGAAATCAAACATCCCATGGGAAACAGTGGGGTTCACCAACACACACACACACACCGGCAAGAGATGAGACAAGTGGGTTCTGTGGTCAAAGGACACATTAGGAAGTTATAGCTCTCCGACCTTTGATACTGAGACCACACAAATAACAACAGCTGTCTACAGCAAAAACACATCCATTTTAGCTGAGGTATAAATTAACCTCCCCTAATAGTTTACAATAAACCTGACGTATTTGCACAGGGACCTGGAAAGCTAAATACAAAACTCAACATAAACAACCCGAGAAATCTCCGGGGGGAATCCACCTATTAATCTTCAGACTAAATGACCCGAGCAGCTGGAATCTTTTATACAGGTGTAGGCTGTAAAGGAACTTTAAAATATCAGAAATGAGAAATGTGCCCAAGAATAATTGTAACCTTGCACAGAAATCCCACACATTCCCCCATGTAAATGTCACAGAATACAAATGCTGGTACTCATTATACTATTACTGAAAAACCTGTGGATTCCTCCAGGTTTATATCTGCACGTGGGTGGTTTGTGACCGCTGCCAGAGTGTTAATTCTTCTATACTCTGCTCCACAGCATTTATTCGGTTGTTCATGACATAAAAGCATGCCTACTATTAATGTTGACACATATTAATGTCACCTTCTTTTTGCCGATCCCTAGGTATTCTGGAAATCACATCAGTGGACGTGGGAGTGGTGGCCATCAAAGGGCTAAGCAGCAACTACTATCTGGCTATCAGCAAGAAAGGAGAGCTGTACGGAGCGGTTAGTATCCGAGTCAGAGGTCAATCTGGAAGCTCCAGAGAGAGAGAGCTAGTGTTAGATTCTTCAGTCCTTATCAAAGAAAGCCTTATCTATAGTTCTACAACTGCTGGGTCAACTCTGAATCACAACCAGACCAGTGCACACATGTGAACCACTGAGAAAACTATGCAGCTTTAAAAACGCGCACAAATCACCCACACAGAAAAGCATGCAACGTAGATTCAGAAGTAGTAAATAGGCACTCAGACAACGATGCATTTTGCATAATCTAGTGATGTGCGTTTTGTCTTAACCTCACACGCTAAGTTTATAACACTGCAACATGATACCTGCTTTTTTACAGAGAGAGTTTGGTGTCGACTGCACCCTGAAGGAGCGGATTGAGGAGAACGGCTACAACACTTACGCATCAGCAAAGTGGAAGCATGGGAAGCGGCAGATGTTTGTGGGTCTGAACGGCCAGGGGAAGCCGATGAGAGGAAGGAAAACCCGAAGGAAGAACACAGCCACACATTTTCTTCCAACCGTTGTGTGAACCTGTGCGTTCGGCTGGAGAGGGACAATATGAAACTCTAAAAATGGGAGGTTTATAAGTCTGAAAAGTGAGAAATCTCTCATTTGATTAAAAAAAAAAAGGCCTAACACTGTCGTGCATACAAGTGGTCTCTTCTTTTCTGGGAGATGGTGTTACCTGTGTTTTCACTGGCACAGATGCAATGCTTATTCTTTTTTTCTTTTCTTTTTTTTTTTGTCTGTGCCAAACAGTTTGCAGCTGGACTAAGTGTGTGATGTGGACACAACCGAAGCTACTGTTTCACTAAATAAACTGTAGTAGATGCAGAATTATCTCAAGATGTTATTTATATCCATATTCTCCTGTGAGACACATAAACAGAACAGAAAATGTTCAGGATGTGGGAAACAATCAGTGAGTCCGTTTATCACGGCAGCAGGAAATAATAAAGGATAGAACACATTTAAAGCAAATGTTCGATACTTAACCACTGTGTTTTTTGCCTGAATTGTAATGATTTATTTATTTTGTGAAATATTTAACTGAAGGGGAACACGAGCATTTCTTTGAATTCTTTTTGTTTTATAAGAACTCTATTATGTGAAAAATAAAAGTACCATTTCTCCCCTGCAATGCAGTGAACGTTCCTCTGTGGTACTCCAAAGACTGGGAGAAGTGCATTAAAAATGGTAAGGTTTACCAGAAGTACTGAGAGATCCTGGTAAATGTTCAAGTCATGGTATCCTTATCTGGGTCTCTGAGGTAGGAAAGAAGGGACAAAAGGCAACCATTAATTCCTAGCCAGATATACCATGTGGCAACCATTGCACTAATGATTAGTGCACAAACAAACTGAAAACACAAGACCAACCACAACAAAATGGGAGGGGGGAAACTCCCCTGGTATGGACTGTAGATGTTGACATCATTTTCTAATATCAGACCATTACTGTGGAAGCTGCAACCTTCTCCAACTGCAAAAAGACTTGCTTGGTAAAGATAGCTGGTTATGAATATAAAAATTGATGCCCATGGGTTTGTATGGGCCTTGGAAGAGGATCTGAATGTATGCATGTAAGAAAAGAAATACAAAAGAAGTGCATAAAAAAAAAAATATGACCTGTGCCTGACCACCCACTTCCTTCAGTAATCATCTACACACTAATCATAAACACACTAATCAATGGCAGCTGCCTCAATCCCGGATCAAAAGAACATAGGAAGAACATTAACACCACAGGCTTCCGGACCTTGTGTTCTCTTATCCTGCCCTTTAAAACAACTATCTCTGGATGGGCATCAGAAATTGGAAGATTATAGGAAGACAGCTGAGAGAAAGGCTTCAGAAGTTTTCCTTTGTCTTCAGTCCTAAATTCATTCAGCTTGGTGTGTGAAAAGAGACCGGAAGGAGTGAAAACAACAAAGGCGGTCTGATCTATAGCCTTAGTATATTGTCCTTTAATGGTTGTTACTGCGCTGAGTGATTTATACTGAGGAATGCTGCGGTGCATTCCACCAGTAAAGACCAACCGAGCACATCTCTGCACCCTGCACGGCCCTGTGTGCTCTCACAGGTTAATTGAGCAATATGGTGTGACTATTGAACCTCTGAAGCCAGACTCACAATAGTGTCTTGAAGATAAACTATAAATGTTACCTAAAAATAAAGATTAAGAAGGTGAAATTAGGGTGCAACTTTTGAACAAATACAAATACATGCATACATGTCTTGATCCCCAACTTCATCCAAAGACTTCAAATGTTTTAAAGGTGATTCTGAATTGACTTAAACCATATTTCTTTATAAGAACTAAAGCACAGATATGCACTAGGAGTTTAATTACACCACATACAGTAGCATTTTCTTTCTTGATTGGTCCTTAATTGCTGTGCATGGCGAGATAAAGATGCAGTCAAATAAATAACAGAGGATTTGACCTACATAATGTGTACTGCTGACCCCAACCCCCACTGACTTACCCACACACAAACACACACAAATCCAATTCATTTGTCATCTTCTGCATTCCCTTGTGAATGTTTGAACTCTCTCCAAAACACTGGCACGGCGAGGGAAAAAAACGGCAATAACACAAAATAGGCACAGTAATCTTCTATCAAAGCAGGTCTCTGCATTTCTGGCACTGGAATTCTCTGTGGAATAATGTGATCCAGCTTTGAGAAACAAGTGGAAAATGACTGGAGGCTAAAACAACTAATGAATACTTACACCGAGATGTCTGGTAGAACACATGTTTGCAGCGGGCAGCTACTGAGTGAGCTTGGGAGAGGCACTTCTGAGGGGGTTGTTCAGGTTCACAGCCTTTCCTCTTTCCTCTGGGATGGAGAAATAATTTTCTAGCATTTTAGATCAACATGAGGCCCTTCAGCACGTGCTCATTGTGTGCAGACAACCACGGATAAATACCCAAGTTGTGACCTTAGTATTTATTTGGAGATAGTCTTTTTTTTAAAAAACAAACAAACAAACAAACCAAGCATGAGTTTATGTGCAATGAAAATTTTCATACAAAGTTTTGGAAACATTTTTTCTCTAAATGCAACTGACGCAGAAAACAAAACTGCAACTAATTATAGATAATTAATTAATGTCTAAGAAATTTCAAACATCATCACCTGAATTCCTGGTAATTATCAGAAAAAGAATTTGTCGTGGAACTTGAAGCCTGATGTGGATTTTTTTTCAGTACATATCAAATCTGATGGAAAAAAGTTAAAAGATATTCATATTTCACACAATCCTTCTTTTAGTATAAAAAGAAAACGTGTCCAATTTTCGTACAACAAATTGGACAGTGTGCACCTCGACATTCAAAAGCATAATCGCTTATGAATGCGAAGATTTCTCCTATAATTTGTTAACATTTTTGCCATGGTCACATTAATATACTGGTAGTATATTGTGTTCATTTTATTACAAATATAAGCAAATAATATGATTACTCCCTCTACTAACATTTTCACTGTTAACTAGAATTAAACTGAAAATGAAAACAAAGCATGACAAAACTTTTTTTTCATTTGAAATAATAATAAATAAAAAAAACTGTAGTCTAACTAAAACGATATGCAGCTCTTTGTAAGTTTTGTCAGATTTTTCAATCCATCATACATGAGGAGTGTAACAGGGCGGCCTGTCACAGCTGGATTTACAGTGAGGCAGACCAAGAGGTATTTTTTCACCATATAGCTCTCAGGACATGACAATCACTCATATGTTAAGCCTTCTCACAAAACAATCACCCTGTCTAATGGCAGCTGGCAGCCTTAAATACTCTCAGCTGTCACAGGCAGTGTTGGGAAGGTTACTTTTTAAATGTATTCCATTACAGAATACAGAATACATGCCCCAAAATGTATTCTGTAACGTATTCTGTTACGTTACTCAATGAGAGTAACGTATTTTGAATACTTTGGATTACTTAATATATTATCATGCTGTTTACAACTACATGAATGTACAATTGCTGTGATTTATTACTGTTACTGAAGGTCCGCGGCTCTGAACTGTAGTAAAGGGACCTCTGGCTAATATGGTGGGTTCTGTGTCGGGCTCGTAGCTGAAAACTAGCTTTACTTTGTTGTCTGGGTCAACTTTGCTAGCGAGAGACAGAGAGAGGCGTTGAAAGGCTGCTCCAACAGAACTTATTGTTTTTGGAGTAAAACACGAACACGGTGTACAGTCGAGTCTTAATAGCTTACTTACAACTGGGCTCGTCTGGCACTCTTCTTGGCTGCAGTGGTTATTATTATAATTACACGCTTCCAACTCCCGTTTTTGCTCGATGACAGCTCCTACTTTTCCTTTTTCTCCCTCCCTCGCTCACAGACACATAACGTGTATGGCAGTCCATTCTCCCTGCAGCACGGACTACACTGCCTATGATGCTACATTCTTTAGAGCTATACCGGTAGCATTCTGCCTATTAGCTTAGCATAACAACAACAAAAAGGCCTCTCTCACCCAGGAAACACGCAGAGAGAGAGCGTCACCCTGTAACCATGGCAACCGTAACGCTGCCACCTGGAACAACAGAACGTAGCTATCAAACAAAACCCAAACAGGCCTGACCCGCCACAATATGAAACAGGGAAGTACCGCTGTGTAATCCATTTATTTCAACAAAGTAACTGTATTCTAAATACCACCTTTTTAAACGGTAACTGTCACGGAATACAGTTACTCATATTTTGTATTTTAAATACGTAACGGCGGTACATGTATTCCGTTACTGTCCAACACTGGTCACAGGCTAAACCATTATTCCATTAACAGGTGAGTTCTCAAATCCCAACCTTCCACCACATTATACAATACATCAATTTCAATAAATACATATAGACATACATTTTGAATATGTATTGAATATGTAAATGAATAAATATTTTACATTTTACCCTTAAACCTTACCATTATTATAGAAACACCAAAAACCCCAAGCACAAAGATTCCCCACACTCCCTTCACCAATGGCCTCTCCTGGTATTTTTAACTGGTATCTGGACACCTGGGGAAACATTTGCCCAAACATCCTGGAGAGGACACAGGAAGGGAAGGTGAGTCATCACATCTCTGTAAGTCACGTCTTTGTACCGCCTTTACCTCTAGACCTTGCACACATTTGCGTTAGTTCTCCTTACCTTTTGCTCCCAGTAACAATTCTTTTCTCCTCACAGACAACCGCCACATTTCTTGATGAGGAGCAGCTGTGCAGGACCTGGAACAAAGTCTACTGGCTAATTATTAAAATACTCAATAAATATTCAATAAATAATTAAACTTCTTGTATGCAAATGTTATTGATGTGCTTAAAATGCGACGCTAAATAAAGTGCAAGTTAAGGTGTTTTTAATAAAGTGAAAAGTAGTCCTAAAGTGCTGTACAACTTAATACAAATAATTGTAGGAAGGGAGGAGTCTTACAAGGAGATTATCATATTTAAAATTTTATATAAATATCTGCATTTGAATGAGTTTGTCATTGTAACTCTATTACTACTGCTACTAATGCTAACATTAATATTAATAATCCTTACAAAATTTAACAAAACTTGACAAGTGGAGGATGAAAGAAGGGATAAATAACATATGATAATTCTACAGCAGATGAAAAGTGTCTGAAAATCAGGTAATTCAGAAAAAAATCCAGCAAAGACCTGACACAGGAACAAAGTGATCCATCTGGCCCTTCAGTTGATCCAAATACTGCTCATCGAAGCCTTATCAGCAATGGTCTCTGTGCTTTCTGGAGCACATTCTTAAGAAGGTGAAACTGGGAGAGAAGGTTCAGGCATGTCCAACAGATCTGATGGAGTAATAAATCCAAAAGTTGAAATTTTCCTTTAAATTGTCATCAATATGTAAAGAGGAACATAATATCATCTGCAAAGCATCTGATTGGCAGTGGCTCCATTTTTAGGATGACGATGACCCCCAAATGCTTCTAGCTTTGAAAAGCCATCATGAAGTCTGGAGAAATATTCCTAAAGAACACTTAAAGAAGTCTTGCTTAAGAGCGTTCGTGTAGTGTGAAAAATACAGCTGGTGGTGCTAAATATTGAAATAATAAATAAATATATATTCTAAGCAGAGTTGTGCAAATTTAGTTTTTCTCATTATATAATGGATTTTCATTTAAATTTGCAGATGTTTCAGAAATATTAAATATGTTTCAAGGTCTTTGTGCAGTAATCCATTAAAAAACACATTGTTGTGTTTAAGCGTTAAACGATCCCGTGCAAGACGGTATTTATTGCAGCGCCCACTTCCACTCCGTGCCACTAGAGGGAGGCAGATTTTTTTATTCTGGATAATCAGTGACAGCAAGTTTGTTGTTAAAGGAAGTGGCCGAAAAAGTTATGTAGCATTACACACTGATACTATCCGATAGAGAAAAGGCCACCATGAAAGAGAGATAGGACGCGTTTTACAGTCAAAAAACACAAGCACTTGCCGCTACGCACGGAAAACGGCAGCTGGAAGGGCGAACGGAACATCTTCGTTTATATCAGATGCTGTATTAAGAGCCGAGGCTGACACCGAGCAGTCATGAACGAGAATTTCGACCGAGCTCCCGGAGCAGGGAGATCCCGTAATTTTCCAGCAGACCCCGGACTCATGACAGGCGCTGGGGACGCTGACAGCAAGACCCCGCTCTTCAACCAAAGAGAGCCGCTGAGACAGCCGCGAACAACTCCTCCTTTTACCGAGAACAGCATTGGCTCTGTCAGCGACATACCTGATGGAGGTACGGAGCTGTCAAACAGCAGCTCAGCTAATGCAGCTAGCTGCTTTCAAATTCGGGTATTTGTAATTTTAACTCAATGGCAGGGAGACCTAAAGCACAGAATGTGTTTGTTTGAGTGTAAATATTATCTGGTTGACATTTTTCCTCTGGGGAGCGCTCGGTTTTGATAAATCTGGAGTTGACATTAGCTAGCTGCTAAGGGAAAGCTAACCTTAGTGGTTTTCGGTTGGGAAATCCACGCGTTTGTTGGATTTCATGTGATCTTAGGCATCATCTAAATAAAGCTCGCACTTAGTTAACTCTATCTTACCCAGGTTAAACTTGTGCTTGTACTTGTAGAGTTGGTTTAGTTAAAGTTAGCCCACCGTCAGCGCAAAAGGAGGAAGAACTAGCTTGGCACTGGGGAGTGAAGCAACGATTTAAAAAAGCTCACGAGACTCCATAAACGTCCAGTTTTTGCACGACTAGAAGCCTGGATCTTGTTTCTTAAGGGGTTACTTAGTAAAGAGGCTTTCATGAAATTGTCAGAGGACCACACTTTACAGTAAGAGTAAGTCGGCTATCATGAATGTAAGTAATACTTGATGGAGGAAAACGCAGTATTAGTCATCTAAAACCTTGCGAACTATCAGAAATACACGAATGGTGCACAAATGACAGGGAATGAGGTCATGAATAATCCGTAATTCATATTTGTGGCGCTTCAGATAAAGTGGTGGTTTAGTTCTTATCGAAAAACGAGTGGTTAACACCTTTTCTATGTTGATATATTTGTTTCCATTGCTAAATAGTCTTTAATCAGCAGGATTATATATTAAATAAAGAAATGACCTTTTTTGCAAGTATCTTCATAAGTCTGCGTTGTACCTACTCTGTAGCCTACATTATAATCAATGCAGTCTTTTTGTGGACAGTTAAATATCTTTATACAATTATTACATTATACAGGATGTCCCATAATGATGGAGACACTTTAAATTCAAGTATCTTTGATAAGAATAATGATGTTAAGTGCAAATATTAAAATCTATTACATATTCTTCATATTATCTAAGATTTATGAATTACCTTCCTTAGATGGTCACCAGGAAGAGAACATTTATGCACTTTCTCCCTTTTAATCCAAACACAACATCGCTTAGCATATAAATTGGAATGGATGCAGTCTCTCTGGATGCTTTGTTTTACCTCTGCAGCTATGCAGGATTTACCTGAATGCACACTTTCCCTGAGGTAACCACACAGGAAGTAGTTCACTGTGAATCTGGATAACCACTGAATATCACTGAATCAGTTTCTGCCGAGTTGTTCTGCAAAGAAGATATCAGATACCTGTCAAGAATATATCAAATTTAAATTGCCAGTGTGTAAATACACAACATTTCAAAGACAGACAAATGACCGTGTGCTGGTAAATTAACAATAAAATGTGTCCCATCATTATGGGACATTTGCATTCACTGCAGAGTCTGCTGCCCTTTTGGCCAAATAGCTCTTGGGGAAAAAAATACATTTTTACTGTCAGTGAGACTGAATAAATAAATACATTAAAATCACTTTGCCAAAAGCTGATTGTAGTGTCTTCCTTCAGGAGGTAATGTTCTTTCTGCATCAAAAGAAGTTGTCATTCGTCAGGGATATTTTTGAAATTATATAATACTTTTTTTGTCAGACAATCAGTTTTGGGCACTACATACCAGAATCATTTACATATTTTAAGGTCAGATTTTTCATCAGATAAATGAGTTTTGGCATCCCAGTGTTTAAATTGGGGTTGGGCTTCTTCTAAAACACAGTACACCTTTTAATAGTGCAAAGTTAGTTCTGTTGAACTAACATTAACAGTAGGCAAAGACCAAGACAGTACCATGTCTTGGTCTTTGCTGTTGTTGTATTGTTACACACAGCTAACATTCATTTCTCGTGTTAAGTATTTGGACAGTGCTGCGTCTTATAATGCCTGTTTTATTTGGTGGACTAAATGTCATGTCAAATCTCTGTGCATGCTGCAAGCAACTTCCACCTGTTGTGTCAAAGGTGTTTAGTATTTTTGTTAAGGGAATCAAAAGTCCAAAAAAAGTAAAACAATGACAGAGCCCATGTAGTGCTATATATTGTCCACTCATCCAATGATAAAGCTTGTTCCTCAGTGTTACAGACTTTCTTTGTTGCCCCAAAGGTTGTTAAAAATAAACCACATTACAGCAGTATTTTTTATAAACACCTTTGTAGTCTCCCATAAAGCAAAGCCTGAAAATATTTTTGTTTTTCCAGATTATAGAAGACAAAGCAGACCTCCACAGAGTCCAAATTACAACAACACATCTGCTTCAAGAGGTGGTAATGATGTGGATTCCATGATCAAGTCATCAAAGCTTTCAGCTAATGCTCCCGAATTTGTGCCTTTGGGATTTAACCAATATGATGTAAGAGAACAGTTTTACACTACACATTAATCCTGATGCATTTTATGGTGATAGTTTTTGGAGTTCTTGTTGAATTTTTCTCTGAATTTTCACGTTTTTCTTTCAATTTTTGTAAAGGACTCCGCTTACTATGATGACAGCGATGCCTATTACGGCGAACCAACTCTGGCTGATACAGTCACAGACTTTCTTGGCCACCTGAGTTCCTCGCCAGGGTCCTTTGAGTCAGATGTTGAAGACATTACTGGTATTCTCAATTCCTGGGTTACTACTGAAGAGTTGTTGAAGGAGCTGGTGGAGCTGATCTACACACAGGTTCAGTCTTTAATTTTAAGCAGTGTATAATATAATTTTAAACCTTTAGACACATATTTACAAAATGCATTTACAATACATGCAATTTTGTAAAGGGGACCTCACTCATATCTTTGCCTTTCTTTTTATTGCAGTCCACTTCTATTCCAAACTTCGCTTATACTGGTGCCAGGCTTTGTAACTACCTTTCCCATCATCTCATAATCGCCCCGGCAAGCGGCAACTTTCGTCAGCTCCTTCTGAAAAGGTCTTTTTTTCCCCCCCTCTCCTTTTGATTTATATGTATAAAATTTGGACAAGCTCCTATGAAAAGTAAATCAAGATCTATATAACCTTTTTTAACCACTGCACTGGGCAGGATCAATATAAAATAATACAAGTTTATTAATTGTTATAATACTGGCTCTCTCCATCTCTGCTTGTTGTAAGTAATTAGCTGTAATTAAAGATGGGAATATTTTATTTTCTTCACTATTTCTGCAAAACTTTTATTTTATTTTTTTTACTTTATTTTTTTTAAACCAACACTCCAAACTATGGGGCCAGACTTTTACCCTGTGACCTGCCTGGCATATAAATATAAGAGTTAATAAACATATGTAAGGTGTACAGCACCACAGAATGTCACCCATAGATTCAGTTTGTGACTTCAAAAGTAAGAATGTTGTCTGTTGCAGATGTCAAACAGAGTTTCAACAAAGGGATGCAGCTGTTCGTGGAGAGCCAGAGACTCAGAAGAAATTCCACTCGTATGTGCTGTTTCTGGGAGAGCTGTACCTACATTTGGAGGTAAGAACTCAGAGTCGCTGCAGTCTCTCCTTTGGATTCTGCTTGTGTTGATAGCTGGGAGGTGTCTGCTTACTCCAGTGAGTCTTTTTCCTATAGTAAGACTCTATTGTTCAAAAGAGCATCTAGTGTTAGTAGTCCTTGGTCTGTTCTCAGCCTAGTGAGCCTTGCGCAGGTGTGCATCAATCAGTTCTCCATCTGCTGCGGGCCCTGGTTTAGAGCGGCCCTCTAGGTTGCAGCAGAGCTACAGATCACAGCAAAGAAAACAGTTGCTAGCTGCAGTCAGAAGAGGTTAGTTTTCAATCTTCCTGATGTCAGGAGAAGAGACTTTTAAGGCAGCTGATATAGGCATGTTAACAAGCAATCTGGGCAACATCTCAGTAGGAAACCACAAGTATGGAAATGCAGGTTAGCAGTGACAGAGCTTTCAAAGTAGACAGAGGGAATCGGCCATTAAATTTATAAATCCATCGCGTTTGCTCTCAAACAGATGAAAAAATGCAAAAATTAATCACCAAATATAATTTGAGTGTTTGAAATGCTGCATAGCTTAGTGTCCTAGTGTATGCAAGGTTTTCTTTTAATAAGCAGCCTCACTACCGTCCTGGCAGCTAGTTAGTAATCTTGTCTTTGGAGGTAGGGAGGAGCATCTCACAGTGTAAGTCCCAAACACCAGATTACTGTCAGCTTTTAATTGTGTCATTCACTTTTCCACATGTGTGTAAATCTTTTATTTTTTTTAGATAAAAAGTGGACAGGGACCTCCAGTTCGAGCACGTGTCCTACTAGGGGCTCTGAAAGACCTGTTGATCAGTCTGTTCTCCAGTCCTGTGGATGCAAATCTCATCTGCGCTGTCAAACTGCTTAAGGTGTCAGAGTTTAGTTGAAAATGTTACCGGATTTTTAATTTAATTTTTTCAAATCTTTTGATGTATGTCCATCATTAATGGAGGAATTAAGAATATGTTTTGAATTTGCAGTTGACAGGTTCTGTCCTGGATGATTCCTGGAAAGAGAGTGGAGAGTCGCACATGGGGAATTAATCCAAAAGAATAGAAGATATTGTTCTGGATGCTGCCTGCAGCAGGTGTGACAACCAGTCTGATCTTTTATGTACCGCGTCTTCTTAAATCGAACTTTGTAGTTAAAAAGAAAGACACATAGTCGCCTCTGATGGTCACATGTGAACACGTTCATCAGGTCATCAAAAATCTTTTGATTTGTTTTCGTGAAATATTCATGAAAATGAATACAATTTTCTAAATTTCTAAACTTAGGATCAAGGGAGCATGTGCCATAATTTAAGATTTAGCCGTAAATTGCTATATCAGCTTGATTAGATAAAAGTTTCTAATTAATATTTCTTCTCAGAGATGTGAGACAGATGCTTCTTAAACTAGTGGAGCTGAGGTCCAGTGACTGGGGCAGAGTCCTTGCAGCTGCAGCAGCTAGCAGTGCCACACCAGACAATGACCCCAACTACTTCATGGTCAGTTTTAACTGTGGCATGCTCCTCATATCACTCTTTTTGTTTTTCCTTTAATTCTGCATCTTTCACTCCCTCTTTATTTCTTATTTTTCATGCATTTGTGTTTCAACCTTCCAGAATGAACCTACATTCTACACAGAAGATGGCACTCCTTTCACAGCAGCAGACCCAGGTCAGTCTACAGATATGTCCATGCATACAGAAATTTAAAAAAATCAGCCCTTCATGTGGATATGCACACATCTGTAGGCAAGGGACTTTTTAAAATATATGTGCGTTTTTAAACTGGCTCTTTTCAAGTTTCTGTTTCCAGTTCACTTGCAGTCCTTTTAGGGATTGTCTAGTAGCGTTTGAGCAGGCTGTAGGTGCATACTATTACGTTCAAACAGCAGCGTGTATTTGCCGAATAGAATAGAATCTTTCTATTAATTGTTCTAAATTTGACCCGTGCACAATTACCTCTGTGTTGTTCAACACATTTTTAAATGTTTTCTTGGCTCTCCTCAGTCATGTCCTGTATGTAATTTACATGCTGCTACTACTTAAAGTTGGCATACGATTATGATGCTGATCTTGTTATCTCTATGGTTTTACAGATTATGCTGAAAAATACCAAGAGATGCTGGACAGGCAGGACTATTTCCATGATGTATATGGTGAAAATGGAAATGAAGTGTAAGTACCCACTGTAAATGTAATTGATAAGGATCATAAGGACTTATTTATTTATTTTTGGTTCCCCCCCCCTCTTATCTTATTTACTGAAGCTTCTTGCTTTGTTAACTAGATACACCTGTTAATTCTCTGCTAATGCATATAGAAATAGAGGAATACATATAGGGAAAATAACACAGAAAAGTAGAAGTAGATAAATTGAAAAAAAAAAATACACTTAAAATGCAGTGTGAAAACATAAATGTGGCTTTAATACAAACGCAGATAAAGTATTTGTTAAAAAGCTTTATTATTTTTGGTGAACCGGATTAATTTACTGGCTAATTTCTTAGTTTGACATTTTTTCCCTCCATAGTCATTCACCAAATGCTGAATTTGCTGAATACAGCATCAGCATTTTTTTATTCTTCATTTTTGGACATCTGAATGCCCTTCAGGTGCACAATTAATGCACACATGTAATGTGTTGCAGACATCATTGTGGTTCTCTTCCCATCTAATATCAAACTCCTTGTTTACTTTGGCAAGTAAGAGTATGTAAACCTGGAGAATTACAAATGTGAGCCGCTAAGTGCAATAATTTGAGTTTTTCTGTAAAAGTATTACACCTTTCTCATACAGTGCGCACACACAGTAACACTGCAGGTGCACTAATTAGCTTAATCGTCGTATGGCGTTACCGTGGTGTCATTTAGACCACATTTTGTATGAATTCAACCGTGTCACCATGCTTGCACAACTTTGGTCATGTGATCGGATAGTAGCTTCCCAAGAGAAGTCATGTGACCACCACTGACCTGTGGGCCCCTGAGCTTGGCAGCTGTGTTTGACTTCCCCACAATGCAACAGGGCTGACCACAGTCTCAGATTCAGTTTAGTCAGCAGCTGGGTGTGAAAGAGGGCTTAACTCACTCCTGCTCCCCCCCGCCCCGCTCTTTCTCTCTTTCTCAGAGCTGTGTGTGTGTCTCTCTGAATATGTTTTGAAATGCCAAATACTTTAACGTACACATTTTACTTTTAAGGATCTTAAAAGTAACATCCATGCCTCTAAATCCCTTGTGTTGCATTCACAGATACGACTTTGAGGACGAGATGGAGCCAGAGATAGAAGAAGCTTTTGAGAATTTTTGTTTAGAGTCGGAGAGGAAACGACAACAATGACGTGAGAGTGAAGAATCTGAAAGTCTGAAGAAGGCATATACTGTACTTTTCCCACTCAACATGCCGGAAGAAAAAGAAAAAACTAGCATTTGATAGGCTCAGATTTTTATTTTACTGCAAGCATTTTAACAAAACGAGCTGTTCATAGTTGCACTAACGACACTGTTTTCAGTCAGTGTTGATTAGAAAAATTGGGACAATCAGTGGGATAACTGTTCAGAAGGTTGAAGAATTTAGACTTCTTTTGACATGGAAGCTTTTTCTTTGTTCTTTTTGAAGTAGCTTCCAAGATTTTCTTTCCTTTGCCTAAACTAAATGCCAAGAGGGAAGTAGTTTGCTGTGGATTTTTTTTTTGTTGTTGTTGTTATTTTCTTAAAGGTGGATGTGTTTTAATCTAATGTGTGCATAATTTGTTAACTGCTAATTAATTCCCCGGTCTATAGGTAGAGGCCAGAAAAACAGCATCACAGAGATGCTTTATTCTGATGTTAAATTCTCTGTAGATGAGTGAGTTGGTTGTTTTACTACGTATTACAGCCTTTATCCCTACTGTTGTGATATTGCATCACACCGTCAATATTAAACACTATATTTTGGGCTGTTCACCTATTCATCTGGCTGCAGCTAACTGAAGTGTTCTAAAGCTCTGTGGAAAGCTGTGCCAATTAAGTAATGTTGTATAAGAAAATATTTAAATTCATTCACAAACTGTGAAACGAACCTTGACAAAGACCTTTGTGGAAAATTCAGAGCTTGAAAACTGAAATCTGCATCTAAATCCAATTGATTTCCTGAATGTACTTTCAAATATATACACATCTTGCAGGTCAGGGTTGCATAACTAAACTGCAGAAACGGACTCCTTGTTATCCCGAGACTGAAAGACTGTTTACCAGCAATCTGTGGCTCCCATAAAACGGAATGTTGTTTTATAGTTTGTAAATATTATTTATAGTATTGTTTGCCTGCAATAAATTCTTTATAATGTGAGACTGCATTTGCTTAATTTGTGTTTTTGAGTTTATAGTTGTTGTTTTTTTGTTTTGTTTTTAAATGCCTTTATTTTATCCATGTTTTTTTCCGTCTCAATAGTAAGTTTTGTGTGGGTGTTTTGTGTGTAAAACACACACAAAAAAACACTGAGACAAACATTACCTCACATCATTGTACCAAGGATGCACTGGAAGGAGACTGACCTAAAACAAGAGAAGCAAGATAAACTTACCAGTAAATGCGGACATCAAGCTGTTGTTAGTGGAAAGGAGGAGGCTCCCATATTCACTACTGTATTCGTCAACTGGGAGGGACTGTCTGAATTCATGGCTGTATATTTATGACACTTACCTGGACCTGAAAAGACATGAGAATTTTTTACTTTGTGTGTATAAATACTAAAAGATATTCCTCCTAGAAACATCTTCTGAACAAACTCTGCCATCAGGTGGTAACTCTGTGTCAGTACAGTACTTGAGTCCACATCAATTTTCCCTAAGGGGACAAAAAATCATATCACATCCTATCAAACAACTAGATTTGATCAATCCTGACCTGTACTCATTGGTACGTCATCTACTGTAACCAGAACAGTGCTCTACCAAACTTCAGAAACATGTTGTGTCATCAAAGTAAAAAGAGTTAGAGTCATGAGGCTTTCCCAGTCAAGAAGAATATTTTTTCTTTATATTAGTAAAATGTAGCAGTTTCAACAGGGTTCACAATACAAATACTCCTGTTATATCATTTTTTGGTTATGATGGTGAAACAAACACTCATTGCAGTTGTCATTCTGTCAGTAAGAGGTGATGGCTCAAGTTCAAGAAAGGTTTAGCTTTTTTTTATTTGTATGATTGTTTTTGGTACTATACTATTGCTGCTCCTAATCTCTTGAACAATCTGCCCCTTAGAGAGGCCCCTTCACTGTCCACTTTTAAAACACGCCTTAAAACCCATTTTTACTCCTTGGCATATGACACAGTATGTAATATATAAATAAATTGCTTGCTTGTTTGCTATATACACACTAACCTACTTTTTTAGGTAGACTTGCAAGTACCACGGTTGACTCCCTTTTGCATTCAGAACTGCCTTAAATCTTCATGGCACAGATTCAACAAAGTGGAACATTCCTTGGAAATGTTGGCAATTTTTTTTGTGTATCATTGTTTTGCACAGAGTGAGAAAACAGGCATTAAAAAATTTCCATTTGCTCGATGTGTGATTGTTCCACCCTTTTAACTGTCTCCCAGTTTACAGATATGAAACTGTACAATTGTGATTGCTACCATTTGGTGAATAAAGTGAATAATGTTTGTAAAGTGAGTAAGTCATTCGTTGTCAGGGAAGTCCATGAACAACACAACACAACATTTAACTTAAATGATGGAGTAGTGAGGTCTTTTTTTGTCTTGAGATTTTAAGTAATTGTGCAGACTAATTATTTCATTTCAGTACTGGCCTTATATTATGAAGCTGAGTTACAAGGAGATGGATGTGCAGCAAATTGGTTGAGAATAGATGGTACTGTGTTTTCTACCAAACACAAAATGACAGCCTCTCAGTCTCACATCTCTTTCATTTCTACATTTGCATTTTTGGAAAACAGGAAAACACTCATACTATATCATTAACCTCGATGACACACCAGAGATATTTTTTCTTGATGCAGTTAAACAGCTATTATGTTCTATGGAAGCATTGGAAAGCAAGTTTCATTCAGAATATATTTTGCATTTCTTTCTTGTCTGTATATTTAAAGCACTAGAGCCTATCCCAGCTGTTTTAGAGCAAGAGGCAGGGTACACCCTGGACAGGTCACCAGTAACATCTATGGGCAATTTAGAGTTTCCATTTAACCTATCCCCACTCCCTGCTTTGGACTGTGGTAGGAAGCCAGAGAACCCAGGGAGAACATGAAAACTCCACACAGAAAGACCCCAGCCTGATGGTGGAATTGAACTCAGGACCTTCTTGCTGTGGCAGTGCAAACCACCGTGTCACTGTGCTATTGATGTTGTAGTTAAAGCGCTGTGGTGGCCCATTTATGGGAAATGCAAACCGACAATAATAACAACAGTTACAGTTTGAACTTTGAATGAAGCCAGTATTAGTACATACTGTTTTAAATATGTTTTCAATTACTAATTCACTGCCATACCAAAGAAAGAGAGAGAAACTTTCTGGGTAGTAAACAGTTAGCATCTGCCAGTTGTTACCATTTTCTGAACAAAAGAAGGAACATTTGCTTTCTAGTCTGCATACAATGTAATGCCATCAAACAATTTTCTCACTTATCTCACATACCGTTTCAAACTGCTCTGCTAAAAATGAACAGCTCATCAGTACAGTTTAAATTTATGTGTCATCCAAATTTATGTGGGTGTGTCATCCATAGAGGAAGCACACTGCATATGGCTGATACTTTAATCTACAAACCACTTGCTGCTAACTCATGACTGGCATAAAATAAAGCTGAGAAAAGAATCCCCCTGTTTGCTTAGTGCTGTTTTTTTTAGTTGAAAATATATATGTACAAATCTTGTACATAACTATACATATCTATTTTTGGTCACATGACAGGATAGTAACTTCATCCAGTCACATTTCCAACAGCAGTCTGTGTGCAGTCATTGACTCGTGAGCCCCCTGTGAGCCTGCTGGATGTGACTGTGTGGCTCAAAATGCAACCGGGCAAACCAGGACCGGAGATTCCCATTGGTCAGCATTTGGGTGTGAAAGAGGGATTAGCTCTGTGCTGCAATCCATTCACCCAGAACTTGCTTTCATTCCTGTATTCATGTCTCTGCCATCCTCTGCATAACATGTTTTAAATGTAATAACTTGTCAAATAAACACAAAAAACAGCAACAAATGTCAAATGTCAGAAAATGACACAAAGAGCACTTGCATTTCTGAAATGACTTTCTTTAACTTGGGAAAAATTAAAGATACTTTAAAAGAGTTTAGGAGTTTGGTCCTCAAATTTCAACAAGTGGCTGATAATGTTATGATCTGTGTGCAAGTGCTATAAGCAGGAAATAAATGAGATGTGCGCTCAGTTTGTAATTTGCAAGTGTGAAGCAACACTGTGGATATTCATGAAGCTTCAGTACATTGTCTAGAGAAACAAACTAGAGAATGAGACTACTGACCTGACTTTAAATGGGAATGTATGTTTCTGGTGGAAAGTTGCTCATTTGACAGAATTTTAGCGACTCACATAGAAAGACTTTTTGAGAATATATTATTTTGAAATGTTTTGACTGTAATCACAGGTGTAGTGGTGCTGGCACAAATATGAACAAATAGTATCTCAAACCCTGGAAAAACACACAATAAAACCAAAACTACCTTTTTATGATGTAACAAAGACAAACAAATAAGGAAAGCAAGTTTACGTTAAAAAAAAAAACCACATACGTGTGACGGCGGGCTACCTCATCCTGTCAAACAAAAGGCTTGGCCTGTGATTACAAATCGTCTCCTAACATCCTGACCAACTTGGAATGATTCATGAGCCGCCTTGGAGGGGATTTTCAATGACTCTCCCACACTGCCACATTCTGTATGTGCCTGACAGGAAAATAAACTGCTAGCTCGTCTGTTTCAAGATCCTTCCTTAGATTGTTTAGCATTACTTAACAAATTTAACTCTTTTAAAACCTTCGATACCGCTTTTGTAAAATAATATTTATAAATAAAGGATATAGCATCCTGTTAAAGGTGGGACCCTTTAACAGATGCAGTTTGCTTTGTATATATGAGACCGATGAGTCAGTTATTAATTTTGGGAAAAGTTGCACTTTCAGTTTCTTATCCCAGAAAAGAAGCCTGCCACCTTCCAGGAACGTCTTCGCATCACTACTACAGAATTTCTCAAACTTGCCAATTTTGAACTCTAAAGGTGCTCCAGCTCAACAGATGTCTTACATTTGTCATGCTGTGCAAACAAAGAAGGTAAGAGAAAGGTTTAACTGTGAATACTGGTATGCATTGTTTCTTCCAGTCTTTGTGAAAACAACTGAGTAAACTGATATAAATAAAGGAGTGGGGGCGGAAGCCTGTTTCCCACAGAATATTTGTTTCATTTGCTTTACTGCTTTAGTAGTTTAATGAGCTACATAATGACACTGTCTTCACATTCTTACAGTTGGATCACACCTTTGGTTAACAGAAGAGCTGCTATTAACCAAAGGGGTTTAGCCTTATGCCAAAGCCTTAACGTCTTATGTCATTGACGCCTAACTTTCATTTAATATATGACGTGAGGAGGAAACGTTAAATGATGTTCAAATCATATTTTTTTTCTGTTCCAGTGAGTTTTGTGACTTTTGAGGATGGCAAAAGAGAAGCATCACGATATTTTAATGTTGGAAATGGGACAGGGTTTAGCAAAATTCCTGTTTCATTTCATTATTAAGACAAGCAATTATTCTGCATACTCTTGGGCCTCATGATTTAAGACCAGTCAAATATTCAATATTTATCACCTTAAACCACTGATTCTAGTTTACGTTTCAATCAAAACAACAACAAAAGAAAAAATTGAAAAACAGAAGTATGTATTTACCACTGGCCTCTTTATCCACAGCCCACAGGAAGTGTACTAACATTATAGCTCAGCTGAAGAGGGAAACTATGACTACCATGAGCCAATCTTCAAATTTAAAATGAGGCTGTAATAGAGTCCACAGACTCTTGACTACTATTTTCTTGACTAAAAAGTCTACATTTCCCAAAAATACAATCTAAACCCATCACTGCCTGACAAAGATATTTCACATTCCACAACCCCTGTTCACAAGGCAGGCTTTGCTTTAAAAATATCTAACTGACACGAAGTCATTAGGGTCCTTTTCAGACCTACTCTAGACCCAAACACTCAGAGTCTGAGTCAGGCTTCCAAGTTAAAGTGAAAAAAAAAGTTACACAACCTAACTACTATGAGTTACTTGCTCATTAAACATTATGACATCAGAGGGGGTAATCATCTGTCTGGGGTATACTGCGCAGAGAGCTCCGGCCAAAGATGTTTCTAAGTGAGCAATTTGGAAAAAACCGCTCTTTCAACTCTTTCACCACCCTGACCATTGCTTTATGAAAGGCCTACGTCATTGTTTTCCAGTTAATATAGAAAGGCTTTTGGTTACTCTTCAAACATATCTCATAGAGTTTTCTATTGTTTGGGCATCATTTTATAGCTTCTGGATATTTGACATTTCTTAAGCTGCCCTGTCATGAACATAACTCTCCGCTCTGCAGTGATTTGTAAATACAAAGAGTATAGCTCGAGCTCAGGGGGAGGAGACGTCTCAGACTGGTCTCTGTTAACTGATTGATGATAATTGCTTTTTATTTGTCAGCGGATGATTTAAGTGTTGTTAGTCCACAAATAGCGAAGCCCTGGAATGATGATTAAAGGGGATTAAAATTAAGGGTGACGGGTGTGGGCTTGTTTGGAACACTCATATTTCCTTTCCTTATGTCTCGGAGATTTCATCTCTAAAGTAGTGGACTTTAAACTGGACTTTGAAATCTGCCCGAGGGACTGCTGTCTGCTCTTAACTTGGTTTCGAGTTATACAGAGCTATAGCTTGAGCACACCCCAGACTGTAAGTGGTCCAGTTCCTCTGAGTTTATTGCTCACTGTTTGAAGGTACTTTCTGTGTGTACAGGTAAGCGGAAGACAGAGCCATATTTAGACTGTCCCGTGCGTCACCGCTGACTGCGCGCTGCGGACTGTTTTGACAAGTGCGGGACTTTATTTGTTCACTTAAATGGACTAACGGTGAGGATGGAGCACTTCTGGCGGAATACTGTATTCACTTTAATTGTCATAAGTAAGTACCAAACTTCTGTTTTGGACTTTAAAGATGTTAACACATTTTCTTTTCGCCGCCACCCTTTCAAGGGTGATAAACAATCCTCGCCGGGAAAAGCGGCGATTTCATAGTTTTTCAGAAGATCTTGAAGAACATAACTGATACAGCTCAGAAGAAGCTGTATCAGTTATTTGATGTATATTTAACTTCAGCCTCTGAACGGTTTTTGCGCATTTTGAACATATTGCAAAACGTGTGAATTTCACCGGATAATTAGCCAGGAGATTATTTTTAATGAGATTTCCAGCATTTATTCGTCTCCTGTAGAAATAATATCATAGTCAAGGCTCTACGTTATGTGGATCATAAAGGAAATAACTAATATTTTCACATACTGCTCGCTATCGCTGCCCTCCAATGTGTGGCAGCTGTGGAGCAGAACATGACAGACATTTTTAATCCGGTCCTTATTTCTGTTCCTGTTTCAGTTGTTATTCATGGTTTTTGGGTTGTGCACGGGACGCAGCGAGCTATTTTTGTGCTGCAGGTACACAGGCGTGGCAAGACACAAGACTGGTGAAGGTTTCGTGAATCCTCTACCTGCTGAGAAGGGAGAGAGGCAGGCTGAAAGCTGAGCTCTGCTCTGCCTGTATGGGCTTGTGGGTCTATTGCTGCACCAAAATATTCTACCTGAGGGGATTCAAATGGATGTGTTTGGGAATACAGCCATCTCTTTAGAAACAGACTGATCCGTTACAGCTTCTACTAACTCAAACTTCAACTCTTCGTGAAATGTATGAACTCTGAGTGTGTGAAGCTTTTTAATCGTCTGCCTTTCTCACTGAGTTAAGGGGATGCGGTTTTTAACAGAGCATGAGCCACAGATGCCTCAGATTGTTGCTGAAGATAAAACTGAAGCTGTACTACTTATAATCCTGCTCTGACATCAAATGCAATATGAAATGCAGATAGATATTTGTGTTGTCACACTGTGATGTTAATTCCTCTTTCCCCTCCACCAGCTGACAGTATCTGGCAGGCACAGTCCTTCAACCTTGGTACTGCAGGTGCCAAGATCTTTAGTGGAACAGCAAAAGAAGAGTTTGGTTACACAGTCCAACAAGTGGAAAACAATCAAGGCAAATGGTATGAATTTCTGTCACAACATAAAAAAAACTTCTTGAATCAAAGAGGCTTCAGTGTCATCGCCATGTTTTCTTGTCTTTAATGTTTTATAGCAAAAATATTAAGCTGCTATAAGCCTTCAAGCGGTGTGCATATTACTTTGCAGTTTTCCTAGAAACAGCATTAAAAGTGGGGGAGATAATGGCATTCACAGAGGACAGGTTTGAGGTCCTCGTTATCAGCCTGCATGCTACAACAGGCTCATTTTGGTGTTGCGCAAAGAGTCGGACGTGCATCACAGAGTGATTGGCTCCAAACTGACTTAAAAGCTTCAAACAATTGTACACTTGAGAAAAAAAAATCCTGTTGTTGTACACAAACTAATATCTTTGAATCAGATAGTGCGCGTGCAGTCACATCATGTTATTTTCAAAAGAATCAAGTTGGAAATGACAGCCTATTACTGCAAAGAGATGGAACTGGAAATGTTCAAGCCACTTACTGGCACACAAACAAGTCTCCACACTGCTACGCTACCACCAAGTTGAAGCAAGTTTTCAAAGCAATACATTCCATTGCAAAAATGCAGTTACAACAGTAGTTTCAAAAGTCTTAACTATTGAGTCAACAGTTCACACATTATTTCGTTTTTAAGTGATGCACATGGAAACTGCAGTGGCCTTAGCTGATTTCATTCCGTGCTTTAAAAAGCTGCACTTTGTTGTTGTTAAACAGCTGTTGTTCATCTACAGTTCTCACACCACTCTTATAAGGGTTGTAGTGTGGAAACGCTGCCATTTCATTTCCTGTGGTATCACTACTGAGGTTGAGCATTTTCACAAAAACATGAACATGTAACTAAACATGTGCTGATATTACCTGTCATGTATAACAGCTGATAAATATTGAATAGGATACAGACTTTTTTTTAGCCCAAAATGTTTAATTTTGCACGTTACTATACTGTTTTAAACCTTCTTCGCCAATTTTTATTATACATGTGTAACAGTAAAGCAGTAATAAAATTCATTACTGTTTAACATTAGTTAAACAGTAATAACAACTAGGTGTCTGACTGTTGTACACTCTGAGTCACCATTTGTCAGAGTAACTCACTGCCTGAAGGAGTGACCTATTTGCGTAACTTGGAAATACAGAATCTGATAAAGACTACTGATTGCACGTTGCATGGTAGTCTGCAACAGGAGATACACACAATTACACATCATACCATATATGACAGAAGGATGAGTGCCTCTTCCTGTGCCTTGTTGAGCTCTAGATTTTGAGAAATGTCTAAGTAACAGCAAGAAAGAGCTGGATGTTGTGGGAATAAAGTACATGAAGTGGATATTTTCTGTTTTAACTTTGATGTTTGTTTTAAAGAATGAAATAATTGAATTATCCACGTATGTTATTAAAAGAGCAGAAAAACTCAGTGCTGCAAGTTCATAGAAATCAGTTTTCTGTATTTTATGTGAAAATGTTTGTGTTTTTGCGAATACCAGAATTTCCCATACGTAGGTAAAGCTTTAAGGATAACGCCAACAGTGCATGTTTTTCGGGTTTTTCTTTTTCCTAGGCTCCTGGTTGGTGCTCCTTGGAGTGGCTACAGTCAAAACAGGAAGGGGGATATTTACAAATGTCCCATCACAGGATCCAGAAACAGCTGTGATAAGCTCAATCTTCAAGGTAAGGATTTTGATGTTTGTTTCACAAATAAGAGGCTACATTGCAGAGAAACACACAAGAAGTTTCCAAATTCGTCAGACGTAACAGTTAAATCCAACAAAGTTGTAATAACTTCATATATTGAGCTTTTAGAAGCTTTTTCTTCAGGTTGTAGAAATTCTTGATGAGAACTGTAATCTGAACAGTAATCTAATGATGTTTTTGTCACTTTTTTTTTTACAGATTCTGTCAATGTTCCAGAGGTTAAAAATGTCAATGCCAACATGTCACTGGGTTTGACTCTTACTCGAACGCCTGGTGACAATGGTTTGACGGTATGTTTGTTTGAGTGTGTGCAACTTCACACATATCATAAAAAGGAAATAACACTATATCACTGAGCATAAGGAGAGCTATTTCCAGTCTATATGCTCAGTGATGTGTTTTTATAACCACCACAGTGACTAACACTTTCTATTCAGTTAGGCCTTTACAACACAACTCCTTATTCGTTACTTCATACATCACAGTTCTAATAAAGACCTTATTAATGCCTTATTCACTATGTTTGGCTGCTACTACACCATTTCCTTCCTATTATAAGTTGGCACACACTGTGTGTGACTCACTCCAGTGATAAAAATATGGGTGGTCTCTTTGGGGAGCTAATCTAAAAAAGCAGAGCTGGTTGTTTAGATTGGATTGTTAAGAAGTTGTTGTAGTATGTAGTATGTAGCCCATGCTAGATGAGCCCATGACTGAGCTGTGTACTGATATTTGAAGGTAAATATGACCCTTAAGAAACAATACAACAATACAATACAATACATTATATCTTGACAATACAAGATATAATTAAGAATTTCACTTTGGTCTCTGAGTTGCAGCCAGAGACGGTTTGAGGATCTAAATTCAAGGTTCATGAGGAAGATACAGAGTGTGTATGAAAGTGCTTGAAAGTGGGACTTCCACAGTGATGTAAAAATAGCACCCATGATGAAAATTTAAGTGCACAGGTAGATGACCTCGAATGAGAAACTGTCCAAAATGATCAAAGCATAATATAATATTTATTGTAGGGTCTTTAAATGACAATATAAAGTGCCTTGAGCCGACTGTTGTTGTGATTTGGCACTGTTTAAATAAAACAGAATTGAACTGATATCAACTGAGGGCATTAGTTGATATCACTTCACCTAATGTTGTGTTATATATACTGACGGGAAAATGTTCATACACAAGATATCACTGGAAACCTTTAAAGATACTCATAACAACAAGCTTCCTTTAAACGTCCTTGTTTCTTCCTCTGTGGTTGGCTGATACAGACATGCGGTCCACTTTGGGGTCAGCAGTGTGGCACTCAAAACTACTACCCAGGAGTATGTGCCAAATTGGATCCCGTCTTTCGGCCTCAACCTGCCTTTTCTCCAGCTGTCCAAAGTAAGATGTTTTAATATGCTGTGTATAGTTCATTATCTTTCTTATAGTGCTTGCCTTTTCATGCAGTATTCCCTCAATACTAACTAAAGGAAATACAGCCTTTTGTTAATCTATAGCTCTTTAATTACCAGTTTCAGATAGATCCCGGTGCTTCTGGAAAATCTGACAGAGATCTTACAAAACATTTTTAATTAAAGACTAAGTTTGAAATATTTTTTTCTCCAGACAATGTTCTTCATTTTTCAAGTTCCTTCGTGTTTCATTGTTAGTCATATCTTTTGGTTACCTTCTGTTTTACTGTAAAGTTTGTTTTGTTTGTTTTCTTGTGGCCTTGTTGTGGTTTTGATTCCTGATTTTGTTTAAACTGTTGAAAGACACGATAATGTTAACAAATGGTGAAGTGCAACTAGGAGTTAAATACAACATATTATACCAAGCAAGTGTCAGAGCTCAAGGCTGTGGCTGAATGAGTGATAAATAAATGCATTGCATGAGCACAGTTTATTTAATTACTACTGACTTTTTCAGAGTGTGGAGGGCCGATGGACATTGTGATCGTTTTGGATGCCTCCAACAGCATTTTTCCTTGGGAACCCATTGTAGAATTCCTGAAGAATTTATTACCCGCTCTTGACATTGGACCCCAAAGTACACAGGTAACTATGCAACTAAAGCTGTAAGTCAATAGTTTTGACTTACAGCATTGGTAAAAAAGAAATTACATCCACTTTCAATTATAAGGTTTTACATCTCAGGACATAATATCCTTGTAAGAATCTGGTAATGTCCTTACCAGAACATAAAATTAGATAAATACAACCTCAAATTAAAAAACAAATTACAGTTTACATGATGTAATAACTGAACAAAAACTAGGCCAAAATGCTGAAGCAGTGTGTGAAAATGTATATACAGACCATGAATCAGTAATTTGACCACAGATGACTTTATCAGTCTCTCACATCATTGTTTGAGGTTTGACCCGCTCTTTTTTACAAGGTCGCTTTAGTTTATTGAGGTTTGCAGGAATTTGTTTAAGCACAACTTTCTGTCCTCTCACATGATTTCAGTCAGTTTTAGGTCAGTCTGTTGAGTCTGTTGTAGATTTGCTGCTGTGCTTAGGATTGTTGCTGAACGCTGGTACGCATAAATTTGGTCTGTTGCATGACCAAATTTATGCGAAGCTTTAGCTGTCAGACAGCTCATGTGGCTGCGAAACCAGCCCAAATAATCACCCCTACATCGCGGTGTCTGTGTCTAGTTGTACATAAACTTTAATATTTAACACACGAAATGAGACCAGAATGTGAGATGGAGCTCTTGGTTTATTTTGCAGTTTTTCTGAGCATTGCAGGTTTGACCTTGGGTTGAATGTCAACTCCCAGATTGGCAGCTGTCTTGAAGGTTTTAGACAAGTGGATAATCTTTTCCATTGTAGACTGATGGATTTCAAATTGTTTAGCAATTTTAAACCTCCCCAGATTGGCGAGTAGTAATGTTTGCCTTTTAAAGATCATTCCTGATGTTTCCAAGCAAACTGCCAAAATTTCCTGTTCCTACTTACCCTCTTAATTTATATGGAAGCAGTTAGAGTATACTTTTTCCACACACAGGATTCAAACAGATTATTTTTTATAATGTCCTGATATGTAAATCCCTGTAATTGAAAAAGGGGACGCTTTCGTTTCCACATGACAGTAATTAGTCTTGTTTCTTTCTAGTTTTCCTGTTGTCATTATTGCCACTGTCTGTAATTTGATGTATAATTTTTTTAAACATTATTATGCCAGGTTGGCGTCATCCAGTATGCCGTGAACCCCAAATTTGAATTCAAACTGAATCAGTATCAGAACAACAAAGATGCTATTTCTGCAGCATCTAACATAAAGCAGATGTATGGGGACATGACCAATACCTTCCAGGCAATTGAGTTTGCCAGGTTAGTTGATTTTTATCACATCAGAATCATGTATTTGTTTTATTTATCCATAAATAAATCCAATATCCTGCTTTGTCCTCTCCTTTCAGCACTGCCGGTTTTAGTGCTCAAAACGGCGGCCGACCAAACGCTGCCAAAGTAATGGTGGTTGTCACTGATGGTGAATCACATGACTCATCTAAGACAAAAGCAGTTATTGCCGATTGTGAGAAGAAGGGCATTACCCGCTTCGGTATTGCAGTAAGTGCTCATCTACCATTTACGCTGATTATTCATGTGTAAAAAGTATGATCATAACACTGAATTTCAGGTAACCAAGTCACATATTTAAGATAAATTTCCATGACTTGACTCATACGTATTATGTAATGGTGACATTTCCTCATTTTCTGCATTTAAGCATCCTTTGTTTTAAAGAACTGCTCACTTTATGTGCAAACTCTGACAAGTGTTTGAACTGCTAGCAAGTATAGTTCACCTTTCTAACTTGTACTTGCTAACTGCACAGTACTGACCTGCATTAAATTCCTTTTCTGATGGTTTATATTTGCTCATTAATTTTCTGATTTGATTTGTTACTTAAACCTCGTTATATTTACTTTGTCCAATCTGGAAATGCTGTTTTGTTTTTTGTTTTTTGTTTTTTTTAAAAATAATAGGTCTTGGGTTATTACACAAGAAATAACATCGACACAGAAAAGCTTATAAGTGAAATCAAATCCATCGCCAGTTCACCCACAGAGAAACATTTCTTTAACGTATCTGAAGAGGCAGTCCTCTACACCATCGCTGGAACTCTGGGCGACCGCATCTTCAGCATAGAAGGTACATAGAGGATTATGCCATTTCCCAGCCTGTTGTTGTGTTTACTGTAACTATATATAACATATAGTCTATGTGACAGTGGATGTACAGCGCCATGAAAAAGTATTTGCCCCCATCTTGATTGCTTGATTTTTGCATTTTGTCACTTAAAATGTTTCAGATTATTTCCTTTATTAAGAGGAAACGCTACCCAAACCTGCCTAGCCTTGTCTGAAAAAGTAATTACCCCCTGAACCTAATAAGTAGTTGTCCAACCCTTGGCAGCAAGAACAGCAATGAAGCTTTGTGATAACTGTCAATGACTCACTTAAATCCCTGTGGAGGAATTTTGGCCCCCTCTTCTTAGGAGCATTGTTTTATTTCAGGAATACTGGAGGCTTTTCAAGTCTGAACAGGCTGTTTAAGGTCATTCCAAAGCATCTCAATTTGATTTGGAGGTGGACTCACTGGTGTGTTTTGGATCATTGTCCTGTATAATCAGCGCTTGAACTTCAGACCACGACCTAAAGGCCAAATATTCTCTTTGGGATTTTCTCGTAGAGAGCAGAGTTCACGGCTCCATCAATTATGGCAAGTCGTCCAGGTCATAAAACAGCAAAGCAGTCCCAGGCCATCATACTGCCCCCAGCATGTTTGACTGTTGATATGATGTTCTTTTCATGAAATGCTGTTAGTTTTATGGCAGGTATGTGATTACCAAGATGTTTTTTGGCAAATGTGAGATGAGTCTTTGTGTTCTTTTTGGTCCTTTTCACCTTGGAACTGGATGCCATTTTTGCCCAGTTTCTTTCTTAATGTTAAATTGTGGACTCTGACCTAAACTGAGACAAGTGAGGCCTGCAGTTCTTTAGCTGTTATTCTGGGTTCTTTTATGACCTCCTGGGTGAATCATTGGTGGACTCTTGCTGTGTCCCAAGGTTTTAGCAAATGCTTTGCAACTCTGTCCAGTGACTTTGTTTCTTATCTGTTCTTTAGATTGTGACATGATGAGTTACCATTTGAGATCTTTTAGCCTAATAAACCTTTATTTTGTCAGACAGGTTCTGTTTAAGCAGTAATCAAAAAATCATTTTTCTTTGTGTGAAAATTTATTTGATAATGTGAAACATTTACATGTGAGAAATATGCAGAAAACGAAGAAATCAGGAAGGAAGCAAATTCACTGCACTGTAGATTAATTTCATGACATGTCTTTTCTAACTTAAGATCTTAACATGTGAGTTTTCATTATCTTTATGTTACCGTTTGTTATGTTTGGGTTTTGATTCTGGTGTACACATAATGCTTTGTTCCCACAAGGCACTGGAAAAGGGGCAGACAGCTTCAAAATGGAGATGTCCCAAGTTGGATTCAGTGCTCACTATTCCAGCAAACAGGTACCCACTCAGCCAAAAAATGAATCAGATTAAAAAGGGTAAAGGTTTGTCAGACATCTTTTTTCTTGCCTGCTAAGCTGTGGAAACATGTGCAAAACCACTTTAAGAATAGCTAGTTAAAGCGGTTAGTATTTGTATCTGATGGATCTGATCCGATTTATGTTATATGTGCATATTGGTCAGTCATGTAGTGGTGTAGTGTTTGTTGCCTAGATTTTGATCTTCTCTCTTTAAGGATGTATTGATGCTCGGAGCAGTGGGAGCCTATGCCTGGACCGGGACTGTCGTACATCAAACAGGGTCACAAGTACATGTTCTCCCTCTTTCAGCCTTTGAAGATTCACTGCAAGACAAAAACCATAGTTCACTACTGGGTAGGCATTTAATTCTTTATTTATTGGACCAAATCTATAATACAGTTTGACTTTGTTAGATAACTGTTTGCATAAAACACTACAGGGATAGGTGTAATGGATGGCTATTTTTTTAATACCAATACATTTACACTACAACTGCATGGCTTTGAAAGCCACATTGGAGGCCTATGAATTTATTACATATAAAGTTTTTATGTTTCACTCATTTCAGTCCAATCGTTGTACTTTTCAGGGTAGAGCCTTTGTTAAGCAGCTTAGCACAAACCTGAATCATTCAAGCATAAAAAGGCATTTAACTCAAGGGATGAACCAGTACATATAGCAGACAACTTAGCAAACACTGAATTTTAAATTCTATCGTTGCCCACTGTTGTTGCTCGCAGCGTATCACAAACAAACACATAATTTGTTCCAATTTCTTTAGTCAAATCCATTAAAGATGCCAAATATAGCACAGTTGGACATTAAATAATGAAATAATGGCAAAATAATACAATATTTTTGCAACAACTAGGTGATTTGCAAAGAGCTATTAGCCTTTGTAAATCCAAAATTTGATCTCGTGTTTACAACATCATAGACTGGCCCGGTATGAATTTGCTTTTTCAGTTGTATAAGAAAATGAACTGTGAGACAGTGTGTTAAGCGTGTGATGGCATCCCTAAGTGATAGCAATGAATATTTTAAAACAAACACCAAGATTCTCAGTTTTGCACTGTGGTTAAGTCGGTTTCCGCTCTGAGAAGTGGCAACCTGAGTCTGTGTCTGAGGCAGTGCAATATCTCTGCTGCAACAGCAACAAGAGACAGCTAACTCCTCCCTTCTCTCGACTTTCCTGCACCAAGTCTTCCTCAGGTTCTTGTCCAATGTTAAGGTGGCTTTAGCAGATCACGCTGCTTTGCAACAGCTGCAGGAGTCCAGCGCGTTGCTGAATGCAGATTATTGAACCAATCAGGCATTGGGTTGGAGAAATACTGTGCTGTGATAGGGTTGCACAATTAGGGTAGAGGTGGTGCCCTTTTTGTTTTGTTTTGGGGGTTTTGAGATCAGGTTATATTCAAAAACATGTCGGGGCAAAAAAGACACCTGGGCTGAGGTATGCCAAATTACACAAGAACTGGACCAGAAATGAGTGGCAACATGTCTTATAGAGTGATGATTTAAATATACAGTGGAGATGAGGAGAGGGGTACAACAGTGAGTGTCTACAGCTGTAGAAGAAGGTGGTGGTTCTGTCAAGATTTGGGGATGCAGTTCTGCCAATAGTTTTGGGACTCTCATCAAAATTGATGGCGTTGTGAACGCAGAAAAGATTTTGATCGAATAAGTCAAATAAGTCAGGCCAAAGTGCGCCTGACTAGAGGTCTGAACAGCCAGAATAACTGAGAGCACCATTGTTGTTGAATAAATGTAGAAGAGTAATTATTAGCAGGATTAATTGAGGACTTGAGTAAATCTATGTTATTGTTCTACATTCTGCCACTTACCAAGTAAGAATATGTAAAGAGTTTATCTGTCAGTTAGTGAATGTTCTCTTTATGTTGCTTTCCAGGTTACTCTGTCACCACAATGCGTGTTGGACCCAACGAGTACTTTGTGGCTGGTGCACCTCGTTCAAACCACTCTGGACAAGTTATCGTCTACACTGTCGATGCTCAGAAGCAATCTCATATCATAGACTCGCAAAGAGGAAAACAGGTACTGATCTGATTCAAGATGAGTGATTCATGTGACGTGAATCGTAAGAATCAGAGTTAACCGTTGTTAATTGGTTTCCCAGATTGGCTCATACTTTGGAAGCGTCTTGTGCTCTCTGGATGTAGACAAAGATGGGACAACAGACTTCCTGCTGGTTGGTGCGCCCATGTACATGAGTGAGCTAAAGAGAGAGCAAGGCAGAGTCTTCCTATTCTCTGTCACCAAGGTAAAACTAACCACTGACTACTATTTTAGTTCCATTTTGTGGTATGGATTTCCTGCACAACAGTGCAAAAGAGATTGATCGACATATGCAGCTTCTTTTATAGATTTGTTTTTAATTTATATGTTTAGCTTCATCAGCTGCATACAATCTCCATCTTATCTTCTGAAGGGCATACTGAACGAGAAGGGATTCCTTAAGGGTCCACCCCCAACCATGGATGCACGTTTTGGGATGGCCATCTCTGCTATTCCTGACCTGGACCTAGATGGTTTCAACGATGTTGTAGTTGGAGCACCGCTGGAAGAGAAAGAAAAAGGTGTTATTTACATCTACAATGGAAAGAGGGACATGTCAGGTGTAGACTTCTCACAGGTACAGTACATATTACTAACATTTTTAATAACAATACCTTTTTACATAACATATGTATGTGAACATAATGTTTTTTTTTTCTTTTCAGAGAATTCTTGGCTTCAGCCTGGATCATCAGCTGAAGTACTTTGGAAGGTCTCTAGATAGCTATAAAGATCTGAATGGTGATGAACTCCCTGATATCTCAGTGGGGGCCTATGGCAAGGTGGTGCAACTCTGGTGAGTTAAGCAAGTGCAACTCAGGGGAAATATTATGGTTTAATATTATGATTTTCTACACTGTGTTGCTTATATCAGTCCGTGTTTTTAGTCATTTCAAACTGAACTTTTTCTCAGGTCCCGTAAGGTGGCATCTGTGACAGTTAAAGCTTCTTTCAATCCTGATAAAATCAACATTTTCAACAAACCCTGCAACATTAATGGTCGCATGCATTCATGCTTTGACACCAAACTGTGTTTCACCGCTGCATTTAGACCTGCAACGCCTGCTGGAACTGTCGGTAAATATATAATATGTACACATGTGCACTCCTTTTTAAAGTAATAGGCTTGAAGGATTTTATACCAGACTAACATAGAGTTCAGACACTTATGCAGATGTTTATGACAGGGTTTTTTTGTTGTTTTTTTTTAAAACAAGCTTAGTCATAAATCATGATTTCAGATACAGAAAAATCAAATAACAAAGGCAGAAGTTGTAGGTATTTGGGGACTGGCTCAGTCTGAGTCAGCCTTGTTGTTTCTCTTTTCACTCTAATTTTTGGTAACTGGGTGGTGGCCCTATGCTTACATTAATCAAAAAGACAAGTGCTGTAAGTAACAGGTTTATCATCTGATTCTCAACAGGAAAGCAAATCAGTCCATTTCCAGAAAGTCTGATCAAGATAATCCAAACACAAAAGATTGACTGAAGGGACAAAATGTGCCACACATAGTTTTTGCTTTGTTTTTTCAGACATAACATACACTTTGACTCTGGATGCTGACTTGCTGTCTTCAAGAGTGACATCAAGAGGAATGTTTGTAAAAAATAATGAACGCCTTCTGAAAGATGTGAAACAAGTGCCATCCACAGGCCTGTGTCAAGATTACAAAGTTTATGTTCAGGTAGTGGATTGTGGATATATTACACTACATTTTTCCCCAGAATAGGTGTGAATTATTTCGAAAAAGATCCCTTAATTTGTTCATACACTTTGTATTCAACAGGAGACACCAGACTTTGACAACTCCCTCAGTCTGAAAGTAGAAATTGAACAAGCGGATCCAAATGCGAACCCTGTCCTTGACAAATTTTCTGAAAATGCTTATCAGTTCTTTGTAAGTATTTGACACGCTGCACATGTCCCTGATTCTAAGTTTATTATTATTATTATTTTCCCCCTCATGCTATGCCTACAGGAAACAAATCAAGTGACAGAAGACCTTATGACGAAGCTGTAAAGTTGTTTGTACGTCATTTTAAATAACATGTTTTACCTGTGAGATGATTACTGGCTGGTTTCAGTAAGTCATGCTATGCTGTTATTTCCCAGCAGCATGATTAAAGCTCACCCAACTTAGCAGACATGTAATCATTTCCGTTTATGATGTCTGTTCTGTTGGAAATGCGGTTTTAGAAAAATGCAATTTGCTGAATTTGCTGCCGTGTCGTTGTTTTAGATCCCCTTCACCAAAGACTGCGGCTCTGATGAGGTGTGCAACAGTGATCTAGTGCTGAGTGTGAAGACAGATGCAAAGATATCCGGGTAAGAAACACTGAGCTGGACAAGGTAAAATATGCCATGTGCAGGGATCGTGACACCATGTGCCGTGAATATTTTTGTTTTTTGAGTTTACGGGTAAAGATAGGACCAGTTTTGTTTTATGAATCTACCTGATGTGTAATGGCAGCCACAAGATTGTGTGTGGCTGTGTTTTGTCTTTTTGTTTTGTTTTTTTACTATTTGTGTGAGTGATAATTGTGAAAGGCCCTGAAAACAATACATCAATAAAACAAATTATATGTAATTGTGGGACCAAAATTTACAAACTGTGTATCAAGTTTTGTTCAGTAACATTTATAAACATTTGTAGTTCTTTTTCCAAGCAGAGACGTCTCCTCCTACTGGCAATTAGAAAAAGTTCAGGTTTAAGGTACTTTGCATTTGCTCTGCCTTTTAAAACAGGTGGCTACATCCTTCTTTATATTTGAAGCATTTTTTTTGCTATGATAATAATAAATCTTCAATAACTTATACAGCCCAACTAATTTATCAACAAGCCAGTGTTTGCAACCAGTATTAGCTATATGTTGATCTATTGGTATCAGCATTTATGAAGACTGATAAATGAAAATGATCAAATTAAATAGGCAGTGGGAGAAGCGTCCTGCAAACATGCTTTGAGTCTTGATGTTGCAAAGTTTTTCCATGATGGGAAAACTTCCCAGTGATAACACGTGTTTGTAATGCCACAAACTCTTAGCACAGTAATGAATAATTAGACATAACAAATGTTAGGCAAATCTGTTTATGCTTCATGAAAGAAAGGAAAGAAATACTGGCTAAAATGTCAGAATCTCAGATTTTTAAATCACCAAATATTGGTACTGGGCTTAAAGAAACGAGTTTATAATAGATTTTTTTCTTCCTGAAATGTTAATGCAAAAGTGGATATAAAACGAACGTGTTCATAAACCTAAGAACTATTTAATGTAATAATCTCTCTTCCAGTCCCTAAATCAGAGATGTCAAACTCATTTGTTATCAGGGGTCGCTTTGATTTTATGTGTGCTGAAAATATTCTTTCTGTCAGTGTGAAATAGCTTAACTGTGCATTTAATCTCTCAGATATCACAATATGGGAACCATACATCTATTTATTTTATATATATGTATAATAAAGAAATATTGCGTAGTTAAAGAAAAAAAAATCAGTCAGCACAACTCTTGGTTTAAATTGTAAGAAATAAATGTATAAAAAAAATTACAGAAAGCTGGTAGCTCATTGACCAGAGTGTCCTATAAAGTAGAAAAGTTTTGTTAATTCAAAGCAAATTAATTAATATTTTATGGTTTATGGTGGACACATTGTAAAAAAGCAGAAATGTATTTTTATTATTTTTTCATTACTGTGCTATGATGGCTGTGGAGGAGATCAATATACAAGCTTTAAAATGTATGAAATTACAGTTTCAAAATTTATGTGTTTATTCACATTTTCCACATTTTGTCCCGCTGGCCGATTGAAGTCTTTGACAGGCCAGTTCTGGCCCCCAGACTTTATGTTTGACACCCTTACCCTACATGTTATAGTCCAATAATATTGCAATACCAGCCAAAAAAAAGCACCTTTGTTTTTCTAACAGGGCTGAAATCTTGGCAAGTGTAAAGTAACTATGTGCACCATAGAAGAAAGAAATGCTTTTAACTCTTAACAAACGTTACAAATGTTTCTCTGTTTTACAAGTCTGCCTTCATTGCTTTATTGCACATATTAGAGCCCATAAAATTGCTGGATCAGACTCTGAAAAACATAAAATATTTTGACTTCTCTGTGTATTAACTCACATGAATGCGTAGGAAGGACTTTATAGACCGTACTGCAGCATTTCAATGTATTTGTGGTTTTGCAGCTAGTATTGGTTTCTCTTAATCTTAAGAAAGGCAACACAAAACTGTCTAAGGTGGTAATTGTGATTAGGTAAAAGAAATCACCCTTAATAGCAAGCAACTTTTAGGGAAATAAAGGGGTAAACAACTTTAAACTTTCCTTCTCATTCTGAAAAATACTCTTGCTGTTACATGAAGAAACATAATTTGATCTCTTGTGTTGCAGCTCAGCACCCAGTCTGGTAAGCCCTAACAGCCGAGAGCTGTCATTTGAAGTTGTTGTGAAGAACAAAAAGGAGAATGCATACAACACGCAACTCGTGATAACTTTCTCCAAAAATCTTTACTACTCCTCCATCTTTCCTCTGGTAAGCATGCCTAATAAAAACTACTTATGTTTACATGATGCTAATGTGAAAAACAACATGCTGTTTGAGTAAACCTTTTCAAAAGAATTTGTTTCTTATTTTCTCTAAAGTGTATGAACAGCAATAAATAAAAATAAAAAGCAGCAAAAAATGAATATTAAAGCAAGAAAAAAGCCAGTGGAATAAAGCCACAGTCCATAATGTTGTGTACTCTACTAAATCTATGCCCTTACAGACAGAGGATGTCAAATGCACATCACAAACAGAAAAAGTTATTTGCCATGTAGGATATCCAGTATTAAGAGAAAACCAAGAGGTAAGCACAAACCCCCATAAAGGAAAAAATAATAAATAACAAAATAAAATTGTAAACTTTCTCTAATCTTTTTGGATATACATGTTTTTGTTTGTGAAATATTTGGAAAAAATATTGTGTTATTTCATTACAGATAAAATTTCGCATAAATTTTGAATACAGTCTTGATCAGCTGGAAGATAAAGCCATTCTAAAATTTGTGGCCAAGAGGTACACTGAATTATAAAGAAACTCAGCTCCAGTAATCAGCTTTATTAAAATTATTAGTGATTAATAATGTTGTCTCTTTCTTTTAAAGTGACAGCAAAGAGGAGATAGATACAGACAATGAAGTGGACTTCTCCTTTCCTGTTCAGTATGATACTGGGATTAGTTTATCCAAGTGAGTTTTCCTTACCTTAATATTTCTTTTTCTCATTTAGTCTCAAAGGGTAAATCTGAAAGCTGATATTAATGTTAAAACATTCATTTCATGTACTTTTTATTCTAGGCACCCAAATATTAATTTCTTTGTGGCAGATGCAACCACTCCAGTGTTAACAGTGAACACCTACGATGACATTGGCCCAGAGTATAACTTTAAAGCGGAGGTGCAATAAATAAATCAGTCGCATAAAATATCATCAGAATTCTTACCTTTATTTTAACAAATGTATCGTCTGTAATGCAATTTATTTACAGGTTTCTACAAGTTACCTACCCGTGAGCCTTCTATATCTGACTATTAATCTGCCAATGACCAGTAAAGGTGGAAATCGGCTCCTCTACATCACCAGCGTGGAGGAACAAACAGTGAGTTCTCAGTTTCCAAAACCCTGGAACTTTCAAGAAGATTAAAAGCTGTTTATGTCATTATCTATTTATTTTTTAAAAAGTAATGCAGAATTAGACTGCCAAAAACTAAGTCCACTTGAGTACCGGTAGGTTGTAGAGCCACCTTCAACATCTTGAAGTAATCATTTATATCAACATAAGAGACTTTATCAGTCTCTCGTGTTGATGTGGAGGAATTTTGGCCGACTCTTCTTTACAGTGTTGCTTCATTTCATTGAGGCTTGCAGGCATTCAGTTATGCACAGCTCTCTTAAGATCCTGCCACATTACTTGACTTGTGTTGAGGTCTGGACTTCTTTTGGTTTTCAGCCATTCTGTTGGAATGGGAATCAATGTCCTGTTGCATGACCCAGTGTCAACCAAGCTTTTGCTGACAGATTCACATTAGACTCTGGAATACTTTGGTATACAAAAGAGTTCATCATCTTGTGGTTTCTCCATTTTTGTTTCTTTTTCATACAACATCTGCAACAAAATTGGCTCTTTCTGTTGCTCAGAAGTCAAATTTCTTTGTGAAACCAATGATGGCATTACTCAAGGTTGGCCAGCTTCCTCTTTCCCAGCCACAGATACTTGCAGATTTAATTTTTTCTTTGCAAAATTTCTCACCAATATCACTCAAATCAAGATCATATATGTCTGCAAGTCCTACAAGCTCATCTTTCGTACAATGATCCAGAAAACCTTCATGTGGTGCTGCAACAAATTCCTGTATCCCTTCCGTGATTCAGCTTAAGGCCCACATAAACACTAATAAAGACAAAAGTCAGTGTTGCTCCGGGTCACTTCAGGTCAATGCAACATGTCCCTTAAGTAAAGTAGAAGCACCCTCGTGTTGACCTACTCCAATAACCCTGGTCTTCATGCAGATTAGCTTTGTGCTATTTAAACACTCAACCTACTAAACCAGTCAAGCCTCCAACAAGCTAGTTACTCACAACTAACTGGTGCGGCAGTGGAGCCACACCAGTGCTCCACTGCTGGCAGATGAGACTTGCCACACACTCTGTCACAATGTTTGAAACGGACTCACGCGCAGACCAGGTATCCTTGGTAAAGAGAAAGTGCGTTTATTTACAGTGAGACACCAGTTGAGAATATATATACAGTGTGGCGGGGAAAAGGGTCCGGGGTGAAGCAGGGATTAATCCAATACACGTTCTCAGTGGGTTCCAAACACACACGCTCGCTCGGGTCCAGGGCAGATCTATATACACACAGAGAAAGAAGTCCAGGTTAGGGATAGTCGCAAACTCACAGATACAGATACAGGTTCAGGTTCAGGGGGCTTGACGCTGATGGCTCAACGATCCAGCAAAGGACGACACAGGTCCGCCGTCATAAATAGTGCTCCAAATCAGCTGGGATCGACTGCAGGTGTGACGGTGAGCACAGGTGCGTGGGCCAGGGGCGGGAGCCCGTAATGAGCACCGCCCCGGCAGAGGAGAGAGAGCGCAAAGGAAAAAAAAACAAACAAAACATGTTGCCAAACACAGAGTCAGCCAGCGAGGCACGGGGACCATGACACACACAGGCCGAAAGGATGGAAGTGCAGAGCGAGTGGTCGAAGCTTAGAAATGAAAGAGTGTGTACGTTGTTTTCTGTTATGAATGTTTGTGTTTCTATTGGTTACCAAAGTTTTACTCCCAAATTTGTTTTTAACTATCGGGCTGCGTACAATTTCTTCAACTTTTACTGGATTCAAGTGTTATATCCATACAATAAATGATAGAAGGCTTCTCCTCCTTCTGCAGGGAGGTTCAGTCAGCTGTCAACACAATCTAGTGAACCCTCTGAAGATCGGTGAGAACACTCAGACTGTGTCCTTCTCTGCGGAGAGCTTCAGAGGAATGGAGAAGCTGGTCAGTGAAATATTTATACAACTGTTGCTTTTAGCAGGAAGTTATGCACAATTCCAAATTTGCACATCTGCACATCTGCACAGAAATCTTTTGACCCATAATATGGAAGAAAATAGTTTGTATGCAAAAGATGATGGTTTTGATGCACTACTTCTATAGTTTCATATTTCCTACATATAACCTTACAGTACATGCAGATTCCACCTTAAATAATATCACATTGCTTTTTTTTTTTTTGCTAATATTGAGTGTTGTTTCCTGATGTTTTTTTTTAACTAACAGGACTGCAAGAGTGCAAACTGTGAATCTATAAAGTGCATCCTCAAAGACACTAAAGTTAAGAGCACCTACTTTGTGAACATTAAAACGAGGATCTGGAACAGCACTTTTATTTCGGTAAATATCTTCACATCGATTTTAGAAAGATGGTCTGCTTTTATTATCATTACGTTTCTTAAGTTAAGTTATATTAACACAATTCGTGTAATTTGTTTTATGTTAGGCCACCTATCAGACCGTTGAGCTGACCTCCAGTTTGGAAGTGAAGACCGACAAACCTGATCTGCTCATTATCACAAACAAACAGCTGACTGTAAGATTATATTTCAGTTTTTTACTTTGCTGCTTAAATCTGACTAACATGATGCTGTTTGCTTAAAAGAGCAGCTCAGTTACTCAGTTAGTGATGAGCATACTCAATTGTCCCATCCCATCATTTTCACAATTTTGTATGCAAAGAGCAGTGTAAAGCACACGAGTGCTCTTATGTAAGAATATTTTATTCATTTTTTTTTTGTTTATTTTGTTAATCATGCCATTTCTGGTTTTATTTTAAACTATTACGCCTGGATTTGATGGAGACAGACAAGGCAATGATGTCTCCTGTTCTCTTGTTCTCTAGCTTGGGTTGAGAGTCAGCAAACCTGGAGAGACGGCCGATGTTCCAGTTGGCGTCATAGCTGGCAGTGTCATAGCTGGACTGTTGCTGTTGGCTCTGGCTGTTGCGCTGCTGTGGAAGGTATGTTTTTGTTTGTTTGCTTGCTTTTTGTTAAGATGTAGAGGAACAACAGTAGGATATGTAAAACTTAGGATGATGTACATTTGTAAAATGAGCATTTCATCTTTGCTGCACCCTCCTGCCATGAACAGATATGGATGATTTTAAAGAAATCTGCAGCTTTAAGTTGACTGATTCCAAGAATTCCTCACCAATATGCTACATAGCACATGGATATAAGAAAGAAAACAGTTAAAACAGCTAACTGGTCTTTTAAAAATCTGTGGAAATTTTCTTTTGGTTCACTTTTTCTGTCACACTTTTCTTTCTAGTTTGGATTTTTCAAAAGAAAGTATCAGCAGCTTCAGATGGAAGATGCACAGCACAATGCGCAGGGCGATGAGGTGCTGTGAAGAGAAAACCCACAGCTTTCTCTTTCTTCTGGTACTTCTCATTAGTTCTTGTAAAGTGTGAATACACTGCAGCTCTGCCACTGGAAGCTAGGCATTTTACTGGAAACTGGAGCCTCAGTGTTTCTGGGATTTAATGCTTTGCACACTTTACAGAGAATTATTATCAGTCTTTACTCTTTGTGGAGTATTTGCACTGACTTTGAAATGTATAGGTTAAAAACTGTATTTTTTTTTTTGTTGCTAACATTGGCACCCTTTTGTACTGCAGTGATTTTGAAGCCTTTGCTAAAATCTTTGGTTTGTTTCCCCTTTTGAGTTTTACACTGTAAAAGCGTCACTTTTAAGCATTACTGTCTGTTTTGACGAATTTCAGTCATCACTCTTTCAATTAGAATACTTATGAATGTAGCAATTTTGTCAAAACATTTAACTTTTTAAAGAAGGCAGTAACTCTGTAGTACAAATTAGCTTGAGATCTACTGTCATCTCTGCCACTCAGGACTGTTTTTTGTAATAGGACTAGTGATATCAGGAGCTTATATGCAAAACAGATACAATACTTATCATGCAAAGTGAGTGAAATTTGTAATTACTGTGTTAGTACTGTATATACTATAGAATCAAATCATCGGGTTTCATATTTGCATTTATATATGGAAATGTTGTTGACAACATGGGTCAATGGGATATATATTTGTGTATTTGTATTGTTATTGATGATATTTGTAAAATCCCACCAATATCACAGTTATTCAGGTATGACGAGTTTGGTAGAAAATTGCTTAAGACTGACCATTTATACATAAGTGGCTATTAGTCTATTTATTTTGTCGGTGAATCAAAGAATGGTTTCCATATTTAATTTCAGATAACAAATGTATAGCCAGACCAGGGATGGTGCTGTTAAAAACTGGATGTCCTTTTTTCCCCAGCACACAGCATCAAAATCCCAAAGAATTAACAACAAAAAGCAAAGAAAGCAGAATATTTCATAATATTTCACACGCAGCCAACACCCATGTTTCCGATTTACAGAAAAGAATGAATGAGGAGCCAAACATGTACTGGCACTACTTTACCACAAGATGGCAGCATGTTACAAATGACGTGTTGGCACTGTTATAGTCTGGTTTATTTGTTTTTTCATTACTCAGTTGATGATTTGGATGCCCCACATTCTTATTGAACTGTATTTCACAATTAAGGAGTTATATCAGTTGTATTGCTTTTCTCCTATTTTGTCTTCCATCACCCTGCTCCTCTCCTCTCCTCTGCTCTCCCCTCCTCTGACCCTGCTGGGAACCCTGCTTGGAATTGCTCCAGTACAACTGAGTTTCCCCTCAAACTCAATTAATTCCCTCTCACATTTTTGACTGTCAGGTTCTCCCACCGTTAGGTTAGTCTCTCCCTTGACTGTTTAGGAATGTGTTTCTGAATGTTTTCCTTTGCAGCAAGTCAACGCCAGTACCCAGCAGAGTCTTTAGTGTACATTTTGTTGGATCTGACTCAATGGAATATGCTATTTGTCTCTAATAAGCAGCATATTTTTTGTGAGTTTAGGCTCGAGTCTCCTTGTTGGAGAGAATATATAGAATTTGATAAATGACTGAACTACTCTGTTTCACGATTACTCATGGGCTGCGGCGTTGTGAAACAACCTTTGGATTATGTCTATATGTGTACAGGGAGCAATGTGGAAAGAGTTGATGAAATGAGATACAGTGAAAGTGTTTGTATACCTTTTGTAAATTAATTTCTCTAGCGTCTTCCACAGGTGATTGGCGGTTCCAGCCAAATAAATGAGTTATATCATGAAGGAATGATTACTCACAGATTCCTGCAGCGTTCTTGTATATCAGAAGGTTGTAGCAAATGATTTAATAACTGTTGGTCTTTTTTGCACTTTGTAAACTCTTGAGCACTACCTGCATTTCAACTATAAACTCTTTTTTTCTCTTTTTAAACAATAGAAAACTTCATCTTTTCTGCACAAATGTTCAAGGTAGATTATAGATTTCTGTAGATGTTTGTAGATACAGACATGCAGTATTGGAGCCTAATCTTTTGGGATTTTACCACAAAAATGCCTGTTCAAATGAAAATGGATGCCCTCCATGATATCAGAAGTTCATGGAGCTAATCAGGAATTTATTATATTCTATGGCAGTGATTTAGAGTGGCAAAACATTCCAGTCAGTACTAATCATTTGCTTCATGGGCCTGTTTGAACCAAATTCAGCTCAGAGCCTGAGCCCTGCTTGTCCCTTTGCTTATGCCATTAATGGCTTCAGGACCAGAGCCAGCACTTTAAAGTTGATACAACAGGACAGACGAGGGCTTGCATGTTGAGAAGTGTTTTGGAAACTTCAGATCTTCAAAGACACTGACTCACAAATCCTTCACACCAGACACTGAATGATTTGTTGAACATAATTTAAGATCAAATGAATGTTTTTTTGATTTGTTGAAATGAAGAATTGTCTCACAATGAATTAAAAGTTCCCAAAAAAGTAATATATAATATATACATAACCTTTATTTGGCACATTTGTTCATTTTGTTATCAAAAGCCAATTTTTTGATCACCCACACAAGATTTTATTACCAGATACTTTAGTCTCTTGATAAAATCATAAATCATCTGTGGCATTTACGCATGATTCAGAAAAGTGTCCTTTAAACAGATTATACATATTTGATTATACGGACCTGAAGTAGTTTTCATTACTTAAAGATGTTTCAGAAAAGCTTGGCTGAAATGTTCAGTCTTTATCCAAATATACAAAAGTGCATAAAGCTCCAGTGATTACTCTGATAACAGTCAACACAAGCTATAAATCATTTTGATAACAATTTTCTGCAGAGGGGTTAAAATGAGATTAAAAATATACAAATATTTGCCACCAGAGGATCAAATAGCTGATAAGGACTGCAGAAAATTGTCAAAATATTTGTTCTAGTCTCATATTTGCTGTATCATATCCATTTTTGTTGACTGAAGGAAATGAAGACGATTGCAAGGTCTTTTATGGGGGTTTGTGTTAAAAACTTGTTTTGCACTGAAAATCAAGCAGTCAGAAAAAGCATGTTGTCTTATATGATGTGTGATTATCGGCTGCATTAGGACTGCTATCATGGAAACCCCCTTTTGAGAGTATCTTTTATTGTTTCTAATCCAAAAAAATGTAATAACATTAATATTGTTCATTGCTTATAACAGTAATGATCTGTCTGTAACAGGAGTGATCACATAAGTAACGGTTGACGTCTTTTTTTAAGAGAACCCCCCCCCCCCCACACACACACACACACACACACACACACACACACATCCTGGTCTATATTAAAATCTTACATAAATATAGATTTGATACCAGATATTAGTATCATGGAGATAATCTGTACAGTGAGTGGTATTTAACTGGATACAGACAAAGAGATCACAGTGTCTTCTACCTGACCGTCAGTTAATTAATTTCCTGGTGTCTGGTTCGCACAGCAGACACTTTGGAGAGCTGTAACCAGAATTCCGCTGAAGAGGTCGCGCAAGGACTTCTGAAGGAGTTCAGCGTCTGTGAGCGGAGAGCAGTGTGTGTGTGTGTGTGTGTGTGTGTGTGTGTGTGTGTGTGTGTGTGTGTGTGTGTGTTTCATTCAGTGAAACGCAACACCCTGCTTCTCTGTCTGAAGGCTCTTCGGAAACAGGTTTGATTATATTTAAAAGCTTGACCCGGGAGAGAAACCCAAACAACTGTCTGTTCTAACATTAGCAGTGCGGCTGCGGACTACTACGAATTCTATTATTGTCTGGGCTCGGATGTGTTCCAAAAGGCAACTCACATCAAAAAGATTTGCTCTTTTGTCTGCAGTTGGTGGAAAAAATATATATATATCAGTGACCACCAAGCAGTAACCTTAATTTGAAGGACTGATGGTATGCCTGGAAAGGCATGCTGGTAGTGGGCCTGTCTGTTCATTATTATTATTATTATTATTATTATTATTATTATTATTATTATTATTAAAGAGCACATGTCCACGCCATGTGTATAGAGGATGCAAAGCCCATGAGTGCTCTTTTCCCACGAGGAATCACGTGAAAGTGAATAAATGATGTGATAAAAGTATCAAACGGGTTCAACTTAAACTTCGGGAACAGTGTTGATTTCAAAACAACAACAACATTTTTATATCAGCTCATACTTTTTTCCATCTTGCGCTTTCTTTCTCTGCAGAGTGCCTGAGCTCCAAGTATGGTGTTTTCTTTCAAGTATTTTCATATCCTTTAATTATTGCGGCAAAGAGAAAGTTGCTAGTAACGATGTCACCTGATTGGGATTGAAAGAACTTTGGTAAGGAAAAAAAAAAATTTCCCCACCCCCATAGAAGAGGAGACCGCCCACCAGAGACAGTCAACCCGAGACCCCTTATAGATTTAAAGAGAGGCTGCATTCTCAGACTGACACTTATTCAACACTGCCACCTTAAGCAGATTACTTTTGCGCTGCCTGTGTCAAATACGTGGTTCACTTTGCCTCTCCATCATGTTTGGGATGCTGAAACACCACCTTCACCCGGGCATTTTTCTCTTGTTCTTATGGCTTTGTCACCTCATGGAACATCAAAAAGTTCAAGGTAAGCTCTCCTTATCAATTTCCTTTTATTCTCTTTCGCTTTTTTTTCTTTTTTAAAACGTGCACTGCTGTCAGTCACAGAACCCGCGGGGTGTCTTCCACTTGCTGCCACCGAGAAACTTTTCAAAGTTTCTTGATAAAAGTCTCTCTACATCAGGCAGTGATTGCGTAAAGCGTATAGAAAACAGGTGCCCTGTGGGACACTTCAAAGTGAGATTATATGGCAAGTTTTGCAGTCGTCACCATGCGCGCGAACTACAGCCGCCACGCCGTGTTGGTAACTGTCTTTCACAATACCTGAACATATTTTTGCAACTGTGTGAGCGTTTAGCATTCCGCGATGTTGTTGTCAATCCTCCAACAAACTTCAGAATATCCACTGTGAGCGTGTTATTTATACATTTCCCGCAAGTAGCCTTTCTGCACTGTGTGCAAAACCAGTTGCAGTTTTATACCTATGCAGGCTTTTGCACCCATCATTCATGGTTTCGGGGGACATATTTCAATTCAGTGTAAGAAACACACTATCTCATGAAGATTTAAAAAAATGTGTTTGTGTCTTTGTCGGTTTAAACATGCTGTTACTGTCTGTGGGAAGTAATATTTTTTGAAAAACTGTTATGTGTCACATTTTAATATCTCTGAAATAAACTTTACATTGCTTTTTTAATAAGTAAGTCATTGTCTGGTTGCTGTCTGGGATAACGTAGTGAGTGAGGCGTTGGAGACGGTGGAGTGTGTAGCCTTGTTACCTAAAAACCGTGGTTTTCTAAAGGAGAAAGATTGGCTGCTATTTAACGCTGTCTAGACGCTCCCGTTTCTGTCCAGTGATAGCAAGCAGACACTGGGAATAAAAGACAACCCCCCTCCGAAGATTCTTCTTACTTTTTTGGTTATGGCTGCATTGTAAGGGCTGTCAGTCACAGTTGGGATAGGCAAGTGTTAACAGTCTCGCAAAAAAAAAAAAAAAAAAAAAATCAGACAAAATACTGTCGGGAGGGCGAAAAGGGAGGGAGGGAGCGTCTCGGATAATACGGCTGCGTGTGTATATTGAGTCTGGGTCAGCGGGTTTTTAGACGTCCAACATGCGGCATTCGAGCTTTTTTGTTTTTTTGTCTACAGCTGGGAACTGTTGGTTGCAGCAGGGGAAAAACGGGAGGTGCCAGGTGCTCTACATGCCCGGGATGAGCAGGGAGGAGTGCTGTCGGAGTGGAAGACTGGGGACGTCCTGGACCGAGGAGGACGTCCCCAACAGCACGCTCTTTAGGTGGATGATCTTCAATGGCGGAGCTCCTAATTGCATACCTTGCAAAGGTGGAGGTGCACTCATTTCCCTTCGTTTTCTCACATTACATGTACTCACTCATTTTGGTTAATGAATTAAACTGGTGTTCTGGTTTGCGTAATTGTCCCATTACTTTACGCGCCAGAATACACACCAGGGGGAAGAAAAAAAATCCTCATTAGCATCACATAACACAGAGCTTTTGTTTTAGAAACCTGCGACAATGTTGACTGTGGGCCCGGAAAGAGGTGCAAGTTGAACCGAAGAAGCAAGCCGCGCTGCGTGTGCGCACCAGACTGCTCCAACATCACATGGAAAGGACCTGTCTGCGGCTCTGATGGAAAGACCTACAAAGACGAATGCGCACTGCTAAAAGCTAAATGCAAAGGTCATCCCGATCTGGACGTACAGTACCAGGGCAAATGCAAGAGTAAGTAAATGTAACTGTCACCACATTTCTGAAAGCTGAGCGAGCCAGAAAGAATCCGTCGCTTTCTTGTATTTCTTGCATTTCGTGTCATTTTCACACAACTCTCCCAATGTCTTTGTTTCGCCAGAAACGTGCCGTGACGTCTTGTGCCCCGGCAGCTCCACATGCGTCGTAGACCAGACCAACAACGCGTATTGTGTGACGTGTAATCGGATTTGCCCCGAGGTGACGTCGCCCGAGCAATACCTGTGTGGAAACGATGGGATCGTCTATGCCAGCGCGTGTCACCTGAGAAGAGCTACCTGTCTCCTCGGCAGGTCTATTGGAGTGGCATATGAGGGAAAATGCATCAGTAAGTCTGCAGCTACACGCATGAAAGCGTGAGACTTTACTCCCCGAGAGAGAGAGAGAGAGAGAGAGAGAGAGAGAGAGAGAGAGAGAGAGAGAGAGAGGTGCAGCAGTCACCGACTCTGAAAACTGTTTGAATGCATTTTCTTTCTGGCCAGCTCTGCAGTAATTCACTGCTCATTTTTGCCAACATTCCAGTGAGGAGGGGGTCTTAGAGAGAATGTGTGTTTGGTAGTTGCTTGTGTTTGCTCAAGAAATGATAGACATCTTATTATTTCCTGATGTTGGCAGCACTTTCCCATTTGGGAAAGAGGGAATGAGAGGGGGAGGGAGATGGAGGAAAACAGGGGAGTGCTGGGGGCCATGAAGACATGCTTCAAGTTTTGAGTCAGATTGATTCTTACACAGATAGTAGTCAATTTCAGTCTTGTAGTCTTTAAAAGGCTAATTAAAAACAAAGCTTTCTGTTCCACACCACGAGGCCTTATCCAGTAAAGCAGGATTTAGTTTTTATTCTCTCTAATTCTCTAAAAAAAACTAGGTAGTCATCTGATCCTGCTTGAAAAACATTCATGATAATCCATCTAATCAAAGATTTCCTCTCTCCTTATTTCCTTCTCTCTTCTCCCAGAGGCCAAGTCATGTGAGGATATCCAGTGCAGCGCGGGAAAGAAGTGTCTGTGGGATGCTCGGATGGGCCGAGGCCGTTGCTCATTGTGCGATGAGTCCTGTCCGGAGAGTAGGACAGATGAGGCGGTGTGTGCCAGCGACAACACCACATATCCCAGTGAATGTGCCATGAAGCAAGCTGCTTGCTCAATGGGGGTGCTGCTTGAAGTCAAACACTTAGGATCTTGCAACTGTAAGTAAATTACAAAAGCAAAATATAAAAAGAAAAGAAAGAAACAAAATCCTCCCCTCCTTCTCTGAGCAAAAGACAATATTCTATGTTGCTTTCCCAACAAAAACCTCCCGTGAAATTGCCCCCCACCTTCCACCTACCCTGATTTTCCCTGAGCTCCTACCCTGGCCACATCACCAACCACAGCTTAAGCAAGCAGAAAAGACTTGGGGAATGGAAGAACTTGCATGACATTGTCCTCGTTGCTGGCTTTTGTTCTCGTGTTTAATTTTTGTTTTGTTTTCACGTTTTCCCAATTCTGCAAATCCTGCTAACAGAAAGATGCGTGAAAAACTTATATCAGCAAACTGTTTGCAGTGGATCTATACTTTCTGAGAAAATAGGTGTGTCTATGGTCATGCTAGTGACCTGCGGGAGCAGGTTGCCTTAAATCCCATGCAGTATTTTTTCAGTCATTAATGGTTTAATGTCCAAATCTTTACAGCTTGTAAATTCCATGGTCACATTGTTAATTCCCTGGAAATGGTCTATTTTCTTTATTTTTTATTTTTTGTTTTTGGCTATAATCAATTTATTCAAAATGCACTGACTCTTGTGACATAAACCACACTGCCAACACGTCAGTTAAAAAACGAATATGTTTAAACAGACGTATGACGTGCATAAGGTGATTGTAACATTGGTACCATTGATAATAATGATGGATTTGTACACTACGATTCATGTAAACTGCCTGTCATAGACCAGTGTGAGCCATTTATAAACCCACAAGTCTCCAGACAAAATACTAAATTTAACAACAGCTTTGAGGTAGTTTCAAATTGACATTCCAAATTTCTATTTAGAAGGTTGTTTGTTTGTTTTTCCTAACTGGCTTAATATAATGTGATTAAGGTTTGCAATGAAGTCCAAGGGACCAACTTTATGATCACCTCATGGGCTAAAAGTCATAATTTACAGTGTGCAGATTGAGCATAAGCTTGTTGATCCCCGCTCCCTTACTTCCCATCCCATCATCAGAAAAAACGTTCATTAGCTAACTCATTCATACTGCTTCCAGTGACTGTGTCGTGTATCAAAAATCCTTTTGGATTAATGAGGGACTACCTGTGTTTTCATGTACCGTTGCCCTTGTGCTTGCTTGTGTGCTTTTTTATGTGTCCAATGTAAATCTCTTGTGTAAAAAGAAAAAGAATATACCTCAGAACTGTGCTAACGATCTCTGACCTGCTTGCTAAGGTCAGGCTGTGACACAGAGTCCTCCCTCCCTGTTCGTTTGAGCCAGACGCTAAAATATTAGTAATCAGAGAAAAGAAAGTATAGCGAGTCCAAGAACACAAAAGCACTTTTCTGTGTTATGTGTGTCTGCTTTCAGGAATCTGCTCAAAAGAGACCTGAGCCACTGGAACCATCATCCCCAGTGCCCCTAAACCCGCTTCCCATCCTCCCCTTAACCCACCTTGTGACCTTCCCCTAACCTCCAACTTGCCGATCCTTTCCATTGTCGCTCCTTTTTCTCATGTTGCAGCCCTGACTTGCTCGATTATGTAAATGGACATTGTATAATTAATTGGGGATGCCACAGCAACTGCTGCTGCCAAGTCACACAGACTCTTCCTTACACAAACATAATCATATACACAAAAGAAAGAAACAGAAAGGCAGCTGTGTGCCAGTGGCTTAATTGTGAGATTTATTTTTTTGACAGTGATATTCTGCGCTGTTGTGGTCCATATTCATACAACAGCTACCATATATTCTCCCATATAGCCATTACAGAAGACCAGGAGGAGGATGAGGAAGATGAGGACTCAGACTACATGGCCTATGTCCATTTATCTTCTATACTGGATGGATAGGCTCACATCACTAGGGGAACAGTCCTAGGGCAAGGAATCATGTCCATACTGTACATTACGTGTATGCTTATTTATTTTTTAAAGAAAAAGGAAGTATACATATAGTTCAGTCTGCTAGATGTTTATTTATACTTTTTGTGTTTTATAAATTATACATTTACATTGTCAGGCTATCACCTACCATGATATATTGTGTTACCACTCATTTCCCTTTTTTCTTGTTGTCCCTTTTACTTTCTTTTTTTATCATGAAGAAATATATTTGTCCAAAGAAAAGCAGTGTTATTTATTTTTCATGGTACCGTGTAAGTATAAGTCCTCTTCAAGCTGTAAATTGCATTCCCTGAGCTGTAAAAAATCTGCTTGTTTCTGTCAAATCTCTATCACAGATGTTTATGTCACACATACATAAATGCATGTTTAGGCTGTGTGTTTATTTATTGGGAAATATATCAATCATTTTATGTACAGAAGTGTGTCTGGTTTGTTTACAACTATAATTACTGACCAAAGGGATTCTCTCAATGGTTTTGCAAAAGAGCACTGTAAATGGTGCAACACAGCAGTGATGGAATAGAAAAGAAAAAAAAAAGAGCCATTTAGTTTTTTCTTTTCTTAGTTTTAAGTTTCCTTCAGTTTTAGCCCTTTAGGTTTGTTTCCACATGGAGACTGTAGACATAATTAAATATAGCTTTTATTTTGTCTCACTACATTAGAGGTAAGTTTGGGCGATACTTGATTACTTTGGAAACAATGTGCCATTAACATTTGTGAGCTGTCTTCTTGCCAATGTACTCCGTACTGCTCTCACAGAGCTACACTAGGACTAACATACTGCAATACTCTACACTATATCTGACTTCTTCACTTTGTTTCTTTTTATTTGGTTTTTGTTTCTCCTCAGAATGCATTTTTTTTTTGTTTTCAAACATCACAAGAGAAATACAAAATTCTGTTATGAATATATAGTTTTGTATTTTTTATGTAAATGTCATATGTACATACAAAGTTTGATGGTATTTGTACAGATATGAAGAGTGAATCAATAAAAGTTTTTTTTCCTTATACTTTTATCTGACTCTGGTGAATTATTTATTAGTGAAAAACATATGTCTAAATCTATTATAGCTTCAATGCAAGCGTTTACTTTAAAGAATAAAAGACTGGACATCAATCAGATCAAATTAAACCATACCTTTTATAGGCTTAGTCTATTTTGATGGCCATCACTTCACATCATTGTCATGAGATATTTTATTCATTTGGACTGGCTAAAACTTGAGCTATAAACAATTTCTAAACTTAAAAATGATTTGCTAAAAATGTTTATTCATACATATCAGTAAAACTACATTACCTTTACCCAGGGGATTTTATCTGCATTTCCTGTTACTGAATGTTCCAAAAACCACGTTGCGAATATACAAATGAATTTACATGGTGTACTACACAATATTGATATTGTGCAATACACAATGTAAAGTATATACACGTATTAAACATGTGTTTTAAGAAACAAATTGCTCCGTTTTTTAAGCTGTCATCAGACAAAGCATAAGAAAACGGGCAGAAAAAAGACAAACATATAAACTTCAGTGAGTAGACATGAAGCACAAGCAAATTGAAATTCTTCTCAGCGTGCGGGGTTTCCTTCTATTTACACCAAAATAATTGTTCTTTGTTATATAAGAGAGCACTGGCGTAAGTAGATGTCTGGGCGTCCCTTGGTGTGCTATGTGACACATCCAAAAATTCGGTTGGCAAAGTCCTTCGTGTACCAGCTGTCTCCGCCACCCGCGCGTACTGTTTGTTCCTTTGCGGTTACCGTACGTCATCGTTGACAACAATCATGGCGTCCTCAATGTCACTTCTCGGATTGGGACGTTTGTCTGCTTTTAATGCAGCTTCTAAAATGTTCTTGAATCCTATCAGGTAATTTCATATTAATTGTTTATCAGGTTTCTGTTCGCACTTGATACTCTGAGCTGAGTTTGTTTGAATTATTTAACTCCCAAGTCGACTACAGCACAGAAGTCGTGCGTCTGTTAGCTTGTCAGCGGCAAAGCACTTTAATGAAGATTTTTCTTTTTCTCTTTTCAAAATAGAGGTTTCGCACCTAATGTGGAAGACTTTATACACTAAACAACGTCAGCGCCTGCACGCTTTTATCTTGTAGTACACTGGGCTTGTAGATAATGTCATTGTCCTTAGAGCACTTGCTTGCCCAGCTAATTGGCTAATGCTAGGGAATCTAGTTAGAAATCAGTTTAAAAGCTAACACAATTAAATGGTGCTCACTGGTCTGCACAGCACGTGCTATATACCAGACCGAGACAACTTTATTAAATAAGTGACTCAGCCGACAGCTAAGCTTACAATCAGCTGTAGGGAGCCTGGAAGCTAACAATTAGCATGAAAGTAATTCACTGCTATTGATATAATACAGTGCTTCTCTCGCAGTAACAAATCTGCCAGTTATAGTTTGAGGTGTTCATGTAGCCACCAGACCCCAACGATACTAACACAAAGAAAAATTACCTGTGTTTGTGGAATGATTTTAAACAAACTGACCCCCGTGCTGCTCCACTATGTGTTTTTTGCCACTTTTTACCACACAGTTATTTGCCACAGTTAGTGGGTTTTGTGACACTTTAAAAGTGTACCTCCATATCATAAATACTTAAATACAACAATATTTTCCGCATTCATATTTCCGGTTAGTAAGGGCAGTTAAATACGATGGTCGCTAATTGATGGCTTGCCTGGCAGTCATCAGCATTTGTTTTTAACACAAGTTAACTACACGTCTTCTTCTAAAATCTTGAATGAGAAAAAGAGGAGGCTGAGCTGGAAGTGGCAGTTGAAGATGTTGACGATCTTTAAATTAAATCCCTCTTTAGCTGAAAGAAGAAGAATATAGACTTTCAGTTGTTCATCACATTTTTTTAACATTTAGTCAGAGCAGAATTGATGTTGCACAACTGATTAAAAATTCATCATTGTCATTGATAAATGCCATTGGATTTTTCCATCATCAGAAATGATTCTGTAAGCTGTTACAACAGTTGACAGTTGTATTCACAGTTACTGTCTCCTTTGGGAGTTTTTAAATAGAGAAATAATACGATGCATGCTTTTACAACTTTTATTATTCACACAATAGCATTATGTGCAGTGCATTAGCTTAGGTTATTAATAGATACCAGATTAGAATATGTAGTGTAACCATGTTGAAAATGAAATAAGAAACTTATTTTGTTTTATAGAGTCTGGAAAGATGGAGATGATAAGAAATCATTGACTTGCACAGTATTTTGTTGGCAAAATCTGAAGTAATCTAAAAGCCAGATCAGTGATTGGACAAATCACAGTATTTCCTCAGCCATGTTGATGAGGAAGCATCCTATTACCCCAAGAAACTGACAGGGATAACAGTTAAATGAAAGCCAAAGGGTGAAAAGGAAAAAGCAAATGTATACCCAGTCATCTATGCTGTGTTTTTCAGTCATTGATGGGTTTTGCTACTTTTGTCTCCCCTGCTCTCAGGTTTACCATGATTGTGTGGTTTGTTTGTTGTTGTTTTTTGTTTTTTGTTGTTGTTGTTTAAATGTGTGATTTCTGTGTGTGGGAAGGGAAATGGTTTTACACACAGAGCTGAGCACACAGTTAAACAGATTCAGAGGTGAAGTGGGTGGATGAGGCAAAAAAGAAAGGGAAAAAACTGCCTTTTACCATGCATTAAAAAGTGTTAAATATTTAAAATCTTAAATCTAAAACAATGGGAGAACTACTCTGTTTCATTCTTAAGCCAGTTTTGGGTTTTATTTACAGACACATGATATACATTTTTATATAAATGGTCAGAAATCAAAGGAAAGTGCACAGATTTTGGTTAAATAAGGTATAAGAATCATTGCTTTATCTGTATGTTGTCATCGCGAATACTCCAATGTGTAGTTACTCCCCAAAGCTCCTTCAATGCCAGGAAAAATGCAGAGTAGGACTTTATTCATGTGATTAAGCTGTGCAATGATTACACCTGAAACTATATTTGTCTCTTTTTTAAAAAAAATCAGTTTTTATTGAAAAAATCAGACCTGAGACTGTAGTGAAATCTTAACATTCATTTGAAATAAATACAAAATTATGAATATATGGAACGTGCCATTCTGTGATGGCACGTTGCCGTTTTGTGATGGGGCACGGCTGCACTTTGACAAAGAGCTTCACAGTCCTCGCCTGACAGTTGACCACAGCCAACATTAAGCACGTCCTGTCATTAGGATGAGAGCGAGAGTCTGCCAGAGATTCACCAGACAGAACTAATAAGTGGCGGGGGGGATTCCCTCCTTGTCGCTTCCTTTTCACTGTACCCCCATCCCACCGCCTCCTCCAAGATCGTCAGCATTTCCAGAGCTTAACTTGTTTGTGTAATTTCTTTGTCACTTGTGTACTTTTGGTGCTTTGTGCTTAGCTTGTAATCACAATTTAATTTTTTTCCCAGGTCTACAAGCACATCAACACTGAGACTGGCAGAGAAACCAGGACAAGACACACAGCTTATTACAGTTGATGAGAAATTGGTAAGAATTCATCCCTGCTCAATCTGAGTTGTACATTGGTGTTTGTCTGATCTTCTGTCTTCCAATTACTCTGCTGGGAAAAAAAAAAAAATGTTAAAAAATTTTGTCATCTGCTGCCAAACTGAACTTGTCCTAGACAGTAGGCTTTTGTAACAATATGACAGTGATGACGAATATCATCATTTGTAGTTCTGTTCACAGCTCTGATTATTCCTATCCTCACAGTCCTCCTAGGTTTAAATGCCAGTTCATGAAAGAAGTGACTACAACTATTTGAATGGCTGAGGAAATGGAATTTTTTCTAACAGGAGAAGTGGAGTAATATTCACGCACTGTAATGCAGTTATCTTCACTCAGTCCATTTACAATGTATAGTTTGGGGGGGGGGGGGGGGTTACATTATGAATGCCCCAATGATATAAATGTGGATACAGTAAATCATAAAAATACCTCACAGAATAGTGCAAAATTATTTTGTTAATGATAACAAAAACTATAGTCTCGGGTATTGTACAACAATATTGCCATAAAGTATGGTATGGCAATAAAGTATTGCCATACCATGTGCAGTATGTGTTTTATGTCAGCTTCCCTGCCAGTACCTCCCTGCTTGAACATTTTCCTGGGTCAGTAGTGACTGATTACTGTGATCATTAACAGTTACACATGATTTCTTTTGCTCTTTCTGAAGTTTCACAGATTCATCACTTGTTTGAGGGCTCTTTGTTTGGCATCAGCAGTTAACAGATGCTTTGCATGATAGTTTTATTGCCTCTCGTGACAGAAATATTTCATAATGCTTGGTTTGTGCTACTCTTTCAATGCAAATTTAGAACAGACAGGCCCGAGTCAGCCTGTTCTGTTGGTAGCATATGCCCAACAAAATGATTTTGTCTAGACTTGTCGGCTTCATCTACTCTGCCTTCATTCAGTAAAGTACGCAGCTGCATTAGGATAGCTCCTAATGCAGAATTTTCTAAATCGATGCAGCAGAACGGTAAATGTTGTTTTCTCTGTCATACATTGACCTGCAAAGTAGGCAGTGTTATGTGCCTGTAGTGCCCAATGCTGGTTTGGGACATTTGCTGAAGTCGCTGCAAACAGTTTATCAGGACTTTTCACAGCGCTTTCTGTAACCACAAAAAGCTTCATGGAGTGGTATTATCCAAATTAGAATTTGATGTTTACACATGCACACACAAAACCAGGTTACGAGTGAAGGAAGTAATGTGTAGAAACAGTTTAGCAGCACATCTGTGTTGCAACCTCTTTGAATTTGGATTGTTAGTCAGGCAAATTAAGAAAATTTATCAGGGTTAACTTGGGCAAATGGTGAAGTCTGTTTTTGTTTTTTGTTTGTTTGGGGTTTTTTTGTAGTTTTTAAGAGCGATGAAAATTGATTTCTGGGTCCACATATACACAAGGGCAAGAAAATGTCATCTGACATTTAGGATTTCTCAAATCTCTTATCATTTCTGTCTACAGTTTCTGGCCTAGTTTCTGACTTGCGTAATCTCTATGAAAGCAATTTCAGAAAGCCGACTTTCAATGTGATTACTTAAAGATGCTGAAAGATTAAATCCCTATGAAGCCCTGTTCTTCTTTTTTCTTCTTTTACATGGTGTCTATGACTGGTCTGTTTTGGACGCACACTGTTGCTCCAAAAGAACTGTTCCGTTTAAATCAAGCCCCAGTCAGAGAGAAGCTAGTTGACCAGGCAACAGTTACTTTACTGAATTACTTTTTCTAGGATGTGGTATAGCTCTGTTTCGCTTTAGTCTTTTTTTTTTTTTTTTTTAGCATTAAGTGCTGAACTATAGTCTAAATAGTGATAACCAAGCATTTGAAGTGGTTAACAACGCACCAACTGTACAAAACAAAGACTGATCTTTGACATTACTGCTTTGTCATAGAAAGTTGAATTAGAAGGTTACGGAGAAAGAGGGAGTTTGGGGAGAATGTGGGAGTCTGTTGTGGACTTGTTTTGGGGCGGGGGAGCAGTATGGGCAGCGTCAGTGTGCTTTTGTCCCAGACCAAAGCTGGCCATACTGGCAGACAAACCTTTGGCTGGGCGGAGTGTCTGTCTCTGTCCTCTCAGTAGGGGCCACAGAGAGGCACAGCAGAGGAGAGGAAAAAAGGGCCTCTAAAAAATGTGTGTGTGTGTGTGTTGGGGGGGTGAAAGAAAAGAAACTAGCATGGAAAAAAGTTTGTGAGACACCCTGAGACTCACGAAAAAGACAGTGGCCACTTCAGTGTTGTTGGCCACAGAGGTTCCTTTGTAGCATGCTGTTACTGGCGACGAGGGGAAGTACTCTAATGTTCACCCAGACAGGCCGAAAAGAGAGGCCCTCAGCTGTTTACAGTACAGTGGCCTCCGTCTCACGTGGTAGAGGGCATTGAGAGCACTCTCCCTTTTGGGCATTCAGCATATGTCAGCACGCTAGTCATTCATCAGGCTGTCAATAAGTGTGAATTGCTTTCTGGTTTGACCAATCAAAGAAAGATCTCGATCCACTGAGAGGTTATTCAGGGTTTGCACGCCGTCTCTCTCGACCAGCCTGAGGAGAAAGTGGAGTGCTGCTCGTTGCGTAGTGAACATTTCTGAATAACCTCTTTCAGATGATATTGCATTTTGGCCTGGGCAAATGATATTTTGAATTCACTCCAAAAACTCTGCATGAACATTTGTCTGATACTCATTATCTTGTCCTTAGTTCTCGTGTGTCCAGAAAATGCAGACTTTACAAGAACATAGATCTCTACATTGTGTTTGGCCATCTCCATTACAGACGAATTTAGAATCTCCTGCTGTGTCAAAAATCGGGGAAAAGGACATTTAAAGTAATTTGGACTGCAGACAGAAAAAAGTTTTAAGTACTGATTAGTCACAGAAAGTTTTTATACTGACAGGGATAAGTCCAACTGCTTTTCTGAAACTGCCTTTCTAAGTGTCATTCACTAAAATTGCGTGTTTTTTGTTTTCAAGTTAAGAGTAATTGTAAAAAAAAAAAAAAAAGAAACAAAAAGTATGACGATCTGCTTCTGTTGTTCATCTTATATGACAATAAGTAAAGTAGCTGGGTTTTAAACTGCTGACCAAGCAGAACAAACAATTTAATAATGCCATGTGTAAGGCTTTTGAAGAGTAAAAGATGAACTGATTAAAACTGTTTGAGAATCTGGCTGTTTCCTGGCTGAAATTGGGCCTTTGGCATACATGGAGGTAAGCATGGTCAGTGTGTATATAGTTAGGGCTACTTGATTTAGGCAAAAAAAAAAAAAACACCTATTACGGTCATTCACATTTTAGACTTGAGAAAACACAAAATCAAAAGATTTATTGAGTATAAAAAAGTGAATTTTCTTTTACACTAGATGTATGGGGGGGGGGGGGGGGGGGGAGAATCAAGCAAAGGCATCATCTTGAAACAGTATTTGCGTTTTCGTTTTCTTCTTTCTTTTTTTTACTTGAATAGTAATTGAAAGCTAAATTTGTAATTGAAATAGCATTTTGATATGTTACAGAGCCTTACTTACAGTAAAGTCGTTGCAGAGGAGATGATTTTGATTTTAGGGTTGACTGTAAACTTCTTTAGGAGGTGCCAAAAATTGGTAGGTTTTGTAGGATTTGAGTGTTTTCACCTTTTTCCCCACATTTAAAGCTCTAAGTTTGACTTTTATGAGCAAAATTTCTGGGCCATTGGCTGATTTTCAGAAATGATGCCAAAGAAAAGGACGTGCGTGATGGTCCACCAGTGCCCGTAGCTGTTCCCCGGCGTGCCCATGCCGACCTGCTTTTGTTTATAATTACTGTTTGATTAAGCATGCTGGGCAGCTCCCAGTGTCCGACTGGCTGGCCAGTGATACACAGCTTTACACGGAATGTCTACAACCGCAGTCAATTAGAGTCAGGTCTTTTTGCTTTACTCTCTGGTCCTTTGCACAAACAACTGTGGTTATAACCATAACAGCTGCTTCAATATGCAATACAATATCTCTCACTAACGCTTGAGTCTTGCAAACAGAACGTTTACTTCTCCTTCAGCTGTGGCCAAACGCGCTCTCTCTGTCCACATAAAGACAACACCATAATCTTAAAGCGCTTGTGAAGCCTTGTTATAGAGTTCTCTAAAGGCACTAGGGTTTTATTAGCCAGAGAAGGACAGTTATTAGACCGTGGGGAATTGAGTGAAAAGGCGGAATGACGACGGCAAGAGGAGAGTGTAGGTATGTTCACTCGATGCTTGGCATGTTTACGTTTGATAAGTTTTTGATTCATTTATTTATTTATTTATTTATTTATATAATTTAGAGAACAGCATTTGCTTGGCAAGCTGTGACATCACATCTGGCTAAAAGATGTGGGGTTCTATTGTGGTAAGATAGATGAGTCTAAAAGCCTGTTGTCGGTTGTTTTTAAAGACAGAAATTGAAATCAGATTGAACGATCTTGTGGTTGAAACGTTAGAATTTATTTTCGCTGTCGGACTTCCTGATACAAAATAATTGTTTTGCAAGTGTCAAAATCCCTTCAATTACCACCACAATTCCCCCCCTTACCACACACACACACACTTGGGAAATGGGGGGGAAACAAAAAACTAAAACCCACAAAAACTGCCATTCTAGCTATGAGGACATTGAGCACCACCACTTTAAGTCTGCAGTACAGGCGTGAATATCCTCTGTCGAGCATCAGAGGCAGAGTGACCTACAGTGGAGCAGACCACATTCACCACCCCATCAACCCGCTTTTCCCTCCCTTCCCTCCTCTTCCAGCCTTCCTCCTTCCTTTGCACATAGACAATTTAAGTATCTGTTTTGTCTGCTTGCCCTCTTACATGGCGCACTTGTGCGAAAAAAAATCTCTGCTCAAGTTTGAAGTAGTGGCTGAGAGGATGTTGGTCTTTGATGAATGCCAGACAAGAGGTTTTATTATGTATCATCAACTAAATAGTATTTCATTCATTAGCACTCTCTTCCATAGACTAACTCTCTGAAGAGGACTCCTCAGCTGGGGAGTTTTAGGAAGTGTCCAACTGCTAAGTGTTGTGTTTGCAGATTGGATGAAAAAGGATTGCTACTTCTGTTTGACAACACTTCAATTTATTCATTACTTGTAAGCTACCAGCTCTTTTTGTAATTTTGCAAGCTGCTTTTGGTATTCATAAAATGTGAGATGCCAGACGATTAACCCCCACCCCCAGAGTCAGAGCCTTAACATGCTCTAGGAAATAAAGCTTAAATAGTGTTGCTCTGTCTTATAACTTTAAGTAATTGTTTTTTCCTCACAAACTTGTACTCCACTAAGATTTTGAAACTTAAAAAGATACTCACAACTCACAGTAAGATTAAATTGAAACGGGGCAAGTCTTTGCTTGACGCATTTTCATAGTTTGGGTTTATTTATAAATTGTTTTATTATAAAATGACATTTTAGATGCTCAGACAAACAAGTGTGTCTGCATCCAAAATATTCAAAAATGACCCCTCCTCTCTCCTCTCTTTACCAGTATGTGTAATGTGAAATACAAGATGACTTTCATATACCAGCTGCTTCTTGTTCTCCAATGTTGAACCACTCCCACACATGAGCAAGCAGCATAATATTTGTTTCTATTAGAGATGCCCCCAGTGTCCAGTCAGTAATTGGCACACTTTTTCCACTTCAAAGACGTCTGAAGGTGGGAACCGGCCGAGGCTGATGAGTGAGGCTTTTGGTCTGGGTGTGGGCTGGACAGTGGGGCGTTAGGGGCGATGTGTTTGGGCTTTCGGCACATGCTGACTCAACATGATTCAGCTTTGGTGACCTTTTGACCCCTCTGGGTGCCAAGTTATAGATTTGGCATACAGGTATACATCCTATGATGAGCTTATTTGTGTGGTGGCAGCCCTGGTGTCTATAAAAATGTGACGGTGACGCTAGAAATGTTCTGCCAGAGCTAGTCATCCTTTGTTTGCTTGTTTGTCTGTTTGCTTGGTCACTGTACTAACTGGAAAACACACTGTGTACTTCAGCTGAGAATTGGAAACCTTAACAAGTCTAAAAAAACAGCACGCCAGTAGTAATGTTTAGGTAATGTGAGCAGGGCTGTTTAGGGGAACAGACATTAACCAGTTAACCACAACATTAAGACGAGGACAGGTGAAGTGAATAACAGCGATTATCTCATTGCACTGCAATGTTCTGCTGGGGAAACTTTGGTCCTGGCATTCTTGTGGTTCCATCCTAGATGCATTAAACATGACAAAAAGCCCAAAGTGCTGACCTGTCCTCCAAACTTCCCAAACTTGCCAGTACGGTTGAGGAGCCACAGGGTAGTGACCAGAGAGCACAGAGTGTAAAAGCTCAACACTATCAAACTTGATCATTTGATACCAGCAGCTCCACGTTATTGTTGGCAGTTAATTTTGGAAATGCTGAGTATGTTGAATGCTCATTTATGGATGATTCATAAGCCAGTGTCCAATGTTAACAAAGACCTGACTGAAATTGATTGAAAAAGGAACCAATGTCTAAAGGAAAACGTATAAAGACTTCAGAAAGCCTGGACAACTTTTGCTCAGGATTACTTTGAAAAATGAGTCCTTGGAAGATAAAATTGAAAGAAGAGTACTGTATGTGCCAGCAGAAGAGTGCCAGATAATGTTTATATATGAGCTGAACAGGTAAAAAAGTATCATGGCTCATGCAAAACAACCCAGCTACAACTGCAGCCTTGTGGGGGTCACGTAAGGCTACTGGCCTTATTGTACTCTGGCTGAAACCCTGAAATCAATAATCTGTATCCATCCTGTTCTCCACGTTTTCTCACCTATCTGGTTTATTGGAGAGCTGATCATTCTCATAACTGATAACCAAGTCGTCCTGGATCATTGTAAGAACAGATGTGGCATTCCTTTATTTTATGTTTAAATAAATATTTTTTTTTAGTAACCAGTGGGAGTATCCAGTGATTAAGTGAAAAGACAGGGGCAATTAGTTCACTGAGTGATTAAACAGAAGGTCTTTATATGCACCTGTTTTTAATTCTTTGCCAAACCTGGGTACTCTGCAGCATAAAGAGCTAGTCTGTGTTCCAAGCAGTAGATATTTTCATCAAAATGGAATTAGATGAATAAAATAAATCATACAATTTATGATTTATATTGCTTTACTTTGACATTTTCTCAAACATTCTTCACAAACTGATTTCAATATTCTTTCTCTCTTTTTTTTTTTTATAAAATCTTTTTGGCAACCACTTTTTAGGGTAAAATACATTTGATCTCTTTCATTACCTTTTCAGAAATGCAATGTATACCACAAAAATCCTTAAACCTTTATTGTGTTTGGATTAGATCTGCAGATAATATCAGGAATAATATGAAAAACACATTTTATATCACAGAGCAGGCAAAGGTGGGTTTTATATCCCTTTGTATAAACTGTGGGAAATGAACTGCAGGAAATGTAGACATTCACCTGCAAATCATCTGAAGTTGACAAGATCGGTTAAACAATATGGGAAGAGTGGAGGCTGGAAGAACACTTGGAGAAACAGACATCCACACCCGGCATCTTGACTTCTTCAGCAATTAAAATAGGCTGTAGTCTTTGTCTTCATTGGCGACTGGTTTCTATCTTTGAAAAAATAACTGAGTCGGATTGAAGATGGCTTTGAGAATAGAGCTGTCATCTCAGCGTGCCAGCTTTAAAGACTTTGATGCAGATATACCAGTCGTTGCAAGTCAGTTTACGCAAAGAAACATCTTTGACTGGTGTACGAGCTTCTTGAATATAGATATTATTGCATAAACATACATCCCTGTATATTAGTTTTGAAGGTGAACTCTGTATTTCTTGAAGCTAAAATAAAAGAACTAACACCATAATAATTCTCCAAAGTTTTTACGTACTGCTTCTATAAATTATGCACTACTATGCAGGCTGCTGATATATGATAAACCTTCAAACTCAAGTATCTGTTGTCCAAACTGGACTTCCAGGTGCACATTTGGTTCTGGTTCATCTCCTTCAAACATGAACTGATCATCAATGACCAAAGAAGGAGCTGAAAATAAATGGAAATTAGACCAGTAGATTCCTATGTCAGGAAGATGGACTTTGCAACTCTTTGTATTAAAATATTCAATATTTTGATCACAAGCAACACTGTAGGTTATTTACAACAGGTAAGCCACTTTTGTATTATGACAGTTGAAAGAAATAAGACCCCACTGATATATTTTCAGAAATCTGTCTGGTCTGTTAATCACCTGTCTAGACAACAGTTTATCTAAACCATGTCAGTCTTGATTGGACCCGAATGAGTAAAGAATCAGGTTTGAGGTTGTTTGAAGGAGTGCTTTTCATATTTTGGGTCAAAGTTGTTCTGCTATCTGCATTTCCTTCTGAGCAACAGCTGTCTGCTCCCCACAGTGTGTGAGTGTTGGGAAAGCCACAAATACAAAAGTGTGTTCATCTATATTTTTTGATTGATAGTTATTCATTCCCAAGTCTCACACATCTTAAATGTCAACCATCACAACTAATGGCCAAACCTGTACCCTAACCTAAACCTAGTTGTGACTTTAACCCGAAAGCCAAGACTTCACCCTCAAACAGGCCTTTAAAAGGAGGTGGGCCAGCCAGAAATGTTGTCACTTTGATCTAAAACTCAAACTGATTTCCACAAAGACAGATGGACATTTATTTATGTGTTATGTTTGGTTTCCTGTGCTATATGACTTCATTCTCTCATGTTGTTTGGATGAGCAGTTCCCAAGACTGAACAGACAGGCACGCACACATTTAGCGAATGTATCCTTAAAGGTGGCCTCGTTTCAAGAGCTGAATGATTGCCTGCATGTGTTCGAGTGGACATCAGTGAAGTGCAGCTACATAAATAACCTGGGTTATACTTTATTTGAATGGATGCTGCATTAATTAATAAAAACAGTACATTTCACAAATGTTTAATTTGGAGGTATTTGGGCATCCAGCTTCCCTCTATAAAACTATTCTTTATCTATTTCTTTCTTTGGTATCTCACCGCTTCCTACAGTTTTTCCACCAGACTTAAGCAGACTGAGATTTCTGTCTTGTTTACACCAAAAATTTCCATCCCAGTTCTCTGTTGGAGAATTAGGGGTACTAGCTTTCAGCATTCTGGTGGGCCCAGTGGCCCCACAGCGACAAGCCCCTGTGCTCTTTATTTGGCACGTAGCCTGGAGGTGTCAGAAATATCGACACGCTTTCACGTGACGGAGATTTTGCCAGCCATTACCCCCCCTCTTTGTTAAGCCCTGCATTCTGTCTGCCCAGCCAGGTATTGTAGGGTCCCGTTAAGGCCCTGTGAATAGTGTCAAACTTGATAGTTCTCATTTCGCTTCCTGTACATGGCAGAAGAAAAAGTGCCCACCGTGTGGGTTTTCCTTTTGTGACGGTCCTCTCTAGTCTTCCTGGGAACACACTGCATTCCAGCCACAATCGTTCCTTTTGTGAATCTGGGTATTGTGGGTGAGCTTGTTATGCCGATAACCCTCCAAGCTTTCAGGGTAATGCATGCAAATATCAGAAGTCTAGACTTGTATTTTTGCAAACAATGCCAAATAAGCAAGCAGAGGCTTTTCAGTGATTTAGAAGAGCGTTTGTTTTGACACATTCTCCCTTTTTGTGCTCATCCACACCCAACCTTGGGTTGTGCTGCATCTGGAGAAATTATTGCAACAGTTTACCATACATGTCACGTATTTTTCACAATAATAGTTACATGTAACTATAGTGTGGCCTGCTGATCCCAAGAGTGTAATTTCTAATGTGTCTCATAGAGGGACGTAATGGGTTCAATCGCCTAGAACAGACCAGAAATTCCACGTTTTATAAAACTCTGCAAGTTTTTCTTAATGCTCGCTTTTAGAATAGAGAAAGCTTTGGAGCATAGCCTTTTGGAAATAAAAAGTTACAACTTGCAGGCATTTTAAAGCATTTTTGATCACCTGCTGGAAAAAAAAAGGAGAAACCCTTCATCTTATTTTCTTGCTGTTTAACACTGTCTTGTGTGTTATTGTGTCATGAACCATTACCCCCTCTGGGTGAAGAGAACATGTTTTCTTCCTCTTTGTGACAAGAAGGAATTGTTCGGGTTAAGTAGATAGGGCAGCCGGAAATAATTACCAAGCACTTGTGACGGTTTTTTTCCTCCCCCCTTTTGTTCGTCTTTTCCCTTTCATTTTAATGATCTTTTCAATGTTCAGATCTTGTTTATGATTGCATGGCAAAAGATGTTTCACTGAAACAAGCAGTAGTTTAGCAGTTGGACCTGTAATTTACTAGGCTTAAATACCGTTGGAAGCTCCTTTGCCAAGAGGAAGACGGGCTTTTGTGTGGAGTTCATGCAAAATGACCCCTTTCTACAAATCAACTGGCAGATGACAGACAATGATGAAAATTTGATTCTTTGAAGTTGTAATGGCCATTGAAATGTGTAAAATTCTTGTATTGAAAGGAAAGCTCCCTGGAAAGCCCTCAGTCTTGGGTGGCTGCTGCCTGCGTGCTGGGAGGTTCGTCTGTGTTTTGTCGCCGACTTCCCATTGCTTGTTTGCTAATTCCCTGAAGAATTGGACCAGATCTTTGATAGGAGCTCCAAGGGGCTCCAGTTGCTCAGGAATATGCATTCAGTGCACCCACAGACCCTTCCTCATCCAATTGTCGTGTTGTCCTACTTCATGAAGGTCTGCAACTAATTGAGGATTAGGAATTAATTTCAGAGATGGCCATTATATTTCTTCTTTTATATTTTACATTTTTTTGTTCTCTAACTTCACGATTGACCTTTTCACAAAGTGTGCGTCCGCCCAATAACCAGTACCACTGCAGACAAAGTCCAGACCTACACAGCAACAAGTACATTCATGCACCTTTTTGTACTTTCTTGGCAATGTATTCATGAAAAAAATCAAGCCAAGAGAGAGTTGCTATATATTCAAGTAATGGTGACTTTTTGTTAATGTCAACATGTGCAAAAATGTTATTTAAAAAACAAAAAATAAATAGAAACGCAGAACTACCACAAAAACACAAACATGGGAAAAATAGAATAAAACCCCATCCTGCCACAGTTGTAGGAATACACCTTGATTTCTATTATTCAGAGTAATTAAAAAGAAAATTTGAACTATTTAAGGCTCTAATATATACTCTTTACACACATTAAACCAATACCACAACTGTTTGTTGTGGTATTGGTGTAAAAGAGAACGATAGTAAAGGTAATGAAGGCAAATTAATTTGTTATTAATAAAAAGCATTAAAAATAGTTATTTTGTTTCTATTTTTCTTTTACATGTGAAATACTTGTTTTTAAATCTCTTTTCAAATTAACAATGTATGTGATGTAATCACAAATTTTGTTACTGATTAACATTAAAATAGTACACATGTATATTTGACTTAGTAACATATCCAAACCAATGCAGATAGGTTAAAGCTGAGGAAAGATTCAGGGATAGTTGTTCACACCTGTGCTGCCAGTAACAACCCAAACTTTAGCTTGTTTTATGGCACCTATAAAACAAAGTTTAAAAAAAACAACTATTCAATTCTTTTTTGTGTTTTATTGTTCTTTGACATTAAAGATGTACTGAACCCCCTTTTCCACCTTAATATTTTACAGTGGGAATAAATCTAAGAGATTGATGTGTACAAAGTACAAAAATATAAAACATGAAACAGTTGATTACACAAGTAACTTTTATGGCCATCAAACATTTTCCTGACCTCTGTTCTCCTGACATTGAGCTCTTAAAACATGTTGCTAAAGTTGTATTTTTTATACCTGCAGGCTGACATCAAGTGTTTTCTTTAAGAAAAGCTTACGTTTTGCATGAACTCCTAATGTTCGCAAGGAGAGAAGAAGTCATGAATAATCTAATCAAAGTAGAACACTTCATGTGGACTGCTGGCAACCAAAAACAAGTTGTTGTTGGGTTTTGGGTTGGGTTTTTTTTAATAAATGGAAATTATTTATTAATTTCTTGTAAATCTGTAATTGCCAGAGTTTTCAGTCTTAGTCACACAGGCCTAGAGCTCAGTTGGCGACTGCTGGGCAGCAACTGGTAAACAGAGAAAATGTGTATTCCCCAACTGGTTATGAGTCACTGTGAAATCAATTGTTAAAGCCAAAGTCATGAAGGCCTAGAGGCTGGCCAGTGACCGAGTGGGATCCAATTGGTGAAATTGTTTGTGAAGCGGTACATGTGATGCACAGATATCTTCCCATTTGCTAAGGTGAAGATTGAAAGGGCTGCAATCTTCACAAAGTAAAAGTTTGACCCTTTAAAACATGGCAGCTGTCCATCTCTCTGTAGCTTTTCTTTTACTCTGTGCAACTTGTCTGCTGGAAGCTTCACAGTCAGCTGTTAAAAGGGACAACTTTTAATGTGAAGATGAACATTTTGCATTTCCAATTTGGAAAGTTGTAAGTCAGCATCTGGAATATGCAGAACACCATCAGTAACCAGTGTGATTACTACTACTGCGTAGTTATAGTAATTGTAATTAATTGAATCCCAAGAGAAAGTATTTCATTGCATAGCTTAAACTGTTACACAGTTGCCAGTTAACAGTGAAACATCACAGCTCTCCAAAAGTTGATTCTGTTCATCTGGACGTAACGTTTTGTGGAAGAAACGTTTCATCACTCATCCAAGTGACTTCTTCAGTCTCAGCTGACTGCAGGTTTCCCCAATCTTATAAACAGTACATTTGCATAATGACTGAAACTAGCACCACTGAAGGAACAATGGGCTGGGAGTGAGTGACGAAACGTTTCTCCCACAAAACGCTGGGAGAACAGAATCAACTTTTGGAGATTTACTAACCTGGATGATTGAGCATGCATCAAAACATCACAGCTGATAATCAATAGGAAGACCTGGCTAACCAACAGTGTTCAGTCATCTCACATCTCCACCAACCAAAGGTTGTAAACCACGCTTCTGTTGGGAGGGAGTTGTTACACAAGCATGCATGAAAAGGAGTATTTGAGGGGTTGTTTTCACATTGTTCATTACAAGTGACTTGCGGAACACAAGTAGTAATTGGTGCGTGACATCAGTTGTAATGCTGGATAGTCATGAGGTCAAATGAGGCCACACTTTAGAAATTAGAAGCATTCTCCTAGTTTAGATTTTTATCCTGGTGTTTTGTTAGTTTATTTACTTTGTTACCTAAAGTTTGTGTTTCATTTCTGTGTCCTTTAGGACATCACCACTCTGACAGGAGTCCCAGAGGAGCACATCAAAACTCGTAAGGTTCACATCTTTGTGCCAGCCAGGACAGCCATGCAGTCCGGCGTGAACACCACCAAAAAGTGGAAGATGGATTTTGATACTAGAGAGCGCTGGGAGAACCCACTGATGGGCTGGTCCTCAACGTGAGAACCTTCCACCTCCTGATTCCTACAGCACATAAACTGACATTATTGAACCTCTGCACACAGTTGTTGAATTTTGGATTCTAATGCCTTATGTTTCTATTTTAGAGCTGATCCCTTGTCCAACATGGTGCTGTCATTCTCCTCCAAGGAAGATGCCATTGCTTTTGCAGAGAAAAATGGTAAAGAATTTTTCAGCCTTTGGTTAAACAGTATATCTGTTTCATCATTTTAAAAGTGACCAAAACACTGTAACAAAGAAGTCGAGAAATAAGTCCTCTACAAACAGGCACATAGAATTTATGATACATACAATCTCCATATATATTGACTCACTAACCACGTAAATAGTTTTTATCTGGATTTTGTCATTTGTTTCAGGCTGCAAGACAAATAACTCTCAGCAGTGAAGTGAGCAGACTGTTGGACAGGCAGTGGTTCATTGTTACATACTGCTGGTGGTGTTTAGAGTTGTGTTGTCAGTAGTTTTGTGGCATTAACCCCATGTATGATGTATCTGGACTTAAAATGGATCAGTGTACACTTTGGTCATGAACAGTTTTAGGGCTTTGTCCATCTTCTGGTCTAAATCAGTTGAGTTTGTATGCTTTTAGCCTTTTCTTGTGATTTTTAGGGTTCTTTTCACATAAAAAAAACCACAAAATTAACCAAAATGCTAAGAATGCGAGTGGAAACTTAACAGAGACTTAACATTGATTTTATGGCTAGTTGCTACAGTTTTGTAATCTACATGTTTCTGGTATTTCTGACCCAGAAAGCAAAGCATACCTGGGCTATGGGAAGGCTGTTTGGGTTGGATCCAGGGTTGATCACGTTCTCACCATAAATGAACCACTCTGGAGTTTGTTTGGAACTGGACCGAGGCCACCTCCTCTGAAGGGTCTCGGTGCCGTTTACTGTGTTTACATCTGCACAAACGAATCGCACGGAAACGAACCCGAGTTTGATTAAACTGTGCAGGTGTCAAAACAACCTCAGCTACTGCATCTAACACAACTGACCATCCAGAGCGGTAACATCATTATTTCCACGGTCATGTTTGCATATTTTAACATAAATCATTTACAGTATATAGTTATTTATATATCAGGGGATATATAAACTGTGAGGAGAGATGCACCTGTGACCAGATTCTTTCAGGTAACTTTGCTTTAAAAAAAAAAAAAAAATTTGTGTTCCCAGTTGACCTTTTTAACCAAAAATGGTGATGGTGGTGATCCAAGCACCTGTCTTATACCAACTAATAAAAGATCAAAGGAATGCTTTTAATGGACCAACCAGCTCATTAGACAATCGACTACAGCCCTGTTTTAGTAAAACAAAATGAGGTGGTTTTCTGTGGAGCTCTAATCAAGTTCATTTTTGACTCAGAATTGAACCATCTGGGAAAGTTTGTTGAAACCAAGCAAAGGAAACGGGCTTACTCTGTTTATTGCACCGAAGAGATTAGAGCTGTTCTGACTACACACAGCTCGTTGATGTCTACAAAACACCTCATTGTGGTTGGAGCTCGTCCAAAAGGAACATACGTGACGTTATCAGCCCCATCACTTACTCTGATGTTTTCTTTCAGGTTGGAGTTATGACGTAACAGACAAGAGGACCTCAAAGCCACGGGTGAAATCCTACGGAGCAAACTTCTCCTGGGACAAGAGGACCCGGCGGTCCGCCAAGTAAACTGAAGACGCCCACCTGTTAGGTGGCCTGACCTGCAGCAGACCTGTATCATTCTTGTCAATAAATGCATAATTATATATGAGTAAACCAAACATTTGTGTCGTAATCGCTTTTTTTCTTCAAACATTCACCTCATTACCGACTACCTAATGTAGTCCATCCAATTAATGAAGTGTTTGCTCTCCAAGTCGAGCTGTGCAACAGCAAAACAAAGGGGACGGTATTATTACAATCTGAACCTGTTTAAAAACAGGGATAAATACGTCTGTAGGCCAAAAGCAGTGACATTTTTCCTGTGTGAGTGTTTGTTTCCATCCAGTTACCCTGATTGTTTCGATGTTTGGAAAGCTGCACAACTGAAATTTAAATAGGACCATGCAACATCTGTGCAGCAAAGTCACTTCTTTTACAATCCAAATCCCAAAAAAAATGTTAACTATCATCACCTTTTTAATGAGGTGTGCAACACTAACTTGGATTTTGATTTCACAAGTTTTGGAACAATAATCCACATGAAATTAAAGCTGGAAAATATTCCACTCATAGTTTAGGTTTGTAAAATATCAAAAAATGTTGCCTAATTTCTCTTAATTAAAAAAAACCAAAACAAAAAACAGCATCTTAGAACCTTGCGGAATATTCTTTCCGAATGGCAAGTAAAAAGCTACAAATCAGAAATCAAAGAAAATAAGATTTAGATTAGATCTGTTTTACATGAATCACACAAACTCTTCTAGTTTTAATGGCCTTGAAATGCTATTTGCCTGAAAGCCAAATAACACAACAAGCCAATAAAAGTATGCTGGTCTCACTGTGGAGTTTCAATTTCAGAACTTTAGTCATAAATTCCCTAAAATTCCAGCTATTCACACTTGGCAGCGCGCTAGTTGCCAGCGCTTGTATTTGCTCTTTGTGTTCAGTAAACAGTGGTGTTACTTTGCGCCGAGTCTCCCAAACCTGCGTGACTGCACTGATATTCACACACCAATCATGGGCGCCTAATTGGTATAGACCTTCATTAATTACCGCACTGCATTGCAAATCTTTCACAGCCTTGTGCTCGCTATTTATTTTGTTCTGTCACTAGGCACATCAAAAGTGCCGATCTGATATGAGCGTAATGGTCCATCTGAACAGCAGGGCATGAATGACAGCATGTGTTGCTTTTCCCCTTTGAAATCCCCTCAGAGACGCAGCGGGGGAAAACGTTCTTGGCACAACTTTGTACCATAAAAGTTGAAAGCATTCCTACAGTCTTTGCCTATAAGCACAAAAAAATTAGGTGAAATGAGAATGGCAGCACAGTGGCATTGTTCGAGACCGTCGCTGCAACGCAAACATCAGCGATGCAACGACTCTCATCAGTCCGTCTGTAAACGTGAGCTTTCAGGCCTTAGGAGACACAAAATGGTGTTACTCCTTGTAACCTTGTTTCCTAGTTTCTAATTACGCATTAATCTTGCTCTGCTGTCACACTGGTGAATAAAGATGGAAGTCATTATGTTTGTGGTGCTCACAGCATTAAAAATCAGACACAGACTTTGTATGAAAGATGGACTAATTCCCCATGAAGTCACCTTAAAAGCCACAAGGCCAGAACCATTGTAGGTTTTTTGGAGCCAGAGCGGACCATATTTGGCCAGGAGGGTGGCATGATTGGGAAGCAGCTAATAGCAAACATCTTAAAAAGCTTTTAGTGACACTTGTTGTACAAATAAAGAGCATGGATTTCACTCAACAAAACTGGAGCACAGATATCAACCACAAAGCAAGCCATTGTAAAACTCTTGGACACAGATTTAATGCTGCCTGAGCTTTTAGGTTCACAGCGACAGTATATACACTCAATATAGCATTGTGAGTGAGCATATCCCCTTAGCTGCTCATTAACCCAAATATCTAATCAGATTGCAGAAACTCCTAGCAAAGCGAGGTCTGAGGAGAATGGCTTTGAGCAGATAAGAAAGCAACAACAAGTTAACCACGAATAACCAGCCAAAGTATGCAGAAGAGCATCTCTGAATGTATCAGATGGGCTACAGCAGCAGAAGACAACACCAAGAGACAAGAAACTGAAGCTACAACTGACACAGGCTCGCCGAAATTGGAAGAACGTCATCTCTTCTGCAACATTCTTTCCTTGTAGCGAAACAGTTCAGGCTGCTGCTCCTGGTGTAATTGTATGTGGGGTATTTACTTGGCACACCTTGGATCTCTTACCAACTATATAGTACCAACTAAGCATCGTTTAATCCTCACATCCTACCTGGTACGGTTGTTGACCCTTTCCATTCCTTTCTGCTGGTGTATGCAGCTCACTGTTGAGTTCACTGTACTCAAATTAGTGTATTTACACTACAGCACACACACTGCATATCTGGCTCGTAGAGCTGGATGTGCACCAGGGAAGCACCTGCTCATTATTAGTGTTTTGTAGTGTTTTCAGTCACTAACAGTGTCATAATGTTTTATTGTATTATGGGTTAAGTAATAATTGTAATAATCACCAGCTGGAACGTACACCGAGCAGCTGCTGCAGTCTGAGACACACTTCAATCCTGCATTCAAATTTAACTGCACTGACAGCTAAATGTAAGCAGTTTGGACACTTCTGTAGAAGTTATAATTCTACAAATAGTGTTCAATCTATGAAATCTTGATTGAATTGTTTTATTTACTGTTTGAGGAGACTACAGGCTGTTATCATAAAACTTAAGAGAAATAAATCCATCCATCCGCACCCTGTTGGAAAGCATAAAGATCATCATTGAGCCCAAGTATCCTGCTTCTACTCAACAGCTGGACGTGAAAGTTGTAGTTTGAACGTTTGCCAAGATGTTATTTGCCGAGCTTCTCTAAATGATACAAACACACACACACACACGCTGCTTTCTGGCCCTCAGTGACCTGATGATCACTCCTGTCTGTGGTCGCCCTCTGCTGTGAATTCCCCAACCAAGGCAGCGAGGCACGCAAGCCGCCTCGTCTGCAGCCAAAGACCAGCTTCCTCGTGTGTGTGTGTGTGTCTTTGTTGTGTGTTTTCATCACAAACACTGTGTGGACCGGAGCTTGTTTTGAAAGGCACAGAATAATGATGACTTTTGGTTATGCAAACAAGAGCTCACAGCAAGTTACAGTGAAACAGAACCTAAAGTGTGCTGTTTGTTATTCTTACATCATTGCGTACACTACAGACTCGTGCACTAATTATCTTATTACATGCTAAGACAATCAAAACAGCTTGGCAGGCTTGTCTTTTAATAGGTTTGTGTAAGAGGCTACGTTTATTTTCTTTCATAGATTGATTCCTATGAAAGAAAATAAACGGAGCTTTCTGACTTTGTGTCAGTTCACCTAAATCACCCTTTAAAGGCTAAGATTTATAAGAACTGATACTGCAACAGAACTGCACATAAGCACAGCACTTTTTCCAACTACCTATCTCTTCTTATCTCTGCGTATGAGTTCTTTATGGGCAACAATAAAGAACAATGAGTGGGGCTGATTTATAGCTTTCTGTTTTTTTGTGATTTATTTCGTATCATAGGTATTTCATTTTGTTTTGATTGGCCAGAAACGCACATTCCCGTCGGGTTATTTCAGCGAAGAAAAAGTTCCTAATAGAGTTTCCAGAAACTGTACTATGTCATCATATACAATACTATCCAAACGTTTTAGATATTTAGGTTGTCATCAGTCAAGCAAAACTATCAAGGAGGTTCCCAAATTAATTGTATTTCGTGACAACAAGCCCAATTACAGAGTCATAAAAACTTATCTTCAGCGACAAGGAGAACAGTGAGTCCTGCGGCAGATGGTCTGGCGCCGACAACGACACTGATCTCAAAAATCATGCGCTCAGCTTGAGATTATATGAAGAGACAGAAGACATGAAGACAACTTGAAAGCTCTCCAAAACGCTTGAAGTGATCTGCCTGCCAAGAACCTTGAAAAACTGAACAAGTACAGAGTGAGCGCGGTCTTAAAAGCAAAAGCTGGAAACATCCTGACAGATTATTCATCATTCTTACTTTACTGTATGTTGATACTGTGATATAGTTTTACCTCTCAAACCTGTGTGCCAGGTTAGCACAAATATCTAATCAGCCAATCACATGGCAGCAACTGTATTTAGGTATGTAAACATGGTTAAGATGGGGGGGGGGGGGGGGGGGGGATTTAAGTGACTTTAAATGTGGCGTGGTTGTTGGCTTCAGACAGGCTGGTCTGAGTATTTCAGAAACTGTTGATCTACACACACCCATTCTACGGTTTACAGAGAATGGTCTGAGAAAGAGAAAATATCCAGTCTGGATGAAAATGACTTCTTGAGGGGGCAAAAGGGATTGGAAGGCACCAGAAACTCAAATAACCACCCACTGCAACCACAGTATACAGAAGAGCATCTCTGAACTCAAAACACAGATGAGGCAGATTGGCTACAGCAGCAGAAGACCACAGTGGAATGGATCCATCCCACCTTGTATCAATGGTTCAGGCTGGCGGTATTGGTGCCCTAGTACCAACTGAGACTACCCGAGTATTGTTGCTGACCATGTTCAACCCTTTATAAATCTCCTAATAATACAGGATTAATGCACCATGTCACAAAGTTTAAACGATCTCTGACTGGTTTCTTGAACATAACAATGAGTTCACTGTCCTCAAATAGCCTCGCCGGTCACCAGATTGCAATCTAACAGAGCACCTCTGGGATGTGGTGGAACAGGAGATTTGCATCATGGATGTTCAGCTGACAAATCTGCAGCAACTGCGTGATGTTATCGTATCAATATGGACTAAAATGTCTGAGTAATGATTCCAGGAGCTTGTTGAATCTGTGCCACAAAGAGTTGAGGCCATTCTGAAGGCAAAAGGGGGTCCAAACCCAGAACCAGCAAACATACCTCACAAAGTGTCCAGCGAGTGTATAATGTTTTGTCTGCCACTCCAGTACAATAAATCTGAATAGAGTTTCTTTAAGGTATTGAAACATTTAAAATTGAAATCAATATTTATTTATTTTAACCAGAAGCAGCGAGCTGATTGAGCCCAGTTGGGAATTATCCTGAAAAAATTTTTCACAAAAAAACTTGAATTTGAAGGAGTTATTTGATAGTTTTAGCCCCCTAAACAGAGGCTCCTCTAACATCTACTGTGCTGGAGTGACAGTAGAGATTTCCTACCTCATTTACATCTGATATGAACATGCAGTCTGTATCTGGATAACTTATCAGCCGGACCACATGTGGAGGTGGTGCTGTGATCTCATTTCAACCAGGTGTAAAAGTAATCTGTACAGTGAGAACACATTTAAAAACAAGAGAGAGCGGAAAAAAAAGCAAAACAGAAAACCAATCTCAAAAGGTGAAAGGTCACCTGACTCCACCTCATCTTGCCAACTAAAACAAGGCTGACTGAGACCACAGGAAGAAGCAGCAACTATCAGAGATGTAAAGGGGGGAAGAAAAAGCTGTGTTGTTTCCACTTACCTGAAACTCACTATGTGTGGTCAGTCAGTCGCACCTACATAATTTGCAGCTTGATATCAGAACAAATTGTGGGAAGGAAGTAGATAAGGAGAAACATTTTAATACCAGGTGGAAATGCAAAGACTCGTGGATTAGATAGCATTCTCCAGATAATCGTATCCAAATCTGGACTGCATTGAGGCTGGCTGATCTGAAATCCTGGATAAGGATAAGACGAGAGGCACTAATTAATTTTAAATGAATTTTCTGCTTTGACACGTTGATATTGTCACCGACCAATCCTACAGTGTGTTAGTGCACATCTTAAAGCCAATGCCTTTATTCTGATGGTGTTACTAGGCTTCAAGTGCAATGGTTTCCACTGAAGGCAAATCTTTTTAAAAAATAAGAGCGGGTGACTGAGATAAGGAAGGCTGTATAGTTCCCCAGTGCTTCTGGGCTCCATGGCTTCAGCAAACCTTACACTAACAGGAGTAAACGGTCCTATTTGTTTGACACTATTTTAGATGTGCATTGATACAGGGTTTATTCCTTAGAGCAGAGGTATCCAGAATCAGCCCGGAAAACTCTTGTAACCTGGACGGCTTTGGAAAATCTGAAGGAGTGCACAGATTTTGAACTTTTAACTATATTTTCACAAGTTTTCCTTCTCTTAAAAATATCCCTTTGTTCATATTACACCAAATTAATTAAGTAATAGATAAACAATTAAATGACAAAAAGTTCCTGTTTTTCCACTATCTACTATATAAATTTATGCTTTTCATGGTAAGTTCACAGAAAAAAAGTACATTTTCTTTTCTTTTCTTTACAGGACAGTCTGGCTGATGAACTACCAGAATTTACACATTTATCGTGTAGTTTCACTGATCCAGCCCACATCAGGTAAAAGTAGCTTGTATGTGGCCCACAACGTAAAATTAGTTTGAAATTCCTGATTTAGAGGCTGGATTTCTGTGGCACCGAAACAAAAAAAGATGGCAGTGATAGTATGTTTCACTGATGTTTTTTTGGACATCACTGGTAATTGAGTGTAGAAGAACATTATATGTGCGACAGTGGCGCACACACTACATGATAATCAGATCAATTCATTGGTGGTTTTGGTCTTTTTAGGGCAAACGTTGACAACGAGAACAGTATAAAGCTCACTAGCCTGGATCCTTAGGTGCACAGCCATGTGTTGAGTGTTAATGAAAGGTAGCAGGAAATATTTGAGGCATGCTGCTTGATTTCAGTGTTGCTGTCTTCAAAGCAACACTGTTAGATGGCGCGACATCCCGCCCCCTCCTCCTTCGCTTCTCAAGTCTCCAGCAGAAGAAAGGCCGGGGTTAGGAAGGCCCTCTCCTGGGACTGAAGGCATCCACACCATAACACACTCATGTTCCGCTATTTATCAGTTGCTGTATTCATCTTTTCTGTTTTCCTATTCACACCACTATCAGGTTGGATGTGACACCACCCCCACAGAAGGTCAGGATAACACCCCGCACCACTACCACCACCGCCACCACACACATACAAGCACACTATAGAGTTATCCTCCTTGAAAGAGATCAAAGATGCTATTGATTGGTAAAGAAGACAAAAGGTAGCTGAGGTGGTTAAAGTAGGCCAGTTAGCATGCCGATGCCTCTGCGTCTGTTCTAATGGGGCTCTGACGTTCAAGATAAATTCCACTGGTGAATGTTTAACATCCCATTAATGGGTAGAAGAGACCATAGAAATGTCTCTACAGCCCTCAACAGCTTTCTCGGGCATAAATCACTTTACAGCATGTTTTTGGTGCAAGTTTTGTGTCACATGTCCTTGCGCAGGCCTTTAGGTGAATAATAAATTGAACCCACGTCCACACTAATCTCCTCGTTGCCAAATTAAGTGCAACATTTAAAAATGTCTGGAAAAGCAATTCATATTGCCTCTGTTTGAAGTCGTCGGGCACATGCTGGGTGACGATGAATTGTCCCCCAAAGAGTTAATTGATGGAGAGGAGAAAACCTTCAGGGAGGGAAAAGTTCAGTTTTCTACCTCCCCGTCCTGTTTGAAGGAGATGTGAGTTGGCAGTGCAGGAGAGGCTTGAAGATTAATGTTGCAAAAGGGGGCTCTGACAGCCTTTCCGCTGGTTGTGGTTCTCTTGGGTGGCCCGATTGGTCTTGGATGTCACTTTTGCTACTTAATCTTGTGTATGTGAACCAGGCTGATTCAGAGGGCTGGGGGTTGGAGGGTGGGGCTGTCCGCTGGGCAGCAACAGAAGAGAAAACAAGAGTGTCACTCTCCTAATTTTGAGCAGATTACTTTTGGATTTTGCGCAAGTGAATGCAACAGAAATAAAATTCAGATTTGTTGTTGACATGTTATTACTGTTTTAGAAAGCTTTAATCAGCTGATCAAATCACCTTCAAGATTTTATAAAATTAAATCAAATGGATTTCATTGGTTTGTAGTGTTTAAATATGACATTCTGTACACTAAAGATGGCAGTCCAATAATTAAATAATGCAATAATAGCATGCTGTTGAAACAGATAATATATAAGGCCAGGCTGTAAATTATTACAGTGTTTTTAAAATGACTTGTTAAGTGAAAAAAAGCCACCTCCGAGTTCCGTACAGTTCTATTATAGATTATTGGATTACTACTGCTGATGCACATTAATGTGAACAGTAATTATTTTTACCTACTTTAACAAGTATTTTACAAAAGTGAATAATTTTATGCTCATCAATATTCATTTCTTTTCCCCGCATCAGGATAAATTTGTAAAAAATTATGAACCGGCTGTTAAAACCATTATTTAAATGTATGCAGCCATTAAAGAGAGAGAGAGAGAGTCAAATTTGAGTATTTCAATTAGGTTGATGGGTAAACTGCATCTGCTGCAGGGATTGTGACTGGTTATTACATTGTAAGCTCTATTTAATAAAAAAAAAAAACCCACTAAACACGACTACTCGGGCACAGAAACAGTCTTTTACAGTAAGCTTCCTGTTTAATTGCAGAAATTTATAAATAGAAACACAGACAATTTTATATACTTATAGTGAGTTTGCCTCACTAAAATAATTACTTTTTTTTTTTAATAAAAGAAAATGCCAACCAAAACACACATCTATCTGTTGTTACACTTTAGTTGGAACATTACAAATTTGGGTTGTTGTTGGTCTAATGGCTTAGTCACATTAGAGTAAAAATAGGACATCAACTTTGTTACAGTTTGGAAAAACAATCGGTAAACTTGCCACATCATAAACTATTGCCAGTAATTTCTGGTCGTCCAGAGGTTGAGTGTATAACGCCTTCAAACTTTGGGCGACCATTTTTGATCGTAAGGAAAACCAGGACGCCTGACTCCAAACTGACTGTAATCACTGTCAGACGGGTTGGTAAAGGGCTGCAAATAACTGCTGTCTAATAATCTGTGTCATAAATGCAGACAGATTGGCAACACGTTGCAATCAGTCTGCGTCACTCTACGCTGATGAGCGCAACTTGTCTTCGATGCCTCTCTTTGCAGTAGGGAAAGTGATTCAACTGGTTGCCAACTGGTTGCCTTCTGATTTAAATCCTATGTAAAATGTTGCTCAGCACTTGTATCATTTTGCAGCTAAATTGCCTGCAGAATGTATCAACCTGTAACACCTACGTCACAAATTTTTAAATCTGTGAGGTTCTGGCTGGACAGCTCATGTGAATCTGTGTTAGTAGACACCAACATACCTGTGAGTTGCTGCTGATTTACCACTGTTGATTGCCGTAATATCACAAACAGATTGCGTGAAATTGCCAGCCCGACCCCATTAAATCCCAAACTGACGCTGACTGATAGCAGACCTACTCCACCTTATTGCCATTTTTTCCCCATCTTGAAGCCCCAAAGTTGCTTTTAAGATGGCAACTTACTGGGCGAACACTTCTGCAGGCAGTCACACACCTGGTCCCCATCTTCAAAGCAACCATTTCAAAGACAACGAGATTGCAAGTTCATCGGACACGGTCACAATAATTTTGGGGCAGTGGTATGGTCTCCAGTCTAATGTGACTGAATGCACAAATAAGCACTGTGATAGCCCCACTTTAAGCTCTGAGACTGATTTGTTACAAAGTATCCCTTTTAGATGTTTAGATGAGTTCACAGACCTTCCGAAAATATCTGTGGTTTTAATCGGGGGAGTAAAATCACTTATTTATTAGCAGTAAAGCAGTTAGAAAAAAAATCTCCATAACTGACCCAATTAGCTGTCAGACAAGCTTTTTAATTCAAACAATCCCAGGAAATACAATTTAACTAAAACTTAATCTGCGTAGGATCAGATCATCTAACAGTGATTGTTCTGATCAAAAAAAAAAAAGAGGAAAAAATAAGTTATTTTACAGCTTGAAAAGAAGGAGAACTATAAACTTGTTATGACTACACAGATGTTAAACACTGAAGGGCCATCTGGTAGGTAAAGAGAGCAGTTTTTCTTTCTTCTTCTGAGGTCCTCGAATTGGCTTATCCTATTAGAGGATGTTTAGGCTCAGTTCTCAGAAAAACAGTAAACAGAGAGGGGATACTGCAATGTGACACCAAAGCAACAGACTGGAGGCATTTAATAATTCTCAAATTGACCAAAAAACATTTTAAAACTGACAACAAAGTGAAGACTGTTCATTACTAAACATATGAATTTAAGCCTAGGATTTGTTTAGTCCTGTGCTTTCATCAAATGTTAAATAAACGCAGAAACTGAACTTTTCTCGAGGTTTCATGAGTCTTTATTTGGGAATGAACTTAGTGAAAAAAAGAGGCTGTAGCTAGGTAAGTACACAGATATGTGTTAACTACACACATGCACAGAACTCTAGCTGACAGCTGACCAATCAGTCAGCGAGCTCCTTCCAGCTAATATCTCTAAGCCAGGCTACACTGGTCTCTTACTTGACCTTACTGACATTTAACCCTAATCCTCAACACCTTAAACGCTATTTCTGGCCTCAGCTCTAATCTTATTCCCACCATGTAACTTTGTATCTACAGCTTGTTACTCTAGCAAAGCTGAATCATCTCAGCACTTTCTCCAGTTTCTATTGTTCCCTCGGATTTTATCAGTGACCGACTTTGCAGTTTCCTGCATGAGTCAGGGTGCGTTTCGTCATTGCATTAACGGCAACGTGAAATTTGCCCGAAACCAAATATGGCTCCGGCAGTGATCAAACTGCTCCATGCCAAAAGTTTGGCAAAACACAGGTGTTCCCTCTCTACGCAGCAACTATGTTTACTAGATTGTCCCTGTGAAAGACTCAGTTTTTCTCCTTTTTCGCTTTCGCGTGAAAGGTTTGTGTTTTGAGAGCTGCAAGCTGCCCACATAGTGTCGTCACTGGAGCTGCTTTCCCCGTAAACTGTTTGGATTCAATGAGCTAATCCACCTACAGCGCTTGGCTCTGGGCCACGCAGCACACCAAACACACCATAATGTCTAAAAGGCTCAAATTTATAGGCAACTGTTAAATATTTACTACATATTAGCGACTGATTAATCACCTGTTGCCTGCACACTCACTGCATCGGCTTGTTAGGCCAAGGCTCGTAAAAACTACAATCCAACAAGGCGAATGGAGTAAATGTCACATTGTTGTGTTAGGTAAAATAACTCCACTGGGGGGTAAATCTATTATTTAATTTCACCTGTCTCAGAAAACACAACTTCGCCCTGATCCATCCTTCCTGATGTTCATGATATGTGTTGAAAGTAATTTAAAGCTGGCATCTGCACTACATGAAAGCCACATTACCTTCTGAGAGTGCAGCCAAACCACAGCTGTACTCTGCACATGTTCATCTGGTCTCCTGCAGAGAGAGGCAGTGCATGTCAGAGCCCTTTCTTTTTGTTATTCCTTGTTCTTCTCCACCTCTGATAGTAAATTCTCTACAAGGTCCACGAAAAAGCACAGTCGGAGCGTCATGTCTGTCAGTCTTCAAAGAGTTATGACAAGAGAGAGTTGCTAGTAAAAAGCAGAAACTCTGATAGCCATCAGTGGGACGAGGACTCTAGTAAACGGAGCGCTGAGTCTAGACCACTTGAGACGAGCATGTTAAGGTCATACTCATAAAAGTACCCTAGACACTTCACTCCTTACAGGCCTGGAGGGGAAGAGACAGAGGGGGGAATCACCTGCACAGATGAGTCAGGAGATGCTGAACTGCAAGCTGCTACTGGGTCCCCGTTACAGAGAGAGCAATAGCTCGCATGTGCAACGCATTATGAATGACGCTCACAGCAGCCTACACTGGCTGCGTGTGTGGCAGGTATGTAGGAAGGGAAGGGCAGTGGACTGAAATGTGACAAAGGTGTCATCACATAAAGAAAACGGGGGGAAAAAGGCAAATGAATTTATAACTTCCAGTCCACTGAAGAACTAAACAGATCCTTCAGTGGCCACCACTAATTGACCTTTAGAAGGAATGCAACACCTTCTCCTTGACTGACATTTGCTTTTAGCAGCTCCTGCGGGATGGGGCATTGGGCTGGTGGAAGGCGATAGTGAGGGAGGGGTGAAGGGAGATCCTCTGGAGATAAACCGCCATGCCCCCTGTCCCTCAGACAACAAAGAAAGTGAGTGATGTTTGTCTGAAAACCAAGAGCCGCAATCCCTCGTTTTGATGTGTGGGCCACCTGGGATGCGGGTCTCCGTCAGCACTCGGGCCGAGGAGAGAGGAAGAGAAACAGGACTCACACAGATCTCGTCCTCAGGACAAACAATCTCAGTGACAAGCCGGCCGCAATCCCACGGAAGTCACCCAACAGATGAGGCATTCAAACACGCAGAAAAAACAAGGGACGCTTAGGTGGCTACAAAAGGGCCGGAGCAGCACAGCATGGTTTCCTCCAAAGTTTGAGGATTAAAGTTTGATCCCTGCAAGAAACAAATTAATCTCATCTAAAACTCACAAATGGTAAAAAATAACATCATGAAGGTAGTCCTAACAAATATTTTCTAAAGCACTTTCTTAATTTTAACTTTGAAGGATTTTACACAAACTTCTGCACTCCTGAGGTAAATAATGTACTACCTTATGTTTCCTTTACAAAACCTCAAATTTGGTTTCAAAATACCCAATGCATGCATAATACAAAACAGGGGGTTTTCTCCTGCCTAACAAACTTTAGATACTTAGTGGAGATCATTTTGTATTGAGGTACATACCTAAATTTACCTCAATATTCCTGAAAAAGTATAAAAGTAAGACAGTAAGCAGTATTTTGTACTCTAACGCAGGACCATAAAGGAACAAATTTAAACAAAGACTACAGTTTTGCACATTTATCGTCCTGTGTGAAACTGTGTGAATTCACTCACACTGACCTGAGCTTTAGTTTTTAGGATTTATAGGTCTTGAGACTTGGGAAGCTTTACTAACCTGCTCCTGCTGCAGACAATTTTTTTTTTTTTTTGCATTTCCACATTGCAGAAAAACAAAAAAATAAAGAGATAATGAGGAAGTCTGACTGCCAGTCATCCTAAACTAATGTGAATAAAGACTTCCTTGTTCCAATAGGATTAACTGGAAAGAAATGACTGTGGCAGCTGTCTGATTTGGTTCCCAAGGGCCTCAATTTCCACTTGATTAACTGACATGATCAAATTACATGTAGACATTTAGACTAATTTAATATTCTCTAATGTTCATGTTTTTCTTGTGTGTGTGTTTTTAAAAAAATATATAAGACTGTCAAATTAAAGTTTAAAGTAAAAAAGCAAACACTCTGATGACTCATAAGGCATAACGATCCCGGCATGTCGCTGCAAAGCGTGAGTGCACTCACTGCTTGGCAGGGGTGTAACTCGTTAAGATTCTATCAGGTTTGAGCTGTTCATTAGTCTTATGGCTCGACCACAAACCCTTCAGGATCAACGTGCGCAACAGGAGGGATTTCTCTACAGTCACATTTCAGCGTCTAGTGGAGGGAAGCTCTGAGAAATCTAGAAACACAGAAATCTGGCTGACTAAAAATGAGTGAATTACTAAGAAACTTCTAAATTTTTCATTAAAAGCAATTCTGGTTAAGACTCCCATATTCTCTAACAAGAGACTCTAGGATTATTTTTTTTTTGGTATTGTCTTTTAACCTAAAAGCAATTTCAAAGAGAAAGGCTTAATTAATATGTATTATTTGTCAAATGACCCACCTATTTTGACGTATGTGGAAACTCTAAACAACATGATTTTGAAATTTGCACCATAACTGTGGTTCATCTGCAACCGCTTTTCCATTAATCATCAGGTTAAATTAAACATATGAGATTGACACCTTCAGGGTAAACAAATCTATCGCTTTTGGTGCCGTGACACCAGTGAAAATGTCACGGTGCTGCAAATTTCTGGACTCGCCTCAATCAAATCACAGATCTGGAAACCATTATTTAGTCCAGGGTACATTTCGTCACCAGCTTACATCATTTCGATGCGTTTCCGTCATTTGTGTTTGTTGTTCAAAGGGGTGTGAGAGTGTTGAAGGCAGGAGAGTGCTGAAACAAAGAGGAAACACCCCGAATAGACCCAAAGGTCCCGCTTTGATTACAGACTGGTATCTCTCTCGGATAAAATGTGAGCGAAAGTGATTTCTATGCTTGGCAGAGAGCTTTTTTCTTTCCCCCTCACAACGAAGGGCCGAGAATGGTAAGCGGCCCGCACAGAGCATCGGCTGTGGGAGGCAGAGTCGGGGTACAGGGCCCAGATGGATGTCAGGGCAACATCTGTTCCACCTCCTGGCTGGATCTTATCAGGAGAAACGCTGCCACACACGCTGGACGGGAGAAGCCGGAGAGAAAGAGGCATTCTTTTCAGAGTTTAAAAAAACATGCCAGCTTTTGTTTGTCCTGTAAACGAAAGTTAGGTTCCCGGTCGGGTCATACATTTGCATTTCACAAAGCTCACAGGGTTCATTTTGTGGTGTGTGATAGCATTTGTTTATACTTGTGCTGTATGACATGAATTTCTATCTTTATACATTAAGCAGTAGTTGCCAAAATATGAACATAATCCAGTTAATATTCTTATAAAATGATATTTTATAGTAGAATATTCAGTAACTGCTTAAATTATAACCATTTTAACCAGTTGGCAAAAATGCTGCAGCTGTTGAATGCTGACATGTTAAATGAATGCTGTCATTTAACATGTGAGCCAACTGCACGTGTACTTTTGTTAATATCTATTGTTTCTGACACCCATTTCAGGACTTCTGAGCAGAGTGTGCTTATTCTACTCTTTGCTTTTATGCAACAGAAGTAACATGAAATACAAACAGCATATATTCCATAATGTTTTTGTTTTTTTAAACAAGCTCTTTGACCTGTTTAATTACTGTGGGAGAGAAAGTATGAGAGAAAACACACCCAGGCAGCTTTGTCGTCACTTCACATCACAGTTTTGCTAAAAAAGATGAAACGCTGCAAACATGACATTGTTTTATAAACCCACATAGCTTCTGCTTCCAACAATATGAAATATCCTGGAGTACCCTAAAATGTTCAAATGAACACCGGCCGTGTTTGAACAGCACCTGATGGAAGATTTCCTGTTAACTGAAGTGTGTGTGTGTGTACACACAACAAACTGTAACTAAGTTGTAAATGTGAGAAGAAGAAAAAAAGGCCAGATAATGACGTGAATGCAGCACTCTTGATGTCAGAAAATCAAAACCAAAAAGACAAATGATAAACTATCATGAAGGCTGCAGCCTCGCATGGCGGATAATTGCTCGTGGTTGGCAGCTTTGAACTGTGTTGCGTAAGTTCAGCGTGCTTCTGTGCAGCGTCAGCCACAGTCGTTCTCTAGAGGGCAATTTTCCTTGTTTTATCCTTTTGTTACATATCTCACCTTCACTTTATATTGCTGCCAACAATTAGGCTTGCCATTGATTTGTAGATCTCTTTGCATCTTCCTCCCTTCCTGTCTGCCATTAATCAAGATTAATTTTAGTAAATTATAAATTGTGCCTGCAGAGACTTGAATGTACTGTCTTATCACAGTAAACATCCAGTTTCGGTTATTGTTGCTAGGTAATGTACTGTGAACGAAAACCGACTAGAAAAGTCTTGACAGACGCCGGTAGTTTAACTTTGCAGCTTCGTACTGAGGTTCTGCTGCCAACAAGGACGAGACACTCCCTGAGCCAGACACCAGGCATTAAATGAGCAGAGCAGGTGAAGGTTTAGCGAGGAGAAGACCGTCTGCGTCTTCTTCGGGGGAATTAAATCACCTTTACAGACATGGAGACAGAGTGGGGAGAAGTGGAAGCGTGAGAGGTCCCTCGCCTCTCTTCTTTCTCCCGGGAGGGCTGCTCCTCTGAGGTCCTGGCCTCTTCCCTTCCCCTGGGCACTCGGCATGCCCACGCTGAGGGAGGGCTACTTTGGTGTGACCAAAGGGAAGCAGAGCGATCAAGAGTGAGACAGAGAGATGGAAAAAATCTGAGCAAAGAAAAGAGAAAAAAAAGAAAGAAAAAAGATAAGGAGAGGGAGAAAAAAGGACTTAAAATAGAAAGTGAGAGCGACAGGAAGAAAAAAGGGGGAGCGAGACGAGCGCAGCAGCCCATGGTTTGTCTCAGGGCTGCAGGAGCTTCCAGAGCTGGTGTGCAGCAGACTGAAGAGAAGCACGTCTGCCCCAGAGGCAGAGACTGGAAAACAGGATCAAAGAGTCGCCAGGGCAACCTGCATGACACACATTGTATTAAAGCCACACGGTTAATTTGAAAGAGAGGGAAGAAGGGCAAAAGGAGAAGAAAGGGGGAGGCAGAGGTAGCACAGAGTAGAGTATATTTATCAGGCACTCCTGTCTCACTCTGTTAACTTTCCACTCAGAACTTTCTTCAGCTGCTCCACTTTGACTCTCTCTCTTTTTTAAACCTCTGGCTCAAACTCCTGTGTCATCTGCATTTTCCTGATTATCTTCCAGCAGCTCAGGTTTCCACGGGTCACGCTAAATCACAAACCAGAGGTACTGTGAAGAAAACATGCAAACTTTAAATTCTTTAAATATTTTGTGCTAAAACATGAAATGCAAATAATCCATTATTCAAATATTTTCCCATTCATACCCATTTTGACCAAATTTATGCACAAAACCCCTTCAGCTCCGCAGTTCTGCAATTATTCTGTGAATAACTGCATTATGCCCCTCGATAGCATTCAGAGGACAAATGTATCAGATATTTTACTTCCACAGTTTAAGAAGCAAAAGTGATTAAAATGCCAACAAGAACTGTGACAGTAATTTTCCTTTTAAAACGTAAATTGCCTTTTTTGAGACAAATGCAAGATGAGATAATAACAACAACAATGTAAATACTGCATTTTTAAAGGTTTGGGTAATGAAATGACATGAAAAGGCCAACACTGGTGTGATCCCTAGTCAACAGATTTATTTTGCTTTCAAGCGAACAAATGCATCATTCTCACATCAGGTACAAAAAGTGGTTAAATCTCTACAAACCTGACAAAAATACTGATCAAAATAACAACAAACAATACAGAGTACGCAGGAAGGAGGAGGTGTGAACATTATTCATAAGCACATCTTCGGGACAACCACACACCTGTGGCACAATGAACATGACTCATTTTAAGAGGTGTGGAGTCCACCTGAGGGCAGCCGCACTGAACTGGCTCATCTAGGCCAAAGAAGCCCCATCGAGCAGTAATGGAAACAGGGAGCGGAGCTGGAGTGGAGGGGTAGTGTTGGTTTGGATGAAGTGGGGCAGAGGTATGTGATAAACAGCAGACGGGGAGGGGTCTTCAGACAGTTGGAAGGCATTAGTGTGTCGGACAGCGACTTGTCAGATGCAGCTGTTGCTGTGGCTGATTGATAGTTTGTATTTCACCCCGATGGGAGTCTGCAGTCACAAGCCAATGCTGAAAGGGATTATATCAAATTCAAAAGAAAAAGAAAACATACTGTAAAAAAACAAAAACATCATCAAAAGTGACAATTTTAGTGTTAAGCAACCAAGTCCATTACTTTTCTCTACTTGTGGAGAAATCCAGCCTGGTCAATCATTGTTTTTTGTTTCTTTTTTTCTTCTTTGATTTGAAAAAATTCCTAAGTGTGACTCGTGTGTGTATGACATATAAAAAAATCTGAATGCAGCTCTAAGAGGTTAAGATACAGAGCTAGAAAATATATCCTAAGTTGCACATTTACAAAAGCATTCAAACTCATTTCCACTTTCTCTGAAAGAATAATGTCTCCATAAACTCACCTAACACTAGTCACATGATTAGTAGTACTTGTGTATGGCTGCACAGGAGGGTACACAGCAATATACTTGTCTGCATGTACATAAGATACTCCATGAGATACTCAGACTACACTATTCAGATTAGATATTCAGACACGGTGTGACACACCGATATGTAACTACCGTTCATAACACAAGGCTTTGGACTATGCACTCCAATCACATGATGGCATTCGCTGTTACCGAGTCAAAAGGAGAAGCACACTTGACAGCCATACAGTACTTCTCAGTGGAAAGAACTTCAACCATGCCCACCCAAACATCCTGCAAAGTAATTAGTGGAGATGTTAAACATATCTACAGACAACCTGGGCTCCACTGTGTGTGTGTGTGTGTGTGTGTGTGTGTGTGTGTGTGTGTGTGTGTGTGTGTGTGTGTGTGTGTGTGTGTGTGTGTGTGTGTGTGTGTGTGTGTGTGTGTGTTAGTTAGTGCTCAATAATGACCAAAGGAATGCCATACCTTCCAAATGCCATTGATTTAATCACAATGGCACAAACAGCAGTAACCAAGATTTCTGTTGTCGGCAAAGTTCAGTGATTTCTTTTGACAAACTGCTTTACGCTGGGTGGGTTTAACAGTCGCGCTCCTCTGTCAGGCTGTAGTACTTGACTGTCGCTTGTGCACGCTCTTCCAATTTGAAAAATGAGACCGCAGTGAAGGGAGGATAACATACAATACACATCTCACAGAGAGAAACCAACAACTGCTGTATTGTCTTGTGTGTGTGTGTGTGTGTGTGTGTGTGTGTGTGTGTGTGTGTGTGAGAGAGAGAGTGCATGTGTGCGCATGTACATGGGCACCAGCAGGATGTGTTGGTGTTTAACCGCTAATGTCTCCTAGCATTAGCAGCTTTAGCATCATATCCTTGCCGGCTCTGTGTCTTTGTCCTCCAACAGGCTAATGAACTGACCGAAGCTCTCCTTCACCGACTCCATGTTGTCAGTGGTGCTGCCCTCCAGGATCCAGCGCTTTCCTCGGGCCAGCGGTTCCAGCTCAAAGTACTTCTTGATCTGCAGTCAAACACACGATGCAAACAGCTAAAATAATCATTTGAAAAAAGTAAAATTTTATATTTAGCATCTAACAACAGCTCCTGTTTTCAATACGAATAAAAAAATATGAATCAACATTTTAATTTTCCCCCAGAACATCTTTGATCAAATTCAAAGTATAAAAAGTTCAAATAAAGCAAAACCACAATCGTCAAACTACAGCATGTAAAGGCATGTAAGCACATTTTCATCTCATATCCTCACCACACTCGGTCAGTTCACACATTACGTCACCCTCAAACATGTGGCAGGAAGTAACTTTATAATGTTGTGCTTTAGTAACACATAAGACTGAAGACATGGTACGTTTTTTTTAGACTTAGTATCCAGTAATTGCTGCTGTTCGACCCCCCACACACACACACACCTAAATGAAACACAACAACCTCTTCATCTGAGGAATAAAAGGGTTGGAACTGCTCTTTGTAACAGTTATTATAAAGTTCATATGTTGGCTTTTGGCTGCTCTTGACAGTGGGGGTGCTGTGAGGTTCGGGGGAGAACCAGAACCAGCTGTTATGTAAAAACAAATCTCAGCAGAGGGAAACAATGTCTTAGACCTCCACTGAAGGTACTGCAGGTTGTTAGGGTTTCTGACATTTTCAAGCTGAGAGATATGGAAACAATTTTTTTGCCCGATGTGAACCCAGTTCAGCCATCTCCTCCCGTTTGCCTTATAGCCAGTGAAGAATGCACAAAACCAAATGTGTACTGTCAGCAGCTCTGGGAGAAAAATGCAAAGCTTCAAATGTAACAGATGCAATAAAAACACAATTTCCCACCTTATTAACTAATTTAGTCAGTTTCATGCTCAGTTTGACAATGTGTACAGACGCTGGGTTGAAATATATGAATATAGGCATCTCTATTTCACACTCATCTTTATTAGAATATTAAGCTACAAGCTAAACTACTGCGTTTTTTCGAATGTAATATTCAGATTAAGTATTGACAGGCTGGAAAGAGGACAGCACAAAGCTATGCTCTGAAGCTATTTAAAACATTACATTAGCTATTATCAATTTAATTGATTTCTTTAGTGCTCATTTCTACACATTTCTGCAAATATCAAACCGAGATTAATGACTGCAGACAACCTCAGTGTTCTGAATTATACAAGAAAACAAGGAGCAATGTGCGGCAAATAAACACCACAAAGTCCACAAGGATCGTCACACAGTCAAATTACTTTTCAACTTCAAGTGAAATTGCTTTTGTCTAGACCGTGCTGGGCTGTCTAGCTGTGCCATGGTGTGTGGCATGAAGAGGACGGAGAGGAGGAGGAGGGGGTGCGCACTCTTTGTGTCTGCTCAAACCCAGCCAGCCATGCCAGCGAGTGGGAGAGTGAGTGCCGTCTCTGCCCCCCTGAGCCGAGTCTCTGTCCGGGTGTAATGTGAGTTTAATGACAGATTAAGTCACCTCAGCCGCGTTTGGCTCAGAGGCCTGGCTAGAAAGCCGAGTGGACCCAAACAGTGTTAACAAATCTGTCTGGGTAACTTGAGCTGCCCTAGCCCAGGCTCTAGCCCCAGACCTAGACTGTAGACGATGTGGCTGGCTGCCTGTCTGGCTGGCTTACTTGTCAGCCTGTAGCCAAGGCCCTCTTCTGGAAGACTTTGGCCCCTGCACTGGCAGACAGTCAAAAGTCCAGAAGTGACCTCTGTGCAAGTGCAGACAGGCTCAAGCTTCTCTCACTTCCCCTCACGGGCCAATAGAACACACCCAGGGGCATCTCATAGTGTGGCAAATACCTTCTTTAGCACTGTGCGACAGATGAGCGCCCTTACCAACGACGGCAGATGACTTTTCAGTTTTCAGTGCAGCTTTACACTTACGTGCGCATGATAAAACCACTAATCTGTGATCTCAAACAATCCCCTTTTTACTTAATAGCCAACTGATATGAACACCTACTTGCGAGCTACATTTAGACACTGCATATCAAATCCAGAGACTTTAATCACACAATTCAGCTATTATATGCTGCTAAAAACACTGCCTCAGTATTACATTACTGAAAGAATCAGCAATGTAATGCAATCAGCGGTGTGGCCCAAACCAGTTTCTCTGAGATTAAATCCTCCTAAGCACACTTATGCTTGCTTAAGGAATTGCGTGAGGCAGTGGTATGGGTAAGCCACACAAGACGTGGATTGCCAGATGGCTCCAAGGATGACCACTGGGTCATCCAGTCTAGCTTCTTCTAGGTCATACAGAGCGGAGCACCTTGCCTTGTGCATGTTAGAAAGCAGCTTATACATGCATGAGGGTGTCAAAAATTCTTTAATCGCTTGTGTCTGTGTCAGCCGAGTTCCTGCTGCTCGAGCCTATTCATGTTAGCCAACAGTCTGCACTCTCAGGAGGACAGACAAGAAACCCAGGAAAGGTGAACTCTTTGGTAGCAGCCCTGAATAGTTAGTAACTTCTGACTCTATGAAAAGTCTAAAGACTGGGAATGTGTAAGGAATCTAACATACCCAAGGGGCAGAAGACAGACATATAAAATAATGTTAAAGCATGATTTCTAAATGTAAATGAATTATAGATCTAATTTTTAGGTTGTATAATATGTGACCCAGTGTCCGCAGGGAGTGGCTGTATAATATAGTCAGCTAAGCTTAAGCTCCAACCCTGGCAAGCCTACTTTGGGCTATTTAAGATACCCAATGGGCATATATGGCACGTGCATCCAGCTGCTCCCTGACCTGTGCCAGATTACTGCATGTATGGTCACTCTTGGCATCATGCCATGTCAAGAGGATCTCCTGGCAGAATAAAAGAGCTTTAATGAGCTCTGCTCTGGCCTCTTGACCAACTAAACAAACTGTGGAGCCACCTAAAGGGGCAGGGCAGCTATGGAGATACCTGATATTGCTGTCTGATACTACATGTGAAGAAAAAAAAAAAAAACCCTAACAAATTTATATCCTCTCCTCTGCAGTTGTCTTCACCTTCTAAAAAAGCATAAAGTAGAGCAGGTGGCAGTGGGCTCAGATGTCTATATTTTAAATTATAAAGCAGAGAAAAAACAAAAACAACAAAAAGTGCCAGAAAAAAGTGCCATATATTTAGGTACACCAGTACAGTTTCAGCTTCTCCCAGCATGCCCTGGATAACAGGTCACACACACACACACGCACACACACACACTCACACGCACACACGCACACACACACACTCACACGCACACACACACACACACACACACACACACTCACACACACACACACACACACACTCACACACGCACACGCACACGCACACACACACACACACACACACACACACACACACACACACACACTAAAAAAAAGAAGAAGAGGAAGAAAGAAAGCAGCTTATATCTACATTGATGCACCCACTCAATCCAGACAGATACTAAGCTTCTCTGTCAGGCTGGCCAGACGTTCAGGTACTGAAAGTAGATGATGTGGTTGTGATTTACTGATTATTACCTGTTGATTCTTGCACCACAACTATCAAGAAAACCAAAAAACACAGTTCCTACCATAAAAAAACCCTTCCGAAATGTATTAAACCATCACGCTGTTGAGACAAAACCGACACTGTGCAAACAGCATCGCAGACAGAGTACACAGAGAGCTGATACATAACTAAATGGTATGTAACCTAATGTGACTCACTTTTGTTGTTGTGTTTCCACAGCAGTAATTACCTCCAAAAAGTCAATTTCATGGATCATTTTCATTATTTTATTGGTACACAGTGTTCCTTGTAGTTATTTCTGCTGTTGAATTTGTGCTGAGTAATTTGTGGTTAAGCACCTTTTCAATAGTGCGATGGCAGAAGTCCAAGTTAACACGGTGACATTAACATGTTCAGGATCTTTCTGATAAAGCTTACTACGGTTCAGTAGGTTGGTGCTATGTTTTTAACATATTCGCAGAGGTTTACAACAAAGCCAGATGAAAGAGATTTAGATTTGTTGGATACACTCCTACAGCAGATTAGGACCGAAAGAAAGTTAAATGATCTGTGCTGTAAGCTTTCCATTTCTCATGTAAGGTTGACACTTTCCTCGGGTTATAAAAGCCTGAAAAAACAATTAAATTAAATAGAGTATTATCAAATAATACTAATAACATCTTACTGTTTAAGTAATAAGACCATAAACAGAAGAACACAGAATGTTAATCTGAGAAGACGTTGGTTCTTTTTAAACAAACGAAACAAAGTCAAAACCTAAAGAGAAGCCGTTAAAAATACTCAGACAAGTTATGATTTCCTCCACACAACATCAAAACTGTTTTTTGAAACAAGTAGCGCTCATTGGTCAACCAACAGTTTCGGCCTAGAGCTTTTAATTAGGCTAAACTTCAGCAGAGACACTTTTTAAACAAAAAGAGCATCGCTTCTGCTCACAGGATGTGAGCAAAACACATCTTTTTATTATGTGTATGCAAATAAATGAATAACATGGCCTTCGATGCCCTTCTCCTAATATTTACCATGACAACATATCTATGAAGCGTCACTGTCACATGTCAAAACCTCACCACACGAGCAGGCACAAAACTGGAGAGGGAAGCAATAGGGGGTCTCTTAACCAGGGAAAGTGGCAGACTCAAATATCCAAGACAATCAATTACACCATCCCTTGACATGTTGGCCCCTGTGAAGATATCAGTCACTTGGAAAATGGCCCACACTGGCGACTGCATTGAAACGGGAGGGTAATGTGAGATCCACTCACCATATAATAGATATGCCTTTGTTTGCTTTTCCGCCTTACCTAAAGAGCCTTAAAGACATGAGAAAGCCTGGAGGTCCCCAAGAGAGGAACACCTGGGAAGCCTGTGAATAAACAAACACTGTGCCTCAAATTGAGGGAGGTGTGAAGTGAAACAGCCCACTGGCCAGTAATAAACCCCAAAGCCTATGTAAGCACCTATTTAAAGCTATAACACTTTCAGTAATGGACTAAAGATTTTGCATCTAAGGTGGGCAAGTCAAGGTAGATCATGACCTGATCACTTGTTTGGTTAATGTATTAGCAGTAAGTAGGGCATGAAGTGAGCACTGCAGAATGCCTCTTTGAATATAGTTGAGACAGCCAGCAGCTGGCACAGCACAGCGAGAATACAATAATAGAGCTCAACAGGATCTCCATACCAAACCCTTTCCTATTGTGTGTGCAGAGCAATATATATACAAGGGCTTCCCCCAACCAAAGACTTTCCCAGCCATTAGTCGCGTAGTCATTGCATGTTGTTGATGATATTAATTAAAACATTTAACTATACTTTTGGGATTCTTTTAAAAACGGTTTGAGTTGCTGAGCCCAGAAGAGACACTACAAAGGGTAACACTGTTGATGCTTTGCTAAATCACAAGGAAAAACGTCATATTCTTGGGGTTTTGCCTCTCCAAAAGATCCAAAACTTTAAATTGCCTGCAAATCATATATACTCATCTAATAACAGCAGACACCAGTCTTTTACATGTAAAAGCTGCCACATTCAAAAGGTTTGAGGTTTTGTTGTGCATTTGTATGTTTCCAGTCAAATCCCATTTAAACGCTATATGGACTACGAATCTCGTCATCGACCAAGCTTGGGTCCATTTTAAAGGAGCAGTGATATGATTTACATGCCTCCACTGTTGTACAGCAGAATAATAGCTTTGCTTTTAGATGGATTTTGTTCAACTTTGTGTACATAAACTGACTAACGTGGCCCAGTGGACCAATCGATACTCTGACTCCTGGCCAGCGGACGTTTGTTACCGTACCCTATGCTATACACTGACCGACAGACAGAGGTGAAATGCCAAATACACAAAAGCACATTAGCTGTCTGGTAGCAATTATATTTTTGAGGGATACAGAAATGGAAGCAATCAGCTTTTGTATATTAACACTTGGTAGAACCTGGGACCATTTCGTGGCCTTTGCGTTTTTTAATTCCACGCCATTTCCACTGTGTTTAATGGAATATAGCCAAATTTTCAAACAGGTTTCTTTTTTTCATTTTATTTTAAAATTTCAGTCTGAGTTTCTTAAATGAGCTTAAATGGCTGAGCTAAAGGCATACATCCACTATCGAACCTCGTGGCCGATTTCTGTCCCTTTGAAACCCATTATAAACGCTATTTTTCATACCACCATTATTTTTACAACGGTTAATGTAATTGTCTCAGTTATGGTGCCATTTTGGAGTCCGGACCTTAAACTTGTAATTTTTTCATTTGTCCATCAGATGGCGCCCTTTTCTCATATTTCAAGCAATGAACGCACTTCAGCCAAAATTAAAGATTTTGAGCGTGTCGTTCTGCAACAAAAAGTGAAAGAATTGGTGTTGTGTGTCACTATCAGTGTTGAATAATGATGTTAGATAATAGTAACTGTGCTTTTTTAAAAATATAAAGGCCTTTATGTCTAAAAAAAGAAAAAAAGACACACAAACACACTTTTTCTTTCAAAAGTATTTTCTCTCAGACGGCCACACAGCAATGTAAACAAATTAAATAAAAGCAAGGACCAAAACCAAATTACTTAAATAAAATTAATTATTTTTTACCTTGAAATACAATTTTTTAAAACTGCTGCGGTTAAATCACCTATGACCCGGAAGTAGTTACTGACGGGAAGCCATTTGGTGCGTTTGTAAACAAACAAACATGTGTCCAGAGAGAGACACATGTGGGAGAGACGCGGTTTTTTTCCTCTTTTTATTTATTCAACGGTCACAAATCGGTTAGCGACACAACCACCTGCAAATTGTGAGCGAAGCGGAGATCCGAGGGAACCGTCACGGTGGAATTTCGAAAAACTTACGGACAATGGCGAGGCTGGCCGCCGTTATCGGCGCGCACAGGTAGCCATTTGGTGGCTACCTGTGCGCTACCAAATCTTTGGGATAAACACCCTGATCGCAGTCGGGACTACGAAAAATGCTGATCTTTTCGTGAGAAGTTAAACGTAAGTATTGTTACATTATTATTACGGAAAATTATTAATTTTTAAATGTTACGATGGCCGTGAAGTCCTTCCGATGGGATTTCTTTGTTTACTATGGATGTAAACAAATAAAAATCCTCTAGTTTTATTGTGGATCCTCTTGTTTTATTGTCTACGCAGCAAATTACTTCTAAACGTTGGTGATAAGGCTGCGCTTGTGATCTTGGGCACACGACCCAGACCCCGGCCGTCCGGCTGCCCGTATCCCGTGTAGTCTCCACGGTGGCGGGCGCGCAGCGCGGGTCTGGCCGCTACTCAACGTGGCCGCATAACAGAGAAGCGCCATTCGTGGGTGAAGCATAAGGAACTTTTTAACACATTAAATTGCGTGTTGTACACTACGTGTTGAACTGTGCATGTGACAAAAAATAATCTTGAATCTTACTATTCACATGTGCTATGTCGTGCCAAATTAGACAGCGCAGGTTTAGGCTGCGCGAAGAAGTGTCTTTGTTTCGCGAGAAGCAAAAAGAGTGAAAAATTAGTATCGTTACATTCAGTTTGGGGCTACGACAAAAAAAAAAATGTTTTCACGTGGTGTCGGACGTGTTGTGCTGGGGACACTGACACCAAGACCCAGACCCCATCTCCTGGCAGCGGGCAATGGTGCTGCTCGTGACGCGCAAAGGTGCACCTAGTGGACCGCTGGAGGTGTTGCAACGTCCCGCGGACACACAACTTTCTCTGATTCCCAGTAACATAAATGTTCATGTTCATCCTTCTAAAATAAATGTTTTTCTGATTCAAAGTGATCTTGTATTGTTATTTAGACAATTTCTATTTTATTTTAGAACAAAACAAGGTAATAAGCTTTTGGTGTATGCAAAAAATGATAAACCTGATATGGCACTATATGACATTTAGTGTGCTCCTGCACAAAAAATAATAATGGATCAAAATGAATGTTGGTGCCAATGTTTGGACCATCCAAAGGCCTAATTATAATAACAATCAAATATTACTTCAAATGTATTTTATGAAAAATATTTAAGTTTTTGGTTTTATTCTGTTAAAAAAAAAACCAGGGCGCTCATGTACCCAAACTGGTATTTAAAGGGTTAAAACAATGAAAATATAATTAAAACTTGATATGGATATTTTAAGCAGAAGTAGTTTTAAAAGACTGACTCATTTAAAGTGGAAAAAAATATTGATATAAAACCTTTTAGAGCACTTTTTGGGGCTGGACCATTTTTGGTCCCTAGGACCACGAAAGGATGGATTTTTTTTAAATGTGCTCCTGCACAAAAAATAATAATGGATCAAAATGAATGTTGGTGCCAATCTTTGGACCATCTAAAGGCCTAATTATAATAACAATCAAATATTACTTCAAATGCATTTTATGAAAAATATTTAAGTTTTTATTTTTTTTCTGTTAAAAAACAGGGCGCTCATGTACCCAAACTGGTATTTAAAGGGTTAAAACAATGAAAATATAATTAAAACTTGATATGGATATTTTAAGCAGAAGTAGTTTTAAAAGACTGACTCATTTAAAGTGGAAAAAAATATTGATATATAACCTTTTAGAGCACTTTTTGGGGCGGGACCATTTTTGGTCCCGAGGACCACGAAAGGATGGATTTTTTTTAAAATGTGCTCCTGCACAAAAAATAATAATTGATCAAAATGAATGTTGGTGCTAATGTTTGGACCATCTAAAGGCCTAATTATAATAACAATCAAATATTACTTCAAATGCATTTTATGAAAAATATTTAAGTTTTTATTTTTTTTCTGTTAAAAAACAGGGCGCTCATGTACCCAAACTGGGATTTAAAGGGTTAAAACAATGAAAATATAATTAAAACTTGATATGGATATTTTAAGTAGAAGTAGTTTTAAAAGACTGACTCATTTAAAGTGGAAAAAAATATTGATATATAACCTTTTAGAGCACTTTTTGGGGCGGGACCATTTTTGGTCCCGAGGACCACGAAAGGATGGATTTTTTTTAAAATGTGCTCCTGCACAAAAAATAATAATTGATCAAAATGAATGTTGGTGCTAATGTTTGGACCATCTAAAGGCCTAATTATAATAACAATCAAATATTACTTCAAATGCATTTTATGAAAAATATTTAAGTTTTTATTTTTTTTCTGTTAAAAAACAGGGCGCTCATGTACCCAAACTGGGATTTAAAGGGTTAAAACAATGAAAATATAATTAAAACTTGATATGGATATTTTAAGTAGAAGTAGTTTTAAAAGACTGACTCATTTAAAGTTGAAAAAAATATTGATATATAACCTTTTAGAGCACTTTTTGGGGCGGGACCATTTTTGGTCCCGAGGACCACTAAAGGATGGATTCTTTAAAATGTGCTCCTGCACAAAAAATAATAATGGATCAAAATGAATGTTGGTGCTAATGTTTGGACCATCTAAAGGCCTAATTATAATAACAATCAAATATTACTTTAAATGTATTTTATGGAAAATATAAATTTTTTTATTTTTTTCCCTGTTAAAAAACAGGGCGCTCATGTACCCAAACTGGTATTTAAAGGGTTAAAACAATGAAAATATAATTAAAACTTAATGTGGATATTTTAAGCAGAAGTAGTTTTAAAAGACTGACTAATTTAAAGTGGAAAAAAATATTGATATATAACATTTTTAAAGCACTTTTTGGGGCGGGACAATTTTTGGTCCCGAGGACAAACGAAAGGGTAGGACTTTGAAGTTCTACAGAGTGTTAAAGACCAGAGCAATCACCAATAAGAAGCAGTGCACAGCTGAAGACCTTGATGTTTCAAGCTGCAGTAGATTTAGGGCGCACTCAGGAATGCAAAGATCCATGAAGAAACCTACAGCTGTACTTTGAAGCAAATAAAGAAAAATGGATGTAGGGGGTTTAAGAACACCCCAATGTTGTCAAAAAAATATATTGCAAAGACTTTAAACCTGAATTCTGAGCATGACAGGAGTGAGCGGGACAAACAAAGATGTGGACTTTGAGTTAAATCCTTTCATTTGCTGTGGAAACAATCCAGGTCTAGCTAGCATGTAAAAGCGCTGAGGCCACCCTGGAACCAGACCAGAGTTGTAGAACTGTTGGAGCAGGCAAAAAATGTCTCAAGTCCCAATGTCACAATGTAAAACCTGAGCAGCCTTGAGATTTACTGTCGTGTTCCACTCAGGTGAGACCACAGGGCTTCCCTTGGGTTCAGCTTAGCGCGGGTTCAAAGTGATTCACTTGCAGTACACTTTTCTTCAAAGCCAACTGACCACTGCCAGATCAGAGTTATCCTCAGAGGCTCTGTAAATCAAGGATGCACAAGGGACATTCTTACAGACTCCTTCACTGTGCTCCTTGGAACAATGTTATTGCTTTTAAGAGGTTACACGGTGATAATGTTCTTTCCATATAAGCATTTTGAAAATTTATCTAGAAGATGCGCATGAGAAAATTCCCATTTGGACAATGAACAGGTAGATCTTTCTTTTTTTTTTTTTGCTTTGTTTTTACAAGCACAGAGGTATTTGCTTTTATTTTTCTTGCAGCAAGTCATATGACTTCCAAAAACGTCTGGCTTCCTCATGGGTAAATGATGCATGTTTCAAATTTGGTAGTGACAACATCAGATGCAGTGTTTTTGCAGAACACATCCTTACATATCTACATAGGACAAAAGGGAAAAAAAGAAAAAAAAACATGGCATGGTATGCGGCATAGTGAGACAAGGGTCTAGAGGACAGGCTAAAAATATCTAAAGCAATCTGACCAACAGAAAAATAAGTAATGACTCAAAAACACCAGAGGAAAAAAAACAGGATGGCAACCTCTTTGGTGTCCCAGTGAACGCACTGGATTTTGTTATTTTTAGCAACTGATTGCAAGAAAACCTTTTTCCAAACAATCGCAGTCCAACTTGGATTAATGGCAGTCACTCTGAGTCAGACTGGCAAACGTTTGCAAATTAATTTCTATTCTCCTCTTGGAATGGAACAACTAAAGAAGATGTCATTAAGATTTGTTTAGTGCAAAGTTAAAATGAAAAAGTTCTTGTCTGAATTTAATAAGCTGATGTAATGAAATGGGCAATTAGAGGCCTTAAAGCTGTGGCTGATTAGTTTATATGCTGATATTGGTACAAAGATGTCCAGAAGATCAGTTGAGAAAGGAAAAGATAATATGCCAAAACCATACCTGAAAAACAGGGCACACTTAATTTCATAAGCTTCTGATGCTATATATATTTAGATCACAACATCTAAGAGACCTCTTTGGTTGTGGTCGCTGGCATATATCGTTAAGTGAAGCTTAGAGATGAGGTGATGTTACAGGCCAGAAGCATGAATGGCATTTTCTATAGAGTGTGGGCTGGGGGCAAAGGGGAAGGAAAACATCCGCCCTCTTGTGCAGGCTGGAGAATAATTGGCAGGTTCAGTGCAGGGAACAAGGCCCCTTCACCAGGGTTTGACCTGCAGGACACTAAGAAACGTCTGCGAGGGTAGAATATTTGGGAAGTGTGTGTAGTGGGTGGAGGGGGGGGGGGGGGGGGTGCGTGCGCATGTTTGGCTTGCCTTATTAAAGATTTACAGTATCTCAATTTATGAAAGGCCAAGGGCTCCCTGACAAGGAACATCTGGTCTATGGGACTTAAACGGGTGAGCTGGCGTCCTGCCCATGCTCCCTGCTGCAGGGGCCAATGTGCCAGCACCTTCCTTTTAAGCCCGCCCTTTCTCTCTTCTTCTTGTGAAGGGGGCTGCCTTGCTGTAGCAGCCCACACAGAGGGCTCTCAAAGCCCAGGAGGTCTGTCCCAAGCCACCGCCTCCTTCTCCAGGACCCCCCTAGTGGGACTGTCCACCCCTTTCACTCTGAGGCCCCCCTTTCACACTGCAGTTCTGACAGTTAACCAGCTTGAAAGCTGCAGCAGGCCCCCGCTTCAGCACACAGCACGCGGCAATAGAATCAAAGTGCTCCACTCCTGCAAAAGATTTAAACCATGCGTCAAGTTGGAGTCTGTACACACACCCTCACATAGCAACTTCTCTTTGCAACGCTTACTCTCACAGACACAGACGTGCAAATCAAAGGCTATCAAATTTTTTTCATTCAAGGTTGCAGGCTTTCCTACTTTTTTGTTGTTGCTTTGGATACCTTCTCATATTTATAATCGTAATCACATAATCAAAGGATTCAAAAGCATACATGAACATGTTTGCTTGTAATGTGTAAACTAATCACAACAAAGCTTTTCCCCCTAAAAACAACCAACTGGCAGGCAAAAAGGACAAAAGGCCAATCAGAAAACAAAAACTATGATGAAACCAAGGCTTGTTTGTTCAAAACACACATTTCCCAACATGTGTTCCAGCTGCTTCAAGCAAATTTCACTAATTAAAGTGCACGTCACTCTATGAAACCAATTTTCGGGAAATTCACACATCGGTGGTGTCTCTGTGGATATGCATGGTTGCGGAGCTCATCATCAAACATGAGGTTTGATGTAGTTTGAGAAATGTGTTTGTTTTTGATGCATGGTTCAATGCCCTTAGTTAGAGAACTGCTTCTGTCTGGTTTTAATCTCTTCCATAATAAGAAATCAGTAGTGTATACCCAAAGATGTGGATCAGTACAAACAAAAGCAGCCATAGCCACACACGATCATTTTCGTACCGCAACAGGCAAGGAAAGCCAATCCTGTTCTTTTTATCGCATCAATTAATTATCAATAAAGCCAATAATGGCCTTTAACACTAAAGCATTTAAGAAGTTAAGAACAAACTTCTGTGAAGCCTGGATATAAATCTACCAGGAGCCCCACATTTGTGAAACAGTGCTATATCCATCAAACTTTTAGAAAACTTGTGGAAAAGGGTACATTTCAATGGATGAAAAACTCAATGGAAGGGAACCCCCCCGAGATTCCCAGCGTTTGATCCATGTGAGTCAGCAAGGGAACTTTGGGGTCAAATCGCATACTGAATAGGCTTTTCGGAAGTCTTGTCCTGGCTTGTGGCGGCCGGTCGTCCGACCCTGCTTGACCGAAAACAAAGGGAGGGCCACTGACCACAATTGGGAAAGACGGGATTCTTTTCTCCTACAGAGGAAAGTACGGTGCTGAATAGGGTCTGGCTGTCTGAATTGCGCTCCAAACGGATCTGAGAGTGAGGACCCACTAGGGTCAGGGTTCAGCGGCATTTGACGTGGGCTATGGGAAAATGCGTGCACAGTGCCCACACAACCTGCCAACTGCCCTCTCACCCACAGTGCCCCTTAACCTCCCAGAGGGACAGACCACCTGCCCAGGGATGACAGGACGAGAAAGGCGGTATGGGTGGGAAAAGGAAAGAAAGCAGAAATGAAGGTGGGCGGGAAGGCTGCGCTAGTGGGTTAGACAAAGATGTAAGCGAGATAAAACATCAAAGAAACAAGTAGTCTCTAAGTAACTTCACATACTGGTCTTCCAAGGTCTAGCACACATTCTCCAGAGCGTAATCAATATGTGCTGCTTGACTGATTTTCCAACTTTTGCATCCCAAGCTGGGCTGGATGAAGCCCCGGTTACATGTCTAAGATCTCTCTTGAGATTTGCAGTGCTTTTTTTTGTAATCACTCACAGACTACAGCACATGGAAACAGAGGTTAATAGCAACATGGAAATGTATGTTACAGTACCCCTAAAAGTGGCTCATCATTTATCAAAGACTCAGGTATATCTATCAGCTAAAACATCTGGAGTCAACTTTTCCCTTCTCAGGAGTACAGTTTCACATGGGACCACCAAGAAAGACAGAGTTTATCAGCCCAGTCTGCTCTGAATCCTCTATTTTTTTTTGTAAGCACTTTCTGGTTATCACTACCAGGAGTGACAACATCCTGCTATGTCTGTTCCACCATCTGTAAGAGGATATGACCAAGCAAGAGTCAGGAGCAGTGTACCACATGCAAAATGCAAAGGGGACGGTCACTCCGGTGCTATCACCAAGGATAAATTCCTCTGTCCTGTTGATAAGAAACAAAAGTGTTTTCACAAGCCCATCTTATTACAGTCACCAAGAAATATTGACAGAAAAAAAAATCATATTGAAATACAGTGTGAGTTGAGGGGAAATCAAAAGTATCAATTTAAAGTATAAAAAGAACCAAAAACCTGACGGGACTTGTTGAGTTCTAACACCTTGAAACATCTCTGCATTAAATTACAATACTACCTGAGTGAATTGGAAAAATGAGAGCACAGACTGATTAATTGTAATAGAAGACGTAAAGGCAGACACTGACATTTAAAGACAGCTTAATTGCAAGAGTCTGTTGGAAAATCAAGCTGTCAACACCGTGTTTTACCAGAGAAGATAGAGTCATCCAAGTGCACATGGTGGGGCCACTGGCTGGAGACACCTCTTAAAAAAATATCACGCGCCGCTTTACATGGAATGTCACACTTCGGAGTGCCATGCGGTTCACCTAATCAACTGACGGGAGGGAACTGAACTCAGAAACTACACCGAACCGTGTGAAGTGTTAGCAAGCATATCTGTGTGAGATAAAAATCCACCATTAAGTGCATGTTGTAGACTTTCATCATCGCTATTCAGTTACAGTTACATACTATTCTAGTGTTTCAGTGCTACCGGAACACACTGGAATGCAGGACCGTAATCTCATTCCTACTGTACGTTTCCCCAACCAAATGATATTTGTGTGCTCTGTACAACAGCATGGACCTCGAATATAACGAGCAAATATGAAGTGAATACATTTGATGCTACTGGTGTCTGCAAGAAGTTAAATATTACTCACAAAACTGAAAGTCAAACGAATAACAGCCAGCAGAGTGGAAGAGTGCATTTTATAAATCCATAGAAAAGTGTACTCTTATTAAAAAAAACACCTTCAAGAAAAGACACTGGATGAACTTACTCTAATAAGCAACAGATCACCAACATATCATAAATGGGCTGAAAATAATATATATTTTTTTATCATCTGTACAGATAACTACTGTTAAAATGCTGTCAACGTGTCCGGAGGCTAACTCAAGCTCGGCTTTCTGGATGTTGCTACATTACAGTCAATATGTTTATATAATGTGACCACAGAGTCATTTGCACTTGGCAAGAATTAAGGGACAGAGCTCAGCAAGGGCACCTGCTCCTCATCCATTTTTCTCCTGTAGCCAGCAACACAAGTCTGGGGTTGGAGAGAGGGAGGTGGGGGTGGGGAGCACTGGTTGCTGACCGGCTTCAGTCTAGACGGCTCAATACGCAGTTGACTTTTTAAACCCGCTTGTCTGGAAAAGAGCAGACGTGAGGTAAGAGGGGGGTGAGCTGCAGCAGAGAGGTGGTGGTGCATTTTGGCTGCCATAGCCAGCGAGCTAAACTCACTAGGCACAAGCAGAGGGAGAGAGTAAGAGAGGGAGAGAGGGAGAGAAGAGGGGGGTGGAAGAAAAAAGGAAAGAGAGGAAGAGAGAGCGAAAGAGAAACAGATAGAGGGGCAGAGAGTGCAAGCAAGAGACACTATCAGAGAGAGCCATCAGAGTCAGTGGCTGGGGCTCCATTGTCAAGGTCAGTGAGTGGCAGAGTAAAAAGTCACACCACCTGACCCCCCCCCCCCACCTCCGCCGCCTGTCTGCTTTCCTGCTGTTCATCCCCTGTCCTCCTGCTCAGTACCGCCATCAGTCTTGTCTGCTCACTCAGCACACAGCAAGGAAATCTGATCTAAGTGACCGCAAAAAATATTCTATAGTGAAGCTGTCATTATACGGGATGTATTTTACAATTCCTCTATTTACTTAGTTTGATAAGGGGAATACACCCCAGGCAAAAACAGCTGTATATGATTTCGGTTAACATCTGAATACATTCCTTTTTCGCATGAAATAGCCCGTCGATTCCCCAGATCTGTGAACACTATGGTGGTCTCCCTGCTGATGCCGTTTTTAACTCTGCACCAGAAATTTTTATGCAACAGCTGGACCTTTTAAGTTTGGAGCCCATTCATCTTCATTTGGCATCGTGGAGAAAGGTTTTATTGGGAAATTAGTAGAATTCAAAAAGAATGTCTGTTAGAAATGCTGACTGCACTCGAGCTGCAGTTTTCATTAGTCCCAATTTTTGGCAGTCAAGCTGATAAAAATTATTTGACATTGCACAATGATCTCATCTTTACAAGACTGGCAACGAGCCCGTTTGGAATTTGTCTTAATTATTATTCTGCAGAGAGCAGGAGAAAGATGAAATTGGCTCACTTTTACTTTTGCAACATTACTTAACTCTCTTAAGGCGAAAGCAAACCGCTGAAGAATACCGACATCTGCTGAATCATTTGACGAGGCTGCAGCACTCCTTTACCAACGTACGTGATTAAATCTAGATGAAAAGACTAAGACAGGTCATAGCTCTCAGACTGCCCTTGTGGTGATTAAGCACTGACCGCAGCTTTTTCTGCCCATGAGGTATGTGAAAAAACAAAGGGCAAGCCACGCAACACATACATGCCGTACAGAGTTAAGCATAGCATCATTTTTGTCGTGAGCATCAGTGTTTACAGACCAGCTGAGTTGTGCAAACACTCCTTTCGATATCACCGCCCCTTCCTTTTCCATCAAAGGCAAACTGAGAAAGGACATCCATTAGGACCTCTCATAGATTAAAGTCAGTCAATGGAGAGACATTTAACATCATCATATAAATAAATAAATAGCACAGAACACTTGTGATTAGATCAAAGTTTCCTTTTCAACGCCTCGTGTCTGTGTAGAGTTAAGACTTGTGAGTGTGTGTGAGGACAATAAGAGTAGCCCCTCCACTCCAAAACCTAAATCAGTGAGATCAAATCTCACAGATTTTGCCCTAAAACATGTCTTTTTGAAGTTCCCTTCAAAGAAGTCAAAATATGATCCTTCACTTCAACTGCACGACCGCATTTTAACTAAACATGACTGTATTCTGCAAAGCGATCAAGACTTTAATGCTCTGCTGTCCCAATGACTAATTTAGCATTTTACTGAAGGACATTTTTAAGGTCAGCCTATCACATTTTTTTTTTTTTCATTTTTCACTCTTGAAGACGTGATTTCATGTGTTTCAATGTGACTGTGTGTCTTTTCCCTCCTCTACTCGGGTCACTCCTGCAAAAAAGCTCTTAACACTGAATTTACTACCTCCCTTTTTGCTTGTGCTAATAATTATTTTCTAGAGGACAAAAAGGAGGAAAAAAGGTTGGTATTGGCAGCCTTTGTAAACTCTTGTTTAATAGACTAGTAGAGGGGAGGACTGAAAAAAATAAATTGTCACATTTCAGTCTCATTTGTGACGTATGTGGTGCACAACTTTTATCCCGATGATTATTCTAAATGAGCTGGCAATTATTAGACATTTGCACTCAGTAATGACGCAAATGCAAGGTATTGTAAGGGTGATCTTAACAACTTAGTTATGGCCATTTGGTAAAGGAGTTGCTCACGCTGTGTTGTTTCCTTCTTAAGGTTCATTGATTGGCCCTTACCTGTGCCTCATCTTCTAAACAACCAATCAGCAGCCACTGGGGAATTTTGAGCCACCAGCGTCACAGTCCACAATGACACACACACCATGTGCCAGACGTTTGACGAAAGTTTCAGACACTGGGCGCCACATGAGTCACTGAGCACAGCCACCACCCAATGTGTGCCAAGACCTGCAAGTTCACCATGTGCAAAATGTGACAGAGGACAGTGGTTGACTAGCCACTTCCGTCTGGACTATTCCCAACACAGTTTGATCAAAAGTTGTTAGAGGACTTTCTGCAATGTTAAATTACTGTCACGGACACTAGAAAAAAAGAATACTGTTCCAGCCACATAAGAGAGTCAAAAACCTATAGACTCCGTTTAGTAAATTAGGGGTCTTATGCAGCAGAAATGTTGTTCTGAGGACCCTGCTTTTTCCCCCCCTCTATAGAAAGCCTAATTTGGTCTGCATTAAATTTCCTTTAAGTCATATTTGCAAACTAAAATAGAATTCTGATGGTTTTATATTAACTGAACAAATGTTTTTAAACTCAGTTCCATCATAACCACATCCGGATATATATACTTCCTGGGCTTTGTGTGAGCATTTATGGTGAGTCATCTTAAAAGCCTCAATTTTAACAAATTACCTGTTTTGGTCATAACTGCCAGATCGCATGCCAACACAAATTATTAGGAACCCCTCCACATTTGGATCACATTAATGCACTGTATATTCAATTAGCAAAGAGTAGGCAAGATTCAGCATGTGCAAGAGCGACATAGTTTGTGCAGGGTACAACTTGCAAAAATGTATTACTAACCCGGCAGTGCACCTACGTACATGCTGCATGCTGAGATAACTTATGAACTAATTAATGGATAAAAACAAGCGATCAACTGGATGTAACATTCAAGTAGCCATCTGGATGTCTACCACCTGTCGTGGGTGAGTAAGAGCATTATGTGGCTAGGAAGAGATGTGTCATATTTCAAACAACAAGTCAGTGGATTTTACAAACTTTGTCCATTACTACAATTGCTAAAGGGCATATTTTTAAATTAACAGATTAATTTATTTATAAATACTTTTACCATTTGATCATGTGTGTCTCTCTAGTTTTAATTGTAATCTCAGTTTTTGCACAAAATGTGATGCATTCACGTGACTGATTTATTAAATCCAACCTCTATCTTGTGCAACAGGTATAGATGGCAAAAAAGGTTGCATAGTAACGTCATAGTCACTTTTCTAATGGTAAAAGAAATTATCAATATATTTCAGTGAAAGCACACAGTGCTTGTCTTTGTGCTTTTACTGCTCACATAAAGATAAACCCTGTAAAGACAGACAGATGACTTGTGTTTGAGATATCCCACAGAAATAAACAGATAAACCATAAACAAAAACAAAGGTTTTAGAATTTCTAGTAAGAACACCAGTGCAGTACATTACTTCAAATTTATGCATCATCACATCACTGGCTTAAAGTAAAGATAGTACAGGACTTTCTCTGATGTTAAGCTAGAACAAAGATATAAAATATGAACTAAACTGAAAAGAAATAATAAAATGAAGACATGACTTTAAAAAATACACAAGGGTGCTGTTTTGTTTCATTTACTGTGTGAAATAAACAACATGAAAATATGTCTGGCAGCTATTCTCTGACCAGCAGTTGTAAAACAACACCCGACTGTAATTAACTTGAATTAATTTAGTATGCTTTTCTAAGTTCGGCTCAGAAAAACATACAAATAAGAATACACACAGTGAAGAGAGTCGTCACTATCATAATGATCAACGATGAACGACTACATTAGAAAAAAATACAGATTTCAAAAAGTATGATGAAACATCTAAAAGGGTAATTATGACTGCACGTAGGTTTTCATAAGAAACATAAACAGCAGACTGTCAGAGCTTTGCAGGGAGGCTTGCAACGCTTCCCTGCAAAAAAAAAAAAACGACAACAAAAAGAAACAACTGTCACCAGTACAGAGATTTCTGTTCGGTGTTTTTCTGAAGAGAAAACAAGGATGCTGTATCAGTGCTGTAGAAAAAAAATACTAATAACTGATGCACCTTAAAAATGGTTTCTGTGACATCCATGGAACAAAAGGATGAGAAAGGAATACTTTCCACGCATTTCACCCCTTTACTCAGTTAATTAAATAGAAAATACTGCTATCAAATGACTCTTGTCAGATTAAGTGGGCGTTAATGACGATAATGAAATGCCTGCAAGGGCAGAGGTTATTAGTTACTAGAAATTGTATATATATTATTGTGCAACATTAAAGTATCTAATATGCAATTAGAGGTGAGAACCTAGAAAATGAGCTACTTTCTGAAGAGTTACAAGCAATTTAACTTTAACTGATTAAGTGACACAATCACCAGAGGGAATGAACAGTACTTTTCAGATAACTGAAGTAAAAACGTAATCAGAGAAGATGAAGCAAAGCCTGCTAAGTGAGCAACACTTGGAACTGCACCAAAACTTACCAGTAGCTTTTTTATTTCCACAAAGTACTTCTCATTTCCATTGTCTGGCTGTCTTTCCAAAGCTTTCATCCTTCTTTACTTAGACCCTTTGGGACTGTCTCTTCAAGTGAGTTGGTCTGCACAGAAGTACTAGAGGGGTATCACCTGCAGCTGCCACAAACACTGCAGAAAATAGGCTTGGGAAAGACTGACTCCATCTGAGGTGTCAGCTTTACCGTTTGGTGTGCATGACAGGTAAACAATAACATCCCTTAACACCCACGGATTACTTTAAAACGCATCAATTACGAAAGATTATTTCGACGCATCCGTTAAGCATGCCATTATCCGGATGTATACACATTTCAACAATAATCGTGAGAGTTGGAATCCCATCCTCTCTATTGTCAATGACTGGAAGTTCATTTTCACAGATGATAAACAGATTCCATCTGTCTACAGGCTAGGATTACTACTGAAAAGGGGGAACAATATCATACATGTTTAGCAGAAAGCCTGTTCTGCACAACAGATGCTAAAGAAGCCATTTAAAAAGAACAGAAAGAAGCACAAATCATATTTCAGAAAATAAAAGGTTTTTGGCTTTTTACCAGTTTAACAGCACATGGCACACATCCTGTTTGTACTTCCACATGCTCAGAAAGCAGAGCTACCACATGCTTCAACTGGAGGCTATGACACCCAAAATCATTTGATTCACTTGCAGACAGTTAGTGCCCTAAACTATTCATCAGAAACACGGTGTTCTGAGTGGATGTTGGCACTGAGACTGGTCATGCCGCAGCCCACGTAGAGTCCTTCTGGTCATATGGTCATTGGAGACCTTTAACATTTCACTATTAGCTCCCATTAGGTCTTAGGGGGCTTAATCACATCCTTAGACATTCTGTTTATTCTCTCACAATTACTGGTTAAACCTGAGGGGCAGTGACTAGGCTTTATGATTGACATTTCTTGCCACATGCAAGCAGACAGGATGCAGTCATACAGATTCACTGATTTACTAATGTTTTTTGTAATTTGATTCACAAAAAGAGAGAAGAATCATGGTTAAAAATTAATAAAGTTAACAGTTTTCTGTGCTTGCTTTCAAAACTGCTTCCACTCTGCCAACCAACACCAAAAACGAGCCATGTTACCAGCCCACAATTCCTTCATGGTATAATGCAACATGGCACAGTGATGTTAATGCTTTAAATTTGTGCTCACGTATCCACAATGACAACAAAAAACAAATATGTGGGCTTGCAAATCTGGTACATGCTGATGGTACAGACACAGATTTGTGCTATGCCCACAGTATAGGAGGCAAATTGAAAACAATTACCACCACCCACTTTGGGACTGGAAATAATACTGTTCTGAGTGGGAAATGAGAAAGATTTCCTTCTATATTTGTACTTAATAACACAAGACATGGCATCGTGACGCTATGACTATGAAGCACACTACACTTGTCAGCAATACTTTGATAACAACTTAGGTGTGAAAAGCTACCTTAAAATCTCACTTAATACTTCAGACACAAATGCATTTGAAACACTGGTAAAACAACTATTCTCAAATGTTTAGCACAGATCAATGTAACATTTCACCAATGCTGCACTAAGAAGGGTTTAATTGGTTTCAAGAATATTTCATAATTTCATTTATGAAATATTCATAAATGGGTGCAAAAGTTGCAGAGTGAATGAAGTAAACTGCAGAGGCAATTCCTGAATACATCAATAAAACACATTCACCAATCTTTACTTTGATCACATGTGGTGCAACATTCTTATTTTTATCACTTGATATTCATTTTGTTTGTTTTTTGGCAAAAATGTGTATTAGTTTATTAGAACATGTGGTGGAGATTATTGCTCTCTGGATGTCGGTGTTCCCCCAGAGGAAAGTGGTGGGAAAAGGAAAGTCTGGACATCCCTGCTCAGACTTCTGCAGCTATGATCAAGACCAGTAGCAGAAAATAGATGGATGTCTATAAGTTTCAGAACTTTGTTTATTATCCATTTTAACAAACACAAACCTGTTTGTGTGTTTGTCTGTACCATGTATTATTTTTCTTATTTTGCGTTTTTAATTTTTATACCCTATAAACATTTTGTGGTTAAAGTTGTTACCATCTGTGCATCAGAACTGCAGACTGTCTTAGGGCGACATTTGCAGAAATGTCTCAGTGCCCATGTTCCTTAGCAGTGATCCAATAAGAGCCTCTAAAAACTTTGTTTAAACAGACGCTCAAACTCTCTGCCTCTCAAATGCACCTGTATTCGAATCTTTTTCCCCTTTTAGAAGATCACTAAAATCCAGTCGTCTACCTGGTTTTGTTTGTAAAGAAATGCTTAATGGTTGAAAAAACACACAAAGGACGAGTTAAGTACCATGTATACATGGCATGGTACTGTGTTGGTGAAACATGGAGCTTTATAGTCCTGCACAAGGATGTTCCATGTGTCTACTCCCACTTAGTAACAGTGTCAAAAATCTGTGGTAAAACTGTTAATGTGGGGTGATGTTTGTTAACCTTAGCTTTTTGGTGGTAGAGTAAAACCAAGAGTTAAAAATTGCAGCCATTGTCTGTGCTTCTCTTCTGAATGTTTTGATCTTTGAAGTCATTTTTTTTCCTTCTTCTTCATTTTGTGGTCAACTTTGCCGTGGCCATTCCCTTTCATCCTGAAGCAAACTCTTCAACTAATCAACATACAACAAAAATGATGAACAAATTGTCACCTTGCTGGATGTACACAAGCATGACTCCATATCCTCTGTCTTGGCTGTGTCCTCATAGCCTGTCCCTCTGCACAGCCAAGACACAAATGTGGAGAATTAAAACTGTCTTTGGATGAAGACCCACATTAGTCCCAAAACCAATTTATTCCTTCTGACTGAAACATGAAAATGATCAATATATATGAATCTGTGCTGATTTAAGCCAGATTTGCACCTTCACACAAATGTTCCTGTCATGGCAATTCAGACTGAAACAACTGTTACTGTTGCCATTTTATTTGTTCTGGTTTACAATGGTTCACAGATGGGAATCCACCTGATGGATATCCATTAAAAAAAAAAAAGATGGAGAACTTAAATAATCTGGAACTACATTAATCAACTTGTGTATTACAGAGCACCATCTACATACAGACAAAATCTTGGTTTGTCAGTTAATTATTCTTTTGAGTTCTTGCAGTCTTTGAATTTAAAAAGAACAATCAGATAAACAAGGTGGATCACAGGATTTGGTGTGTATGGGTAAACAAGCAGAAAAGTAAAACGGTCACGACTAGGCTACTTTTTCACAGTTCTTTGTATTTGAGTTAGAAGATGTTTGCATTTAAGAGTTTCACTAAGGTTCAGGTGCAGACCCCGAGGCTTGACTAATCCTACTTGGAGTGCCAGTCCCATTAGACCATGTAATCAGGAATGCACTGCAAAGCAGGTGTGTTAATAATGCTTATTAAACTAACGCCCATTTACTGCTGTCTGCTTTGGATACCTGATGTTTGTGATGTCATGACAGACATGGGATGGGAGGGAGAGAGGAGGAGGTAAGGTTAGTGAGGAGTATTTTCACAGACTGGCAAGTCCAGACAGAGAGGCAGAGCGAAAATAGCTCTAGGGGCAAACAAGGTAACCTTTTTCAAAAGACGCTTCAGGGGGTGTCTGCCAAGTCCCACACAATACTGTCTGCTGTGAGTGTCTGTGCTGCAGTTGTATTGTACTGCCGAACAAAATATCTTAAAATGTCTGGGTCCATCTTCTTAAGGCAGATCAAATACACTGCAACAGTCCAAAGCTGCTCATATAAATGCCAAAAGTTCATCACCACCTGCAAATTCACCTGAACCCCCCCCCCCCCCCTCCTTGTTAAATTATTACTGAACAAATGGCAGGAGTTCTGCATGCAAACAAAAAAAAAGAAGCTAAGAGTACAATATGAAGCACTGCTCTGGACTTTAATACCACTTTATTACAGGTTGACTAATGCAGAAAATTATTACCATGCTGGACAAAAAAAAAGAAGCTATTTAGACTATGAGGGAACAAGGTTTAATCATTCCGCTGAATTGTGGTATTGCATTTCCTTAGAGATTACAAGCGGAAAAGATCAAAGCATCTTATAGATTACATTTTAACTCTGTGATTATAGGCCATTTATTTCTTACTGTACTTGTGTTTGATCATTACCACTGCTGTCTGCTGTTATCTGTTTTTTTTTCCTGGTCCGTGGAAGTTTGGGGCATTTGTTTTTTCCAACTGTAATGATAAACATGTTATACATGTCTATCACACTGTTATACTGTGGAATGCAGACCTAGTCTCCCCACTGGTGCCCCGGATTAAGCCAGGCACATAAACATGCTCCACTGAGGTCATGCATATCTCTTGTGTTCATGATATCATGACCACAAAATAAGCCGTGAACACCTAGGATGTAGCTATAATCAGATGTCCTACATGGTAACTGTTGTTAAGAATAAGACCCAGAAAATAACACTGCCTAAATCATTTGAAAGATGAGCATATCCCTTCTGAGACATCTCCGTGATTCACAGGGAGGGAGAGAAGGGGGGGACATGTACAACAAGTCTGGGCATATCCATGCCAGCCAGGACATCCCCATTAAGGGGCCACTTGCTTCTAAAAGTGGAGAGAGATGGGCCATGTGGATCAGATGGCCAGTTGTTTACAAGGTGGGTTCCCACTAACATAGATAAGAACTGACAAGAAAGCAGGTGATGCTTGACCTTGCTCTGACACTAGGATCAGAGGAAGAAAAAGAAAAGGGGAACATACAGCCCTCTTTCACAAGTGTTGGGACATACTATAAGATGTAAATAAAAACAAAACAAAATGTTTCAAAATTTTCGATTCACCTTTTACTGAAGGACAACATATCAAAAATAGAGATATGACATATACCATATGCTCAACCTTCGCATAAAATAACTACAGTAAACTGCATTTGAATTTAAGATTTACAGAATCAGTGGCCAGAATTATTTTCTCTTTGCGTTCTCTTTATTCTAGGACTGCATTCTCTTCGAGTTTACCGATGTGTTCTGGTCTCATTCACGGGTAATGTACCAGACAGAGCAGATTACTGCCTTTCTTCATTCTCTCTGCTTGGCTGAGGAAGTTCTCCCTGCCCATTTCCTTTTGCCAACTTTCTCTGTTGTCCTCTTAGTCAGGCTGACAGGGGACACCAGTAGTAATTCTGGAAAGCCCTACCTTGTTTTTCATAAAGACCAAATAGGTCAATGCAACTCAACCAGTTGCATCAGAAATGGGAAGTAAACAGACTTAGTTTGAATTAAACAGGATAGAAACCATTTCAGTTGCTTATTTGTTCTTGCTCCATGACTTCTGCCCACTGTTTCTTTTGAAGCAACAATTCAGCCACAGGAACTGTTTGAAGTGATGGTTACAACTGGACTTCTGTGACTGAGTGATTGCTATCAGCGACTTGTGTTTTCTTAAGTCCTTCAAGAGCGAACTGAAGAGTTCCACACTGGCTTTGCACTATGAGAAGACCTGGGACCCAATGCAGTGTTTACATACACTCACTCATCCATCTCTCACACAACAGTGACTGAGGAGTGTTGGGCAATGAGGCGTTCAGATCTTGTCCACGGTCTATTTGTCCCCAATGAGCGGTGGCTTTTTAAATGCAAATAGCTGAAAATATAGTCATGTTTCTTGGCTATGCCATGTAAGGTGTGACACACTAAAAGAAATTAAAATAATAAAACAAATGTCTTGTCTACAATAACTTGTAGAATGGAATGAATAAAACTCCATATTACAAAAGTAGCTATATAGGACAACCCACTAACCATTGACCAGGCAAAAAGAAAAATGTCATGTATTTTCTCTTACTGTCTGGAAGTAGTTGTATTCTCATCATGCGTGCCTCAAGAGGAAAGTAGCTCAGGAGTATTTTACAAATATACAGATTCTACTTTGACACGTACCACCCACGCAAACAGTATTGGCAGCAGTCTCATCCAGCGTGATAATGCACCACGCTACATAATTTTAAAGTGTCCACAGTGGGCTTGGGAACTGCTCGAGAAACATGAAAAAGAGCTTAAAGTGTAATTTGGCCACCCAACTCCTTGGGCAGCCACAGGATATGGCACAACCCATTGGACCAAAGGGATCCACTGCCAACATCTTGGTGCCAGACACTACAGGACACCTTCAGAGCAATCTGTGTCCATGCCCCGACAGGTCAGGACTGTTTTAGCGACATGAGACTGACCTAAACAACATCAGGCAGTCTGTTTTAATATTGTAGCTAAGAGTTTTATATTGACATTTGTTCAACTGATTAAAAGCTTATCTACAATTTGCATCTGTCTACTCTTTCAATTTCGACTTAGGCTAATACAGTACAACAGCCATGCAGACAGTACCTTTTCAGGACCTTTTACCAGTGACTTAAACCCTGCCGGTGTCATGTACTCAGACGTACTCAGACAGACACAGTGAAAGAAAAGAAGGAGAAAGAGAAGAGCTGGCACAGAAGTAAGGTCCACAGGTTTGGCATTCACTGTGGCTGGCAGAAACATAGCTAAAGATGGCTGAGTGCATTCCCAGCCCTGGCAGAACAAATGGAGCTGTTGTTTGAGTTCAGAGAAGCTGGCCATCAGAAAGGACTCTGCAGGAGGGAAGTGACAGGGTGGGTAAACCAGACAGGGACATACGAGGACATTGGAACAGGGTGGCAGGGTTGCATCGCTGACACCACCCACTTCAGCTCCAACAAACAGCATCGAACAGTTCCCGCAGGAGAAAGCTTATGTAGAAAACAAAACAAAGGGTCAAACTCAGTGTAAGCCACCAAGTGAAATGCAAAAGAGTTTGTACTGTATACGAAGAATGTGATTTGCTTGGAATGTGCAACAAAAATAAAGGAGTTACAAATAAGATGAAGCAAACACGCCGTGACATGCTACTTTCTCTAGGCATTTAAACTGCATAATCAAAGCCCATTTTGTTTATATTTTCTGAGTGAAAATGACTGATTCACAAAACAGAGCTTCAAAATGTTAAGAGATTATTTAACCTCAAATTATCCGTTAGGATAAAACTGTCAGGATTTTCCTGTCTTCTTTTGCTTTCAAGCACTTTGGGGGGGTAATCTAGATCACAGCGAGCTGAGGAGGACCGTCTCATGTGGCACAGATAGCCCAGGGGATTCATCTGTCATCGGATGTGATTAAGACATACACTGAGCTGGAACAGTATCACTGCCCAATGCAACACACACTACGAGCTGCCACAATCTAAAGTAAGACCTTTAGGTTGTGTGTGGAGGTGATGGATTTGAGCTGACTTGAGGTAGTAAGATGCTTCAAAAACCCTTTGGTCCAAACAGTTCAAGTAACTAAAGTTGCTTCACGTCAAGAATTATAAAGAACACAAAGCTTTTCCTTGAGAAGTAAAATTTTCAAGACGAGCAAAACCAAAACAGTTACAGTGTAATGTTAAGTGACTCTATACTGGAAACTATTTCTATTTGAATACTTTTATTTTTAAAATAAATATTTTGAACAGTTGTGAAACTATGCCTAAAGTTTTGTTTTTGGTTGTTGACAACCGCATGCAAGTCATATTTAATCCCATAACTGTGTAGGGTCTGTGGATACCGACTAATGAAAAACTAAAACACGCGTAACAAGACCACAATAATATTGTTCCTTTCCATAGAAACATTTATAATTCTTTCTAATCAGATGTACATGATGCAACCAGCCTGCTCGCTAACTGGAAATGATGTGAGGACTGTGTAATGGCGTACAGATTGGGTTAAGTACAAAGCAGCCAGTATGGTTCAGTAACCCTTTTAGCATGATACGTTATCTTGTGTGAAGAATGTTTGAGATAATGCTGCAGCTTTAATCATACCCAGGCAGGCTTGTGGTGCTCACAACACCTGGCTTCCAAATCCTGTCCGTCACATCTCCATTTTTGGTAGACATTTTTTAGAGGCATTAACAGTGCCTCGGTGTACGTCTGCAGACAGGGTGGCTATGGCTGTTTACCAGCTTTGGCTACAGCACTAAAACAAAAGAATGCTGCTTTTGACAAAAGACAGGATTTTATTACAACTCATCTTAGAGTCATTTGTTTTTAGGTTTAGGAATTTACAAACAGAGATGGATTTTTTTTTGCAAAGTCCAGACACGACTGACTACCTTTTTCTATGCTCTTATTTTCTGAAGAAGAAGAGCAAAACCAACATATCATTGCCTTTTAGCAACACTTTAAACATTTCATTCTTCAAACACTGCTGAAAGGAAATATTAGCTACTTTACTGGCCTGTTCTTTTTGACAGCACCGATAATGTAAAAGCAGTAAACATGTAATCTGAACCCCAGTGTGTCTGGTCTGAATTATACCTCAGAGCTCAGATCGTATTTTAAACATATATACGTAGACAAGACTGAGATTACAAAGACTACGAAGAAGACTAGCTTGTTAAAATTCCATGCATCCGACTTCTGATTTCAGGTTACATTATGTCACACTTATCTGCTTAAAGACCCCAGACCTTTTTAATTGTTCATCCATTTGCCTACTATTAGTACCCAATACTTACACATTATGAAGCTTACTTATGTTCATTTGTATAATCACTGGTAGAATCTTAGTGCAATAACATGAACGGTAGTCCCATGGTATGGGAAAAAAAATACATGGCTCATTTTAAGTTTAACAGCTTCAAAAGAAACAAATGATTAAAAAAGAAAAATCAGAAATGATACTTTAGGAGGTGATATTTAACAGACAGGTTCTAGGTGACTCTGAAGAGGTAGTGTAGCTCTAATACAAAACATTTTGACAGATGTGCACAGAACTTTATCAATCCCCAAAATGTACAGGTGTGCAAAGCTTAACCCTCATGCACAAAAGCCTGTTTCCACATCCAGCATCACAAATCTGTTCTCTCTTTGACAGGTATGGCCATATACTGTTTACATGAAAGATGATGCTTGCTGATGCAGATGAGCACCTCCCAAGCAGCTACCTCACTCCCCACCTCCCTTTTGGCAGAGCATACCAATTTCCACCTGGATGGTCTTCAACTATGTGCCAAGAGGATATCACGGCAGCTCCATATCCTCTGTGTGACAGTGTAATTCCCTCTGCCCTGCAGCCATGTCTGCTAAACTCAGACAGTTTACATGTTCATGTAGCTACATTGCACTGTGGAAGAATGAATTGCCAAGTATTCTGTGCATTCATTTGATTTCTGGCACACACGGTTTAACCCCTCCAACATGAGCTGTCAGAAGCGCAGTCAAAAGGTTAGCGTGTTCAATCTTTCTATCGGTTCAGAATACAAATAACTCGAACACTACTGAGTTATTAATGCACATTCTCCTTTGTTATATTTTATTATATAATTGTATTCTGTAATTGAAATGTATTAAAATATCTCAATTTAATGCAAAGCAGCAGAGAAATGAATATAATACATGACTGAGTGGCTCTGCGGTACAGCGATGTATCAAATTCCACAATAATTAGGTATTATACCATTTCACACTCCATTACAGTACAAAGGAAACCAGTTATATACATTTCAATCACTTAAAGTCAACATTTAATTAAAACTTCCAAAACATGCCAAAAGCTTCAGATAGTTGACAGCTGGAGATTTTTTTAAGTGGTGTTGAAATATAGCATGATTTCATTTGAATACAGCAAAGTATAAAAACTGCACAATTAATTTTAAAGACTCTGTAACTGTAAGTTACTGAAACTAAGATTCTGGCTTAGTTTCAGTAAATTACAGTAACTAAAAGTATAATACTACCTGCACTACACAAGTTAAAAGGAAGTGTAGTTACAGTTGAATAAATGCACTGGAGAAAACATTCCAGATTTACTCTTAAACAGAAGAAGTCAGATATTAAATGGGATCTATTACAGTTTTCATTGTTTTCTTTCATACTGATACAGTTATACTCATAGATGCTTATATTTAACAAGTTATAAGGTCAGCATAACAGCAAGAATTTGCTGTGACTCAGAACCTCAGAAAACTCTTTTTTTCCCCCCACTTGCATTTCTGTATGATGTCAAATATAGTTGATATCCCTAATATGGCAAGCAGAAGAGGTGGTTCCCACACATACAAGGTTCTGGTGGTAGAACCTAGGCAAAGCCACTTAGAAGAATGTTACCATAAAGGGAAGATGAGCTTAAATGGAAGGTAGCTAATAGCTAACTTTGCTACAAAAAGAATGAGTGTCAAGTATATTATCACCAGAATTATCACCTTGCACTTGTATTCCTCCACCAGCACGTCTACATGCATGCAGGGTACATTCATGTCTGTCATACAGTAGTTTAACTGTTAGGCACCAGAGTATCCATCTCCTTTGAGTGTTTGAACAATGGCCAAAAATACGTTCTTGTAGAAAATTATGAAGTCACAGTAAAGTTCACCTATGACCTTTTTGGATATGAAATGTCATCACTTCATTACTTTATCTTACTAGACAGTTGCGTAAAATGTTGTCATAATTACTAAATGAATTTTTGAGTTATGGCCAAAAGCGCGTTTTGTGATGTCACACTGTTCTTGACATTTGTCCAATGAATTCAGGTTTGGAGCTGATGTAATGAAATACCCTTCAGATGTACCTGAGGTATTGCATTCACAAGACTGGGACCGACATGACGTCGCAGTGACCCTCACCTCTGAAGGAAGGAAAAAAAAAAAATCGAATCAGTTCTTCCTCAAGGGTTCAAAAGATGCCATGTTCACGACAACCGGACAGGCAAAAATAAACCCCAAAAATATAACGCTTCCAACTACAGCTGTTCTTTTTGCGGAGGCATAAAAGTCTCACCTGATGTCAAGCATGAATAAACAGGCTCTGAATCATAATGTCACTGACCTTTAAATTTATGGCCGCTTTCAGATGCATTATATTCTTAAATGATTCATAGTGAGCAGCGAATGTAGCCTGACCTTTTAAGTAGTACTGTAAACATATCCTGTATTTTGGAAGGACTGGATAGTCCCAGTGTAACTACAAACAGACATTGCTGATCCCATATAACTTGTATACTTCTAATGGATTGAGATGATTCGGGCCTCTGATTAGGCTTGCCTTAGCTGTTTTCTGGCCCAACTGGGAGAAGACACTGTGATAGTCTCAGAACCTGTTAGAAAGTTTATCTAAGATGGTCTGGGAATGCTTCGCGATCACCAGGAGGAACTGTAAAGTGTTGTTGGGGAGAAGGCTGTCTGGAATACCCTGCTTTCTTATCCTGCAGTCTACATCAATAACGAAGCTAAAATGCTAGTACTTCATCTGAATTTCAATTTAAGCTTAAAAAACTAATGTATTTGACAAATTTGAATCTAAAACATTTTTCAAACCTAACTTTCCAATCATGTCAATGTTTCATAACGGCCAACTGGGTGCCTTCTCTCAGACGTGTTTTGGGCTTAAAGACAGACAATGCACCCACAGAATGTGAGAATCCATGACAGGTTCCCAGACAGTATAAAAATTGGCTAAAGGGTTTTTGTAAATAGGATGTAACACTCATTTGAAATAGCTTGAGACAGTAACAAACAGACAAGGGCAAACAGAGGCATACGTTCATCAGCTTTTTAGAACCGATTCTCTATCGTAGACAGCACCCAATATCCCCCACCCTCTACTTCAAGCTAAGGCTATCAGACAACTAAAGCTGCAAAAGTAAAATGACCTGGTGACTGTTAAAGCCCTTGAGAGAGTTTCTGTCTGGTTTCTGGGCTCATCCATCAATCCTTAGACTAGCTTATATATACACACACTGTTCCACAGAGCAAAAGAAAGGACTGACTTCTGCTGCACACAGCTCAAAGAATGACATAATTTGATTTTGCAAAAAAAGCTTTCTGGTAAGTGCTGATTGTTGATTTTATGCATTTGAGTAAATGCTACCAAAAATCGTGTCATGAATAAACAGTAGCTGGTGAAAGTACAACCAAATAAACCTGAAAAAGGGTCCACTGCAGCTTTTATGTGTTTAATCGATAGATATTTATATGTTAAGATGTTTTTATTATCTTCACCCTGATGTCTGAGAACACCCGTTGCGTGGGTACTTCAATTCATGTCCTTGTCCACTTCTATCTCCACATACACACAAGCTAACAACATCATTGTGGGTCCTGCCCTTGTGGCCTTCAGGTCAGTGGACGTGCCGATTACCCGCAAGACCTTGACAGAAGACAAATCTTAGCGCTTTGATCAGTGTCGGTGGGTCACCCCTCAAAGCCTTGTTGCAGGATTGGCGCTCGCCAATTAGCACAATTAGCTTCTGGCAAGCTGCCAAGGGTGTCACATGGGACCAGCTTTGCACTGATGATACCTGACAAGCCCACAGAGCTGTCATGGTTGCTGGAAGGACAGGAAAACGAAGACAAAACAGATTGTGCCATGTACCTGCATAGGTCAGTGACAGAACAAGCACTTTTGGTTCAACGTGTAGCAGAGAAATAAAACAACTTTTATAGCACATGATCTAAGTTCAGTTTTTAAAAAAAAAAAAGCACTGCTTTTAGTACATTCACCATATTGCTGCACAGCAAGGTACAAAAACAGTCCTGAGGAGGCATTGGTTGTGCAATGGACTTGTTAAGTTTTACTCTCGGTTTTTATAAAAGTGGACAGTCATATATCCTTAGCTGTCATTTGCCTTTTAAGACGGGCAGAGGTTTTGTTTGTGAGGCCTAGTTCTCTTAATGTTTTATCCAAATGCTCAGCTGAGGGACTCCTATATCTCAAGTCCTCTGTGGAGATGAAAAACATTTGCAAATAAAGTGACTTTATGGGGGGAATTCCAACCCATGCAAGGCTTTGCTGCTTTTACACACACAAATGGGTACATGGGTACAGTATAGAAAGACATCTGGAGGTGGTTGTGCCATAAAAGAATGTAGATATCAAAACATAAAGGCTTGGAAAGTGCAGCGATTCATATCAACGCGATTAAATCTTCAACAGGAGTATAGCTGCTGGAAAAAAAAAAAAAAAGATCAGCTGCCTCAGTCGCTTTGTGGTCATAAACTCACACGCCAGTTAGATATACTAAATAAAAATGTAAAAAAGTAAAATTAAAAAAAAGATCAACTGGATAACAATCACAAACCAGACAGCTGCCAAGAAAGGACAAGACAGGTGCCCTAAAAATCTTGTGATAGAAGAGGACTAAAAGAAATCCTACTTCTCTTTTGTCACCTAAGCGAAAAGGTTCAGGTTTCTGTTAAAATTAGATACATAAATAGAAAACGGTTCCAGCATACCTACAACTTTGTGCTATATAAAAACCACAAGCAAGAACTGTGGGATGGTTACAATTGGTGTGCTGATTAAAAAAAAAGAAAGAAGAAGAAGAAGGAGGAGGGAAAAAAGCCCCAGACGATGGGCAGAGAGATAAGGAGAAGGGGAGGTCTGGGGCACTGACGTTCTGCCACAGAACCAGTCTCATTTGCAGCTTTGTGTTTCCTTAGTCCTCTCGCTTTTCCTCAGCCCAGTCAGTGTAAACTCTGTGCTTGGCTACACTGAATATCTTAGGTAACACTGCTTGAGATCAGTATCTCCTTTCAAAACAAGAAGCCAGGAAGTGTTCCGTCTGTCTTCATCACAATTCACCCAGCACTGTGGTTTTCCTCTTCACATCAATTCCACTCTTTATGGTTTCCTTCTTTGTGTGAGTTGGGTTTAAACCGTTCCAGCTGAGGACAGTAAAGGAGAGTGAGACCACAGCGTCTGCGTGTGTGGGTATCTACTTGCGGTTTATTCAGAGTGCAGCTGCATTCCAGCGGCTGAGCAGTGAATTGACCACATAACACCATGGTGTGTGCGTGTGTGTGTTTGTGTGTGTGTGTGTGGGAAACACAATGAGGAAGGAGATTACAGTGAAAAGGACTGTTGATGTAAAACTGTTTGATTTCCACCGGTGCACGCTTGCATGCATAAATGAGTACATCCGCACAGCTGCTCAAGGATGGGCGTGTTACAACACACCTTGTCTGACAACACTCAGACGCATCTGGAGGTCTTGAAGAAGAGACAACTTAAAAGAAGGACTTAATTATCTGGCCTGAATACCAAAGACACTCTAATGAAAACATTCCCATCTCTTCTTCTCCTGCTCTTCCTGTCATGTTGCTCCTTCTCCATAAAAGTAGATGTTTGCTATCCACATTAAAGCCTCTAAATAAAGAGCGGCCCAAAACACCTTATCATCAGCTGCTAATTGCACTGGGAAGGAGGCTTTACAAAGAAAGGAAAAACAGTGACCTCAATAAACTGTATCGCAAAACTGTGATTTATGTCAGCGAAACAATAATCAAAGAGAGGAAGCTGAAACTTCAACCTTTTCTCATTATGTCATTATGTCCAAAACTGGTTTCAAAACAACTTTGTGGGATTTATGCACTGTAATCAAATCAAATGGACCACCTGAAATAGTTGCTTCATACCTTGGGTGTTTTTGCAAAAATTATTTGGCCTGAGACACTGTTAATTCATGTCTTTCCTTCTAGTTCAGAAGGCTTTACATGTACTAATAAATATCAGTTCACAAGAAGTCATCTAACTTTTCTACAAAGGGCTGATGATGATGTTAAGCTAAGCAAACTGTGTTGGAAATAGACAAACCCTGCTCTTAACGGCTGTTTTAGTAAAATGCACTGTACTACAGCAACAGTCGCGTCCTATTCCCCAATAACTAACATTAGCTTAATATAAAGGCAAAAGGTTTAGATTAATGGCATTTAGTTTATCCATATTTGAATATTTAGTTACAAAGATACAAAGGCATATCCCATTTCTCCCATTACCGTTTTACTTTGAAGATCTATCCCATGTTAGGTTTACTAGTAAAATTCGTTTACTTTGCATTAAAGCTTATTTAAGCTGACAAAGATGCTGAAACAGCATCACTGTACTGTTGTTTACTGCATGGCAAATAAAAAGGCAAAATGTCTTTTTACTTTCAGTGCCTAGAACAAACTGAGGCCAGCCAAATTGTTTGTTTGTTTGTTTTTTAAAGATAAAGCACCATATCCACTACTTTCACAGAATTAGTGCATTCTAGTGTGGTTATAAGACAGATATAACTGTCTAAATACATCTGTCTTTTTAAGAAGCATACAATATCTGATCATTATTCCTCCCACAGTGTCTGTAAACATATTCATGAGTTCATCTATTCTCTTAAAGTAAATGTACCAAACGCACTTGTGATTTTCTGCATCTGTGATTTAAAAAAGCTTGACAATAAATCAATCAATGAATTTTTCACAAACCGTTACAAGTTATTGTGTAAAAATAGTAACATGTATGCACGTCAGCGCCTGAATGTGTTGTTTTGACTGACTGATCAGGATGAAAAAGCAGTTAAAACTGTGGTCTGTTAATGTTGTGTCATCATGCTTTATGACCTCATTAAATCCATTAAAAAGAATGAGCAATCCCACAGCTATCATCTAGGAATACTGCCTCATTTTCCTCCTGTTTCTACCTGTTTTATCAATAGTCACACCTTTATTTGCAGACTAAAGAGATAAATTATTAGTAATAAAACTGATAATCATGATCTCTTTGTGACATCCATGAGCCATCAGAGAGCATAAATATAAACTGGCCAACAAAAATTTCTGTATATTTAAATTGAATGTTCATACATTTTACATGGCTTTTATCTGGATATTAAATACATGAAATTAGTGTAAAAGCATTCACCAACTTGGAAAAAAACTTCCTTTCTCTTAAATCAAAGAATAGTTGACAAATAGGATAAAAGAAAGTCAGAAAACTATAATAATGCATATGGCTATACAACCCCCTACAGCATCTCCACTCTCTTGATAGTTCCCAGTCAAGATCCACCCCTGAAACCCTTCCTCAAAAAATCCTTCAGGAGGTCAACAGAGAGATTAAGACCCTTCGAATGGGGTCATGGAGATCAATGATCAAACAGAGAGCCAGCGACAGGCCCCATACCCCCCCCACTCCACCCACTTTATTTCAGAAAGCCTGATAATAAAGACAAAAAGGCTGGCTAACAATTACTTCCCTACACCATGACCCAGCCACCCTCTTAATCTCAGGAGGTGGCCTCACCTATAGCTGTCACTGAAACTTCCACCAATCAGTGATTAGAACATTTCTATTTTGTGTGAGTCTCAAATATGAGCTAAAAAATACAAATGAGGGCCAAAAAAAAAAAAAAAAAAAAAAAAAAAAAAAAAGATTTGTCTCAAACAGTTTGAATTGCAAACATTTTAAATAAACTAATGCAATACAACAAAATGCAATTCTGGGCTTTTTAAAAGTGAACATTCCACAAACCTCTTTACATGGGAAGAAAAAAAAAAGTTAGTTGTGGAGTTTCTATCATTGTGTGAGCCACATTCCTGGGGACCACAGGAGAACAGAAACTGGCTGCGAAGAACCCCACTCAGCTGTGGGGTTGCTGAAGATGTTCCCTGCAGAAAACTTGCCTCCCACTCAGTTACAGCTTTTCACATGCTGGAGTAAGTTCAACATTTTTCCAGCAAACTTGGATTGTAAAAGAAAGGACGCCACAAAGTTTTGTAAGGACTTGCAAATAAATTTTTGGTATAACCACGTATAAAAAGTAAAGTAAGTGAGCATCAAATAAGAGAGGGGCCAGAGATTTTAAACGTCCTGTCCCTAGTGCTTTTGCAGTGACACTGATAAGATTTAGACGCTCTAGATCTCAGAAAAGAGGACAGAAATTGGCCGTAGTTTCTAAAATTTTAAGAAGCTTCACATCATAAAGTCAGATTTACACTGTGAGCGATGAACTGGTAGAGATTTAATTTGATTTTCAGTTTTAAGTTCTTTAATAGCTGGAATCCCTCAACAGACTTGAAAATAAATAAATAAAGGTGAAAATCTGTGCAATGCATATGCAAAGTCTCACTTGACCACTCATCAGATGGCATTTCACGATGTGTAATTTTTTTTTTTTATTATTTAGAAATGAGCGTGTCTCTCATTTATACATATGCAGTATGTGTTACAACGTAGAATACAAATACAAAAAACAAAAACAAGTCCAAAATGCCAAATGTAAAAGTGGGATTTCCTCTTTTCCCCATTAGCTTAAGCTAAAACAGTAACCACTCTAAAATTTTGTAACTCAGATAAAGAATTCACAGAGTCACAAACCAAGACATTTCAAAGAAAGTGAACTTTTTTGGATACATTTAAGTATGGACAAGGAAAATTTGTGGGGGAGCATACTGGTTAACAGTAGATGCAAAAAAATGTTCATATAGTTAAATGTACTCCTGCTAGGATCAGCTGAAGGCAGAAAGCACGGCACATATAATGTATTGTCTGCGTCTGTGTGCCCGCTGGTGTCACTGTGTATGTTTGCGCCTGCCAGCCTGTTTTAGTCAAAACATGGCCAATTGATGATCAATGATTGTTTGCATGTTTGGTGAGGAATCTGTCAATATCTGTGTCCTCTTTCGTGTCTTAATCTTCTAGATTAGGGATCGGCAACCTGCGGCTCCAGAGCCGCATGCAGCTCTTTAGTCCTTATAGTGCGGCTCCGCGTGGTTTGGGAAAATAAATTAGAAGTATTTAGCTGAAGTGTATTTTATTTATGTTAGTTTTTTTTTTAACTTGTAGTTCTAAATTGGAAGATTATTGTGATTTTGAAATATAACAATATTTATATTTATATTTAAATTATATTTTATTATTTTTTCATCGCTCAAAATAAGCGTCACACTCGCGGATGCCGGTGTACCCGCACAAACGCCGTGCATTTACTGAGACTTTCAACCCCAGGTAGGCCAGTTATGGATCTTCAGATCCACATTATGTCAGCAGCTATTCTCCACCGTGAACTATGTTAAAAACAAACACCACTCATGCCTCACAGATGACAGCTTACAGTCCTGCGTAAAGATGAAAGTGACTTCGTACAGCCCCGATTTGCAGACGCTGTGCGCAGAGGTTCAGGAGCAGAAGTCCCATTGTAAACATATCACGGCAGACCTGACGATATTTCCATGAACATGCTTTTCAGCATCTCTTTATTGACCACTTTTCTCACACGGTTGCTGTACGCATACAGCCGGCTGTAGCTTTTCAGCTCACAGCCCAACATATACCTACAACAGCATAGATAGCACAGACGTTAAGGCGGGTGCCGCTCAGGTGCGTCCGCCTCCCCTGCAGCGGTGTCATGTGTAATAACACATGACACCGCTGCAGGGGAGGCGGAGTATAAGGAGAATAAGGAGTATATAGTATATAGGAGAATAAGGAGTATATATGTAATAACAATATATACAGTGTTATCCTCATTTTAGATGTCAAAAAGTATTTGCGGCTCCCAGTGTTTTCTTTTGCGTGGAAACCGGGTCCAAATGGCTCTTTGGGTCTTAAAGGTTGCTGACCCCTGTTCTAGAAGGAAAGGCAGACTGGGAAAATCATTTTTAAGAAACAATTTAATAATTAACAGACCAACAAAAATTGTTTTTCCTCTTTAAAATGCCCTCCACTTGTCCAGTTATGATGCTTGTCTATGCAGTGCAACTCTGCAAAGGCAACATGAGATTTCACATGGTACACTGAAAACAGATGTGCTGCAATTCATACCAGACTACAAAATGCTCAAAATGAAGAAAAGCATAATGGACTCTTCAGGTCTGGATTCACTTGAGCTTGAGTGTGTGAGTATAAGTGAGGGAGTGAGTAAATGAGGGAATGAGTGTGAAAAAGAGAAAGAACGAGAATGGGGAAGAAAATAAAAGACAGTACAGTGTGTGCGTACGTGTGCATATGTGTGCATGTGCATGGGGTGGGGTGGGCTTTTCAATCATCCAGGGAAGCTGACCCCAATGTTTCAACGCCTCTGTCTTCAATCCTGCAGGGGAGCCTTTCTAATGGCTCCCAAAGTCAGATATTGCAGCCTGTTCCTTCTTCCTCTGTTTACCGTATTTTTTGTGTTAGTTCCCACACCAGGCATCATGACTCAGTCCAGACCTCCACTGGTTTTCCCACTCTTCATATGCTGTATCATCAGTTTTATTTCTACTTCTGTCTTTTCCTCAGACTACAACTAAAAAACACCAACATCCACGACACTGATAGCATTTTCTAAAACAACAGCACCTCATGGATGCATTCCATTAAGGCCTGCCATCCAAACAGACCTGCTTTGTTGAGGTGTTATATCAACAGTGTGACCTCCCCTCAACACCTCCCTAGCTTCCTTGGGCCCCCCAATGGCAGGAGATTGATGTCAACAAGGAATTTTATCCCATGTTTCCTTCTACGTCCTCCAGACCCAACCTGCTCCCAAAAACACTTGCTCCAGCACAGAGGGCTTCAGTCAGGCCTTAACAGGCTGGCTAAGCTATATTACCCCATTGCCACCTACTCTCACCCCTTGCTCTTACAGTGTCAGAAACACCCTAAGTCACTGATGTGACACCATAAACAAAGAGTGCCCCAGAAAACAGCACTAACAAATGCAAGCATGTGTGTGTTAAGGAAATGATCCTTGTTCTGTCAACAGTGTGGTTGCTGTGAGAAAAAGGTCAACAAGGAGACGTAATTTGTGTATAGTGTCATCGCCAGAAAAGCTGCCAATAGAATTCAGACCAACTAAATTTGGGACTGTTTCATGGGTGGTGCTTGTCAAACATTCACAAGAAGCAAGAACCTGCAATGCAGCTGCTGTCATTGGAGGTTTGTAGAGTTCAAATGAAAACCTGCTGGAGGAGTAAGGGGCACATTTACAAGTTCCAGTAAAAATTTGCAGCATTACTTAATTCTATTCATCTGTGGCTATAATCTAATATTGCAATCTAGATCACAGCCCTGCAATGACAGATACATGATACTGCTTTTTCAGCAGGCTTCCAGAAAAGCTGTAAAATTATGAAATATTCACGCAGAGGCCAATTTGATTAGATGTTAATGACTGCCAATTAAACAGGTGTACCTAACAAACACTGACATGGCAGCAGCTCAATGTATTTAAGCGGGAAGATGACTTGCTAACGTTGAACCAGGCCATCAGAATGCAGAAGAAAGGTGATATAAGTGACTTTTAATATGGTGTGGTTGTTGGTGTCAGACAGACTGGTCTGCGTATTTCAGAAACTGCTGATCTACTGGGATTTTCCCACGCAACTGCTAGCATTTACAGAGAGAAAATAATCAGTGAGCAGAAGTTCTTTAGGAGAAAATGCCTTGCTGATGTCAGATGTCAGAAGAAAATGCTCAGATAGCTTCGAGCTGATAGGAAGAGAAGAAAAATTCCTTGTTGCAACCAAGCTATGTAGAAGAGCATCTCTGAATACACAACAGTTCAAACCTTGAAGCAGATACCTTACCATGTCCATCCCTTTATGACCACAGTCTACTCTTTATCACTGCTGCCTCTATATACCACGTCATAACGCTTTGATCATCTAAAACGAATGTCCTGAACATTACTTTGAATTCACTCTGTTCACATGACCTCCACAGTCACCAGTAGTGCGCCTTTTGGCTGTGGTGGAATGAAACGGGGGATCTGCATCATGATTATGCAGCTGACAACTGTGTAAAGCCATCATAGCAATATGGATGAAAAATTTCCGAGGAATGTTTCCACGATCTTGTCAAAAATTGGTGCCATGAAACTTAAGGCATTTCTGAAGGCAAAAAGAGGTCCAGCAAGCACTTTACTATGGTGTACTTCATAAAGTGGCTGGTGTGTGTTTCTATTAATCATCCTAATTATACACATTAATATCTAGACACGCTATCCCTTTAAATTGAATATGCGTGGCGTCATGGGCGCCAAAGGCTCACTGACTGGCACGGGGCACAACAGCTGGCCCATGTGACTTCTTTGGACATAAGAGGTGAGACAGCCCAATTTTCGGAAAACCTCAGTGTTGGCTATGACAGGAAGTTGTCAGAACACACACATGCATCATCTTATGTCTCCAACTAGAACCAGTATCATGGGAACCTTGGCAGAAATGGAAACAAATTCCAGGAAGAGACCCCTGTGGATGCTGAACAAATGTTTAGTTAACGTATACAGAAGTTTTCCTCTCAGCCGTTTTATTTCCACAACTTTTCCATTACAGTATCAAAGATATTTACCTCTATATATAACACAGAGACAAAGAAACAAAAGGTTCTTTAACAGTTGGTCTAAAATTTTGTGTTGTCTTATGCAAAGATTATTTATGAGTCACTGAACATTAAGCTCCTTCAGTGACAAGGCATGAGTCAGATATGTGCACACAGGGACGGTAACACTCATAATGACCATAGAATTACAAACACACAAACAGATTACAACAAATACAAATATGGACATGAAATATCATTTCTTTGGTATCTAAACTGGATTAACCACTGTGAAAAATCCTGTCAAAGTATATTAATAAACCATAAGAATAATTCAATTAAATAATACCTGTTATCACTCACAGCAGATTCCAGTGCTTTATGTTAATCACTAATTTGTCATATGTGCTAGACAGGATGTATATACAGTGGGGCAAAAAAGTATTTAGTCAGCCACCGATTGTGCAAGTTCCCCCACTTAAAATGATGACAGAGGTCAGTAATTTGCACCAGAGGTACACTTCAACTGTGAGTGTACATCCATGAATTCACATGGTAGGATTTGTAAAGAATTTATTCGTAAATCAGGGTGGAAAATAAGTATTTGGTCACCTCAAACAAGGAAAATCCCTGGCTCTCACAGACCTGTAATGTCTTCTGTAAGAAGCTTTTCTGTCCCCCACTCGTTACCTGTATGAATGGCACCTGTTTGACCTCATCATCTGTATAAAAGACACCTGTCCACAGCCTCAACCAGTCAGACTCCAAACTCCGGCCATGGCCAAGACCAAAGAGCTTTCGAAGGACACCAGGAAAAGAATTGTAGACCTGCACCAGACTGGGAAGAGTGAATCTACAATAGGCAAGCAGCTTGGTGTGAAAAAATCAACTGTGGGAGCAATCATCAGAAAATGGAAGACATACAAGACCACTGATAATCTCCCTCGATCTGGGGCTCCACGCAAGATCTCATCCCGTGGGGTCAAAATGATCATGAGAACGGTGAGCAAAGATCCCAGAACCACACGGGGGGACCTGGTGAATGACCTGCAGAGAGCTGGGACCAAAGTAACAAAGGTCACCATCAGTAACACACTACAACGGCAGGGAATCAAATCCCGCAGTGCCAGACGTGTTCCGCTGCTGAAGCCAGTGCATGTCCAGGCCCGTCTGAAGTTTGCCAGAGAGCACATGGATGATACAGCAGAGGATTGGGAGAATGTCATGTGGTCAGATGAAACCAAAGTAGAACTTTTTGGTATAAACTCAACTCGTCGTGTTTGGAGGAAGAAGAATACTGAGTTGCATCCCAAGAACACCATACCTACTGTGAAGCATGGGGGTGGAAACATCATGCTATGGGGCTGTTTTTCTGCCAAGGGGACAGGACGACTGATCCGTGTTAAGGACAGAATGAATGGGGCCAAGTATCGTGAGATTTTGAGCCAAAACCTCCTTCCATCAGTGAGAACTTTGAAGATGAAACAAGGCTGGGTCTTCCAACATGACAATGAACCAAAACACACCGCCCGGGCAACAAAGGAGTGGCTCCGTAAGAAGCATTTGAAAGTCCTGGAGTGGCCTAGCCAGTCTCCAGACCTCAACCCCATAGAAAATCTGTGGCGGGAGTTGAAAGTCCGTGTTGCTCGGCGACAGCCCCAAAACATCACTGCTCTTGAGAAGATCTGCATGGAGGAATGGGCCAAAATACCAGCTACTGTGTGTGCAAACCTGGTAAAGACCTATAGTAAACGTTTGACCTCTGTTATTGCCAACAAAGGTTATGTTACAAAGTATTGAGTTGTATTTTTGTTATTGACCAAATACTTATTTTCCACCCTGATTTACGAATAAATTCTTTACAAATCCTACCATGTGAATTCATGGATTTTTTTTCACATTCTGTCTCTCACAGTTGAAGTGTACCTCTGGTGCAAATTACTGACCTCTGTCATCATTTTAAGTGGGGGAACTTGCACAATCGGTGGCTGACTAAATACTTTTTTGCCCCACTGTATACAAGAGCATAAAAGGTAAAGTAAATAGAAATTAAAATAAAATTACAACTGGAGTTTTTTATGATCTGTAATCAATTCAAGTGCATGCATAACTAAGTCAGAAATACTATGACAAACACACATAGAACAGCAACATGGAAAACGTTCAAATTCCCAGTGACGTTCAGCTGATAGTAGACATAGTATCTAAACAACTGCATCAATCCTGAACAACTAGTTTTATGCAAGTCTTTCATGATGAACTAAACTGGGCCTTCCAACGGGGTGCAAAAAAGGCCTTTTATCCAACCCCTCCATCCCCATAAGTCAGTCTCACGTGTCATCAGTGTTTGCACACAGTTCAGCCAAATCAGAAACTGACGACTGACTGATAAGGACACATCACATCAAGACCGCTCAGAGAATATGGGCAGGCCACAGGCAGATTAATTAATCTGCTATGATTTGAAGGCCAACAAAGGGACCAGTGTTGTCGAGCTCAAAACAAGCAGTTGCCACTTAAATGATCAATAAGATGAGTGGGTTTCCGTGACTATTGTGGCTCATGCTCAAGTGCATCCAATCCATACTAATTAGTTACATTAAGTTAAAACTGATTCTGGTGGTGTTGGGCTCCAGAGTGCAAAAGAAAAAAAAAAAAAAATTCATTGGTTGCCTGACATGTAGCACGTCTGTGTGCATAGCTTTTTTTCTGCATTCCATTGCAGAACACTAAATGTTTGCTCTGTGTGTTGCTGCAGCAGATTCTTTTATTCATTTCTGCTGCTCAGAGTGCGATCAACACCCGCTAGCTGATCTGTAAAATTGCACTCCTGCTTCATGAACTTTGACTCACAAGTGTGGCTAAAATTGAACCGCTGGCGTTTGGTGTTCGATTCCTGCGTCATAATATCGAGTACTCATAGCCCTTTTAAACACTGTACCCAATTAGAGAGAAAAGGGTATAGTTCCGATCATGTTCTAACATTGTCTATGAACAAAGTGTGATTATATTTGGAAGAGTTAAGCCAGTTGCTCCACTAAATACGAATGCAAGTAATATATAATAAACCTAGGTTAGAGGTCCTTGCAGCACAACACAAAAGTTATTATTGTGGCACCAAAGACTATGGTTTGCTTCTCAAATTAACTGCTCGCACACCTAAATGCAATATTTTTCTGAAGCCCAGCAGAGTAACATCTTTGCTTTAGTTACAATTACTTTATGCCACAACAGAATCATTCTCACAGCTTATCCCTTTTTCATTTCCCACAGTGGATTTGACATCCCTGAAGTAGCAACATTGGTGGTCCAGGGTAGGAAATGCAGATGGTGCTCTCTCGATTTAGAAACATCAAATAGGACCCTAAACATGATGTATGTGTGTATATATTTCTGTGTGTGTTAGCGATTTTGAGAGAGAGTGTCCCCGATTTTAAAACGTATATAGTGAGCACTGCATAAGAAATGCTAGATATAACATCCTACTCTAAGAGACTTCTTAGAGTCTCTTAGAACTGAATTTTTTGACCTTTTTGTCCTTTATACCCAACACACAAGCAGTCATCAACTTTGTCCCAAGGTGAGGGTGTCACACGGGTTGTTCTGATTGATTACATTAAGATCTTTAGAATCAGAATACTTTATTGATACCTGGGGGAAATTATATAATGCTGCTAATTATGTTATGTTATGCTAAATTTTGTTATATGAGATAGGTGACACAGTTAGAATGCTTTGCCATAGGATCATTTCACAGCAACATATATAACCAACGCCTTCATGTTTGGACTTGGGCATGCTTTGAAATTAAATTAACAGGCGGATATTTCTGACTGCTGAACTGATTTTTAAATTAGAGTGTGACGTATATATGCATTTATAGAGATGCTAGTTTATCTTATCTCCTTAACTGCTCTCTTTCCACCCAAGTTATTCAGCAAAAAAAATGTGGGAAAAAAAATAAATAAATAAAAAAAAAATGGAAAAGACACAAGTCTGGTGGAATTTTCTACTACAAAACTGATCTAAAGAGGTCTTTAATAATCTGAGTTTATCCCCTTGGGACCAAACTGCCTTCGGAAACAAAACAAAAACAAACAAAGTCCATTGACACACAAAAGCCAGAACTCCACTACCATGAAAAACACAGACATTTCATCCTTAAGTTTCACAATTTTCAATATCTGGCAATATGTTAACATTCCAAAAGTCATTATGTTGTCCACAGTAAACTGTGTGCCAGCCCTAATGGGCCTATTGTATACAACAAGTTGTTTCAGTGTAAAAAGAAAAGGGTCATCCATGTGTATGTGTATATTTACATTGAGTGTGTGCAATGAATTATGCAAAATGATGTCTTTACTAACCCAGATGTGTAAGGGGCAGTGTTTACATCTGCAAGACAAACTGAACTTTGAGAGAAACATCAAATGGAAACATTAGCAGCAGCACTGACAACAAACTAACTTACCTGGTTCGGCGTTCTTGCAGCAGGCTTGTCCTGATGATTTGCAAGGATGAGGAAAGGTAGTGTGCAGAGCTGTGGGTGTTGCAGAGCCGAGTGGAGCTCATTACGTGCCGCCTCCAGGTCCTCATCTGATGATGCGCTATCCAGTACGAAGACTACACCCTGTGATCCTTGGTAGTAACGACTCCAATACTTCTTGATGTTGTCAGCTCCTGTGGACGGATGTGATGCTATTAAATGTAGCCACTGTTAGAGCTCTATACTAGAAAGTATGACACTTGTAATTGTTGTGTTTGTGAATTAACTTTAATGAAAACAAAACATACATAACGCTCAAATATATATATATTATGGATTAAGGAATCTGTTTGGTGTAAAACCAAAACAACCAAAGAGATGCTGACAACACGAGTCAGACATGACCGCCACCTTCCTCTGCAGCCATTCTAATTTTCACTCACAGCAAAGGTTGCAGTTGTAAAAACGAATTTAAAAAAAGACTTGCGAGAAAAGACATTAATAATTAGTTAATAACAAAATAAACACATAGAAAAATCTATTATTTTTAGTTTTTAATGTAACCTTCGTGTTTCAACCATAGTATCCTATTACATTCCTCCACAGATGTCTCTAAAGGCCTACTGCATGGTTAGGTGCTAGATTTATTACACCTGAGGCAAAGGGATTGAAAACAGACAGAGGTGTGGCCCATTACGTTTGTCCATATAGTGCAGAGCATTGTACGGCCCTCAGGTCATATCCGGCTCTTTGACTGTCCCTGAGCGGCCCATTTGAGATCAATAGGAAACTAGGATGCAAACATAAATAAGTATACGTCACCCAGTTTGTCCCATTTCAGCCACCAAACACTTTGATAAAATCCTCATCAGTGAATGGCTTAATGATTTTGCTATGTTTTGGATATCACAATACAGCTTTGTTGCTTTATTTTGGAGGTCGATGCTATTTTTTTTTAAATTTACATATATTCGTGTGCAAGTGACTGCAGCTTCACTGTAAATGCATTGGACCAGATGTTTCACAGATGCAAGTTCTACTAGCTCTGAAAGACATCAAGAAAAATTGATGAAGAATGTAGAGTTTTTCCACAAGACCTGGACTTCTAAATATTTATTTACTGAAGTCTGAGTTAAAGCTGGGTGCTTACTTGGTAGAGGGCAGATTGCCATTTTTAAATATTACAGTTTAAAATGCCATTAGGAGACTAAACACTGAGAAAAAACCAAAACCAAAACCAACAAAAACCCCAAAAACAAACAAATTATTGATGCAGAACAGGAACTGACATCTGATCATTTGCTAGCAAAGTTGCAAAAGCAACAAGGAAAAATCTTGGTTCATCCCTGGATGGGGCTTGGTCCATGAAGATCAGCTTAGTGATTCGGGACAACAACAGGAAGTGATTTGTTCACAGAGGTAACTCCTCTGGCACCTGGTTATTCTGGGACTCAAAATGGGACAAACTGGCAGGTGTTTCAAGCAATGGCTGTCCAAATCTGACAGTGAAAAATGTTCCAACTTTTAAGATGAACCCAGAACTGAAATTCAGATTTTTGCAATGTATTACACCTCAGGAGGTGTTGTGTAAGTCAGTTCTAAAATGAATGTTGTTGATGTAGTATCAGTGCAACTTCATCAGTGCAAGACAATCACAGACAGTTTGTTCCACTTCTGGAGGATCATGAGACTGAACATAGTGACATAGACTACCACACAGCTGACAGAGGGTTCAGCCTGGGTAAATTGCTAAAAAGAAATGGGATCCGAGGACGCAATTTTGAGAGCTTTGTGAGAAGGTAGGTAAAGACCTTCCAGAGCTCTCAGATGCAGAATAGAAGGCAGATCTTCAATTTACTAGACACTCAATGTGAATTCAATACACTTGTTCAAGTCCAAAACAGACTAGATTTCTATAACTGAATAAGAAAAACAATCTAAACTAACTAAACTACAAACAAAACAGCAACAGCACTTTGCATGAAGTTAAGTCTGAAATTTAGTAGAAACTGCACATACTCATTAAACATCTATAAAATGCTGGTACTTTTATTTGGTCTTTTTCCCATTTTTATTGACTAATTCTAATATCTACTGTGATAGTAGTTTGTAAAATTAAATCAATATTAATAAATTAATACTGAGCAGAACTGAGTTCAGCTTACTGGTGTAGCCCTGCACAACAGCCCCAGTTTCCCATTGGGAAAATTAACTTCCCACCCTAGAAATAGTTTAAAGGTCATTTGTCAACTTTGCTTACTTTTAAATGAACATGTTAAATAAATGGTTAATGTCCTTAATTACAGCACCAACTGTTGGACGTCTGCTATGAAAAATAATTCCTAATCACTGCCACAAAGTACCATCATCAACATGCTTGTCAGTTAGAGAACCATCTTCAATAACAAGAAGGACAAGCGAGTCCTGCAACAGATGGCACGGCCACCACTGAGTCCTGTCCTCAACATCACTGAGTCAATCTGAGATTATAAGAAGAGACAGCAGCAATTGAGATCACCTAAATCCACCAAACAACTGTGGCAGGTTCTCCCTGATTCTTGGATCATCTTACCTACATCACTTCTTCAAGGCAAACTTGCACTTTTACCAATAGGAACTGGTGAATTTTAAAAACAAAGGGGGTAGCATACAATTTTTTTATTTTTTTTTTATCTTTAACGCAAACTGTATAAATGGAAAGTCTGAGTATAAGTGTTATATGATTGTATCTATGGGAGTGTCTTTTTAGACATATAATCATTTATAATGATTTAAATATTCATTTTCAGCTAATAACTTCTGTCTGTTTATTTCCTGGGACTTTTTCTGATGTGCTACTTTAGGGAAAAAAGGTTGGTTTACAATCTTCACTGAACAAACCCTTGCCAAAAATAACTTCAAACAGCAGTGTCCACCCCACAAACAAGAATCAACCTGTTATGTATTAAGAGCTGCAACACAAAGTCTGGTCAAATCTCTGAACCTCTCTTTTGCAAACCCATCTACACTATTTGAATGTACCTTTGTAATTACAGCAAGTCTAATTGGTGTTATTTATGGCAAATCTCACCATGGGTGGGATGGTGTTGCAGTAGTTACCACTATTGCCTCACAGCAAAAAAAAAAAAAACAAAAAACATGCGTGTTAGGTTAAACTGTGATTCTAAATCGAGCATAGATGAGAGGCAAATAATGTGCCTGAAGGCACAGAACAAAGCATTGTATGAATGTATGGTAACATGTGGCTAGGAATCAAAAGACTAGAAAAGCACTGTATGAATGCCATTCCATGTGCATAATTTTTTACTCTGACAACACTTTTCTTAAAGTCAGTAAGGAGTAACCAACAACCGTGATATCGTGCCAATATTTTTTGGTCCTTCAGCATTAGGAGTCTTGTCTTATGAAATAAGGATAATTCATTTTAACTGACTGAATCCAAACTGAGAACAGCTGCTGATCCTCACGAGGAATGTATGAGGAGGAAAGTACACATTTCCAACAAAATTTTGAAACAAAAAGTTTCGTTTTACAAATTCAAAAAAGTGCACATAAAGGTTGTTGTTTTTCCTAAACAAATCCCTTTCTTATATGAAATCTATAAAAAGCTGAAGTTCCACCAACACTTTACTGCACATCACATTATAAAAAGAATAGCTGTTGTCTGGTTTCACACTTTTAAATGTATTCACTCAAATGATTACTGCCCTTTCCACATGTTTTCTATTAACAGGTGCTAAATGTCTGTTTTACACGCTCAATAAAGTTGTTGTCTCTGTGTACACTATACACACAAGTATGTTCACTTGCTTGTAGAAGATGTACTTAGATGTAAAATTATCCCTCTCCATCTGGTGAGGTTCCTTCCTTTGCAATCTTGTGAATTGTTATTTTGTTATAGTTGCTCATAGTAAGGTAATTGCCAAGAAGTGACGAACTGTGAGGCAGGCAAATGTTTAAAAATCACGAATTGCACTCAGTGACATTTACCTCCTTTCTCTCATGCTCTCCTTCTCTTCCTTCCTCCCCCACTCTTTCTACTCACACCTCTCACTAGAGTGGAAAGCTATCAGACAAAGTGGCACTTGAGAGATTGACTAGGAAGCTTCTCTCAACTTTGCCTGGAAATGGTGGAATGTCTGTCATGTCTCGTCGGATCTTGTTGGCAGCTTCTGCCACCTATTGGTCTGTGAGCAGGATTTGCAAACATGATGTCATGATTCTTGGAGGAAGTTACTCATATGATTAATTTTTTAAAAGTGCACCATCGGTGTGCCAGACCATCTCTTTGCTTGTTTTTCCTCTCTGTTTTTGACAACTTTCATGTATCGCTTTTATTTATATCCACCAAAAAGAACGTAGAATAATCATTTAAAAACACATTTTATAGTTTTAGACTGCAAGCAGACATAACAAGCTGGAAGTTGTATCACGAGAAGTTAAAAATAGCATGTCAGTAACAGTCACGGCTCCTAGTGAACTTGTCAAGTCTTGACTCATGAACTGGACTGCTTGTTGCCTCACTTATTCCATGTGTAAAACCTGACAAAAGTAACATTAAAATGCCTGCCTCCAATATGACAGATTCCCTGCCTGAACGTGACAAATTACATGGACAAACAATACATCTGAACTGAGTCCTTTTAATCAGCTCGTTGAAAGAATATCACATAGTGATGTCAAATCTTATGGTATGCTTTGTTGGGTGCTACAGAAGAAGAATTCACAGCTGAATACTATCACTTTTTCCTTTTTCAATTTTATTTGTCTTCCCTTGAATGCCTCCCATTTACTTCTAATTTAACTTACAATTTGCATTTCTATGAATGTTCAACATCCTTTCTACTTGCCCTCACACTATTATCTGTTGGTTCAGCTCTCATTCATTCAAATGTTCCCTTTCAGGAAGAGCTGATTGCACACTTGCTGATAGCAGTAGAATTACATTTGCAAATGATCCAAGCTGTTGTGCCCAAACATCGTGTGTGACCAATGTTCATGCAAATAGATATGCAATGCACAGGGGAAAGTGTAATGTCTGCAATTTTCTGTTGTATAATTTACAAATCATAAATGCTAATCACCTGGCAGACACTCCAATTTACCAGTGTTCCCTGAACACCTCATATGAAGCCAATTGGTTGTTATGAAAGCATAACAGACAGAAACAAGCACATAACATTTAGGTTTTTAAAAGAGAATAGTCATAAGGATGCATTTAGTGAATGGCGTGCATGTAGTTGTGTGTAATAAATGCAAAACACCTGAAGTGGGCCCGGGGACAAAAACAAATGCTAGCCAAGACATTCATTTCTAAATAATGAAATGGAAACTGACCTTGTATTAGTCACTTGCTTTGACAGACAGGAATTGAGTTGCTGGGGAGACCACTTCATTTATTTTTAGTCTGCCCAAATTTGGCTGCAATTTCACACATGTTGGGAATTTTCTGGTAGTAGTGGGGAGTGCAGCTAAAATTACAGATGTTCCCTAAACACCTCAAGCATTCCGATTTCAGTATTTCTAAAAAACCCCCCAAATAAATAAAATAAATTACACTAGCGAAACACCTTTTTTTATGAGTCTGACATCAGAGTCACTTCTCAGAAATTAAACGGCTAGATAACACATCTGACTCGTTATATTTTTTTTGTTTGGCGAGTGCACATTTTTGCAGCACGCAAGGCTAAAGCAAAAAGGAAGGAAAGTACTAACACATTCCATGTACTGCATAAAATAATAAAACATATGAAAGTATGCATGGTTTGAGGTCTGGGACCCATGAATCTTAAATTCATGCCCCAAAGACCTTGAATCTGAATCCTTACTTATATTGTATGAACACTTGCTGTGTTTTGCATGCATTTGATGATTCATTGCACATGCACAGCCAACTGCAACAGGACACTTATGTGAAACACTTATAAAGTTATCATGCATTACTAATGCAGCCAACTCTTCACACGCATAAAACATTTTCACATTCTTTCTGCAAAGTTATTGACAATGAATGTTGATATAGGTCTAGGCTTTTGAATTTATTAAAATGTCAGAACTTTTTGACCTGAAAAGGTCAGCTGTTTAGTTAATTAGTTAATCATCTATAAATAAATAACTTTTTTTTTTAATCAATCAACCCATTTTCTGTCATATTTCTGCAAATATTTCTCTAACTTTTCACTAGTGATACTTAATGTTCTGCTTGTGGTGATAAACAAGGCTATTTTAAGTTGCCAGTTTGGGTTTGAAGATATTCTAAAAAGGGCATTTTGACTAGTTTTAATATTTCAAAGACCATAGAATTACATTTAGTTCATCATCAAGAAAGAAAAAGAATCTGTAGATTAGTGGAGGGTAAAAATACACATTTGTTCCTTCTGTAGTAATCTCCATCTTCCTTAAACAATTAACTTTCCTTGCGTTACAAAATATTGTAAAATCCTAGTCTCAATGTGACAGAAAGTAGTGCACTTTTTCAGTTTATTTTGAAGTATTCAGTGGTTACACTTTACAGACACCATCTGAAGCAAAAAAGTAAAAACACGGCAAAATTAAGATTCTGTCTGAGTTACGATCCCCGTTAGAGGAGAAAGTGGGAAAAGCAGACATTTGCCATTTGTACAAACATGTAACAGCATGTTCTGATTTTGTGTTTGACTTTTAATTAATGAACAAAACTTGGATGCAAATGCCAGCAAAACGTAAAGCAGTCAATACGCAGCAAAAATTAAAAGCAGCTTGAATTCAGACTCTTTCTGTTGCATTCAATAGCCTGTGTTTATGAATTCTTTCACAAATTCAAACAGCATGCCGTGCTCTATATTTCAACAATACATTTCAACAGTTGAAACCCTGCCACCCTATACTTCCTTTGGTGTAAATAAGACTACTGTGAGGGCTTGATCTTTTTGTTTTGGTCTCAGATTTACTGTCAGGTTTAGCAATAACTTGTTAAATAGTTTTGCTTCTTGGTTTAAGTTTTGTGGCAGCTTTCACCTTAAACAAAAACTCAGTATTAGGTCTTAAACTTTTGAAAAATAAATCCCGGAAAGCAATCCTCTTTGAAGTTATGCTAGTGCCAGAGACTGAGGAAAACGGCTACAACAGAGTGACGAGTGAGCCTGCTGGGACTGTTGAGCAAAGCTGTTGTAATAAAGTTTGCTTACTTCACTAAGGAATGACCTGGCTGGAACTGGAGTGAGGAGTAAAAAACACTTCCACTGTCAGTACATCTGTCAGCCTACACATTAATCCCTTTCATTTATGCACACAATTAACAGCAATTGTTTATAGAAATGCAGCTTCACAAAATATCCTAAATGACTGTGTTACTGTATGCAATAATTTGGCAGATGTTACTATAAGCAATCATTTGACTGGTGTTTTTATATGTAATATTTTTGGCAGAAACTTTCCTTTTTGGGTGTGTAACCCTGGTCTTCGATGGCTGAGCCATTTTCATCATGTGCCACTGTAACTGACACAGCTGTTTACGGTTATGGAAAAGTAATGTGAGTGGTTCAAAGTGTAATAATCAATCACCAAGCCACTGATGTTTATATGACACTACCCACCCCTCTTACACAAACAGTTTCCTGCACTAATATGAACAAAAATATTTAGATGATCTTGCTTGTTTCTGATCTACGGGTTCTGAAATACTGAAAATGTTCAATATTTCAGAAATTTCAACCTCGAAAGTTGGCGTTCCCAGAGCACCCTGAGGATGCGAATGAGTTCTTTCTGATCCACCATTTAACCACAATGAACATGAAGGAAGGTAATATGCTTGAATAAGGCTTCAAATGCAGATCGGTTACACTCCAGACTTCAGAACTCCAAAACCAGAACAGTCTGCGGCTTCCATCATCCGCTTTAAACGCAATGCAAATTACTTCACTGTGGTTGGATTTTTCCCCCCACATAAAGCAAAAGCTTCTTTTCAGGGTAAATTTACACACACAGTGGGGATATTTGATAGGAATGAGAACCGCATATGGTCAGTAGTAACTACTATGTGGTGTTTTTGTTCAGAGATGCGCTTGGTAGCTAAATTTGGCTGTTAAATTTTCTGTCTTGTTAATCTGTCTTGCTCATCTCATCTCATCTCACTTGTGTCCTAGTTACTCCATTGTTCTGTGGAGAGTGGGTTGGCCAAGAACTACTGGGACAGGTTTAGGGGATTAAACTACTTCAGGTTTTGGGGGTAAATCACAGGTTTGGGTAAATGGTGCCCCTTTACACCGGTAAGACTTCATGTTGAAAAATGATCAATGACATCTACATCTCAGTAGTCCTCTCAACTGAGACATACTAGTGACACTGACATAAATACTTTGTTTTAAACTCCAGAAATGACAGCATGTGTGCATATTCGTATGTATATAATGTTATGACATGAATATAATTTTACTAATATGATATGCTGAATCATTCATTGTTTGTGAAGGAAGTTAACAGTGATTCATATCTATCCCACTACTATAGCCTGCATGACATTCACCTGAAACTGAAGTGTGTCTGTCCTTAGCAGAAATGTGTCTACAAAATATTTTTGAACAATGCAAATCCGTTTTTATTTACTCCACAGCTTTTCCAAGTGGGTGATACTGAGTGCAACATTAAATTATTTGGGGCTACTGACACTAGAGGGATAAATGAATGCAAACTTGCTTCTAAAATGAGAAAACAATTACAAGTGCTTCTAAATTCTATTTATTTGCAGTGATCGTTTTCCTCATCTTACCAATTACAGGCATAAACAGACACTGTGTAATTTTAATTAACTACTAAATCTTCACCTATGTGCACCAAATGTGCATTGGCAAATGGCAAAAATTGAATGAGTAACTGTACTTTATTCATACATGGGGCGATCGTGGCTCAAGAGTTGGGAGTTCGCCTTGTAACCAGAAGGTTGCCGGTTCGAGCCCCGGCTTGGACAGTCTCGGTCGTTGTGTCCTTGGGCAAGACACTTCACCCGTTGCCTACTGGTGGTGGTCAGAGGGCCTGGTGGCGCCAGTGTCCGGCAGCCTCGCCTCTGTCAGTGTGCCCCAGGGTGGCTGTGGCTACAATGTAGCTTGCCATCACCAGTGTATGAATGTGTGTGTGAATGGGTGGATGACTGGATATGTAAAGCGCTTTGGGGTCCTTAGGGACTAGTAAAGCGCTATATAAATACAGGCCATTTACCATTTACCATACACATGATTAAGCCGATAAAATCCTACTCATAAAAAAATTGGGCAAGGCTCCAAATGCTATTTAAATAAACTACTTTTGTAGTATTTTTTAAATAAACAACCATTATTATTACTTACTAAGATGTTATGGTTGCACTGTTTTACCTTGGAAAGAGGAACTTTAAGAATTAAGGCCTTTTTTGGGATTTCTTTTTCAACTATATGATAATAATGATGCATGCAGCACCTGTATACAGTCATTAATATGATCACACAGACACACATGCTAATCTAGAAATAAAAGGTCAAACTTAAAAATCATACACCAAATCAATATCCATTAACTATCACCAATAGCGAATGTATAGTAATGAAAAATAACAAAGTAATGTAAAGCCTTGTTTCAAATAGTCTACAGCCCGTATTAACAACACCTCTGCATGTACAAAGATGCACCGCTGTTGTTCAAATCAAATGTCTAAATTCTTAACCCCAGCCACATCGCTACAGAACAACAGCAGTGTGTTGTGACTATTAGGGTCACTTCATCAGCTGTCCCTGCGTGACATGAATGCACACTGTGAAATGGCCCGTCTAGACTTGACGTCACATCACTGTCCACACATGTAGACACACACACACACACACACACACACACACACACTGGAGGTGCCCTTCCCAACTAATCCTCATACCTGGCACAGTAGCTAATGTGTGTCAGACTAAAGATAAGTACAAAAAAATGATGCAGTTTTGCTGCAGTGTTGTTGTCCACTGAATAAATGAACAGTATCAATCTCTTCATGCTTCCATCCTAGAATTAAAAAGGCGCAGTTCTCTCTGGGTATTTATTTATTTAACGCCTGATTATAATTTCTAATTAGTCCCGAGAGGGTAATACAGCATGGCATACTGATGACACTGATTGACTGTGTCACTATTTAAATAAAAAGCTAAGACAGAGCAGAAGATTATTTGGATTTTGTCGCCTCTGAGAGCAGACAGACTCTGCAGTGAGATCACACTTTTGCTCTTTTTCCATGCACATTTATCTTAATTTACAAATAGCTTGATCGGAGGTGGAATCCAAATTATTCAGATTCATCTTCTCCAGGTTAGAGTTAAATCAGGCTTGGATGTGTTTATTTTTGTCCTTTCATCCTGTCATACTCTTCTCGCAGCAATGTTTTGTCAATCCTGCATAGAAGTGGAAATTACGAAGTTATTTACAAGCTAAATACACTGACTGGCACGACAGACAAGCCTTGTCTGATACGAGCAGGGTGTTTTATCAAGGCCAGACAATGTGTCTAAATCAATAAGGGAAGCTTGACAGGAGTAAAACAAAGTGAGGCATTGTTTTGGGGAGTTTTTTGGTCTTTTTTTCTTGAAAACATCTAACAACACAACACAGAGACAATTTTAAAGATCAGAAGGTATGGTAGGCAGAAGGAAAAGACAAAAATCAGAGTTAAGGATGAAAAGGAGAACAAATTAAAATAAGTCAGTAACAAATGCATGACTCAGACAAACATATCACCCAGCCTGGTAACATCCATCAGGGCATGCCTTCCCAAAGGTTGATTTGTGTCTTTACTCTATAGTACATTTTGTAGATATGACAATCTGGTCCAGTGCACTCAAAGCACGGCGATTTAAAAATGCATAACCAGACTTATGCGGCATTTACACAGAATCTACAGCGTGAGCAGCACGTTGCCAGGATAGATCAGCTCCAGAGCCCCATGCTACGTGTAGAAAGAGTTCAGACACAGCACTGAACTGTAGGTCACATGCAGTTCACATGCTATAGTTTAATGTTAGTAGTTAGGTTCGCCAATATGCAGAAGCACAGAAGCCTTGGGAAAAAAAAGTTTATTCGGGTGTCAAGTAAAATGCAAGCTAATTATGCTTTAAGTACGGATTTACTGGCAACAAAGAACAAAGAAAAAATAAAGACAACACTGTGCTGCCTGAAGGCACAGATAGCATGCATAGGTGGAACGCAAGAGCAGAGTTCACCACGCAAAACAACACACGTACATTATGACCTCTGCCTTCTCTGTAGTGGAGGCTAAGCTAAAGCACAAACAACAGCCCAAACAAATAAGCGTAGCTCATTTGTTTTCTGCATATTTTGATACTATCCCCTGGTGACAATACACGGATCCACCATGTAGGTGGATCTACTATTCCAGTCCTTTTCTATTTTAAAGCGAACTCCAAGTACAACACCATATAATCAAAATGACAGGGTCACCTATACATATGCTCCTAGAGCAGCGGTCCCCAACCTTTTTTGCGCCACGGACCGGTTTATGCCCGACATTATTTTCACAGACCGGCCTTTAAGGTGTCGCGGATAAATACAACAAAATAAAACTAGTACCGGTACCGAAAAAAAGAAGATTTATTCATAACACACGTGAAAAGACCCAGGAAAACCGAGTTAACGATAAAAACGATAACAAAATAACGCTGAAAAACGATAAAAACCCTGAAAACCATACATTTCACACCTGAGCCTCAACTCTCGCGGCCCGGTACCAAACGACTCAAGGACAGGTACCGGTCCGAGGCCCGGGGGTTGGGGACCGCTGTCCTAGAGGACCTGCTTGGCGATAGAAACCCATGTCATGAAGTTCCCAGTACAGAGCTTTTGTGCTGATGTGAATGGCAGAGAAGGTTTTAACTCAGCAGTTACTGGGTCTCAGCAGAGTCTTTTCACACAATGCACCTCAGCACTCAGTGAGACTGCACTCTAACTTTACATGGTCGGAGTTATTTGGTTCATAAGCGCTTTTATCTTGCAGTAACACTTATAGTTAATTGTTGAATATCTATGTAGGAAAAGCTTTCACAAACTGACTTGTTGCTGGTTGGTTTCCTTTTGCTGTACCATGCTCGAATTTATGCCAGATCTAGAAGTTTTCCTAGAAATTACCCAATGAAGGTGATTGTGCGTGCAAATGTCAGAATCAGCTGCATGGAATATCTTTAACCTGATTGTTAGGTTTTTTTGTGTAATTGTAGGGTCTTTACCTTTCAATATAAAAGGACCACGAGGTGAACGTTGTTGTGATTTGGCACTATAGAAATAAAGAAAAAGAAAAGCAAAAGAACTGATGCAAAACATCTCCTTCTGCTTGCTACACGTGACAAAGGACAATTTCTGATAATGTCAAGTTTGTATTCTCCTCATATGTTCACGAGTTCAACTTATGAAAGATTTTGATGCGTGCCAGAAATGTTGACCTTAACATACTCCCATATGCCCTCTTCCAGTTCAGCTGAAACTACCTTTGTCTCCCAGATGTAAAGGGTTGAGCAATAATGAGACTTACAAAACCAAGGAAATGAAGAACAGCACATAAAAAAATAAAAAGCTTGAATGTTTGAGCTTTTGTGAGGAAGTTTTATGTGACTTTGTGTCTTTTAAATGGTTTGCGTGCTCTACTCAAACAAATACTGACAAACAGGTCATCTGACCTAGGGCACATACGTCACCTAAATACGCAAAACTAGCTTTACCTTTCTGACTGTTAAGCGTCAATACCTCACTGATCTTCAATAGGCTTTCCGGTGGCATGGGAAGGAAATACACGGGAAGTGCTTCACATCCTGACACTTCTCAACAAGAGCGTCTTCTCTTGCCTTAGTCAGGGCTGAGTAAAGAGAACAAGCCACAGAGGCATTGTGTAAAACAAGGGTTTCGGGGTCAGGAACACTGATGTCTGTGCGTCACATCTTGTATCATTTTTCTGCATCATTGATGCAGTGCAAAATAACATAAAACTAAAGCAGGCATGTTTGCTTGTTTTAAAGCCATAGGGAGAGGGGAGGAATAAAAGAATACTGACAGAAGTGGGAAGTGTTGAGTAAGTTTCAAACTGTGCAGAACAAGCCTGCCATAATCAGAAGACACTCTGAGGGTCTCTGCATGAAAACTGACCAGTGGAAAATTATGCAAGAACACAAACTCTTCCAATTATATATTTGCGTCATATACAACTGGAAGAAAAGGTGGATGCCTGTGCAGGGAAAACATAATGGCTGAAAATCAACACCTTTTCTTACACACAATATCCAATATCCTAGAAGACAAAGGCGAAGACGAAGGCGAAGACGAAGAAGAAGAAGAAAGAAGAAGAAGAAAAAGAAGAAGAAAAAGAAGAAGAAAAAGAAGAAAAAGGGTAGTTAGTAGAGGCATCAAAACATGTGCTTGTTTTTACCGTCTCCAATACATCCATATCGGATGGCAACATAAATCACTCAACTGCCTGTGCTCTGTGTATTTACAAGGAAAGGAGCAGGGGAGTAAGTGTTCAGGCAGAAGGGCTAAGAGAAAGAGAGAACAGATTTCATCACGCTTTTCTGTGGTGGCAGCCTATACTAACGTCTCTAAATCAAGTGTGTCATCCGTGGGACCAGTGTTTTTCCAACCACAATCATGTTACCACTGTTACCACCAGACTGGCTTTGACCCAATCCAGAAAAACCTCTTTTGAAAAAAAAAAAAACCCTAATGCGTTCTGTCCAAATTTGGTAGCTCCCTCGTTGGTGGTCTCCCCCCCAGTGCCTCTTTTTGCATTTGTGTGAGTGTGTGTGCTTCATCTTTTCAAATGCCTAAGTTGGGTGATCCTTGAAAATATGCACTGCACCTGTCATGCACAGGAAACTGAAATTACAAAACAATCTATTCCTTTTATTTCTCAAGGCTCTCTTTAAGGACTTCGATTGCATTAGCTCTGTTTATTTATCCCATCCTCCACCTCAGGTTTCCTCATCTCAACTTAATGGCTTCCTCGAGTGTTGTACATTTCCAGGAATAATACGGTGCACGTTGTTCAGCATTGGAAATTTAAAACACACCAAAAAACAAACGCACTAACACATCTGACGTCTATACACACACACGTCTGTGTCTGAAAGATGTCATGCTACAGGACACAAAAAGAAACATTTTTTCCCCATTCTTGATGTTTGTGCCCGCTTGTGTAAATTTCAATTGAAGAGATGGGGTGACGACAGAATGAATTTTATTGTGGATAAAAACCATTAAAGTATATATCTAACAGGTCACATATGGACTTTTGTACAACATATGAGTGTTTGTAATTGAAGAACAAAATATTCCAATGATGTCATTGGAAAAAGAAGCTGGTCATAGTTTGGTGGGTAAACAGATCATAAAGTACGGATTTCAAAAAAGAAAACATTCATTACGGCACAATAATCGTTGCCCACTTTATATTGTAAGGTAAAGACTCCACAGTAATACAAAGAAAACAGAAAATCACAATAATCACATGATGCAGTTACAGTGGCCAGTTAACCTGTTAATGTCTACGATGGCCCACAGCATTTCATTGCTGGCTCACTCCATTTCATCTAATACAGACGTTACAAACTTGAATTCCTGCATTTACTTCTTACCTCCAAGTTCTTTTACATTCAAGATGGCATTTGGAAACGGTACTGCTTTGATGCTGAAACCTGAGAGGAAAGAAAACAATGAAAATCCATCATTGTAATCACCTAAAGAAATTGTACTTCCCTCTGTGTCAGTGTGTGTGTGTCCAGCACATGCTAGGAGTGATGAGAGTCAGCTTTTAGGAATGCTGGCTCCATTTACTTTTCAATAGTGAGAAAGTGGATTTTTTTTTTCTTTAAAGAAAGAAAGAAAAAAAGGAAAGAAAAAGAAATCAATTTTATCATTAGGTTTCCCCGGGATATTTGGTGTACCTTTTCCAAACCAGCTGGTGAACACACGCAGGACTGACAACATATTTGTGTTATAAACATGAAAGAAAAACACTTTGTGTGGTCCAGTTTTAGAAAAACAGAAAAACAAGAAGAGCTAAACAGAAAAGTGTTTTGTTCTATGTTGGGGTTAGCGGAGGATACAACTAAGTACTATCGTGTATTATGTGGTTTGTTTATGCGGCTGCGTACGGGAAATAGTGGAGAAACCCACTAAAGGGCAAATTTAATGTTGCTCAAATTATGCTAACTTGTCTTGGTGGGAATTCATTTCCTGACAACATTTACAAATAGGACGAGAGATTTGAAAGCAGATTATGATTTTACAAGCATCTAAATTAATCACTATGTACATTACAACAGTGCACAATTGTGAAGCAGGAAGTAAGAATATTAGCAGGAGAGTTCCCCCTTTATTGGCCTTCCTGTTCTTCCCTCTGTACATTTGGCAGATGGACAGTGCTGACAGCTAAATCTGCTTTCAGAGATGAACACTAATTTTCTAATTTATCTATTAAGGCTTACTCATCAGCAGGCGCAGAGAGCTATTCACTCACCTAACACACCCCCTGACACAGAAAAATGCAAACTAACTGTTACAGGCAGCACATTTGGGAATTACGTTATATTTAGCTTCTCCTGGAAAAAGAGTAAATCTAAAGTGGGACTTCTGCAACAGCTCAACACTGCTGCTGTCAAAGCCCGGGAAGGAGACAGGAATGTCAGGGTTCTTGAGGGATTACATATATGGAAAGCAGAGTGCTGACTACCACAAGAATGATGTGCAAACCCTGAAAACTCCTTCTTTTCTAGACATAACACCAGCCTGCCACTTGATTGAAGAAGAAAAAAAACAAGTATTGGCAGGTGACATCTTGACATCTATTCTGGCACAAACACTGGGACTGGAAAAAGTCCTTCCTCTATTGGAAAACTAATACCTGAATAGTACTATCTATCTGTTTCAAGAACATGATGTCCTTCAGATTCGAATCACAAAGGACTAAAAAGGAGAAAGATTGCAAGAACACATGTGAGCGAAGGGAGATAGGTACAAAAGCAGAGGGTGCATGCTTAATTTTTTATGCCTTCTTTTCCACTGATCCATGTCTTATAAGCACATACCTGTTGTAGGAACTATGCCATCAGTGCTCTCACTACAGAGGCGTGAGAGCAAGCTGGTCTTTCCAGCACCTGTCAGGCCAATGCACACCACATCATACTCTGGTCTCGGCGGTGGGGGTCCTTTACAGCACAGTGCCCGAAAACACTAAAACAAAGCATACAAAGCAATGAATGCATTGGAAAACAATTCTACGCGATTGGGGGAGGGGGGGGGGGGATAGGGAATTGGAAGGAGGACCGCTATAATTCTGCATTTGCAATCAAAACAGTTCTTAGGATAAATTCTTGCCTCCATAACTGCATGACAACTCTCACAGGAATTTCTGTCTTCATACGGCAAAACAAAAATTCACACCTCGTGAAAAAACAGGCCGAGTATAGGGAACACGTGCAGCTGATGTACAAGGAGCAAAAAGTATACAAATGATTGAGCAGAAAGCTTCATAAAAAAAAGAATTCACCATGACAAAGAATGATACTACCATGATTTTTACATGTACGATCTAATTTAATCATGCCACATAGAGAAAATGTCATTGACAAACTATATTCAATCAGGGGGTTAGATGCATGCATCCAAGTGCTGGTCCAACACGTTTTTGTCTGCATGTAAACCTTGTCTGATTGGGCCCTTATGGCAGCCAGAGGCAGACCTGTCACTCCATGAATCACGGCCTGGGACTGAGGGCCTGCTGTGAGACATTAAGGGGCAAATGCAGTGTGAACCGTGAATGAGAACTTTAAACTTGTGTGGGGAGATCAGTATCCAAAACTAAAAAGAGATCTCTTTTATTAGCAAGACAGGAACCAGTCTGGACATGGCAGGGCAGACACATGCACATGCACGCACGCACGCACGCACACAGTCTCCTATCCATCTACGATATCACATTTCAAGTACAAGAACATCAACACAAGATTTCCTACTGCTCATGTCAAAGGACGACCCTCCTCTACACACTGTTGCTGCGCTCAGAGACTTTAACAAGAAGTAAAAACATGCGCAAGTCTACATGAACTGCTGCACATCTGTGTGCACGCTGTCCAGGTGTGCCATCAGAAAAAGAATACCTCGGTGGGCAAAAGCAGTTAAACTAATGAGAGGATAAACAAATATTCATCATCAGTTTTCAAGTAGGTCTGTATGTTTGTATATTCCGGCTTTAAGTCGCTGTAAAAGACTTTTTATCTCAAGTTAAAAGAAGCAAATGAACATCCAATAAAAGAGCAATTTTACGAGATGCATCCATTGCCACTTTTAAATTGGAGGAGAACAAAACCAAGTGCTTCAGCCTCAGTTCATCTACAGAGCCCAAGACATCAATGACTGCCGGGGTCAGTTTTCAGAGTCATGCCAAAACAGGACTGCCATTTGATGGAGATGTGGGGAATCTGCTTCAGCAGAACCAGACGTCGGCTGAGCAACCCGAGCCCCCCCGACTCCTTGGTGAACCCACCAGTCTGCTCAAACAGGAAATATTCTCCTTTTCCAGAAAAACTGTAAGATCAGAAACACACGCGTGTCAGATGGAAGAGCACATGTACAAACTTGGTTTGATTGGGTTATTTTCTTCTCTTCTCTGAAGCCACATGTACAGGTTTCTGTAGAAGGTGAAAACTACCCCAGCTGTCAGCCAAGAGGACTGACAGCTGATGTTTAAAAAGAAGGGTTGAGGAAAGTGAAGATGGAAGAACTCAAGCAGGTACAAATAGATATTGAGTTGAATAACTCGAGTATTCCGAGCCCTATGAAATAATTGCTAAACCAGGAGTAAACATTGTTTTTAAAAAGCCATTGAATCGGGGTGCTGCCCCATTGCGGGAGCAGAATGAGAGGACTACTCCCACCAGAGAGTTGTGATTTCACAACAGTTACTAAAGGAGCATCCAGGCCCTGACCCTGGGGTCCCCATGTACACAGTGGCCCCTGTGAGAGAGAGATGGCAGCTCCCACCTCTGGCCCTCTTTGACAGCTCAAGATTGACGAGGAGAGCTTGCTCAAAAGGCTCACAGGAGAAAAATAAATATGTCGGAAGGCCTTTGCCTACTTCGAGACATGCCCCTCCCCGTCAACCACATACTCAATGTGTCACTGAGACCAAGAGCACAATCACAGAGATTGTCCAATGATGAGTATTTCCATAAATCTCCAAGGTATTTATACACACAGAGTATAAATTGAGTTTTTAGTTGTATTTGACCCATACAGTAACCTGTACTTTGATATAGGAAAACATCTACGGAAACTCATGAAAAATAAAACCTACGAGGCCACTTGTCAATCCTGCCAAAAGACTCTGGGAATGACAAGCATTTTATATAGACTCTATTGATTAGTTGCCTCTTATAGGATTGGACATGTTCTAGTTGTGCTTTCCTGAAAGACCTGCCTAGACATTACCTCACTGTTGTTGTGAAAGTTGATTAGCTAGGCTTTATGTAAATGAGAATCATATCACAGAAGATGTAGCCAGGCTGCATTTTCTCCTCAAGAGAAAGATGCATGACAGAAAAAAAATGGAAAAAGAAACACCACGCTCCCCAGGCCTCCAATTTTAAAAAGATGCCAAGACTTTTAATGGGTGACACAATTAGGCCTCCTGGCAGCAGAGCATAGCTCAAGTAGACACTGAGCTTATTAGCATTTAGCCTCATCTAAATAATGGGGGGTTCCCATATCAAGAGTTTAAAAGGACAATGATGTATGAAAACTGCTGCAGTTCTTTTTCCTCCCAATGTTTTACTTCACATAATGCTCAAAGCCACACCACATGGTATAGCGAGCACTCCAACAATGTCTCCACAGACCCTCCTGACCTCAAGTTTGTGCATTTGCATATGGTTAACACATGATATATACATGGATATCGGGACTGAAAAAGATCAAGGCAAAGGGTCCCACTGACTAAAGGATTCAGATAGACTTAAAAAAAGAAAAAGAAAAGGAAAAACAACTAATAAATGAAAACATTTTTGTCAGTGACACATAAACTATCATGGTGTAAATTCACCTGACGTGGTTGGATGGAAAAAGAGCCAGGCTCTTTTTAGAAAATGACTTTGTATTTTTAGAGGTAATAAATGTGGGATAGAGGAAAGCCGCTATACCCACAGAAGACTAGTTCATGTTTCACTCTCGTACTCTCTTGCTACTGTCGAGACACCACAGGACCGGAAAATAGGCAGTGGCATGACAGCATGTTCCAAATTGAGGCTCCCAACAAGCTTTCAGTTTGTATGGACAAGCTTTGATCTTGTTGAAGTTATTAAATTAAACTTTAGTGTTGTCAAAGGAGACACAGAGAACATAGAAATCAAATATGCCAGCTTGGAAACGCTGATTTCATACTTATTCTGTTCAACCGGATCTTTGGATCTACATAACAAGTATGGTTTCTGCATATTGCTAAAACATCTCAACAGGTGTGCAGCATCAACTAATTCTGCTACAGAAATACTCATGACAGCTAAATAAATACTACGCAGTAATGGTTACCAATCTTTCTGGATCCTTACGATCTTTAAGTCTTAATATTTTTATCAGGATGGTTGGCCAAAATCTGACATAAATGCTTTGCCAGAAAAGTTCAGACACAATAATATTCTGAAGAAATACAGTAAGAGATGAAAATGTTTATCCAGTGTTTAGTGTTTTTGAAAAAAAATAAAAAACAAAAACAGTTTGGGGAGACAAAAGAATGAAAATTCTGTAAACCTTTGGAAATAAGGTGATAAAATAAGAAATAAGATTGATTTATAGGGAGTAAGTAAAAAAGTGGCTGAAAAAGCAGCAAATTATACATGAAGAAAATCTGTCAAGCTGATGCATAAGTGCCCTTTTTAGCCCCTGTCCTGCCCATTAAGCATGTAAAACACCATGTTGAAAGGTAGATTACTCATCAGTGAGTAAGTCGGAACTATTTGCACTCATCACAGTCATGGTGCTAATGAGTATAATAATGCCTGCTTAAAAACTGCTGTATCACATTTAGCCTTTGGTATTCCAGAACACACAGACATACCAAGAAGTAACTGCAGCCTCCCCCTTGGCTGCAAACACATAAGCTGCGCATACTGACTTCCGGTACAACAGAAGGGACAGGATAGAAGAGAGGAGGAGGAGGGAAAAAAAACAAACAGAAAGGACACCCAAGACACTGGCCTCAGTAGTCATGCCCACTGCAGACAAACAGACAAAGAGTATGGGCAAGCAGGTTTTTTTCTTTTTTCTTTCCTCCAGACTAAGTGTCGGGACAACACTTGCGTGCAGGGCTCACTCCTGACCTTTGGAAATGACAGTCCTTTATATGGGTGTCCCCATGGAGGAGCAGTGCTAACAGCTATGTGTGTAATAACACACCAACTACAGTCATAACACAGGCCTGCAGTGGAGAGGAGAGGCAGGCTGTGAGGTATGAAGGTAGTGTAGGGAGAAGCAGGGAGGTGGAGAGGGTGTGCAGGCAAAATGGGAGTGGTGGTGGGTGGATGGCTGCATTCATTCATCCTCATTCATCTTCTCCCCCCTTCAGTTGTTGTTATTTGCCACTTTGAAGCTGGATGGGGGGGGAAACAGTGGGACACAGTGTGGTTCAGTACAGTGAGGAAAGGGGGTGAGTGGGGCGCACTGCATGCCATTCTCGTTAAGGGGCGAGAGAGACGTGCTAGACACACAAGGCTACTCAATGGACTCTTCCCATGCTAGGTTACTGCAGACTGTTGTTACTCCAAAATCACAGATTGCTTCAGCCCTGGGTCTGCACCACACCACACCAAACCATGCTCCACCCTTTATTTTGCTTCATAACATAGCACATATTTCTGACCATTAATTTGGCATGCTTAAGTGTTACTGGCATTTTTCTAACCACACATGCCTCTCATAGCAGTGGATTTTCTTCCACTGGTGCAGACAAGGTGCTACCAGCATTATGCCTATCAGCACAAGCACGAACGACTGTTTTCTTATACCTTAATTGCAAGTAAAAACAAATGCCATGTGGATTTGGCAGTGAGAACTCTGATATGCTTTCAACTGTAGCTACGGGTGATGAAATACAAGATTTACTGCACTTCAAAAATGATGGCCAGTTAAGGACACTAAACAGGTGCCATTCATTATCCCGCATCAGAAATAGATCCCTGAACAAACACACACACACACACACACACACACACACACACACACTGAAAGAGTACACTGGAACATTTGGGGGATACGCATCGCTCCCGTTCCATGTGCCTCGACAATACACATCCAGTTGTGTGGAATGTTTTTGATGCAGGGCATGCTGAATATGTCTACTGTTGACTTCAACAGCTTAAAACAAAATAACTCAGAAGGCTGCTGAACTGAAATGACAGACATACAGCAATAAGAAGATGACCCTGTCTGCGCCAGCTCAACATCCCGTCTGGTGAAGTAGACCATGTCTTACTTAAGTCGACAAAACAACCCACAACCCATTATGCCTGCTTGTCTCTGTGTTTACGGGGAGGTCTTGTTTTAAAGCTGATTTGCTTGTCACCGTTTTGCAGGCACATCATCCCTTTATTCGAAAGCAACATCCACTCTCTTTCTCTCACTTTCTCTGTCTCTCTCCCCTATCACCCCCGCTACCCAATTCATTCATCCCACTTCTGTCTGTCTGGCCCTCGTTTCAGAGCTCAAACACTATTGCCCTGACGTTAAGGTGTCTGGACAAGGAGACAAGCTAGAACACACACACACGCGCACACACACACACACACATACACAGAAAGAGTGAAGTTAGAGCGCCCCCCAGCTTTTTGCTGGAACATACCACATCTTTTACACAGCAAAGGAAAGGGCAAAGCTTTGCTCCAACTCATTTAATGTAACTTAAGTAACAAGAAATGGCTCTAAAACCTTCATGTATCAAATTTCCACCAATTCTGAGATTCAGTTTCATGGCAGCAAACACAGAAAGAGAAAAACTAATTGGTGCTGCCTGCCACTATCGAACAGAAGCGAAATCCCTTCATTAATTTGGCTAAACAAGTTAACGTGACAGACTCTTTGGAACCTTGAGTCCAGTTTTAAAACAACCAAGATATGTCTAGACTATAAATCTCAACTTCGACAAACAAACTGAAACATCTACTTGCTTCCCCCCCACTTCACTTCCCCTTTTCAGTAAGCAGCTCCAATGTTAGCCTTCTCCTATCTGGCCTGACATGGTAGCTTGTGACCCTGCCTGGATGAGGAGAAGGCCAGATCAAAGGCAGAGGAGCAGCCTTGGAAAAACACTTGGGCTGAGAATGGACGGGATATCTGTCAGGAAGCCTTTCCCACTGGGCTCACTAGTGCTAGAGCCCAGGGATCAGGTTACCACCCAAAAACACCGACATGAAAGAGGGGGAGACGCTAATCCGCATACATGGGGCTCTCTGTCTGTCCTCCAGTTGCACTCCACCACCAATAATGTATCCCTTCTTCCCCTCTACTCCTTACCCTCTAAAATCTCCACAGCTCAGTATCTCTGAGTCACCGCCAAACCACACCAATTTAACTTACCCACACACCCCCCGGGCTTCTCTACACCACCACTCCTCCCTGCTTCAACACCCCGAAAACACTCAAGCTTCATCACAGAGGATTAACAGGAAACCCTGACACACCCTTTTGTTGAGGAAACAGAGGGGGCTTGGGTGGTTTGCCACCCCGAGAGGGTCTTTTTTATCCACTGGGGTTCCTGATCCAGTTAGAGAAGGAGACGTGAGGACTAACATCAATGACATGCACACACAAGAACTTCCACAACTCCAAGCTGTATAGACGAGGCCTGCTGGTGGCTATCAGTTTTCCAGTAGCAATGAGCAGGGACTAAGAAAAGAAGGATGCAGTGAGAAAAGAGGCTGGGGCAGGGAGGGAGCATTTGTAGGAGTGTGTGGGATAAAGGGAGTGTTCAAAATGAGGATGGCATATATGTGTATGTGTGTGGCAGGGAGTGGGGGGTGGGTGTCAGTGCTGTAAATCTTGATGTCACTGACAGGAAGACTGTTGCAGGACCATTACCATAAATCTGACAAACGCTAAGTTGATGGGAGGCTGTATCTGTCTGGTCAGGGACCAGTCTAGACGGTCCTATTGAGGGGTCCTACAGCGTAGCCCTGTTTGTTTCCAGCACCATCTGGATGTGGCAGTAAGTACCCGCTGCTGTGGTTCACATATGCAAACAAACACAAAGTATACAATGTGCACCATTCCCATAGCCATTGCAAAGGCCCTGATCTTTGTATCTCAAACAATAACCACAATTTATTTGTGTAGTGTACTGACAGAAATTCTAGAACAACAGGTTACACACAGTATCAAAGTAATATCAAAGTTCTGTGGTCAACATTCTTGTATAATTATTGCATTAAAATGTTACTCTGAACTTCTGCGGATGATAAATTGGTAGCTAACTATTCAATGGGCTCCTAAGGACTTTTGTTAGATTAAAGCAAATCTAAACCACATACACTAAACCGTTAAGGTTGTGAACACGAGAACTCCACAGTGGTGGATGTTTGCGCTGAAAGCTGGGTATACGCCACAGGCTGCACGGTCCTGAACAGTTTTGCTTGTTGGCAGGATGTATTCACTCAAGGAAGCAGCCGCTGTGTGGAAGTGGTGCTGCCATGAGGTGGGTGGCATGTGTCACATAAAACCCGAATGAATGTCCAGCAGAACACTGCATGGCAACAAAATGAGTACTCTTAGTCACTTCACCTGTCAGTGGTTTTAATGTTGTGGCTGAGTGGTCTACACTCGAATATCTGTGTTGAGGAAGATGTGACTCAGTGATTCATACCAATTACCTCATAGACACGCTATGATTAACAGGGTATGTTCTCAAGTTTAAGCCCCCCCATAAAAACACCATCTCCCAAGAGATGGAAACACAAAAGCATGATAGTTCTGCAGTGCTGAATGCTTTTCAAGCATCCATAACATTTGCAAGAGTCACTGTGACACAGCTCTTACAGATGCTTTTTGTAGCCTGCGTTTCCTGCCTTAAATCTTATGTTCATTTTCTACAAACAAAGCCTGAAAAACAAGCTCTCGTTTAGTTTATCAAAGATTTTCTATTGAGCCACTGAACTACTATAAAAAAAGAAAAGAAAGAAAAACAAAAACATCTCCTCTCTCTCCCTCTCAGAGTCTCTCGCAACAAACTGGGCAAGAGTTCACCTGAGGAGAATCTGGGACTGATCAGCACTGCACGGGTTCCACACTTTGACCCAGGCGTGGGTCACAGTGCAGCCTGAGGTGAACACTTTCACTACAGTTTAATACTTACACTTTGTTTTTGATGAATACAGACGTGTCCCCTTATTAACAAAGTCCTTAATCTTCATGCCTTCATGCTTGAAAGGAATGTAACGAGTAGCATAACAAATGACTTTTTCCTGGAAGTAATTAAGTAATGTACTGCATTACTTTTAAAAAAAAAAGGTGTTCTGCATAATATATTTATTAATAATATTGAGTAATGACTAAAAAAAGTCTATATATATATATATATATATATATATATATATATATATATAACAACAAAGAGAGGAAATACCTCAACAAACATGCACAAACATTTGACCCACAGCAAGCAATTCATTTACATGAATGTAATTTCTTTATTGCTGCTTAGAAATGGTGGATGAGGAATCAAAGTCAAGTCCAAGTGATATTGATAATGTAACCGCAATCACTAAATTCGTATCAAAACATGGATTAAGATTGTCTGAAAGATCTGATGATCTGTAAGATCTTGGTAGGAATAATATAATCCAAACAGCGTCTCCCTCTAGACCCCCAGCCCCCCTCCCAGCCGACACATTTATCTGTCTGGAGCCTACCTTGGAGCTTCTGTGTTTCATGACATCTACTGGAAAATTACATTAGGTTGAGAATAAGAGGGACAGCATTAAGGGGCCCACCCATGGGACTGTTTTCATGTTCTTCTCTTTTTGTTCAAGAAAGCATAAGGGTGAGGTGGTGGCAAGGCAGTTGCATTCACAGTGGACACCTTTACTCCATGGGACATCCAGAGGGTAGATAAGGAGGCCACAGAAATGAGGGGGTTGAAGGGGTTCCACTGGGCGCCATTACGGTAAATAAATCTTCTAAATTGGGGAGAGCGATTAGCATACTGCGGCGGCAAAAACTTTGGTATCCTGGGCACAGCGTAGGGCAAAAAGATGTTTTTCTGCACCCATATAGAGGATCAAAGCTTAAGGGGCCCCCTTTTGAAGGCCCTGAAACTAGTGTGCGTGAACCAAGGGGGGTGGGGGGCGCCCCATCTCACAGACATAAAAAGGATGGGTGGATGGGAAGGGCACTCCTCTCACTTTCATCAGTTAAAGCTCATTTTCATACCGCATTTATGTATCAATGACTAAATCGATTGTTGATTAAAGCAAAATTAGGGCCCCCATTCTCCCTGAAAAACGTGTGGGAACGTTTCAAGTTTGTTGTTAAATGTAAAAGACTTTTCCCCATTAGCCATTTCATGGCTCCGGTTTGACAAAAAAAAACTAAAAGCCATCAGAACGAGACGATTTTTATATAGACTGTATGTAACACAACAACAATCATAATATATCTATAATATTGTTTCACTGAACTAGTCCTCACATCATAAGACACAAACAAGGCCCAGCCACGGGGATGATATTAACAGCCTGACCCTGTTGATAACAAAGTGTGTGGATTAGTGTGCGAGATCTACCAAAGATGGTAAATGGAGGTGTTTTAACCCACAAAACAGAAAAGACATTACTTATTATGAATGTAGTTGTGGCTAATGATGTAATCTAAACTCAGTATGCAATCCAAAGCTTTCTGAAACCCGTTATTAAATCTTCTTAAGGTCAAATTGCAAGAAACTGAATTTACAAATAACTAAAACTCATGATTCTATCTACTCTTCTGGCTATATTAATCAATACTGACATTTCTTATTTAGTTTAATTCTTGTTTACAGCCCAAACTTGAGTGGATCGGCAGATGATGCGAAATGTTGACATGATTAAGAAGTTGAAAATAGGAAGCTGATCAATGGAACTTTAAGCTGTGGTAATTCCTTCTTGTTAAACGCCACTGTAGGACGTGCAGTGATGTGACAGAGTTCATTCGGGGACTTGGACAGAGAGTTTCAGTAAAGTTATTACAAAATGTGTGGTTTGTAAGACACAACTCTCTGTACCGTGTTGAACAGGAACAGAATCCAAATGGGAAGCGCTATCGGATCACAACCCTAGGTGTGGCACTAGCAGTGATGCCAAAGAGAAAACAGAATATTTTCACCGAGATAAGGATCATGAATGATGAGTACTGCAAAAAATGAAGACACTAACATCATTAAATTTATGTGGAAACCTAACATCTGTGAAAACCATACTTCATGCTGTCACAGATCTGGAAGACCTCTTTCATATCTTGCATCCAGATTGAGCGTGTGTGCTTGACAGAGCTTACAACTCACACATGTCAGCAGAACAGGTCTTAAAAGCAGTGGCAAACTGAGAAGTTTGCAGTTTCCATTTATCCAAGTAAGTGTTGCCCAACAACAAAAACTTTTGCACATGGCAATATAGTGAAAGGCAGTGAAGCGTCAGAAAGCAAGCAACAATCCCTTTGATTCTGTCTGGGTTTGGTTAAGACATCTTGTTGAACTACACATTACAGCCAAAATTCTGACACGACACATATGCATACACAATATACTATACAATTACATGTATCGCTGACCACCTCAAAGTAGGTACAAGCTGACCACAAAATCCCATTCGGTCTTATACACAATGAAAAATGGCCAGGCTTTCTTGGGTTCCTTTCTCCTTGCATAACCTCAAGATAAAGCATCATTAGGAAAAAAAAATAGGACATTTTATATACTGCAAATACTATAAGAAAAAACTGTAGTAGTGTACAATGTCATTTCTGATGTAAAATGTCAATGCACCTGTGATTCCCTTCTACATCCTTCCTATTAATAGAAGCAACAAAGCTCATGCTAACTGATTTTATCTACGGTTTTAGAAGTGAGAGAGCCAAGCTTTCATTCTATACAACTCTTCTCTCTTACTTCATCACTGCTGAGGTGTGTTTAACTGGCACAGCTCACACAAGAAGTGGTATTTATAGGAAAAAATTAACTGTTTAAGATGCTGGTGTTATGTATTTATTTTTTATTCTTTATTTTCAAAGGGTTTTTTATAGGTTTTTATGAAGAGAAGTTGTGAATCATACACTTTACAAAGTTATACAAAGAAATGACAACATTATCCTAAAAAGCCTGTAAGCATACGATTCAGGCAATTTAATACCTGAACATTTGCTATTATGAATCTTCGCTAATTTTGATTTTATTTTATTTTAATTATGAGTCACACATGAACAGTACTAAAAAATAAACCTGAGCCATAGTGACATACAAAGATTGAAAGAAAGAGTGGCTTATCACTAATTTCACACAGCTTGTCGACCTCCTGGATAGTGATAACAGACGTGAGAAACCCAAACACATCAAGTTTCCCATAAATATACTGACTATGAAATTGTTGAGGTCACTTGGGCATGTCCTTGGAAATAAAATAAAATAAAAATATAACTAATTAAATGTCTGGATGCTCAGAATTTCTTTGCTTAGAGTCTTGACGATGAGAGGAAAAAAGAAAACAGCCGTATAATTGTTAGTACAAATGAGCAGATGAAGACGTAAGAACGGTAATCAGACCTGAATATTTGTGAAAGAAACAATGAATGAAATGATGCTCAGTGACCGTTTGATGCCATCCGTCAAGTGTGGCAAAGGCCTATAAGGCAGTGATTCCTGAACATGTGCAAATATTTACTGAAAACAAATTTTAAAAGGATAAAATTAAGAAAACTACACGAGATGAGACGCCAAAGCCAACCATCTGGAGGTATTTCAAATCACAGGTCATTCTTTGCCGTAACCTTATCCAGCGAGTGAATCTATAAGAGTTCGGGGCGTTTCGGCACGTTTGTCGGACGTTAACCAGACACATTGTTTTAACCTTTGCCGGAGAAGCTTCTGTCTCATTCCCAGGGGCTGGCTGTGTAAAAGGGTCAATGACTTCAATAGGCCTTCATTAAGCACAGTTAGTGTCAACAGTTAATTATGCAAATTAGGGGACCCCTCATGTGGTTTGTGGGTCCCTGGGCTCCCCCTTTCATTGCAGCCTCACACACACACAAAATAAAAGCACCACCCTGCAGACACACATACTTCATATAGCACATATGTTCACGTACACACAGTATGCCATTCACACGTTACTTTTCCTCCTCACTCATTTCTTGTCAGGAATCAAAAATGCAGTGTTATGTGCTGATATATAAATGGAGGCCAATGAGGCCCCTGAGGTCTCCAGTGGCTTTTCTTGCCATCAAAGGACCTCCGGAAGGTTCTTGCTGGGTGAAGCTGAAAGCCCACCAAGTTCTCCTCATCAAGGGTAGTGAGTGGGGGGTGGCATCCATGCTCCCTCAGAAACAAAATGGGGGGGAAAAAAACTGCATCAAAACAGTCAATTAGGCAAAAATGCATGACAGCCAAATTCGAGCATTGTTTCTGTGATGGTAATGACAGGCCCCTTCCACACATCTGATGTCTGCGGCCCCCTGATTTTCAAATGGTGGGAAGCCATCAGTAATTAATAGTCACACGCTTCGGGCCCCTCAGTTGTGACTGGCGGATTCTTTGTAGGCCCGGGCTAAAAAACTTCCAGTCCACATCTACCTACTTCTTGTCATCCCATCACTGCTAGTTTGTGTCCATCTCCCTCACAAATGGATCCATCACTGCCTGCTGTTTGCTTCATGTACATTGTTTATCAGCCATTTGAGTGGCTCCACTTCATTGTAGGGGGATTGTTATGGGCGCCAATTGTAACCAGCTCCCCCTGAAGCCTCCATCTAAACCCGTTCACCTCCCACTAATTGTGGAGAGATATGGTCTTTGGGGGGTTTAAAAGGGTGACTAGATGAAACGGCCTCCGTTGTGAACTGAAAACTGTTCAAACACCACAGTTCCTTTTGGAACCGGTCTCTTGTTTGTTATTTTGTTTGCCTTTGCTTTTTTCCCCAGCAAAGAAAACTTCTCAAAAACAGCAGTCTCAGAGTGATTGTGTGATAGTAAATCAAAAACAGACTGTAAGCCACACTGGTCCAAATCCACCAAGTGAAGCTCTGGGAGCAAGTCTCTGTTCTTTCACCATGTGATACAGGTGTCCTATTTTTGTGGCTACAGGAAAGAATATCTTGCAAGAACCCCCTAACCCCACAGCAGTCTATTCCTGAATCACGGTAGATATTTCAACGCCAAGTTGAGCAATGATGATTGCATTACTGGCTTTCATTTGGCTCATCCGGTGGCTTGCTTACACAGCCAGTTCCAAAATTGTTGCTAAACAAGTGCTTGGTCCAATGTAAAGATGTCATACAGCGAATCCATATATAAAACTTCCAAAAGGTGAGCCAAAAGGACCGAGCATGGGCCAGGAGACAGGAAGGGTCTGCGCAATTCATTGCCACCTAACTGAGTGGTATGCATTCATGCCGTGATCATTTTGGTGGAATATAGCACAATCGATTTAAAATAAAATAGCAAATTATAATGGATTTGTCCAACTTTAAAGACAGTGCATCAGGACAGTGATCTGGAGACTAAGCTATTATGTTACAGCCTTGTTTTGTTCCTAGTAACACCCCCCCCCCCCCCTCCCCATTACTCGTTTTTAACGAGCAAACTGAAGCATGTTTGATTAGTCCAGTTAGGTGCCTGACCTCAGATGAACCGATCATGTTTTTCACTTGCTGGAGAAACTGAAAATAAAGAGCTCTTTCAACAAGAAAAAAAATAAATAAATAAAGACGGCTGCACAACAGGCCTAGAGGTTCATGACCAGGGCAACAAAACATTTAATATAATGGCTTTATGTTTCATTTGCCCAGTGATTTTAGATCCCCTAATACAAGGGGGTTATATCAAAACCAGCTAATATGGCACAAGGACATAAACCTTAATCCGCTTTAAAATTAGGCCAATTGTCAACATTTTACTTACTATACAGTCACCATTTAATTTCAAATCCAAAGTGCTAGAGTACAAAATCATCAACACCCCTAAACATGTGCAGCTGATACTTTCTACAGGTGTAACAGCATGAAGAAACATTAAGAAAGAAAAAGCTAAGGGCTGAGCTGAGGGAAATGTGTCTCTGTGTGCACATGCGTGCGTGCGCGCACATGTGTGTGCGTGTGTGTGGCCTACCACTATGCAAACTGTATAACTAAATCCCACACAGGGAGCATTTGACTTAAGCCAATAGACTCCACATGTCTGTCCTACTTCAAAGGGGGCAAAAAAAAAACCCCAAAAAAAACAACAAAAAAACCCCAAAAACAAAACAGAAAACAACGTCATACAAGCCCGTTCTCATCATCTCCAAGTACAGAGTAAAAACTTGGTGCATGAAGCTAACATTATTCCTCACACAAATAAACAGTTTCACGCATCAACACTTTTGTGAGACTGTTAAATATATTAGTCGCTCGGTAAATGGAGGGTTAACTGTATGTGAACTTCTTCACCAAGTCTTGTTTTCAGCTTATATTTGCTCTGCATTATCCTGACACCTACTGGATGACTAAAAATTGTCAATGCCACACAAGTTAAAAAAAAAAAAAAGTTACTTTGCTGACACACAGTACACATAGTGATTAAACAAAATCAGGACCCTCTATATGCTTGAGTTACTTTCTGTTCATCCAGTCCTCTGCACGCTTAGAGTGCAACGTCAAGTCTGGGGTCACCTTGATAAGCAGTCATCATATTTAGGCTCAAAGATTTTCTCTGCTTTTATCGACAAGTCTAGTAATTGGGTTAATCAGACAAATGAGAAGCTTTTTCCTTGCAACTAAATTGTGAGCAATCGTTGAAGAATTGCCCCTGGTAAATGGCTAATAAATAATTTTATAAAAGCAAAGCCAGTTAAAAGACTGTGCAACATCTTGCTTTGATCAAGAATGTTTCAGCATTACTAATAAAATCAGACTTTACCGGAAGAAGGGAAAGACACACACACACACACAGACACACACTAAAAGCCAAGGCTGATGGACAGATGTTGTGCGTATGGAAGTATTGCGCAAAGAAGCTTTCATAAATGACTGTGCACAGAGGGAAACGTTTACTTAGTCAAAGGCAGGAAAGAACAGTCAGAGGCCAACTGTGCCACGATCCATCACAGGCCTGCGTATGACAGTGCACAGTGCAACCTGATTCAAAGGTAGCCTAAGCCCTTCCTGAGACTGGCCCCCAGAAGAGAGAACATCCAACCTAACAATTTTGGATGAATGTGTATGACAAAGGACAGGGAAAACATCAGCATGTCAGAAAATACTGCAAAGATCTAAAGGGTCTGACTTGAAAGAAATCACCTTATGTTAACCTGCCACAGGAAAGATGGGAGGAATTCAAGGTGTTTCTAATTTTGAACAGCATGGGAATAGATTTCAGACTGTAGATGCTAAATAATCTTGAAGAGATTATTAAATCATTTTCCAGGTCAGGTCATCTAACTCTTCAAGTGCTCGCTTTTGTAAAGTCTTCAGAAAACTGAGTGCAAGGAAGCAGATTTTAATACTTTTCTTTATCTAGCGTGACACATTTGTTGTCAAAAATGCCCCATAAACAAATGTAAACACACTTCTTTCACTTCAGTCTTTTCAAATGCAGACAGAACATATGACATTGTCACAAAAAAGACACAGGAGTCTCAGAAACTACAGATGGAGGTGAAACTTAAAATGTGCCACAGCGTCACACTAGGAAAGAGGAAATTTCCATCACCTCCGATCAGAGCTGCAGCTGATACATACACGCAACTACAGCGGAGTCACTTAACCAGAGAATGAAAGACAAGTGTACCCTTTCCTCGAAGACAAAAGCCAGATGTTATTGAGTGTTAGTGGGTTTTAAGTCCAGTGTGAAAGGGGCTTAAGATGGAAAGGAACACATTAACAGGAAAGGAAAACATTAAAAAAGAAAAAAATACATCTACCCACCCACCCACACACACCCACACACACAAAGCATGGGTAATGGTTTGAGTAGAGTCTTGGCAAATACATCCAACAGGTCATGAAAAAGTGTTTTTGGAACTTTTCACTTCTGATTTAAATGAGTGAAAACGATTGCACACAATAAATAAATAAGAACAAAAGAGTGTGTGTAATAGATGAAACTTCTTGAATAATACACGTCTTTGGTGTGGTTTCGCATGCTGTTACATCTTGCCAAAAACACCACAAAAAAGTGACCCTCTCAGTTTGCCCTCAGCAGCCCAGAGGTTTTCCATGTATCCTCTTAAAACCAATTTTCTCTTCAAGGAAATCAAAGTCAAGTGTTTTATGTAAAATATTAATCAAAAGAATAAGTTTAACAACCCCAGGTCCCCCTTTAAATACTACTTTAATAACCTGTCCTTTGCTTTCCATATTATTATTAGTATAAATTCAGGTAATAGCAAATGAGCTACTAAGAAGCTCATGCTTGTGTGTCTATTTAATGATAAAGTAGGATGTAGTGTATTTCATATTCAGAAATAATAGCATCAGGGGAAATTACCATAACAAACTCAATAGTAGTAAATCTGCAATTGAGCTAATAGAAGAGTGACTGCATGGCTCCACCCAGAGGACACAGCAGTAAATTTTTATGAATTGAATCTTGAGTCACAAATGAATTGAACAGATTTTTTGTGTGTTTAAATAATATATTAAAAAACAAAAACAACGTGTCATTTTTGTACAAACCCATCAAAACGTGCGATTTCAAAAGCAATGGCTGACTCTCTCTTGGGTGTCTGTCAAAGACACTATATTAATAAACTTTACTTACTCTCAGATTTCAACAGATATAAGGCAAAGAACATTTAAATTGTATTTCAGGTCACACTGAAAAAAGTCTAACATGCAGTCATTCATTCAATCTAATAAGTGCCATTCAAAACAGAATAAAATCATTGATTTGATTGTGAAACCCTTTCTTTTTGCATTTTAAAATACCACTTTTGATTTGGATGAAACTAAATATCTGTACAAAGGACACAGCGCAAAGTTTTTGATTTCTCTCAAAACATATATTTCTTTTCATGTTGAACAGATAATATCTTTAATTTGAGTCAAAGTGATTTGCACTTGAACACGCCCACCAGAAATAGACAGGGACCCATTTTTATTCTGCATGGCTGCTGGAAACATCGTGTCACATCTTTGATTAATTTCATCTGAAAATAAACGTAAGTAAAGCCAAGTGTGTTACAAAAGCTTTTATAATTTGTATTGCCAAAATTGCAGAAAATAACCCCATTTAAGCTGGGTCGACAGCCACCCCCAATTTTTGCATGATTGTAGCTGCTAGCTACAAGCTAGCTAGCTATCCGGCGCGACGTTAGAACTGGTTACCAGCAACCGACCATCACAGTCGGGAATGCAAGTTAGGCAAAAAGCCGTTTTTTACCAGTATACTAACTAGCTAGCGTTACCACGATGCATCAGTGGTGGAGACAGCTAGCTAGCATAAGTTCATAGTTCATAACATTCATAGTATAACTCCGTGCTCCGCTTCGTTTGAATTTTTCTGGTGAGCTCGCGGTTTCTAGACACAAGCTTGTGTTTGTGCGCGCACGTTTGTCTCTGTCTCTCTTCATATAAATATCTGTGTGTTATGTGTGTGTACACCGAGCGCAAAAGATAATTATTAATGTGCATGATTTAGAGACAGAAATAACAAGCCAGCATATAAGATCAATGACATAAGACTAATTCCTTCAATTGACTTTCAGGCGCGGCTCGGAAAAATGTGCATTTTCTGAAGAAATTTAAATTTTAACAGCAAAAAATTGACCCTATGCCAAACTTAGTCGCTAATGGCTGGTCTGTAGACTGTTTGGTAAACCTAAATCAAATTATAGTACTAGCTTTTTATAAGGATGTGTATGTCATGTTACGTATTTCTTGGTTTTTCTATGTTATGTGTTTTATAGAGAAGTAACATTATTCTTTTTTTTCTGTATGCTTTCAGAACCACAGATCGCTCCATCCATTCCATGGCTGAAGCATACATTTTCATTTAATCTGAACAGGTATCATTTTGCATTTACACTGCACATCCTTTTTAAACATTTCATAATAATCTAGACCCTCCCTCATTATCCTCTCATTCACCTTGCTGATGTGTTGGCACTATTGTGTGCAATAATTGCTCTCTCGGCTTCACCCAGGTGTGTGCTCAGTGCTGGTTGTGTAGGGAGATGTGCCCCATTTCCCCTTTTCTAGTCTTCGTAATTGAAAAGCACTCTGAAAATCACTTTTGTAGTAGTAAGTAATATTGCTATTGCATTAGTTACATCCGTTGTGTGAGTTAGTAAGAGATCCTTGTCCACTAATTTCCTCTGTCCAGTTCTAAATGCAGCAACATTTTCTATGGAGGGCAAAGGGAACATTTCATTTTGGTTGTGTCCTGTTATTTTGGAGTGTAACTACTTAAAGAGTAACTGAAGCCTAACAACTTGTTTTGCTTAGAAACTGTTATAATGGGTTTTTACAATGCAATCTTTCAGTTTTGGGCAGTTTTTGACATTTCTGTGTAAACTTGTTAAATTCTACCCTTTTTGGTCTAACTCTTACACATGGTTTACATTGGCCACAGGAACACTTCGAAGTGGTGCGCTTAGGAAAATCATACACTGTCAGCTGCTCCGCTGTTCACACCAGATGCATATTTCTCCACAACGGTCCAAAAGCACTTCTGTTCATCTGTTTATTCAGAGCTAAAAAAAAAAAACCACATTTACTATTATTACTCAAAGCCAGTAACTGGCTTTGAGTAATAAAATACCTGTTTGAGACCAACCACTTGTCATTCATTCGGAAGCTACATTCATTTATATCTTTCCAAAATGATTTGGCGACCCCAAGAATTATCTCATGACCCCAATTGGGGTTGGGACCCCAAGGTTGCGAATGTGTCTTAGAGATGATGCTGGTGACTGGCATGTACCGCTGACGTAGGCATGAACTGCTTTCAGCCAATCACAAAATTCAAATGCAATAGCCACCTTTCAACCCTAAGAGGGCAGCACTAAGACATTTTTAGACCAAAAAGTGTAGAATTTAACAAGTTTACATGAAATTGTAAAAGAAATGCCCAGTAACTGAAAGGTTGCATAGGTAAAGACTCACTAATACAGTTTATAAGCAGAAAAAAGCTGTTTTGAGGGTGAATTGCTGTTTAAGTAGTGTGACGTGTCAATCACAGCTAGGGGTGGGTTTTTATAATCGATTTATCGATTAAAATCGATTCTGGCTTGGATAACGTAAAATCGATTCATTAAAATCCTGAATCGATTTTTTAATATAAATTTATTTTGCCCGAAATGCCAGAATCTCTGGTGAAATCTCACAAAATTTCAACAACCACCAAACAGCTAAGACAGTAAATGAGAGCAGGAACACGGATTCTGCACAAAGACTTAAACACACAGCCCAACCGCGGATCAGAATCAGTGAGATGTCGCCTTTCTCACAGTCGGGGCTGAAAGCCGACAGCGCACTGATTCTGATCTGTCGGCGGTCCGCGCTTTGTGTTCACGCCCTTTATGCGCTGATTCTAAAGCTGTTAGTTTGATGTCTCTCCAAACAATATTGACCGAACCAGCAGCAAAAGAAGATCCAAACTAGGCTTCACATAAACAACGTCATGAATTCACTCTGACTTTTATTGTTTTGCTTCGACCACGATGCACAGCTCTCTCTCGCATGCTCGCTCTCTCGCGCGCTCTCTCTCCCTCTGTACTGTTTTCTGCATTATTCGCTTGCTTGTTACGCACAAGTCTACCGTTGTTTACAGCGCTGTCGGGCCGACGTTTTTTTTTTTCGTTTTATATACTTCCGAAAATAAAACCTAATTTCTGCCGTTCAATACCGAACAAATTTAAACTTTTTAAAATTATGCAAAACGCTCAGCCTTGTCTCTAATAAAACCGCTGTAACTTCAGAGGTAATGTTCATGTGTTGATTAATGGTTTTTTCGTTTTTGATCTACTGCAGAAAATTTTTATAAAATCCCAGAACAGGAAAATCACCTTCATGTTTTTCTGTGTTTTATCCTCAGCTACTTTGACACAAAGGCCTCTGCTGTGATGCTCACACCTTTGATAAAGTCTTGGTGTGTCAGCTTCCTTTTTATAGATACAAAAATATGTAAATGTACTGATCTGAATTATAATATTTCTGGCTGTCAAAATTTCCCAGATTCAAATCAAAGTGAATCGAATCGAATCGAATTAAATCGAATCGTGGATTGAATCGATTCGGGACCCTGTGAATCGGAATTGAATCGATTCTAGAAATCAGTGACGATACCCAGCCCTAATCACAGCTCAGCCTGCCACCCACATGAATGCTGATCCATCAGGCACCGCCCCCTTCTGAGGCATTTCTTCAAACAGAGTTTGACTAGGGATGTAATCTTGGGGGGGAATTACTGTCAACACAAAGGAAAAGCCCTCCATTATTTTCTCATTCTCATACTGATGGAAGGGGGTGGTCAAATAAATTGTCATTGCAGCAGATGGACAAATTCATTTATGTAATTCTATATATTGAACCAATACAAACATTACCTGTTTGGGAATTTAATATATTCCCTTTGTTTCCTCAGTTATCGGATGTGGAAATGCAAGGACTGCAGCCTGTCATTTTCAGGAAAATCTGAGCTACTACAACATTATCGACTTGATCATCGGTTTCATGGCAGGCACCGTCCTTACCCATGCATCCATGAAAATTGCCCCTGTTCATCCAGGACATGGAACGGTCTACAAAAACATCTAGCTAGGAACCATCTTTCTCAGGAGTCCACACAAAAAGCCTCTTCATTCAAGTGCTACATTTGTGACCACAATCAGCTTTCCACAGAGTATGATTTTTTTTCAACATATCAATCAACATTTCAAAAAAATGAACTTGTCTCTTGTATGTTTAATGGTTGCTCATACAAAAGCAATATATATGGCAGTTTCAAGACCCATAAATGGAGAAAACATAATTCATGCACTGTTAAAGACTTAAAAAGTGGAATATTTGTCACATCATCTATCAGCTGCTATCCTACAGACTCGTTGAACTCTGAATTGGATGAGCCAACCATCACAGACTCAAGAGATTTTGAAAAGGAAGTTGAACTGAAATTAGCTTTAAGATTCGCAAACTTAATTGTGAACTTAACACTGCACAGTAGTGTGTTTGCATGCATGTGTATGTGCACATGCATGTGCATGTGTGCTTGGTTATTTTGCTTGGTTGGCCTGCAGTGGTATTCTACATTCAAAAATTATAAGAACACCCATTTGAAAGGGAGATTTAAGTTGATTTCATTGATACATGTGTAGATTTTTTTTACATTGTACAGGCACAGTGCACATATAAACGTTTTTGAGTACTTGCAAATTGGTTTAAATAGAGTTTTTATAATGGTTTTATGCCAGTTTTAGACAGGTTGCAGGTTTTATACTGGTTTTCAAAAGATTGCAGGTTTTATAAAACAAACATTTCTCTAATCATTTCTGCCGTAGCACTAAATCTGTATATTACTAATCCTCTCTATCGATTATAGTTAAAATGGTTTGGAACAATAAATAATTTTGAAATAATTGGTTGGCCATCTGTCTTGTTTTTTTATAGGAAATGCAGAGCATTTTTGAACTGAAATAAAATGAAATGTAAAAAATATAGTTTGAATATATGTAAATCAATTACCCGCCTTCAACACAAACATATTAGTTAATGTTAATTTGGTTCGATGTGAATACATTAGGTTGGTTAAATTTCAATATATTAGCTTGGTTCAATAATTAAAATATGGTTCTATGTAAAAAAATCAATTTGGATCAATGCAAAATTTAAAGTTTCAGTCAAGTCTAGTAATATTGTTTATATCAACATAAAAGTATCAGGTAATATCAAGTGACTCAATTTGGATTCTATGAAGTCAAATATTTTGGATGTGACAATTGGACATCATTTTTTTTAATTTGAGTAGGGTTATTCTTTTTACAGTGCAACAGGAACACAATTCTCTAAATATAGTTCTCATTCTGACTGTATATTTATTTTATTTGTAGGTTGGTTGGCTTAAAGTAAATAATTTGTTTGTCAAGCAATATAAGTAGTTTTTCAAATATAAGCATGTTCTGTGATTTCTATTATTAATACATTAATGCATTCCTATTGAATTTGTAGACACATTTAAAGAGCTAAAGTCAAATCAGTTAACTTATTGTTTAAAAAAAAGAAAAAAAGAAGGAAAAAAAAGAAGGAAAATCCTATTCTGGATAACAAAGCAGCAGCAGCTTCCAAAAACAAGGTTGAAATATACGCTGAGATGCTGCTATTCATGAGTCGACTTGTGTCTATTGGGATATTTCACAATTTTCCCACAAGAAATCCTTTTTGACAGGTGAAAATGATTTGTGTTGTGCAAAACTATATTCCTGAAGATTTCTGTGAAGAGTAGATCCAGTCTTTTTAAAGATATTTGGGAAGTCTCATAAAAACAATACTGATTTCCTCTACTTACATTTAAGGAAAAATGTTCAACCTAAAAAACTAAAATATCATGACGAGAGTCCTCACAGTGGGCTCATATTTATGCATCATTAGGCAGTTACACAGACCAAGTAGAGCAAGCACAATTAGACATTATGGCTCCAAAGCAGCATTTGACATGATTTCCATGAAGAAGCTTTGAAAATGACTCTTCAAGCAATGCAACTTGTTAAACTTGCCGGTTTTATGCTTCATACACCAGGTTGTGGAAGTCTATAAGGATTGGGTAAAAAGTCTTCAAGCTTTTTTTTTGTTAGCTCTGGTTCACAGTTAATGAAGTTTCAAGCTAATTTTCAGTCTTACAGTTCAGTGTTTAGTAATCACCTTCAAACTATATCTCATAGCAGTACAGTGACATCATCAGAATCTCCAGTTCCCCAATTTGTCATATTCATGGACACAAATATTCCACCCTTATTATGATTTATGCCCACATACACAAATGGGTATTTTTGTTTCACTTTTAAAGGGCAACAACATTCACAGCTGGAGGCTGCAGAGGCTGGTGATTTAGGTTAACAACAGTAGCCACTTCTTTTATGGATCGAATTTCTTGGTTGCCAGGGGGATACATCCCTGTTAAACACTCCAACAGGAAACTCGCCCAACAGGAAAGAGGACACAAAATAGGCATCCTATTAAAATACATTAGTCAACATAAACCATGCTAGCTGTCATGAATAAAAGTGACAAAATGCATGAATGGACACAAACAGTACTTTTGCAATGAGACCTGAAAAATTAAGTGAGTTAGAATGTCTCTGTCTTAGCTGTCTTTGAGAGTTTCCTACAGAAAACAGCAGAGCATTCCTTTTAATCACTCAAAGGCAGACTTTTATAGACTTGTTTTTAAGTCATTATCTTCTGAGGTTTTCATGTTGTTGCAGTTAGTCTTCATTAAGCTGTACTATTCTGTTTCAATACCTCACTATAAAATGCTGTGTTAACTTTGCAAACCACCTCGCTATGTGAAACAGCTTTGGAACATTAGTCTCCGGAAAAGCAGCAATGTGGGTTTGACCACTGAACTGTTAACTGCCATTTTCTTACAATAAAACACAACAAAACATAACACCACAAAAAAAAACAAAAAACAAAAACAAAAAAACCATAAGTTATAACTAGCACATGTGCCAACACTGAGTAAAAAGAGGCAATAGATTACTCTTTTTGTAACAGCAAAGTAGTTACTACAAAGGCTGTCCTTTTATCGTGTGGTAGTGCAAAAACAAAGACCAATAAATTATTTGTTTTGTGAGTTCAGAGAGACGTGCAAGTCAAGCTATAACCCAACTTGACCTGAACTTTAGTAAAGTGTCCTGATCATATGCAGTGCGTTTTAAAGAATGTCTACGAGAGAGAGGGGGACTGTCCAAAAGCAGATCCCTGGATAGTCTTTGTCAACCACAGCAATGTCTGCTCAATAGCAATAGAGGGCGCCATTACCCTTTCTTCAACTCAGCAGCTCATACAAACAAACAGCATGTCCAGACAAGAGTCCTTTACCTCTTTTTCACATCACTGGTGGGAAGCATAAAGCTTGGTGAAAAAGTGCACTGATCTTGTACAGTTCAGATACCCGTGTGACCAAAGAATGGATCCTGGATCTGCAGCATTGTAACTGCAGCATTGTTTCACCAGCACAAAACCATAGGATGATTTGAGATCTGCTGACATGTGTTGTGGTCACATAGTGGGTTCCACTAGCATTACATTTGAATGACCTAAAGACCCATCCCAAACACTGTACATGTATTTAGTTCCATTTTTTCCTCTTAAAATGGGTAAACAGTTTTTTACTGCAATGTTTGAAGAAATAAAGCATGTTTTTTCCTTTCATTAATTCTTTTGAAATTACATCAAAACAAAAACATCTCAATATGTCCAAATTTGGTCTGTTACCAGTTTTGAAAACCATGCATGCTACAGATTTATTTTGGCCTTAGTCAGCATGAATGTCCTAAGATGCAGCCAAGGAGCAGGCTGTCCCTCCAGATCACTGTGTGAATATTTCAGCCGTCAGTCCAGAGTTTATTTTTAAGATTTTTACCTATAGAGGGAAGCTTTCTGTCTTTACAAATGATCAAATGTGGGGTTTTGCATATGTGTATGCCCACATAGACAAACAAAAAAAAAAAAAAGACACAGCTACCAAAATCACTTGACACTTCCTCCACATGAGGACAGAAATATCTGTCCTCAAAGAAAAAAAAATTGGAACAGGAAACCCCTTTTTATGGGATTGTGCCGCTTTCATCACTCATATAAAAGAGGATTACATCTGAGGCCGATAAGGCTTCAGTGGACACAACATTTGTTTGTTACGAGTGTTGTCTAATATCTTCATTTCACAGACTTGATAGCGAACAATACAGAAGCCCCTCAGCAACAACTGTGGGGTTGGCAAAACGATGACCTAATTTCACTTTTGTGGTATAGCAGTAACTGATTTCATTGCACAAGGAGAGATGTCCCGTATAAGCTGCTGCTGCAATAAAAGAGTCGTCAGAAATAGTAAATGGAGCGCAATTTTCATTATAAGGAATCCCACAGAGATTCCACAGACTGTGATGCTGATAATCACGGTGAAACTTCTTCTCGCATTGTGAAGGTACCTGAAGTCTCTGTAAAAAAGACTGAGCAAAAATCTAAGTTAATGTCTTCTAAATAAATCCGTTGTATTGAAAAGCCACAAAGCATTTGGAAAACAACACAGCTATAAATGGAAGCACCAGAAGTGGGTGGCAGGGATACAACTATGGGACGCTTAATCCAACTGATGGAAAGGAGTGGGCTAGATTTGCATCCAGTTTGAGATGGCACATCTTAGTCAATCATGAGCCGAACTATGAATGACACATGCAGACCTGTTGTAAATTAAAGGTAAAAAACTCAATGTATTGACCTAGTAATGCATTGAGTGACTAAAAATGCCATAACACCACCATCATCATCATGATCATCATCAACATCATCAGTCAGTATGATTGACTTGGGGGAAAAGGTGGGGGGGGGGGGGAAAGGAAACAAAACAAAATAAATAAAGCAATGCATAAACTTAGACAAATACATCGCTACCAACAACACCCTGGAGCTAAACTAAATTGTTCCACTAAATTAGACAAAACACAAACTACTCCAGCTGTGGAAGGATTAAAAAAAAATGTCCTGTTGAATTTACAGTCTGCATGTAGAGATTCTTGAATTCACTTGCTCTATGGAGTAACAATGATGCATACTAGAAAAAAAATGATAGAAGAGAAAGAGCCCTTCTGGCTTGGATTAGGAATTTGCAACCCATTCGTGTATTACAATGTCTTGCGGATAAGCATATTACAATATGTGCTTTAGGGTCTGAGCTGGGGCTAAAGATGGGTCCTTGTCATGTGAGGTGGACAAAGACTATTGTGTAACAGAAAGACGCTTTAAGGCGTCCCTTAACAAAAAGCCCACGGGGAGTGTTTTCAGATTCAAGGGCGATGTAAGGGAGGCTTCTGCAAATATAGGCCAACAGAACAGATTTATGTGGTGAAGAAAAACAGATACATGAGAATAAATAATTTAGTAATTCAAATAAACATACTTTAGCTGCTTGTTATCAGACTTTATGACGAGCACTTTTTATCCAATTGTGTGAACTGATATTACATCCACCCATTTTCTTCCACTTATCCATTTTAGGGTGTTGCCAGTGAGGTGGAGGGCTATAATTTTACTTTTGTGGAACTGCTTTCTTTTTACTCTTTTTAAATTATGTTTAAAAAACAAACAAACAATATTCAAAACATTCCTGAACCACCCCAGCTTCAAAAGGAATGTGAGCCTGTGAATGTAAGAAATTCTCCTAGTTCCTGATGCACATGGTACACAAAGGCCAAATGCGGCATCGCCCTGGTCTGTCAGCCAATACATCTCATACAGGAAGTTTTTCTTTGTTGTTTCTCAAACATGTGCAGCCAAACTCCTGCCCAAAACGTCCTTGACAAAAACAAAACAAACTAATAAGGACTGGCAGACCGTTTTTAGGAAATGGTACTTGATCGTTGGGGAGTGACCAGTAGATACTGTGGTTATTTTAAAGTGTATTCGTGGCCCAGTCTGGCGCAATAGCTGCTCCCATCCTGCCTTTTTAAAAGGACGGAAGCAGTATGGAAATGTGTTAAGAAAGGTTTATTTATGGTAAAATAAATCTGTCTGGCATATGACACAATACACATTTCAAGAAATTGTTTTGTTTTGTTAATCCTGAAACGTATTGCAATGAATTCTAAAAAGGTCAAAGCAACTTTTAAAAGTTTCTCATTCACTCTGACACAATTCAAATAAATTCAAAAAACAAAACATGAAAAAATATGTTATGAAATTATGTTAACTGCTGCACAAGTTGATTACATCCAAAAGTAAGGTATCTCAAGATAAGAGAGCTTTAAATATGCCTTCCAGAAAACAGGATGACTTTTTCTCTAGAACTATAAACATAACTTCAAAGATGTGAATTGGGATTTCCTGCAAGACGGGAATTATTTTTCCCCCTAAAATCTGCTCTTCAAAATAAATTTGGAGACTAAATGTTATATAGAAAAGCACCAACTCTATGCTTAGGTTTATTCATTGTGTGTCCCTTCACCTACTTCATTTACAATAATATAGCCTTGTGGAAAAAAAGAAATAATGCTGTTTACCCTTGCCAAATCAACCTATCAGTATTGAACCAACAAAAAGCCAGAAGACAAAGGATGCAAAAGAAAGTACATCTAAGTACAGAGGTAGGAAAAGGAAGAATTTAAAAAACACAACAACAACATTTTCAATCATTTTTAATGATGATGAATCTAACTCACATCCTCACTTTCAGCCAATTTAGAAACGCCAGCCTAATGTGGATGCCTTTTGACTGTGTAAAGCAAACCAGAGCACCCAAGCAAATATAAGAAAAATAGAAACGCCATACAGAAAAGATCCCAGGAGGGTTTAAACCTAAAACCTTCTTTCTGTGATGTGCATGTGCTGTCTACTGAGCCAATGTGCTGCTGTGCATAAAAAACAAAGCAGATAACTTAAATGATATTACCATAAGAAAAGTACTTTTGGTTTATGGGAAAAATACTAAAAAAAAAAAATTCATCTTTAGATGAAAAACGATGCACGTGTTACCAGTGTGGTGACAGCTGCACAAATCAGTAAAGTTTAAGAGAAACCCCTCTTCAATTAGTGATGTTTTTCTGATATTTAGTGTGCTTTTATAAAGTTATTTACTTTGATTCTGAACAATTGAACATATCTACTGCGTCTTACAAAGAATCTCTTACACAGCACCTTAAACAGTTTTCACTACTATCCAATAAAAAGACTTATTTTCTGACTTTGGTTCAGTGAGTCCTGCATTAATGTGAAAGAATTAGTATGCTGCTTCAGGTTTCTTATATGGGCCACCTTGGGTGTAAAGCTGCCATTATCTTGTGCACACTCTCTAGCCTTTCTTTCCAAATTAAGCTCAAAGCAGTCTTGAGCATCTTGATCTAAATAGTGTGACCTGGGTCTGAAAATTAGAAGCAGCATGTATGAGAAACACTTTTCCACTCCATTAAAAACATAATGAGTTAGCCACGAAGTGACTAATGCGATCACTTAGACCCTTAATGGTTAAGGGTCCAAAGAGCAGTAGCTATGGTACCCATAGCACGTGGCCACATACTAATATCCCAGGGCACCTGCTGCTACAGAGAACCTAACCAACATCTACCTGCACTGCTGTAATAAAAACAGAATAGATACATGGTTTGTATTGGAAAAGTTTGAATGAATAAGCAGATGAACATAGAGTGACACAGCACAGAGGTTTCAGTGAAAATGTGTCCAATTGAAAAGAAACAGGTAACTCAAGATAAGGAAGGCGTGAGCTGATAGCTGGATGATATCAGTCTAAACCTGTTCTCAAATAGATGAATCAGGTATCAGTGACAACATGCTGATTCTGTGAAATTCTCAGTTATTCTCTTGTAACTGCTCACACATCAGCAGTTGTGCACAAGATGCCAGTGGGAGACCTAGCATAGCATGGAGGAAGAGAACAGCAAAGGGTCAGCAGTTTGGAGGTATTTCATGCCTGCCATGCCAACGACCTCTTTGACAAGACTGAAAAGATCAGATGATGACTGTGGGCTTCTCTCCCTCTCTTTTTACGTCTCGTGTTTAGTGAGAGACAGCAGAAGCTATGAGGACATTGGATAGATGTAATACTTGTTGAGGAGCATTTACGATAACATAATGCACTGTCAACTCAATTAATAGCATTTCACATCAGCCGTCTCTTATCAGCTTATCAGCTGTGGATGCAAAAAAGAAAAAAAAAAGGAGAAGACAGAACAACTGTATCCCTAATCAAAATAATTCTACATGCTTTATTATTCCTTTATCAACACACAGACACACACACACACACACACACACAGTCCAAGGAGTCAGTTTTTCCTGTCCCACCACACAGCCCCCATAGACCAAGGCAGATGGGGCTAAATTAACAAATTTTGCGAAACAACATGCTCCGAGTATCGATGATGGCACGAACCAACTTACTGTCTGTAGAATTGCTAAGCCTACTACATAAATGTGTTTTTTTCTTTTTTGTGTGAGACGTGTCAGTACTTGTGATTTTCCATCAAGATCAATAAGAAAAAAAAAACAAAACTGTTGGGTCAAATACAATGAGTACATTTCTTATTAAAGTGCAGCTGCTCTAATTTGTTATCTTCCCACATTATGTGATTTGGAGTCAGCTTCTTCGCTTTTTTGTTGGCCTAACTATAACATTTTGGTTCAACATAATCGCCCCGCTGACAGCAACAGCAGGTTCAAGTTCAGGTACAAAGCAGGACAGCGGTGTTGACAGAGGAAGGGGATCATCGGACTAACTTTCCCAAGGAGATACAACCCAACACATAAACCCTGCGACCCAGAACAATAGTTTAACCTCAGTCCAACCTTGCTTACAGCTCGATTTTACTTGGACAAGTTCATGTGCCGCTCATAGACAGTATAAGACGAGTACGTAGCTATTTAGACATCAATCACTGGTTTCTTAAGTTGCACTTTGAAGCCTCGAGATCAGCGTTTTCATTATCTCCCTCTTGGTTTCTAAAAAGTAGATATGACAAGAAAGGGCAGGTCTGACTGCTCACAGCTTAGCAATCACTAATCATTAGCCAATGACCATACCACTGATAATCATCCTTTTTAAAGCACAATATGAGGACTTCCGTTTTCCGGCAATGGAGTAAGGTGTGTCGGCCACTAGCACCTGCCTAACTTTTTTAAAATTTTACTCTCTGAGCCCCATTTTGCTGTTAGATACGAATTCGGGTCATTTGTGAGTGTCACGCTGGAAGGATGTCCAAGGGAAGGAGACAAATCAAGAAAAACCTTACTGGCGAGAGCTGTGCTAACGCTGGCGCAGCAGAGGATGCTAGTGCAGCCCTGAACCCGGCGCTTGTCGCCCTGCTCGAACAGCACAGAACAGCCATAGCCGCAGATTTTAAGGCTACATCGGATGTAATTAACGGTAAGCTGGACAAGATTCAAGCGGAAGTCGCAAATCCAGAACTACGAACTTTTGAGCTTGAACGCAGTGGATGTTGTTCAACGTTTAGCAGCGCTCGAAGCTAAGTATGATTCACTACAGGAGGAAAACAAACTTTTCAAAACTAAACTTTCCGACCTGGACAGTAGAAGCAGAAGGCAGAACATCCGTCTGGTGGGTTTGCCGGAATCGGTGGAGCCGGGTCCACGGCCAACTGAGTTCTTTTCCCGGCTGCTGGTGGAGGTCTTCGGCGCACAAACTTTGCCATCCCCCCCGGAGCTTGACAGAGCCCGCCATAGCCTTATGCCCAAACCGGGCCCTGATGGAAGGCCGCGCTCAGTCATTATCCGCTTCCACCGCTTCCAGATTAAGGAGCTGCTGATCAGGGAAGCACGGAGACGCCGAGGGACGTTAGAGTACTGCGGACATAAACTTCAGTTTTATGAGGATTACAACGCCGACGTCCAGAAGCAGCAAGTCCAGTATAAGGATGTTATGGCCGAGTTATACCGGAGAGGCCTTCGTCCTTCCCTTCTCTTCCCCGCCAGGCTCCGCATTACTCTTTCAGATGGGAAAATCCGGCGACTGGAGTCAGTTGAGGAGGCCTCTCGCTTCATTCAAACCATGGAAGAAAACCGAGGCTCTCCATCCTGAGTTGGACACTGTAGCCGGTTAGAGCACTCACCCTAATTTACAACTATAACGGGTCGGACTAGCCTAAGTGGCGTCCTCGTTGTGACTGACATTATACAGCCGCACTGTTGGCATAGCAATATATTCTTTGCTGTTCATTTTAAGGTAAAACTGGTTCGTTGTTTGGTTGATTTGTTTTTGTTCTTTCTCTTCTTCGTGGCCTGAAAACTGAGACCCTGGCTCGAGTTTAGGGGCTACTGTTCAAGGGTGCAGGTATGATGCTAGTGGTACGGGGAGTTCTTGACTAATATGGGAAGAAAGCAGGGGCTTACGCGGTTGCTTTTTAATGCAACCTGCTGGGTGATATTGGTGGGTGGTATTGTTTTAGGGTTTGTTTTTGTTTTTTACACAGTGATATGTTATTGTATTGCATTTTCTTTCTGGGGTGGGGTTGGTTGTCATGGTTTTTTTTTGTTTTGTTTTGTTTTGTTTGTTTGTTTTGTTTTGTTTTTGTCCCCTCCCTTCCCTCCTTGGACAGCTCTGTACATAAAAATGTGGGACTTCCTCGATGAGTACTTAATATACTGAATGCTTTTAGTCACCTCTCTGGATACAAAATTAATATGAATAAGAGTGAACTGTTTTTGATTAACAAGAGTGCTCAAAATCTGGATTTGGTAAATGTTCCCTTTAAAATAGTCACAGATCACTTTGATTACCTTGGGATATGTGTCACAAAGCAATTTAATTGTTTGTTTAAGAAGAATCTCCTCCCCCTGCTGGAACAGGGCAAGCACATGCTGTCCAGATGGTCCCCATTATCCTTATCTTTAATAGGTAGGATTAACTCAGTGAAAATGATGCTACTTCCAAAATTCTTATATGTTTTTCAATGCCTCCCTATCTTGATTCCAAAATCATTTTTTAAATCTCTAGACTCACTAATCACTTTATTTATTTGGAATGGTAAACCTCCCAAATTGAAGAAATCTATTCTTCAAAGGCCCAAGCCGGTTGGAGGTCTAGGCCTCCCTAATTTCCAGTACCATTATTGGGCCACCAATATCAGGTGTTTATTGTATTGGAGACACTACCATCTCGAACCATCACCACCAGTTTGGGTTGCCATGGAGTCATATTCAAGTGGGAAAATTTCTCTACCTGCGACTTTAGGTTTATCACTCCCTTTGGTATTGCCTCTACCCAGTAACAATAGAGCTGTCCAGCAATCTCTTAGAATCTGGTCTCAGTTTAGGAAGAGTCTGGGTCTCCGGGCTTTCTCACTTCAAAGCCCAGTTGCAGCAAACCACCTATTTGTTCCCTCAATGGCAGATAATGCTTTTCATATCTGGCATAAAAAGGGCCTAAAATCCTTTGCAGACTTATATGAAGATGGACAATTTGTAAGTTTCTCTCAAATATCCGCCAAATTTGGCATAGCTGCAGCTCAGTTTTTTCGGTTCTTACAGGCCAGACACTACGTGCAGAGTCTGACAGCAGAATTCCCCCAGATGCCTCCACACAATCCAGTAGATGATTTTTTAATGGTAAACCCAACCTCAAGGGGCATAATATCAGCCTTGTACAGCTCAATTTCCAATTTACAAGGCTCTTCAGTAGCTGTTATCAAATCTAAATGGGAAAAGGACCTTACCTTTCGTATTACGGATGAACTGTGGGACTCTATCCTTGGCCAGGTTCACAATATATCAATGTGTGCTCGACATACACTCATCCAATTTAAGATAGTTCATCGGGGGCATTGGTCCAGGGATAGACTGGCACACATATACCCAGGGGTGGACCCAGCCTGTATAAGGTGTGGGGGTGCTCCTGGTACATTGTTTCATATGTACTGGTCCTGCCCTTCTTTGTCCACCTTTTGGAAATCTGTTTTCCATACCATGTCTGAAGTCCTGCAGCATCAAATTGAACCAGAGCCATTCTGTGCTATGTTTGGTGCGGTCCAGAATCTGAATCTGTCCAACTCCAGACTCAAAACATTAAACTTTTCATTATTGTTGGCCAGGCGAGCTATACTGCTGAAGTGGAAAGACTCTTCTCCTCCCTCACACACGCAATGGATAAAAGATGTAATGTCTTGTATGGATTTAGAAAAAATTAGATATACAGTTCGTGGGTCTAAAAATAAATTTTATAAACTGTGGTCCCCCCTTCTGGACTTCTTTGAAAGGCCCACAACTACTGTTACTGAGTAGTCCAAGGACCCCCTTGTGGTTTATTCATCCACCCATCCAGATAGTCTTTTATTTATTAAGCTCTAAGAACTTTATTCAACTAATTTACACCATTTCATGATTTTTGTTTTTTTATGTAACTCCTCTTTGTTATTGGCCATGTTTTTAACCTAACTGAGCAATTTCTTTATTTCATATTGCATAATTTTTACTGAGCTACTATATTTAGGCTATTTTGTTATGGGTTATATTTAATGTTTTGATTGCTGCGACCCAGTAAATACTCAAATTTTGAGATAAGTACAGCTTATCTAACAATCAGCTGCAAAGTGATTTGTGACGAGATAAACGCTTTAAATGAGAACAGAGCTTTACTGAGGAGGCAGCTGATTACATTCCTCCAATTACTTCGCAAATAAAATATATTGCAAGTAGCATTATTTAATGAAATATTTAATTTACATGTAGCTAAATCTGTGTGGGGAAAAAAACAGCAGTTAACGTCATTTTGCTACAGATTTCCCTTTGTTAGTCTCAACCCACTCAGTCAATAATATAATAAAAACTTTTCATAATCTGTGTTACAGGAATAACTAGGAGTACAACTGACAATTTGCACCACTTAATAGAACTAGAGATTTAAGAGCCCAGCAGCATTGTTATTGTTGTTTGGATGTTGATGGTGCCTCAAGGATTAAGCAAACTGACAGAAAAAAAAACAAACATTAAAAGCCAGTCAAACAGCAATAAAAAATAAAAATAACACAATTTAAAAAAAAAAAAAAAAGATATTACCAGCAACAGTTGCTACTATTTTAATTTACAAGGTCTATTAGTTTAATTCCAATACACCTAATACCCATCTGCTTATTCCCACTCATTTGATTCAAGAATGGCTGAAACAATGAGTCAACGATGAGTCAACGATGAGGCACAACGTTTTAATCAAACAAAACGCTTACTGTTAAACACTTATTTCAGAATCAGCCTTTCTGTTTATGTTCATTGAAAACGATTTACCAGCTGGTGAGAGAGTAACAGAGGAGCAGACAAATGCAATGTGAGTCATCAGCTGCTGTTAAAATACAACTATTTCAAAACATGTACCAAATACTGCAGTGCTTCTAAAAATACGTCTATTTGTCTATTTATGTTAACCAATATCTCTCTTACAAGTCACATGGCAGTAGAAACTCAAAAACAAATTTGACAGTTATCACTATTTGAATAATATAGATGGATTCGTTTAAAACTATGATGCACTTAAGACTGCCTGAAGCCAGTTGCTAGGAGCTCAGGTAGAAAAGAGACAACAATCTGTCATTTTGCTTGCATCCACCTTTTCCAGCTTAATATTATGCCAACATACACATTAGAGCACACTCTATATTCAGTGATCAACCAACCGTAAAGCACTGCAAGGAAAGATTAAAAGCATACTAAAACTAGTAGTGTTCAATCTAACACATAGACACACAGACTGCATCCCTCCTGTTCTCCAGCAAACAAATACCAGCATGTTTGCATCTTCTTACCGTGTAAAGCCCAATCCTGCACAAGGCAAGGGACAGCTGCATGTGCTCCGACATTGCGCTCAACAACAAGTGTAACCCGCGGCAACAAACAACCCAAGCCTCTGGAGTAAGTGAATGGGTGGAGGAGGATCAGGGATAGCTGAGCAGTGCCAGGTCAACACCATGAGTCCCGTTCTTCACCGTGTCACGTTCAGCAGCCCAAAGCCACAGTTCAATTCTTTTTTTAACACTTGAGATTGAGTTTGAAAGACTGCAGATGAGCAAGACTGACGGTTGTCCAGTGTTTACTCCCTACATTCATTCATAGAAAGAAAAGAAAAAAACTATTACCACAAGGATCAGCAGACTGACACAAGCTTAAGATTAGTTTGTGAGGATCTCTCTCTCTCTCCACAGAGATTAAGGACTCTCTGACAACTAGGGATCCAGAATAAGACTGCAAATTGGATTAGTCACCATTACACACCCACACACTATGGCCATACTGTACGCACAGCTTTATGGAGAGGAGAATATATTGCTTTCCATGCATGGAGGAGGATAAAAGGATCGACCACTTGAGTCTGCAGCGGTCGTGGGGATTTCAATCATTGTTGTGGAACGTTTTGTTGGAAGTCTGTTAACTGTGAGTCATCTTCAAATTGCTTGCTTTGGTCAGCTCGGCAGTCTAGTTCTAGCTGCTGCCACTATCAACTGACACAAATTTGTAGTTAAAATATAAAATGCTCAATATTAATTCAATACGCTACATGATGAATAATTTCACCAGGAGGAGGCAGGAACAGTTATGGGCAAGAACAGTTATTGTATTGAGTGAAAGTATCTGATATAGGAATGAAGACAAGTCATGTCTGGGGAACTTATTGCCAAGTATAAAATTGCAAGTGTTACACTTAAAAGTGACAATCAAAACTGTAATTCCAATTATTCCATATAATGTTTTTTCTGCAGTTATGAATAGAAATTTTTGCCATGCTCTTTAGTGCATCTTGGGCACAAACACTGATTTATATAATCTGAGAATTTCTGGGTCATTCCATTTAAAGTCAACAAAATCTGAAAACAGTTTCCACCTGACCTTCTCAAAAATCATCTGATTCTTAGCACAATCATTTTAGCATACCTGTCAAATCATGCAAAGTTCATATTGTGAAGCAGCAGAGTGAGCACCAGTGTTTTTTCACCATTTCACAACCATAAGCTGGTGCAGTTTTTCAAGCAAAACGATGATATATCCTTTCATTTTGACGTGTAAAAGGGATTATAGATAAATAATTGCTGAGGAAAAGATTCTGGCATTAGACTGTGGCATTTGGAGTAAAACTGCTTAGATTGGATTTCTTTCAACAAAAAGAAATGTTTTTCCGCCCTGAAAATGTAACATGGCTACGAGGTTAGGAGGGCTCACAAATTCTGGAAAAAATAAAAGATGCTGTCAAATTTAAGAGTGACCCACATCTGTACTTCAAGGTCCTGCCATTCAAACAAACTTAAAAAAAATTAAAAAAAATCTTACTTTCAAGGTAAAATTTTGCACGGCTTCATAACATGAAGTTATTGTACAAAAAGAATCAATTTCAGAGGGTCAAGTAGTGGTGGCTGATTTTGTTATGGATTTTTTTTTAAGCCTACAAACAATCCCAAAGTCAACAAAACAACTTTTCATCTAGTTATTCTCAAATTACAATGTTCTTTTTCTTCATTAATTCAAAAACCAAAGCAACGGTGCAACTTTAGATCAGAAATCTGATTTTTTTGTAAAGTGTTTCAAAAAGTCACTTTCAAAAAGTGCTAAATAAATAAATCAAAATTTTGTTGAATACAGTATATTCAAATCATATGCATGTCATAATTTTTATAGCAGACACCCCCTTCTGTATTGGGATTAGTTATATGACAGTCTATGATGGCCCATTGTAAAGCACTTTATCCGATGATTGTAGGTCAGTAAGATGAACTGTACAATCGAAATCTTGGTAATAAAGCTACATGTATTTAATGGTTTGATAGACCAAGCCATTTTTTATTTTTCAAGTAAAATGAGTATAAATCAAACAACAAACTTATTTGCATTTCCTTAATCCAGGAGCGTATTTTCCCCAGTAAAGAAATGTTTTGTCGTACCCAACGCTATGATATCATTTATGGACTGAGACAGAGTAAAGGAAGTGGAAATCAAGACAACATATCAGTGGAAGTCAAGATAAAAAAGCAAGTCAAAGTGCCAGTATTGGATTATGATCCATTATCTTAACAGCAACACTGATCTTGATCCATTCCAAGATACTGATCAGTGGTCCTCTCCATATCACAATGAGCTAAACAGCAGATGGGAAGGACAAAAAACATGCAGGTTTACGATCAGTGAACACCGTAACCAAACTTAAACCCTCCAAGTGAAACCTGACTCAAACTTGTTGGCTCAAGTAAATGATTAGCCTAATATCGACCGAACAATAAAAAAAGCATATACCCTACTGAAACATTTTGAGTTTTCTTATCTGGATACAATAGGTCGTTTTTGTTTGCCTCTGGAAAAGAAAAGAAAAAAAATACTTGGCACAGATCTTTGCCAGCGCCAGTGAGGTGTGTAACACGGTCAGACAGGGGACAAAACATCAGCCTTGTGTCCCATATGCCAACAAGATATATTCATTCTGCCAACAACTTCCCATCAGTTCTCTTTCCTCTGTGCTTCAGCTGTGAGATGTCAATCTGCCACAGCCTGCTGTGTGCCCTTGGAAAGGAGCTCTACTGAGCCAAAACACATGCAGGCTTCAATATATTTTCATAAAGGTGTGATCCTAATGCTGACTGCGTCAACAAAAGCATGGCTATTTTAAATGTTTTATTCAAAAATGTTGCCTGTTGTACCCTCGTGAAATCTCCAAAACACCCAAGGCATCATTTGAGCTTTTAATTCCTGTAAGCTAGTAGGATCATGTACCAAAATGCTTTCAGTGTAACGATAGCAATCATCAGAAGACATCTCATGTGATCCATGGTATCACAATACAGTGAACAGGAAGTATAGCTTTCCCTTAAGCCTGCATTTGTGAGTTTCGTGTTCTTCACTGCAGGTTAGTTAACTTCAGTGACTTGGAGGAGTCATTATAACTCAGAAAAGTTTACAAAAACATCTAAATGGGCTGATACTTATACAGCACTTTATATAACATGCCTCATTCACACCCATTCATACAAGCACTTTTTCTCTGGAGAAGTGCTTTCTATCTAACATTTAAACACATTTATATTCCAATTGATGCATTGGAAAGCAACTTAGGGTTGGTATCTTGGCCTGAACTGAAGCAGCCAGGGATCAAACCACCAACCTTCCAATTAACAAATGACCTGCTCTCCCTCCTACCTACCCAACATGTGACAAGAAATATCATATATATCGTGTCGATATTTTATTCCAGACCAAAAATTAACATATTATACATTAACTTTCCTAAAAGTAATGCAGCATTTTACTTCATTACTCCCCAGAGAAAGTAATCAGTTACACAGTTAAACATTACTTTCTTGTATATGACCATCGCAGAATATAAACCTTATGCTTCAGTCAGACACACGGAAGTCCCTATCCTTTGAAGGACGTACAATTGATTTTTATTTTAGCATTTGTTTGAAAAGCCAACGACACAAAGCAAAACTGACACACAGTTAGAAATGGAGGCTACAATGCTACAAGCCTGTGGAAGTTTAGATTCTGACTGCTAGGCTAGGGATGGCATCCACTCAGTTATCATTACTCGCGTTCTTCACTAGCTTTGCGTTAGCATGCTGTTTGTGCACATGCTTGCAAAGAGCCAGTTGTGTTAGCAGTATAATGCGGTTGTTTCTGTCATATCCATTACTCCCTAGACCTTTAATACAAGAAAAATAAAAGTTAATGTCCATGTCACATGCACACACACCATTTCCCTATTGACTGGCTCACTCACCAGGTTGCAGTTGTGGCTATGCATGTCAAATAGTAACTTGTCAGGGAAAGATAATGGCAGTGGGTTGGACTGCGAACAAAACATGGATACAGGTGTTTAGTCCTTCAGTAAATCCTTTAGTGTATTAACAGTAAAATGCAAAAGTTTGCTCAAAATTTCTAAGCATAAGATGAAGTGATCTCCAAAAGGTAAAAAGCAAGAAGAAAAAATTCTCACAGAATTTTTGAATGAAAAATGAATGGGAAAAGTACCCTGCGGTTAACTCTTAATAAACTGTGAGACATTAAGAAATGAATTTACACAAGGAAAGGCAAATGCATAAACATTTCAAAGCTTTATAAATACAATATTATACATGACTTTATATTATATATAATGTCATGTATACCCATTAAGTAGAAGGCATCTCACTGCAAAATTAAGCATTAAAGGGTGGAAATTAACATTTACACAAGACTGATGCATGCAGGAAGTAATTCCTGTGCACTGATGAAATTAAAACAGAATTTAGTGGCTGAAATAAGAACACTTCAACTTTTAAGGGCGAGATTAGAGAGTGAGCTTACAATCGATTATAGTTTAAGCTTGTGTTGCAGCTAGTAGTACAGACAATGTTTTACTGGTAGTTGGAAGAATGTATTCGGTTAAATACCAGCTAACTATGGAAGCAAACATCACAACAGTATGTTTTATAAAGCGGGATAATGATCTTAAACACATCACAAGTGGCTTAAGGTTTTGTCATGGCCCCCACAGTCCCCTGACCTAAATATTATCAGAAGTATATAGACAGGCCTCTAAAGAGGAGTGCATCTAAGATAGCCTGAAGGTTTCACATAACTTGAAGTCTTTTCCATGAAGATTGTTTTTAATGGATTTTTGCCCAAACAGAGAGCTTCTTAGCTGATTTACAAAAACTCTTTTCAAGCTGTATGAGACTTGCCAGTTCAAGTGTAGGGCGCCCCAACCTTAACATTTTTTATTTTGAGATTGTAAAAGACAAAGGTTATTCCATGAAGTCATCTTTTATAGGTTATGTATTCATATTAAGTATTCGTAGAAACTTTTCCATGCCACTGTGCCCATCTCATAAGTAGTTTAGTTTTACAAACTGCAAATACTACTACTAAGGCCTTAAGTTTTACTTTGTGTTACCTTCTAATTATGGTAAGAACCAAATACAGTCCCGATCAAAATTGTAAGACCACTTGGGGGGGGAGGGGGGGAAGAAAAAAACAAACAAACAAACAAACAAACATACATACAAACATATTTTAGAACAAGGTTCCAAGTAGAGCTTCAACATGCAACAAGAAGAAACAGGAGTGAGACAAAACATGTTTTTGAGCATGTGGTTTATTGAAAACAACGCTTAAACTGAAACAGGCTGTTTTACAGGCGATCAAAAGTTTAAGACCACACCTCCAAAAAACCCGTAAACCCCCCCAAAACAGAAATCAAAGTTCCAAACATGAACTCAGTAATAAGTAGTTCCACTGTTATTGTTGATCGCTTCAAAAATTTCTTGCGGTATGCTTGATGCAAACATTTCCATGAGGTGAGTGGTAACATTTCTCCATGTGGTGAAAACTGCCGCACAAAAGGCATCTACTGTCTGGAACTGTTGTCCATTTTTGTAAACTTCCCTTGCCATCATCCCCAAAGGTTCTCAATTGGATTTAGATCAGGGGAATATGCAGGATGGTCCTAAAGAGTGATGTGATTCTCCTGGAAGAAGTCCCTTGTCCTGCGGGCATTATGTACTGTAGCCTTGTGCTGTTGAAAGACTCAGTCGTTACCACACAGATGAGGGCCCTCAGTCATTAGGGATGCTCTCTGCAATATCTGGACATAGCCAACAGCCGTTCGGTTTGATGCCCCTGCACCTCTTGAAGCTCCATTGTTTCACTGAAGGAAAACGCACCCCACCGTTATGGCGCCCCTTCCAATGTGGCGTGCAGTGTTACCAACTTAGCGACTTTGTCGCTATATTTAGCGAGTTTTCAGATCCCCTGAAAAAAAAAAGACGTGAAAGCGCATATCGCTTTTACTCTCAACAAGCAGTGGGTGCTGTAACGCAGTCAGTTCTTCTTTTACTCTTATGCTGTTTTGTGGATCAGGTTTAAAACTACTTATAAACACACACACACACACAAAGTAACTCCACCAGAGTGCCTATTTTGGGTCACTTTTGCCGGTCCAAGCCCGGGTAAAGAAGTAGGGTTGGAATTGTGACATTACAAAAAACAATAATTGCTAAAAGAAATTTAATTTGTAGTTCTAAATAAATTCTAAATGCATTTAGGATGTTTTTTGCTCACTTTATGTCTCGTCCACGATGTTATTTCTCTCTCCAGCAGCGTAGGTTACAATTACATTAGCATGACCAATTATGCAAATTAGGTGATGACATCATTTAGCGACTTCTAGCGACTTCTAGGACAGCCAATAGCGATTTTCCTTACTGAGGAGTTGGCAACACTGGTGGCGTGTAGAAAACAACTCAGGTGGGATCTGCTTGTCGTGCTAGTAGCATTGGAAACCATCAGGACCATCAAGGTAAAAAAATGTTTTCATCAGAGAATAAAACTTTCTTCCACCTTTCAATGTCGCATGTTTGGTGCTCTCTTGTAAAGGCCAAACGGTCAGTTCTGTGACGTTTAAAGAGACGAGGCCTTTGAAGATGTTTTTTGTTTTTGAAGCCCTTCAGTCTCAGATGCCGTCTGACGGTTACGGGGCTGCAATTTGGCACCCAAATTAAGGGTCAAGGAACGTCCAATGTCTTGACGGATAGCCAATTGCATCCTCTGGCTCAGTGCTGGTAAAAATTTTTGGGTGTCTTCCGCTTGACTTTTTTTGTTCCATAACCTTCAGGATCATTTAAAAAAAAAAAAAAAAAAAAAAAAAAAAAAAAATCAAAATGACTGTCTTACTGCATCCCACCTCAGCAGTGATGGCGCACAGCGAGAGACCCCGCTTATGCAGTTTAACAGCCCAACTATGTTCAAAAAGGGAACTTTCTTTGCCTTTGCCATCAGAAAGTCATGACAGTGTGACTACCTGACAGAAAATGACTATGAATCCACATTTTTGCACAAATTTGGCCTTTTAAAGGCATGTGGTCTTAAACGTTTGAAGGCTATAAAACAGCCTGTTTCAGTTCAAGCATTGTTTTCAATAAACTGCATGCTCAAAAAAATGTTTTTTCTCACTCCCATTTCTTCTTGCTTCACATTGAAGGTCTACTTGGCACGTTGTTAACCCAAACATGCAAAATATGACTTTTTCACCATTTTTCAAGTGATCTTAAACTTTTGATCAGGACTGTATGACTCAAGCATCAAGGCTTTCCATTTGATAAGGATGGTAAGCAACAACTGTTTAACGACAACCATCACAATTAATTTACAGATTTTTGATTTTTTTTTTTTTTTTTTTTTTAAATCCAATTGTGTCACAATCATATCAGCTCAACAACATAACATTAACAACATTACATATATGAAAGGATAAAATATTGGATGAATGTCTGGCAGTCACTGTCACAGAGTCTTTGCATAACTTAATTTTTTTTTTTTTTAAGTGCTGGTTGTTTGACATTAAACAACGTCAATATTTACGTCAATGTTTAAGTACACAGCAAAGTTTTCACCAGAAGGTCAGTCCATGAGGGTTTATTCATTCGTGTACAGGAAGTAAATACGTCATCACAAAAGGCAAATATTGTGTAAGACTGGGGGAAAATGTGTAAGCTGTAAATCTCACCACACCCATAAATGAGACGAATGAGCGCTTCCTCAGACCGCTGTCACAAGGACAAATACAGAAAAATAATTCTTACCTCACACCACATATTTTGATTTTTCTGTATTATTCCCTAGTTCGTTATATTAAGAGTTTTCTCCATTAAACCCTTTTTTGAGCTACTTTGCCTTATTATACATTTATTTTTTTTGAGCCAATATACTTTATTTGAGCTTTTTTTTTTTTTTTTAAACATTTTTTTTTTAGCTTTGTTGTTAAAAGTTGTATTTAATGTGCTGGCTGATGTAACACAGCAATTTTCCAACTTTTGGGATAAAATATTACTTATATGAATAATACATAAAGCCTTACACTCTAATAAGCAAATTTCTATTTAAAAAGGTCATGTCTGCTAGAATACCATTATAAATAACCCTATATGTTCTTGTGTGAGCTATAGAAATTAGCCAACTAACAGTACTGCCATGTTTGTGTTTTCACAGACAGCTGTGGTCAAAACTTTCCACACACTCATCGTGGGAATGAATGTCACGGTAATGTTAGGATTTTAATTATGCACTTTATTTATTTATTTATTTATTTATTTATTTTGGGGGGGGGGGGGGTCCTAGATGCATGTATACTTTTTAAACATGTGTGGATTAGAGAAAATCCAAAATAAACTCCAACTTGTGCATGAAATTCTCAATTTTGATTTGATTTGATTTGATATACTTTATTAGTCCCACAAGGGGAAATTTCATAAGGCTGCCGATCTATTGCACGCAATGGCGGCGCCATCTTACCCTCCGACCATACATACATTACACAAAAACATCACATGGGGAAGACAGTAATTAAAGTAATTAAAGACATATGCTGTACAATCAAACCAAAGGCATTGCCAAACATTACAAGTGTACCATGGTAAGACAACAACTAGCACCAAATTCCTACGTGGATGCAGCAGGTCAGTATGGCCTTTTTTTAAAACACAATGCTGACCTTGCAGAAGTACAGCCTCTTCAACGTGCTCCAGCTCCCAACTGAATACACCACATCTCAACTACTGTCAAAGCTCAAACCACAGTTATTTCCCAGCAATGTGCAGTAACTGTCAGCTTCCATTCCTATTTGTGCTACCGCTGTACACAAAACCTGATGCAAAACCTTACCAAAAAGCCCGAACAGGAAGCAAGACTAGAATAACTTATTAAAAGTTTAGCAACACATTCAAATTAATATAGGAAAGCGAAAGAGACGCAGTTCTGGCCTAGGCTTGTGCCAGGTCTCCAGTGTTGCACAGCAGGAAAGGAGGCCCTGCGCCTATTGAGTGCCTGACCTCAGAGGACAGCCAAGCACTCAGCTCCAACAGCCCACAGTTACAGCTGTGCTTTCTGCACAAAACTATTTGTCACACCAAATCTTAAATCCTTCAAGCACGTAAGCTGGAAAGTGTCAATATGTACATAGAGGTAATTTTACTTTGTGCTTTATGATGAGGAGAATATATGGCATACTGTTTTCCGTGCAGTTGTTACAAAATGATTTGAAATCATTGTAAATGCTGTCATGTCTGTGAAGCACCTGCTGGGTTTTTGTTGGCTCAAAATGGTCATTTTGAGGGGATTACTACACATACAAGGATGACTGGTCCTCATATAACTGAGGCAAGGAGTCTGTGTTACCTGACTTCAGAGGAGTGCGCACATTTGATTTTAAAAAAAAAAGAAAAAAAAAGGTATTTTAAGCTTTAGTACATTAAACAGCAGTTAAAAAATGCTTATTTGCAGAAAAAACCTTACATCAGAAAAACAAAGGAGGCTAAGGCAAGCCAGATTACATTAATTTCATAAGACATGGCTATTTTTGACAACTGTACCTTCACCCTTTGATACCAAGAACTTTCCATTACCATCTAACAGAGTTTACAGTATAACCCAAGTAAACTAAAAGTGTGTCACAGAAGCAAGGTAGACATTAACAGTACAGCTGTTCTGGTGGCAGCTGCTGGATAAGACTTTGTCATCTTTGCTCAAGAAATGTCCCAGCGAAGCCAAAGTTCGAAGTTCCTCTTCGGTCACATCTTGGGAGGCCCACTATAAACAAGCTGATAACACTGGGTGGGCAAGTTCCTTTGCATTTCACACTGTCATGTCCCCCATGTGAGATGACAGCACATTGTTTGTGTACACTTTTTCCTCCGGCTTCATAAATTCCCAGGGAAAGCCTTCAGTTACAGCTTCCTCTCCATTGTTGCACTGTTTCAACAGCACCCATCCCATTCCTACAATGTGGGCAAAGACCCAAAAAACATAATCTCACGGTTTAAAGCTGGTGCACTAGTCCGGATTGAAATAAATTTCTTCTTTTTATTTTTAATCACAGATATTAAAAGTATGCAGGGGAACTCATTTCTCAACCCAGTGACAAACTGTCACTTCAAGTGACAGCTTGACTCCAAATCCAACATAGTGCAGCTTTACCCCCAGCAGCAGCGAGTTTTGTGGAGCATAGCAGCTTCGTGGCACATTACAAACACCTGAAGAGTGTAGCTAGATGGCTAGACTTGTGTCGAACAGCTAGAAACAGCTACCAGGCAAAACCTAGAGGCTACAGCAGAAACCTGACATTAGCATAAAACAACACATGTCACCACGCCTATAGTTAAACACAAAATTAGTTAATAGTAACAAACACCTGGCTGTTAAAAGGTCACACACCTGCGTGACACCAACAGCTTCACTGGGAGCCCAACTGCCAGGAAAACAAACGTTCAAAGCGGTCTCTTATTGGCACAAGGAACCCCACGGCATTTCATTTCACGTACTTACCAGATAATCCATGTACTATCGCTGACCAGTCACAGCAGCACGAACTGGCTCTGTAGCAATTCCGTTTTTTGTTTTCTGTTTTCTTCAGTGAGTCGAAAATGTTACGGATTTTCACCGTACGTCGCTTCGTATCCCCCGCCTTTCGACAGTCAAAGCAAAATAAAAACCAGCCCTTTTCGGAGGGTTTACAGGCAGAATGTAGCCGCCTTCTTCGCCACTGAACCAACTTTCCGTGCAGCAGAGTCTCCGGTTGTTTCAGAAGACGAGGGTCGCCGGGTTGGTGAGTGTATTTCTCAACAAACAGCTCCTTCTTCCACCGGCAGACTTCCAGTTTTTATCACACAATATCAGTTGAGTGTTTGGTTGAGGAAACTGTTACGAAGCCTTCCACGCTACGTCACGCACGTCGATTTGCGCACGCATCGCGGTCACATGACCAAACACATGGGTTGTCTATTTTCACTGTGAGGCTGAATGTCGCTAAATTTGCCTTTTTGTTTCTTTATTATTATTGAGTTTTAAGTAGATTTCAGAGATGATTTCTGTTTATGTTTTCACTCCGAATCATATGATTTAATAGCAGATAATCCCCTGACACTGAAGATGAATAGATTTTCTCACATCCTAATCTGCGTTACAGCCACACGCCAAAGTAAGGATTATGGACTATACAGAGAGCTATAGATTATTAAATCATTATGTAACATTAAACATTTGGCTCGCATGTCCTTTTCAAAGGAAGAGGACAATTCTGGCAGCATCGAGCATGGAATATTAATGTCATGTCAACTGGAATAAAAAAACATCCTGTACTTATTTACATTCCACCAGATTACTGGTGTTCACGCTGATCTAACACATCTTTCAGCTTCAGCTGCAGTTTTCTACAATGTTATCGAGCTTTCGAGCAGACTAAAACAAACTCTGGCATAATATAGCACGCTATGCATAATGAATGAGAAGAGATCACATGATAAGCATACATCAGAGTGAAAGACTGGTTCCTAAACGTGGCTATTAATCCGAAGAAGAAGAAAGAATGCATATGCAGGTGCATAACAACTTTCACGCAAAGGAAATCGAACTTAAGATCAAGCCTCAGAGTATTGCTAGCTACTACTATGGCACCCTATGCAAATATGGTTTCATCTCTTCACCTTCCCCAAAAAGACTGCAAAGAAAACTATCCGTGGGCAAAACTTCAAATTAGCGGGATAAAAGTAGTAAGAACTATCTAGAGCAAAGCACGATTAGAGCTCACGCAATGCAGTTATGTTATATCAATGTAAAAAGTCTGCTTATGTGATGGAAGCTGAATACTGAAGTTATTTATATCTCTGGAGACCACGTCCTTCTTCAATATTTAATGTGATGTGCTATTAAGGAAACCTCCCTGAAGTCAGTAAAGTAAGGTGAAATGGATGTCCCGTGGACAAGTCTGTAAGTTGTAGAAAAGTGGTAAGAAGAGTCCAAAGGATAACATTGCTTTTGATCTCATCTACAGAGAATTTCAAACATGTGTAAACGTATACGTGTCTAGTAATGTTCTTTTTTTCTGGAATTTGGCTCACTCAAATGTCAGTGGAGAGACCCCTGGTGGCCTGTAGGTATATAGTGGTTGAGATAACACAGCACCAGAAGTAAAGAGCATCAGGACTTTCAAGGACACCTATCCATATCCACATCCAGGAGAGAAACCCAGAATCACAAACCTTACATGGCTCAAAGCAGACTTACTCTACTACCTGAGCTCAGAGTGATCAAAAATCTAAATGTGGAACAAGCACTGCTTGTGAAAGACAATATGGGACAAGTCTGAGTTTTGAGTTCTCATTTTAAAATAAAAATACAACAAACTGTGCAGGTTATCAGATTTTCATACCTTTTGTGAGGCTTATGTGTCAATTTTAGTGATATTTAGCCACTTATGACAGACACGTACTGTCACTTCACACCATATTTTCATAACCATCCATCTCTTTTCTCAAAATTTTGAAAACATTCTAGAAAAAGAGAAGAAAACTCTGTGCCAGATGAACCAAACGCTGATTCGCTTCATCTGGATGTCGTGTTTTCAGTGAAAAGGTGAAAAAGTAAATGCTGGCATTTTATTTTCTTTCTGGTAAATGCCATTATATTCATCAGCATCTGCAAAGCTTGTGGATTGGGTTACTGTTTTGATGGATAGAACATCAGATATGCTATCTTTCACTTGAATGTAATTTAAAAAGGCTGTCCCTGCTTTCTTCACACGCGTTGGGTAATAGTCAGACTTCAGAAAAGTGTCCTGCAGAGTCAGTCCAAATATGAGACAACGAGTCAAAATATGGGACAGGAGAACAAGGGATAAAAATGCTGTGTAGTCCCACATAAACCCGCACGTATGATTAACTTACCGTACTTTGAACTAAAAAATGTCATTTGTTTTATTATAAGGCCATTCACTAAAATAGTATTCTTTTCATTTCATGTTGAGTGAATTAAAAGGTGACTGAGTTGTGACAGATGCACACTTTAAAAAACATCTCCTTATCTTTGCCACTTATTATTAAGAACCCCCCCCCCCACACACACACACACACACACACACACACACACACCGATGTTTAATCGTTTTCATTTATATTATTTGTACCAATAGCTTTGGGTAATGTAAATAATTCACACACTTTCACTGAGAGACAAAACAAAAAAGTGCCACATGGGGGCAGTGTCTACCAGGCAAAGTGAATTTATGGACGTCCTTGTGCAGTGCACCTCTTTCCCAAGGAAATGCTTACCTGCTATATGTAACACCATTTAAACAAAGCTTTTCAGCTTTTATTCAATTTTGAATCGATAAACAGTACTTGGGATGGAAAGTGGAGCGACCGCATGTAACAATTTTCTGATACTGGGAATATAAGTTCAATAATCGCGTTATTAATCATCAGAATAATTGATAATGGAATCCCGTGTAGTCTCTCCCACACTTTATTGTCTATGTGTCCTTTATAGGTGGCTATGTTGAGGCATGCAAGGTTATCAGTGGAGAAAACAGAGGAAATTTTACCATTTATGTCTCGGTTAAATTATCCAAAGACTTGTTGTATTTTTTGTAGTTTATTAACTTATAAGTTGGACATTAAACTGACTTAAAATGCATAGAAGTAATTTCCCCATTCAGCCTTTAACTGAAAGTATGAGTGTGTATGAATGCGAACAAAGTCAGGATGATATCAGTATTTTGCTGGCATTACTTTTGACTGAGAAACCACCGAAATCCGAGCCTGACTCCTGATATCCGAACATCATTTGCGGTCTTATCTCAGACTAGCGGGTCTTGTTGTGTGCAAATATTTGCCATTTGCTTTGATAAGACGGTAAAATTTTAAGCATTGGAAAATTCAATGACTCCTTGGTTTGTTCTCGATTATAGCTACTATTAAAGACAGTGAAGTTAATTCCTCAATATTTTGAGAAATAAGTAAAACTTTTGCTGTTTTTTGTTTTGCTGGGAACACTTTGTATTTATAATCACTGACAATAAGATACAGCTTAAGCTTAAACTGAATGCCATAAAAACATGAAGAACTAAGACTCCTGCTGTATTTTCATATACAGAAATGGATCAAAGTACTTATGAAATGTAAATTCATGCAGGAGAATGACCCCTTTCTTCTTCGTGCCCTTGCGCTGCACTGTTAATTATTAACTAGAGTTAACATCATCAACAGTCAGGCCTCTCTTTAAAAAAAAAAACCTAAACAATGTACCTGGTTAAAGTTTTCACAGGTTAATCATTATGTATCATCTTAATTTGAAGTAATTATGCAGTGAAGAAGCTCTGGGATTTGATGCCTATAATAGTCACGACTTTTCTGGAATTTGTAGACTGCATATAGAGCGTTATAACTGTATGAAACGCCTCTTATTCACTAACACAATATGTAAAACTCCTGACTGTGACCTCAGCACATACTTTAAGCCTTAAATCATGTGCTGAGGCTTCATCTTATCAGCTGTTATGTCTCTGCCGTTGCTCCCCGCAGGCGCATCGGTCTGTTTCCGATTGGAATCAATCAGTCATCGAGTCTAGAGAAACTCGCAGAGCTCACGGCAGGTTGATTTGTGTCGTCTGGGCGGATCGCGGCGTGCTGTTGCTCCACCCTCGATTATTCAGCCTGGTTGACGTGCGGTTGCTGCGCAGCTTGTGAAGGCAGAAGCGTACGAGAGGGATCGGAGGGTGACTGCTGGAGCTCAGATTAGTGTTGTTGTAGAGAGGAAAGAAAAAAACACTAATCCAGGTTTGCACGCTGCAGGATTACAAACACCCCAGTGCTTTTTTCCCCCAACGCGGAGGACCGCGCTGAGAGCATCTGCTTGAAGACGTTGTTGTAGAAGTTTGTGCTCGGAGTTTTGAGAGTAGTTACTGTTGGGCTGACCGAGCTAGCCCGGCTGCCCGCTGTGCCTTCCTCTGTCCCGGCCAGCCAGCCGTAAGTGAGCCCGCTGTCCTGCTCTCCTTCCAGCTGTGGTGAATCATGGCGCTCAGAGCCAGAGCGCTGTACGACTTCAACTCTGAAAACCCCGGAGAGGTGTCGGTGAAGGAGAATGAGATCCTGACTGTGTACAGCGAAAAGGACATCGAGGGCTGGTTCGAAGGGGTGAACAGCAAAGGGGAAAGGGGACTGTTCCCCGCTTCGTACGTGGAGATCTTGCGGAACGATGCCGCCTGCACCACTGTCAACAACAACAGCTGCAACACATCTGGGGACGCTAACCCGGACTTTAGATACGCCAACATCCCATCCGGAGGTTTTGACGGCTCTTATAAACCTAAAGTTGAGAACTTTTCTAAACCGTCTCCTCCTGTTTTCCCCGCTTTCTCACAGCCGCTACAGCAGCAGCAGCAGCACGGCTACCAGCAGCCCAGCCAAGGCAGCGATGATGACTGGGATGATGACTGGGATGACAGCTCTACTGTGGCAGATGAGCCAGGTACTGTAGGAGGACGGTACCATGACTATGAAGGCAATGGACCGTCCACTTACAGAGTGACAACATCATCAGCGCCACGAGGTAATGCTCAGCAAGCCAAGAGCTCTGCTACAGTGAGCAGGAACCTGAACAGGTTTTCGACCTTTGTGAAGTCAGGGGGAGAGGCGTTTGTGCTCGGAGAGGCATCCGGCTTTGTGAAGGATGGGGATAAAATCTGCGTGGTGATGGGTAATTATGGTCCAGAGTGGCAAGAGAACCCTTACCCATTCAACTGTGCGATTGATGACCCCACTAAACAGACCAAGTTCAAGGGCATGAAAAGCTATATTTCCTATAAGCTGACACCCACCCACACACAGAACCCGGTGAACAGGAGGTATAAGCACTTTGACTGGCTGTATGCTCGGCTAGTGGAGAAGTTTCCCGTAATCTCGGTGCCACACATTCCAGAGAAGCAGGCCACGGGGCGCTTTGAAGAGGATTTTATCTCCAAGAGGAGGAAAGGCCTCATATGGTGGATGAACCACATGACCAGTCATCCTGTCCTGGCCAGGTGTGATGTTTTCCAGCACTTCCTCACGTGCAACAGCGCAGACGAGAAGGCCTGGAAGCAGGGGAAGAGGAAGGCAGAGAAGGACGAGATGGTCGGAGCCAACTTTTTCCTCACCATCAGCCCCCCGCCGGTTCCGTTAGACTTCCAGGAGGTGGAGAGCAAAATAGATGGATTCAAGACTTTTACTAAAAGAATGGACGACAGCACCTTACAGCTCAATGCCACCGTCAGTGAGTTTGCCCGAAAGCAGATCAGTGGCTTCAAGAAGGAGTATCAAAAAGTAGGGATGTCATTCAAGGTCCTCAGTCAAGCCTTCGAAATCGACCAGCAGGTGTATTCTGCAGGACTCAACCAGGCAATCTCCTTCACTGGGGACACATTTGAAAACATCGGAGAATATTTCGCCGAGCAGCCCAACAAGGATCTCGACCCAATCATGGATTTGTTAGCTCTTTACCAAGGACATCTGGCAAACTACCCAGACATCATCCATGTTCAGAAAGGTAACCACAGTCATACACTTTTACTAGATTTGTGCCCTCTGAGGAGCCGCAGCTATTTTGCTTTACGTCTTTGGATCCTTGAGACATCAGTGGGGAATTTATGATGATTACAAATGAATTTTACGCAGTAAGCATAAAGACCAAACTGAACTACAAAGGCAGAAAACTATCAGATACACACAATTCAAATTCAGAATAATGTGCTTAAAATGTTTCATAATCCCAGTGACCCACATATACACTTAAAGTAAAGCAATATGGCAGCTGTGGGATCATTAAGACTTCAGTTTCAACCACAAGTTTTTCTGAGGTTTCAAAGTAGAGAACTAAGCATCTTTTCTTGGTGTGACAAGATAAACAGGGTAATTTTGTCTGAGGCATATTTGCTGTTGTTAAACTGCAGTCAGGTTTACACAGGCTATTGCACTTTGCCAAACAAATAGCCGTTGTTTGCATTTGGAAATTGGCTTACATGCTGCTGCCTCTGTTTGTCCCACCTGTTGAAATGATTGGGTGGAACCCTTCGGCCTATGTTTGAGTTTCCATTGCTGGTGAAGCATCACGTGTTAGTGGACGGAGAGAATGTCCTTCCACGGTGAAGCCTCGTCAGTCTTTGCACAGATTAAGTAAATTGTTAGACTAATCTAGGCCATCCTCCTACAGTACCCTGGCCCAGCAATTGTTCATTGTGTGGCAAAATGTCACTCATGAGAGGATACACTGTTATACAAAAGGAACTGTGGAACTGCTCTCACAACCGCTGCCATATATGCGGTACAGTTAATGCAAGAGAAAAACAAAAAGCAAACCACACCTTTGGTCTGTAGGTCATACCTGACAGACTGTTTTCCGCCTTTGTAGTTACAAACTGAAAGTCCTGCCTCAAACAGTGCAATGTGGGACATGACAGAGGACACGGGCTAGTATGCTCTCACAGGCTAATCCTTCTCATTTTTGTGCACAATCCCACTAAAAACATCTTACTTGTGCTTCATTGTTAAGACATACAATTTTACAAAAGGTGCTAAAAATGGCATTTTGCCAGTGCCACTGCCCCCAAACCACTGGGTCCTTTCACTCCACAGTTGATGACAGAGAGTGCGGAAACAGGACAGACTTTGTAGTGGCTGCAGTGGGTCACAAACATCCCCGTCACTTCAAATCAAGATCACCACGTAGGCCACATACAGCTCCAAATAAGGCGACAGCCATTCACACAGTCTGGTGTGATAAGCCCAGCCCAGTTCCACAGATAAGATATTTGGAAGACCTTGCTGCAGGCACAATGTTGAGAAAAGATCAAGGAGTAGTACAAACACACAGCGGTAGAAGAAAAATAAAGCTGAAGGAAAAGACATGATATGCAGGAGATTAAAGGAAGAGCATATTGAATCTAAAATTGCTTTGATCTCATCTTGTTCCTTTATTCTGAGTCCAGTTGAGCCAGTTTTTTGGGTTCCATATGAGCTTTCATTTCCTTGTAATCATTCTTTTAGCCAATAATCAATTTCAAACAAAATTACAAGTCTGTTCCAGCTTATCATACCTATTAGAGGCTGTAAACATTTATAATCCTACATAGAAGAACAGTTGACGTGCTTACTGTACATCCAGTATTTCCAAACGTGTGCTTGTTTATGACACCTGAATTGAAGCCTGTCACTCAGACTGCCTGAGGAGCATTAAATGCAAATATCTACTGCAAAAGTATTCATGCAGGTATCATCATATTCAGCCTCCAGTGTATATTTATGATGTCTACTCACTGTCATATCACTGTTTGAGGACACAGCTGTGGGGCTGGGAACGTAAAGGTACACCAGCCACATACATACTCATTAGTAATACTCTTTAATAATGAGTGTTATTTTTCAATTTTTCATTGAACCACCGTCACCACATGTAGAGGAAGTGTGATTCTTCTTTCCCATCAGCCTCTCTCCACACCTGAAAAGAGGACTGACCACATCCTTTGTTGTCAGAAGCCAAACTGCACGTTTCTGGAGAAGTGGTGCACAAGTGAAATCGGCTGGGATTGAAAGACAAAAAGTTAAAAGAGGATCTATATCATGTTCATTTCCTGTTTGCATTTTTATGTGTAGACTCCACTAGAGTAGCTTCACATGGTCAAAATAATTCTTTTGTCCAGCCCCTTCTCTTCGTCCTCTGTCTGAAGCAACGCATTTGATCTCCTTTCTACTTCCTTTAAAGCCCGCTTTCTTCTGATTGGCTGGATCTTGTAAACAGAAGGTTAAAACGCCTCTGTGCTCGCAGACGTTTTATGCCTGGTATATCCATATTAAGCAGAATTTATGGTTCAGCAGGTGTAGCATGTTCACAGTCTGTTGGCAGTGTGGGGATGGCCTTTCTGCCTGCAGAGAGCTCTGCTGTCAGATGGAGGCAGTATAGAAAGTATACGGTGCAAAAAGTCTGCAGTGTTATTGGTCCATCAGCCAGCCATGGAGAAAGGCAAAGTTATAGCATATAAGAGGCTGAAGTGAACTCTGAAATAGAGTCTCTAGAACACGGTGAAGCCTGAGCTTATGCCACACAGGGATTATTTGAACATATGCTAACCCCATTATTTGAAATTTTAGACATATTTATTAGCATCCACGTGATAACAGCTTAGGGAAATAATGACATTTAACTTTAGATCGCACACAGAGAGACAAATCACAGTGTCTTGACTCCCTTTTTGGAAGCTTATCTCCAGAGGTAGTCTTGCACTGATATGATGGTTTCTATCTCGAAACGAAACATACCAAAGCAGCTGCTTGTCAGACTTTATCAATACCTACATTCCATTTTTAGCCTCCTGTTCCTGTCTCACTGTGGCCAGAGACTCCAGACAGGTTTGAATGCAAGTGACTTGTGAAATGTGAGCTTTCCCACAGAGGGACATTGACCATCACCCTATTGATCTCCACCTCCGCAGGGACCAGATTAGCTGTTAGAGTGCAGCCTGGCAGCAATAGTGCTAGCTCACACTATTGACATCATATATGGCTTTGCTTTCCAAAGCTGTTTAGCTTTACTGTAATCTAATATTGACGCCCTAAGTATTGTGTTGTTTCTAATAACTTGAACCTCTTGAGAGAAGAGAACGTTTATTGTCAGAAAGTTTATTGTTAGAAAGTTTATTGTTTAGGGTCTTACCATGCAGGATTAGCGGTGAGTACAATTTGTGTTGATTATCAAAGAATCTGCAGCTGTTTTTTAAGCAAAGACAGAACAATTCGAATGCTTTTGATCGGTTTAAATAACATCAAAAGAGAGGAAACATGAATATTAATATTAACAAAGAAAAAAACCCAACTTTTGACTGCATATGTTTCGGTCTAAATTTGGTTTAGCTGCCACCAGTATGTAGAAGTGAAAGCACATCTTTTTTTTTTTACTTGTGTGCTGACCTTCTGCATTAGCCAAATTTAAACAGAAGACGCTTCTGCTGCTGAAAGTTCCTGTTCAGATAAAGCTTGGTGTGAAAAAAAGTGATCTTGTAATTGGTGCTTCTTTAAGGAAAACACAAAAGAGCACAACTTTATGCTCTGAGCTGTGTAGTCACAGTGATATAGTCAGTAATAAGTCAGTAAAAATGCTCAGTCACCAAGTTTTCATCATGTTTATGAAGGAGGAGGAGTACTATAGATAACACATTATTGTATTTCGATGTAAAGAGGAAGTTTACTGGTGCTATCTATCTATTTTAAATCCCACAGACTGTTTGCAGAGCACAAATTCAGTAAGGGAGAACCTAGAAGTCAAGCTGAACCCTTAATACTTTTTCTTTTGCCTCCTTATCCTTATTCACATTTTTTTATTTATGCATTTTATTCCCTCCTTAATTTTACCAGTTCAGCACATCCTTAAGATCAGTATTTTCTCTGCTCTCATCAGTTTTTATCACCACATGGTGTTATAAAACAATGGCAGGCGTGCAAAGGAAACCATCGATTTACAAGGATGTCAAGCTTTCCTGCTGAGTCAGCCTTTCAGCGTGCACTCCTGTGCAAATTCTGCGGGTCTGTTCTGATATATTGTTAAAGCCTATTTAAATGTGCAAGTGGATGGCAGAGGTGACAGAGTGATGAGAGGGGCATTGCAGCTGGTTGTGCAGGTCACAGGCTCACTGTAGCTTGGTGTTGTGTAACTGGTGATTATATAAGACCTGAAACGGCTTCCTGCAATGAGCCCAGGAGGGCTGGGTGCCACCTCCGTGTGGGGAGGACTTCTACACAAGCGAATATCAGGACTAACCTCGTTCATCACTATCTGTGATGTTGGGTTTGTGCATCTATTAGTATTTATATATCTAGCAAATATAAAATAAGCTTCAGCTCAAATATAATGAGTAGATTCTAAAACTGGAAGGTAAAGAAGCCATAAGGAGAAGTAAGTAAGAAGAACTAATGAGAACTAAGACATCACATACAATTTGAATATTAGAGTTTAGAACTAAACAGAGTGTTGAAGAAATAACTAAAGAAAGATCACCCTGCTCACTATTTTTGTTCCAATAAATACACTATATGTACAGCCACAAATTGGGGTTAACCAGAGCAGCAGACCGAGCATGAGACAAATGAAGAAGAGTGTGCGTGCAGGGTGGAGTGGGTGGAGACGGGTATTAGGGGTGATGCATGACAGAAGGATTGCAGCAAGAGGGAAATGGTAGTGAGAGCTACTGTGGTGTATAGTTTGGAGGTGGTAGCACTGATAAACAGGACAGGAGGCCGAGCTGGAGGTGGCCAAGTTTTCATTGGGCGTGATCAGAATAGACAGGATTACATATGAGTATATCAGAGAGACAGCTCAGGTCGAGTGCTGTGAAGAAAAAGTTAAAGAGGAAAGGTTGAGATTCAACTGTAAGAAGCAAATAAGCTTCATAAAAATGTTGATGCATTGAAAGAAATTCTTAGGTTTTTAATGATTGACTCATTTTACCTGGTGTAACTTATAGCACTTAAATAAGTAGCCAGTGTATGAGTGCTGGCAATAAAAAGACAGATTAAGAGCAATAATAATGAGTCACATGAAGACTGCTTGAGACATGCATAGCTTTCCATTAATCTGATGGCATTTCAGCATGCCAGCCTCATGTCTGATTGAGCACCTGCTGACTTTTCTGTCTGAGTCATGGAGCAATCACACTAAGACCTGATTTTTATTTCTGCGGGGAAGCTTTGTAAAGCCTACGATGTAACCTAAGGAAGTGGCCCACGTTGCCGCCAGCATTTATGCTTGTGCTGATACATTAAATGCAGATTGCCTCATGGTCATGTCCCAGTGTTTTATATGGGATGCCAGTCAGAGAAGGAAATAAAAATTCCGGGGTTTTTTCCCCTCCTGCATCCAGCTGCATCCACTCAACCTGACCTGACATTTCTAAGTAGGTGGCAGAGTTTACAGGGTAGGGTTTCAGAGGGGTTTTGCACTGAAGCATAGATCCCCATTAAGTTGGACCTGCATAACATTTTCATATCATTTTTAACACAGTATTAGCCTGAACTGACTTGTTGCTTGTTGATTGGGTCAAAGTTTATCAAGCCCAAATGTACCCAGCGTACCAACGTTATTTTAAGACCTATGAAGTTTGCAATGTTGCATCTTCCACACCTGAAAAAAAGCTTCTCTCTGTGATCAGCAGCTCTGTTTGTGCAACAGGTCTGCACAACTTACTTGCAGCTGTGAAAATCATGTAGCTTTCCATATTACACTCTATATTACACTCTACAGTCTCCACGGTAACCGTTATTCTGTCTTAATCCGTTAGTGGGCTTTAAAACAAAGGAAGCCGGAGACCTTTAAGGTGCAGGTAAACACCATGTTTCCGCTATCATGCCGTCCATCAGTCAAATTTTCAGTTTACTTATTTAAAATGTTTCAAAATTGAGATAATGACCTGAAATTTTGACCTATAGATTGCAAACATTTTTTTTCAGTGGTGGAAACAAGCATCCATACTTTCAACATCTGTGGTTAACTTGATCTGTTTATTTTTTCCCCATACCCTTTCACCTCTCTTTCTGTCATATTCAGTCTGCTGTACATCACACTAATCTCAAATATCTGGGTTAAACTTCAGCTGAAGGAACTATAGCCAGAAGGCAAACTGAGCAGATTTTGGTGGGGGGAAGGGCAACGCGTTGTCTTTTTTGAGGGAGGATTTTCAACATTTTTTTTCTCAGTGTGATCAAGTTTGGTCTTTGGTCTTACAACTCGAGTCTAAGAAAAGAAACTTAATGGAAACAAAAAAGGTAGTGACTTAGGTCAGTATGCCCTTTGTGGCGTCACATTTCAGGAAACAAGTAGGCTGCCTCTGAGTTCTTGCTGAGTGCTGGTGACTCAGCTCATATAACGACAAAAAAAATTCCCATGACACAACAACACAGGAAGTTTTGCATGCCTTAAGGCTACAAATCACACCTCCAGACTCTGCTCTGAAGCCAGGATTATAATTGGCCATGCTGTTCACGCTATTTCACCGCTCTTGCTACATCTCTTCAGTGTCAACACTCAGTAACTTCCACATATAGTACGTCTTACACTGGTTTCCCACGTTTTAAAGCATGGGGCAAACCAGTGTTTCAGCAAGGACCAGTGAAACACATGTTTAGAGCACATTATTACTTCAAACTATTCAGGGCTAAGTTACTTTGTGAATAATTTTAAGTGTTTGTTCCATCAAATGCCAGAACATGTTGAAAAATTCCAAACACAGCATCATATTTTGTCCACTCAACAATCCATAGAAAACACAGGGAACGAGCAAGTCTTCACAATCAGAGACCTGAACCACATTCAGGGATTTTTGACAGCTTTACAGCTGATTTCATGCTGTTTAAAAGTCTAACCGAAACATTAAGGCCAAATTCTAAGAACCAGGAACCAAAAAATGATGTACGCACACATAACTTTTATGTTCGCATCCTCACCAGTGGCTCCATGGTCTGTGGCTTTCCTGTTTCCTACCAGCTGTGATATGTGACCATATTTAAGTAGTGAGTTCAGAGAGAACATCATTTCCCACCACTCTCTTGCACTGTGCAGCGTAACATTAATTTCTCATGACATTCATTCCTTTCAGCTGGTCAGCAGTTTGATAAGTCATCAGCCACGAGCTCCTGTTGTTGTGATTCTGCTTTCCGCTCTCAATGAACCATCTGTCTGGAAAGTCGGAGGCTAATTTCTTATGTTTTGTCTCTTTTGACTGAAGGCTTGTTTTGTGGCACTGAAAAGGTAGTACTTTCTTGTAAAGGAAGTGTCAGTTAAGCATGAAATGCAGAAATGCAGGGCTGTAAACCATCATTTCTTGTGCTCTAATGCCGCAAGACCCCACCACAGCGATGATGGAAAGTAGCGCTTTGTGCATGTGCGACAAACTCGAGCAGGCATTTGTGCAACTTTCAGTATGAGTATGATTCTGTGGATTTGTTGCAGTGGGTTTTTGTTAGGAGTTTAGTAAAGGTGCAATCTTAGTTTTTCACGCTTTCCACAAATGCACAGCAAACATCCAACAGTTGAAGTCACACAGTTATTAAAATGAGTGCACTGTTAGTCCTAAATAGCCCTGGTAGTTGGGAGAAACTGCCAGAAAAATCCCTTAAATGGTTCGAGGCTTTGAAATGACTTAATAGATATTTTTAGAGTTGTGCTCCTAAATATAGATACAGAGAGCCTGTCATGCTCATAAGTGTTCCCACTATTTTTGGTCAGTTTGATAAGTTAAAGGTTAAGCTTAAGGTTTTTTTTTTGTTTTGTTTTGTTTTTTTTTGGGGGGGGGGGGGGGGGGTGCTAAAAAAAAGAGTTAGAAAAAAAAAAGAAACATGCTTGTGGTTTTGTTTTGTCTGGTTGTGTCTGCATGGGTTTTTTTTTTTAACTTGACTGGAAGACTTATATGTACAGTGTATGCTAACAAAAATCTGGGACTTTCTGGAATTTTGTGTAAATAAACAATTTGTACAGCGGTTGAACTCTTATTAGTTCAGAATGGTAGGAAAAAATTAAGGTTAACACTGAAATTTAATTAATTTTTTTCCATCTGAATCTCATCCGATTCAGATGGGGTGGACCCTGGATAGGTAACCCTCCTGTCACAGGGCTAACATAGACCACCATTATCACCAGTTAACTTAACAGACCTCCCTGCTGTGAAGTTTTAAATACATGCTCTCTCTACATTTTATTTCTAGCAACATATTTGCTCACTGAGCAGCATATTACATCAACTAGCAATTATTGTTTTGCCATTGCTGAAGAATAAATAACTGCCCAAATATAGCAAAATAGAGCCAGGCTACAGGTGTGGCCAATATCAGGTAGTGACAACAGCAACTTGGAACTTGGTGGAAAAACCATAGATGCTACCATGACATCACCCAGTGATTCATCCTTTCTATTGTTACTATTAAAAGGGACACTAACTATGGGTAGCAAACAACAGGATTGAAATAAAACGGGCCTACCAGAGAAACTGAATAACCAACTCTTTTGAGTGTTATTTTTTGAGAGTGTACACTCTGTAGGCACAGTCACCAAGCACAATCATCCCAACTCCACCTCTGGTCTGCACTTGTATTGTACATGAAGTCATTCATATGGTCCTGTCACGTGCTTTAACTGTGATTTTTCACTGAGATAACCGTCATAGCGGAACCACTGGACTTCCTTCTTGGGTACTTCTAGGGATCACGCTGCAGGAGTTCCCAGTCCTGCGGTTAAATGTGCCCAGGTGTGGCACACAGTGACTCAAAACAGACACACCCCTAACCTTGAATACATTTATTTAAAAAATATTACCCCAAGTGCTGATGTCACAAAGGTGAAAATTTGCTATAAATACTGAAACTACTTCCTTGTTCCAGGCTGTAAATATTCAAAGTTGGATATATAGTGGCCAGAAATTTGCATTTTGCAGTTCTGGTTTCCTCATGTTGAAGTCGGTGGGTTTTGAGGTGATTTAGACACTTTCATATTTTGTTCTACAACACAAGTAGGTCAGTTAATGCTCCACTTGTTAATTTTGTACTGCAGGTTTAGTGGTGTGCGTGCTTTTCGTGGACTAGAAAACAGAAAAATATGTATTAGTTTGATTAGAAAAGAAATATGAAATTCCTGCTCTTTTTAATCCCCCATACAGGAGCGCTGACAAAGGTGAAAGAGAGCCAAAAGCACGTGGAGGAGGGAAAAATGGATCGGGCACAGGCAGAAGGAATCAACGAGCGCTGCAACATCATCTCCTTCGCTACGCTGGCTGAGATCCAGCATTTCCATCAGATCCGCGTGCGAGACTTCAAGGCGCAGATGCAGAACTACCTACAGCAGCAGATCACCTTCTTCCAAAAGATCACGGGCAAGCTAGAAGAGGCTCTGCAGAAGTACGACAACGCGTAACGGATCGTTCGCCTCGATCCGTCGGTTTAGACCTCGCTGATAAATGGCCAAGCGCTCCCTTTGGCCAGCCTGCGGCATCTTGACAAACAACAGCCAGTTCCTCACACACAAACACACACATACGCACAAACACAGACACACTGCTGATGCTGCTTATCCAGCAGGGAGGGATTTTAAAGGAGATTATGGTCCAGTAACAGCAAAATTTCAACCAAATCCAGGTTTCAGTGTATGTTGGGCCACATTTTCTTGGGCACTGGATGTCCTTGTTTTAGAGACGATGGGTACTTGGGAGTTGGGTTAATTCCTTAAAAAAAACACTCAAATTCTTTTAGATTTCTCGAGAATCAATAAAAATGATGGTGCACCAGTTTGGTATGTGGGTGAATTAAATAACCTTGTATTCACTGCTGCCTAAACATCTGGTGCGAGATGTCCTACATTAAGTGTTTTTAGCCTTAAAACTGTGGTTTGAACTGTTGGAGTGGCTGCCGCGTCAGCAGCAGCGGTGCTGTCGTGGCCAACACACTGCCTTCTGGAAACACTCGAGCCCTTCCTGCTACACTTCTTCTTGGACAAACAGGACAAAATGTTTACAGTCTCCTCACTGTCACCACTGTGTCGCTGTGCCTTCTGATCATGTATCTCTGGTTATTTTTGTTAATAGCTACTTCAAAGCTTTATATACTGATTGTGTAGAAATATATTGTATTTGTTATTATAAAGCTACAAATTTTGCAGTCTTTGTTGGGAAATGATATCAGATGATTATTTGAGGACTTGTTTCTTAACACTTGCAGTGTGACGACTACAGGATCAAAGATTACCTGCTCTGATAATGATCATGCTTTACTTACCTACACAGCAAGCTGATTTTAGGGGAGGAGGATGATGGACACTTACTGTAACCATGCCGGATGCCGGTTTTCGGCCTTAGTTTTTGGGCGTAGTGTTCATAGGCAGGCTGTAAGGGGGTTCGGGGGTTCCTCCCCTGTTTTAATAATGCAGTCCTTTTGATAGCACACTGATGTTTTTAACATTTACGATGCTGGCTGCATCGTAAGGAGATAAATGTAGAAGCAGAGAGGCAAAAATAAATTCCTTCTTCACAGAAATATTGTTTGGTTCTTTGCATTTCTCAAGTACTTGACAAAACTCAATCATTTAATGTTACTTGGTTAAAAGCCAGCAGATAATGGTGTATGTGCTGCCAGCGGTCCTTCGTCGGCAGACAGGTCAGACAAGTGTCATGTATCCGCCTTAGCATTTCACAACAGCAAAATAACAAAGGGAGCGAACTGCACGGCTCTGTACGTTTCCTTGGCCGCGTCCCTGGAGGACCGCTGCTGCGTTTGTGTTTTATGCTAAGCTCATGCTCAGCTCACAGACAGATCTGCTGACAGCACAGGAGCCTGGGTGGCCATATGGGACATCTGGCCACTTTTAAAAGTGTCTGCAGCCGTGCCAGCAGCTGTGTCACTGTGCTTTACTGTAATTGCTCCCTGCGATAACATGTTCACGATGTAATATTTGTTCATCAATATGTTTAGCAGCCAGCAGGTGGCGACTCCTCTGGTTGCAAAAGGGCACATGCTTTTATAGAAGTCTGTGGAAAAACAGCCCCCGCTTTCCTTTCTCTGTGTCAATTTTCTGATGAGCTGATGGGTTCAGCTGCTAGTTTCAGGTCACACTTGCAAAAACATGAAGTTTAAATTGCAAATTACAGTCTGTGCAAAGGGAACTACCTGCATGTTTGTTTAGCAACCTAAGGTTTGATAGTTGAAATCTGGTGACCAAAATCCACTTTGGGGTTGCGGAACGAGATCATCTGGTGTAAAACTTTAGCAAATTAAACCCCTTGTGACACCGGAGCGGCCAAAAGTAGCTGCCTCATTAGAGTTTGAAAGGGGAATTATCCAGGGTGTGACTGCTGGCTAACAACTTTTCAGTTTCTGGTTTCGAGACCTCAAAATGATGGCGCTGAAAATGCTCAACAAATGCTTCATAATTTGACTTTAGTAACCAGTGGGCGACATCCATCTTTTATACTGTTCATGACACCTAAATGTCTTCTGTCTACAAAGTCTTGAAACATTCTCTCAAAATGTACAGATATACTGATGCTGTCAGCGTTAATCTCGTTAAAATGATGTTAACGGCATAACCGCGGCGTGGATTTTTCTGCCAATTCGACCGAGGGTGTCCGAGCCGAGAGGCTCGAACCGGTGTTGTGCCAAAAAGTGATTGTCTGCCAAAAACTGATTTCCAATGTTTCTGTGTATTTTTTCTGTGTAATATCTTTACGTATGTTCGTAAATACACTTCGGTGAACAGGGTTTACAAATTATCCGTTTTTCAAGTATCTTTACAACTCTGTGTCATTGTACTTACATTATAACCAATCCGGTCCTTTATCCCCACTTAAAATATTTTTACAGAACTATAGTAATATTTGCTGCCATTTCTGCTGTCCTCTTGGCCCACTTACTCTTACAAAAGACATTTTTAATGTTAATGAGATTTTTTTTAACTGCATAAATAAAGGTTCTATAAAAGTCGCTGCCAAAAACTGATTGCGGCTTCTACCTTGTTACATGAATGTTGTTTGTGGCTCAAGATGACTTTATGTCATCCATAAGCGATGCATTTGACATATGTTTCATATATTATAGCCCAACAAGTTACTTATAGCAGTTTAAATACAAGCAATCAGTTTTTGGCAAATACCGGAAATCAGTTTTTGGCAGACAATCACTTTTTGGCACAACACCGGCAACCTTCCGATTTTGCCGGTAGTAGAGGCTCGAACCGGCAACCTTCCGATTACAAGACGAACACCGAACTCTTGAGCCACGATCGCCCACCCCATTGCGTCCATTCTGTACTGCTTATTCTTATCAGGGTCTTAGCTGGTTGTATCCCAGCTACAAGACATTATATAAAAGTTAGATTTATATTTTAAAAAAATTATGGTGATAGATGAAAAATCAGAGGATCGCTGAAGGTGTCTGTGAAGGTTCTCAGTCACATTCTACTATGTGAGGATGAAACCTTCAGCGATCCTGAAGGTTTCATCCTCACATAGTAGAATATCTTATCCAAATTTACAAGAGTCATTATCAAGATACTGGTGATACTGAAGTAGGAATTACAACATGACTTCCTCTTCTGGGGTTTTTGTGGTGATGCTTCAAAAAAATTGTTGAGACAATTCACTTCAAAGTGAGGGACAAAATGACACGTGGGAGCACTCGCCTTCTCTTTTCCTGTTTTCTTTAGTTTCTGTTGAAATCGCTTTCCTCTCCAGCACAAACTCAACAAGATCCGTTCAGCCTTTGGAAAGCTCACCCTTTGGAAAGCTCATCCTTCAGGCGTTCTGTCAGTCTGCCAATGCCTGAGGAAATGGGTGCTCCTGTTTTTACATTTGTGTTCTGGCTGGCCTGAAGCTTTGGGGTTTCTGAGTGTGTAAAACTCATAAATATTAGGCAAAAGAGGTTCGTTGAGTAAGCTTAAGCACTGCTACTCTTTTTACCCGTGATTGTGAAAAGTACAAACGGTCATGATTTTAAAATCCTCCGTACACACACATTTATCATCACGCGATTGTATCGTGTATTTGCAAGAGTGTGTCTTTGTCTAATGTCATCGTAAAGTCTGCAAATGTGATCTGAAGAAAAGGGTTGGTGGCGCTGGTGGGCGGTGACGGTGTTTCACTCACCGCAGTCTAGCCACTGCAGGAAACAAACAGCTCTTAACTGACACTTGGATTGCTTGTGAGACAGAACAGTGTCAGCAGCTGGCCACATTCCACAGAGAAAAAACATCAAGTGTGCAAAACCAACAACAAGCAGAGCAGCGCCGGAAATACCGGCCGGGGGGGTTAAGGGGTTACAGCAAAGCACGGTGCGAGCGTAAATGCTGGTAAGTAAAAAACACGGAGCAAGAGTCGCTGCATTTCAACACTAATGAAAAACATCATGTGTCCGAAATAAGTTAGCGCTGCTCCTCTGAGACTTGGCTGTCTTCCTTTTGGATTTGCAGCGGATCTCTGGAATTCGCAGAATGTAACCCCAAATATATTCGGCATCCTTTCCAGCTGCTCTCACACGAGGAAAAAAGAAATACTTAGATAGCATGCTTTCACCTTTTTCATCAGCGAACAGCTGTTTCACCTTTTTAAATTTATTTTTTATTAAGAAACCATATTACTCTGTCAGAATTTTAGTAATGCTGACAGGAGGAAGAGTATCAGTTAAGTAAAAGGCATTTCTCCTGCATATGAGCCGGCACCGGCGCTGCATTTAACCACATTAATGTCATTAAAACTGAATCAGTGTCTCGAGGTCCTTGCCTGTGTAAATGATATCTTTCAATATTCAGGTCAGATTCTACTGATTCAACTGGGACAAAAAACACTGAAACACAACCCTCTTCAATGAATCCTCTATAACTGGAACCTACCCTAAAAACCTGTGCAACGTTTCACATCTGCTACTCCTAACTCGTACGAACTGAATGGGTCGCTTCCTTCTTGAGAGCTCTTGCACTCATATGACATAATTTCACCCTGAGTGCCATTGTAAGTTTGACCCTGGCTTCCTCTTATTGCTCCAGCTCATTAAAGGCTTACAAACGTTACATTATAATACCAGGAAATGCCCTAAGGCAAACTGCAATGATTTCATCCCTCTCATTCGTCTTGTGATATTACAGAATTCAAAGAGGAAGAACAAAACCAAACACAGGATTTCTGTTAAAGGAAATGGCTTGTTTCAAATGGCAGTACAATATTTCAAGCTAAGGTGCGACTTTGAAATAACAGAACATGTTGTTCCTGCTTGCCTGTTGAAACTGCTTTTGTGGCTTCAGTTGTTTCAGTAACGTATGATCTCATCCGTGTAATCCAGGACTGTGCGCTTGTACTTGGCAAAAGGTTTCTGGTATAATTTCATCTTCTGCAAATGTGCACAGAGAACAGGACAACTTGTGAAGATTTTAACACTCCAACGCATGCTTATGGGATAGAAAATAGTTTTGTTGTCTTCATCAGGTGCAGCATATACAGAAAACATTTTAAAAGATTAGTTCAATTTAACTTGGTTTAAAGCTACAAGACCATAAACCCAACCCATCCTTGTGGGTGTCTCATTAACTGCCATGAATGAGAGTCAGTAGCTTGTAGAACCTGCTTTAGCAGCAATAATTTGAAGCTAATATTTTCTGTATGACTTTATCAGTCTTTCACATCACTGTGGGGTATTTTTGACCCACTCAGCTTTACACCCTTCCATCAGTTCATTTAGGTTTGTGATCAATTGTTTATGCACAGCTCTCTTAAGGTCCCACCACAGCATTTCAGTCAGGTTGAGGTCTGGATTTTGACTGGACCATTTCAACACGTTGGCTGAAATAGAAAAGAATCATCCTGCCGGGCATTCCTCGGAGTGTTTGGGAAAGTTGTCCTGTTGGACGACCCAATTTCAGCCAAGATTTAGCTGTCGCACAGATGGCCTCACTTTTGACTCTGGAATATTTTGGTATACAGAGTTCATGATCTACTAAATGGCTGCAAAAAAACAAGCCTAAATATCACACGTTCACTGCCGTGTTTGACAGTTGGTTTGAGGTGTTTGTGCTGATATGCTGTGTTTGGTTTTAACTAAACATAGCACTGTCCATTATGGTCAAGCATCTAGACTTTGTTTCGGTTTGTCCAAAGGACATTTTTCCAGAGGTCTTGTGCTTTGTCCAGATGCAACTTTGCAAACCCAACAGTTCTGCCACACTCGTTTTAGAGAGGCTTTCTCCTGATAGCCCTTCTAAGCAAGCCATATGCGTTCAGTCTTTTGCTTTGCGTGCTTTTACTGTCATGGTCCTGGGTCATGTGACCCAGTATTCTGAGTTTCTTGATGTTTTTGTTATTCTTTTCAGTCTAGTTTCATTTCAGTTTATCTAGTTACACTCTGTCATGCCTAGGTTACACTTTTAGTTCATGATTTATCAAGCTCCCCATTTGTCTCATCCCCGTGTGAAGTTTTTTGTGTCAGATTGTCATGTTAAGTCTTTGTGTGTTTATCTGTCATGTTTCATGTCCAAGTTTTCTTTGTTTGTCAAGTTCGAGTCATTTCTGCTTCTCGTTATGTTTCCCGTTTTATTTTGAAAGGGCCTTGTGTTTTTTGTTTATTGTATTTAGTTTCACGTCCCTTGTCCTGTCATTATGTTAATTGTTGTCAGCTGTTTTCCCCATGTGATTCCTCTTCCCTTGTTCATTCCTTATGTGTATTTAGTCTGTGTGTTTCAGCTCAGTCCGTGTCCGATCGTCTGTTATCCTCACCACAGATTTCATAGGTTTGCCTCATTGTTTCACTGTGTTTCATAGTTTACTCACAGCCCTTTGTTAACACAGTGTTCATAGTCTCCTTAGTTTCCCTAGTTTCATGTTTCTTGTGCCATCAGCCACAATAAAGGCTCGCTTTATTTTTAAACTTCGTTCTGTCTCCACCGTGTCTGCATCTGGGTCTACCTCGTTGTCACACCGGCGCACCCTGCTGTGACATTTAGTTGTTGACACAGTTGGATCCTAACTCTTCAGGTTTATCACTACGAACACCTCATCAATAAGCAGTTCTAGCCACTAGCTTATGTGATTTTCCCAAAACGCCAAACTACTTTTCTTAATAGCCAGAGTAGAATTTATGTCATGAAAATGATATAAAAGATATCAATTCTCCAAGTCTGCATAGAGAAAGAAATACACATAGATATAAAAGATCACTTCTGCACACTTCAGTGTTTCCTCAGGCTTGACTCTATCAGGTGTAATGCAGTTAATTTTACCTGCTTGAAAATGATGATCTCATTTCAGAAATTTCAGCTCTGTAAATTTTATTGCTTATAAAATCGCGCGTCACGTGTCTGCATCACCCTGCAGCTTCTTTGCCTGCGTAGCTGAACATCTTTCTTTCTTGTAGAGTTCATGCTTTTGGAATGTGATGTGTTTGCTTGTACTCAGCATATTCTAGCTGGAGGGGGGGGGGAGGGGGGGGATTCGAGCTGGATCTGTTTTCAGTTACTGGTCTTTGATCTGACACAGGGGAGAGATCCTGTCCTGACACAGCCGGCAGACTCAGGTGCAAAGGCGATATCAAGCACCGAATCTCGGGGATAAACCGATTCTCTTTCTCCTGGGAAAAACAGACAACCACTCCTCCCAGCACAGGATTCACATCGCAGTCTCAGTGGAACAATTTCTACATGAAAAAGTGTGAATGAAGATCAAAGAAGCATGTTTCATGTTAGCCTGGGAGTTCTTTTTTCTCTTTTAAACTGAACCCTAAGTGTATAGACTTCAACACCTCTGCTATTTCTCACAAAAATAAAAGCAAAACCATCCACATTTGTTATTTTTATTCACTTACTGCATATTCAGTGGCAGTGGAAAATTACAATTACATTCTTTGCTGTCAGTGTCTCGTGAGACGTGGTGTCATCACTCGGCTGGAAAGGTTGTTAAGTAGGGTTGTTCCCACAGCTTTAAAGATCTGAAGGTAGATAGCAGGATGACGTATAACTTGTTCCCTTTAAACAACCACTACATCTGAATACCGTCCTGTTTTGTTAGCTCATCGTGCAACGTGCCTGGAATATTTACACCCTGTCGTATTTTTGAAAACGAAAGCACCTAATTTTTATGAAAACAGTTTCGTGAGTACAGGATGAGCTATTGGTGTGAACGATTAATGAGGTGTTAATTAAGTCTATCAAGCGCTTGTGTTACTCCCAGGAGTCTGATTGTTTAGCCCACAGGGATACTGCTCACATACTTGAACTCAGAGAACATTGGCGGAATAAACCAAAGGAATTTTCTGATTTTAATTAAAGTCTTTATCTTCCCAACTTCTTCCCAATCAAGCTGACAGTAGAAAACGTTTCTCTTCTTTGTTTATCTATTACGGTTAACTCTACAAGTAGATCTGTTTGTGCTTAGAGATTTCTGTGGTTTAATGTTATTTTGCTCAAATCCAATGCAAGCAGTTCTTATTTGTGCAGGAAGTGTGATTAGGCAAACATGCCAGCAGCTCCCATGAGATCATCCACTGACCTCAGCAACAAGCAGCACCCTGCCCACTGCTAGGGCGAGGCTAGTCCTCCTGGAAAAGGCTCAGATTTGCTACACCCTGCTTATAAAACATTATTGTAGGCTAAAAATTGCATTTGCTGTTTCTAAACCTTTCACTGTTCCTAATCTGATTTGGAATGAACACAGTATAGTTTCTGTAGGTGGCTATGGTCTGAAATAGCACTAGAAGCACAACAAAATATTTCATTTTTGGGTTTGTTTAGTACTGGTATCATGAAATGAACATCCTGCCAGAGGCACACCCTCTGGAAAATGTCCAAATACTACGTGCTAAACTTAAAGAGACCAGCTTGTGGAATTATTTTCTGAGGTGCTCTTTTTCTCTTTCCTAGGACAGAAAAAAGTTATAAACTCTTGATATTGTTTGAAGAAACATGTTAAGTCACTCGTGTAACACACAGCAGGAGATGATGCAGTTTAGGTCTGTTCTTGCTGCTGAAAATACTGTGTTTGGTTTAAGCAATGGAGGCGCCCGTATAGTGCACGGAGGAGGCAGGAAGAAACTGAGCACCTCTTTGTAAGTCATTGGACAAAAACCTGCACTATCTGCATATGTGGACATCACTCAGATTTGTACTAGAGAGCTTGCAGGGTTGGAACTGTTATCCAAAAACATTTAGAGCTGCCTTTCATCAGTCAGCAGCTTAATACAGAATCGCATTTAAATTTCACGGTCCTCAAAGGGTGAACCCCCATTTTGGCGACCCCTCTGACCTGTCCTCTATCGCTACCATCAGCCCACACAAATACTTGGGGACCTGATGACGAACATTTCCTATTTTGCTTCCTCATAGTTTACCTCTTGCATGAAAGCTTGAGTAAAACCGACACGAAAGACAACGCGTTTCCTGATGGGCTTGTTTAATCCACATGTAGCGCCACAAAAACAGAAAAAGAATCTTTTTCTTCTCCGCTGTGTGCAACATTTTCTTATTGCAGTCTCTAATGACTGTGACAACCTTCATGGATCACCAACCGAGATTTTAAGTTAAGCCCTGGATAAAAAATATGTAGGGTTTTTTTGCTTTTCCTTAGGGGTATACATGTGCGTGTATCCATACAAATGCAACATGGGAATTGTTTTATTTCTCAGCTGATACAAGGGAAGAGTGGAGGACATGCTGTATGTCCTGTACCTGGCAGAAGGTTCAGGAATGTGGGAGCACTCTGCATTCTTTAGCCCCGGTTTTGTTTTTATAGCCCTCACACAGGAAGCTCACTGCAGCAGGGCCTCATTCATGTTGTCTGAAAAACGCTGACTGCCATCCCACCCCCACCTCTCTGGCCGCTCTCCAAGACACACACACACACACACGCATGCATGCACAGACACACCAGACAACACACAACATGCATTTTTGTAGTTGTGGGCCACAGTGGATTCTCCCCTCCCCCACCCCCATCAGAGAGTTTCATTTATAGCTCTAATTACAATAAACAAGCAAGAAGAACTGGGGAAGAGGCAGCTTAAACAACGATTTTCTCAGTGATAGCAGTTAATCAAATACTAGCTCACAAGTTTTAATATGCATTTTTAATATTTCTTGTCTGCTCTGAATTAGACGGGGTTTTTTCGGTTATGTTTCCTGTAGCAAACATAGGTTTTCAAGTTGCATTTGCCAATTTTTACACAAGCTGGATTATAAAAACTAAAAACAAGTTACATTTCCCTGCATACTTTTTGATAATGTCACAGGATTCAGGGCGGGGCGTCTCTGTCTTCACTGAGTTTGCACATTTAAAAAACTTCAAATGTAACTTTGAAGTAAAAACTGGGAAATCGTAGGTTATTTTTTTCCTTTCCACCCTCTTACTCTCACACAACAACCCTATTAGCTTGACCATCTTTGTCTACTGCTACCCACAGACCTCAGTTCACAGGAAGCTGGCCTACCGAGTGACTACTGGTGGTCTGACTTTGCTTAAATTCAGCATGTACACTCCTCCCATTGTACGTGTTCACTGCTCAGAAATTAACTGATTGACAGTTGACCAAGATCAGCGCCTAAGCATACGTGTTAATGGGAGGAAAAAGTGAATATGTGTGACCAGTGAATCAGTTTCAAGATGACTCCAGATTTATCACATCCTCTCCATACTGTTCAATAATGATTTAATTTCGAGAACATGCTCCTCGGGGTATTACAGAGAGAGAGAGCATTTGAGGCCAAACAGCTGTTGCATGACATGTGATATTATCCCACTGTGGATGAATCTACTGACTAGATTTGACAGGGAGTCGTCCTGTCAGTGGACAGTCGGACTCGTGGGAATTGTCCGCGTGAGCGTGTGTTTGCATAGAGACACTGTTGTTGTTGTTGGAATCCCAAAAAGTTTTAAAAGCTGATGATCCAAATCAGGTCAGACTCGCAGGACCAAATCACTAAAATGTAGCCTTAAATTTGACACAGAAAAAAAATGTTATTTAGATCATATTAAAAACAAAATGTCCTGCAGCTTAATCATCAACAATTCAAGCAGCTTTTGGTTAAATCTAATAAGTTAAAATTGTTGCTGGCTTATTTGGCAAAGAATGCAGCCATTCAATGACAAGTAAAAAGGAACGAAAATACACACATGCCCCAAAGTGCTCTCATATGCTATATATTAAGCATAAGTGTTGACAAATTTATAGAAGAGCAACACATGCATGTCCAAGAAAAATCACTACACATGCAGAGCCATCCTTACAGACACTCAGAGAAAAAAGAAACTTTTAACAGGACTTTATGAGGTCCTTTGAAAAAAAGCAGCACACCCCATGAGTCAATAGACTGCAGAATCACCTTTAGCTGCAATAACTTGTAGTAATAATTTCCTAAATGATTTATCAGTTGCTGAAAATTTTCTGGATGACTTTTGGCCTAGTCTTTATGCTTCAGTTCAATCACCTCTGCAGGTGTTTGTTTATAGACAGCTCTCTGAAGTTCCTGCCACCGCATTTCAATCAGATGAGGCACTCTGACAGGGTCATTGCAACACTTTGATGAGCTTGTTGCATGACCCAGTTTTAGCCAGGCTTTATCTGTTGGACCGATAGCCTCACATTTGACTTCAGAATACTTTGGTATGCAGAAGAGTTCATCGATGACTCAGTGACTGCATGGTGCCCAAGTCACAGCCCAAGTCATCATCCCCCCACCACCATGCTTAACAGTTGGCTTGAGGTGATGTTTGGTTTTCATGAAAGGTGGCGCTGTGCATTGTGGCCAAACATATCCATTTTTGTCTCATGTGTCCAAAGGCCATTGTGCTGCCATGTTCTTTTAAGAGAGAAGTGGTTTTCTCCTGGCAGCTGTTTTCTAAACTTTAAAATTTAACATGCTAACTGAGGCCTGAAGCGTCTTGGGGATTTTTTTTTTGCATTGCATGGTCTGACAGTGGGGTTGAATATGTTGGGGGCATTTACTCCTGGGAATATTGGCAAGTGTCTTGAATATTTTCCACTTGTGCATAGTCTTTCTCGCTATAGAATTAAAGACTTCAAATTGTTCATTTCTATGCCTGCAATACGGGTCTGCTAAGTGATTCACACACACTTTATTTTTGACATTAATGTAAATTACACGATTACACAGTAGTTTTCCTGGCTAGGGATTTCTTTCAAAGTGTGCATCTATTTGCTTTCAGTGCCACTTCAGATCACATCAGCCATGCGCAGAGAAGGGAGAAAAGCACCACTCAATGCCAAAACATAGGGGGAAAAAAGCCTGTCGTGTCTGTGGATCAAGCAGCTAATCTCTTCCCCAGCAGAGGAGAAATGTATAAGCGCCCAGATTAAAAAAAGGGCGCCTGATACTCATCCCACATGGGTAAAGAACTCTGGGAAGGAAAAAATTAGATCACTTGCAGCGAGGCCTTTTTGTTTTACCCCATCATTTGCACAGCAGTGCTTTCTCCTAAAAGAAAACCATCTTGGCTTTCGGCACCAGCATGATAGATTCTGAAAGCTTTTGCAGTATTTTACATGCCTTGATTAGCTTTTACGAATACACTAAATGACACTTTGTGGCTTTTTCAAGGCAGCGACATTGTTACTCTAGAGAGAATATTCAGTCTTTTCCAAAACTGCAACACAGTCTTTGTAAAATCCAACTGTAAAGGGAAGAGACTCAATTAACCATCTGGGTTTGTCTATGTGGAACCTTATTAAGCCAAATGAGCCAAGACACCATTGTCTCTCTTAGTCTTGTCTTACAGGGTGCTATTGTTCTTTAACCTTCAGCCCCATAATTTCCAACCCTTAAATTACAATGATTACTCTGAGATCTAATATCAGAGGGCAAGAACCCATCATCTCAGAGTCTCAATCGCTCCGTTTAGTTGCCCATAAGTACAAAGGGACAATATGTTATCGGCATTAGCTCACTTTTACTTCCCAGAGCTGCAATTTTAGTACTGCACTGAACTGTACTGTTGCAACTTTGGCACAGTTAAGAGAGCCAGTGTCATGTTTATTTGAGATGCATTTGTATATTTAATGTAAAACTCATATATGCAAACTGATATTCAACTTCTTTTATTTTTCTTTTAATTTGCCATAATGTTCAATAAACAAAAACTATTTCTAAAAACATCCATCCATTTTCTTCTGCCTACTTGGGACTGGGTCATGGGGGTAGCAACCTATGCAGAGAAGCTGAGACCTCCATCTCCCCAGCCAACTCCCCCAGCTTGTTCAGGAGAACACCAACGCGTTCCCAAGCCAGGAGAGAGATATAATCTCTCCGGTGTGTTTTGGGTTTGCCACGGGGCCTCCTCCTGGTGCTGGTGTGTTAAGGAGGTCCTTGAAGTATTTCTTCCACCTCCCAACAATAGCCTCAGTCGAAGTCAGCAGTGCTCCACCAGCACTATACAGAGCACAGATTTCCTACCGTAACCTGTCAAACCGTTTGCCAGAATCTCTTCAAGGCAGTCTGAAATTCTTTTTCCATGGTCTCTCCAAACTCCCACACCAAAATGTTTATTGCTTCAGCCGCTGCCTGAGCTGCGCGCTGCTTGGCCTGTCACTACTTATTGGATGCGTCCAAAATCCCAGAGGCTAACCAAGCCTGATAGTTCTTTTCACCTCCGGTGTCGACCATCTGGTTTGGGGGTTACCACCATGACAGGCACCAACCACCTTGTGGCCGCAGCTCAGTGCAGCAGCTTCAGCAACGGAGGTGCTCCAATCTCCCTCGGAATGCTATTGAAGCTCGAATGTCATGATTCATGGGGGTTTATGAATTACTCTTTGTCTGGTCTCTCACCCAGGATCAATTTGGCATGAGACCCTATCAGGGGGTAAACTTCTAATAGGTACAGTTAGTCAAAGGGAGATTAGAACTGATGACACGTGCATGACAAGCAGTCAATAGTGACGTGGCATGTCACGCTCATTCTTTTCTCAACCCCATGAGACTTGCTAGAGGCATGACTGGGATAGCGACGTTACTCCACCATTTTGTTCCCCACTGAAACTTCTTAACAATTAAATAAACTGGGGCAGATTCTTTATCTCCAACTCACACTTCCTCAGATAATCCCTTGACCTGATCGATGCATGAATGCACTGGAACATACTTTTGTAGACCTTTGTTCCAGGGGAATTTTAGGAACACTGAACTGTGATTTAGTGCCAGTATTAACACTATCATTCTTAACACAACGACACTAGCAGCAGGGATAAAGAAACACTAAAATACAACCGCACAGAGCCACTGGGAAACTGTAAAAGAAAGCTCCTTGTCCATCATTTTCTCTGACAGTTTACTGGATCCCATATATATGATACCCCTGAGATAAAAGTGGTAAATAGAAAAAACAAAAAATATTTACATGAAAAATCCTAATTATTCTATGAGATTATAAAGTGATACAGTTGCAAAGAAAAACTAATTGTGAGTTTAAAGTCACATTTTTCTGTCATGGAACCACCTGGCTTTCATTTGCAAAATTGGATCAATCTCATCACACCACAGAATTCTCTCATAAATATGGGACACACATGTTTGAAAGGATATGCAACAGTAACTGATACACAAAAACCTTTCGCCCAATCAAAATCTGTATGTTGTTCTCTTCTGAATTGCCCCAATTTATTCTGATAACATGTCATCTAAAATATCAAACTACTCCTAATTACAAAGTATAATTTGATTGGATCATCCACTGTACATAATTCAAACAGGCAGCAACAACTCTGGGGCAATGAGGTTATATTTTAAATGATCTCCAGAACTACTCCCCTGAGAAGTGGCAGGTCTAAAAAGCAACAGATGAACAGCATCCGAAAGTCATGCCCTTAAGAAATAGGAAAAAGTAAAGTAAGTAAAGAACTGACACAGGACCTAAAAGATGAAAAGGAAAGGGAAGCAGGGAGGAAAGGCTGATGCAAGCCAAATTACACGACAACTGGACTGAAAATCACTGGCAACAGGTCTGATAAGAGTGATGAATCCAAATTTAAAATTCTTGGTTCAGCATGTATGGAAGACATCAAGAGAAAAGTAGACCTGTGAGTGTCTATGGCCATCTATAAAATACGGTGGAGGCTTGGTCATGGTTTGGGTCTACACTACAGTTAGTCATGTTGGGGATCTTTTCAAAATTTATGGATTTATGAACGCAGAAAAGTACGATCTGATTTTGATTCACCACGGAGTACTATCTGGAATGTGTCTTATTGGCAATAGCTTGGGCAGCAAGAGCATACCTGGACAAAAAACAGAAAACTGAGGAGTATCAATCAAGGATTGGCCTCCCCAGAGCCTGTACCTCAACATTGCTGAAGCTGTGTGCAATCATTTTGAACAGAAAAAAAGCTGGAAAAAAGAAAAGAAAAGCTTTTAAAGTCCTTCAAGACTTTAAAAGCTTTCCATGAAGATTGGAGAACTACTACTTAAAGAAACTACAGGAAAGCTGCCTAAGAGAAGAATTAAGGTATTCAGATAAAATATTGACTTTTAGGCTCAGTAGCACTTTTTAACTTGCATAATAGATTTGGTTGCATTTTGGAAAGTTTTAATAAAATGCTGAAAATATTTTTACTATGAAAATAAAAAAAATGAGGGCAGCTCAAGACTTTTGGACACTACTGTAATTTCATAATTTTAACATTTTTTAAAAGTGAGATTAATGGTTAAACACTGACTTTATATCCAACCAACTTCACATGTCCCTGAGTATCCTCTCTTTTTTAACACCCTGCTCGGCTCTGCCAAACAAAAGATTGTAAATCATTTGTGTAAATCACAAAACAAACCATGCAAATTATTCCAGACAATAGATAGGGTAGAGTGGTTTGTTAACAGCTACTTCAGTCCTTCCTATCGTCTGCATTCCTAAACCAAACAGGCAATCTAATCATATATAACACTTGCGGGTGGTCTCACTATGAATATGTGTGTTTATATAATTTATCTTTGGTTTTTGTGATGATGAAAGAATTCAAACAAAGTGGTTTTGGCACAAAAAATGTTGGCTTGACAGTTTGGGACTGAGGTCGGAGGTTTGGATTAAAATACGGGGAAGTACAGGAAAGGACAATGACATGCCTGTGTGTTTGTTTATGTTTGTGTGTGTGTCCGCTGTTTACCCCCGTCTCTACTGAAAAACCATTACGCTAGTATTTTTCAAACTTCCTCAACAACTCCTAGTACTGTGGTCCCAGTTTAATAAGTATCGTGAATGGTGCTTTTATTTTGAAAGCTGCACAGCTAGGGGATTATCCTAGTATTGAAAATTCAGTTATATAGAAAACCTTTCACATATCAACTTGTTTTGAGCAGCCTACTCTCCCACGACATGATGTGACCTTTGGAAGTTTACCCAAAATTCAAGTTTTCTCTATTGAATTATCAAAACACAAAATAAATGAATAAATAAAAATATAAATAAATAGAAAATACAAGGTGCCTGTGCCCGTTTCTGTTACTTTATATCACAGACTATAACCCATGATACTGTTGCTCAGAGCTGGTCCTGGGAAAATGTGAGATTTGTTAGATTGTGACACTTGAAACTGGTTCATTCTTATCAGTATGGTGGACCTACTGAAAAAGTACTGGCCGCTTCTGATGACTACTCCTAATTGTTGGCACAGTGTGTGGTGAGTTAATAATAATCCTTTAAACATCTTTTAAGCCATTCTGCTTTTTCAATCCAGAGCTGTCCACCCCAGACAGGTCACTCGTCCATTACAGGGTTAACACTGAGTGGCAACCTCACACTCTCTGATTATGTCAATTTAGATTCACCAATTACCCAAGAAGCTGGAGAGAATCCAAACACTCCCAGGGAGACCATGTAAACTCGACAGCGACAGGCCTCAGCTGACCGAGTGTTTGGACGGCTGCTTTAACCAACATGTCCCTCTGCAAGCAGAATCTAACCCTGCTTTACACCACGAGTGGGGGTGTTACAGTCCCAGCAGGTCCACTGTGGGTTGTTGTGCATCTCTGTGTAGTGTTGCTCTCTCACTTCCTCTTCTGGGTTAGGTACCACCACTCTTCCTGTGGAGCAATGATTTGCACACAGCTGACTCTACTTGGCAAAACACCCTAGGAGTGCAAAGTCTAGGAGTGAGAGGAAGTATCTAGTTCCCCAGTGTCATTATCCTGGCAGCGTTTGGGTAGTGTGTGCCGTTGTTTAATTCTCTGGGTAAATGAGTGGGTTTGCTTTACTTTTTTAAATTTCCACTTAAACCCTTCCTGCCTAGAACACAAGTTTTCCTGTTGTCCTAGTCATTTCTTTCAATTAATGTTTGTAATATGTAATATGCAATGTTTGCTCTTTGTCTTCTTTTTCCCTGGAACACTCTTATTGTCACACCTTCTTGGAATTTCTGAAAAATGTTATAAACTATGCATGGAAACAAACGGTCCAAATGAGAGTCCAAGGCAAGGATTTCCAGCATTAATGTACCAATCTGGAGAGGAAAAGGGGATATTTTTGAGTTCTCCTACTATTGCCCCATCCAGATGTTTAATTAATTTAAATAACAAGAATGTGTTCAAGACAGGATTTCACTTGAGCTAATCTGGTAAAGCATTCCCAGAAGCTTATGTATACAGAATCCAACTCCTCAACAGGAGCGCCATCAACACGGTACAAACCATGTTTGACTCTTATTGTTCTTCACGACACGTGTTGGTGTCCTGAAAAAGTTTGGCCTTTGTGCTCCTGCGGTCTAAACTCTGCATGGACCGGATCACAACTGATATTCAAAGACCACATCTAAGGACGCAATTGTTGTCACATCAATAAAAGAACCGGCAAAATGAAAACAGATTAGGGCTGGGCATCAAGAAGAAAGGATAAATGTCAATGAAATGGTCAGCTGAAATAGAAGACGTTAAGAATGTAATAAAACTCAGGTACCTTGGATTAGTGAAATGTAAAACTATTTCACGGTTAAAGCTTACTCCATATGGAAACAAATGCTAGCCTGCAAATCATGCCAATCCTTCGCTCTGACATTATTTGACTAGGTCACGGTATGCTACGGCTCCTAGCTGAAAGCAGTAAGTGGTGAAGGCAGCTTTTCTAAATAATACAGGAATACATCTTAGCCAAGAAAGGCCATCTTACCTAATCCAAAGATAACATCCAAGGGAGCCAAAATTATTCCTAAAGATCCCCTGGTCAAAAGCGTGTGACACCTTGCTTGTATCAAAAACAGAGTATAAAATATGGATTTGCCTCCCACTGATTTGACTGAGCTGACTTTAGCTATACTTGGTTACCAAGCTGCATTCATAAGCTATAAATGTGCAACATACAGACACAAACACTGGGTAGTTAGTGGTAACTGAAGGACTAATAAAACACTAAAATGTCAGTCACCAAATCTAAAGCACAAACTTCTGGGATGGTCAGCAATACAAAGCAAGCTGTAATACAAGACAGATAATACATTAAAGGCAGACTGAAGAGCTCCAGTTTAATAACTAAGTGGGGCATGAGGCCTAGCAGACAGTGGCTCCAGCTGCCAGTCAGAACACCTGACAATCAAAGCTATCACACCACCTTTAATTATCCAGGTATATGAGTTATTATTAAAATAATAATAACAATCATCATCATCAGCCCAAGGACAGTTGCTACGAGGATCTAAACATGCTTTTTAATGTTGTAAAGTTGGACATTTCAATACGAGTCTGTGGGGACTGCTTCCCTTCTGCAGTCCCGACAAACTGCACTTCTTGCAGCTTCCATCTTGTATTCATTTTGCAGTTGCAAAGGCAGCTCCTCTTTGTCGAAAAGCAGTCAAATACCAAGAAAAGATAAAGTGACTTCTTTGTTTTTACAGTGCCTTTGGTCCCGTTTTTTTCCTCCATCGTGTCTAATTTTTTTCTGAATTGCAAAAGCTGTGGAATCCAAAAAAATAAAAATACATTTAAAGTTTCATTTACCTTTTTTAAAGTATTCACTTTGCAGTATAGAACACCGTGCAGCTATGTATCTGTTGGTGAATTGATGCAAGACGTTTTCAATTTACAGCAGAACTTGTTTATGTTTAGGCGTACATTCTGTATTTTTCTAAGGACCCTACACACGACCATGGCAACAATAAACTCAGGTCTTCCTATGCTTTGTTGCACTTTCCCTTTCTGAATGTCATTATTGTGGTTAGCAACAGTATCCCCGTGAAGGGCAGTTGACATCACTGTGTTAATTTTCCAGCTCACATGTGATGCAGCTGCTCACTGCTTTCTGTAAATGAGCTCCATTAGCTCATTTACAGTCAACAAGACACCCCCGGCTGCCCAGCACTGATTGTGTACGAGTCTTGAGCTGAATGTGTTTCTTGCATACTTCATGAACTCACTGTCATCTTTAATTAACACCTGTAACGTCCCCTGTGTTTGTGTGCTTCGGGTCAAGAAAACAAGTAATTGCTTTCTTCACATGATACCATCAGCCATGTGGACTGACTCACAGCAGGGAAGCTTCAGCTAGAAAAAAAGACCCATTTGGTTTTGCAAATCACATTACATGGCAACCATGTTTGCAGCCACTCAGATTCACTGGCATTTGCTTTGAACATATTAGGTATTTGAACAGACATTCTTATGGAGGGGACAAACACATCTTAGTGCAGATAACATCGCATGAACATTCATTAAAATAATTGCAGGAAACTGTGAGAATTCATGATCACAACACATCTTTATCTAATGGTGTAATTCGTCTTTTTTGTAGCAAGCATAGTGCCACAAAGTGGAGGGTAACAAGCAGCAAGATAGTTTAAATTACAGTGATAGCGGAAACTGCCAAAAACCCATTTAGGAAGGAAAGAAATAAGTGATAATTTGGTTGCTAAACATTTTTTTATGAGGAGAAGTAAACTGATAATTGACCAGAAAGACTGCACACGCATATTACACTGCTACTGCAGAAACTAAAATAAAAATAAGCTGTTTACAAACATTAGGTTTATTTAAAATGTGGTATAAATAAATATGACACTTCTGTTACATAACAAGTTACACAACTGAGTCGAGACTAGCATAAAATAAAAGGACAATTCTCTTCAGTATAAAATAATTTCATGCTAATGGTAATTTTATCTGACCGCAGTCTCATCCCCCAGAGCAGTACCATTCATTTACAGCAGTTACATTACAGTGTACAGCAGACGTATTCAATAATTTGACCACATAAGTTAGAACTGGTTTATCAGTGATAAATAATAATTATATATTGTACAAGGACTCATTTCAGTCACAGAAAATCTGCTCTTTTTCTAGGAAAGCCCTGTCAGCAGCTGTACTACAGTGACGTTTTGTACACAAAAGTCACTCCTCAATAAAAAGCAAACATGCTACACCTCAGGTGAGTTGTAGATCAATGAGCCTATTAATAAATTATAGAATAATCCTTGTGTTTTATATTTAATAACTGAGGTAAAGATGAGAAGAGTAAGAATAGAGTTGTATAATTTAAAAGATTTCTACCTTGATTTTTTTTGTATGCACTTCTTTAAATATAAAAATACTGGGAAGAGTAAAATAAAATTACATCATTTAACCAAATGTGTTATCAATGACTTGATCGGGTCTATGAAGAGAGTGGTACAAAGCCATGCTGGGAAACATTTCGGACAGATTTTCCTTTATGTTATGTCCCGTAATTTTAAATGGACCTCAGTTATCAATAATACATGTAACCCTCAATAAAGGTGAATGACAAACTTCCTGAGTTTACAACATTTCTAAACTATAATATCTATACAAAATCTGCACAATCAGTTGAAATGCCAGTGTCCGTCTTAGTAATTCACAGTTATTAGAATCCTCTTCCACTCTGCTGTTCTTAATGGGAGAAACTTCAACATGCATGAGGACATTGTTGGTTACATATACATCAGGCACAAACATTGTTTATAATTCTCTACAATTACCACTTTGCAAATGCTCTAGTGAACAGATTCTGTCCCACCAACTGAATGTGCAGCAGTGGTTGTGGTGTTGGACAATAAGTTAATATGAGCTGTCCTGCTTCTGATAAATATATCGCAAAGGACGTTTCACATCCAGCAGACACAGAATATTGTTATCACCTTGTTGGGACGGCGTTTTAGGGCATAAAAATCATCATGTTTTAACTCTTGTTTAGCTCTTTAAAAAAACTCTTGAAATTTTCCTTGCTAAATTATTCTCCTTCTGAGTGGTCTCTAGGCCTGTGTGACTGGGACTGTAGCTATTGGATTCAAGGTAACAGCCAGCAACCATTCGACAACCAGCTAGGGAACAAATATTTTTCCTTTGCAGCCTGTGTGACTTGGGCCTTATTCATTTCATCATATTGCGTCATACATCCAAAATGGCGAACAAGTTATTGTCACACCGTCAGTGGTCATGTAACTCTAAAACCTGAATAGTGACAACTTCTGCTATAAAAGATCATACCCAGTATTGATTCTTCTGCAAAGTGGGAGTAGCGGTTCTAATCATTTGGCATGATGTAACAGGGGAGCCATTACTCCATGAACTTACAACCATGTTTGAATCAATTGTGTTATAAGTTGTTCCCTGGTTTGGTGTCAATAACCGATCAAGCACTGGGCTGCCTGGGCAGTTATGGTTTAGAGGAGTGACAGTCACAGAGGGAACTGCTGGGCTCCTTTGGGTTTGGCCTTGGTAAGATGAACTGTTTGGAAGACCGGTGGATGTTTGCTCCTGTGCTGTAGCAGTGCTCTGCTTTCTTTGCCTGTGGTGTCGAAGAAAGACAACCAGCACGACAAAGATGATTACAAGCAGCAGCAGAGCAAGCAGTGGTAAGATAATCAGGAGTGGATTAGACGTTTTTTGAGGGTAGGACTCAACACGAACTGGTGTGTTTTTCAAGAGAAACTCCTCTGTTTGAGATGGTTTGCCCAGAGTTGTACCAAAAACGCTAGTTCTGTTGGAGTTTCCCCAGCGGTTGCGTCCTCTGAACTTTTGCTGGTTTATGCTTGGTTGTTGGGTGGAGAGGAAAACTGTAGACAGGACTGGAAAAGCAGTCTTGATTGATGCCTGAGGCACAGATGATGTAGCTGAAACAGGACTCTTTGTGGGTGGAAAAAATGCTGGATCATATGGCACAACTGTAAAATGTAATTCCCCTTTAGCAGATTGGACGCTATCAGCTTTCAGAACAAATACTACTGAATCATTTAGCTCCTCAACTCCAGTCATGTTAGCATTCAGCTCTAAGGCTACCTTCCCCTGCATGATCTCTTGAAAGGTGAAGGACTCCACTGGGATAGCTTTTATGGTCATTTTTAATTTTGGTCGAACCACTTTCCCATACCTAGGATGGGATAATACTTCAAAGACGGGGTCACTGTCACTTATATTAGCCAGTTCAGATGCATTGAGAAAGTTTACATTGAATTTGACCGTAATCCCATTGGGAATCCTTAAACCTTTACCAGTCTGGAGTAAAGGTTTCACAGTTATGTTAAGCACTTGGTCAGTCAGATTGGCCTCTGAAGTGAAAGCAGTGAACTCAAAGCTGTCTTCAACAGAAGAAAGGGAGATCATATGGTAGGACAACCTTCCTGTCTGGAGATCTTCCTGGTCAAACAGCGTAATTTCTCGGTTGTCTCTCAAAAGTTTGCCAAATCTCGGAGGCCTTGTGATCTGGTAGTAAACTGTGACATTTTTCCCATTGGTCTCAGCAGCAAGGTTGTCCTCGGTCAGAGATACTAAAGTCCTACCTTGCTGAAGTTCTAATCCAGTATTTTTGACAAGAGTGATGGTAATTTCTGACACTTCTAGGTTAAAGAGTTTGTATATTGGTTTATGATAACCATCTGTAACACTGAAGTAGAACGCTCCAGAGACAGAACTTCCATCATGGACGAAACAGACACTTCTGTTATTGATTTGAGCTTGGGTAAAGGCCACTATTGAATCATTCAAACTTCCTTTGAGAGCCAAGTAACCATTGCTTGGCTTGCTTATCACGGAGAACTTAATATCATCAGGAGGATTGTCCAAGTCTTCAATTTTGAGATTTTCTGGCCCAAGGGCTATTGTATCTCCTTGTACCACCTTCAGACTTGGAGCTTTGGTTTTTAGCAAAGGTGGCTGGTCATTCACAGGGATGACTGTAATATTAAAATGCTCCACAACAACATCACTGTCGTCTTCAGGGCGTTGCGCAGTTTTTCCCTTAGGATTAAGCCAAGCGCTGAATATAAAAGAATCCTGAGTTGTCTCCGAGTTGTCATGTTTATAGGTGATACCATATTTTTTAATAATGAATTGTGAGAAATTGGGTTTCTCCTTGGTTAGGTTTCTCTCACCAACCACGATGACACCATGTTGAGGCAGAGATGTTACCTGAAACCACACCTCATAGGAGCTACGCTGAGGTGTAGGCAGCTTGGACATCAGGTTAGTGGCATCGAGCTTGGACTCGTCAATGATGACACTCTCCCCTTCTGTCACCTCAGCACCTGTCACCAAGCAAACTTCAATTAGTCAGTCCCAACAATGTGCTAATGTTAGTGCCATCATCTACAGTTTTAAGTAAAATGTCCATTCTACAACTAAGTAAGCTTAAACTTTATTACATATTTATTTATTTATTTATTATTTTTTTATTCCCTTTGAGTATCATGTGTAATCCCTTTGATGACCATTTTTCAGGCCAAAAAGAAACACAAATTTACAAAGCTATTAACAGCCTTTACAATTTCACTGATCAATACTGGACTGTCACATGAATATAACTGAATATTTATGATATAATTGTAGAAGAAATAAAAAAAAAAGCTATGTCACCAGAGTAAGCTGCTAATTAGTTTGTTAAATACATTGCCCCCCCCCAAAAAAATAAAAAAATAAAAACAAAATCTGTTAATCTCAGGCTGTGGTAAAAAATTAAACTTAATTTTATTATAGGATAACCTTGTTCATGCTGTCTGTGTTGTCGTCTCTTTCTGGCTTTGTTTTGGAGATGGTAGGTGATTGTTTTAAAAAAGGAGGGCTTGGTAGCTAATATTCTCTTGCTTCTCCCCAGCAGGCAAGCATGTGGTTTGTCTGGGTGTTTTTCTGGTTTAATTTTCTTTCTTTTAAACACGTAGGCACTGACTTTTTCTCCCCCCACTTTCATTTAATTAAACAAATGTTGATTCTCTTAAACTCTGTTATCTGTGCCGTCTCCTAATTTTATCTGAATTTTACACTGGTTCAGAACACACATATTGTAAGGATGCTCACATTATGAGGTTAATTTTTATTTATTTTTTTACCTCAAAGCAGCAGTGTGTCTGACCAGAGCTGCTAACACAGCTGTAGAGTCATATTCATACCTGTGTTTGCAAGCAGGATTGTGTTGTGTTCGGGTCCAGTATTCTCATATGAGATGTCAAATCTGAAGGTCTGACTGTCCATTGAAGCAGGTGGTGATGCTACAGAGAAGGTCATCGAGTCCATGGCTTCCCAGCCAACTGACTCAACAGGAGTTTGAATGTAAAAAACCTCTTTCCTGTCCACCTGTGGTACACAAACACTCCAAAGAGTCAGGCAAGCCAAGTTACAAAAGAAATGTACATCTATGAAGTTACTGAAATCAGCCATCCTCAAAATGAACATAATCAACTGTGTGATCTGTGCAGCGGCCTCATTCTTAAAGATGTTTCTGCAGTCTGCATAATATTTAATCATTACTTTAAATCTGCTCTGCTCAGCGGTAAATATAGCACAACCATCACAGCTGTGTCTGTGTCACATAATAATCCACCAGTAATAATTGATTACATAAAAGCATTACATGTTTTATTCATACAGAGGAAATCTGGCAGCGTTCCACAACAGCGGAGAAAGTCTATTGTTTAGTCTTTCTCTGTTTCATATTACATAGCACATAAGGGTGATAAGTATGGGCATGACCTCTGGCTCCTCACACTTACCATATCTTGTGTGAAAGTGGAGATGTCTGCTGTTGAATTATTAGGCTGCCTCATCACCAGACGCCCCAGTTTAGGATGCCGTGTCACACTGAATGTTATTACACGGTTTGAGGTGTTGCTCATGTCATTGGTCACTGCTTGTAAATACTCATTTGTGATTGGTCTCGAAGAGCCTGTACAGAGATGAGAAATTAAATAAGAATAGTAGCTTTACTGATAAAGTGGCCTGCTTCAGCATCCGTCAACAAAAAGATTGTTTTATTGAATTGAGTATCAAGTTAAAATGAGTGGTTCCCGTTACTCATCCAGTCTGAGAAAGCACTGGTTAAAGTGTTTGTGTATTTATTGATTTATTTTAAGTAATTGTGTTTTATGTATATTATGGTTTTATATTTTTTACAAATGTTTTATATACTTATTTATATACTTATATATATATTTAATGGTCTATACCTTGTTTTGGGGGGGGGGGGGGGGGGGTTGTGTTTCTGTCTTGTTTTTATGGACATAAAGTCTGCCAATAAAGATTGAATTGAATTGAAAAGTTAGCTGAAACCATGCAGTTAAAACCTTTTTTTCTACATTTCGTAAGTTTTCCCCTTTGAATGCGTTCCACATCTTTTTGACTCCAAATTATGCAAAACAAGGTCTGGAATAGACCGATGAGATTCCTTTGATGTGTCAAATTAAAGCAGCACTGCAGACATCAGAGACATTTTTACAGCACATCCAACTGCAGTGCGGGTGTTACATAAAATCCAAACAAGAATTTAAAAGTAGATCAGCTCCTTGCAGACGTAAATCTTCCACTCGGGGAAAATGTAAAAAGAAGTGTCCACTGAGAGTAATGGGTGACTTCTAAGGAATTTTTTCTTCTTAAGATGGATTATATAGATTTCCACAGTCCTGCTGTCACTGTGAATATTGTTGGGATCCTAAAAGTCTGGTGATGAATGATGGAAATCAAAGATAGAGAGACAGAGGGGTGAAAGCACAGTGTAACCCATTCATCACTTTTCTAAGCAGTGCTCCCACCATCCATATCTATCATGGGAAATTTCCTGCCTGGAAGAAGAGAGAGCAACAAGTTTCTTATCTTTTAACGACAAAAAACAAGCTTCTAATAATATCCAGTATTCCCACCATTAAGTAACTGTATCGGCCAATTAGATAATTAGCTTTGTGTACTAAAATAAAAGTGTAAATGCCTTTACTGGCACTACGACTATCCATAAGAATGCTTTCAGGTAAATGTGGTTTCTAAATTCAGCATATGCAACCATTTAGCAAGAAGTGTTTGCACAGTTTCCCAGAAAGCACCAAGACATTTAAGGTGTCTGTGAGGAAAGAGGAAAAATAAATAAATCTATCTTCCCTCCACACTGTGAAAGTGTTTCATGTCACCCCTCACCCCATCAAAACCCTTCATTGTCAGTTAAAGCTCCCATCCCGCCCTCTCTGTATCTCACTCTCTCTCTCCGGCTTGCCTGGCACGAAGCACAAACAGGGCTGTCTCAGGCAGACAGTGGCACAGCTTTTCAAGTACCCACTCACCCTGTGGCTGGGAAGCTCAGCAGAGCATGCCAGTTGGCTGTATTCTATCCTCACCATATCCGTTCCTTCTAATTCACACTGAAAATCTCCACCACTGACAGACTACTGAAAATCTCAGAAAACTAAACATGTTTGCAGACACCGTTAACACCCAGCTGGCCTATTTTTACCTCCAAAATATTAACAGTAAAAAATATCAAAACATTAGGACATGGCAAAAGCTGATTCACTGGTCTGGTATTTGGGGATAAAAGTGCTTGCTGCAGCTGTTGTAGATGTGCTAAATTATTTAACTAAAGGAATTCAGTGGTGTTTGGTAGCGGTCAGGCTGAGCATACAAGCAAATTTTAATGCAAAATACAGTTAAGGAGAGACTGATGGTGTCAGAAACAGTTAATGTTTCATAGAAAAAAATTCCCCACCCCCAAAAAATCCTAAAATAAAAGAGGAAACCAAAACTGTGCTCATGGTTCTTACTAGTACCACAGAAAACTTGTATGAGTTGATGACTGAGGTGAATAAAAATATGCCGTTTCAGTTCTTTTCAGGAAGCAGCTGTACACTTGATCATGACACAAATGCTTTTAAAAAACATCATATTATTAGAAGGGAAAATAAAACAATGGGAAGCATAGTTAGTAGTTTAGACTCAAGTCTTTTTGTTTCTTGCTGTCAACAAATCATGTGGAAAAAAAAAAGCTATTTGTTTTTAACCACGGCCAGATGAAGCTCATTACGTCTGTCAAGGAGGTGATACAGCTGGTTTTGGTTTGTTTGTTAGGAGGATGACCCAGAAACTTATGGATGGATTTGATCTAAACCTAGATCCAGATCCAGGGATTTCTGGAAGAATTCCTTACTGATGCAAGAAGGGTAAAATTCAACATTTAGCATAAAATTTAATAGAATTGAATATTTTTGTAAAACACATCAAAGTTACATAGGACAACAGCTCAGTTCAAGAAAATATCAAAATAACCTCTATCCAGATTTGCTTCTGGATCAAGGGAGTCGCTTCGTGTAAAGAGTGAAGGGACTTTTCTTGCTTGGTGGAAGTATGCAGTCAGACCGCATACTGGTTCACTGTTCCACTGAGCTCCATTATTCTCAAAAATAACACAGCACTGATGTACAAATCTGGGTCTGCTTTTCTTTTAGAATTGCACTGTTTGTAAGTTTAGGGACATCTTAAAGTCAGATATTTCATACCCTTTGTCTGAGAGCTGAGCACCAAAGAAGAGGGAAGAGGACAAATATTAAAAAATAAACAAATAGGTTTTTTTTTAACAGTATTACACACGGTGTGGGACGGAGAGATTTCGCAGGTCTTTCCTCTCCACTGCTGTCAGACTCCACAACAAAGACTTTTGCAGCTGATCAAACACACAAACCCACACATGTGCAATAAGACTGCTATATGTGCAATTCTTCTTCTGACGAAGTTGTATTTTTGTATTTTCTTACTCAGTTGTATATAGCATTGTATTTCTATTTTATTCTATTGTATATATTATTCTATTCTATTTTATTCTATTGTATATAGTATTTTATTTTATTTTATTGCATTCCAGTGTTTTCTCATTTCTGCTACATAACTTTGCACTTTTGCTGTAACAAAACAAATTTCCCACCTGTGGGACTAATAAAGGTCATCTTATCTTATCTTATTAAAAGTATATAGCCAGTTTTAGACTTTAATAATCACAAGCTTCTCAAAGAACAGGTTTACCTGGAAAGACCTTCAGCGGTTGACTTTTCTCCAAACTGAGAGCTAGGGCTTTAGCAGTAATACTGAAGATTTGTCTGGGAGTGAAGTTCACACCATCATTGGCCTGGAAGTTGAATCCTCCTGACATAGCACCTGGAAACATCATTAAACAAAACACTAATATTAACAGATCAAAGGATAAGTGGCATTTCCTTTACTCAAGAAAAAACAGCCTTGATTTAGTTTTGTATGTACACGTTTTTACTTTATTCTTGGCACAAACACATAAAAGAGCTCAAGAAAATGTAACAATTCCGAACGTCTAAATAATCTCTGAGTATAGAACATAAATATTATAATGTACGTGTGGGTACATGCATGTAAAAAGAACACATTCTTTTAGTCTTGCACGCTGTTATGACAACCTTTCATGGTGGCACAAAACAAAGAAAAAGGTAGATAAAAATCAGAACAGTAAGCAGAACCCTGATCTGAGTTACCATTAAATGTTGACAAAAGTTATTCACTACGTCACAGCAGTTCCAGACTATCAAGTATTATCACCTCCAATCTGACTTTCAGCCCACTTGGCCGGTCTTATTTATGCAATCAAGCCAATGGATAAGAAAGAAGGTTGCACACCGTTCCTACAGATTACTCTAATTCACAGAGAAACTGGAGAGAACATCAAACTATAGCAATTGCTAACAGCACCTTCTAGTGGGTACAAAGAGGAATGGCAAAAATAAAAGATTTAAAAATATTTGGAATTATTTCATTTAAACCATGCAAGAGAATGAAAAGAATGTAATATATCACAGTATATCTGCTGAATACCCTATAGCAACAGAAACTACTCCAGTGTCCATCACAGAACATTAGCTTTTGTTTGGAAATTTCCAGTTTAGAGTATCGACTCTGGGTTGAGTTACTTCTAGAACATGAAGGACCTGAAACTGTACTTGTTTTGACCTTGAGCTTGTATCGCCTATGAGCTAAATATTGTGTTCACTCATTCTTAGTGTATGACGTTTATATTTGTGTGTGAGTTTGTGTTTAAAAACCCAATTTTAATACAAAATGTTCCTTTTATCCGATGAAATAGAACCTGATTAAAGACTATACAAATTAATTTGGGCAGCAGACTATAACAAATCACATACTGAATAATATTAAGATGGTAATCTGGCTGAATAATTATTAATTACATTCCTGTTTGGTAGTTAGCATTTATCAAAATTATTTTAATATGAAATTGGCTGGACAAAGTTTGCAATTTCTAGTTAAATATTTAAATAATTTAAATTAAAATATTAAACTCAGTAGTCCTCTCTCTGTTGTAGCATTGAAAATACATTTACCTTTGTGAACAAACACCAGCTGCCCTTGGTCTATGTGGGCTTGGGTGAAGTTGAGCACTGCCTTCATCGGGGCGCTCTTCAGGGCCAGGTGTCCATTGCTGGGTGGAGTCACCATGAAGTGGAGCTCCTCTGGTGGTGTGTCTTGGTCCTGCACACTCAGATCATCCAAAGTGATTTCTGTCACTGAGGACACCCACACCTGGACAGGGGGCAGACAAGGACAGAGCAGAGACCATCTGACCTCAAGGAATCTACAAGATTTTGTTTGACAGGGCTCATAATGCAGAGGCTCACAGTCCATGACAGCTAAACCCAGGTTTGACATTTATTGTGGTATTTGGAATAAAAGGCTGCCACATCTGATCATGAAACTGGGGCACAAAACTTGCTAAAATAAAGCTTATTTACATTTGTAAATGCCAATCTTTTCCCATTTAATCTAGGCAGTGTAGAAGAAGTATGCAGTACAAAGTCTGTAAGGTAGAGCAAAATTATGTGCCACTTTATGAATTAAAAGTATCTGCACCACAGCTAAGCTACACCTACTTTCTGCAAAAATATAATAGCATACAAATGAAATAAAAGCCAGGCACATAAAAGACCACAGAAATAGCTCATGTGTTCCTGTCGTTCATTAGCTAATGCAACTGACAAAGATGCTTTGAGTGCGAATCCAGCTATAAGGCTTTTTCATGGGCTTTCTTCTTCTTTCTTTTGTCTTGCTTCTGTGCAACATAACATCCACAGAAGAAGAACTGCTACAAAAAAATGTTCTAACGCAGGCAAATATAGGTGGTAATACAATAAAAACCTCAGGAAAACTGTCACTCAAACCAAGGACATTTCAGGACTAAATATAGCCATGTAAACTTTATACACAGTTAGGTGTTCTGCAGAATGTTGGTTTGGTACAGTGAAGTATTGCTTCCATGTAAATTCAAAAGCTCAAGGCTAACACGAAGAAACAGAGGATCTCATTCACACACAGAACACGAAACTACTGAACCGTGCAGACACTTGACAACAAAAGATGAGCTTCTACAGTCCAGTCCAGAGGAGCGATTGCATAACAAGCAATTGTTGTTAGGACAGGTTGTCATTCCACAGTAATTAATGCAATGTTGTGATCAGAATGATGTGAATGTATGGCCTGTAAAATGCAATGAACTGCACAAACCTTTTCCTTGTAAGACATATTGAGCTGTCAAAGAACACGTGTCACATATGATATTAACAACACCTCTTCTTTTATAACATGTCAGGTCGCCAGCAGCAGCAATAACAGATCCCTGAAACTGAAGCAGCTTAAAGGAATACAGCCATCATTAATTCTATTAACATCTGTGCTTTTTATATTGGCACAAACCTGTCTTCTGTGATGTGAAGATCAATGCCAGCAATAATAAAGTAAGATGATAATTGTGTTGTGTGTACTTCCTAGGACAAACATTAATTTTATTTTTATTTAGTCTTGTGTCAAATGCTACAAAAAAATCATAAAACAATGATTTTATGAAATTAAATGTTATCTTGTTATCCCCTAAACATTCACGACTTTAAAAGTCCCTATAGAATACCTATAAGTAAAAGGTTTAAACGTTCCGCTGATACAAACTAGGGTTGGGTGTTTTTTTATTAGTTTCCCACTGGCCACTCTCAGTCTAATAACCAGCAGTGGCTGATACATCTGGGTAGGTGTGTTCAGGGTGCACAGCCTGTATCTTTTGGTAATGGTGGAAAAACTAGTGCTTTGTAAGTAAGCTTGCTTATCCAAAGTTTCAGGATAGCTTGCAAGCTCAGAAATTTGTCAGAGGTTGGTGCTTTGTTCTATACCAGCAGTCCTCAAACCCCGGCACAGACCAGTACTGGGCCGCGAGAGTTGAGGCTCGGGTGTTTATCATTAACTTGGTTTCCCTGGGTCTTTTCCCGTGTTGTAGTTGTGTGTCTTATTTTGAAAGAAATATTTACACATTACCATACCGACCAGAGAGCGTTAAGGGGTAGAGAGGAGGATGCTACAGTCAATGTTGTTGGCGCATTTCAGGAGGATGCTGCTAATAAAGTTACACAATTACACAGTGAATTCACATTTATTATTTTTGTCTCGGCTGTATCATTTTATTTTGTTGTATTTATCTGCGACGCCTTAAAGGCCGATCCGTGAAAATATTGTCTGACATTAAACTGGTCCGTGGCGCAAAAAAGGTTGGGGACTGCAGTTCTATAATATCTAGCATCAACCCTAAAATGCCAGATCTCCATAGCAGTGTTTGTGTCCAACCATCTACTTTAGCTCAACACACTGGGGTGCCATGGAGCTATTGGGAAATTGTGTTGAACTTGTTTGTTTACAGAGCTGAATCTTTAATGACAGAGCACAAAAATAGGCCAAACAAAATGTCAAAAATCATCCAATACAACAGTTTCAAAAAGAAAACAGAAAACAGATTATAGCTAAACTGTATATTAACAACAGAATCAGTAAATAGCAGTGCTGACAAACTCACTGCCCACTTTGTTTGGGACACCTCCTCAACTTCTCCCTAACATAAATATTTAATAAACTGATCATATGGCAACAACTCTGCATTTAGGTTTATACATGGTCAAGAAAACCTGATTTAAGCTACTCTAAATGTGTATTTCAAAAACTGTTGAACACTGGGATTTTCTCAGAGAATGGTCATCAAGAAAGAAAATATTCAGTGAGCAACAGTTCTCTGGGTGGAAAGGCCATGTTGATGTCAGAAGATTGGAGTGATGAGTCTTGATTTCTGCAGCGACGTTTAGATAACAGGGCCAGAATTTGGTGTCATTAAAGAAGGAATCCATTCTGACTTGTACCAACAAATATGGTAGGTGATGATGCTGTAATGGTAATGGGGATATTTTCTTGGCACACTTTGGACTCGCTAGATACAAATGAGCATCATTTAAACACCACATGGTAGCTGAGTACTGTTGCTAACCATGTCCATCTCTTAATAGCTACAGTGTACCCATTTTCTCATGACTGCTTCCAGCAGGATAACGCACCATGACACAAAGCTCCTATCGGATCAAATGTGAAAATTACTACTAGTACTAGAAAGTAGGGGTGGGTTTTTATAATCGATTTATCGATTAAAATCGATTCTGGCTTGGATAACGTAAAATTGATTCATTAAAATCCTGAATCGATTTTTTAATATAAATTTATTTTGCCCGAAATGCCAGAATCTCTGGTGAAATCTCACAAAATTTCAACAACCACCAAACAGTTAAGAAAGTAAATGAGAGCAGGAACACGGATTCTGCACAGAGACTTAACCCTCATAATGTCCCCCCGATTTCCATACAACTGGGGTGATCAGGGGTCAAAACTGTCCCCGCTTCATTTGAGTGTTTTTTAAAGTATAAAGTATAAATTGTCAATCAATTCAGTGTTACATCTTAGTTTTACTTAAGACCAACACATTAACACAAAATTTACCCAACATTTTACATTTTAGGGCCACCACACCTTGTTTACAAAAAATACACCCTGTTTTTTAAGCGAAAATAAAACAAGAAAATTAAATATTTAATTGTTTAGATAATTTTGACTATCTGACTAACTACAGAGTGCTGTATGTTGAACTTTAGTGAGAATTTTTTTTTTGAACCATTTAAATTTTTTAAATGGCAGCACATAATCACACCTGTGGTCCTCAGGGGTCAAAAATGTCCCCACTTCATTTGACTGTTTTTTAAAGTATAAAGTATAAATTGTCAATCAATTCAGTGTTACATCTTAGTTTTACTTAAGACCAACACATTAACACAAAATTTACCCAACATTTTACATTTTAGGGCCACCACACCTTGTTTACATAAAGTACACTGTGTTTTCGAGTGTAAATAAAACAAGAAAATAAAATATTTAATTGTTTAGATAATTTTGACTATTTGTCTAACTAAAGAGTGCTGTATGTTGAACTTTAGTGAGAAAGTTTTTTTTCAAGCGTTTATAAATTTTAAATGGCAGCACATAATAACACCTGTGGTCCTCAGGGGTCAAAAATGTCCCCACTTCATTTGAGTGTTTTTTAAAATATAAAGTATAAATTGTCAATCAATTCAGTGTTACATCTTAGTTTTATTTAAGACCAACACATTAACACAAAATTTACCCAACATTTTACATTTTAGGGCCACCACACCTTGTTTACATAAAGTACACTGTGTTTTTGAGCAAAAACAAATTGAGAAAATAAAATATTTAAATGTTCAGATAATTTTGACTATCTGAATAACTACAGAGTGCTGTATGTTGAACTTTAGTGAGAAAGTTTTTTTTGAACCATTTATAAATTTTATATGGCAGCACATAATCACACCTGTGGTCCTCAGGGGTCAAAAATGTCCCCATCTGGTTTGATTGATACTTAATTAATATGAAGTCGATTTTTTCCCCCACTTTTAATTAAAACTTAATTCAAACATTTTTAAACATTTTTTTTTATTCCATTTCAAATTTAAGTCTGATAAAAACCTCATAAAAATGATTTTTTTTCTTTGTTTTTGGGTAAAAAATAAATTAAATCATCAGTTATCGTGATTATCGTTTCACAACCAGAGTCGGTTGCTTTAACAGATGATCACAGACGGGTTTATGTCAAAGTTAATTTAGAAAGCTGTTTTTAAACTACTTAAAGTTTTTTACTGGCAGCAAATAATCACATCTGTTGTCCTCTGGGCTCAAAAATGACCCCGTTTGCTTTGACTGTTTATAAAGCAAGAAGTATAAAATATCATCCATCTCTGTGTTTCAAGGTTTTATTCAACTTTATTCCAACTCATTACCTGACAGTTTTCTATATTTTGGCATGATAGGACACCAGGGCATGAGTCTGAGTGAACACATGAGAGCCTGAAGCAAGAACAAAGGCGTGTCCATGTTTTACCCAAGTGCAGGAGGAAGCTCAGGTTCATTCCTCTGTACTGGTCCCATCAGGAGGAAGCTCAGGTTTATTCCTCTGCACTGGTCCCATCATGGACAGCTTTCTTTCTGCACTTGCAGGCCAAGGGTCATATACAGTAAACAAGTTGTTACAGGTGATTGTTTTCTTTTGGAAACCTTCTGCAATGTTAGGGACAACTGGCGTGTCCTGACTGCAGGAGACGGTTTGCCATCGTACACTAGCATGTTCCATGTACAGCTGGACCTGCATCACATGCTGCCCATGTTTTTATCTCATCCCTGGTTTACTTGGATGTTCTGTTGGACAGAGTCCTCTGAAGGGGACTTGGTGCTCATACAGTCAGATCAGTACCAGGGTCTGACATCACAGCAGGAGACACGCCCACTTGCTCCATACACCTCAAATGGGAGCACGTTTGTGTCATGAACGATGATCATCTATTGTGTCTTTATCAAGAAATGATATCCTTTTTGTGCTTCTATGATTAATCTTGTGTCACCTTTAAAACTACTCTACCAGACTCAGGATGTCATAAACTGGCCGTAGCGACTCTACTGGATGCTCGGCAGTAAGAATCAACACACACACATACGCCTACAGCTGCATTCGGTCCATTTTTCTTCCTCTCTCGTTGTCCCTCCTTGTTCGTCATTGAGTTGGCTGTAGAGCAGGTCATCTGCTGATTGGATGGTTGTTGGTTCAATCTCTGTGTGCTCTAGTCTGGAGTTCTTACCAAGGTGTCCTTGGGCAAGTTACTGAACCCCAACTTGGTCTCTGATGCATCCATTGGCATGTGAACGTTCAAAGGCAGAATACAAGCAGAATACACTGTGTGTAATGCTTTCAGTACTCGAGTAGAAAAGTAACTGAAGGAGTATGGGACCTGGCACATGTGCTTGGACTGTGGTAGATCGTCTTTCTCTGAGGCACATGAGAGAGTCATGCATCGTCTGACACTGGGAAGGATAGAAGACCAGATCAATGTTTCCTCACATTACTGCAAATATTCCTCTGTCTCAGCTGACTCCTCTTTCCTGCTTGATTCTTTGTCTTCATCATAATTAAAATAGAAGATGTGCAGTCCTCTGACACATCTTCTATTTCAGTTTCACATCCTGAAAATTCAAGAAACTTCAAGAAGCCCAGTCACTTTCTTTCCAAGCTCCTCAGACTACCAAGCCCTGGAGGCCTGAGAACCTACTTGAACATAGTTCAGATTCTTCATCACTTTCCTTCACTTCATAGCCTTCTTCCACTTCTGCAGGTGGGTGATGTGCTTTTTCAGAGAAAGGTTAACATGTGCTCTAAATATTGGCTATATTTTCATTATCTTCTAACCCTGGATCTTCCTGAACATTGATTCTCCCTCCTCATTATACTAGAGGACAATATGTGCTTTGTCCTGCTGCTCATTGCTTTGCACAACATGGTAAAAAAATGTATGCTCATCAAAGTATGCAAATCTCTAGTGCAATGGAGGCTTGTGAGCTACTTTCTGTGTATGTATTATTATAGGGTCGACCTTACAATACGAAGCACTTTGATGCGACTGTTGTTGTGATTCGGTGCTGTGTAAATAAACTTTCATTGAATATAGAGCACCTGCCTCCTCATTGTGCTGCCTGTTGTTGTTGTTGTTTTGGTTGTTATGACCAGTGCTTGACCCCACACATCAGTGATCCAAGATCAAAGATGTTTGAAAGCAGTATGTTGTGAAAATACGGCTCTTTGCAACACTTTGTACTTTGGGGTCATTTTTGACCCCTGAGGACAGCAGCTGTTATAAAATCCAATAAAAACCCCATAAATAAATCAAATTACTTAAAACTTATTCCAATCACGCATAGTATAGTAATGAATAACTTCTGTTATTTTCAGACCATTTAATGAATAAAAAACACATTTTTGATAGCAAAAGATTTCTTTAGAGGACAAAAATGACCCGTGGACATCACAAGGGTTAAACACAGCGCAACGCGCGGATCAGAATCAGTTAGATGTCGCTTTTCTCACAGTCGGGGCTGAAAGCCGACAGCTCGCTGATTCTGATCTGTCGGCAGGTCCGCGCTTTGTGTTCACACCCTTTATGCGCTGATTCTAAAGCTGTTAGTTTGATGTCTCTCCAAACAATATTGACCGAACCAGCAGCAAAAGAAGATCCAAACTACGCTTCACATAAACATCGTCATGAATTCACTCTTACTTTTACTGTTTTGCTTCGACCACGATGCACAGCTCTCTCTCTCTCTCTGTACTTCCAAGAACAGTTTCCCATCTAAAAATCTGTTTTCTTTATTATTTGCTTGCTTGTTACGCACAAGACTACCGTTGTTTACAGCGCTGTCGGCCGACTTTTTTTTGTTTTCATTTTATATACTTCCGAAAAGAAAACCTAATTTCTGCCGTTCAATACTGAACAACTTTAAACTTTTTAAAATTATGCAAAATGCTTAGCCGTGTCTCTAATAAAACCGCTGTAACTTCAGAGGTAACGTTCATGTGTTGATCAATGGTTTTCTTTCATTTTTGATGTACTGCAGAATATTTTTATAAAATCCCATGCCAGGAAAATCGCCTTCATGTTTTTCTGTGTTTTATCTTCAGCTACTTTGACACAAAGGCATCTGCTGTGATGCTCACACCTTTGATAAAGTCTTGCGTGTGTCAGCTTCCTTTTTATAGATACAAAAATATGTAAATGTGCTGATCTGAATTATAATATTTCTGACTGTCAAAATTTCCCAGATTCGAATTGAATGGAATTAAATCGAATCGTGGATCGAATCGATTTGGGACCTTGTGAATCGGAATTGAATCGATTCTAGAAATCAGTGACGATACCCAGCCCTACTGGAAAGCTGTCAGTGAGTATCTACATAACTCTATACAGACCAAGATTCATACTTTTAGCTTTTGGTATGAATGCTGAGAACCAAACAACCAAAGTTAAAACGGAAAGTAAAAACATTAATTTTAGGGGCAGTGGATAGTAGTGGGTTCATTATGTACCATGTAATTATTAATCAGTGAACAACTTATTGTGAAGACATCACTTCACCTTGCACTACTGTCTGTTCAGCTGAGGTGCTAAAAATGCTACACGTGATGCACACTCTTCCAAACTTGAGTTTCTATAAATTGTTTTTTTTTTTAAATCACACAAACTACATGATCACAGCATTTCTAAATGAGCTTAAAAAAAGAAAGAAAGAAAAAAAAGTTAGGTTTCTACTTAATCAACAGATATTACGTTCTAAAAAGAAAACAAGTAAACACTTCCTGTTAAAAAAATATTTTTTGTATGTCTTACAGAATTAAGTTTCATCATGTGTAGCTTTTTTGTGTTGAAGGTGTGATCACTGTTGTTTTCACACACTTGCCGAGCAGACTTGTTTATTGGCAGGTTTGTGCTTGGTGAAAGGTGGGCAAAGTGAATAATTATCACAGTTTGCAGAAGAGAGAATTTTGAACAAGAGTGAAACAAAAAAAAAGGAAGAAAAACAAAAAGAAAAAATGCATTCCTTACTTTAACAATATAGAATTAAATATGTCAAGTTGGATCTGAACTTAAATAAAACACTAAACACTGGAGAATGGACCTGAAAAGCTCAAATGATAATTAGCAATGAGCTGGCGTTATACTTTAAATTTTTACATTACTTAAATGGATAATAATGTATACCAATCAAATAGAAGCCTCTGGAATGGGACAACACACACTCCACATCAGCCCTGCAGCAGAACATCTTAAGTGAGTGTGCGTTCTTCTGGTGTGAAATGACTCCACCTCCAATAATCCCCTATTTAACAGGAAGTCACAGCAGGACTGATAAACAGCATGTGACTCATCATTTTTAAACACAACACACATGAGATATGATAGACCTCATGCTGCTGCTTATCAGGCTACAGGTTGAGATGACAGATTAGACAAATTTATTTGAGTCGTTATTACAAAACCTAAACTGCTTGATGCTCTTTTTAACATGTTTTTAATAAGATGTCTTCTTTTATTTAATCGTGTGTCTGTCTTAGCCTTTTTTCTCTTGGCATAAGTTCAAAAAGTGGAATGCTGCACTATGGGAAAGAGTCCTCACAACTCAGTGCAGCATCGCCATGAGCATACAGTCTGTCGATTAAACAATCCTGGTTTCAGTTACACAAGATATTTTCAAGAAACAATTGTTGGTCTTTATTTCTGTAAATAAAGAGATGAAATGTGGCAAAAGGAGTAAGGGCTATGACCTGTAGCAAACAGCCAGCACCTAATGTCACATCGTCTACACATTTACTATGTGATATGTGCCCTAACCACTCAGCCACCATCTCTCTCTCTGGAAATACTGGAGTATTTCCAAGGGGAGGTAACGTGCACTGATAATTCCAGCTTGCAAAAAGAAATATAGCAAGTCTTTTTTAAAAAACTGAAACAGAGAATGTAATATTTGCATAAAAAGTGATTTTTCTAAAAGAATTCAAATGCATATACACACATGATTGCAAGAAAAAAGTTCACTGTCTTAAAAGCATGTGCAGGGCAGTTTTAAGACCAATGATTAGAGGTGAGACAGGGCCACCTTGTGGCCACTGATGAATCAGCTCCCTTGACTTAAAAGCCTTGACCTCCAACTTAACACATATTTTAAAAAAAAAGAAAAAGAAAAAATGGCTCATTTGATTTAAATTTAACAGAGCACACATGCAGATCAGTTTGTCGGTCAACATCACCAAAATGTAAAACTTGCCAGCTACTCTTTAGCACAGTAAGTGTTAGAAGTTACTCCTCTCTGTCTGCAGGATCCCAGAGGAATTTGAGGCATTTGGGGCACAGACTACAAAGACCTATACTTCAAACTCTCCTTACAGCTGGACCTCCTCCAACTCCAGCCAGAGTTTGTATTTGTATTACAGAGTAGCACAAGACAGCACTGCTCAGCAAATATATACAAAAGACAACTTGTTTAATTTATAAGTATAGATACATATAACATATCTGAGTAGGGATTGCTTTTCACATATACTAAACATATATTAAATAACCAGAACATTTTCCTTTGGTAAGAAAAGGACAAAAATAAAGGTGAAGTAGAGCAAAAGTGGACCAAAATGAGGCAGTGTGGTCACAATGTTTACCATTTTTAAACACTCAACACTTGAATATTGTTGAACAGGAAATTTATTTTCACCATTGGATCTACTATCTCTGTAATGCTTGGAAATAATCCTTGACTTAATTAAAAGTTTTTATAATAAGCCTAAGAAATCATTTCCAGCCACTCCAGACCCCCCAAAATATAGCAGCTCATTGTTCAAGTCATTGTGATATATCTCAATACTGGTTAGAGTTGTTTGAAAATTTAACTTCTGAACATCATACCAGACTTTCCTGCAAGTTCTTTTTATGCTTGATTTAAGTTGCTATTCTATGCTGCAAACCCCTATGGACCCTCTTCCACATAGCAAACATAGTTTCCCCCATCCACCCTGCCAGCCAGCCATGGCAACTTGTAACACTGCCCACATGACAGTAAGGTCTAGTGCCAGACCTCCTAGTAAAAAAAAAAAGTGTCTGAAGTTTAAATATAGAGCAGACTCACCCTGAGGACCCTGTTGGTTATAATAACAGGAGGCTCGTCGTTGGCGGGTATAACCTGGATGTGCACCATCTGAGCTGCACTCTGCTTCCTCAAGCTCGTGTCATTGGCCACCAAAGTGAAATTGTCAGCTAAGGTTTCACTGCTGTCGTGGACGTAGTAAATGAACTCGTGCTCCACCTGAATAATGATCACAGAAAGGATAGACTGGCATAGCAAAGGGTCTTCCAAAACACAGCAGTGCATAAAACTACCTTATGATGCTTAGGTCACAATCTCTTCTCTTGCATATAATTTCCACATAATAATAATGTGAAACCTCTCAGAAAATACTTAAGGGCATAATGACAAGATTAAAAAAAAAATAGGAAAATGATGATATTCCTATTGGGATAGGGTGAGAAAGATTTTTCTTTAAAGCATTTAATGAGAACCAAATCGAAGGTTATGAAGGTTACTTAAAATAATTAGTCCAGTCAATTATTGAGTAATTGATGGACGCATCCTCTAAATTCTAAACACTTGATGCAAACAAAACAAACAAACAAACAAACCAAACAAAAAAATAAAATAAATGTCACTGCCACACTAAATCAAAGCAGTTTTATACCCACCCAACTGCCAGTCTAATGCTATTTTCTGTGGTAACTGTAAGAGAGCTTGTCAGAATATCTCACCTGCCTCCTGGTGAAAGTGGTTATGGCCACACCGGGATGTCGTGAGTGCTCGATATGACCATGCTGCGGGGGCTGAGTCAAATTATAAAAGAAGTTGATTCCCGAAAAGTGTCGATTGGTGACTCTGAGCACATCCTGCGTCAGTGCTTTGGCTGCACCTTCGTTCAGTGTGATATTGGAGACTTGAAGTGGGATGAGCAGGGGGATGATGTCAACAAACATTTTAATGTTAGTGACATCAGTGACCCCGTTGGTGGCATCAAGGATGAAGGTGTCGTTGACTTTGTTTGGCTCCACCTGCACATACTGAATGTTCCCGCTGTTGATGTCATTTTGGGTAAATGTGTTGACAGGGGACTGTTTGGTTCCGATGTAGCGCTCTTCCGCTTCAACAAAACGCCTAAGAAAGCCATAAGATGGGGCTACCTTTACGGTGAACACAATTTCAGATGGCAGGTTGTCCTCGTGGGTGACCTGCAAGAATCAGAAAACATTTGGTCCTTAAATTTGAAATGTCTCTTGTGTCACTGAGGTTTAGTTGTCGTGTGATTCTCAACATAAACTGGCAAAATAGTAAAACATAAAAACAAAAACTGGTCAAAGATTTGTTTTAAGCCTTCCAGCAGCATACAAGCAGTTGATGTAATATTTCCTTCAATTCAGATTACTTATTTCACTCATTTATCAAAAAAACCTTTAATTGAATGCTTCGAAGAAATTAAAGTTCTTTAAATGAAAATACTCACCTCTAGTTTAGTTTCATCAATCTTTGCTGGTTTTCCCTCTTCCACCAATAAAGTATCATGATGCTGTACAATGGGAGGTCTCTGATGACTTTCCAGGTAAACCTTCACATTGACCCTGCTTGTGAACTGAAGACTTTTAGCTTTCACCGTTATGTTGAAATAGTCTATCAGATATTTGCTGTCATTGTGCCGATAGCGGATCAGCCCTGCTTTTAAGTCAGCTTGTGTGAATGTCACAATGGTTGTTTCATTGCGGTAAAGACTTCCATACTTTGGACCTTCATCCAACTTGAAGATAACCTCCTTGTCATCTCGGATGTCCAGATTTGACATTACACTATAATTGCTGGTGGAAAAGACCACTGAATGACCTTTCTGGACCAGCAGGCCGGTGTTATTGTCGACTTTCAAGAAAGGGTCATGTGCACTGATGTGTAAAAGGCCTGACACAAAATGTTTTCCATCGGAGACAAAAAGTACAAATCTGCCAGAGCTCACACCTTTGTGAATGAACAGCACCCGCTTTTCTTCCAAATCCTTCTGTCGAAACTGGAACAGCCGATAAGTGGTGTCATTTACCAGCACGAGGTCTCCCATTGGGATACCACGTCGAGTGTAAACCAATTGGCCGTCATCAAAGTCAGAGTCGGCATCTTGATATTGCAGATCTTCTGTAGTGAGTAACTTCTGTCCATCCCTTACTACGTGGAAAACTTTATCAATTACACGTACTGGTTTTTGGTCATTTAGCAGCTGAATGGATATGTTAAAAACACTTTCCTTGGAGCCAGGTTCATCTTCTGCAATAAAAGGTTTGAATCCTTGGGTGGTGGAGGCTATGAAAGTGAATTCATCTTGAGTCGTTTCACTGTCATCATGGACATATATTATACGTTCCTCTAAAATATCTTTATTACTAAAGGTTAAGATGTTGTCATAGCTAGCATTGGAATTTGACTGACTTATACGGACTAGCTTTCCGTGTTTTGGGCTGTTTATAACTGTATAAAACATATCCTTTGTGCTCAGAGTCTCTGCAAAGAGCTCATCTTTGGTGATAAGCTTACTTTCTCCCTCCTGAAGTGAGAGTCCTGCATTTCTAATAAACACACTGTTAACATCAGCCTTAATAGAAAACTGAAAATCATAGTTCTGTGACTGAGCATGTTTGGAAAACAGATGAAATTTGAATCTGTCAGTTGTATCTTGGTAAGGTCTGTCAACTAGCTCATAATGCACTTTTAGATCTGTTACATCTCTTTGGCTAAAGGTGGAGTTCTTCTTTAAGACTGTGGTGTTGAGAAGTAATTTCCCTTTCTTTGGTGTAGTGAGAACCCGAAAATATAGGTCATCCTCTGAGAGAGTCACACCTTCAGTTGTGGCAAAAAGACACTCTGAGTTTAGTGTCACTTTCCTCACTTTATCCAAGTCTATCATAGTGTTTCTCACCAGGTGGTACTTTACCCACTTCACAGTGATTGGGAACAAGATTTCAGTGGTTTCCCTTGCAGCCACATTAACTTTACACTTGAAGTAATCAGTGGGATTAGATGTCTGGATGTCTTGGAAAGTACTAACATATCTCAAGCGCTCCTTTTCTAAAAGCCTTTGTGAAAATGAATCAGTATGCCTCCATTCACCACTCGAGTGAAGTCTCTGGAGTTCTCCATACTGAGGTGGTTCAATGACATCGTATCGAATGTCTACAACCTGGTTCACAGCATTTGTTTGCACAGCCAGCTGCTTTGAGCCAATAATAGCAGTTTCTCCTTGAATGATATCAAGGCCTGTGTTGTTAGCAATCTTATACTCAAGTGCTAGCGCCATAATTCTTAAAACTACAGTGTTGCTGACCTTTTCCCCATCACTAACTCTCAGAACTATCCTTGAGTTTCGAACCCCTGTGTGAACGTAGTACACCCTCAGTTGGTCTAAGTCTGTATATGAAAATGAGGTCACTGCCTTGCCTGGGTTGCTTTCAACTTCCAAGTATCCTGCATCAGCATTCAAGTTCCCAAGTACAGAAAAGAAAAGATCTGTGTAATTGCTGTCAATGTCTGTTGCCATCAAAACATCAGTGGTGAGGCGTTTTTTTGAGTTCTCCAGCAGAACAAAGAGATTTCCTTGAGGTAGACTCAACTCAGGTGCATCATTAGTGGATGTCACTGAAATATTGTAGCGGTACAGTTTGGTGCCCTTTAAATAATCAGGAACTTGCTTTCGACTACTAGAAAAAATTGAAAACATGAAGAAATCATCCGGTTCCTCTGAGCCTCCATGGATGTACATCACTCGCTCATGCCAAAGGTCCAACATGCTGAAAGTATTCTCCTCTTGGTCCTGATCGACATCAAGCCTTATCTGACCTCGAAGTGGTTGCTCCTCTATCCGAAACATAATTTGAGACTGTCGAATGCCAAGTTTTCTAAAGTCCAAGAGAACCTTGATGTGTTTGGCTTCAAGAGATGCTCGACCACCTTCTTGGACTATAAGGTTTTTAAGCTGCACAAAATTGAAACCATACCTTCTGTCCAAGCCCCATGCAAGTGTGGACATATCAATCGATGGTGTTGGTGTTATCAAGTGAAAAAGAGATCCTGGAGTATTTGTTGGATTTAAAGCAGTTGGTGGATCTGATTCTTTCTCTGGCTCACAACCAACTGATATATCTTTGGTGACTACAGCATTAGAGAGACCTATCTTAACTCTGTTAACTGCAATGTTCTTTAGACATCCTTTGAAGGAACCTCCCCTGGCACGCTTTCCAGATACAGAGACAAGCCCCATCTTTTTGACTTCAGATCTTGTGCCATCATCGATGCCTCCAACAAAAAGATAACCTTTAAGCTGGAGCGCTTTTGGGTGAGGGATAATGCCAGTTTTCACCATCTCTCCATCAATAGTTAGTTCAAGGCTTTTGGAACTGAAATATAACTTGATGGAATGCCATTTTCTGTCATTGATGAGCGTGAGTGAACGAAGCTCAGTTTTGGTTCCACCTGTTCCAACAACAGCCACAAGCAAACCGTCCTGAATCTCCAGAGCCACAAACTTCTCCTCTCTGGCTGCATTGTACAGGATAATTCCCTCTTTAGCTGAAGTGTGCACAACACACTCAAATACAGCCTCCTGCTCAGTAATCCAGGTTGGAACAGAAATGTAAGCCCTCGAGCTGAAGAAACTGATAGGATCCTCTTCAGTGGCAAAGAACTGGGGACTGCAGCCTAAAGACACTTCATGAACATTCTTGTATCCGGTATATGGTCTCAGTGATGACAGCAAGTCACGTTCATTGAAAAGTACATCATCCATGCAGCCTCGGAAGCCAACTGGGTCTCTGGGCAGGTAAGGTCTATCCAAGCCCCCTGAGCCTCCAACATAGAGACCCTCTGTGTTGAGACTGTAATAGGGACCTGGCACCTTTACACTGCTGTGAGAGTTTGAGTCAACGGTGAGAGTAATGTTGAGCTGCACATGATGGACTTCCACATGGTGCCAGGCCAGATCGTTGAGATGGGTTCCCCGGTCTGATTCTAACATCTGCTCCCCCGATCCAAGATCCAATTTCAGCTGGGAGAAAGAACAAAAACAACTGGATTACAAAATATGACATTTTACGAAATATTATGCAAATGCACAGAGCAACTTAAGGAGGAAATTAGGGCTTATTATTACATTACAATAAAAAAGTATTTGCTCCCACCCTGATTTCTTTTTTAAATATTTGCTATACTTTAATGTTCCTGATCAAACAGTATTTTCTATTAGATAAATAGAATGCAGTTTTTAAATGAAAATTTTGATAATTTAAGGGGAAAAAATATTCAAACTTACATGGGCGTATGTTAAAAAATAATTGCATAATATAGCAGGACAATGATTGGAAGCATATTACCTCAGAAATAGCTAAAGAAAACAAAAAAAAAACCCTCTTCAATGTGGCTGAATTAACACAATTTGGCAAAGAAAAGTGGGCAAAAATTCCCCCAGAGTGATGTGACTCATTGCCAGTTACTGCAAATGCTTGATTGTAGTTTTTGCTGGCAAGGGTGGCACAACCAGTTATTAGGTTTAGGGGGCGATTACTTTATCACATATGGCTTGGATAGCTTTTTAAATAAAACCATTAATTAAAGACATTATTTTGGATTTACTTAGGCTATCTTTATCTAATATTAGATGACATCAAACATCTAAGTGTGACAAATATGCAAAAAGAAAGTTGGATGGGTATAAAATACTTTTTCTAACTTTTCACTTTTTCCAATACCCTTTTGAAAAAAAAAAAAAATCCCACATTAAATATGACTCATTGCTAGGAATGCTAGTAGTAGTATGCAGGTCCAGCATGTGGCTCCAGACCGATTACCTCAGGAAATACTGAATGCACTGCCATGAAAATTTGGTTTATGGTCCCCGAAGGTTGACACTACTGACTTCAGCGACTGTGAAGACCTATCAACTTTTCTCTAAGGACTTTATTTTATGTTTGTTTAGTTTAACACAGTTTGACATCACTGTGACACAAACACTTACAGCATATAAAGTCTTAACTTTAATGACCCAACAACAGATATAGAATACTTTGATAAATTGAACACCATCAGGAGTTTAACATAAATTAAACAGACATTCATGGATGAACTTTGATAACTTTAGTGACTCCTTAAATTTTTATCCAGTAATGCAAAACCACTTTTGTGCCCAAGTACATGTTATTTGGTATGATCATACAGTCGTTATTGAAAATAATATTTTAATACAATCTAAAATTGTTTATACAGTGGTACACATGTAAAATAATAATTCTTGAAATATTTTCATTGTATAAGCAAAAGTAGAGAACCCCGAAGGAGAAGCAAGATTTAAATTGCTTATTTTCCATGATGTCACCTGTGATTATAACAGTGAGCTTTGTCTGTCGTTTAAAGCAGGAAGAGCACTATTATCTTTTTGCCTTCAGCTATGTCCTCAGAGAATCACATCACCTTCTCAAACTAATGCACCATTTAGATGATGTGCTTGTCAAGGCTTGCTGTTCAGTCGCCACTATTCATGGACTGGTTTCCGGGAAGCGACGCTCATGTCTGACTCACACGAAATGAGACCCCAAGCCAGAGGAAAACTTGTGTGACGGAAGAAATAAAACAAAACAAAACCCTTAAATGGTAACCAGTGCCAGTTTATGAACACGGAGTTCGCTCCTCGTGCTTACTAAGGTACAACTCTGCAACACAGTTGTCAGTGTGATTCATTCCCAGCAGCAAAAGTCTAACACAAATAGATGCTTAGTCACAGGGATTTCTCTAGTCTGAAGCAGAAAAGCTCTAATGCATATCTGACGACTTCCTATGTTTCCTATGAATGTGTCTACTTACAAAAAGGCTTCTGACAGTATATCTGTGCATTCTGTATGCTGATTTAGCCTGGCAGGGCTGCTTTCAAGATGCTTTAGAAACTATCTTCAATGGACATTTTGATTTACCTTTAAATTCTCCCTGCAAAGCTTCTGTTACAAGACTTTAATGCTTGTGGCACAAGCTTATCTTTAATTACTAAATTCCTGTGTAAACCTAATGTACACCTACATTTTGATAAATACAAAATAAATCCCAAAAGGTGGCAGTGAATGCTATATTTAACCACATACAGCTTCCTTTTAATGTAAAACTGTTGCTGAAACATGATATTTCATTGTTTTCCACTCCAGTAATTAAAAGCTCAGTATGAAATTCAGAACCCTGAGAAACAGGAACCGATAAGCTATGTGAAATAATCATTATTGCAATAACAGATCAGTGAAAAAAGAAATCTGTATGATACATGTTTGAATACATTTGACTTTCATTCACAGTTTGATAAAAGCATTTGATTTTGAACAGACTAAGCTTTGTAGGCTGAGTTTAAGAGGACCGCTCATGATTGAACAGAACAAAAGCCACTGGAGTGTAGATATATAAGTTTAAGATTAGACTGATGACAATATTTGAACAACAATGTTAAGGTCATTTAACTGTGCATACCTTCTATATTACATTACATTAGTTATTATACTGTAGAACATCAGGTAAAGAACAATACGCTAGTTAGAGATGGGATGACTAACTCATTCAATAGTTGCAATGACAAACAATTTTGTGATATTTCATGTTTTATTCTTGGACTGCACTATAGGTCTGCATGATTGATGGTTTAAAATAATCCGTATTTATTACATATTGGGCTTTGGTGCCTTTGGTCCTTTGTTACACGGAAGCAGTTGGAAGTAGATTTTTGGGGGTATATCATGAAGAGCTATAAGAAGAGGGAATAAAACTGTCTGAAATGGGGAATTTAAAGGAGTCTGAAGTCTGAACTTTTGGCTCACAGAGATTACTTGCACATATATTGGCCTCATTACTTTGGCCATGTTTAATATGAGCATCCACAATTGTAACAGACGTGTGTTTCACTGTCATCCAGCCTCTCAATTAGGGGTGGGGGAAAAAAATCGATACTGTGTAGTATCGTGATATTTTGTTTGCTAATAATGTAGCGATACAGGGACAGCAGAAATTGATATTTTGTTACAAAAAAGGTTTTTCTGCTCTGACTTCAGAGCATGTTGATCCTTTTTCTGAGCAAGAATCCTGACATTCCTTCACTGTTCAAATGTGTTTAATTTTTTTTGGCAGCAATAAACATGACAGTTTACTTATTTTAATTTAAGACATGTTTTATTTTAATTAAGTTTAAAACTTTTTTATTTAATGTAAAATTATATTTTGTTTTAATTTACTTTCAAATTCTTCAGTTGCTGAAGGGGCTGCATAGTTTTCATAAATTGCATAGTTCAGAATAGCTATAATTGTACCAGATGGTTGCATTCAGTTAAGTTGGACTAGACTGTAATACAAACCGTTCAGTTTGTCAACAATAAAAACTGAAATGAGAGAAAGACTGAGTGCGAGACTTTGATATTAGATAAAATGAATATTGATAAAGTTTACCTTTATGTGCAGAATCTGAATATTGCAAAATATTTAAAAAAATTGCAATAATATCGTATCGTGCGTTAAGTATTGTGATAATATCGTATCGTGGGATGTATGGTGATTCCCACCTCTACTCTCAATCATGTGGTTTGAGTGACTAATCTGTCCATGATCTCAAAAATCTTTCATCATCTCGTGTTCACTGTGACAAGAAGTGACTGGTATGGCATTAAGACTCAGCTCACACCACACAGGCTTGTCAGCTTGTGTCAACGTGTTCAGAGACTGACACTGTCAACAGAGACAGAGCCACAGCTAATGGTGACGAATGTTTGTTTGTCCATAATGCACATACATGTAGTCAGACACAAAAAGTAAAAACTGGATGTTGTGCATATAGCATACTGTGTGTGTGTGTGTGTGCATGTGTGCGTGAACGTGTGAAATTATATGCCTGAACACATATGCTCATGTGCTGGAGCCATGGATGTACCCACCTGCAGGCGACCCGTGTGGAGCTCTAGTAAAAAGTAGTGGGTCTGTCCAGCGGCGAGAAACAGCAGGCCATTTGTGCTCGAGGTTCTGAAGCGAATGCGGAGCACGTTACGGTCGGACGACTGTCTCGCCTTGAGCTGTACAAAGCCGTCACCATAGAAGGAAGCTGTGAGAGGAAAAGGGATTGGGGAAAAAAACCTAGACTTAGAGGAGGAGTACATGTCCTCAATTTTGGTGTCTTTTTTCAGGCTAACTCACAATTATTTAAACTGAGCCGAGTACAAGAGAGAACTGGGACAGGAAGTAGAGTAGCAGTGATTACAACAAACAGAGCAAGTCAAGTCAAGCATTGTGGTCTTAATACAGTCGACATGTGACATTTAGATATAAAAGCCAGCATAATTATCATCAAAGCTGTTCTTTACAAGTGAGCAGACTGTGTATAAGTGGGAAGGGCACACACAGAGCTTTACACCACACGCTGCGCAAAATTATACCTCACCTGATTTCAAAGACTTGTCAGATTCTCTGGATCTACTGAGTTTAGCCTTCGCGGTGGGCTAGTTGCACTTAAAAGGCTCCATGCATTCAATTACAACAAGAATACAATTATTGCAGCTTTAAAGCTTTACCTATAGAATAATAACCACCTTTAAGACGAAACTAAACTCAAGCCTGCAGAACTGCAGGTTTATCTCTCGTTAGTAGCTGTAGGAGAAAGTTGTTCATGGTTTCTCTTAAATGTATAGCAGTTGCATATGTTGACTTTAATGCCATAACAGCAGTGTACAAACTGAGGCAGTGGATGTGGAGGAGGCTTGCGGGAAGTCCGTCATGTTCGGGCATGCCCTGCCCTGACAGGAACCTTCAACCTGAACATGAAAGGCTCTGACGTCCCCACATTGTCTGTGGCCCCATGTTCCAGAAACAGCATGGCGGACGGACCCAGCTGTTTCTTCTACATCACCTCCCTGCCATTTCACATCACCCTGTAATCTGGGCTAACATGCTCTGAAGCGTTTTTGTCTGAGCCTCCATGCCCGGGCACCACCAGTTTAGTTTTTAATGAGCTCCAGAGTCCCCAGCATATTGAATGGTTAACAAACTGAAGAAATGTGCCCATTCTACATTTGATTTCCCCCCCCCCCCTGCTGCTAATGAGCTAAAGTGCTCAGTGGGGGAAGCTAAATAAAGTTAATTACTCTGCCTCCTAAAAGGGTTAATGCACTAATGTGCAGTTTGCTTAAACTGATCCACTCTGTGTGGACCGTGCAATATTTTTCTTTTAAGCAATTAGATCAGTTAAGCATGTTAATAAGCCCTTGAGGCACATACAATAATCAATGAGAATGTATTTAAAATATAAACAACCAGAGAAAGGAAAACAAAATAAAACTTAGTTTGTATAACTGAGATGGAGTTTTAACACATCTAGGGAATACGTGCTGTTGCTTCATTTAGAAATTCTATATATAGATATATTTAAAATCATACACATTCTTATTTTGTTAACCTAAATTTATACAATTTTGGCTTGCTTCACATGTTAACAGCCAACTCTTATTTACTCCCCACAAACAAAAGTCAAGACTTTAGTGCCTCAGGGCTGCGTTTTAAGCCCCCTGCTGTACTCACTGTACACTTATGACTGTGTAGCCACATCAGACACCACCTCCATTGTCAAGTTTGCTGATGACACTGTTGTTGTAGGCCTGATCTCCAACAACATCGAGACGGCCTACCTGGAGGAGATTAGGAACCTGGAGACCTGGTGCCAGGAGAATAACCTCCTCCTAAACATCAGCAAGACTAAGGAGCTGATCGTGGACTTCACCACAAAGCAGGCGAGGAATTACAAACCCCTCATCATCAGTGGCACGCCAGTGGAGAGAGTGGACAGTTTCCGATACCTGGGTGTCCACATCACTCAGGACCTGTCATGGTCCTGCCACATCAACACCCAGGTTAAGAAAGCCCGTCAGCGTCTCTTCTTCCTCAGAAGACTTAGAGACTTCCATCTGCCACTGAAGGTGCTCAAGAACTTCTACTGCTGCACCATCGAGAGCGTCCTGACGGCAAACATCTGCACCTGGTTTGGGAACAGCACCAAGCAGGACAGACGAGATCTGCAAAGAGTGGTGCGCTCAGCCGAACGCATCATTCAATCAGAGCTCCCTGACCTGCTGTCCATCTACACCAAGCGGTGCAAGTCCAAAGCTAGGAAGATTATGATGGACCTCTCCCATCCCAACAATGGACTCTTCTCACTGTTGAGGTCTGGGAAGCGCTTCCGCTCCCTTAAGGCCAAAACAGAGAGAATGAGGAGGAGCTTCTTCCCCCAGGCTATTCGGGCCCTGAACCAGGTGTAGGACTGGACTCTCCCACACATCACATCACATCACCACACGCACCACCACACATTTCCTATAATTTCCTATAATTTATAATCTTTATAATCTCTCTCTGCTGTTTGCACATTTTTATTTATTTTTATTTTTATTTTTACTGTAAATTCCTAAGTTAATTTGTAAATTTTGTAGTAAATTGTAAATACTGTAAATCTTTTTTCTGTCATTTAATGGTCGGGCATTGCGCAGCTACAAGCATTTCACCCCCATGTCATACTGTGTATGGTTGTGTGTGTGTGTGACAAATAAAATTTGAATTTGAATTTGATTTGAATTTGTGTCAACTAATGCTATTTTGTCAACCATGAGCTAAATCATCTGGTTAATATAATGTCTAGTAATTTAAAAAAAAACAACACTTTTTCGTTTAACCAACACAAACAACCACGATATACTTACTTATTATTTAATAGCTCAAAGGAAACTAAAATGATTGTCCCTATTGTGAAGTCAGAACTACGGTGGACCCTAGAGACAAAGCACATACAAGTTCCAAATAGCAGGTACAAACTCCAAAACACGTACAAAACTCCAAAACACGTACAAAACTCCAAAACACCTACAAAATTCAAAACACCTACAAACTCCAAAACACCTACAAACTCCAAAGCACGAACAAATTCCAAAGCTGAAATGAAATTAACTGACCAGTAACCAACCTAAGTTTGAAACCCTGTTTAGATGGAATTATTAAATGTAGCTGGAAGTAAACAAAAACTGATACCCACAAAGGCATCCAGCCTTACTTATCTCTATTTATTTGTCCCGTGCCATTCATCTTCATGGTTCTGTGTACATAACAAGGAATAAGCACTTCCCAAAACTGTTCAAGAGGAATGCATGAACATTTTTCTCTTAAATTCACAAGGATGGACATGCATGCTCAATTGTATTTTAGCGTCATCAAGATGACATGTAAGTCATATGACTGAAAGTCGTGTTTGGTTAAAACAAAAGGGTCAGCATCTCCCAGTTTGCTTGTGAGGAAGTGGATTCTTGATCAGATGAAGAATGATGCCCCCCCCCAAACCAAACCAAACCAAAAGTTGGAATTTTTGAGGGAATGTTAATTAAAGAGCACTGCAGACTAACCAGAAAACAATACCCATGTGACTGTGCTCCTGAAACAGGAGGTTTTGAATGTTGCTCTATAATCTAGATTTCAGCAGGGTTAGTTTCTGTGCATTAAGGACATTTTCTAAGAGATTTTACAAACTGCTTTTTTAACAACAAAGCCAGAGAACACCTAACAGTTAATTTTAGGGGCGACAGCAGTGCTTGTCACTGCCTGTGTGCTCAGTTTATACAACAAATCAGAAATGCAACTTGACTGAAGTGCCTGTTTGGGTTTTTTATGGACTCTCTGTTGCCCTTGCTTGTTTCATAATGAAAAGACAGTAGAGATGAAAAAATAAATAAATAGAAAACATCCAGAAATCCACTGAAGTAAAGCAAATATCTATACAGTACTCATATGCAAAGAAGGATATAGTAAGTGAGAGTCACTCTGAAATAATTCCTGAGGCCAAAGCCTGGATGAACTCTGAATTTAGATGACACATGTCCGGGATCAAATTATTCAAATGGGCTAAGGAATGCTCACATGAATGCAAATAATGTACAGCTAAACTGAAAATCACATCCCCCTCCCTTTAGGTCTCCTAAGGCAGCAACAACTGTCCATTTCTTTGAATTTAATTGAGTGTGCTACTGTCACAGTCTGATAGTTCTTCCACTGCAGTGGGCATCACAGTCCTATTTCTGCTGCTGTCTCTGATCATATCAGACTACTGTGGGCGTCCATACATGCACAGATTATAAGAATGGGTGGGGGTTACTTAAATGAGAGGTATACTGATGTTTTCAGCTGAGTTAATATAAAAGAAATCACAGGGTTGTGCTGTTTAAAGACTGCTATTGTTGCTGGGAGGAATCGCGACACTGCAGCCAAAAGACCCTGCAGCCTACCCCCTATCACATCGTGTTTAATCCTGTTAAACTCAGGTCAACATTTTAGGACCTGTGATGCAGAGTAACGCAATATTATGTACCAAAATCAGTCAACAAACTACTGTTAAGTGATAATAAGCATTAGTGCTGTAGTTTATCACAGCCAACAAATATGGTGAACTGCACGCACAAGTACGAGGTATTTATAAACTGTTAATCACAGCCAGAGACTACAAACTAAAAACAGCGAAACAACTCTTCAAATTTAACAAGTGAAAGATTAAAAACATCCTGCCACTGAAAAGATCATTAAATAAATGTATCTCTGTCGTTTTCATTTGATAAAGTCAGATAAGTTGCAGTTGTTACCTCCTGACGCCAAATGGACAAGAAGCGACCACCAAAGCAGACCACAGAGCCACAACTTCTTCTTCTGGGTGTTTTTTCCAACAGAGTCCATCTTCCTCGTCTCGGTAGAAACGCTAATGTTTAGCCGGCAGTGGAGTCACATATTTACAGACTGGTTTTCACTTCTTCGCGCTTCGCTAACGTGACCTAAAGCGGCTAAAAGCTGGTCGTCCAAGCAGTCAGACAATGTGTGCACTGCCCGGACAGTCAGCAGGAGATCCCGAACTGAAGCTCCAACCGACCCTCGCCAAACTCCGCCTCGTGCGCGTGCGTGCACGGGGAATTTCAAAATAAAAGCCAGAAGCGAGGGAAAACGCTGCAGGGTTATTCAAGCAAACGGCGGCAAGTGGAAACAAAGATTGAAAATGTAAACAGACATTTGGTGAGCACACAGTGAAGCTGAATTAGAGTCATTTGCCGTTATTAAAATGCAATCACGTTCAACCCAATATCTGGGAATCTATTTTAACCAAAGCATAATTTAAACTAATTAATGGGAAAAATGCTGCTGATAAGAGAACTAAAGAATTAAATGACCATTGCCAAAACGGTAAAGCATTAGCAAAGCGCTCGGAATCAGTTTGTTTGTTTGTTTGTTTTAAACATTTGTGCCCAAGCCACCTTAAAGGGCTAAAAGTTTCAAGGCACAACTGTTTTAATATCTAAAGAAAATTAGCTTAATATGGCCAAGTGTTTTCTGTTGACAGTTTTCAGGTGTTTTACTTGTGTGCGTGTTTACAGACAGGAAGACGTGATCAGTTTTACCTCCTGGTTATATGTCAGGGAATCTGGTGTACTAATATAGTATGTTTAAATGCCAGTTATTACTTTTTTCCCTATAATATTTGGTTGACAGAAGAATCCCAGAGAACACCTGGACTTGCCTTATGGCACAGTATTTGGGAACAGCTACTCTAAATCATTTCTTTGTTTGACTATCCCATAAGGAGTCCAAGACTAAGCTTAACATAACACTAGGCAGACACACTTAAACATTATAATCTATTGAGGGAAATTATGGCTATTTGGTATTCCAAGCATGAGTCCATTCCTTCTGCAGTCCAATCATATATATATATAAAAAAACTTTGAATGTTGTAAAATGTGCAGTTTAGCACACATCATTTCTGTGTTTTCTTTCCCGGTTTTTACTCAGTGAAATTCATCTGTTTGTACATGTAAATACACACATAATATACATCTAGCATTCAATCTTTGTAAATAAGATTTAGAACTTTTACATTTTAAGGCAATCAAGTTTGGGTTTTTTAGTCTGCATTGAAGATCTTAAGACATTTATGATGTTTTTAGTTGCCTGTGAAGCAATAATAATAAGTAATGACATGTTAACACAAGATAACATTTGAATGTAATATTTAATTCAATAATAGGTATTTTGTAACTGGATTTTAATATTGTGTGTAGCTTCCTAATAAACCCTACTGTTCTATAATTGATTTCACTTTGTGGTTACTTATTTGACAGCACTATAAAGAACATCTCTCCAAAATAATTAAAGTACTGTTAAAAATATCATATTAGTTTTATAAAATCAGAGCTTCAGAGAATCAAGTCAAACTCATAATTAAATGGTTGATTTTAATTTACAGTACAGTACAATTCAGCACATATTGGAGCGGTGTGAATACTTTTCTAATCACGTGCAGTCAGCAGGTACCCAGAAATTTTCTAAACTCTTCTTTGATGTATCTGTAGATTGGACGGTAGAGGCGTCTGTTTGACACCATGAGATCAACAGCAGTCTCAGTGTGAGCGACTCCATGACGCACATTCAATGACATCTTAACAGAGTGTGAAGTGAGAAGCTCAGAGAATCTTATGGTAGATTCAGCAGGAACCATAATGTCATTGGTCCCATGGAGCAAAGCGAATGGAGGCAATCTGTCAGAATAAAAAGGACTGTAGTAAATAAATGTCTGTAGTGTGTTTGTGTTTCCAATAAAGAATTGATGTATTAGATTTTAGAATTGGTGTTAAACCCATTTTCTTTATCTTTTCCGCTCACCTGTTGACTTTGTCCTGGCTGAGCTTCTTCAGTAAGTGTGTTGGTGAGTAGTATGGAAAGTTTTTCACACCAGTCATCGCTTTGTGCATGGGGGACACTCGTTCAACTCCTCGTTTCTGTTCATGCTCATAATGGTCCACGATGTTGTAGACGCCGCTCAGACCTGTCCGGTGAATATAAAACAATTAGTCTACCTTATTAAGAATAACAGGAAAGAAAGAGGTCATTTTTTGATTAAGTTGTTAATTTTCATATTTTTTAAATGTGAAAATATGAAGTACTTATAATAAAATAGTAATATGAGTAAATGTGTCTGTAGCTTAGGAGACAGAACAGGTCATCTGCTAATCAGATAGTTGGTGGTTTGATCCCTGGTTGGCTCAGTCTGCACAAATATCTCTGATGCGTTCATCACAGTGTGAATATTAGATAAAAAAGCACTTAGACATAGAAAAATAATGTTTGTGGGAGTGCTTGAATGAGGCAAGTTACACAAAGCCTTTGAGTGCTCAGGTAGAGTATAATACAATCTGGTAATAAACAAAGGGTCACATCAACATCACAATATTGAAATGTGTATATATTTAATCGCTGTAGGAGAAGACCATTATGGAAAACAAATACTAATATTAAATGATGAACTTCATTTCTTACCAATAATTCCTCTTATCGAGAGCAAGACCTCCTGCTGCTTGCCTGGCTCTATGGAAAGCTCCTCTCTTGTATCAACAAGAAACAGTGTGGTGAGTGTACACAAATGTGCACCTGCTGAATGCCCAATTAATACAATGTTGTCCTATAAAAAAAAATACAACACAGAACAGCATGCTGTACGTGATTATACATTTTTACCTACTGAAGATTAAGTTAATGCACAGATATACAATGATTTTATTTTTAAAAAGGCTCTGACAAAGATAAAGTACAAGCATGATTAGCCTGTATACAGGGGCTCAAAACTTAGCACTGCTTTAATTCTAGACCGACATCAGAATATCAGGAGTCCTTGCATGCCTAGCTCTGTGCCTAGCACAGAGGTAACTGGTTCATTATTAATTTTTATAAAGAATACTTAAATAATACTAAGCTGTCTTACTTTGTCAAAGTTGAATTTCTCTCCATTCTGGTGGGCCCAAATCAAGCAGTCAGCGATATCTTGGACCATCCCTAAAACATTCCCCTGCCAATCACAGCCAACCAAGAGTCAGTTTAGAAACAAGTTTATTATTTAAAATGAAAGTTGTTCTTTGTCCTGTAAATTTACATTTTTGGTTTACCTAATTTAAATTCAAAATGTATTTTATCAACTAACACACATATGCGATAAAATATTATCATTCATAAGTTATGATTCAAGGATGTTATGACTCATAACATCCTTGTGATTACTGTGTGTTGTTTAAAATCTCTCACCTTTGGATATGTGCAGTAATCAGGACAAATTACAGTTGCTTTCAGTTCTTCAGCCATCCGACTCCCCAGTAAACAGTAAGTGGACCTTTCTCCTGTGCCCCATGCACCTCCGTAGACAAATACTACTGCCGGTGATGGCAGCTTCCCTACATTTGGAGGGTGGTATAAGTCCAGCTTGTTGCCTCTGCGGCCAAACGTGATGCCCTGTTAAGCGTCCACACAAACAAACTGATTATTCACACATTCTTCAGCACTGACTCAACTGATAACGTCGTTGATCGTGAATAATAATCAAGAAAACAGGTAGATTTTCTCAGTGAGTTATCCTTAACATACCTTTTCATAATACTTTAGATTCCTCTCATCGTTATACCATGACTTCAGTTGAAAATAAACTTTCCAATACTGCAGGTATTTGAGAAGATCCAGTGTAGCGAGGGTTAGACGATATATTCGCCTGATAAAGAGGCCAAAAGCATAAATGAAAATTACAAACATACTGCTCAATGAGTGGGCCAATACAACAAAAACATCAAACAAAACAAAAGACAAAAAAGGAACATGTGTAAATTATTTTAAAATTTACCTTGGATTAAGAGCTTCTATGTACTTCTTATACCCAGGCTTGTCAGGCCAACCATAAATCCACTGACAGGCTAAACAGATGGAGTACAGCAGGCCCACCAACATGACACCCACAGTCACAGATAGTGACATGTAATATTTTATATCAGACCTTTAAAAGCAACATATATTATGTTAAGATTCATTAAAAGTACACTTAGTTTGTGATCTTCAAGAGGATATACTTGAGAGGATCTTACATTCTTTATGGCTTTATCTTTCCTATCTGCAAACATAAAAAATATAAATTATGAGTAACAAAACATAAGTAATAGAAAACAGTATAAATTGTTTTCAGAGAAATGATGGCACAAAGTTACGATTGCAGTTTTCAGAAGTTTGTCATATTAAAGCTCATTTTGTAAAGACTTTTAGTTGTAACTACTTAATTTATAAGTTTAATAATGTTTTACTTAAGCCGTAATTATTAACAATATTAGGTCTTTTTCTGTTAACCCAGGCTTTCTGCTTTAGTCTCATTTCACATGCACATAAAAATTAGTTATTTGATGCTTCATTCACCCTCCTTCTGTGCACAAAGGATCAAACTAAGCATCAGAGGCAAAAAGGCTTGAGTGCATGATCAGTGGAGTGGACATTCAAAGAAAAATCCACATAAATGACAGGACCAAAATTTTGACACCAGAAAACTGTATCGTGACGTGATGATGATGATGATGACATTTTTTTACTACATCTTTCACAGGGTTTTAATGTTGTGGCTCATGAAGTAATCAAGCAATATTTATTATATGTAGGTTATTAAATAGCAAGGCAATTCTTAACCAAGTATTAAATTAATAACTAAGTGCCTTATTGAAGGCAAATTAGAAACATTTAAGACATTAATGGGCAAGACTATTTGGAAAGGAAGTATTTGGAAAGAAAGATTTTTAACCTGGATATGCATAAACTTATTGGCCATTTAAATCTGAAGGACACCTGTTCAACTGCACTTCAATACAAATATCTAATCAGCCAATTACATGGCAGCAACTCAGTGCATGTAGGTATGTAGACATGTCAAGGTAGCCTGCTGATGTTCAAACTGGGCAAATGAATGAAGAAGAAAAGTGATTTAAGTGACTTTGAATGCGACTTGGTTATTGGTGCCAGAAGGACTGGTCTGAGAAGTTCAGAAACTCCGGGGACTCACTGGGATTTACTGGGATTTATCCACACAACAATCTCTCAGGTTTCTCTGGAGTTTGCAGAGAATCGTTTAGTTAGGGTTAGGTTGTGGGGACAGTAGCCTAAGCAGAGAGCACAAACCTCCCCCTCACCAGCCACCTTCTTCAGCTGATCCGGAGAAACACTGAGTTGTTCCCAGGCCAGCCGAGAGATGTGTCTCAACCATGTTCTGGGTATACTATACACCCTTGGATCGCTTCAAGGCAGACTGAAAGTCTTGAGTTTCTCTGGGGGAAAATGTCTACTTGATGTCAGAGGTCAAAGAAGAATGGACAGACTGCTTTGAGTTGATAGGAAGACAACAGTAATTCAAATAGCCACTCATTATAGCCAAGGTATGCAGAAGAGCACAGCAGGTTGAAACTTGAAGCAGATGAGCTACAGCAGCAGCAGACCACAGTAAGTTAAGAACAGGAAACTGAAGCTACATTTCACATAGGCCCACTGAAATACCCCAAAACAAAATCTGATGCTAAAAGAAGGTTTATTCAGTTACTAAATAGGTCAGTTTGTTGAGTTATGATATTTTTTGAGTAGAAGTCTGTTTAGTTTACCTCTTTTATAGGCCCACGTAGTTCTTAAAATAGCTTATTTCTATTATTGTGTATTTTTGAAATAACCTCTTATCTTTTCTGGGATATAATAAAAAACATATTTTGAAGATTATATCTGTGCTTGGACGTTCTTGGCTGCTTGGTCCATTTGAAGGCAAACGGGTTTTTTTTACTTATGAATAGCTTTCATAAAGAATTGGAATAGCTTAGTGATGGTTGTCCTTAAAGTTGTACCACAGCACTCTCTAGTGGGGTTTTATAGGACGTACCAGCATTCAGAAAGGCGCTTTCACTCAAGAATCATTTTAAAAATCATATGAGCACTTAATAACTCTTGATAATAGACTGATAAACGCGATCTGTATATCAAACAGTTCTGGTATGAAATTTAATATAAGTTTTCTGTCACGTATTTTCGCAGTTCTCCTACAGTTGGACGTTTTGTTGCCAAAGTACGTTTGTCTTCTCTGTCACGACCTCGTTGGGCGAATGAGTAGAGGTGGAGGACAAATGCAAACAAAAACTAAATATATATCTATATATATATAAAAGAAGAAGAGCAGTGAAGAGAACCCACCTGCATTTAATAATGTCACTGCGGATGACTGAAGCACACGTCAACGTTCATACTGTGTTGTTTCATGCAGGTCAAGTAAACGAGAACCACAGGAGGAAAAACAAACAACTTCAATGTAAAAGTTGAAATTCCATTTCTTGTCCCAGCTTACCCGAAGTGTAAATCAATTCACGATAATTCAAAAGGCTCGCAACACGGCAACAGATATTAGAAAGGGTAATGTAAGCGAACCTTAAACGCACTTCGACCCATTAGACCTGACATGAGCTTGATTTATGGCGCTTATCTGTGGTCTTTATGCAAGACAACTCGATAAGAAGCCAATATTAGTACAGCACCATAATGTTCGTAGTTCCCCTGTAGGTTTAACAGCCCAATCATATCATATCAGCAGATTATGGAAATTGTGTTGGAAAAGTGTTACAATTCATATTTACATTTACAGACCTGCCCCCCGTTTGTGCCCCGTTTTCACACAGGGTGTTCCACGTTAACTGTTTTTAGGTGGTTAGATTTATTTACATATTCCACTCTCCGTGCCCGCAGATTCGTCATTTTCACTGAGCGGCAGCTCTGTCTGTCTGCCAGTGTGTCATGCAGTTTGACAAGATTAAAGACTTGGGCATTAAAATAAATAAATAAAAAGGCCCCCATCTCCTGTCATCTTTATTTTAATTTACTTTATTTTAGTTAGTTTCTTAAGTTCTCAAAATTATTTCAGTTATTTTTTTCCGAAGGTCTATTTTTTATTTTTTACTTTAGTTCACTAAAATGTTGTTGTTTTTTCACATCACACATCATACCATTGAAATGTATTAATTTCCAGTGCTGTTTGGGGTGTGAGAACAGCCACTTTTAAATGGTTGGTTCCTCCCTTAAAGGCTGTTGGAAATTCATTAAGGGTGTTTCATTTCAAATTTTAATGAATTTTCTTCCATCTGTAGCTCCAACCATTCCAAACTGCTGAAGCTGGCTTTGGTTTGGTAACGTTTAGCTAATTTCTCCAGATTTTTATTCATTCATCAACTTTCATTCTTCATTTCTGTGTGAATCAATGCTGATTCACGTAAACGACTGGCAAATGTTTACTATGAAGAGTATATGCATACTTTATAAATAAAATTAAATTGAAATTAAATTGAATGAATATATTTGACAATTTAAAAAAAAATCTGTGGTCTTTCTTCAAAACTGATACAGCTTTTAATGATCCTAAATGTGTCCTTTGTTTGTTGGACAAAATACTAAATCCCAAAATAAAGTAGTGAGAGCACAAGTATAATTATCTTGCAGGTGCCATTTAATAACCATACAATAACTATAACTAACTAATAATAAAGATTAGAGGTATTTGTGGTAACTTCCCTACATTAATCGGCCACTGTCCATAAGTAATTTATCAGTACATAAAATATGAGCACTGGCAGTGTATGGCCACTAGAGGGAGGTAGAATTATGTCACTTGCAACAAATCTTTTTCAGTCAAATCTGTTCAGAGACTGAAGCTAGAAGACAATAGCGAGTTAAGATGGAAAGATAAAATTAAGTATCATTATTAGTGGTTTGAAGCTTTAAGGACTACACAAAGCAGGGATATTCTAGCCAAAGTACCGGGCAAAACACTGAACCCTGCCTTACTCTCTGATCCGTTAGAGAGAATGTAATTAGACGGGGGGCGGGCGGGGGACGTACTTGTATAAAAGTGTGTCAATGGCTGAATGAGACATGTTGTCTAAACATGCTTTGAGTTCTCTAGTAGAGAAGAAAATCCTTATAAAAACGAACTGAATCCCCAAATGCATCTAAATGATCATGCTTTGCTTTGTCAGTAATGTTCGGTGCTAATGTATTATGTTTCTAGTAAATTATCCCTACAAATATAACTAATTATTACACCTCTGTGGTGTATTAATGTCCATCTAGCATATCAGAGACATTCTCTATAAATTAAGGGGTTTTGCTGGCCCTGACCATGGAAAACCTTTGCTTCAGCACTGCCAATTCGTGGAAAGCAGAGCTACTGTCCAACCTGAGGGTTATTGTTATAGTTGGCCACACAGAGCGGAGCCTCAAGCCTTGAGTTGGCGTGTGGTTCTTCCTCCGTCTGCCACAATGTGGGGAGTCCCAGGTGCTTTTTGAAAAGCTGCAGTGGAAATGAAGCCACTTAGTGAATGAGAGCCATTCAGCTTCACTGAGCGCACAGTCAGTCCATTCTGAATGCTGTGGTAACTATTCACAGCATTTGTCACTTACAGTTTAACACTATCATCAATTGAATTATGTCATGTAGAGTGATATAAACATATTAACACCTGACATTCATTCCTGATTCTGTGGGTGTAAGCTGAATACATTAGCTTTTGTTTTGTCATTAAGTCCATTAAAATTATTGGTCTTTTATTATTAGCAGAATGACATACCAGGGAGCCAAATACAGGAACCTGGGGGGATCTATTTGAACTAAAATAGGATTTATAATTATTATTCTGATATTATGATAGTAGAACTATATGTAGTAATTACCACAACTGATTTAGAATTCAGGCCCCTCTTCTATGGAATCAGCTTCCAGTTTGGATTCAGCAGACAGACACTATCTCTACTTTTAAGATTAGGCTTAAAACTTTCCTTTTTGCTAAAGCATATACCTTTTTGCTAAAGCATATAGTTAGAGCTGGATCAGGTGACCCTGAATCCTCCCTTAGTTATGCTGCAATAGGTGCTGGGGGATTTCCATGATGCATCGAATAGTTCCTTTTCAGTCACCTTTCTCACTCAACATGAATAGACCTCTCTGCATTAAGTCACACTTGTTGTTAATTTCTGGCTCTCGTCCACAGCATGTCGCAGCAGATGGCCCCTTCTCGCTGAGCCTGGTTCTGCTGGAGGTTTCTTCCTGTTGAAACGGAGGTTTTCCTATGAGCAAGCACTTTGGCGACAGTGGGAAGGAAAAAAAAAAAAAAAGGTGCTTTTTGTTTTTTAATTGCCCTTTTAGCTTGTTTGGCACAGTACTGGCATTACTTAACTCCCTCCAACAAGAGATTAATTAAGCCAGCTGCTGAGGTCATCTGATATTCCCAAACCAGCTGAAACTATAGGACATTGAGATTTGGCAGGAGTTTCTCACAACACCTTTTATTTCTTTAGGTGGTTTTTTGCAAACACAAGAAAGTGATCATTTTATCTTGTCAAAGGCCATACAGTGAATATGATGTGTAAAGATTTCATACCTCAGGCGAATCAAGTCCCACACCTCCACCCCCACCCACCCACCTGAGCTATGGTCTGATTCATGATCTGAGTGAATCAGATCATCCCTCAGGTCACTCACACACTGACTCCATACACCAACCAACTCCTTCTCCTTGTTTTGTATATATTCCTCTTGTTGGTTATTTATTCCGCTTGTCTTACTATTTTGATTTCCTGCACAGTTGATACAGAGCAAAGTTTTATTCTATTCTACATGCAGTACAAACATTTGACACACATTTTTTGTAAATAATGCTCAAAATTTGAACATTTTAAAGCAATATTGTTCTGCAGTGAAAATCTGATGGTATTTAAGTATTGTTTCAAAGTTATACTGGCTCAAAAATTGCTAATCATTCAAGACTTCCCAGAACATTTTGCTTTCTTTAAATACATGTATATCAAAAAGAGTGGCGGGTTAGATTTTAACACTATCACAAGATGTAACAACATTGAATTTTGGAATATTAGGCAGAATAATTTCAAGTAGGTGTAAAAATGATGACTGTACTTCATTTGTCAATAAAACTTGGGTTATTAATGTGCTGTTACAATATATTATACACATACTTTTAGAGTATCAAATAAAACACCTGAAAATTCTCAAATTTGATAATTAAATAACAGCTACAGATTTGTTAACTGTATTCAACTTTTAATACTGTGTATCAGTGCAATTCTTAATAGCGCACATTTCTCCACAACTCATTTTTCTTTGTGATTATTTATTTGAAAGCAGCGTAGAGAACAACTCTCCCACATAATCACAGTATTGTTAAAATATAATGACAGTGTTATTAACTCAGAAAGTGTTAAATCAAACTCAAAGTTAAATGGTTCATTTGAGGTATAAGAATAAGTCTCTAAAACGTAAATGTATGGATCATTCAGTATGTATTACAGATTTTTGAATGTTTTTCTAATGATGTGCAAGTACCCAGAAGTTTTCTGAACTCTTCTTTGATGTATCCATAGATTGGATGGTAGAGGCGTCTGTTTGACACCATGAGGTCAACGGGGATATCAGTGTGGCTCGCTCTGGGAAGCAGATTCAATGACAACTTAACAGAGCGTGAAGTGAGAAGCTCAGAGAATCTCATGGTAGATTCAGCAGGAACCACAATGTCATTGGTCCCATGGAGCAAAGCGAATGGAGGCAATCTGTCAGAATAAAAAGGACTGTAGTAAATAAATGTCTGTAGTGTGTTTGCATTTCAAATAAATAACTGATGCACTACATTTTAGAATTATAATTGGTTTTAAAGCCATTTTTTATCCCTTTCTCTTCACCTGCTGATTTTGTCCTGGCTGAGCTTCTTCAGCAAGTGTGCTGGTGAGTAGAATGGAAGGTTTTCCACACCATTCATTGCTCTGTGCATGTCAGAGAGGTATTCAATTCCTCGTTTCTGTTCATGTTCATAATGTTCCACAGTGTTGTAGACGCCACTCAGACCTGTCCAGAATATAAAACAGTTAACCTAACTTATAAAGTATAAATAAAGGAAGAGGAACCACAGATTAGCTAAAAATGCTCAAAATGTGTTTTATAATCTCCATCAATAATTTAGCTATGTATGTGGCAAATATTACATCCTGAAAGTTGAGTATAAAATTAAAAAACATTTCTTTAGATGATGAACTTCATTTCTTACCAATAACTCCTCTTATTAACAGGAACACTTCCTGTTGCTTGCCTGGCTCTATGGAAAGCTCCTCTCTTGTATCAACAAGAAACAGTGTGGTGAGTGTACACAAATGTGCACCTGCTGAATGGCCAATTAATACAATGTTATCCTATAAAAAACAGAACAGCATGCTGTATGTGATTAGATAGATGTACTTTTTAACGTTTATAACAAACAATTTGTGAATGAGTGTAAAAGCATTCATATATGCACTTAGTCCCAGGACATCCTAGGTCGCACTGCGATTTATTTTGCAATTGTATCATCAGATCTGTGGCAGCATGCCACAGCATGCCGTATAGGTGAGGAGGGAAACTGAGCTATCAGCTGATCACCTGGTGATGACTAGGATCAGGTGATGCAGGAGCATGCTGCACAGGCTTTGTGTAGTGAAGGTGCGTTGGGGGCAATCTGACAGAGGCCCTGGCCAAAGAGATCTTCAGAATTTCGACAACATTCTGAGAGATGAGGGCAAGGTCACTGATGTAGTTAAAAAAACTCCTTGGTGGTAGAGATTCACCCATGATTCCCTAAGGCTTTGCAGGTTATGCAATTGTCTTGCTGGATCACACTCGCCAGGCTTCCTGGAAGGACTGTCCCAGGGTATTAGAGAGGAGAGCCAGTTCGTTAGGTGGACCTTGGTTACAGAAACAATGTGGTTTTGATCCTGATTGTTAGGGTTAAACAAGACCTAAAAATCTGTTTCCAGTTTATGTTGAATAAATAATGATAAATAATTTACATTACTTCACTTCAACCACCAGTCACAATCCAAAACAGTGTCAAAAATTAAAAACTAGGAAAAGACATGATGCAGAAGCTGTCAGAATTATTCTACAAAATAAATAAAACATTTACTTAATCTGTAAAAACACATGTATATGAATATGTAACATTTGTAAAAGTCAGTATTTTGGGTCATGGTAGCTATTGGTATTGATTCATTATATTTCAGGAGGTTTGTTTGATTGTACAGATATAGGCAGCTTATTATTCATGTTCCAAAGAATACTTAAATAATACTAAGCTGTCTTACTTTGTCAAAGTTGAATTTCTCTCCATTCTCGTGGACCCAAATCAAGCAGTCAGCGATATCTTGGACCATCCCTAAAACATTCCCCTGTTGATGAGAGTCAGCCAAGAGTAGTTTAGAAGTTTAATATTTGAATAATTTCTTTCCCCCCCGCTTTTACGCTTAGTAAAATTCACTAATATATGCTAAATATGTGAGAAAAATATAAATCTTAAGATTACTGTGTGTTGTTCAGAAGCTCTCACCTTTGGATATGTGCAGTAATCAGGACAAATTACAGTTGCTTTCAGTTCTTCAGCCATCTGCCTGCTCAGTAAACAGTAAGTGGACCTTTCTCCTGAACTCCAAGCACCTCCATAGATAAATATTACAACTGGTGATGGCATATCTTCTAACTTGTCTACATTTGGAGGGTGGTACAAGTCCAGCTTGTTGCCTCTGCGGCCAAACGTGATGCCCTATTAAGTGTCCACACAAATAAACTGATTACTGACAAATTTTTCAACAAAACAGGTAGATTTTCTCAGCAAGTTATCCTTCAAATACCTTTACGTAATACTTAAGGTTCCTCTCATCGTTATACCATGACGTCAGTTGAAAGTAAAGTCTGGCATACCGCAGGTATTTGAGAAGATCCAGCGTAACAAAGCTGAGACGATATATTCGCCTGATTAAGAACACAAACACATAAACGAACATTAAAAACAGACTCTGCTCAATGAGTGGGACAAAAATGCAAAATAAAAACAGAGAACACATCTAAAGTATTTTAAAAGTTACCTTGGATTAAGAGCTTCTATGTACTTCTTATACCCAGGGTTGTTAGGCCAACCATAAATCCACTGGGAGGCTAAACAGATTGTGTACGGCAGGCCCACCAACAAGACACCCACAGTCACAGACAGTGACATGTAGTATTTTAGATCAGACCTTCAAAATGAACATATATTAGGTTAGAATTCATTAAAAGTAATGTCAGATAGTGTTCTTCAAGAGGATATACTTGACAGACTCTTACATTATTTTAGTCTCAGTCTGCCTGTCTTACCTGAAAGCATAGAAAGATTATAAGTAACATAATATAAGCAACAGGAAACAGCATAAATTGTTTTCAGTTACACAACAGGACAAAGATATGATTATGTCGTTTTCAGAAGCATTTCATATAAAGGCTCATTTAGTAAAGCCTTTTCAGTTGTAACCACTGGCCTAATTTAATTAATGCTTAATACTGTTTTAGAACTTGTATAAGTGAGTAATAATTGACAATGTTAAGTCGGAAGGCTGCCTTCATCCTGCTCCAGCTTTAGAGAAAAAACATGGTGCAGAACATCTGGATAAAATGAGTTTCTCGCTAACATTGCTCTTACACCCATCACCCACACAATTAAAATCATCTGTTCTTCATCTGTGTGGCTCAGAACAAGATTTAAGTGAGTGATACGTGCCAAAACAACGTCCACATGAGTGCCAGGACCCATATTTTGACAGCAGAAAACCACGTCGTAATGAGACGATTAATGTTCCTCACCTATGTAATAAACTACATTAGAATTTATAATTGCCTTATTGAAAGTCAGTTTTAAACTACGACATTTCTGGACAAGACTGGCCATTTAGAACGATAGCTTATGACTTCTACATAGAACATTAGCACATGGTCGTGTAGGTCATTAATAAATACATTAAAAAAAAAACCCAAGAATTTCTACCAAAGCGCCCTCTAATGGCATGTTTATGCAATAGCGCCACCATTCAGAAGGCTTGTTTAAAATCTTTTTTAGCCATTTAATAAGTCAGTATATCAAATATATTGAGTGTCACCCACACTGGAACATTAAAATCATATGACCATGTACTAACATTAGATCATAGGTAGAAACGAATTGAGAAATACTTCATTTATCAAATGAGTTTTACATATAAACTGCTTAAAAGATTTATTAGACCACCAGCCAATCCAAAATTAACAGTGTTGGTAATTACCAAAATAATTGTTTTTATGTTTCTGTAATGGTTTATCCACCAGCATGTGCAAGCTATTTAAGTAAAATTATACTTTAATGTTAAAATATAATTATCAATGTTATCGATGAATTTACAAATTTGCTGTTTACTATTAAATAGTATTATTTGTTTTTATTATGAGTCCAAATTATAGTTATTTACTTACATACCTGAACAGAAGATAAGTTTATTATTATTATTTTTTATATAAGTAAAAATATCAGCACTTTGGTTGACCAGATCCTGCCAAACTGGTTGTTGGGCAGACACGGGGTTTGTTGTGTGGGACAAAGTGGGACATGTCAGCTTTGTAGCTTGAAATGTTCATATCTAAATTTAAAATGATAATAATAAAAAACAAACAAACGGAAAAAACTATTTTACAACACTGGCATTTATCATGTATATGCTAAATATATTATAGTTTCAACTCTCTTGATAAAAGATGAAGATAAAAGGATGCTTAATGTCGCTCTTATGGTCTCATGTGACAGTCTATACACTTCGTATTCTTTTTAATTTCACCATCGTTGCAGCTGCTAATTGTTTTTTGGTTTTCAGTTCATATGTACTGGTGTATTGGCATACCTGTTTTCCTGATTGTCAGATACCTGTTGTATCTGACAATTTTAACATTTTTATATACCTTGTTACCACCATATTTCCCTCTCTGTGCAAAATTAAAAAATAAAATCTCTGTTTCTTAGAATATACTGACTGCTTCAATTTCTATGTGGTTGTTTCCACTGTATTCAAGCTAATGTCTTCTTGGTTCTGACTAGAATTACAATAAATACAAAAAAGCCTTTCCTTCTGAGTAAAAAAAAGACTTTACAAAGTGCTTGTCCTGCAGATACAGTCAAAATGTGTGACACTGTCTTTAGATGTGAGATGGGCAGGAGGACAAGGAATAAAAAATGTTGTGCAGACATCTAATCACCCTAGACATCTAAGCAAAATTGTGCCCCCTTTTTTTTCTTTCTTAGAGAGCTTTGACGTAAAGTTAGCAGTACCACTTACTCAACTTGAATCGTAAAGATAATGAAGACAACGGTGTGTCTGTGAAGGTTCTCAGTCATCCAGGTCATCGTAGTCAAAGGAGCTTGCAAAGAAAAGCGTCTGGACTTCTTTAAGTTGCTAGAAGACGTTTCACCTCTCATCCGAGAAGCTTCTTCAGTTCTGACAATGGTTTCCTACCGTTTGACTCTTTGTAGCAATACTATGTTGGTTGCTAATAAGCTAGCGTATATCTTTATTTAAAAAAAGAATAATAATAATAATAATAATAATAATAATAATAATAATAATAATAATAATAATAAACGATTATCAAAACAAACATACCAAATAAAAGTTTACTTTCTGTCAAAGGCCGGGCTGTATGTACATCATGTAAGTGCAGTGTAGCCGCTTATGAAGCGAGCTTCAAAAGGACCTGAACATGGGAATTTGCCCTCTTGTCCTGGGGCTTGTCCTGACAACCAAACACACAAAGATAAATACGGCGAAGTGGAAATAGTCTGCTATTAACTTCCGGTTTTGCGATGATAACCAAAGAGCGTCCGTTGACGTTTGAAAGTACCATTTTATATTTAATTTGTGGCATTGATAACTTTATATGTCAGCAAAATAGAGATAGCAAGTAATTTGTTACTCTAACTTTTTAATTATTTATTTATTTGCTTACACGTGAAGCTTATTGCATGCATACATTTTTTGACGTACCGATGGCGGACATGGAGAATTTTTATCTCTTCATTGTCAACATCTCTGCAATGATACTCTGGAATAGTGATGGTAAATTTGATTCTTTTTACTGAATCGAGTTTTAATGAGTCACTCACCAAAGTGAATCGCCTTTTTGAGTCATTTGATTCACTGAGTCAGTTGACCAGAGAGTGCAAAAAATTTACATTTTCACTCAAACTTAATTTGTTTCTCTTTTCATGTAAATCCCACTGCTAAGATGAATGATTCTAAAAAAAACAACAACTATCTTATAGAGCAAAAAAGAGCAAAAACATTTCTAAAATTAAGCAATTTCCTATCAAAATTGCTTAATAAACATTTATTTTGTTTATTTGTATTTTATTAGTATTTTCCTTAAATGTGTTAAATATATATTTTCTCATCTAAATGTCCACTGAGTTGTGAGCCAGGGGGCGGTAATGCACCTTAACATTGGTTGCCAACCAAGAAGAAGAAGAAGCTGTGAGCCAGGAGGGAGGGGGTGAGTGAGTGATTCGTTCGTTCGCTCTATGATTCAGTACAGGAGGGAGGGGGTGAGCGAGTCCTGAGTGATTCGCTTACGCTTACGATTCAGCACAGGAGGGAGGGGGTTAGTGAGTCCTGAGTGATTCGTTCCTCTATGATTCATCACAGGAGGTAGGGGGTGAGCGAGTCCTGAGTGATTCGCTTACGCTTACGATTCAGCACAGGAGGGAGGGGGTGAGTGAGTGATTCGTTCGCTCGCTCTATGATTCAGCACAGGAGGGAGGGGGTGAGCGAGTCCTGAGTGATTCGCTTACGCTTACGATTCAGCACAGGAGGGAGGGGGTTAGTGAGTCCTGAGTGATTCGTTCGCTCTATGATTCAGCACAGGAGGTAGGGGGTTAGTGAGTCCTGAGTGATTCGTTCGCTCTATGATTCAGCACAGGAGGGAGGGGGTGAGCGAGTCCTGAGTGATTTGCTTACGCTTACGATTCAGCACAGGAAGGGAGGGGGTGAGTAGCTCAAATGTGCTGTTAGCATGTTAGCAGAGCGATGCTACTGTGAACCGAGGAGCTATTTTCTTGATGTGAGCTTCTACTCAGGGTTTTTTCTTCCAGTTCAGAGCAGAAATGCTTTTGTTAAGAAACTGGCTGTTGTTTCCCCCCCCCCCCCCCCCCCCCCACAATTTTAATTATAAGCTAGATATATTTCTACTAAGCGAATTAGTTTGCTAACAGAAACAGGGATGAGTCAGTGAGTCAGTTGGGCTTGTGAATCATGATTCACGAGTCAGTAAAGTGATTTCGAGTATTGAACGATTCGTTCACGAATCGAACATCACTACTTCGGAAACACATGCTAAAATAGTTTGGTGATAAAATACAATACAATACAATAAAATGTATTTTCTCGAAGCTTTCAACCGTGATTCAGCGTAAGGGCTTTGTTGATCTTTCATAGATTTATTTTATTTTATCTTTTCATAATCCATTTGTTGAGAAGGTCGCTGAGCTGTGATCGAGCGGTGCTACTGTGATTGATTAATGTCAGACCATTACAGTCAACAGTATGCTACCTAAAGGGAAAACGGCGAGGGCATTTACGCATGCGTGTGGCAGAGTAACGGCATTTTATTAGACTCATGATCTGACGGTAAATACGGATTTTATTCTACAGATGGTTCCGGTCAGCTGTTTCACCAGATTTCAGGGTTATATGCTGAAATAGTTTGTATTAATGTAACTCGTGGATACCCATACTTCAACCCATAACACCACACACACTCCCCATTAAAATCTAACAGAACTAAATATATTGTTTCTTCTCTCCATTTCAGATACGAGATACGGTGACAGTGATAAAATCTGCCCTTATCATTTTAGTGCATTACTTACTCCCCTTAGGCGGTTTTTTGAACTGATAATTTGCGACGATTTTGATAGGATGATTATGGGGCGCCTGGCATTAAAATCTTGACTTAGAGAGTTTTTCACAATGAAAATGAAGCTTACAAAAGTATTTCTTTGCTCAAAACTGATATGCCCCTGGTTCCAGTTCCAGTTTGTGTGTTATGGCCAAAATATCAAATCCCACAGCAATCCCACAGCTCTCAGATTACTAAAGAACGTCCATTATAAACATTTTTTTAAAACAGTGTTTTATAACTTCAGTATTTATTGGACGCTATCCAACTCGCTGCAGTGCTTTTGACTATACATTATTCCGGAGCCATCACTTTATAATCACATTGCTCTCATTACAACAATTAGAGACCAGTCCATGAGTAATTTTATAGTATATAAAATAGTAGCACTGGCAGTGTATGGCCACCAGGGGGAGGAAGAATTCTGTCACTTCCATCCTGAAATGTTTCATTGATTTTTAACATATTGCTGCTAATTATCGCCCAGATATGATCAAATCTGTTCAAGGACTCTAAAGCTACGAGACAGCAGTGAGTTAAGATGCAAAGATAAAATGCTTTTAGGATCAATATTAGTGGTTTGAACTTTTAAGTACTTTACAAATCTTGGATAGTGATATAATTTATCTGTTCTTGCAGCATTCAATGTATAAAATTAATGAAACCAACTGAAGCCCCAAATGCATTTAAATGATCATGCTATGCTTTGTCAGAAATGCTCTGTGCTAATGTAATATGTCTGTAGTAAATGGTTTGAAAACATGCAGTCCAGCAGTATAATTATCCCTACAAATGCAACCAATTGTTACACCTCTGTGTTGTATTAATGTCCATCTAGCATATCTAAACCAACATAAATTCTATAAATTCAGGGGTTTTGCTGGCCCTGACCATGGAAAACCTTGGCTTCAGCACTGCCAATTCGTGGAAAGCAGAGCTACATACGAGTACTGTCCAGCCTGAGGGTTATTGTTATAGTTGGCCACACAGAGCGGAGCCTCAAGCCTTGAGTTGACGTGTGGTTGTTGCTCCGTCTGCCACGATGTGGGGAGTCCCAGGTGCTTTTTGTAAAGCCGCAGTGGAAATGAAGGTACTTAGTGAATGTGAGCCATTCAGCTGCACTGAGAGCACAGTCAGCCCATTCTGGATGCTGTGGTAACTATTCACAACATTTTCCTCTTACTGGTTAACAATTGCATTATCCTCAAAAAAGTAATTATTTCATGCAGAGCGATATTAAGATAATAACATCTGACATTCATTCCTGATTCTGTGGGGGAAAAAGAAGAACAAGCTGGATTTGATATATTTTAATTTTTGTAAATTTTTGCTGGCCTGAATTCAAGGGGATAAAAATGGTGAAACCAGTTGCAAAATGCCAGAGTCATCACTTTTTTTTTTTCAGATCAAACCAGCTCTGTGATTCCTACGATGGCGCAGGGAGGCACAATGCACCATCTCACTGCATTCCTTCCACAAGAAATCCATACCTCACACCTGTCATGCCACAGAATTACAATTCAGTGCAAAATGCTGAATCTCTACCATCCGCATGGAAACTGCTCTGTAGCAGGAATGTGTAGTCTGCCTCTTTTCCTTTAAATTATATCAGTGCTTTTATTTTCATAAATATTTCTATTGCTGTTTTTGAAATACATAATTGGCGCATTTTTGTGTATCTGTAAATGAAATCTCCAAAGGGAATGAGGAGACAGCTGCTTCGTGACCATGCTGGAGAGGAAGACGTGCTGTTTCCAGGTAACTCAGGTACAGCACCGAGACAGGATGCCAAAATAAAAATGTGATCATCAGATATTTCCACTGTAACTGTCACTGTCTCAGGCACTATTTCACTGCAGGGCAACCTGCACGTGGCGAATAAAGCCTTGATTGATTGATTGACTAACTGTCCTGCCATCAGCAGCCCGAGGATTTATGACATTATGCTTTTGAGTGCCTGTCCAGTGTGTCGCAAAAGCATCGCAAAAATCTCAAGCAGTTTTTAAACTTGTTGTAACTGCAGGATAGATAAATCTCTAACATTTCAGATGTATAGAGAAAATGATAACCCCATGCATTTCAAAAGATGTGATAAGCTCATTACTGTGACAAGTGCTACCGGTGCTGAGTCATAATCAGAAGGGTTTGTCCCCATTATAACTGGAAAGGCTTGTAGTACTGGATGTACCTTTGAAATCCCATCTGTCCTTTTCACACGTGCTCACAGTCTATTCACTTCAAATCTAAAAATACATCCAATCCCTCTTCTGTATTTGTAGCACATACATTGCTAACACTGATGTTCATTACTGATGACTGACTTTGTGTTTTGATGGAAGGCTACAGCTAATTACTTTTTCTCACAGTGTCACAGCCGTGAAGTTCAGTTTACCGGTTACATTTGAACTAATTTCATATTTTCATAGCAAAATCAGTATTGTGTTTGTCATTGTTGGTGTTCTTCAATAAACAGATGTTTCTTTGTGCATATGATTGTTTCCACAGGAAGTGTTGGGAGGATTTTCGAAAGATGAGTCACGTGTAAACTAAGTGTCTGAAACATGTAAACTAAACAGGCCACTTTCATATTTCTTAGCTTATGTCTAAAATATGAAAATAGGAACATTCAATGTGTGCAAATCACCTTTGGGTGAGTTCTAATAATGAAAACAGGATGTTGTTTGTGAAATTCAGTAAAAAAAAAAAAAAAAAAAGGAGACTAGGGATAACATTTAGTTTTCCTCATTAAATGTTTGTATGTGCGTGTCTCTGTGTATATCTTTAGCTGAACTTGTGTTTACTGCTGTAACTTTGGATAAACCAGTATGTTTATATCCCTCCAGTGAACCCTTGCTCTGACCCAGTCCCTTGAGCTCCTAACTGATGTGCGGCACTGAGCCGGGACCCAAACGTGCCACTTCTGTGTTTCTTTCGCTTACTTTTCCTTCCGAAACGTGCTCTCAGTGGGCTCAGGACCTCCAGACTCAGAGCCATCTTTTCACTGGGATTTCACAAACATGCCAGGGCCCCAAAAGAACATCCCTTTCACAGTGGCAACCATGGAAACTGGCACTGACCATAAGGTCCAGTTTCTAGGTATCCCAGAACCTGGAAATACAACCAGAATCCCACAGACGCCAGACCAGCACTGAAGACAGAGGTGCTGGCATTCATGCACATTTTCAGTGGGCCCTCTGACTGACTGGAGAGAAACAGAGTGACCATTCTTGTCAGATGCATCGGATGAATGTTAACAAGTTTGTGAGGATGCTCAAGACAGCATTCTTTAGAACAGACCTTCCCAAAGTGTGGGGCCCGCCCCCATTGCAGGGTTAGGCGCGGTATGAAAAGGGGGGGAAAAAACAAAACAAAACGCTCGGACACTGCTAGCACGGGGCGGCCACAGAAACGCAAAGTAGAAGATGAAGCATAGCTGAATATGTTTCCAAACCAACTTCATTCTAAGCCAAAGACTAGAAAATATGGTCTTCCCTTTGGCTTCACCTATACAAGAGCCTAGGTAGGTCTCCCCTGCATAATTAGAGTCCCCTGGCAGGAGCAGACGCTGCTCTACACATCACGGACAAACAGTATCCCACATTCTTGATTTTTAGTTCACAAACACTTGTTGTAATGACTAACTACTCCTGACATTTTGGAGATGTTAGCTCTCTATACAGTAAAGTTACAGATACAAACAGGATACAAATAATATCAGGTTGATCCTGCCAGGATTTGTTCCCCTGTCTAAATCACGGACAAACAGTATCCCACAGTTTTTTATGTTTTTAAACCCATTTTGTACAGAAAGGCATTTTTTGGCAAAAATGTATTGATAGCAATGTAGAATATTTTTACACAGGGGAAAAAACAACTACATGTAAAATAATCACACCGGGATGCCTCTGTCTTTCTAAATGGAGGGACAGTAACTGCTTGTAAAACCTGAAGATAGTCAGATTAACAGTAACAGTATTTCGTCTCTATCTGCCATTCTGCTATTCATCTCACGGAAACAATAACGTGGTGCACAGGTGAAAAAACATACCTTTGACGTTGGGTGACGAACTCTGTATTCCTCGTCCACACATAAACGCAAAAACAGTGTGTGGACAAAACAGCTGCGTTGTCAAAAATACCCCTGTAGGTGCGGACGTAGTGTAAAAGAGTTAGTAGTTTATTTTCTTACTACCCATAATTTATTGCAGATTACTTGTATTTGCTTAATTGTTTACTAAATGTCTGAGGTGTGAAATAAACCGCATTGGAGCAAAATAAGGGTGTGTGTGGTTGGAGGATGTGTTTGTGCGTGTGCGTGCACGCGGGCGGGGGCGAACATTTTTCTTGTAAACTAAAGGGGGGCCTAGCAAAAAATGTTTGGGAACCACTGCTTTAGAAAAAGAATGCCGAGGGTTGCCAGAAAGAAAGAAAAGTATTTGATGGGGAAACTGGCAAAGAAAATAAACGATGTGTGGCCACGCACGTGTCTGTGTGCACAGCCTCGGGGAACTTCAGTTGGTCCTTCCGCCTGTACAGTTTGGTCTTTATATAGTCCCAGATCTACGGTGGCCCCTAGAGACAAAGCACGTACAAACTCCAAAACACTTGCAAACTCCAAAACACATGCAAACTCCAAAACACTTGCAAACTCCAAAACACATGCAAACGCCAAAACACTTGCAAACTCCAAAACACATGCAAACTCCAAAACACTTGCAAACTCCAAAACACATGCAAACGCCAAAACACTTGCAAACTCCAAAACACATGCAAACTCCAAAACACATGCAAACTCCAAAACACATGCAAACTCCAAAACACTTGCAAACTCCAAAACACATGCAAACCCCAAAGCACATGCAAATTCCAAAACACAACGGAAGTGCTCCAGGACGCTAGGGGCAGTGTTGAGCTCGATTTGCAAAATAAACGGCAAGTTTGTCTGTATGGGACGGTCTAGTCTCTGTCGCGCTTCCCAGGTTGCCTAGCAACCATGATACTAACCGCTGGAAACGTGTCATACAACTTTGTTTGACAGAAATGAAGGAAAACATATTTTGTTCATTTGTTTGTTTGTTTCTACAAGAGCTTTGTGTGATTTGATAAGTATCTGAGGCTGAGACCACAGGACAGTAAAACATGATTTTTGGGCTTCATTTCTGTACTGAACAGTCATTTAAGATTAGTTAGTAAATAACAATTAGCTAATGTTGTTCATGAGACTAAAGTCATATCACTTTGGTAATGTAAATATAATATGGCCAATATTATAGTTATTATATTAATCATTATTAGCTATTACAGCAGTGAACATGAACTCTGTGTCAAATACTGAGCCACAGTACAGATTCAAGTTGCAGTTATTTATAGGTCTTATCACCTTAAATCTTCACTCAAAGACAAGTATCTTTGACAGTGCATATATAGGTGTATCATATATAAGAGAGAAATGTTGTTCCTTCAGTATGTTGGCATTACTAAATTTGGCTCATTGCTTACATACGTGTGTAAAAAGAAATTATATGAGCTGTGATAACTGTTTTTGATAAAATGAAGAGTAGACTGATATATTGAATATTCCTTTATTGGGTGAGAAAATCAGACCATGTCATAACTGCTTTAAGTCATACAGAATAGATATCAGAGCCTTAAACAGGCTGACTTCTGCTAAATGGGTCAAACTGGGCAGAAAGTATACAAACACATAGCATCATTATAGAATATGATGTAACACTATAGATCAACTTACCTCAGAATATATAAAGCATATAAACAATTACAGCAATATGATGCAACAAACACAGCACTGCTACTAATCCAAAATACTCAAAGCTTCATAGAACTGAAACAAACATTTATTTTTAGGTCCATTCAGCTGCTGATACATACTTTAGGTTTCTGAATATTAAACTTGTTTCTTCCTTTCATAGTGTGTAACTTGAAGGCCCTGAGTACTTTCTCCCACACTGCAAACACTGGAATGATAAAATTATTTGAACATTACCTAATAAGACTGATTCAGGACAGACAATTAGTTATGTTAAACTTTCCTAGCAGTCCTTCACAAACAGGGAACAGTCTGTCTATTCTCTCCATCTGTCAGCTGCTGCTGGCTCTTCCTCCTCCTCTTCCTCACACACTGCTGAGTCCTGGTGGATCATCAGGGGTGCAAAGCCTCACAGATGATGTGCAGCAGTGAGTCCCTCAGTCTGTCCTCACTCTGGACACTTGCAGTTGTCACACATGGAAATCAAATGAGTGATAAGCTGCAGGATTCAAACACAAATGTAACTTATAAATACATGTTCATACTTTTATTACACAATCAGAGAGAAAGAAAAAGAGAGAGAGTGCAGGACAGACAGACAGGTGACAGCCTCAGGTGTATACACTGCTACAAAACAGCACAAAAGAAGGAGGACTGTGTTATTACGAAACAAGAAGAGTTCCCAGATGGTACAGTGGACACGTGTGTGACTCCTGTGATTAAAGCACCTTTCTTTCAGCTTAACGAGTGAACCGTCAGCTCGTTCAAACACACGTTAAAGTCCGTTTGGCTCTACACCACCGAACAGTGGCAGCAATATAACATAGCTAACATTAACAGTGCAGTGAATCCTGCTTGTGCCGTGATATTCAGGACTGCAAACCGAGCAGCATCACTGACTTTCAGCCTGTTGTGTTTGTGGATATATGACTGACTTTAATTATCCATAAAATCATCACATTCTCTGTAAGATTAAAGTCAACTATTGAACGGCGTATATTTTGGAGTAAAGGCTTTAAAACCAAGTTAGTACAAACATCGCTAATGTCACATAACTTTCCCGACATGTGGCCAACAGTAATGTTTTAATGTTCTTCATTATAAAAAACATTTGCGCATAAATAAGTGACATAATATTCAGTACTTACTTCTGAAAGTTTACTCTTGGCGGCTCCGCTTCAGCCGTTTTTTTCGGCAAAATTATCCACACCACAGGCGAGCTATGAAATCTGGGATATGTTGGGCCATGAAGGCTACAGCGACCCATTCTTAAAATTCAGGGAAATTAAGGACGCATTTGAGGGCCGCATTTCGAGCAGCCTTTGAATTGGGACAGCCTTCGTCGTGTCGCTGTGACGTAATCGGCCTTAAAATGCGGACTTTAAGGCTGCAGACCCCAAATCCGGTCATTGGTACATCCTGGCTTGTGTAGTTACTAGGTAACAAAAGCTCAACACTGCCCCTAGCGTCCTGGAGCACTTCCGTTGTGTTTTGGAATTTGCATGTGCTTTGGGGTTTGCAAGTGTTTTGGAGTTTGCAAGTGTTTTGGAGTTTGTACGTGCTTTGTCTCTAGGGGCCACCGTACCGAAGAGTCGAGTGTCAGTGCGTCATGCCTCTTTCCTTCACCTACTGAGCTAACAGGAGGTTAAAAAAAACCTTAGAAACTGCTTGTAAAGCACTGCATCTTAACCATGGAAGTATCTGTTGCATAACAAGCTAGATGGATGTCAAGTTATTACATGAAAAAAATGAAAACAAAAAACATAATTTTGCACACGCTGGGCTGACAAAGCCCTGACTCAGGCGCTGAGGGGAAACTTTATTAGTGTGTAATGTGATGGTCCACTTGCATTCACACCTGTTTTCCTCACTTACTGTAAACTCTCACAGTCTTCACGAAAAAGTCAAGCTGCTGCAAGTAAAAACAGTGAAGCAACAGTGACTGCACGCCATAAATAAGCCACCACAGTCAGCTGGGTTGTTTATAGGTTTAAGATCACAGGTCTGCTCTGTGCTCAAACTGAAACATATCTCGCTGGTGCTATTGCATTTGTCTTGACCCCCTGTGAGAAATGTTAGTCAGCTCTGCATGTGGTTTCTCTCTGGATGACATAACCACATAAAACTGAGAAAACCCCCAAAACAGCTATGTGTATTTTCACAAGATCAAAAGCCTGTAAACTAGAAAATGAAAGGTAGATATAACAGCTCATATAGGAACTTCTTTCTTCTGAATTACGTGTGGCAAAAGCATCACACTGCAGAAGACAGCCTCCGCCCATCCGTGATGATAAAGTCACGCTAGTCAAAGCCTAACTTGATGTAGACATTTATGCATCCCCTCTTGACTGAGCTGTGAGGATATCAACCTGTATGTTTACTTTGGATGTAGACAGCAGGAAGAATACTGTTCCTGCACGAAACTACTCACATCAAGGTTTCTGGATATTTGTAAGCATCTGGGTCACAGTTTCCAATAAGAGACTGCTGGGTTTTGTTTTGTTTTTTCTAGTTTGCTGGCATTTTGAGCATCATATGATGAGGCTATGTAGCTCCAATATTTTAATGAGAAGGCAGATTTCTCTACAGCTGAGGTATTGAACACAGAGGAACTCACGCCATAATGATTCTGATGGATAAACAGAACCACAAACCAGATTTAAGGACTACTGCCCATTTAAGAGCTCACTTACTGGTGTAAAGCTTTATTATAGCTGCAATATGAAATATGATAGTTCATCATCGAGCTGTTTATAAAGTAAAACACCTTTCTGTGTGACAGGAATATGGCCATTAACTCTAGCCTCACATGGAAGCTGCAGCATGTTACTGCATACAGCCAAGTATTTGGAGACTGAACTGGTTGCCGAGGGTAAAAATAAAAAAAATGATGACCCCGCTGCTTGCTTCATTATACTGGGAATAAATCCAGCCCCTTACCTCAACCCACCGAGACACTGCCAGCATTTTTGAGAGATTTAGTTTTACACACTCACACTGGGTTTAATAATAATTTGAGAAAATCTAAAGGATAACTTGGCTTGTTTACAATTCAGGACCTTTTGTTTCTCTCCATGCAGCGTGAAGCTACGATAATCCTTTCCACAACCTATACCAGTATCAGATCCTATTGGACTGGAATATATAAACATTGGTTCTCACTCTGAGCTAAGCTAATGTATTTAAGATTTTTTTGTGAATATAATTTTTCTTTAAATACCGGTTTTACATCCAGAAAAAACAGTTTGGGCTTGGCTAGCAAATGGCCTCAAATCCAGTAATTTATTTCAAACCATACTGACTGCTTCTCTGTGGTAGTGACTAATTACTTAGACCTCCTCGTCAGCAATATCAAATCATCTGCAATTATTTTCAACCAGCATTTGAATTTTGAATCTCTCTTCTCTAAGCTCATCCAGCTTTGTTTCTTTCATCTAAGTAACAATAAAGTTAGACCTTTTCTCCTGTCTCAATTACTTTAAACACCTCTTCGTGTGCACCTCTCTGTCCTCGTTAGCTTGGTTCAGAATGCAGCAGCTAAGATGAATTTGAAAGTTGTATTATTATGTGTAAAACCCTACATGGTAGCAGACCTGCTGAGGCTTCACTGCTGCAGTCGCCCTGCAGGCTCAATCGAGCCTTTGAGGTCGTGGCTCTTAAACTTGGGAACAGCCTCTGTCAGCCCATCGGGTTGGCTGAATCAGTGGTTTATTTTAAATAGCTGCCGGCTTTTCCTTATTTCTGGATATAGTTCATAGCAAATGTGCATATGGAAGTGTGTCTCAATAAAAGAATGCAGTACCATATGCCTGACTGTGTGTTTGTATGTTCAGATATGAACACTTATTTTTAATGTGTGTTTTATCCAGACTGTCTAGCACTTTGTGACCATTTTAAAGTGCTAAACAAATAAAGTTATTATTACTAAATGTTGATCAGTCAAGTAGATTCCTTGTTGAACCACAAAGGAACAGAAACCTTAGGGAGGTGCACAGAAGGAGCAAGTTAATGACTCCAGCACGGTACTCGTTGATCAACTGTGCATCACTATGGCAAAGGCAGGTCAACAATGAGAGGCAGCACTAGCAATTCACTGACTGTGTACTGCCTCAGGTGTGCCGACATTTAGATACATGAAATCCCTTCAGAGTAGAGAAGAAACTCACTTTGTTTCAGCGACTCATTAAAAATGAACAACTCTGATTAAAAGATACAGTTTTTAATCAAAGTTTCTTTAAAAAAAAAATGTAAACAGCCGCAACCACAAGTCTGAATGTTTGTAATTGCACTGCACTGGAAGAAAACGATAGCACAGCGGGGAAACGAGAAGTGGCTCTTGCAAGCAGGTTTGTATAGTCGGTTGGTGAGTGACAGGCTGCCGTTTGTGGCAATTAGAAGGTGTGAAAGTGGGTGTGAAGAACCTTTGGTGATATTTACAAAATGGGAGGAACTGCATTGTTGATCGTCAGCTGAGGGTTCAATCTCGATATAATAGGAAACCAATTTGCAGGATAAATTATGCTCCACAAGCTGACCGTATCTGATATGACTGTTAGGCAACACATCAGACCGGCTCGTGTTGTGCATACATTGTAAATGTAATATGAACCCAACTTCTCACCCTTATGGACCTAATATGTTAGTGGTGAATGTGCCACTGTGCATATATGATGAGCCAAGTTGGCCAAACACTGAGATAAATTAGAAATAAATGATATTAAATAAGCAAGACCAACTACCTCAGACCAACATGTCTGGGTGCATTTCATGCCAGAACAGACTCATCATGTGCACAACTTTCCTGATGTGGATGATAATCTATGAAAGGGCCAGGGCTCAGTTTCCCATCAGTTACAGTTCTATAACTCCTGCCTGTTTAGGAAAACCTGCATGTTTGTAAACCTACTTGTGAAACAGTTCCAGCTACTGTAGATGTCCCAAGGCTTCAGTGACGCACTCATGCACAGACTTGTGATGTTAAAGCAATACCAGGTAAGCTGCAACTTCTAGTAATGCTGCAGTAATGATTACTGCACTAGCGTACTTATACGTCAAAAGATACACATTGATCCAATTTGCAAGAGGGATAATATATTAAAAATGCTTTATGTTACTATGGAGGTCCAGTTCTCTAGATTAGTAGGTAAAACAAATCTACACCATTTATTTAACAGAAAGACAATGTGTAGCAGATCAAAGGGCAAATGCTTCAATATCAGTATAATGCAAAACATCAGCCACTGGATCATTTCACCTTTGTGTTAATATTTTGAGTTCTATTAACAAAGATAAAACTAAACAATTAAGACTATTTTCTGACTCACTGAATGTTTCGGTTTTTAATTAATCCAGCAAGTTTCACTACAGCACCGTCTGTGAACTGCTCTGATATTCTCACTGCTGGCACTGCCCATACTGTAGAGAATGACATAACCCGATTCATGTTAACACCATTGTACACTTGTTGTGTTATTAACTATGTGAAATACATTAAGGTACTTAGAAGCAGCTCTGTAACATTCTCACTCCTAATTAACTAGAACATTACCAAGCACAGGACTCAATAACGCTCCCTTTAATGTGTGGCCTTGAGTAATTGTGTAAAATTCCAAAGCTCTGAGAAACCTCTGGCAATGTCACAGCAAGTTCACTTTCCAGATTAAATAGTTACCTGCATGTTTTTTTTTAAATGTTTTGCAACATTCTTATCTAAGATTAAAAGGCATGTTAATCTGGAGGTTGCGGGTAAGTATCACTACTTTCCTTGTAGTTCTTTGGGATGTTTTTAAATGTTTACAGACAGGTTTTTATAAAAATAACAAAATCACAAATGTACAAAAAAAACCCAAAAAAAAGTGGTGAAGAAGAAAAAATGAAGAGCTCAAAGATGGGTGTAACCTGTGTTTTTGTAAAGACAGGAAGGTAGAAAGAGGCATGTGTGGCTTCTTTCTACATTTTTTTCTCCTCGTGAATCCATCTGGGGTGTAAACACAATGTTTACGTGTTGTGCATATCTGTGTGCATCTCTGAAACAAAATATTTATTGGAGATGCTTGCTGTGCGAAGAACTGAGGCACGTTTGAGTACTTTGACGTGTGTCTATGCGGTATGTCACAATCGTCAATCAAAACGGAGTTGCAGGCAGTCAAAAAAACATAATCGCATGTGATTAAGATGAGAATTAAGGATGAGTTTGACGATGGATGCTGAAGAGACTGGTTCTTGCCTGGTTCAGCTTACAGGTGAAACATGCTCTCGACCCTCTTCAGTTTGTTTACAAGCCTCTTGTGGGGATGGATGATGCTGTTATCTGTCTGCTGCAGCAAACTCACTCACTATCAGAGAGGCCACCTGCAGAAGTTATCTGATGACACATCTATCTATCTATCTATCTATCTATCTATCTATCTATCTATCTATCTATCTATCTATCTATCTATCTATCTATCTATCTATCTATCTATCTATCTATCTATCTATCTATCGGCCACCCCCTGCCGCCGCGCCACAAACCACGATGGCCACTATAGTATTAGAAGATATCACAGCAGAAACTATTTGATTCGTATAAATTAGTCATGTCCAGGGAGATAAACATGTTTGACTCATAATAGCTCACAGGTTAAACTTTACATTCCAAGACGTCCTTATTGATAAATAAACAAATGAATGACTCACTAATTGTTTAGTCTACTGAATTACGGGACTCAGTTCCTGTCTGGGGGCAGTTATTCTTCTTATAAGGGAATGATGTGGATAAAGAATAAGGAAAAAGGAAAACAAAACAGAAATTAGCTTGGGAAGATAAATATGGAGAAATAATACAGTGAAAACAAAATTTGAATATCAATTATAAATTAAATGTAAATGAAAAAAGAAATATTTATACAAGCTTCTTTGAGGTATTTGCATTGCCATTCATTTGATTCATTTATTATTTTATCAAAGTCCATCTTCTTTCTTTGGATGCTCCCTTTAGGGGTCACCACAGCGTCTCACCCCATCTTTAGCATCCTCCTGTCACACCAGGCCTCTGCATGTCCTCCATCACCACATCCATGAAGGTCCTCTGTGGCTTTTGTCTTGTACCCCCTGCCTGGCATTTCCATTTTTAACATCTTTTGTCTAGTATAACCACTATCCTTCCTCTGCAAATGTCCAAACCCTCTCAACTCTGCCTCTCTAAACTTTGCCTCCAGTTATTTTGGCCTTCAGTTGACACACATCCAGGACAGCTTAGCCTTTTGATAAAATATCCCCTTTGCCCCATTTATAATTTTGAACTTCGATCATTAACGAGACCATTTTGAGGTCCCCACTTACCTTTCACTCACTTGAACTGTTCTGGATGTGTGTCAGCTAAAGGCCACTAAAAAGTAAATGTGAAATGGGATCAAATCCATGTCTCTGTCGTCTCAATTCTCCCATGAACATAGCCAATGTAGCTTAACTGTTGCTGTTATAGCAACATTTTCTCAGCAATTCCTTTATCACAGTCAGTGAAATCTTCCCAGTTTAACTGATGGAAATATATCACTACACATAATACAAACCTGCACAATGGGTTGTTTTTTCACAGGTGGAAAAATAAATGAAAAACAAAAATCTGAAACCAAAATGTTTTTAATTTCTTTTTTAAAGGTGATATACAAGACAGGAACATTCAGTCTGATTCCACATCCCCATCACAGGTGCACTTGTGAAGTGCCAGTGGAGGTAGTGTGAACATGGGGAGAGGAACAAACACACTGTAAAACAAATCAAAAGAAGTAACTACAGTCCTACTCTAGGCTATTCCCACCACTGTACCACTCTACACAGTACAGTGTCGCTGTCCCTCACAGCAGGATCTTAAAGGATCTTAAAGCACCATTATAAGCTTGATCCTGCCACACAGAAACTTTGGGGGACTCTGGGGAACTTTGCTGACAGATTCACAGTGATAAGATGTCCAGACAGATCAGAACGAACAGTAAATATGAACTCGTCCAGACAACTGTTAGCTTGCCAAGCCCAGTAGTTCACTTATTCTCCGATTAGTCAATATGCCCTTTGTTTTTATTATGTCATGCTTGTGACTGTCACTCTGACTTTGCATTTATTATGAACTTTCCAGACCACTGTGTCCCAAATCCAAATGTTGTTTCACAAAAAAAAAAAAAAATTTTAAGCGTCTGCATGACTATGCTAAACCTCCCTAAAAAATTTCAATTATTATGTTTGATTGCACCTCTTGTTCTGACTGCACATGACAGACATTTACCTCAGTTTGATTTTAGCTTCATTACATCCTACTCAACCATTACATCCTTTCCATTCCTGCAGAGGTTTACTCACCCAGAACAATCAACACAATGAAGTTGTGTTAGAAAAACCTGTATAACTGTATTAGGCTTTTAACACCTTTTTTTTTAGGTCTTTTTTTCTTGTTTCAAACCCAAAGTTTTAAACTTAAAAAAGGGGCTTTTCTTGGCAGCATCACGTGATCAGATTGTCATTCATATTAGGTCATCTCTTGTTGGTAGAAACAGTACACCTCGTTGGTCTGGAAGAACTCCGCCCCAGCCCATCACCTGATCCTTCTTCTTGTCCAACTGCCGCTCGTTCTCTCTATTTCACCATGTGTGCACCACTCCCTTCCTCTGAATTATTTGTTTCTTACAGTAACTGTCACTGATTTCCAGTTGGCCCCTCTGAATTATGTAATCTGTGTTCTGGGAACATTTTAAAGAACTAATTTGAAATGTTATTGTTGTTTCAAAAAACTACGAGATGCTAGGCTGATGATTTTTTTTTAAATTTCTTTAATTTACTTGAATATAAAAGTTTACCTCCAGACAATAGACACGAGCGCTTGCAACTATATTAAAAGGAATTCTAAGTCCAGCTATTGTCCGCAACCACATGAGGACAATGATGACGCTGTTGTCTCAACTGTGGTTACAGACTGAGTCAATTTCTGAGAATTTAACAGTGATACTAGCAAGATGGGGTTTTTTCTACACATAACATCTCAGAAATGCTGGAGGAGCTTGAAGTTTCACAAAATTAAAAACAAAAGTGTATAAATATTTCCAAAGAGGCATTAAACGACATGGGCAGATTAAAGGTTTAATGAACACAGTAATCATCATAACAAAAAAACCCACAAGAACCACACCATGTAAATTGAAATCAATAGTTTCAGGCTGGTCTTATCCAGAGGGTCAAGTACAAAAGCAAAGCTGTGTATTATTCATCTCTGATATGTGTTGTAGTACAACGGCTCAATACAGTGGTGCAGCTGTTGGTGGGGACTTCCTGACTTCCAACTGGTGAGAGGTGGCGTGATGTGGATGAGGTGACTGCAGTGTGTGTATGTGTGTGTGTGTCTGTGTGTTTGTTTGGAGTTAGCTGGAGTTTTCAGGCGGGCTTTGCATTATCTAATTAAAGGGCAGACAGAGACAGTGGTGTGATATCAAGCCTATCTTTCAGATGGGTGAACACACTCACACCCATTTGCTTGCTCTGATAAACAGCCTCCTGGGAACTCTCGTCCGAAGCCAAACTTTTTGTTGCACAGAACAAAAGTGTAAGCCAGAACAGTCTGATCTGATGAGTACATTCCTTTCTGCTGCGGTTACTGCCTTCATTGTATTACTGAGGACAAATTAACTTATAAAATTTAGCAGTGTAAATATTAAATTCATCATCTTTTTTTCTGTCTACATATATCTTGCTTATCTTTAATAATGGAGACATACTGTTATCGGAAATTCAAGCAGAACCCAAATGCAGACAAAAAAGGCTGACTGCAAGGTTGGAAAATGATAAGCTTTCTTTTTTTGAAGTACAGAATAGATAATAACATGTGTATGGAAGGTTAAGCTGACTTATATCACCAGATGATTATTCAGCGACGTGTTATAAGAATAACACGTCTGAGGATGCTACAGGAATGTGTTACGAGGTCAGTGAGGGAGGAACAAACCGATAACAAGCAACAAGGTAAGCACTGAATAAGAACACAGAATATGAAACAAATAATGAACCAAGCAGCAGCTGCTGGGGCTGAAAAAGTGAAGCCATTCAGTGGAAGTGTCAAAAACTGCAGTTCCTCTAGTGGATACATGGCTGAATCTAAAAATGAGTCTGTTTCTGTTTCCGTTTTGCATGGTGAAATTCTACTGCTGCATTAGTATGTTACTTAGCACTAATTAGCAGTTATTTAGTGTTTGTGGATTGTGGAATGCTCTAACCTTAGCTGATTACGCCATTAATTACATTGTTCATTTACATTCACTGTGAAAGGAGACACATGAGCAAAGTTTTTAAACAATTTAATCACAAAATAGAACAAGGAACTATAGACAATGATATAGAAGAGTACGAGAAAAGAGAAGGAAATGAACCCATTAAATTTGATAAAGTTTTAATAATGTGTCGGGTGGGTTCCTCCGGGAAAATTTGTAGACATATAACTAACCACGAAGGGACTCGAACCCTCAATCTTCTGATCCGAAGTCAGACGCCTTATCCATTAGGCCACGTGGTCTGCTTTGGGTGAGACGCTCTTCAATTAGACCACTTGGTCATTGACACAAAAACAAAGGACGGCTGACTCTAACACCTCTAGCTATTGTGTGTTTATATATATTAATGCATTTCATGCCTCTACAAGAGAATTCTTTTTTTAAATACACTGTCTTATATTTTATATTTGAATGCTCTCTTTTTAGCGCAACTAAGTCAGTTCCTGCAAGAGCTGAGCTGATAGCCTGAGCATGGTTGTTGCATCCCTTTAGTGCTGCATTTTTCCTGTTTGTCTTTAGTCTCCCCAGGAAGAGGACAGGAAGTTGATTGGGGAAAAGGATGTTTGAGCTTTCTCAGCTGTGTTCCAGGTGATCTAAAACCAAAGTGACTGTCCTTTGGTCCACATGGCAAATGTCACCTTTCCTTCAGGCGGAAGTAGCCAGGCATTGTTTACCATGCAGTTATTGTGAAATTTCTCTCCTGTGTATTATAGCACTGAAGAAAACACCAGGAGCTCAAAGTGCATGCATTAACCTTAATGAGGTCTGTCGCCTGTATGTTTGCATTTTGGTTAGATCTACCTGCATGTGATAGTGCATGATGTAAGAATGAACTCTACACTTCATATAAACCCTCTCAGTTTATCTCATTCACTTCTAAACACGTGGTGACATTTGTAAAATCAACATGGATTAAAATGATAATACTTCAAACGTAACTGGTAACATTCTTTAACATTGTGAATGTTCGCAGGTTTGTGGTTGTACATGTGAATGTGTGCTGAAAGATTTTTTTTTTTTTGTTGTTGCACATGAAGATCCAGTGTTACTCGCTCTGCCACTATTTTCAGTTAGTCTTTCGTTCCAGTTAAACATTTGCTAACTTTTTTTACTCATGACTTTGAGACAGGGGCGATTTTAGCCCATTTTGGGGGGTGCTTCAGCACCCCCAAAATGAATCAAAGCACCCCCAAAGATTTATTACTTTTTTTTGACAATATTTGCTGTTTGTGTGACACACTACTAAAAATATAAAAAGCATACAGTACTGTACTTGTTTGAGACGTAACATTTTAACAACAAAAGTATAGATAACCCCTCCTCCCAAAATGGTTTGTTCCAGCTCTCCCCTGCTCTGGCTCTAGCGCTCTTGCTGCCAGAGCGATGGTGGCTGAGACACAGCGGAGCGAAGGTGTAAGTGCCTGGCTTAAAACAGGACATATTAGCTGCATTTAACCTTCAGTTACTCTTTATATCGTTAGGTAGGAGTCAGACCATGTTTCTTTTAGCTGAAAAACATTACACCAGGTAACCTGCAGTGTTGAAAACGTGTTTTCCGACAATGTTTGCTACCCTACAATCCGTCCTGCTCTGTAGTAAATTCAGCGACATTTCACCGTCCTGTTCCTCCCATTGAAATGTATACAGCCTATTTAAAAATCTAAAACTTTAAATTTTCCGTAGCCTAAAGTTGTTACCACTGTCCTGTTTTAAATGGATACTAACTAGCTAACTGACTGGATGCCCATTAACCTTATAATTCCTGTTGTGCGTGTGTGCGTGTGTGTGTGCGTACAGAGAGACAGCCAGGTTCATAATGGATATGAGGAAGTTTTTTCAAAAAAAAGGAGCCACATTCAGGTAAAAGTGTAAAATCAAATGATCCGTCAATCAAGAATAATGTTGGATCAGTGTTTCAATATGTATATCTTTTATTAGATGTTCATGTGGTTTGGTTATTTGCCTTTTGGTTGAAAGTACACTGAGAGAGGACTTTTTTATTAGTGATCTTAATAGTATTTTTTCATATTAATTTAATTTTCATCTAATTGAATGCAATCTATTTGTGTATGATTGTCAGTCCAAAGAGGGAGAGAGGAAAGAGGGGAACGTGAGGAGAAAGGGCAAGGTCAGGAAGAACCAGGTAAGAAAACAGACAGGGAACAGTGACGGGCACAACAGAAACTGTTAAACTGACAAAGAAAAAAAAAACTGATTTTACTCACACAATCTGGAAGTTGTGTCCTCCCTATATTAAAGCTGCTATACAGAATCTGCAAAACAAACTGGGTTGAAACATTTTGACCCTCTTTAACAACATTCCAACATAACATTATAATTGATTGGGGAGATTAAAAGTAATGATATATTTTTACAACTTTACAACTTTACTAAAACCTCAGCCAGTAATAGGTAGGCCAGCTTTTGGACCGTCCAGTTGTCTGTATGTCTGTCGCAGTACGTACATCACATTTGCACGCTATCAGAAAGTGCCAAACAGCCCTGGTGGAGTGAGGAGCTGTAAAGAGAAGCAGAGTGCTCTGTTTATATTCTAAAAATGTTTTAAGCTTGTTTCAAAGATTCTGTACAGCAGCTTTAAATGTTTTCCAAAAGCACACATACACTTCTCAGTGTTTCTCAAACTTTTTACAGTGTGTACCACCTGATAAAATGTCAAGCTCTCCTAAGTACCACTATGAAAGCATGAAACTCATAAATCTTACAACAGAAAATTAGTATTATTAAATTAGTAAAATTAGTATCTGCATACATTTTACACATTGTATACATTCTACCACAGGCAAAGTTGCCTCCATTTTTATAGTTTTTATTAATATTATGTAATAATTTATTTGTAACAATTTATTCTGTTTCGGGAGTGTTTTTTATGTATCTGTGTTATATTATACATACACATTAAAAGTGAATCTCTGTCCAAAAAATGCACTCAGTTTACTTCTTACTCACTATGAGCATCATTCATTATTCTCACCCAGTAATTAAGGTTAGGATATATATTTTTTTTATTCCAATCCAGTCTTCTTTAGCAGCATTTAAATAATCTTGATCAGATTTGATGGTTTTGTTACAGACGTTTCAAAAAAGTGTTTTGCTTTTCTTTCACAAATGTGGGGATTCAATTGTGTTAAAATGTACAAAACAGTGATGTCATGTTTTGTGACGAGGACCCAGGCACAGAGAGACTTGATGAATTTAAGAATCTTATGATTTAATAAAGAAATTTGCAGACTTACACAGAGATGGTAAAATTATGATGACTGATAATGGAGATGAATACAACAGACGATGAGGACAGGGAGGAACAGGGGTTTAAATGCACCAAAGTGACAGTCAGAGAGAACTCGGGACAACATTTAAGGATGCAGGGACTGACAGAGACAGGTTTATCTTGCCTGGCTGGGCAGCTCTCTGGGTGCTCAGCACCCCCAAAGCTCTGATTCTAGAATCGCCCCTGCTTTGAGATATTTCTGTCATTTACAAGCAGTACCTCTATTGGAATGGAAAATGAAGCCAATGCGGACATGCCAGAAACTACTTCCTCTAGAGGTGTTCAAGCATGCTAACAGATGCAGCTGGTCTGCTAGCCCTGATCTCTGATAACTGGAGTCACTGAACTGGATCCCCATTTCGGATCATCTCATTTTGGAGCAGTTCCTTTGAATTATCTGACGTCTGATATGGCTTGCTGTGAGTCAGCCTGTCTAAAACATTTGCATTTTATTTTGGTTTGTTTCTGTTTTAAATTACATAAAACTCTCTATACATATAAACTTGTAGTGTTTCACTAAACAGGGTGGATGAGTTACATTCTGTGGATTTACAAAGAAGCCAGAACATTTATAACAATCAAGTTTTTTTTACATGTTGTTATTACTTGAGTATTTTGACTGTTGTTTCTTCTCCATGCAGCTAGGAAGATGGCAAAGTTAGTCTAATTCAGTAGGCATTCCAGTAATGCCTATTACTTTTTCCCCCCAACCCTTTAAAATGTTTTAAAATGTTAGCAACTTACTGATTGGCCATTATCAATTATAATAATCCCCATATTCACACATATCACACAACAACTGTATTCATTTGCGTTATCTGGGAAGCTTTCTGTTAATCGTTAATTAGAAAAGGGTGTTTATTTTCTGTATCTGTGGAAGTGATTAGAACTGTTAATGGCCATTCAACGGCATGATAAGGACTGAAGCGCTGGTTGTGTATTGACCTACAGCTACACTAGCAGATAGGAGTGACAGGGTTTAAGTACCTGATGCAACTTCAAACTAAAGTGGCCCCTTTCATGACAAAAGGCTTTTTTGAATAGAGCTTTGACACCTTATTATGTGTTTGTTTGCATTCTTGGACAAGTTAAGACATCTTCCTGCAATACTGGCTCCCGAAGTGGATCCAAAGGGCTGTGAAGTCCAAGTCTGTGACTGAATTGCTCTCAAACAAAAGATTTCTGACGTCATTCAGTGTGTTTAAGGGTCTCCCCATTGTAAATGAATGAACAAAATGCTGTATGAAGTTCAGTTTCCTGTTCACTGACTCGTTATCCCACCTAAGCAGCTGTGAGTGTAGCTTTATTTCCTTACTATGTTTCTTTTGTTGCATACATGGGGCTTTCACGGTAAAGATGGATGTAATGCTAAAGTAATGCTTTAATCATGTAAGAACATTTCCTTCTGGGCATGCAGAAAGCTCAGCTAGTCCCCTTTCCACATGCCCAGGAGGAAAGCTGCAAATAGCTGATCCTTTTTGTACTGCTTTTTTTTTTTTTTAGCACCATCTGTTTGTTGAAGTGTGTGTTCGTGTGTGAAATGTGGGGATCATTCATATGCAGAGATCGGCAGCAGCAGGCTGTCTAACTGTGCTGTCTAGCTCCCCCTGAAAGGTCCTGCAGCTCTCTCTAAACTTCAGATGACATCCTGACATCAAACACTCTTCGCATTTTCACACATAGGTGTGTTGATGTTTGAATCACTGGGTATGCGTGCTACACTACAGGATCACGTTTGCCTGCACGAGCCCAGTCCTTGTAAAGACATCCTGTTTGTGCGGGATTCTTGTGTATCATGGGAAATACCCCAGACCAAGATGTGTGTAAAACAGTGATTTTCTTTGGTAATTTGAGGAGGGGGGCAATAAACCAAATTATGGATTATTTCAAGGGTTATCTTTTTGGATTAGGGTTTGTTTATTATCGAATAAAAATAAGCCTTGGGTAAATTTGAGCCTATGCTTCAGTGTTCGCTTTCAGTTTTGAAGGAAACATTGATGTTTGATATTATGGCTTCAGGCAAGTAAATTTTTTCTTTACAACTGTTGGCACGATTCAACTTGCATTGAAGATTGTGTTATTTCAGAGTCATCTTACAAGCATCTTGGAGAAGATCCATCTGAAGTGGACTATGTTCCTGTTGCTTTTGAGACATAGTCCACTTCAGAGTCTTCACGTGTGAAGCGTGGTCAGATAAGCTTCACTTTTTAAGGATTTGAAGCCTTCATAGACATGTCAGGAAGTCTGAAAATCTGCAAACCTGTGGTTTAAGTTCTTCCCCTAACCTGAAGTTACCCAATCAGTTTAGAATGCAGCACAGGTGTTTGGAAGAGATCCACTATCTATGGCTTACACATGGCACAAGTTTTTACAAACGGTCACGTTAAAAGAATTGTGAAAGCGATTTGATGAGCACCACATGGTCACACCTAAAACATGCCTGTAACTGCAAATTTATTGACTAATAGTTCCGATCTGAGATAATTGTGGGTAGAATAGCACGGCATCTTTGGTAAAGATGTGCTGTTGGATAATGGTGATCTCGCAATTTGCAGAAGAATGTAGCTGCCTTGCAAGGCAAAAGCTTCACCCTATAATACACCACTGAGGTGTTTCTCAACAGTAGAGCTCCTATTTTGCTTTGCTTGTTCAAGCCCCCCACATTGCAAATGCACGTATATGTGCACACAGCTGATGCAACACAGTTTCTCACCAATAGTGTCGCACAATTTCTGTGGCATCTGGCACTGCATCAAAATACAACACTGTGCCAGTAGAAGTAGGTCAGAAGAAGGCTACAAGCTAGTTCACATGCAAGTAAACAATGCAGGTTTCAACTGGCAGGAAAACCAGATTTCCAAATATTTTTTAAGGGCACCTTTAGCCAAGGATAATTAGAATCTTATTAAATTATCATCACCACCAAAAAACAGAAAAACACTGTTTGAGTAGCTACTACTGTAATCTAGATGTGTGTGTAGCTTTTTTCTGACTGCAATCTTTTGCTACCCACCCCCAAACCCACCCCTACCAGAAAAACAAGGAAGAAAGAAAAAGCCACACAACAAACACAGCAAGAAGCCTTTTTGATTGTCCACGTATCATAAAGCACTTCTCAAAAGGATGAAAAGACTGACAACAGATTCCTTACAAAGTTCATAAAACAATAAAAATATATTTTCATATAATTTATATATTTATAAAAAGGCAGGCAGGTTGATGGGCATCAATATCAACATATCAGGACATTTTTTGTTTGAAATGTGTTTTTTATTTTAGTTTTCAGTGCACATGTAAAGTATTATTTTTTAAAGAGTAAACAGCATTATGTTGTTATTTGGATACTAGCTTGCCATCTGTTTTTCTTATGTAGTAAAGTCAAGTCATTGTGGTCTCAAGTGTTCACCATCTGCAATATAAAATGATCATATTTCCATTGTTAAAAGGTCCCACAAAACCAACAAAACAATGTGCTCAAGAACATCTTGACAACAGCTGACGTCTTTCTCAGTAACATTTTTTTTAAATCATATTCTGCCGTGCTGTTGTTATATGCTCTGTTCACAATGTGAGCTAAAAGTTTAACGGCCGAGGACAAAGGTTTTACTCTGAAACAGTGCCCAGTGATTCATTGTTGAACTTCTTTCTCGAGCAGTCACGCTACATTTTTCTGTAAGTTTTGAGATAAAAAAAAAAGGTTTGGTGGGGAAATAACTGATCACAGCCACTTTCCCACCACGCACTCCAGTTAGATATAACACAAAGTCCCTTTGTTTGACCAAGTGCCACATATTCAATGGCTAACATTCAGAGGGAGCACGATGTCACAGCTCCCGGATTAGGGTCATTTCAAAAGTTGGATGGAGGAGCGAGAGGGTTAAGGGGGTTAAGGTTAGAATTGGCATGGGGGGTTGGCTCGACTACACAGAGCAGGAATGCGTATATGCCTACAAATGAATTTAGCCTGAATGCTGTTTTTATGGTCCCTTGGTAGTGTTTTCCTAGTGATTAGCTTCCTTGCCATTGCTGATCTCTCTGACACATGGTCAGTCACGTTTGAGTGCCTGATAGGGCAGATGAGAGAGAGGTTGTCTGTGAAACAAGAGAACAGGGGGCATCACACTGTCTTAATCTAAAGATTAATGTGATTTTTTTTATTATTATTTTATTACTTAATCAGAGTTTCAGGAAAATAAGTAACTGTTTGTACTGGATGTATGATGAAACAAGACGGGCATATAATAGTGAGTAAATATTCAGGTATGAACTGATCAACGTTTGCACATGCCACAATGATTGTTGCTTATGAGAATGGCATGTCTTTGTAGTGAATGTAGGTTCTCAGCCACACCAACACACACGAAATCTCAATGTCAATGAACTGGAGTAACCCTCTTTCAAGGTGAGGCCATACCTCTCAGCCAATCACAGCGGGTCTAGGATCAGGCACCCTGCACTCAGCCAATCAACACACTTGTGTTTTTTTCTCTCCCACTTTTCTCTGGTTCTTTGTCATTCTTTTAGAAATAGTATTTTATGACTAACAACTAAACGCCCTAGCGGAAATCGTTACCATTTTTTTGGTGTCTGCCACTCAGGCAGTTTTTTTCCTCCTTGTTCTTATGCCTCTTAAGCTTGCATGCCATTGTATGGTCTCTGCTACTCATTCATTGACAAAGTAGACAATACAAAGGGGAAATCCCTAAGTCTGTTGCTGATGACCATGTCTGTGTTTTCAGTGGACAGACATTTATTCCATTTGATCATTTCGTTTTTGGAGAAGTTTAGGAGCTGTGTGTGAGTGCGAGTGTACAGAGGCATGTGTGCAGACGTCCTTAGTAAGGTGTAATTTGAGGCTGGGACACCGTCATCTGACATCAGCCGTTGCATAAACCATGTCAAGTAAAGACAAGACTGCTTCTTACTCTGCACAGATTCCCACAGAATACCATAACATGCAGTGAAAGCTCAGGTGGTCTGTTCCCATATGTCAGGATGATGGGAATGTTGTAAGATGAGCTTCTCCTAATAATAAGTCATTGTTTTAGTTGAAGGAGCTCTTTGGGATAAAATAATGTTTTTGTAATAAGTATTTTAATCTGATACAGATGCAAGAACTTGTGGTGGGGAAAAATAAGAACAAAGAAAAAGCCGAGTCCGGTTTACTTAATGAGATTTGCAAGATATACATTTGCCTTATAGCTTTACAATTTCGAAAATACATCTTGCATTTGCTTGTATTCATTCATAGTTTACTTTTTAAGCATACTGTATAACCTTTGGTAATTGTGATCTTTTCCAAAAAGATCACAATTACTTTTCCAAAAGTCTACATCCTATTTTCATTTAAGTTAACTACAATGTTTTTTCCACACCTTTTTATTTAATTTTTTTTTACTGCAGTTTTAGTAAACTATAATGACCTTGGTGTACTGCTTGGGTGAGTGATTTCTTTTTTATTTTAGTTTTTTTTTTTTAAGTTAAATCTAATCTGATGAAATTCTTCAACTCGGGATGCACTGTTGGATACTCTGGTCATGGATGAGCACAGTAGAGAAAGAGATAATGCTACAGGGTAGAAAACTGAAGCCTGCAATAAAATGCCAAAAAATGCAGGCTTTGTAGTTTTTCTCCAAAGCTAGTCAAGCATTGATCCCATCCCATGTTACAGAAGCTTTACAGCAGAAATAAACAAAATCTGATAATAATAGTAATTTTAAAAAAAGGTCTTTGGTCTCTGTATCTTATTTCCATTTCATGACAACTTTACTGCTGCTAGTGAAATGAATTTTTATACACTTTTTCAACTGTATTTCAGCTTTGATTTATGCATAATAATAGAAGGCGTCTGACCTTTGAGTGACAGATGGGTATTGTTTTGTCTTGCCAGTTCCAACCACGATCTACAGACTCCTCCAAATTGGACATTCCTTTGAAACTCATTAATTAAAAAACTGCATGTGCTGGCTGCCGGCAGAGCCCGCGGGCACGTCACTGCAGCCCCCCTCTGGCTTCTGCCCCATGGCTGCTGGGTGACCCATCGTCTGAGGCTTTCCTCAGCTCTTCCCAGGAGGGTGGCACGGATGCCCCTCTGGTGGTCCTCCTTGGGCTCTCACACTCTGGGGCCTCTGGATGTCTGGGGACTGGATCTCCTCCATTAATGCTTCATGTCCTGGGGGCATAGGGGTAGGGAACTCCAGGCCTCGAGAGCCGGTGTCCTGCAGGTTTTAGATGTGTCCTTGATCCAACACAGATGATTTAAATGGCTAAATTGCCTGCTCAACATGTCTTGAAGTTCTCCAGAGGCCTGGTAATGAACTAATCATTTGATTTAGGTGTGTTGACCAAGGGTGATATCTAAAACCTGCAGGACACCACCTCTCAAGGCCTGGCGTTCCCTACCCCTGCTCTAGCAGATAGTTACATGGAGAAACCTTTTGAATACAAGCGCGCTGATCCACATGGGTGTGCACACAGGTGTTCACTGTTCATAGAAACAAACTACATTTTTCTTGGCTGCTACCTCAAAGCACATTGTGCGCTGTCAGTCTTGCGTGCTGCACAACAACATTCAATATTAAGTATTTACTGTTATTTACACTTAGCTAGATTAATGCAATGGTGTTGTGTTTATTATGTTGCACTCTTTTCTTGCTTGTTATGATCCACTTGTTAAAGCAAATCCGTTGGGTATCTTTGTTGGCCTTCAGACGTCAGTTCTGATGCATTTTCAATTTTTCTTTGCTATCTGGGCTGATTGGGACCTGATGAATATAAAAACAAAGAACTACCAGATTTTTTTTTTTTACCTAATTTTTTGTTTCTGAGAAAAATTAGATCAACATATGAGGACATTTGTTTTAAATTTTGATAGAACAGTGGCAGTATAATGTCCTCGTAAGTGGATATCAGGCCCTTGTAGAGAAAAATTAAGTATTTTGGTCTAGACATCCCAAAATGTGATGTCCACATATGTGGACGCCACGTCCTAGGAGGTTAAGACATACTGGGACAGTGAGAAAATGCTTGAGGAATGGAGGAGTGTACTGGTACCAGTTTTTGAGAACAAGAGAGATGTGCAGAGCTGTAGTAACTACAAGAGGATAAAGTTGATGAGCCATACCATGGGCCATAAGGGGAAGTCTTTTTAAAACTAGGCTAAGAAGAGTGCTGACAAGCAGTAAGCACAGTATGGCTTCATGCTATAGATGTGATGTTTGGGTTGAGAGTGTTGATTGTAAAGTAAGAGAAGATCAAAGGGAGTTATGCTGTGACTTTGTGTATCTGTTTAGAGAGCGCATTTGATAGGGTGCCAAGAGAGGAACGGTGGGAATGCATGAGGAAGTCTCGAGTTGCAGAGAAGCTTGTGAGGATGTGCAGGACATGTATGAGGTCAGTGAGACAGTGGTTAGGTGTGCAGTATGAGTGACGAATGTGTTCAAGGGGAGGGTCAGCTTACGTCAGGGATGTGCTCTGAGTCCCTGCTTATTTCCAATGATCATGGACAAATTGACTGGGGAGATCAGGCAGGGTGGATTATGTGGATTATGATGTTTGCAGATGATCTGTAGTAAGAGCAGCTGGAAGAGGGCTCGGAGAGGTGGAGATATACTCTGGAGAGAAGAGCAATGAAAGTCAGGAGAAACACAACAGAATGAAAGTTTCCCTGAAGCAGCAAAGGTAAGGAAGGTGGATGAGTTGCCAGGCAGGAGGGGAAAAAAACACCACAGATGAGAGAAATGAATGTAGTGAAGGAAGAAATGCAGAGGGTTGTTGTAAGGGTGAGGTGGAGTCAGAGGTTGCCACATTTTCTGCTTCATCCCTATTCCTTTTCACTTTTGATGTGTATGTCATACCATAAATAGTTGGTGTCAGAAGGAAATGTAAGAAAATATCACTGTAAAACTCCATATATATGTTTGTTTTTTGGTGTCTTTTCTTCTTTGATAATTCACAGTCATCATTACAAAATACCCATTTACAAAAATATTAGTGTATGTAAAATGCGGCTCTAAAATACGTTGTGAATATTGATGAAGAAGATTCACTGGAAAGCAAACAATGAGCTTTAATTCATCTTCAAAACTTCAGCTTTTCATGTCAAGACAGCTCCAAAAATGCCACTCTTCCATGAACTGAGTTCCAAAACTGCAGTGTCTGCCCTCCTAGAAATGCCTTAGGTTAAACTGAAAATTCGTTTTGAATCTCGTAAAAACATTTTAACAAGACAACAGATAAGACAGCAAATTCCACAGTTTTTATAGGGTAAGTACTCAGTGTGTCTGTGCTCCATTAACAAGGTTTGAGTTTTGTGTGTTCATGATTTATTTTTGGGTTTATGAAGTCATTTATGTTCTACTTCTATATCCTTTCATTCTTTGAGTATATGAGTATAGTACTATTTCCCAGCACTTCTGAGTTTTGCTAATTGCGTTTCTAGTTCTCAGTTCTTGGTTGATGTGAATTCTCTTTTGTGTCCAGACTGTCCTGGTCTTATCTCTGTGGTTGAACCTTATGTCTCCTGTATGAAGTCAGTCTTGTCTCTGTGTGTTTTACTTTCTGTCTTTGTGTCAAGTCTGCATTTCTGTTGCTGTGTTCTGTTACTTCCTATTGTATTTTGGCAGTCGGTAATTAGATTCTGTTCACCTGTGTCTCGTTTTCCCCAACTGTGTCTTCTCTCTTTAAATACTCATGCACATATTTAACCCTCAGTTTTCTCAGGTTTTTGTTGTGTCCGAGTATTCTGGTTTCCCCTTTAATTTCCTAGTGTGTCTTCAGCCCAGCTTTATTTTGATAAGTTCCAGCAATAAAGATTCTGAGTTTAGTTCTGCTTTGGAGTCCTGAATTTGGGTCCACACCCTGTCTGTCTGGAGTTTGTAGTGGTTAACATCTTTGGACTTTTAATGACCTGGCTGATGGGTATATATAAAAGAACAAAAGCCTGAGTGAGCAGCACCAAGAATTGTGTTTATAATGGAAAAAACACATTTTGATCATAAGTTTCCCACATGTTCCTATGCTTCTGATTAAGGCAAGCAGCCCAGGAAATACGGGATGATGGTGATTAATTTTTGGGGGAGAAATTTAGAGCAGATGTTTTTTCTTCTTCTTTAATTCAGTGATAATTGTTACCATTTTATCATCAAAGGTACCCTTTACATGGCCTTTTCCTTCTTGTTTGATCTGCTGTGAAACCACCAAATAAGATTAAGTTCTTGTGAAACTGATACCAATGCTAATCTTGTATTTGGCTGTTGGGCTATTGCTCATCCGTTATGGACTAATAAGAATTACTGTTGGTAAAAGATATGACCTCACTTCACGATAAGAGGATGTTTGGAAAGACAGTAGTTTCTTTGGGAGAACAGAAAACCTTGTATCTAACATCCCTTAGTAAATTACTTTATTTTACATCTGTTTAAATTCCTCGCACAGAACAGTCTGAACAGACAACCTGTTTTAAAATGTCCTAAATCAGTTATTAATTAGTTTGAGACAAAAACACAACCTCAGGGGTCACAAGCTAGTCTACTCCTCATGCTGGTCTCAAGCCTGACTCAATGGGTTGGTTGTGTCAGGAAAGGCATCTGGGTAGAGGTCTGTGCCAAAACAACCATGCACATCAGTCCACTGTGGTGACTCCTTGGGAAATAAGGGAGCAGCTGAAAATACCCATCTGTCTCTGTCTGCTGATTCACATGTAATATTTGTTTATGTGTTTTTTAGTTCATATGTTTGCTGTGAGGATTTATGCAAGTGAGTTTCTATTGCATTTTGTGAAATTTAGCCTCAATAGCTTAACTTTTTTTTTTTTTATGACATTTCCACTAAATAAATACAGTGTCCTAACCTTCATATGTCAGTTTTGATCAACCTTCATAAACAGACTCACACTTGCTACTTCATTGTGTACACATGTTAAAAACTGATTGTTAATGCAAATATCCAGTCAGCCAATCACATGGCCATGAGCTGGAGTTCTCGGGGTGAAACTAAATGCCTTGTTGATGTCAGAAGAAAATTGCCAGACTGCTTCGACCTGATAGGATGGTTACAGCAATTCAAATAACTGCTTGAATAACCAAGAAGAGCATCTGTAAATGACTCTATGGCGTGGTGTGGTTTGTGGCTCAGCTGCAGGGGAGGGGTGGAGCAGTGGGTTGAGGGTGTGGTGTCTGACTCACACACCTGACCCCATCATCTAATCATGTCTCCCCTGTCAAAGATGTTGCTGGCACCTGAGAGCTTTGTGTTGTGTCCGCCACAGAAGAGGAGCAGCTGGAAAGCTGCATGTTGGAAAGCCAGCCAATAAAAATGTGTAAACCTGCAACACTGCTGTTGTCGGGTCCTTTCCCACAGACTCTAAAGGACAACACTGACTTTCCCATAGTTTTCCCGAAAATAAAACTGGTTCTGGGCTGGATCTGGATCTGGATCAACTGTGTGAAACCCAGTTCTACCAAAGTGTACCTAATAACGTGGTTAGGCAGAGCATTTGTGTAGCTTTTTGTCCTACATAAGTCTAGCATTGCATAGTGTAGTTTAGTATAGTTGCTGTGATGTAAGAACCACAAGGCATTTTACTGACTCATTACAAATTCCCCCATAATTTAAGAGTAATTATATAGTAATTGTTAGAAAACAACACTATATATTGTAAGGTCTGTTATGCTATGTTCACTCAGAAGGACGCTGAAACAAAATGTAAAACGAACTGTACAAACCTAAATAAACAATAGGAAGGTGGAGCCATGCATTAAAAATATAATGAAATCCTTGATTTGAGTTTCCACATGTTAAGGATTTTGCCTTTTATAGATGGATTTAGTGCCCCTGCGGACTGTCTTCCCCAAGAGAAAAAAAAACGTGATTCATTGGTATTAAAAGATTAACAGTAAATCCTCATTCCACAGCAGGGCAGCTCTGATGAAAAGTGACGCTCCCTTTGAGGTTGGTTTTGTCTGCTGCTGCAGAGAGCTCAGCTGAGACAGTGTAGTGTATTTGATCTACTGTACAAATCAATCTTCAAATCATATGATTCAAACCATGTGACTTCAAAGCCAAATACCTTCACATACAATACAAGGACTCGGCTCAGCAACAACACGATGGCCGAAATCTTTTTTTTTTTTTTGGCTGAAATCTTTACAATAAAACACCAAAAAGCATTTTCCAAAATGCTTTTTTTTTGTTTGTTTGTTTGTTTTTAATATAGAACAATGCAATGCATGTGTTATTTAACTTGTCTACCAATGCTGATTATATTAAAGTAAAAAACTAAAGGGTATTTTAGGTGTCATGTTTGATTGTGTTATGCAGGCAAAGAGGTGTGGTAATCATGTAAGCAGTGAATAGGTCATGTGCACACAGCTATTAAAAGAAGTGACTGGTCTTAAATAACCCAAGCACTGTTGTATAACTATATAGCAAACTTGTGGCATCAGTGACATTATTCTACGAGTGACCAACAGTTAAAAAGCTGTTAAGGCTGATGTATGGATACACACCCACTTAGATAAGTCCAACTGCAGCTTGTCTTCCCAAAACTACAAACAAGTATATAAATCTAAAAAATTCCCAAAAACCTTCAAAAGAAAAACCATGAGTATTGCCACAGTCAAAAATAATGATTTTGCCATGTAGTTTGATTATAAACGAAACTAACTGCTTTATCATATCCATATGTCATTTGTGACTTTAACTGTATAAACCAATCCCAGACGTTGTCTGAGAAATAAGGCCAAATCAGAATGTTGATTCTTAACATTCAGACCTTATATCCTTTTGTAACATGAAAGAATTACATAAGTCCCATTGTCTGCAGATTATGGTTGTTTTTCTACGTTCCTTCAGCTAGAAGGGTATTTTTGTGGCTCCGTCACACTTGTCTGGCTCATTCCCACGAGAACTTGTGAGCCTACACTTCTGACACCATAAAATATGGGAACACAAGAAACGACCAGCTTCAGAGGCTATTTGTGTGTCCCAACAGAGTGAATCTGTGTTTTTAATCAAATATAATTCAAATAACCCTCTCAGGCTCAAATTAAATTTTTGTTGCTAATGCACAACCAAGTCCTGCAGTGGTACTACTGACTAAAACAAACTCATAAAATATGTATGTGGGGTAATCAGGTTGCAAATCGGCAACGCCTGCCTTGAGAGGGTTGAAGTGAAATTCTCAGAAATAGAAATCGAAAGAAAGAAGCATGTGTGTTCTGGAGAAGACCAGTTTAACTGAAATATATTGTCTTACTGATGCAAATCTTGAAAGGTCAAGATCTGCACTTGTACTTCCTTCTTCAAAAGGCTTTTCAAAGGTTAAGACCTGGTTAAATTTAAGATGATTAAGATTAGAATTCCACTAAGGTTAAAAAGTTTTTAGTTGGACCTGTACTTGCAGTGGTGCGGTAAAGGCTTAATCTTAGGCAAGGCAAGTTTATTTGTATAGCACAATTCAACAACAAGGTGATTCAAAGTGCTTTACAGAGACATGAGAAACAAAAACAAATAAAAAGCATGATTTAAAATTGATTAAAACAAGCAAACAAACAAACAAACTAATTAACAAACAAACAAACAAACGGTGACGTTTGTTTGTTTATAAATATCAATAATTACAAACAATAATATTAAAAAAAAATCTCTACTTGGTCGGAGGACGTTTAGTCAACCTAAAAGGCTTGTGTGTGTATTTAGACTCTTCAGAATATAATATAATAGAATAGTCATTTATTGTCATTGATGTTGTCAAGTTCTTTGCAGTCTGAATAGCCTAAAATGTTTGTGAGTCTGGAGGTGTTTCATCAAAAGAAAAATTAGTTCCAAAGTTTATCAGATGCAGCATAACGGAACGTGATGATGCTGCTCGACAATAATCATAAGCATCAAAATAAAACTATTGCATAATGGCGGTTAGACCGCAAACATGAACAAAAACAAATCTAAATCAATTAGCTGTTCATCTTAGATGTCCTAAAAATATGGCTGAGATGAAACAGATTTGTAGAGATTCCTTGTGAATGTTGCACACGTCTCATCTGTAGTTACTGGAAGCGGTTTGCGGCCAGAAGAGCTAAAACCAGTTTTCAAATTCAAGGGTTCACTATCTTTTATCAGCAACACTGGTGATGGTGTGTTCAGTAAAGACTTGAAGGATTATGTGTAAAGAGTATTTGATTTAAATGTATTTGTGTTAATCCTACAACATCATGCTTTGGTTGCTCTTACTATGACTAACTGAATGTATGAAAAATAAGTGATATGAAGAAAGATAAAGTCTACATCATTTCTGCAGGCTCCCACTGACATTTTAAATAACTATTAAAGTTACTGTTTGAAATCTGGACTTCTAAATCTCAGTGTGTCCTTGTGTAACAATTGTTGTTTATTTATACATGTTTGCTTAATGGCTGTGTGTGTTTTGCTGACTGTAGAACAATTTGCTGATCTGTGATAAAGATATCACTGATCCTTGACCCATGACATTATGATGAAGTTGCCACAGAGAAACAGTTGAAACATGGGACTTTACCCAGAAGCACATGTGGTGGTTGGGGTTTCTGTTCAGTGTTAAACCAAAACTAAAGGCTCAGATATTTTTAGACTACTACATTTTTCTCTCCTTTTCCTTATTTTAGGTTTTCATTCACAGTTTGGCTAGATTTAGACAACAAAAGTATTTCTTTTGATTTGGGATAATATCGAGGTTTAGATTAAATTAGACTCTTGCACAAGCCACCATGTGTTAAGTATTACGCACACAGGACTAGTGTTGATTCCAGTCATTTGTAAAAGATTTCAAATGTCATTAATGATATTAACTTCAACGGAACAAATGTTATGTAGCAGATGTAACAGCTATGCTTGTAACTACCAGTCACAGATGTCAGTGAAATAAAACACAGATTTTTCTTACTTCATGAGAATTCTGCTCATGAGAGAGTCGTTCCCCTGGTAACACTAATCCTGTGTGAGTAAGGTTCAGAAATATTTCTATCAGAAAGGATATGAGGCAGATAACCCTGAAGGTTAACTACACTGACTCACAAAGCTCTGAATAACATACATTATGAGCTGTAGGAACAACATTAACACGCATATTGTTAGCTTAAATGTGTGTTTGTGTGTATGTGTGTTTTACACAGATCACATTACAATTATTTTCCATATTCTACTCGGGTCTGGTTTAATAATTGAATCCTTATAAAGGCAACATTTGAATTGAGAGATGTTTTCTGGCAAGTGCTTCATCATATCGAAACATTGCCTTTTAAAGAATGTTTTATGAATGTTTTGTGAATTATTGATGAGACTTCTGGTACATTGGACATGCTTACTACAAGTACTGTGCAGATAAAGTTAACTTTCACATTTTTCTAAAGTCCATCCATCCATCCATTCATCCATCTATTTTTGCCCTGTTGTTATAGGGTGAAGGATGAGGTACCAAAGGTTTATTTTCTAAAGCCTGTTTACAATGATTTTCCACAGTTAATAGTTAGTTATTGTTTTGAGTCCATTGAACTAATAATTTGGTGAGTACTAAAATGTTTGCTGGGTAAAATAATAAACTTTTTTAGTTGTCATAGAACTACAAATTCAAGTTGTAAAAAGTGTCAGTAGTGTCAGTAGCCTCAGATATACTCAATGACCAGGCAAGCTGATTTTCCTTGCTTATCAGTTTTTATGTTAAGCCACACCAACTAATCCTGAAAGACAGATATGATGATCTAAGTACACCAATTCAATTCAATTCAATTCAATTCAAATTATATGGCACCAATTCATAACAACAGCTTTCTCAAAGTGCTTTATATTGTAGGGTAAAGATGCTACAATATTAGAAAGAAACCCAAACAATCATACAACCCCTGCAAGAACCTGGTGACAGTGGGAAGGAAAAACTCCCTTTTAACAGGAAGAAACCTTTGGCAGAACCAGGTTCGGGGAGAGGCAGCCATCTGCCATTGCAGTTTGGGAATGAGGGGGAACAGAAGACAGCAGGGAGAGAACTCTTTAAACGAGAAAAGAGAATTGAACTTTATGAAGATGTGCAAATCAGCAGAAATAAGCATACAAAAGATATAACTTCCTGGTTCATTAGAACTCTTGAAACAGCTTTGCTGACACTGAGCTTTAACAGTAAATAACCTCTGATGTTGGATTTCCCCTTAAAAAAGAAAGGCCTGCAATTTAGTTATTAAGATGTTTCACTGTAAAACTGATCCAGTCCCATAGTTTATTATATCTTTCCATTGTTCAAAATCCTGTTTGTAAGATCATTTGGCACTACTTCAGAAGTCGTGGCAAATATGTGACATTCAGACACAGCTGATTATTATTTTCCTTCCAACGGGAGTTTCCATGAGAAAAGGGGATGAGAACTGAAGCTGATTCGGCTCACAGTTGATGAGGTCGGAAGAGTTCATTGATGTCAGTTCCAACACCGCTGGCTCACCATTTTTGCTTATGCTGGCACTTGATTCTAAATTTCCTGAGAATGTAAGTGGCCAATGGTTGTTTGTATCTATGTGATAGCCATGTAACTTATCACTTCAGGGTTATTTTCCTGCAACCAGGATAAAGATGGGAGGATTAGCTGTTGTAGATCCATTTGATGCTGAACATTATGTAATATGAAGACAACATGTAGTATATAAGTGACCAAGTAGTATTGGGGTAAAAGTTATTGAATAGTGTTGAAATAAAATGACAAAATTGTGAAGGATTAAAATATTCCAAGAGCTCAACTTACTTCATCTAAACATGTTTCAATCGCATTTTATGAACACAAAATGCACAGGTTTGTGAATACGAAAAAGTTATATTGATTTAACTCAGTTGTTTAAGTTTCTGCCAAAGCAAAACATTTGTGTGCAACCAATGTCCACTATTGAATTAAGTAAATCCAACATGGCCTTTTTTTCATTGTAGGATCATGGTGATAACTGCACATTGTTTATTTAGTAACTCATCATCTGAGAGGGCAGTGAGGACACAAGTCCAGCTGTGTTGGAGCTCTGCATTAGGACAATGACCCGAAGCCTAACCTGACCATCTTCGTCCATTTCCATTTCATATAACTGATGAGTGATGACTACAGAAATATGTAGTGCTCAAAAACAGTTAAGGGAATACTCTGACAATCTAACCTTGACTTCTGGTGGGATTTAGAATACAGCACTCTGAGGATAGATTATTTTGGTATCCACTGGCCATTGTTATGGGATTTTGTTCTTAACAAACTATAACATGCACGGCAGAAAGATTGTCAACTTGATTATTTTGTTCTTCAAAATCCAATTACTGATTTGAGTGTTCTCTTAATTGTTTGCACTAGTTATTGTTTGCACTAGTTTGCACTAGTATATATATATATATATATATATATATACAGTGGGGCAAAAAAGTATTTAGTCAGCCACCGATTGTGCAAGTTCCCCCACTTAAAATGATGACAGAGGTCAGTAATTTGCACCAGAGGTACACTTCAACTGTGAGAGACAGAATGTGAAAAAAAAAATCCATGAATTCACATGGTAGGATTTGTAAAGAATTTATTCGTAAATCAGGGTGGAAAATAAGTATTTGGTCACCTCAAACAAGGAAAATCCCTGGCTCTCACAGACCTGTAACGTCTTCTGTAAGAAGCTTTTCTGTCCCCCACTCGTTACCTGTATGAATGGCACCTGTTTGACCTATCATCTGTATAAAAGACACCTGTCCACAGCCTCAACCAGTCAGACTCCAAACTCCGCCATGGCCAAGACCAAAGAGCTTTCGAAGGACACCAGGAAAAGAATTGTAGACCTGCACCAGACTGGGAAGAGTGAATCTACAATAGGCAAGCAGCTTGGTGTGAAAAAATCAACCGTGGGAGCAATCATCAGAAAATGGAAGACATACAAGACCACTGATAATCTCCCTCGATCTGGGGCTCCACGCAAGATCTCATCCCGTGGGGTCAAAATGATCATGAGAACGGTGAGCAAAGATCCCAGAACCACACGGGGGGACCTGGTGAATGACCTGCAGAGAGGTGGGACCAAAGTAACAAAGGTCACCATCAGTAACACACTACAACGGCAGGGAATCAAATCCCGCAGTGCCAGACGTGTTCCGCTGCTGAAGCCAGTGCATGTCCAGGCCCGTCTGAAGTTTGCCAGAGAGCACATGGATGATACAGCAGAGGATTGGGAGAATGTCATGTGGTCAGATGAAACCAAAGTAGAACTTTTTGGTATAAACTCAACTCGTCGTGTTTGGAGGAAGAAGAATACTGAGTTGCATCCCAAGAACACCATACCTACTGTGAAGCATGGGGGTGGAAACATCATGCTATGGGGCTGTTTTTCTGCCAAGGGGACAGGACGACTGATCCGTGTTAAGGACAGAATGAATGGGGCCAAGTATCGTGAGATTTTGAGCCAAAACCTCCTTCCATCAGTGAGAATTTTGAAGATGAAACGAGGCTGGGTCTTCCAACATGACAATGATCCAAAACACACCGCCCGGGCAACAAAGGAGTGGCTCCGTAAGAAGCATTTGAAAGTCCTGGAGTGGCCTAGCCAGTCTCCAGACCTCAACCCCATAGAAAATCTGTGGCGGGAGTTGAAAGTCCGTGTTGCTCGGCGACAGCCCCAAAACATCACTGCTCTTGAGAAGATCTGCATGGAGGAATGGGCCAAAATACCAGCTACTGTGTGTGCAAACCTGGTAAAGACCTATAGTAAACGTTTGACCTCTGTTATTGCCAACAAAGGTTATGTTACAAAGTATTGAGTTGTATTTTTGTTATTGACCAAATACTTATTTTCCACCCTGATTTACGAATAAATTCTTTACAAATCCTACCATGTGAATTCATGGATTTTTTTTCACATTCTGTCTCTCACAGTTGAAGTGTACCTCTGGTGCAAATTACTGACCTCTGTCATCATTTTAAGTGGGGGAACTTGCACAATCGGTGGCTGACTAAATACTTTTTTGCCCCACTATATATATATATATAGGGATGGGTATCGTTTAGGTTTTATCTGATACCGGTGCCAAACCGGTACTTTTGAAACGGTACCGGTGCTTAAACGGTGCTCGAACTGGTGCTTAAAGAATGGAGAACACAAAATTGGTCCAAAAACCTCTCATGTTCAGCTGTTTTTTTTGTAAAAAGATAACAATGTTAGCCTTTTCTGCAGCTATAGGGCATATATGGTATCACTCTTGGCTGGAAGCAGTGCTTTAACAATGGAAAAAACAAAAACTTTATCCAAAAACCTCTCATGTTTAACTGTTTCCCACTTTTTATTTGGTCATTTTTGCCTTTTTGGCCAGGGTGAAGGGAGTATCTGCCATCAAACAAGAAGACAGCCGCATGTAGCTATGATGGTGTTTGCTAGTTCACCTTAGATACATTAATGTAATAACGTGGTTAGCCTACTCAACGTAAATTATACACGAACAACATTAAGCTACTCACGCAGAGAAGAACGGCTGCTGCTGCCATCATCATCCTCATCATTTCTGCTACACTGGCAGGGCTAGGGGCCAGGACTCTCCTCTTCAGCTTTTTGGGGGATGTTGCTAACTCTTCGTCCGATAACAGGCACCACACCTGCAGTAGATGCGCTCGGTGTGAGGTCTCGCAGCAAGCTATCAAATACGGCGCATTTTTCGGCTTTTAAAAAAAACGCTATGCGTCGCCAGGTGTTTCATCGGATTTCAGGTGTTACCTCCTTTCCACAGTATCACCTTAAAGCACTTGTTGCAGGCTGCTGAGTTTGCATCTTTTGCTGTGAAGTACAGCAAGACTTTTGACCGCTTCGCCTTGGGCATTTTTAATCTGTAGCTCTGCTCTAAAAGAACGTACGTACCTGGACCCGCCTACTATCCCCGGAAACGTAAAATGATTGGCTAGAATTCAAAGTGTATCACATCTCAGGAAAAAAAAGCACCGAAATAAAGCACCGAAATGTGCGCTGCTTTTCGGTCTGGTTACTACCGTTTATGTCAGAACCGGTGCCATCATGGCACCGGATACCGGTACCCATCCCTATATATATATATACACTACAAATCTGATTACAGAATGATTTTAGCTAAAATACACAATACGACTTGTAGCGACAACTGAATTGTTGAGGAGCCAAAATATTATTTCAAGCAAAACGAACAGAGTGCTGTTAAAAGAAGTGATGATGCAGCACAAAATGCCACTTCACAATTTCTTTTGGATGTGCTGCTGGTATTAAATAAAAAGTGAGCATATACTATAAAGTACTGGTCAAAATCCTTGAGCCATGTATTTTTCTTAAAAAATAGGAAAAAGTTGCAAACATATATCGAAACATCTGCAAACATTAAAACACAGTACATAAGGCAATATCAGAGTTTGCACAAATGTAACAAGCTTAAAAGTCAATATTTGGTATGATGACCATAATTCCATCAATTTTCACAAGCTCTCCATGTGCACCTGGCTGAATTACATCTCCAAACAGTAGAAAGATCAGTTGAAGGGCCACATGCAGCTTTTAAGCTTTGTGTCAGGTATTTGCTGGATTATTTCCTATTTCTTAAGGACATGACTTTGCAAATAATACAAGTGTTCTCCACTTGTCCAGTTTGCAAAAATTGTTTAAGGACACACTGCACAACATACAGAAATATGCCAAGTTTTCAGCTAATAGCTCTGGGGAAATCAATTTGCTGGTGCAAAAATACTATTAGAAACAAAATATAAAGAAATGGTGGATGGCTCAAGACGTTTGCGAATTTTGTATTTTAAAAAAGGAATATGTTATTGGTTATTCTGATTTTAACCAGCCAGGCCATGTCACAATCCTGGGTCTGTTGACCCAGCGTTTGGAGTTTTAGTTTATTTTCATGTTTTTGGTTTATAGTTAAGTCCTTTAGGTTTTTTGAGTTGATTCTGTTATGCCCAAGTTGCCATTATAGTTTCTTAGATTCCGCTTGTGTCTTCTACCCCTGTGTTTAATTTTCCCTTTCCCGTTATGTGTTTCATGTCTGGGTGTCTTATATTGTCGAGTTTGTGTTGTCATGTCTGGGTTCCATGCTGTTTCCTGTTTTATTGTGAAAGTCCCTGTCCTGTATGCAGTGTCTAGTTTTGCTTCCCCTTGTCTCGTTAGGTCTGATTTGTCCCAGCTATGTTCCCACCTGTTCCCCATCCCCGTATTATCTTTCTGTGTACTTAAGTCCTCTGTCCTCCTTTGTTCAGTGTCAAGTCGTCTGTTGTCTTTTGCGCTATGTCTCCATGTACAGGGTGTCTTTGTAGCCACGCCAGGTTTCATGTTTAGGGTTTTGTTTATCTTTAGATTCCTCACTTTAGATTATTGTTTATTCTCGTCTTTGCTTGCCTTATGCGTTATTTTGTATTTCTGCTTCAGGGACATTAAACGGCTCCCTTTTTGCAAATTCAAGTTTTTGTTCCACGTTCCTTCGTGTCTGCATTTTGGGTCCACTATTCACTATTCATTTTCTCACACCACTACTCAAAAAATACATCTTGAAAAGTATTTGATATATGAAGCTAAAATTTCTTTGTAGCATAACATTTTCATATAAATTGGAGATGGTTTCATGGGGGAAAGCTCTCAGAAGTGGACAAAATGATCCAAATAAGATTTGAATAGTGTGCAACTCACTTTTATTTGAAATTAGTGAGTGTAAAAACATCTTAAAAAAGAGTAAAATGATCCTGGAGATAAAACCTGCCCACATAAATTTACTGAGAATCACTTGAAATCCGTGCTGGGGCTCTGGCTGGGCCTTGGGGGCTTCGGTCCTCGTCGGTGTGTCGCCGAGGTTGTGGGCGGGTGGGTGCACGGGGGCTCAGCCCTGGTGCAGGGGGCCTCTTGTGCATCGGCCTAACCGGGGGGCTCTTGAACTGGCAGGGAGGTTGTTCCATCTTTGCAGGAGTCCACTCTGCAGGTGGGGGAGAGACATAGGAGAGGTGGAGAATAAACTTAACCTGGGTGTCTGTGTCTTGTGTAGTCTGGGAGATGATTGAATGTTGGGGTGGGTACAGTTTCCTCTGCGGTGGGGTGGGGTGGGCTGCCCCGGGTCCTGTGGGGCTTGGCGGTGCTGCTGCCGTAGGCCCCGGTCTGGATGGGCCTGGGCTCCCTTGCCTTGGTGGATACCAGAGGATGGGGGTGCATATTGGGGTCAGCGGGGGAGCTGGCCCTAGGGAGGGACACCCTCCCCTCCCTTCTTTTCCTCCCCATCCCCGGCTGCCTCCCTCTTCCCGCTCCACCACACCCACCCACACAGGTAGGGCTTTGGGGTGCGGGTGTGTCACCAGGGTGCAGGGGAGACATTCCCCCCCCCTCTGTCCTCTTCTGGCCACCTGTGCCTCAATTTTATCTCACAACTTAGACATCCACATTACTTACACTCTCATAACACACACACATATATATATATATAGGGCCTTGAGGGTGGGCACGTTAACGGCGTCCAGTAGACGGTCTGTGTATTCAAACCTACCTCTGGCGCCGGTGCCCACCTCTCAATTTTAAATCCATGTAGACATTGAGGGTTCTCGGGAGGGGCCGTGCTAACACCTGCTGCTCTCTGGCAGCAGCACCATGCTCTCCCTTGTTTTAAATACACTTTAGAGCAACACGCAGCAACACTACACTTGAGCGGGAGGAGGGAGGTATGGGGTCTTAACACACCCCCGTTCTCTGCTAGCCATCGGGGCGGGGGGGCTGGGAAGAGATGCTGGCTGTCCGATTGGCCTCCCTGCTGCTGCGGAGCCTGGGGCGGTCTGCTTGCCTCCACCCCGGAGGGAAGGGTAACATCTCTTGGGTCTGGGTGCCGTTTCCATCTCTGGGGGTGAGGATACCTGGACCCGGGGTATAGAGTATGTTTGGGGAGTGTGATTGTGTGTACATGTCCATTTACGTTTATTCCTACGTTGGGTGAGTGCTGAGTGTTTGTATATGTGTGCATGAGGGTGGGAATGCATGTCTGTGTCTGTGTGTGCCTGTTTGTCTGTGTCTATATGTCAGGTCGGGTCTTAGACTCCACCTCTCTGGGAACTCCAAGGCCCTCCAAAGTGTGGAGGCCTATCTCCCCTCACCACACTCCCTGCCGGTGACTGATGCCCTCAGGGGTCGGTGCATTGTTGGTTCTTGGTGTCCAGGGCTGGGCGCTCAGGTCATGTGCCAGCTCACTCCCGGTGGCTACTTGGCGGGGCCTGGCGCCTGCTGCTCGGTCAGGCCTCTTCCGGGGCGCGGGGGGCCCTCGGGCCTCCGGCCTCTGTGCCTGCGGCTCGGTTCACTCTGGCACAGCTGGCTGCCGGCGGAGCCGGCGGGCACGCCGGTGCAGCCCCCTCTAGCTTCTGCCCGGTGGCTACTGGGTGACCCCTCATCTGGGGATCCTCAGCCCTTCCCATGAAGGTGGCACGGATGCCCCTCTGGTGGTCCTCCTTGGGCTCTTGCACTCTGGGGCCTCTGGATGTCTGGGGCCTGGATCTCCTCCATGCCTGCTTCATGCCCTGGGGGACGGGGCTATGGCTCTCTACATCCTCTAGCAGACCATTACATGGGGAAACCATTTGAATACAAGCGCGCCGATCCACACAGGTGTGCACATGGGTGTTCACTGTTCGTAGACTTAAATCACACCTTTCTTGGCTGCTACTTCAAAGCACATTGTGCGCTGTCTGTCCTGCGTGCTGCACAACAACATTCAATATTTAGTATTTACTGCTGTTTACACTTAGCTAGATTAATGCGATGGTGTTGTGTATAGTATGTTGCTTTGTTTTGTTTTTTTTGCTTGTTTTCTATTCTTTTTCTCTCAACAGGTGATCCCGGAGATATTTTTTCTTCCCCCCTTTCTCACTGTCCCTCTCCCCTTCTGTTTTTCTTTTCCTTCCTCTTTCTTTCTCCCTTTCCTATCCCTCACTCATGTCTGTCCCGTCTGTAACAACTGAAAATAAAATAAATAATAAAAACAAAGGTCGATCAAATGGACCAATACGGCAATGCCATGATGATCCATTTGGCAAAATAAATCCATTGGGTATCCTTGTTGGTCTTCAGACAACAATTCTGACGGCTAAAGAACCAAATGGGACAGGCGGGAGAAAAAAAAAAAAAAAAAAAAAAAGAATCACTTGAAATCACAGGTGACTAATAACCCTCAAAATGCTCTTGGTCTGTCACAACATGGCATAACGGTGCTGATGCCACCCACACATGCTCAAGTACTAGAAGGAGACTTGTGGAAAATTCCCCCCATCACACCAGCCCCATCCTACACACACACACACACACACACATATCAACATAGGGACCGGGGTATATACTTACAGCCTCTTAAACAAACTTGTTATGTACCTGCAAAGCATAAACACTGAACTTAAACCATGTAGCCCCTGGGTGCTCAGGCAATTTATGATAGGCATAGTGGGTGGCACCTTCCCACCCACAAACAACACTTTCCTCTTGTATGTGAACACGTTTTTCCATCTGACGTCAATATATTTAGCATGTGCACAACACGCACCACTGTCCACGGGCAAAACAATAAATACAGCAAGAAGATGATTTTGGGGAAAGTAGCTTTGTACTTATTGTCACCACAATTCTGCTGACTGTCATAATGCTCTAAACTGGAACCAAGGAAGATCACATTTATTATTGAAGAAGGAGAAAGAAGTAAAAACACTTTATTTATCACAAAAGTTGGGAAATTACTGTTTTACAAAATTTTAAACATAAAAAAATTTATCCGATAAATCTCAATGAAAACAATTTACAAATATTCACGTTCTCTTCCAGCATTAAAGATATGATCATATGAAGTCCTGTACAGTCCTGTGAAGAACACCACTGCATGTTAATTTGAAAGTAAGTAGAAGCCGGTTGCTATGCCACATTGCTCCTTGCACTATAAAAGCAGAGGTTTTTGGACTTTGCTGGTCTGGGGCATTCATGTATGACAGTATTGCAACATTCCTGGGAGTGGACATTCCATCAAATTTGTCGTTTTTAAATACTAGCAGCTAGATGACAGTAAGTTTCTGTAAAAATAATTTACAGCAACTTTTCTGCAATATCATTTACATCAAAAAGTGTTGCTGTTAATTCGTTTACAGTGAGGTTTTTGTAAATAAAATTACAGCAGCCATTATCGTAATGCTAATAACCATGTCATTAACTTTGACATTAAACATGTCGATCCTAGTATCTACTACTGTAACCTGAAGATGGCACTACATGCAAAAAACCAAAGGTCACTAAAATCATAAAAGACAACCTAAAGTCTGGACCACAGTCTTCATAATCCATCTCATAACTACAGTGTCTATGTCACCATAGAAACAAAGATGGTAACGATCTAACACAAATCAGCTTTGTTGTGTTTGCAGTGTCACTTCAGAATGTCAGCTTTCTATCAGGTCAACTGGCAGCAAAAACACAAACAAAAAAATAGTTATTTGTGTTGTACATTTCAGCAACTTTCTCCATAACCGCTTCTTGAGACACAGTAAGGTAATTGTCATCTTTCTGGGGTTGATCTGGGATTTGGTTCAGGGATATAAGAGTTCATTGTCTCTTTGAACCTGCAAGCACACTGTAATAAGAAAAGGGGTTAAAAGCAGTTCAAAAAGCTGCAATGAACGCTCAGTCACAGCTTCCCCTCATTGCTTAGTCAGCCAGAGGGCTGACTAAGCATAGCACTTGAGAATAATCTTGATTTTCTGTTTGATAAGGTGGGAAAATAAAATTTAGCCTATTTCATAACAAACAAAAAAAATGTGTCTTTCATACAAGGCACCAGCTGTAATCAAGTAAATATCCCTCCATCTTCACTTCACTTTGTTGTATTATGGCCAAAAGTGAAAACAAACTGCAAGTTTGTCACAGGTAAAGTAAAGAATATTTTATGGCTGTCTAATCCAGTTTAACCTGCCAGCCTCTTATTATAGCATCTTCAACAAAAAACATTTTTCTCACATTAAATACGTAGACAATTACTTGTTCGGATATGGTACAGCTTTAGGCCCAACTTCACCAACTTTGTAACATCTCCTAGAAAATGTAGCAGATGTCTTCCTTGGAAACAGAGTTAGTACATGTGATCTCAGAGTGCTTTCCACTCATGCCAGGCTGGCTTGCCAAAACCACTCAGCCGTCAGCACACTTTGTACCGTAAACCCAGAGAGGTCAACATTCATTTCTGCTCAAAGTGTCTCTAATTGACCACTGTGATGTCATTGAACGCCCTAGAAACAAGGTTAAAGTGGTTCCTCCCTCCTGGCTATAGGATCGTGTGAGGTGAACTCCCCTGCTTCCCTCCACCACTCTGTGCTATTGATCGCACTGCAGTCACTGGTATAGTGCCAACAACATAACATGTGGCAATGTACGCACAGCCACCCTTTAATCTGCAAGGCACGTGGCTCCAGGGCAACCAACAACACAGGACAGCTCATGTTGTGTTGCTGGGAGAAACTACAGAGCCACTGCTTGCAGTGCAATAAAAATATTTAGATTTAGATTTTCCAGGACATGCACAAATGAATTACAGCTGGACTGCAAATGTAGGACAAGTTTGCCTAAAACCTATTTTAATCACATTTCTGCTTCAGAGACCAGGCCCCGTTTAAACAAGCATACACTGGCGAAATATAAACACACACATAAAGCATGTGGTCTGTGGCTGATTATTCATCTTGTTCTGCTATTTCTTGTTGAGTCTTTTAATTTCATGACAGTAGAACAGCTTTGTATTTAAAAATGCTGTGAAATTTGGAAGAGATTCCCCCAAATCCCGCTGACTTTGGTGATCCTCTGACTTTACGTTCAAGGTTATGAGTGACAGTTTTTAATAGTTAGAGAGTGGATAAACACAAACTTGGTGCATACATTGATGTTCTCATCCAAATGCCGGGAAACATGCCAACATGCTTAATAAGGTATTCACTGACATAACATTAACCTGGTACCACTGTCACTGTGATCATGCTTGGTTACATTTCTGCACTTTTGAAGAAACCAGCTTGATATCTGTCACCGCTTAGATGTGACAGATATCAAACCCAGAGAAGGTATCTGTCATAGCATAATGTACTTAGCTGCCAATCACATTATTTTGTTTTGGTGTAGAGGAGAGGAGGTGTATGAGGAAATGAAAAGCAAATTTTAATTTTTCATTTTCTCGCTACTTTAACCAGTTAAAGTGGCTTTGTGAGGTAGTATGTAATCTGCCTGTATGCTTATTTGGAAGGCCATGTCCGATGTCAAATAGCTGTGGGGAAGCTGTGTCTGAATGTTTCTGTAACTTATACTTTGTGGAAACAGTATGGATCCAGAACTTTTTCTCAATAGTCCTGTATAAAGTCTCAAAAACATCATTGCAAAACACTCACTGCATGGAAGTGGCTTATTGGGAGTTTCGTGTTCTGAGAATAATGGTTTCAGTTTTGTAAGTGGAAAATCCCCTGAATTGTGGTATTTATTTGACGATATCGGGTACAAGCATGCTAACGTTAAGTACATTTCATGGAAATTGTAAACACTTGATACTTTCAGAAACAGCATCTACAGACAAAGATGATAAAGTTCGAAGAAAAAGAAAATCTCTTTTTTGCTAGTTGGCACGTGCATACACTCACAAGTGCATTATATGGTAGCAGATTCACTTTTCGAAATGACTTTCGTTTGCAAATTTCTCATAACGAAGGGTCGTGCAGGAGTTTCAAATGTGCGTGTGAAGTACTTGTTTCGATGCCTTAATCCAAACATTCAGTAAATATCTGGATTAACTAAACATCAAAGAGAATCCTCAGGTTCAATTGTTTTAAAACTTCTATATCACGGGTTGTTACGGCTCCACCATTCCTCATGTGATGGTGAAAATTGGCGGACACAAAATGACAGAAATAAAACTGACAGTTTTTTTAATCATTAAATTAAATTAACTTAAATAAAAATTGAATAAAACACATCAGTTTACAAAACACCAAGAAAGCTTAAAGCTTAAAGCTTAACCGCCACAAGGTTTGTTTGGCATTTTATATTTAACCATCAGAGGTTTTGAAAATGTTCTGTCTGTACTGAGGTTAAGATTCCTTTGCATTTTCATCATTTCTGAATAAGTCAAGATGCCAATAAGTTCCAGTTATAGAAATGACATGTTTCAGACAGTGGCTAAAAGCTAAAGGCTATGGCTTGTTTTCCATTCTAGAGGCAGACGACATTAATGGCATTAAAATACCCTCTGACTATGAAACTGGAGTGAGTCACTGAAACAATATTGTGCGGTCAGCTTAGCGTGGTGGTAAAACCAGCTTCATGCCTTTAACCACAGACATTTTCTAAGCAGATGTTTTTTGTCTTGGTGAAAATGGGTCAGCAGAGTTGTACACGGGCAAAAGTAACCACTGAAGATAGCGATCAGACAGCAGAACAGGAAAACAATTCAAACTTTGACAGAGATAGAAAGTCTTGATATAGATTATACGTAAATAGCTGCCAGACAGCAGTGACAATCACAAGGACCCATCTCACGTTACATACAGCACAACTGAAAGCATTACTAGACCTAGAAATCTTCAAGTATACTATTTCACACACACCTGTCAGCTTATTACACTCTTTTTCCATGTTTAGTCAAGGCAACCGAGCGATATCAAGTGTCTAGATGTATTCAAAGAATTTCAGTGAAACATCACAGGATAGCAGTTGTGACGTAGATGTTTGTGAAGGAGTAATATGAGGGGAAAAAAGTGAGTGAGTGAGTGTGTTTGTGTTTGTGTTTGGGGGCGGGTCCTGCTCCAGTAAATGGAGGTCTCATTAAAGACTGGGAAAGCTTGTTGAAGGAACACATCCAGTTGGATATTAACTGCGTGTTGTGTTACAGCAGAATAAAGTGAATCAACATGTATACAAGAAACCAACAGAGAAAAAAAACTCCGCTCAGCTCAACCTATGCCATGGTTGAACCATGCCACTGTATGCTATGAACCATGAAGTATCATAGGTTTTCCTGTTTATTCAGAAACTATAGCTTAGAGGAAGCAATGCTGAAGTTTCTCCTGACATCTTTCAAGGCCTGAGAAGAAACAAATTTTACAAGCAGAGCAGAAATCAGAGTGTACTACACTGCAAATTTACCCCATGACATTCAACCATTTCTTCTAGTTTCTCAGAATAGCATCAAACTCATTTTGTAATGAAAGGTGTTCAGCTTATATTTCAAATATAAAGTGCATCCTCACAGGAGGTAACAGGCGCACTTGAAGTTCAAGCATCAGTTGCAGTGTGAGCTGTAAAAGCATGTTCTCACAAGCAGTAGTGGAGTCATTTTCAGAAAACATTCACTTTCAGCGTTCTCCTAAAGTTGAGTCCTATAGAAATTTCACATGAACATGAGGGTGTGACAAATATACATGCTCAGATTACTGAAAAATAAAAGTGAATCTTCAGGTTAAATAGTTTCACCTTCTATGTTGTGAGTAGGCCACAACACCGATTTAATCGTGAAATGATGGACAAGGCACAAGCTGCTACAAACAAAAGGTGAATTTATTTCTCCAAAAGAAACAAATGTATTTACATTATGTACAGGCACATCCCCTCAAACGTAAGCCACATACAGTAACTACACACAAAAGCACAGAAAGGTAGGATCCAATAAGACTGACATCTCCTTCAATTAAACAGTGTATCAGTAATCTCTTTCAGCAGAAAGGCACACTTCACAGGTACAAACACGCACATATTAATACACAAATACTGCATCTCGAAGAAACTCATTCAACATGCGCTCCATTATGGGGTGTGCTCTGATAAATAAGGTTGGTCTTGCAGTGCTTTCATTTTTTCATAAATAAATATTTTGAAAATTGTACAGTACAGTGACTATAACTGCTGGTGTGTCCACTGGCAGAAATCTCTACTTCACTAGTCCACACAGAGGAACTTTCTGTAACTTCTCAGGCAACCCACACAGTTGAGAGTGCCACCACTTCCAGGCTGTGCACCATTTTGCAGCCACCGCATGCTGAGAGAAACCCATCGTTCTTATTTTCAGAAGTCAGTGGAAACCTTCCACTAGAGCTGAAGCCCCCCGCCCACTTCCCCCTTCACCACGTGCTGATTAAGCCTAAGTGCTCAAAGTGCTCAAATACAGAGGGCACGGCTTCTTTCTGATTCATGTTGGATTCCCCCATGGTGATGGTGCATTGGTTGTTGGGAGAGCTGAATTGTTACATGGGCACCCTGTTGATCAGAAAGAGCAGAATAATTACATACACCATAAACACAACTTTAAGTTACAGGACCAGGTAATGATCAATTTGAATTTTTCCAGTTTTTCAACTTTTCATACCGTTTTTTCGGTTTTGCATCCCAGCCATCAGGGCATTTAACAAAATTTATGTATTCCCCTGGAGAGATTTCTGTTTTTGAAGAGTCTTCGGCACAGAAAGCATACCTGTAACACCACAAAGCATTAGTCAGTGTCTGTATAGATTAATTAAAATTAATTCTGCACCATTAAGACTGGCAACTGCAGTTTTGACCCTTCAGCTCACTTTTTCTGTGATTCTCCAGCTTTCACACGCATCCGACGAACTTCAAGCACGGGTTTGGAAGGGTTGGCGTTCCAGCCCCAGAACTTCTTCTTGATGTTTATCCACATAGAGCTCCAGGAGTCTGATTCTCCTTCCCAACTCAGACGGATCCTGAGCACTTCACCGATCTCTTCCTCGGCAAAAACCAGGAAGGTGTTTGTCATGTTCAGACCAATGGCGTTATTGTGGCTGCACAAATAGTAAGAAAAAGGTTTTTGGTTTTTTTTTTCGTTTTTTAAATAACACGTTAAAAGGAAGCTGTGCTCAAGTCCACCATTTTTTAACATCAAGCATTTGCAACTAAAGTAGACATCTAAAATAAACAGTCTTCAGAGAGCTGTCATATTGCCCTGGCACGCTTGTATATTTATGAAAACTGCTGTTCGCTTCAGTCTGCCACCGAATTTGTTGTACAACCCAAGACCACTTTGAAAAAATTCAGAACAAGCACTCGAGTTGAAAATCCAAAATATATAGAAATAATCTGCTTGTTTCTCAGTACAACATTCAGTCAAACACAACTACCGCACTGTGCATACAGAAGGACTTTAACTAAGCCGTTAGCGATTTACACGTCGTCATGTTGAGACATTGTGAAAGAAGACTGGTTTGGCAGGAAGGGTTTAGGTTTTGAACTTACACGTCAACAAACATATCAGCTGTGTCCTTGTGCTCGCCATACAACTTGACATTAAAGATGGGATCAGCGTCATCAGACTGTTTTTTGTTGAACACGTGCATCTTCATCTGGTAGTGGTAGCCTTGAACAAAAAGCAAGAGTTAATATTTGATCTAGTGTAGGGGTGTGTACAGTAGTAGTTTACACTGCAACTGTAAAATCATAAAACAAGTTAGATATAGAGGTTAAAGATATGAAAACAGATTGGGTTATAGTACTTGCTTATCACTTTTGCTCTAGGAAGTACACGTCATAATATTGGATAAAATTGACTGCAGTGCATTTGCACATTTCATTCTTCTTGTATCTCACCTGCGAAAGGTGTGTCAGCCCGGGTTTTCAGATACATTTTACTGTTACGCCTCTTGCGCATTTTTGTGGCATTGTAGCCAATTTTGTTGCAGCGGTTTTTGCGACAGCTCAGGCAGATTCCCTTCTTGAAGCGGTCGGGCCCAGTGCACTGGAAGGCATAGCTCAGGTGCTCCTTGTTCATCAGAGAGTCCACAAACAAGTGCACAGCACGCTCGTGTTCACACTTCATCACCTCCATGAAATCTAGAAGAGTTGAGTATAGTAGATTATAGTTTAAAGGTCAGTAGGATTTTTAAAAAAAAACAAAAAAAAAAACATAGGGGATACATGCAAAAGTAAAGACTTTAAAGACTTTCAGCCACTTACTTCCTGCCACTGCCAGCACGTCACCAAGTCCACAGCCCGGCTGCACGTCACCGCCATTAGGATAGATATCAATGTCCCCAATTGGCTGCTGGATTCCAATGCTCACACCCAAAGCCTCCCGAGTGTATGTGTGCAGAACATCCACAAAGTCGGCATCATCTGGTGAGAGGCGCTTCTCCTTCTCCACGCCCTCAAACATTGGTCCTGCTGGGTCTAGACCTACGAAGAACAAAGATTACAAAGGTCAAGCAAATGAGGCAACCCTCAAATTAAAGGGTTAGTTTTCTGGCCAATATTGCTTCCAACTTACCAGTGATTCTGCCAATGGTTCCTTGTACATGCATTCCTGCGTAGCCTGCCACATGAGCACCTAAACTATAACCAATCAGGTGGACATTCTCCAGAGGGAGCTGGTGCTCATCCTGTTTCAGGAAACAATAAAAAAAATAAAAATAAAGATGTCAGCTGCTGCCACAGTGGCCTACAATGGACAGAGCCTGGATTTCAGCCAATGATGAGTTCTGCCTGCAGCTGAGCCAAGCTCAGTTAACCCGAACAGAATCCACTGATAGTTCCTTCCATGGAGCAGCGCCTCCACCATCTGTCTCAGTGACACTCTTTGTCTACATTTACAACTACATGGCAGGATGCCTGAACTCTTTCTGAATTGCCTTTCATTTACTGATAAAATTTTGTGACAGTCCCACTGAATGGGAATTGTTGTCTTTGCCTTAGAAGTGCTAAATGCACTGATCTTATTTGGAAACTGGGAAAACAAACCATACAAAAAAAAAAAAAAAAAAAAAAAAGTACTCAAAGCAAAAAACAAAAACAAGTATATTACGTTAAAAAAAAAAAAAAAAAAAAAAAATTCAGAAATGGAGCGACCATGTTGTACTATATCAGAAGCACAATGTTACACTTTAAGGCTATGATGAAAGCCATTTATACATCAGTTCTGCAAATGAAGCCATTTTGCCTTTGATAAAGTTATGCACGAGTGCACCTTGGTGTCCAGTGGGATGTTACAGTTAAGTAGTTGCACATCAGTTTTCACTTTCTATAGTTTAAAAAAAGAAAGGCTGAATAGAAACCCACTGAAGCATTACTAATATTTGAATGTTTAGTTTTGGTACTCTGGGTGGGTGGGAGCTTCTGTAAATTACTGTACATACCTGAAGCCAGTTGAGCAGTGCTGCAATATCAAGGCCAACACCATAAGTGTGGTTGACTGCATCAGGGTATAGCTGCTGGGCCCTTGATATCCAATCAACAATCACCACGTTGGCTTCACTTTCACGTTGCATTAATGCAGAGACGAGCTTGTGCATCCAGTGTTCAAACATCCCGCTCATCTAAGAGGAAAGGACAGCAGAAGTCAGTCATTGGTCAGACTGTTAACTATGCAAGCATCTTTCTGCTACCTCCAACAATCAAAAATAAACAGTTAAAACATTTAAGCTTGCTTCACTCTGAAGTCAGTGTGAAGAAAGTGACCTAGGAAGCCAAAGAAATCAACCTAAACTACACAGAGATGCTTATTAACAGATAGATATAAATTATCATTCATATGTACCGTCCAGCCATGGATGATGAAGATCGTCTTGGCTGTAGCATTGAAGCCACATTTCTCTAGACAATCATTCTTGCCAGTTTTCAGGTAGCAGCCCTCCTGCTCCAGATCTAAGCTCTTTCGCATGTTGTACTTGATGATGCCAGCAACAGAGTGGCTGTCTGTTGAGAAGTCATTCTGCCCACTGTCTTCACCTGAGGAGAAAAATGCACAATGAATATAAAAATTGACTGTTTATATTGTCTTTGTTTCAGCCTTTAGGGGCTGAACAACAAAATAAACCTGCTTTTGCTGCCAAGATCTGCTCTTGAACAACGGTTAGGTGCAAGCTGGACTCAAGAAGCAGTAAAGTCACCGCTATGCTTCTTCAGTTCATCTTTTTCACAAATCTGCAGCTACAGCTCATAATTATGCCACAACTTAGCATACCTGTCTCAAGCCTGAGATTAAAACGCTGCAATTACATGTGCCTGATGAAAGAAGCTGACTGTTTCCAAGTTTAAAAATAATTGCAGCAGTGCTTGATTTTAAAGATGTACAGTCCGGACTGGTTTTGAATAGGACTTTTAATTTAGTCTCATTGCGTTACGCTCTTAATGAACCGAATGAAGTCTGGTTTACCCTCGCAGCAAGTAAAGATCAGTTTTAGTTATAGCCAACATCGCACATCTGTGTCAAGGAACTTCACAGTGTGCTCAACATGAACTCAACGCCCCACACAGACCAAAATGATTTCAGCTGAGCTGGGTAATAAAAACGATCTCGTGAGGTCTGCAGTAAAACGCGGATTCAGCAGGACATCCATCGCAGGGCAGCGCACAGACGTGGCGTTGTGTCCTGGCTCTACTCGAAGACTCCTTCCAAAAAGGACACGTCGCCCTCGTGTCCCTTAAGTCCATTCCAGTTTTTCTACTTTGCTCTGCCCGCGACACTTGTTCACATGTGTAATTTAGTCTAAAAATGACGCGCATTAATCAAGCAGGACGTGGGAGAATTTTAGATTTTTCTCAGGCGTATGATGTATACCCCGCTGTATGCTAGACGTGAGGTTTTCACCCTCTCCCTTTATTTTAGAGAGCAGTTAGCGAATGAATAGACAAAAAAAAAAAAAAAAAAAGCAATTTCTTACCTTTAAGAACGGTGTTTTCCTCAGTTGCTGATGAAAAAAGCGGATAAGCACATAGTAGGAAAATCCTGATCAAAATGCTTTTATGATTCATTTCTCAGCCACAGATGAGTGTGGACGAAATGGAAGCTTTCTTAGGATATAAAATGTTTTTTGGTAGTACTGCCGGGAACGAGGTGCGCTGGTGAGCGATTGAAATTCAGTGGTAACAAAAGAGCCGGTGGTGCGTTTTCGTGTGCGCCTGTTAAGAACCGGCTCCAGAAATGTGTAAGCTGTGAATGAAGCGTGTCATTACAGTTTTAAATAGTTTCTCCTTTCGGTCATCTGATCATCGGCTGATCTATGGCGGATCTTATTGGTCAAGCCCCCATTTGTTTACGTTGAGGGCGTGGAAAGGTTGAATGAATCGTAGTAGCCTATCTCACTTTAACCCTTAAAGGGTGTGTAGGCGTCAGACGCAATTAATTGTTTTGTATTGGTCTGAAGATCATACAATTCGTGTCTTTGTTTTCTTACCGGACGGATGAGGGTAAAAATAGGCAACATATGACAAAAGACGCGAAAGGAATATGCAGACAAAAATTCAAGAAAACTCCAAGATACCCAAAGAGAATGCTAAAATACACTTTCTTTTTTTTAAATTATTTTTTATGTTTTGCTCATCCAGAGAGCACTTCAAATAGAAATGTTCCAGGAATCCAGGAGGCGCTACTTCTCAAAAAAGAAACAAGCAAGCAAACAAACAAAAACAAAAAACTGTTGAACGCTGAAAGACGTACTGAAAGGAGAGGGCGTGTTTACAATAACAACATAAAAAAAAATCCAGTCATACAAAGAATATCCAATGGGAGCTCTTATAGGAATATTTAAAAGGCTGCTGGTTGTATGGAGAAGGAAGGGGTCTCTCTCCCCCTGCCTGGCATGCTGCCAAATCATCAGCTTAGCTCGCAAACCAGTTTCAGTTGATGAGACGAAGAATGGGTGCACTCACGCAAAGGTCCCTGTTAAAGTGACACCACTGTTTTTGTGTGCACACATCACCAGCTGGAAGTGTCATCTGCTACCCCAACAGCGCCTGATATCTGACATCTAAACAGCACTATAACTACACAGATCCTATCTGTCTATCTATCTGTCTGTCTGTCTGTCTGTCTAAGATGTCACTGCGTGTGTAATCTATCACATCGTGCAATCAAATGAGGGTACACACAGTACAGCTTTACATTAATGAAAAACTAACAATGAGCCATCAGTGCACTGAAACAAGCAGTGATGGATGCCAATGCCAATAACCCATATTCTTCATAGTGCTTCACTGCACTAATTGACCAAGAAATTATGTCCTTTTAAAAAAAATTTTTTACAATTTTGAAAAAAATCAGAAGACACACTAAAATGTATTCTTGAATGGAGGAGCGTGACACTGTGTGACAAAGGGCAGTCCAAAGAAACTTTTCGTATTTTTTACACCCATTTATATAAAAATGTATAGGAAAGTGCATGTTTTGATTTCAGTAGGGCACTAAAGTTCAACTGATAAGATGAGACAATGCACCTGACTGACTCAATACTACATTACTTGATCTCCTGAGGGTCTAGGCCACTACTCCATCACAGGGCATGTTGTGTATTCACAATTTTGAAACACTGGAAAAGCTTTGAGGAAATAATGACAAAATTGCAGATAGGGAAAGTCAGGTGTTGTTCCAACATGCTAGGGCCAAGACTAACTTCTTGGGTCCAACATGAATTAAATGTTATGAAATATAACTGATGCAGATTAGTCACACTTTCAGTAATAAGGTTATTATATATATATATATATATATATATATATATATATATATATATATATATATATAATAGTGTTTCACATTATTAGATATAGGGAATCCTTAATGAAATGTAATCATACCGATTATAATAAATGTTGTGCTAGGTGCCTTTCAAAACATTCAAGGTTACCTTATAACAAAAAAAAATTCACTGTCTTTGTGAGTCATAACCTGGAGGTGGCAAAGCTGAAGATGCTAAGATTTCACCTGAAAGTGACAAGAATGGACAGGATCAGAAATGATTATATCAGAGGGCTAGCTTAAGTTGAGCGCTTTGATGACAAAGTTAAAAAAGACAAGGCCAAAACGGTCTGAAGTTTAGGAGCAGAATCTTGTATTAGATGCGTTCGGGAATGGGGAGCCAGCAACGCTGGATGTGAATAGATATAATATGATTGGTGGACTTCAGGTGCATGTGATGAGTCTGGCTGGAATTATGTTGTTAAGTTGTTTGGTAAGACTGGAGACATAGATATGCAGATCTGCAAAGTATTTATTTACTTTCCAGGCCTATACACTGTGCTAATATAGATATCACACTGTGCTGTGTGCGATCTATGTGGAAAAAAAGGCGTGGGTCAGATGATTACCTCTGTGACGTCTGTGCATGTTTGGAAACTTTCCAGTGGTAGAGCATTGCCCTGTGTTCTTTCACCTCTGGCAAATAAGTAAATATGAGATACAATTTCATGGGGTATTATAGAGTTCCCCAAGGTGTTTGAGGTCTAAAACTAAACCTTTCTCTGTATGCTGTGGAAATAATAAAATTAGAAAGATTGTAGTTTAGAGGTCAACATATGTTTTACCAGATAAACTTGTTTTTTTCTGCTTCTTATTAAAAATTTTAAAAAAAGAAAAGAAAAGAAAAGCTTGTGGACTTCCCAGAATCAAGCTGATGTTGGACATTTGCGTCAAATTTAAAATAGCTTTGCATGCACAATTAAAGTTATTCTTTCCATCCACATACCTCAGCAAGCTGCCAAATGTGTGAGCCAGTTTGATTCTGCACTTTGCTGACCTGTCTTGATTTCGCTCTACAAGGTCTGCCTGGCAAGAAGCAACAATGAGGCACTGTGAAATACAAAAATAATCAGCAGTTCTCCAGTATAATTTAAACATCTTCATCTAGTGCAGCCGTCACTCCTTCCTTAAATTACTGTCAAAAACTTCAATTTTGAGCAATGAAGTTAGAACAAAGCTTGCAGTGTTGGCAGACCACTGAGATGACATCCTGGCAGCAGCAGCTTCTCAGCAGAACTCACACACAAAGCTTTTAGATGTCTCATTCTTGGTGTGTTGAATAAAAATAAATGACTAAATAACAAACTTCCAAGATTCAATACCTTTTGATGTTATGCGTGGTCATCCTTGGTTTGGTCTGGGGAGTAGATCCCTTTAGAGTTGCATCAGGAACAACACCTGGTGTATAAACGTCTGCCAAATCATCATGCTGAGCAACCCGCTGTGGTGACCATTTGTGAATAAGGGAGCATCTGACAGTAGCTGACATGATCAAATCAAGCCTCCCGACTAATATTGTATGTATGATCTGGGGGCGTTGGAAGTGGATTCTTTGAGATTTGGATCTGGTTTTGTGGGAGCAGATTATTCCACCTGATATCCTGACCCAGCATAACATTTCATTGTAAGGCAATGATGAAAATTCACCTAATCTGTCAGTTATTCTAATGCTGTGGCTATTTGATGATGCTAAAAATTAAATAAAGTGGGTAGAACTGGGATGGGCAATAATTAGAGGTCACCACACCTCATCTGCATCCATCTCAAACTATCCCTAACACCCAGTAATCTGTCACACCAACCCGCTCAATGTTCTCCTTTACTACATTCATGAACCTGCTCAACCGGAGCTCTCCCTCACTTTAATCCCGTCCTTCCTGGTCACACAATGAAAATCTCATTATCTTCAACTGTTCCAACTCCAGTTGCACCTCCTGTTTAATGATTTAAAAAAAACACTTCTGAGAATTTTCAATGCTGAAATTCACGGTAAATTAAAAACGTGGGAACTAAGGTCACTATAGTTCATCCACAAGCGACCCAAAGCAGCGTTTGCCGTAAAAAATAAAATAAAATGGAACAACAGCGCCACCGTGTGCACAGAGTGACAATGCACCGGACAGTGACACAGCAGGAGGCGGAGGGAGAAGGAGAGGGAGGGGGAAGCGAGCCAGACCGGATCCTTCATGAGGGAAGAGGCCAGGGAGAGCCAGCCAGCCCCGGCTTCTCTTCTCTTCACTCATATTATTTTGCATTGCAAGGCGAGGGAGCCCGAGCAAGGGGCTGTGCTAGGATGTCCCGTCATGAAGGTAAGAAGGTGCTTTAGCACGGAGGTGGAAGCAGAGACGGGATTTGCTATTAAAAACGATGACAGCTCACCGCTAGCTAATGTTAGCTAGCCGAGAATTCCTTAGTTTGCAGCTCATCCTAGCTAACGTAGGCTAGTGTTAGCAGCGAGGTTGCAGTGAAATTTCGTGGGGGCACATTATGGCTGCCGGGAGAATTGGTGTCTTATCATAACGGACTCTTGGAGTTAGTCTTCTCTCTTCAGAACATATGCACTACTCTGTTTTAGCTGACCAAAACAACGCTGACATATAAGCGGAAGGAGCTCATTATCTTTAGCTAAGTGTGCTAGCTAGCCTGGGAGATGGGTAATGTAGGTTAACCTTAACGAGCCGGGGAGCGAGGGGAGTGTCGAGAATAGGAAACAGAAGCGTGGAGCGCGACCCAGATGGCGTTATGGGTTTGAAACTTGTATGTCGTTAACGTTAGCTAGTTTCAGCCTCCTTCCTGGTCATTGCTGGCCTGCTGAATCAAGTTTCGCAAGCTAACATTTAGCAAAGTAACATTCACGTCGTCCTTGTGGCCAACCTTGTTAGTTATTAGTGTTGAGTAGATGTCTTGCAGTGTTGTTAGAAGACGTTTCTGATCACAAACAGGCAAAAAGTTGACTTGGGTAAAGTCTACCATTGATGACTTGCCTGTGAGCTAAGAGTTAAGTTGTTAAATTGTTAGCCGGTTGCGAAGGTTAGGCCGGGCGGCCTTTACATGCCATGCCTGTGTTGTTGTTGTTTTTAACTTTGCTGTCAGTCAAGGTGTTTGTGCCTGAGTTATATAATGAAGGGTTACCGTTATCGCACTCGTTTATATACCTTTTTACAGCTTCATAGTTATGAATGGAGATATTAGGGGGGTTACACAAACCAGTGTCATGCCATACGTACACGGTGTCTGTACGACTGTCGTAGTCAATCAAAAAGTGCCCGGACTTGACCACAGTCCATCTCACATGGCGCATTACATATATGTAGGTACTGAAATGAAGACAGTGGTAATTAGTAAATGGAGGAGCTCACTGTTGTGAATGGAGTTTTTACTTAAACATTGATGGGACTTGGACTAAGTGTAACACAGTAACACTTTATTTATAAATTGTGCAATAAATAAACACTTGTAAGGAACATAGCAAAAAATCTACTCCAAGTCACCTATGCCCACCACAACACAAGCAAATATTGAACAAAACGCTTAGCCAACTACAACAAAACAAATGCACAAGAAAGTAATGCAATCCAGTATGTTACCACAAGAGTCGACTTCTCTCAAAGCCCCAGTTCAGACTAAACAGTGCTGTCTGTGCACTTAATATTTATTATAAATTATCTTAATGAAAATTGAATTATCTCGATTGTGTTAGTTTTAATTATAATGTTCAGGCAGGAATTCTGTAGCGATCTGCGATATTCTGGCTCAGGACTGAAAAATCAATTGAATATCCATTAGTTTAAAATCTTCCAACCAGACAATATGTAGTGGTAATGTTTCTGTAAATTTCCAATGTAGGTATGTTTTGAATATTATTCACTGCAGTTTAACTGAAGTGAACATACAAGGAAAAAATATCAGTTGTAATCCAGTGAACCTAATGGCAACAGAGAAACTGATAAATTGTATCCAGTAATAAATCTGGCAATCCTTAAAAGATGAAGTTTTCGATTACTTGATTTTGAAAATTAATTAAAAAGTTGATTAACTGTCACATCTTCTAACTTTTCTCTTTTCTGTTCTCCTGTCTTCACTCAGGTGTGAGCTGTGATGCATGTTTAAAGGGTAACTTCAGAGGACGACGTTACAAATGTTTAATTTGCTACGACTATGATCTTTGCGCATCGTGCTACGAGAGCGGCGCAACTACAACCAGACACACGACAGAGCATCCCATGCAGTGTATATTAACCCGTGTTGACTTTGGTAAGTAAAGATGATATGCATGTCATCCATGTCAACAGACAGTCAGCTAAAACCAGGAAGGAGAATGGAGTGTAGTTGAGTTTATGAACATTTCTCCATTAGTTGAAATACTGAGCCTCAAACTACAGACAGTGTCTGTAAGCCAGTTCTCATAGAGGGTAATTGCCTGTTGTATTTCACTGTCGAGTCAACTGAGGGACTGTAAACTGTCAAGCAATCAAACATGAACTTATCAGCTGTTAAAGAGGGATGATGTGTATGCTCATATGGTGTGTTGAGTGATAGTCCAGGTATGGGCCAGGTGTATGAGGGAAAGGGGGGGGGGGGGAGGCGACAAAAGATGGAGAAATTTTGAGCTGCTTTCAAACTTGGTGCAGTGGTATTTTTTTTTTTTTTCCTTTAAAATGTGACAAATGCTAAAGAACTGAATTGTCTTGGGATGGTCACGACTGCCAGTTAGGGCAGAGCGGTAATACTGGCAGTTTTTTTTTTTTTGTTTTTTTTTTTTAAACTTCCCTTCACTAGATTTTATAAGATTGCAAAAGTGCAATGTCGTATGTTATCTTTTCCTGGCACTGGCTCTTGTTTTCAGATGGGAGGGAAGGCTGCTCCCAAATGGCTTAACAGTGACGGATTTGACTCAGCCTGAGGAGTTTTTGGGAGTGTGTTGTTGGCCTTCTGGGTTTGATTTATCACTGCATAACTGGAATATTTTATATTGGCAGCATTAAGGATTAAACGTCTCCAAATCTTTTAATATTTTTAATTCTTTAATTAAGCATTCGGGTAAGCATGGTACAATCTAAATATAGTATAATTGTGGTTTTTTGTTTTTGTTTTTGTTTTTTTTGATTAAATGGGCCATTTGTCTTCTTTTTGGATGACTGCTTCTGTTATTACTTCTTGTCTTGGTGTTGTGAAATATGTTACCGTTCAGCTTTTCACACATTGAAGATGCTCTTTTTCAGCCTGGTGAAAAAACAAATACAAACAGCAACTGTTGCTGAAAACACAACAGAAGGTGCAAGCTTAATAAGAGGTTTTCATTTTTTTTGGCAGTGATATTTTATTGACTTTTTGCAAGCATTTTCAGTGAGCCTGCTGGTTTTCCACCAACTGAGCTATGTCTAAAAAAAATAATTGATGATTAGAATTATTTTGATTATTTGGGGAAATGAGACACCTGCCATGAGTTGTTGTCATACATGTAGCTAGTAATAGGTGATTTCATTCTCTTTAAAAAAAAAAAAAAAAAGCGATTTGAAAGAAAAGGTGTGCTATAAATTGGTCTCTGTGAAATGACCCGTATCAGCAGCTTTTCTCAGCACCTCTATAGAACTATTCAGGGTATGTGAACATTTAAATTTTCTGGTATCGTTTTAGCGTTGTGCTCAGTTTCTTTTTCTTTTTTTCAGAGCTGAAACTTTCACACCAGGTCTAGAGTCAAATCAAGATGGTGGGGTTTTTTTTTCCCCACACATGTTTGTAAAGACCAAATTTAAAAAGAAAAAGCTTCCAAAGATAATTTAAAAACCAACATAATCAAGAAAAAGCGATGACTTATTTGCATTCAACCTAGTCCAGCTGTCATGGGGCAAATCCTGGACAGGTTGCCAGTCTACCACAGGGTTAACACAGAGACAGGCAACCACACTCACATTAACACCTTGAGCCAATTTGTTTGACGTGTTGCTGCCCAATTCAGGCCAGTGATGGTTTTTCTTCCAGTCACAGTTTTTAAGTTTACTTGCAAACCAAACTGCCTAAAGCAGCTCAGAAGTACCTTTTTTTTTTTTTTTTTTTTAAATTTAACCTATGCTCACATTAAGGAAGAATTTGAAGTAGCAGTGGTGTTGCTGGACAACACAAGTGTTGATTTAAAAAAAGATGGTATTATGGACTGTAGAATGAATATAGATGAGCATGCATCTATAAATGCATGTTTTCATTGCTTTTCATTGATTATCCCTGAAGACTCGTGGCAAGGAACACATCTTTAAAATTTTTAGTTCAATAAATATCAAATCTTTAAGTTTATGATTAGCTGTGTTAAACAGTTGACATTAACCAATATTAATCAAGGTTTATATATTAATGAATATTAACTGTATTAAACACCATTTTGAGGGGGGAGGGGGTTTGTTATTTGCGAGTGTTAACTATGACAGTAGGAAAAGTGAAATTTGCACTTATATTTAACTCAAACATAACCCCAAAGTTAATGCTAATGTTGTTGTATGTGTTTTTTCTGTTGTTGTTGGTGGTGGGTTTTTGTTGTTGTTGTTGTTTTGTTTTTTTAAACAGCTAATCAAGTGCTGAGTAGATCTCTCATTAGGAGCGAAATGTTCTTCTTAAATGGACTGTTGTAGTTTGTGACTATGTCTGTAGATGGCCTACTTGCTGATGGTTTCATGTGCATGGGTTTATTTGTTTCCTGGTATATGTAAAGGGTAAAAATACTGTAGTTAACACAGAGTATCTTTAATTGTGTTTACACTTTATAACATACTTATAGCTTTAACTTAAACTCTTGCATTTAAATGTTGCCACATAACTGACACTACATGGAATGTGGGTGTTTATTCCCTCCCAGACTTGTACTATGGTGGTGAAGCCTTCTCAGTGGAGCAGCCCCAAGCCTTCACATGTCCCTACTGTGGCAGAATGGGCTACACAGAGATGTCCCTGCAGGAGCATGTGGCTGCAGAGCATACAGAGACCTCCACAGAAGTGGTAAGTTGGTGCTCCATGAAATTTAAACTTGATGTTTGTGCAGATATTAACAGCTGCATTTCCTTCAATATTATCTTAACTAAGCAAACTGAATCAGTGTCTGAGTGGGCCTCACATTGCAGGATCTTGTTGGGTTTGTCAGCATGCATTTATGTCATATTTATTGTCTTGGTTCACAGTATTATAGTTGAAAGTCCTTGAGTCAGTTTCGGAGTCTGAAATAAGAATCAAATTGCAAGTCATGGCAGACTTTGCAGCTCTATTTATAGCTTATTCTTTTTGTACAGTCAATGAAAACACCACCACCACTGGCTTATACGGCTGAGACTGTACGTGAGCTTTCCAAGCTGTTGACTTAAAATGATTTTTCAGTTATGGCTTTATATTTGTTTTCTCATTCTAAGAAGGGGAGAACTAGTTTTCTATGTGTGCAATTTGTGAGAAAGGCACACGAGCAGACAGGGAGACTGAGAAAGTACCGGCTAGGCACAATCTGTCCAGGAACACCAGATGAAACTTAGTATATTAATTGTTAAAAGTCATACAGTCCCCTTAGATACCATATAAGGCCAAGAACATATGTAGCTAAAGGTGTTCTCAATAAGTTTTTATTTGAAAATGAATGAAATTTAACAGTATGTATTCCCCACAGGTGCAGACAGCCATTGTGTAAAAACACTGTTAATGTCTCCTTATGTTTGCAAGTGACACAAAATCCTTGTTCTTTGAATATATGAGGAATTACCTACCTGCTCTGGTTAAATCAACACTGCAGCTTAGCTTGGATAATTTGAATTTTCTTCCTTTTTAAATGTACAAACAAAAATTTATCACATTGTGGAAATTTCTAATGTGATTACCTTGTGAAAAACATTTCCCTGGGGGAAAAAAAATATCACAACATTGAATAAACAAATTTTTATAGATAAATTTTAAAGATAAATATAACTTAACAAGTGAGGAAGATGGCACTGTGAACGATTAGGAGTCGTGACCGGGCACTGGTGTCTAAATTAATACAGAGAAACCTTCGTTCGTTACTGGTCTATCTTTAGAATCACCAGCCAAATTCTGATTTAAACCCCCTTTTTATAATGACTGTAAACACATCTGATACACACACACACACACACAGATAACAATCCTAGTATGACAGCTCTAGGCTGGGATCATAGTGGGTAAATATCTCTGCTGGGGAAAACTGCTTAGTGCAACACCATGATTGGCTCTTTGGGGACAGAGCTGCCATTCTTTCTGTCATGAAACTCTCCCATAGATATCTCTCATTATAAAGTCTCAGGTGTCAGCTCCTGTCAGACGACAGCGTGAGAAAGCACAGCAGGTATTGGCCTGTCACTACTGCAGAAAATTGGCATTGAAACCTTCTTAAATAGTCAGAGTTTACAAGGTATTAAAATATTGATGTTTTTATTAATATCATTGTTACAGCCAGTGCTGTGCAGCATTCTGATGTTTTGATGGCAGTCTGTGCCTTTTAAATTAATTTCTGTTGGATATTTTCCTTTCACATGCAGGTTTCGCTTTACTGATATTACATTTCTTCGTGTTTAAGCACAGTGTTTGTTTAAGAGGATTTAATACCTCATGGTGATTGTTGAGTGTGAGGTGAAGTGTGTGTGTGTGTTGTGAAAACTAATGTGCACACTCTGTTTTTCTGTCATTTAGATCTGCCCCATATGTGCAGCACTTCCTGGTGGTGACCCAAATCATGTGACAGATGACTTTGCTGCTCATCTAACACTTGAACACAGAGCACCCAGAGACTTGATATCCTTTTGAAGTACTTTAAGTACCATCTCTGCAGATATGAAGTGACATTAGCTGCATTTTAATGTACAGTTTAATGCTTTGTGAAAGAAATGCTGCGTTTCATGTCATTGAAGTAGCCTTGTCTATTTAAAGATCATTGCACCAAGGAGGCATCTGTTCACTGGAACTGACATTTGTTGATATTTTGCTTACAGTATTAAAGCCTACTCTGCATGACAAGCCATTTTAACATTAACATTTTCTTTATGTTAATAAAATGTTTAGCAGTTTGCTGGTGATCTGGTGCATAGACAATGCACGACAGTGAAGGCACATGGACTAATTGTCATGCCTGAAAAACAAAAAGATGAACACATGATTAAGTGGTAAATTAATAGCATGAGGAAATGTGGCTAAAACAGACCAGTGGCACTTGTGTTTTTTTCCCTACTTTTTTTGTTATTTGGCTGTTTCAGGTTGTCATAGGGTTTTCCACTGATTTTGATGCCTAGTGGCATTGTCATTGATATTTGCTCAGGATGTATCAATATAATCTGGATCCTTATTGATACTGATATTGTAAATTCTGTACTGTACTGTTTTCCTCTACTGGTTACTTTTATTATGTCTCATTTTATATAAATCCATGGAGCCAAAAGCTGTAGTTTTTTCTACTCTTGGCTCTGTAAGATGCCAGAAAAGAGATGAAGAAAAAAGTGCTGATGGACAGAAATATTACAGTAGATTTGTTTTATGAGAGAGGAAAAAATGTGCAATGGAAACACTGATTTGCATTGTTTTATCACCTGATTTAGATTTTTGTTGATGATATAACTGCAGAAGGCAGTAACATGTTAGTGGATTAGAAATCAGTGCAGGAAATAAGACCAGAGTACTTCATTCACTTAAGCATTATCTGGGAAATTTCTCTACTCAAAAAAAATTAAGTAGTCTTAGGAGTGCTCTTATCTGATCGGTTACTTGATTGCTATTAAACTTTGCATAAACCCAAGGCTCTGTGAAGGCATTTTAGCTAATTAGATTCCAGAAATGCATGCTTATCTCCTTCATTCCTTTGAGGATAAAAATGCAGACACATTGTAACTTAAATGAGTAAATGACCACTTGTGCAAAGGTCAAAGAAGCTCTCACCTCCTCCCAAAAAGGGACATTCATTAAATTGAGCTAATTGTCTAAATGGCTAAAATGTGATTGTGTACTTAGCCTGTCAGAAATCAGCTGAAAAGCACACTCGTGTATAGACTTGGACTGACAACAGCAGTCTGGCTGCCTATTTATAGCGTACTTTGAATGGGTGCAGTGAAGAAAACCACAAATGCAAAAATATAGTTGAATGAAACGTAGCTCAAACAAGTCCTTTGACAGCTTCACAGATGAGCCGTAGCTTTTGATTGCGGGTCAGCAAAGTTCATTGTCTTCTGTGTTCATGTTGACGTGAGAGCTTTATGCAGGTATTGATTGCAGATGGCTCATTAAAAGTCCTGGGAAGCATTTAGAGGCGTGGCAGCGATAGTTTTGAGCTACATCTCGCTTATTAACTGTTAATTTTAAAAAAAGCAATTTTATAAGAAAGAAATATCTGTTATTCACAATCAGGCACATTTTGAGGTTTATGGATTATTTTTAATTTTGACTTTTAGTTGTAGCAATATTATGCTCTTGTTTTGTTCCTTGACGGCAAGCATCACGATGAGTCCAGTGGCGTGCGGCATGTGAGGAGGATGTTTCACCCTGGGCGTGGGTTAGGGGGCCCGCGAGCCCGCAGGTCTAACATGCATTTTACCAGCAGCACCACAGGGGGGCTTTCCACCAGTCAGAGTTCATCACAGAGCTCCAACTACAGCAGAGAGGCCATGGACCCCATAGCAGGTTAGTCACACATACACTCATACTGAAGAAATCATCAGGCACTTTCTGAATCCAGTAAAAAAAAAAAAAATATATATATATATATATATATATATATATATATATATATATATATATATATATATATATATATATATATATATATATATATATATATATATATATTTTTTTTTTTTTTTTTTTTTTTTTTTTTACAACAATAACATTTTATTTTTACTGGATTCAGGAAGTGCCTGATGATTTCTTCAGTATGAGTATGCAAGAACGGTTCCAGTACCCAAGCCGTTTCAGGGTAATTTTTAGTTCCTCTTCCATGATGGGTAATCTCCCAGCACGACAGTAAACAATGAGTGACGTATGTTGCGCTGACTTAAAATGTAAATGCCGCACCAGAAACTGTTTTTTTTTTTTTTTTAAAAAAAGGGGGGAAATATCCTGGTAGCTCTGTGAACGATGTGTTTTAACTTTACGAAAAGCCTTGGAAATCCAGGCTTTATTGAGCTTAACTTTACTACATTTGATGCAGTTTTTAAATAGTCTGAACCCACCAACCAGTAATGTCACCTCACCAAGGTTCAAATGCTGCTCCCCAGTGTGTAGTTTTCCCTTAGTCCCCAGTCCCAACCACCTGTTATTACAGGCTTCCTGTGGGGCACATAATTGTAGAGCAAGAAGCTGCAGAGCCAGGTACAAGTCCGATTAAATTAAACAAATTATTACAGTAAGACACAAAAGGATTAATTTATCTTTATTGTTATGTGCATTATCATATAGGTCTGACAGGGAAAGAAAAAGTGTGCTCAATACTAAATCAGGTGTGGCATGTTTATTAGACTTTCTTTAATATATTTTCCTCCTCACAAAAAAGGGGTAAACTAACTGCTGTAGCTTGGGTATTACAAACCATTGCTACTTGTGTCTGCATGCACTTAAATGTTGTGTAGATGGTAAAGAAATGTGTGGGCAGAGTTGTTGCTGTAGCAATTCCTTGATTATCCTGTTCCCAATTTGAGTGTGGTTCAGTGCTTGGCATTCGCCATGTCAGCTCCAGCTGTGCCATAATGAGGGACCCTGTTCAGTCTGCCTCACACACGGGCACCAGCCGCCTCTCTAATGACCCACTATACCTGCTGAGCCCTTGATCCAGCTCATCGAGTTTTAGCCCTGAAAATCACATTTGTCTTTTGATTTGGTGTGCTGGTGACAGTATAACTAATCAGTGCATATTTTGAGGGATAAAACGCTTGACCGACTTGATATATTATTTTGAAAATAATAAAATATTGCCATCTTTTAAGTGTAGTTAGTACGATCAGCTTTAATGCTTTACACTGATCACTGTTGTTTTCTGTTCCTCCAGAGCTTCTGTCTCAGTTGTCGGGAGTACGGCGTTCAGCAGGAGGTCAGCTCAGCTCGGGCCCGTCTGCCTCCCAGCTCCAGCAGCTTCAGATGCAACTCCAGCTGGAACGCCAGCAGGCCCAGGCAGCACGTCAACAGCTGGAGACTGCCCGAAATGCCACCAGAGGTGGCGGCCGAGCCAATGCAATTCTAAATACCAATTCAGCCGCTGCAAACCCCAACCCAAGCGCCAACCATAATACCAACCCAAGCCCTAACCCAGGCCCACCCGAGCCCAACACACAGCATACTGCACATAGCTCCCAGTTTCTACTCAGCAGGTGTGCCAGTTTTAAATGTTTTTATTTTCAAGTTTCTCTTGTTTTTCTTTTTTAAATGCGTTTTACTTATTACCTGTGTTTAGAAATTCTTTCTATGCAGAGAACGTGGAAATTGAGTGGAAAAATTAGCAACAACCACGTGCATGCTCGTTTGAGTATGTATGTGTGATCCACTCTTAAAAACATTGCTTCACAGCTTAACATGTGATCAGAAACTCCTTTTAAATCTTAGTTTAAGGCAGTTATCTGCAAGCATTACGTTTGGCCCCTTTGTGGAAATTTAAAAACCTCTAAATCTTGTGTCCAGTAGTAGACGTTTTAATAAAGGTCTTGGATTTTTCAGTGCGGAATAAGTAGTAACAGGATTTTTATGTTACAAATAAATTTCTTATTCTCATCACTCCTTCTGTCTCTCTCTGTGCAGGCTGAACGAACCACGGCTGTCTGAGGCAGAGCGCCAGGCGTGCGAGGCCCAGTGGGCCGACAGGAGCCTGTTCGTGACGGAGCTGCTGCTGTCCACACTGTTACCAGACGAGGACGCCTCAGCCTCCTCCTCCGAGGACGAGGATGACTGTCACGGTTCGTTGCGGAATTTCGCTGACTTCGAGGCCATGGGTTGTGTTGAGGTCATGACCTTAGACGTGGCACTGGAGAACCTCAACCTGAAGGAGACGACCCCAGCTACCAAGACGACGAAGACGACAACTAAAACGGCACCAACGAAGAAAGAGCCTCCTCCGCCGCCTCTTTGATGACATGGCCCTTCCCTCCCCTCAAAACCACCATTGTAACTGGCTGACTGCAGCGTCAGTCCAACTGCCAATGGATGACAAAAAGACTGCAGTTCTTCTTGGCTTTTTTTTTTTCTCTCAGTGATCATATGTCATTTCAGCTCTGTTGCTCCCCACTCCACCCCATGTTTTATGTTGTGTCCATGGAATAAAAGTAGTGAGACGAGAGAATGTGAAAGCAAGAGTGGTGGCTGCGTGAGAGAAAGGAAAAATAACTATATAAATATATTATAGAAAAATCTATATGAAAGTTGATAATCAAATCCACATAACCCGTGTTTCCTTTAGCAGATGAGCAAAGCGTAGTTAGCCGTTTTAAGAGACAAACTTGTCACACACTCCACTCACCAAGAGAGAGGAGCAGACAGAAGCCTCTCTGGTAAAAACGCTGCTGTGTATTTATAGTTATAAATTAAAGAAGTGCTTGGATGGTTTACCACAACTTAAGCATGAGCTTAAATCACCATGTGCCCATTTTTAACTGCACAGTCACTAGACGGGGAGGTCTTTCTCTTTTTGTTCGTACACCTGAGTAACTGTACATTAATGGTGCTGAGTGCCGCATCGCCGGCACTTCACCTCACACACTAGACACACACACACACGAACACACAGACTGATGATGGCGTTTGGTTACCTTCAAGTCCAATCTCACCCTCCTCCCTCCCCTTTGTGTGACATCACCTGTTTTGGGTCATGTGACCTTGCTTTCTATCAACTGTGGGCACTTTGGTTTTGAATTGCATATCCAGTGTCCATTTGTGTACACTACAGATGCTCTACATAAAAGCGATACACAACTTGGAGGCAACCAGAGATGAAACAATCTCAGCAGTGTGACCGTTTTCAGGCCTTTTCTAACATGGAAGAAACACAACCCTGTTCTTCATGTGGTTGGATTTTTTTGTTTGTTTTTGTTTTTCATCTTCTCCCTCCTTTCTCTCTTAATGAAGATCAGATGCTACTTTCTCAAGCTTCCAGTGATCTGAGATTAATCTACTCTCCATTACTCATGAATGCAAAGATTACTCATCATGTGACTTGAAGGAGAGAATCCTGTATTGCTCTTTCCATTAATTTCTCTCACTCAAAACGATCTTTGTATGCCTCCACTGCTACCTGAGGAAATGCAATGTATGTTTTTTGGCTTATCAAAGAAGCCAAATCACAGGGTAAACCTTTCAGTTTGGAGGACAATAAAAAATGTTTTTGGATGGAAATGAACTAACTCAATCCTGCTCTCTGGTTTGTTTGTTTGTTTGGTTTTTTTACTTTCTTTTTTCTCAGTTGCTAACTTCTTGGCGAGCATGTACAGAACATGGTTACAAAAAAAAAAGAAGAAAAGAATAAACGTATATTACAGGTCAAGGCATTCTCAGTCGGTCTTCTCCTGTCCTCATTCACAGCAGCAGATTGACACACTGGACTAAACTGAGTGTGGGTTATTTTTTTTAATAACAAAAAAAGATTTCACCTTGAGTTCTGACATTGTGTAACTCACAAAGAGTGAGGCACATCTGTCAGTGTGGAATGGCTTTTATTACTGAGCTCTCTCTGACAGAAACGAGAACAAGGGTATGAGTCTCTTCGGTTATCCTTGAGATTATAGTGGCGCTAATGAAATTGAGTTTTATGCCCTGGTTTTTGACTTGCAGGCCAGCTCAGCTGTTCTTGTATTTTCACAGTTAAATTAAGTTTGGGAAAAATAAACAGCATGATAATTTCAAATTTACAAAAATGATCTTTATAAAAGTTGATTTCCTTGGGATTAATTACCTACCGGGGGGTGCATGTGCACAGTTTGACAACCACTGGACTAACTTGGGTCATTAAAATGTAGTGGAAGCTTAACTGGGGAAAATTTCCCCAGTTTTTCTATGCACAGTTAGAAAAAAACCCAACACATTAACTATTAAAGGCACAAATACTCCAGTGTTTTTTTGCTCACATTATGGCAGCTGCACTTTCCTCCCCACATGAACACGCACAAATCCAGATGAATATCTGGTATGCTTCACTGTGAACTTATACCAATACCAATATAGAACAAAAATTAGCCGTATCTCCAGCCTGTCTGCCATGTGTCATGTGAGCAGACCATCTAGGGCCAAAGAATCTCAAACATCAAGGGAACAGTGGACAATATGTCTGGAATAACACACAAAATAAACACGTCTTGGTTTTTAAAGCACATAGGTGTCATTCTTAACCTTTGTTTCTAAATATAATGACGTCACTGCTGCAGAATGGAACAGTGGACAATTTTTAGCATCTAAAAATTCCAATCGATGGCAATGCCAGGACTGGGACTTTTTAAGAATCATGTAGTTGAAAATGAAGGCTAATTCTTTACAGCTTTACTGAAAAGACTGCAAGGTACACACACTACTGTGACATACTTTCATCATCGTCATCTGGAAACATACAGCGTTTCAAGAACAACTTGAAAACAAGGTCTTTATAGAAAATTGATTCACAGAAAGACACATCTGCAACATACTACAAACAAATTATACTTGGTGTTTGAAGTTAAGCATTCAAACCAGTGGTTGAAGACAGAAAGGAGAAGGTCAGGGGCTTAAAATGAAGTGAACCTCCACCCTGAACCCTGATGAGATTTTTACTGCAGTGCAGGAGCCACATTTCATCACAGCTGAAGGGTTGTCTGTTGTCAATTAAGATGAGGACGAGAACCACACATAAGTGGACAAATACCATTCACAAAGCACGCAGGCTGTGTGTTACTGAAACACTGCAGAGAGGTTATGGTTTCCATTTCTTGTTGGTTACTGATTTAACCGATGTGAAATGGAAACCATTATCCCTCTGAACGCAAATGGTGTCACTTGCTGTGTGCCAGCATCAAACCAGCATTTTTCATCGTTACTGTAGAGACGTATTAAATGAAACCCAGCTCAGACAGCAATGCTGCTGAGAACTTAAAGTGCAATCTGAGCCAAGTCAGTGAATTATTATTCCAGTTCAAAACCCTAAATAAGAGCAGCCTGAAAAGATCTGGCAGATTCATTTGGTCTTTAAAGAGGTCGGTTGCTGCAGGAAACCAAATGCATGCAAAGTGGGGGGAAATGAGAAGAGACACAGCATGAGCAGAAGTTCATATTAGATGCAGTGGAAACTACACATTGTATAAAGCAAGTTGCCGTTGTTGGGTTCATAATCCCAGAGATGGATAAAAAAACCCAAAAAAACCCCCACTAACTGTATATCAAAAGTTGGTTTTTTTTGTCTCTTTATTCACTTAAATAAGCTAAATAAGGGGTGGGGTGTTATTGTTTTTACCTTGTGAGTTTTGTACTGCAACAGGAACTGCCACAGAGGTGGTTTTTGAATACTTTATCAGGTGTTTCTGTCTCTGTGGTTACATTTTATCAGCATGCCATGATAACGCTGGACCTAAAACCAGTCACAAAACTTTACAATGTTAACTACATTCCTGTAATCACAGTCAAGAGGTTGGGTGTGGTCTAACACTACTAAATGGAAGTAGGGGCCCAAAGGTCCTGTGGCTCCTTTCCACTGTTGGATTTTTAATCCTAACATGAGACATCTTTATCTCGTATAAAAGGAAACAAAATGGTGTGGTTCAAGAACTCGCTAGCATCAACGATGGTCTGATCCCATTGCCAGATGTTCTCTAGCTTACCCATAATGCAAAAAAATAAATAAACACTATGTGAAATAAACAATGTGGTAACTTGTCTTAAATATGCGTCTCTTGTGCCTACTATGCAATAAAGCCATTCAGTGTTTAATTATACACTTTCCCAGCTTTCCTTATGCAGCATACAAACACATACCACACACCTTTACAAAAGTAAGACACAACTCAGTGGATTTTAGGTACTCTTTGTAATTTTAATTCCCATAATTTAGTTTAAATGCAGACATTTTCTCACTAAATCTTAAATAAAACATTATAGTACGATATATGCAAATCAGAAGAGCTTTAAGATTTTGTAGAAGCAGGCTACAGTTTCTTTAGATTTTTTTTATTTTATTTTTTTTAATTTATTCATTTGTATTCATATATATATGCATCTTATTTCTGAAGGACCGGACAGTTAAGTAGCAGTAAACAGTAAAGAGACATCACAGAGCTGTAAAACCTGCAGGCCAGCCAAGGAGCACATTCTATTACAAAACAGACCCGACAACTAGGAGACAGCACGCCACATCCAGATGAAAGTCTGAGCTGATGCCGCTCCGCCTTTGGGAGGCGGTGCTAGTCCCACACACACAGGAGAGGGCGCTATTACACCAGGGCAGGTGGAGCTACACACGACCACTAAAGTGACGGCAATGTAGTTGCACCTTCACGAGAAACGGCTTGTATTGCACATTCAGGGAGAAAGAATTGGCACATTCTGTTTCGTTTTTTGTCTACGAAAAGGTTGATAAACAGTTGAAATGCGGCAGAAGCACAGCAGCTCCCTCAATGGCAATTCAACCAATCGTTGAAACAGTCCGTCTAAAATGCTGTCCCTCTCTACGGGGAGGGAACGTGTCAAACTGCGCCCTCTAGGGGCCGTGGTCATCCCTACGCCCAATCTTCTTTTTTTTTTTTGCGTTTGTGATCAAATTTGAAAGTGTTTGGATTTTACAGGGAACCACGTTAGATGTATATATTTCCTGTTGCCGGCTCATGATGTAGCCCTTTCTCTCAGATACTTAAAGCTGCCAGCAGAAGGCGATTTTCACTTTCCCTCCCCATCTTGAGCAGTGCATCCCTTTTGGCCTATCAGGACTGAGAATGCATGGAAAACAATAAAGAAAATGACAGTGTGAGTTACAAAGGGGGGGCTGCAGCAGAGGATGGTGACGCTGCACAAATCAAACACGCGATGCATGCCGGCTGACCTCAGTCCATTCACAAATAAACCTCCTAATGCATGAAGGAAATAAAGTTTTTTTTCCGGCTCGTTATATTGTTTAGTAAATCTTGCACCAGAGCAACAAACTTCCACAAGCCTCAGAGTAGAAAGCTGGCCAATGAAAGAGTCTTTCTTCAGCTTCTGACTTCATATTATGAATATAGATTTTTAAGGTTTAAACTGTGCTTTTATTTCAGCAGTTATAAATGCCATAGTATAAAATGCTAACTCTTCGGTCCTAGAATCCAAAGAAATAAAATAGCACAAAATGCTATCTTCACGACTGCATGAGAGATTTAAAAAATTTTGAGGCTACCGTCTGCTTTTGCAAATTTTTGTCATTTGGTGCCATTTGCTTGAGGCCAGAGTGCCTCAGCTGTTTAGCAATTAGAGGTTGGCCGTTACACTGGCTTGCTTTAAAGACAAAGGGAAAAAAAAACATCCATGAAAACTTCAGATCTCTGCTGCGTATTTTCCTGGGTGGGGGGGAAAGGCTAAATGTTTTGTGTCATCACAAAATTCCTTTGAAATATTCTTCCTCCGGGCATCAGAGAACAAACGCAAGAGGATTTGAACACACCGGCTCTGTGCAGCCCCCCTGAACAACACACAGCCTGTGGAAAAGTAGAAGGCCATGAGCTTCAACAGCGCTAACCTGCCAAAAAACAAGGAAACAAATTTCCTCACAATCAAGTTTCCAGATACCACTCATTGCATTCATCTTCATCAGGGCAGTCCTACACAATGGTTTTCTGGCACGGTGCTGTGCTGCTCTTGAAGCTCGTGGCCAAAGCAGTAGGGAAACAAAATTACAAAGTGTTTTCATCAAAAATTCAAAAATAAAAATGGTAATTTAAAAATCTGATCTACTGGCAACCGACACATCAGTCTATATGTTAGAGGAACCCACCGGGCTGAGAGGAAGTGTGGCACATGGCACCCTGAAATAAGACCATTTCTCAGTATTGCTGCGATTACAGTCTTACAACAACTAATCCCAATTGGCCAGAATTTACCATCAGCCCCACAGAGTGTCCTCCAAAGTGTCCGGAAGCTCATCCCGGTTAAAACTCAGATATGGTAGAAAAATATAGTTCTGATGAAATTTCTCTAGTTATCCTCTTTATTACTGAATTGCACCCATACATGTAGTGTTAATGCATTGTAGTAGCAGTGTAAGGTGACGGGGGTCAGGATTAGCGCTACCGCTACAAGAAACAAAATGAAAAACGAGTCACTGCGCACACACTTGCTCTCGCTCTCTTTCTCTCTAGACACTTCTGGTTATTTTTTTATTTTTTTTTACTTGCACTTAAAAACTCACGGTTAATAGTTTGTCTTTCATTGGCATCATTAGGCAACAGTTGTTTTTTTGTGGGTTTTTTGTTTTTCAGATAACTCTACAATATGGTTACGATGTAAACACCACAGTACATAATTAGTTTACTTTTTCTGCACAAAGTAAAACACAAAGTTACAAGGCAAGTGGCTACTTAAGCATAGATTGGTTCATGAGAGAGAGAGAGAAAGAAAACAAACAAACAAACAAACAAACAAACAAAACAAGAAATGAGGAAACACACCACAAGAACAAAAACAACTTGCGACACCTGGCATCGAGTTTGTTCAAATTAAAAGAAGAAAAAAAAGACTTTGTTCATCTACAGGTCAGGTGACCGTTTTAAAAAGCTGGTGATGATCAGTTCTACCTCCGAATACAACCTTAAGTCCTAAGACAAAAGTCTTGTGATATTTTTGTGGCATGAGCAGCCTTGAAACCCTCACCGGGCTGTGATTCACACACCTCATGACATGGCGCTTAGACTGAATCAGAGGTGATTGAGAGACTAAATGCTTCTCTGCTCCAAACAACACCTGCCCATTTTGAGGAGCTACTCGTGTGGCTTGGATTGAGTCCTCTTCCTTTCGACATCTGCATAACGTTTTACAATTTAAGTATTCGATATGACAGATCACAAGGCCTTAGCTTTTTGCATGTCTCACTCTGTTAGATTTGAAACCTGGACTCGGATAATCTCGGATAACCGCGGTGCGAGATCTGTAATGATCTGAATGTGAAAAAAATGTAAAGGTTCATCAGTGAGCAGGGAGCCTTTGATATAAGGAAGTGACTCCTGCTTTATCCAAAGTCAAAGGCATATGGATGATGATATGCAAACATTTTTACTAAACTTAATCAGTGCTTTATTTTTTGTACATCTGATCAGTTTTGGCATCTGCTGTACCTCATTTATCTGGCATACAGACATGGTGACAACAACTTACTTTGGCATGGTTCTGCTCTCTAAAGAGCAACCTCACTCTCCCTCGCTATCTGCGTATCTCCTCGAGGAGGGAGCCGTTAACGAAAGAACCTTCTGTCAATACTGTTCAATTCACCCAGGCAATAAAACAGTGAATGCAACGGCAACTCTCACTTCCTCTGCTGTGGATGGGTTTGGTAAAGCAAAAACACTTTGTTCTAATCAATATTCTTCTGCCAACTTCAGAAAAACCTGCCAAGTGTTCATCGGTGGGAGTTTCCTATGAGCCGCGGGGGTTGAAACTAACCGTGAATTCTGACATCATTATGAGGTGAAGAGGCCCCCCCACCCACCCACCCACTTTTCCGAAACCATTCACACTCGCACGCACGCATCCCCAATCCCCCATCCTAGACCCCCACATCCAAACTCTTAAAGGACATTATTTACAGTACAAATTACAGTATAATACATCATTAAAAAATATGAGATCTCTAAAAACATACAGGAGCTCCTGACAAAAAAACCCAAAAAATCAACTCTTTAGTAAATTAGGTTCCTATGGTATCATGTGAAAAATAATAATAATAAAAAAACAAAAGCAGAGTGACAGTCTCACCGCTCCTCTCTGAGGCGTCCGTTCCGTTTGGCCCCAGTTGTACCTGGCTAGCATGTTGAAAGTGAGATGACGGATGGGTTTGGTTGACCACGCGCACATCTTTTCTTCTTTTGTTTGAAAGCAAGCCGCAATACAACGAATCACACTCGACCCAATATCACAATATGTACAGTTTTGTTTCGTTTTTTTGTTGTTATTTTCACCCCTGGCATTTTGGAACAATGATAACGATAATAAAAAGTAAGCACTTGACCGATTGTGCTGCCTAGAATTTCAGGCAGAAGGATATGGATTTACTGCAGGCGAGTCTGCTGGCTTATGTTAGCAGAGTAAGCTGCTTTTTGATCATTTTTATTTCTGTATTTTTTATATTTACGTGGTTTTGTTTTTTTTAAGGAGACTGTCACATGTTTTGTTAGAAGTTACCAGTAAGTCCCCTGTTATTGTCTTATGTACAGCAGATTGAATGGTACACTAGTTACACTTTTGTTTTTTAATCAATCCCACCAAAAAGAAAGAGAATAAATAAAAACCGATTGGGAACTCAAATGAGTCAAAAAGATCTCTGGACTACGGAGCCAGGCAGCATGTGAACCAACCCTCCTCACATCTACAGTACAACCAAGTCCACCTGTAAACCATCCTCCCTTCTTCCTCGTCACCCTTGTGCGTCGACTCTCTTCCTTCTCTTCTATCTGCAACCCACACATTCGAGATATGACATCTACCCAAGTTTCCCCTTCTCTCTCTCTCCCCCCGACTCTCTTTTTCCTCCTCTGCTCTCCCTCCCGGCGTTGCGCCCTCAGACGTAGGGCAGGATGCCGTAGACAAACAGGGCCATGACGGCGGCGCTGAACAGGCCGGCCACAGGCACCGTGACAAACCACGCCAGGAAGATGTTCCTGAAGAGGCGCCAGTCCACTGCTTTCTGGGAGCGGATCCAACCCACAGCCACAACTGAGCCCACCTGGAAGCCGCAGCAAGGAGGGAAGAAAGAAAAATAATCAGCAGCAGCACAGAACAAAACGTTCAACGCAGCAAAGCCAAAGTCAGTATAAAGAGCTACAGGTTGTCCACGCTTTTCTCTTGATGGAAGTTTCTCCAAGATTGTTTTGCAGTCAGATTACGTCAGCTATTTTTAAGGCATGTTTTGCAATGCTTAACTCTTCTCTTGTGCATTAAGTGGTTAATTGTCTAATCAACCCTATTGGACAGAAAAGATAACAGCAACAGCTGATTAATTAAATTGCAGATGGTGATTGGTGGAAATTATGTGTTAGTCTCCTCTAACAGTATCAGTCAGCACTTGAAGAAGTCCTCAAATTCTTCTGCAATAACAACAATAATAAGTTTAATATTAAATATTCTATTTAACGGCACCTTTTATGGTTTTCCTAATTTGCTCCCACATAAAACACTGCATGCTTATTTAGAACACGAGCAAAGTTTCAAAAAACGAGGACAGCGTATGTAAAGATAATCTCTATGAGCTAAAGCTCAGGCTTCAGACTACGTTTTTTTCTACTCTTGTCCTGAGATGACATCACCTCGGCATGGATGTCCTTACATGGTCATTTTAAGCACAAACAGAAGCACTAGGTTGAAAACATGGGGCTAAAAAGAATCAAATTCCTGTTTGTGGAAGTCGGGCAAGAAGAAGCCAGTTAGTAGAGTGTGGTCAGCAACTTTTTAGACAGGGGGCGAGCTAACATGCTTCACAGAGGGACAGTATAAGAAAAATATGTACATACATACTCAATTCCATTTTCATACTATATGGACTCTTACAAAAAATACTTTGATACTTTGAATTTAATGTAATTGATATTGATACTGGTAGTAATTGGTATATTAATTGTATCTAAAAGTTGTACTGAGCAACAACAAAAAAAACTTCCACCAAAGAGTACGGCCAGAAAGACACACGAACAAAAGGTGATAACATATCAACAGGTCAGCAGAAAGGCCATGTGCAACCTGCAGCTCTTCAAAATCAGATCAGTTTTCAGTGTCTGTGTTAGTGACTGCAAGCAGATTATAGAGGTTATCACAGAATAAATTAAATTTGGTATCCGTGGAAGCCTGAAATCAGCAGCTCTAGAGTAGCAACAGTCTTTTATTTACTTATTATTAGCATGTAAATATCAAAAAGCACTAAACCTGAGAGCTAGTTAGCTTTTGCGAGTCTGTCTGCAAATTTCAGACTTCCACTTCTTTCTTTTGACAGAAATAACTTCAGAATACAAAAGAGATTTTTGACTAATCCATGTTCAAAGACTCAAAGCGACACACACACAAGCGAGTGTTGGAGTAACGTGCAGTGAGTGGTTTCAGCTCTTAGTGACGCTACAGGTGGGCGGGAGTTAAACCGCGTTTCCCTGCTCTTATATGGCCGCAGCAACATGAGACACCGTCTGTCACACGCTGACTAAATGTGGAAAGTCGGGCCAACAGAGTCCAGCCTGTTCTTTTGGTTTACTAGTCAGTCTTAATAAGACTAAGCTCTACTAGACTCACAAAAATATCTCCCAGAAAAGACATTCAGGTCATGTAGCCTCTCTACTTAGACGCAAGATACTTTGATGTAGCATTTCTTGAATTCTCCTCTTTCCAAAGCAGGGTGTGCATGTGTTGAACAATATTTAACTCAGTGGTCACATTGTTTGTTTGATGGTTTTAGTACCTCAAGCACGGAGCAACAAATTCTGAACTCGGTGTGACCTCAGTGTTCGTATTGTTTTTGAGCTTTTGAAACGAGTCACTGCACATTACCATACCACACCGACCCACACACCCATCCATTCGGTTTAACTTCCACACCCACAGACACACACAAAAAAGACCTGAAAAGAAAAATTATCACTCATACACAACAGAACTTCACTGAAACCGAATGGATGCCAGTGACACAAATACAGACTCTCTCTCACACACGCACGCACACGCGCACACACACACACACACACACACACACAGTGAAGATGTTGACAGATGTTGCTGGCTACTTTCTGAAAACCAAACAATTTAAAATGTCAAAGAGCTGCAAGTCTTGCTAGTGTTTTTTTTTTTTAGTCCAGCATCATCTGTGGACCATCTCCATATTTAAAATAAACAAATAAATAAGAATCACTAAATCATTCAAATCACCACCACGATTATATACCTCTAACCATCAGTAGATTTAGCATTTTAGCAGAGCAGTTGATTATCCAAGGCTTTTAGGAAGGAAACGCGATGGCATTTGGAGGTGAGAAATGAAGATAAGGTATGGATGGCGATGATATTGATGTTTAGACAAATAGATCACCAGTAACTTAAACCCAGTTTTGAGTCTTGTGCAGTTTCCCTTCAGTGGAGCTAACATTTTTGCGTTCCTGTTTTCACTGATTATTGCACGTATGATCTTATATAAGCTAAAAACAAACATTTCAGGTGTTTCATCCAGCTTCAGCTTTACAAGTAGCTAAGAGGCTAACGGCAATAGCTTAATATTTAGTGATATCAATATTATCATCAAACTCTCTACTTGTGTATTTGTTTAACAAATATTCCTAGTTTTTCATCTATTAAAAAAAAACTTTTACTACTAATTTAATAAACAAAAAACAATAAATAAATAAAGATGATATCTATGTATTTGCTGTATGTCTAATAAACATGCACGTAACTGCTTGATAACATTCTTTAATCTAACAAAGCTACCTTTCAGTCAAACTTGGGGTTGTGTTGCTGAAGGAAAACTGCACGAGAAATCAAAACGTCAACTTCGGGAGTTGTGATTGGCTTTGGCGATTGACAGCTACAGGTGAAGCGATGAAGGCGAGCTCCCGGAGGGCTCTCTAGGATGACTTCACTACCAATACCTTGCAGTGGGTGGAGCTTATTGGGATGCCCACATTTGATGCAACAAGCACTGTTAGCGCACTCATTACTTCAATGCAAAATCCGCTGTGAAGATAGATGAGTAGAGAGACAGACAGAGAAAGATGGAGAGGTAAAAAAAAGTGGAAAACAAGTGCGACAGGTTCGGGGGGGGAGGATGGTAGGTATTTGGGAGGTTGAGGTCTGCTTGCGGACAAGCACAGCAGGGTCGAGAACCCACACACCAAACCATGCCAGTGCTAAGAGGGCAAAATGGAAGAGACTTGGTGGAAATGAAACAGAGAATGAGACACCGTGTTGATGGGGGCGGGCAGGGGAGGATTGGGACTGGTGGGGTCCGTCTCAAATTCCTGCCTCGATCTGCTGTTCCTGAAAAGAGCAGGGGAGAGGGGCTGCACACTGCTGCCTGGGGCTGGTTGTAGCGGGCTGGACATGGATTCGTTTTGATCTTCTCATGCACCTCAAAGATTGGTTATCAGTTCCTGCGGAGGATAAGTCTTGTTTATGAGAAAATGAGTGGTATTTACATCGTTTTGACAACAATTTCTACTAACGATGCTGTTACTGTGATCACTGTGGGAAACACTTTACCAAAAAGCAAAGAACTTTAATAATTCCCCTGACTCGTAACTACAGAACTGGAAATATTAGGGTTCATTTTTCATACTCATGAGGATGGAAATGATAGGAATGGCAAATCGGAGCAAAAACAATTAAGCAGAGCTTCTTCTGCTATTTGAAAAGCTGCCTGGAGCGCCCTGTAATAATTAAAGGCAACTCCGACTTACGAGAATTTTTATCGCCTGGATTTCAGTAAATCAGCTAGAGGATAATGTTTAAAGAGATTTTAATGATAAAATTAAAATGTAACCGTAAAACTGGCATTAGGAAATTTAACCGAGTCAGGCTCCCTGCTGATTTCCACAGGAAAATACTTTCTTGCTTTTTTTTCCCCACAACACACCCGACAGTAGGGCCCGTGTTACTGACTTTGTTGGACTAATGTTGCCGTGCTCACGGCTTTCAGCCTAGCTTGTACAAGTGATCACAACAGACAGAAAAGAAGGTCAAAACTAATAAATAAGACCCACATTTTCATAAACTGCAATTATCCTTTTTGTTTTCCTGCCAAAATAATCTGAGCTTTGATTTCTGTGGAGAAATTTAACTAAGAAGCAGAGCACTTGTAGGGAGGTAGGCATAAAATTATAGTAAACTAAAACAGATTTTAGCTAATTATCTCACAACATGACTAAGCACTAATTATAGCTAAAGTGGTGTGTGTGTGTGTGTGTGTGCGATTCTAGCTCAGTCCAGCCCGGCGGCCTGGGAGGCAGTGTGAGGTCCCTGTCCCCTGGAAATGCCTGAAAGGGAGTTGAGAGGCCAGCTGGAAGGCCACTCAGTCATACCTTGCAGTGTGTGGTACTGACAGGGATTCCGATATTGGAAGCGAACACGACTGTGAGTGCAGAAGCCAGTTCAATAGTGAATCCACTGTGGAAGGAAGGGAAGGGAGAGGAAGGGAAGGGGGGAGGGAGCAAAGAGACATTCTTCATTGTGATGTCTTGGATGTTGCTCATGATGGCACGATCTCACTGGCATCCACATATAAAACCATTGCAGAGCGTTCAGCAGTTCTTTAAAGTATACCCAGCACACATTTGAAAAACAGAAATAATATTAAATATCTGACAATGACACACACACACACACACACACACACACACCATTTCTACCAGGTATTACACACCACCAGTGTGTTATTCATAAATGATAGTTTCAGTATGTGATATACAAACAGGCCTTTGTGTTGGTGTGTTTCTGTGCTGCCTTGTGCTTACTAAAAGACAGTTTTTCTAAAGCCACCAGCTGCCTTCAGGACACACACAGAGAAGACATTAGACAATAGAATAAACTTCCAAATCATGAAAGAGGGGAAAAAAATTAAACTAAATGCGTGAAAATACAACTTAAAAAGAGAAAAATGTGGCCTTTTTCTTACTAGATGGCAGCCAATAACATTCGTCAGAAACACTGAGCTAAGGTTCCAGATGAAGATACGACTGAAATTTAAATGTCACTGCAGGCGGAGTGCGGAGTGGTCGAGCAGCAGGAGCCAATCTCTAAGACAGCAGAGCACCAGTGATGTCACCTGATTAATCTTGAACCCAATGGCCACTTGGCCCTAACTCTGTCTGTAGACATGGCCTACAGAAACTGATAGCCATTAGGCAAATGTTAACTGTATTACTTAGACCTGTGCTTTCCCCCAGCTCATGTCAGAATGTAGGAGTAGAGGGTCTTGCAAGAAAGCTACAGAAAAAATTCCCTCCACCTCTCAACAGCAACAATAAACTATACACAACAGGACAAGTGTGCCATATCGACTCATCACAAAGAGATGATGAGTGTTTCTCTATGTTTCTCTGAGTGTTTCTCTGAGTTCTGCTGGTTAAGCTTTGCAGAGCCTGCTAGATCTCCAGCAATCTGTCCCCGTGGTTCTTCAACACCAGAGCTGGGCAGAAGGATGAAAATCCATACTTCAAGTTTCAAAAGTTTTTTTTACTGCTGTGATACATTGCACTTTTTAGGTGTTCGCTGCGGCTGCTAAAATATATTCCCGGGCACATAGACCGCAGACACACATATAAACACTTCCGTGTCCTTGCCCCAAACAAACTTCTTTTCAGAGTGATGCATGGAAACAGACACTGGAGGAAATCAAATCTTTAGAATGGTGAACCAGTGCAAATTTGTCTTTGGGTCCTGGCAAAAAGTCTAAGCTGGTGATGGAAGGAGGGAGATTAAGAGAGAAAGGAGACAGACAAAGAAGAGAGAGCACAAACAAAAAGAGGAGAAATGAGGGAAGGGAAAATAATGAGATGGCGTAGGCGTGAGCGTGAGAAAGAGACTTCAGGGAAAAGGGGAGAAAGAGAAAGAGAAAGAGAGAGAAAGCTCTTTAGGTGAGACGTAAAAAAAAAAAAGATGTAAAGGAATGAAGAAAAAGAAAAAAGCAGGGCACTGAGAAGAAGAAGAGGGTTAACCACAAAAATAGTGATTTACAGGAGTGGGTAGGAAGGAGAAAGGAGGACGGGAGGAAAAGAAAAGTGCAAGAGTCAGACTGGCGTCCCTCCCTGCGGTTGGAGAAGAGAGGCTACGGTTCCCACTGTGGCCCTCCCTCACCCCTCCTGCTCTACTTCTCTTCACCCAGAATGCCAAACAGCTTCCTGCAACCCTGTGTGATGTTCCTGCCAGGCAACAAAACACAGCCACACACACACACACACACACACACACACACACACACACACACACACACACCTCAAAACGCCTTGCTGGAACAATTAGACCCTAATGTGCATGCATGCTCGGACACATACAGTACATTCAATGCAGGGTGACTTGCAGAGTTCGGTTTCCTCAGCACACAAACAACTCTGTGGTATGCACAGACACACACGCGGGCACGCACGCACACACACACGCAAACCCTTCATCTTATGCGTGGGAAGAGAAGAGAGAGAGGAAGAAGGAGACTGAAGTCAAGGACAGAGCAACAGCACGGGTTTGTGGATGTGAGACGTCTACTGCTCAGGTTATCAGACAGCCAGTGTCCTAAGGCTTTGTTTGTTGTGGTCCGAAAGTCTACTTGTTTATTCATAATCTTTATGTAATAGGTCAAAAAAATCTGAGAAAAAAAATGCACTACTATTTCACTCCCCAGGCACCATTAAGATACTATTATTAAAGCAGATTTCTGTAAAAAAGTAGTAAGAATTATTTCTAGCAAAGTCTGGGATGATTCCCAAAATCATAAATAGCGTGCTTAATGCTGAGATCAAGATTTATTTATCACCAAATTTTTATTTATACGTTTATAGCAGGAAAAAGTAATAAAAAAAAAAATCCATTCAGTCTTTGTATTTTACCTAATAAACTCAAACGTAATGGATTTGAACACACAGATCTTTTCACTTAAACGATCTGTCTGACCTCTGATGATAAACATGAGTACACATCAACACTGTGTGTGCAGGTCACTCCCTGGCAGACAGTGAGGGAAAATCAGAACATTCATGAGTTACACAACAGACAAACTGCTTTATGCATTTTGCTGTCTGCACATGGAGTACTAAGTATCTTCTGATTGTTCATTTGCCCTTTACTGCCCTTAAGACATTGTGCATAAGCATTCTAATACGGCTGTGGGAAAGTAAGTACTCACCATGGAGGCTGGGAGCCCTCTATGAACTTGTTTGTGTCAGCGGGTTGAGGCTCTTTGGAGCGCGTAAAACCCAAGCATGGTGGATAGTTCACCTCTGCAGCACAACTCTCCTTCAAACGCACCCAACCGCATCCACAGACACGCACATGTGCACTCACTCTCCTGTGAGGTGACTTTCTCACCTTGAGGGGGTGATGGGCGTGAGGTCCTTCCCCATGGTCTGGATGACACGGCGGCCCCATACCCACAGGCCGGCACAGATGCCTATACCACCGTAAAACAGCAGCCAGATAGGAGTGGCAGCATCCTGCATCACACCGCCCTGTTCATAGATCATCCACAGTGCCACCAAAGGCCCAATGGCATTACTACAAACAAGAAAATAGATAAAAACCTTATTCGGGCATTATATACTCAAGTCCAAAGAGCAGCGTGAAGATGATTTTTATATTTAGTTGACAGAGAAATGTACTCTGGACCATAAAGGTCGCTATCTGTCATGCAACACGTAGGGGGCAGCACCTGACATCGTTGCCTCCGTGGGCGAAAGAACCGAAGCAGGCGGTGAGGATCTGCAAGAAGTGGAAAAGCAGAAACACCTCAGGTTTGTCCTTCTCCTCCTGATCCTCCAAGTCGTCTGGCCCTGGAGGTGCAGCCCCTTCTTCCTCCACCCCTTCCAGGTCTGTGGCAAGCTTCATCTCCACTCCGCCCTCCTCGGCCTCGATCTCAGCCTCGGCCACGGCGTTACAGTACGATGAGTAGCTGTCGTAGCGTATCCGCTTTTTGGAGTAAGACACGCTGTTGCTCCTGCCGCCTCCCTCACCAACCAGCTTTTCACTGTCCTCGCGTGATTCGGAGCGCATCGGCTGGACGGGCATGCCGCATATTGCCGCTGTGTAGCAGGTGTAGCTGTTGTTGCGGCGCAGCAGGCGGTAATTGTTGTCAGGCGGGCCGGCGTTGGAGCGCTCGCTGTCATCCATGCGGCCCAGGTGGATTTTGTGAAGCAGGTCTTTGTACAGACCCGAGTCTTTGTGCACCGTGTGGTACACCTGGCCATCGCTACGCATGTGGCCATCGAAGCTGAAGCTGCCGTTAGAGATGGGGGATTTGAGGCTGCCGTTCGTCATTGAGTGTGTCCGACCTGGAAGACAGACGGTTAATGAAAAGTCTGCGTGGGAGCAGGATATTAATGATGATGACCGACGAGTTTGATCTCCATTAATGGCAAGTTTATTTATGCTAATAAGTATTAGCGTATAAATAAAGCTATAGTTACTCCCCTCTTATCAAATATTATTATAAATGTCCAGTTGTACCATACACCCTGCCGTTTGGCAGGATAGTGCCTCCATTCGCCAGGTTGGTGAGCTCGCTGCTGGATTCGCGGGTGACCCGGTCACTGCTGCCGCCTGTGAGCGGCATCACAGCCTCATCTGTGCCCTTCGCCCCTGGTAACTCTTTGAAGACGGGGCTCTCCTCCTCCTCTTCAGGGATCTTGTCCAGGCTCTCATCAGAAATCCTCGACAGAGCCTGCTCTTTCTTTAAACGACCTGGAGGAGATCAAGCAGCAGTTGAAAGAGCACCGAGTTAGGACATTTTTGAAGGTTGTTTTAAATCCATCATGAAAGGAAGGCCACAACTGTATTGTGGCAGCCTTTTATTATTAAAGGATTTCAAGAAAACCAATCTGGATGGCAGCCAGTTAAGGAAGCAAAAAAGGGGAAAAAAAAAAGATTAGAATTTATTTGTAACTTTTCACGCTTAAAAAAAGCTGTTGCTTCTGCTTTCAGGTTCAGGAGACAAAACTTCTGACAAGAAACAGATGATCTAAATTATTCCAGTGCCTACCCGACTCTTTGAATACCCTAGTGGAGAAAAAAAAAACCCAATCAGAGTTATGACCTGTTTTATTTAAGTGGATGCAGTAATATCCAGATTAGCACCAATAATTTTACCTGTAATCCTCGCAGGCATTAGGGGGTTCATGACACGGTCACACAAACCATGAGTCAATGGAAAAAAACATTTATTTTTTTGGCCTAAACATAGATATTATTTTTCATGGCTTATAAATACCACTCGGCTTCTTATTAAATTTTATTTATATTTCTTTATAGTGCAAAGCATTTCTGACATCAATCAGATTTTTGGATCAAGTGTTTGAGCTCTTACACAAAGAACCTTTTATTTATCCAGCACAACGTTAAAATAAACAGAGCTGTGCCTTGTCTTTAGCCACCACTGTCTACTTTTTCCAATGTTTTAATTTTCTGTGTCATGAGTTTTACAGCGCTGCCTGCTTTGCTGTGGGCTGGTTTTCCCATTAGGGAAACAATTCCCAGCCCTGATCCTGAAAGCTTTCTACACTGCAGGCCACGATCTTAGCCTCTTTCATCTGACCAAGTAGCTCTACGCCCAAAATCTAAGTGGAGCACTGGAGAGTTCACAGGGATTTTTCTGGTGGCTTTAGTGCCTCTGGCAGAGGCCAACAAGAAAGCACATGCCCTGGCTTCCGTTGTTTGGTGTCAGAGCGTTTTCACATGGCGTGAGAGAGACAGACTGGACACACACACACACACTTGTATGGATATCCTTGTGAGGACATTCATTTACATAAAACCAAAAGCCTAAACACAACACTTACCCTAACCCTAAACCAAATTTAACAAATACTTACTTGCAATCTTTCTCCTCATCCAGGGACAGACCAATATCCAGACCAGAGCTGCGCAGACCAGCGAGCCAGCTAAAGTGATGAGAAAGATGGCCCACACCGGTAGCATCTCCAACCCAAGTACTGCAGTTAATGAACACACATTAAAATAAATAAATAAATAAATCATGTACTGACATCACACATTCAAGAGGAATTTTGAGCAAACTAACAAGCGCTTCCATCCCCGAGGTGATAATTTGATCATACACTGGTGTCAGGTTAAATAATCAGAGATATACTGGGAATAAGCACTTACATGGAGCTCCAGTATACATGATGGAGAATGTGTTGATACCAATGGTGGAGGCGTAGAAGAGGGGCAATGCTCGCAATCCGTTTGGAACAGAGTCATCCTGTGAAGTCAAAAAGGAAATGCAACAATAATGATAATAAATCATAAAACAAAACATGTACAACACAATAAAATATTAGCTAAAATGAGAACACGATCATATGCAGTCAACGATAGGAGAGCATCTTCTGGCTAAAAGTTTAGCTCAGGTCAATTTAAAGGTGTGGAGTAATATTCCATCTTGCACAACCATGGCTTGCTTTTATCCGAAGGTTAATAATTAATATGACTAAAGAGGCAGGTGAAATGTAAAATGACACTAAATGGGATGTGGATTTTACAGAAGTAACAAATCTCAACCCTGCAAACACAAAACAGAAAGATTGAATATTCGGATGCAAATAGCCTGCAGACGCAAAAATGAACTCATTCCTAATTTGACCCATCTATGCAGTAACACCGGCCCAAACGGCAAATCGTCCCGTGACTCACTCATATATAATCCTGCAGTCGTGACCCTCGGATGATCTGCAGCACTTCCTAGTCTGCCAGAGCTTTCCCATTACATAACAAATACGCGGGTGTTGCCATATCAAATGGGTTTTTATCTGTGCTCAAGTTCTTTCAGACAAGTTGGGCGTACACGTGTAAGTCTGTCTCCAATTTCTTATATTAAAATTACCAGATTGGCAGCTAAGTGTGAGTGCGGACAGTGCAACGGCTGCAAATGCAAGGGCAGCGTCACAAAACTGAACACAGCATTAGTTGAAAGTGATGTGCGCCTACCTTGTTGAGGATGAAGTGTCTGATGAGCATAAAGAGAAGTCCAGACATGATTCCAGAGAGCAAGGGGGAGATGAACCAAGATGCCACTGAAGAAGAATTGAAAAATGTTAATGAGGAAACGACAGGAGAGCCTTGCCAACTCTCTACAACTAGAAATTCTGTGTTTTAATAGTTTTTTGTGTTTTTAGCCATCAGTTCTCTTCCTAAAATGAATTCCAAGTCATTTCATTTATGCGTTATGTATTTAAGTATGACAATAAATCCCAATAACCAGTTTTATGGTGACGTGAGAGTTTATTATTCTTTAAAGTATGCATTATTATTGGATGCTGAGCTCGAGGATGCTGTATGATGTATGACAGAGGCTCTTAACAAGGAAGAAATAGGTTTATCTGCCTAAACTAAACTCAATAAAGTACTGGGTATAAAGTGAGTCATGTACTTGGAAACACAATCTGAAGATTGTTGTTTACTAAAAACCTAGAAACCTTTCTAAAAATCTAACTCCACTGGGCATATCTCAGAGTAGTTTCTATTCCATCAGGTTTCACTGGAAAATGGGGCAGTTATTATAGGCACGCACACAGACACACAGACACACACTACTTTGATACAATCTTCTGTCATTACCAATCTTGACAAGCTGCATCCACTGTACTCCCTTTGTGCCGATGGCTACCATAGAGAAGCCGATGGTGGCGCCAACGATGCAGTGAGTCCCAGAGATGGGGAGCTTGAGGAAGGAGGCGATTAGCTGCCAGACGGCTGACCCTGTGACCAAAACAGAGACAAAAATCTAACGTTTAGCTTAGTTTATTTATTTGTCCGCCTCCATGCACAAAAACAATCTCTTAGGAAAATTAGCAGTTAATTCCCATCTGCAGTTTGTGTGACATCATGTAACATCTTAAATGAGGGCCTGAGAGTGCCATTGGAAATTCCAAATGACTCCCTTAAGTTTGCAGTGTTTATAGAAGCTGGGACAAAAGTATAATCTGAAAACTACACTAGGCTTTGTTTACCCCTCCTTTAACAAAGACTGCTATTCAAAAATTGCTCAATGATGTGAGTAATTGCAGTGTTTGTGACATAGAAGATTATATATATTTAAAAAAAGGAATATTTTAAGATCCAGTCGTGAGAAAAAGTTTCGAAATAATCACTCAAATATGTCTTCTAAATCACTACATTCATTAGAGACAAATATTTTAACTAAACCAATAACACAGACAAAGTTCAACACAGAGAGTAGTTACTCATGGCCCAAGCTGGAAACCCGAAAAGAACATCTGAGACTAAGACTTTAAAAAGCTCATTAAAATCAGGAAAAACTGGAAGTGTGGGTTTATAGAGGTACCTCTGTCTATAAATAAAGTCATAAAATGTGTGTAGTGAAAGAGCACCCCGTCAAATCACTGAGGAAACAGTGAATTTGAAAATTACAAGATAACTTTAGGGGCAGCAGATCATGACCTGCAGCTCTGGAGATTTTGGGTGATGTAAGCAGACAAGAACCCAAAGCGCACAGAGTGAAACAACAACAACAGAGCTGCTGAAAAAAGAAAATTTGTTGCCGAGGCTAAGCCAGAGCCTTAACCTTAATCTAACTGAGATGCTGTGGCATAACCTGAAGGGGGCTGAGGACAGGAATTAAGAGGGGCTGAAACAGTTTTACAGCAGAGGTATTATATGAGGGATGACACAACCTGCCTCCAAAGAGCCAGTCAAAAGCTGAACCAGGAAACTGCACTGACTCATGCACACAGCTGAGGTTCACAACAGTTTCAGCCGAGTGGCGCTAGGGAATGTGTATGTGTAGAAAAATGTGTACCATTTCTCTCGGCTTACATTTCCATAAATTGAGTTAGCATGGTGTCTGTTCAGTGCTCCGGTAAGTAGAGCTAGAAACACTCATTGAGTTAGCTGTTAAGTACTGTTTTGGGTGTACATAGTACACTTATAACCTGCAGGGGGGGGGGGGGGGGGGAGGCAACCTTTTAAAAACTTATTTTGGCTGGAGATTTTATACATGCGGTTGTTTTCATTATCCTAGAGAATAATAATAGGACAAATCATTGTCAGCCCTAAATTAGACTTTAAACTCCAGCAAAACACCAAAGCCTCCAGTACACAAGAAGCACTGGAGGAAGTTTTAACAATAGGTTAAAACTTCTTTAATTATGCATGAACAATATGCCAGTTAAAATGTTTCTCCAACAGTGACCTGTGGCAGCCAGCCACACCTGAATTTTCATCTCCTTGGGAATCCCCTGTGCATAATGCTGCCCTTTTTAAATCAACATTTGCCAGCAGTCTGTCATCAAAATGGTATTGTCCTAATGGGAGACCCATTGTTTTCTGCTTTTACTGAAATGGTGGTGTGCGAGTCTCCAGTTGATACTCAACAATTCCTCTTTATGTTTCACTTCGAGAGTTTTGTTTTCCTGCGGCTCTTAGGAAATACTTACAATGCTGCAAGGTTAGCTAACATTTGCAAAGCCCCAATAAAATTTGATCTGAAAATACATTAAAAAAAAAAAAAAAACTTTGTGCAGTGCCTTTCATGTACAGTAAGAAAGTGAGTGAGGTGCACTGCTTAATAACAGTAATTATGATACATACATGAGGATTGGTGCATGTCACAAGTACCAGCTGAGCCCAGGATAATATATAGAGCTGGGCGATATAAGATTTTTTCATATCACGATATGTTTTTTTCATTTCAGGCGATAACGATATATATTGCGATATAAGCCAAATAACTATATTTGTAAAATTTAAATGTGCCGTTGCTCACAAGTAAAATGTGAAATAATCTGCAGCTTGTTTTGATTTAAATATTTATTTCCCATAATACGTTTACAGTGTGCGCTACTCTGTTTTTTGTCAGGCTTGAAATAGCCGAAATACCTTCACACTACGGAACTTCTATGGCTCTTCCGTTCGACAATCTCTCCGGCAATGGAATCCGGCATCATCTGTTTTCTCTTCGGTAACCTTTGGTCACACTCTCGGTTGATTTTCCTCTAGTCGGCACACTCATTTCCTCCATTACCCGGGTGGCACGGTGGCTGGCTGCTTCCCAAACAAATACACATGCGCGGCTTGGCACTTGTGCTGTACGTAACAAGTCACGTGACGTGACGCTGCGGCTGTGATTGGTTCGGCTCCGCGCTACTTAATTTGGATTGGCTGTCCTTTTTTTTTTTTTCTAAGAGGACAAGAGCGGCGAGGTCTATAGTAGTGATGGTAAATTTGATTCTTTTTACTGAATCGAGTTGTAATGAGTCACTCACCAAAGTGAATCGGGTTTTTTGAGTCATTTGATTCACTGAGTCAGTTGACCAGAGAGTGCAAAAAATTTACATTTTCACTCAAACTTAATTTGTTTCTCTTTTCATGTAAATCCCACTGCTAAGATGAATGATTCTAAAAAAACAACAACTATTTTATAGAGCAAAAAAGAGCAAAAACATTTCTAAAATTAAGCAATTTCCTATCAAAATTGCTTAATAAACATTTATTTTGTTTATTTGTATTTTATTAGTATTTTCCTTAAATGTGTTAAATATATATTTTCTCATCTAAATGTCCACTGAGCTGTGAGCCAGGGGGCGGTAATGCACCTTAACATTGGTTGCCAACCAAGAAGAAGAAGAAGCTGTGAGCCAGGAGGGAGGGGGTGAGTGAGTGATTCGTTCGCTCGCTCTATGATTCAGCACAGGAGGGAGGGGGTGAGCGAGTCCTGAGTGATTCGCTTACGCTTACGATTCAGCACAGGAGGGAGGGGGTTAGTGAGTCCTGAGTGATTCGTTCCTCTATGATTCAGCACAGGAGGTAGGGGGTGAGCGTGTCCTGAGTGATTCGCTTACGCTTACGATTCAGCACAGGAGGGAGGGGGTGAGTGAGTGAGTGATTCGTTCGCTCGCTCTATGATTCAGCACAGGAGGGAGGGGGTGAGCGAGTCCTGAGTGATTCGCTTACGCTTACGATTCAGCACAGGAGGGAGGGGGTTAGTGAGTCCTGAGTGATTCGTTCGCTCTATGATTCAGCACAGGAGGGAGGGGGTGAGCGAGTCCTGAGTGATTCGTTCGCTCTATGATTCAGCACAGGAGGGAGGGGGTGAGCGAGTCCTGAGTGATTCGTTCGCTCTATGATTCAGCACAGGAGGGAGGGGGTGAGCGAGTCCTGAGTGATTCGCTTACGCTTACGATTCAGCACAGGAGGGAGGGGGTTAGTGAGTCCTGAGTGATTCGTTCGCTCTATGATTCAGCACAGGAGGGAGGGGGTGAGCGAGTCCTGAGTGATTTGCTTACGCTTACGATTCAGCACAGGAAGGGAGGGGGTGAGTAGCTCAAATGTGCTGTTAGCATGTTAGCAGAGCGATGCTACTGTGAACCGAGGAGCTATTTTCTTGATGTGAGCTTCTACTCAGGGTTTTTTCTTCCAGTTCAGAGCAGAAATGCTTTTGTTAAGAAACTGGCTGTTGTTTCCCCCCCCCCCCCCCCCCCACAATTTTAATTATAAGCTAGATATATTTCTACTAAGCGAATTAGTTTGCTAACAGAAACAGGGATGAGTCAGTGAGTCAGTTGGGCTTGTGAATCATGATTCACGAGTCAGTAAAGTGATTCTCGAGTATTGAACGATTCGTTCACGAATCGAACATCACTAGTCTATAGCAATAGTTTAATTTTTCTATCAGAAAAAGTTATTTCGCAATACATATCGTTATCGTTCTATCGCCCAGCTCTAATAATATACATAACATTATTGTTAAATTCAAATTCATTTCTAAGCCTTTTATAAAGTTCTATGTCTGCATTAAGCTATACAGAGTTTTTAAAGATCAAAAGTGGATTTCGGGAGGATTAGCAGGGCCTAATTTGTGACATGGTAAATATTGAACAATACATATCAAAGTAGTTTATATGAGGTAATAAATAAGACATTGTTGAAGTTTAAAAGTTTATTTTACAACTTGACAGGTGAAACTGAAGCATTTCTTCTTTAATATATACCATATATTACTGCAATGTGCAAATCTTTTAGGCATGTGAGAAAGATTTCTAAAGTAAAGAGCTTTTATTTATTATTTCACTAGGAAAAAGCATGTGTTGTTGTAATCCTAGACGGACAGGATGATGTTGACATCAGGAAAACTGCTGTAGGAATACTTGATCGTGTGGCTGAATGGCTGAAAATAGATCTTTGGCTCTGTGTGACCCTTCGCTGGATAAGGATCTAAACTTGTAGTGCCTAAAACACTGGAGTGATGGGGGGAGGGGGGCACCTTTGGTAACACATTTTTCATCTATGGAGTGAAAGTCGCAGGAGTTTCTCTTGGCTGCAACTAGCATCACAACTAATATTAGCAAATGAATCAACTTTTAAAGATTTCTTTTCTCGTTGAAAATTTTCAGGAAAAAAAAGATCGCCGATGCAACAAAGTCAAATGTCTCTCTTCCATCGTGGCTCATTCAAAAGCCTTTTAACAGTCTTAGAAGACAGAAAAGAAAAATACATTTAAGCATCTCTAATAAAAAGCATTTACAGACTGTTTTCAGAGCTACTGACAACTATTATTCTTATTTCCAGTCTCATGGTTGTTTCCTGTTTGTTAACAGTTGTTTAGCAGCTATAACATCAAAAAGTCAAACATGTTCTCCACTTATCGTGTTTGTTACAAGTTTTGATGAAGTCTGATGTGATTTGTAAAGGATTAAATAAAATAATGAATCCTAAATTTCATCAACATCCAAGTTTTTTTTGCACATTCAAGTTACTTCAAACTTCATTCAGACATGCGACAGGTTCCAAATATTACAAAAAAAAAACAATCACTGGGTCTATTTAGTAGAAGTGCTATTGTGGCTTTTACATTAAATTGACTCTGGTGCTTATTCCAGCATGGCCTAAAACTGTCCATCAGATAAACATAAGGATTTGCATGTCTAAAATGAGGCTTAAGACATTAGCGGCAACTGCATCACTCAGTGGATGTAAGAGCAAATTCAACTTACCAACCATGGCGCTGACCTCGCCTGCCATGAGCACGGGCACCGTGTCATTGTAGAGGCTGACATCTATGATGCCCTTCCGAATCGTCTCTCCCACTTTGGCCCCGAGCAACATTGAACCCAGCGTCTCAAAGATGGATGCCAGGATGCAGGCCTGCTTCAGAGTGACCACGCCGGATCCCACTGCTGTGCCAAATGAATTGGCCACATCATTAGCTCCAACTGAAAATGCCAGGACGAAGGCAATGATGAAGCCAATAACCACCATCCACAGATACGACTCCAGATCCATCTTGATATGATTTCAGGTGAGAAAAATATGCAAAGAAACAAAAATCCTGCTTAAAATATCTACAAAAAAAGAAGAAGAAAAAAAAAAAAGATGAAGTGCTCTGTGCGTTTTTAGCGGAGGACTTGGTAAGCCCACACCTTCTCTTCGTCCCCTGGTTATAAAGAGTCTGAGGGGAGAAGCACAGCCGCTAACTAAGCGTTTGGAGCTCAGTCCAAAGATTGGAGGTTAGTGATGGTGGGAGCAGAGAGCATTCCATAGCTTAGTGTGAGACAGTCGGTCTGCACGTTCTTTCACCTGCCGGAGAAAAGAGAGAGAGGAGAGACAGAAACAGATTAGTGTCATAAGCTATGATTACTCTTTTTCAACACCTCCTGACAACACCTCCCTGTGACTTCCTCAGAAAACCAAAAACAAAGAAGTCTGGGTGGGACTAGGAGAGAGGGGAGGGGAGACGCACATAAATGAAAGATTCAGGATAGATGATGATGAAGCAGAACTGGCTTTGATGAAACAATGATAGCACTCCAGTGCACTCCAGTGAGAAAAGCTGAGGACATCTCAGATATCTACAATAGGAAATCACAGTCTGCACTTCAAAGGAATCAAATCAGATCGTGCAGAGGGTTTGCTGTCAGCACTGACACTATAAAAAGATCACCGTTTCCAGAATGAGACATGAGCAATGCTCCGAACATTAGAAAGGATAGTATCATTTTATCACCGCGCACCAGGGCAGCTGACAACCTTTGCCACACATTCAGACAATCTCAGATAGGAGTTTACAATTTACTTAGTTTTAATGTTCAACCACACAAAAAAAGAAAAATCACACCATCTGTTATTATTTTAATCCGACACAGTGATGCCAACAGTGAAAACAGAATTTTTAAGTATTCTATGAAACGTAGAACCCATTAAAACAGAAATGTTAGTCATAAAGTTGCTTCCGTGGCAGCCCCGTAGATGTTTTCTTGCCAGATTTACATTATAATTGGCTTCCAATCTGTGCTCCTTTAGCCTCAGCGTCACTATAGTTGTGCTTGCCGGGCAACACTGAAAGGTACACGAGTTTTGTAACCAGCTTTGGAGTACAAGTTCAAACAGAACCAAATGCTCTGGTGCAGCGCAAAAAAGAAAAACGTGGTGCGTTTAAGTTAAGACTGCAATGCAGCAACAGCATCTGCGCTGATGTTCTACTGCTGCTCGAGGTGGGAGTAGTTCACAACATTGCACCTTTGCAGGTCAGATAGCAATTTATAATACATTTCTTGAGCGGACTTACAAGACTCTTCTTTTCTGATGTGAATAACTATAAAATAAAACTATTAAGCCCATATTTCCTAATTTCTCTCTAAAATAAAAAGTATCGTTCTGGGGGTGAGGTGGGGGCGGGGTGTTTTCACAGTTAACCTCAAACAGTCTGGAACAGTTTCATTTTTTCTCTCTTCTGTTTTTTTGTAGCCGTAACAGTTTTAATTGTGAGCTGTATTTCAATAATTGGATTTGTTACACTACTAAAAGTCATTTAAAAAGAATTTTTGTTTGTGGATGATCAGGTGCTGATGATGTTTACCTGTTAAAAAGCCGATCGCATCCACTTAAAGCTGGCCTCACCACTGTTCCCCAAGGCTTACACACAACAACAACAACAGCGACATGCTTTAAAATCAGATGATGAGGCCACCTACTACGAAGCCTCCTAAGAGGCCTCTATGCCGCAAATGACTTTGCTTGGGTTTTTAAGTTTGTATCTTCATGGGGACCAATGACAGCCTACTTCCTTCTATGGTTAAACCTGGGGGGGGGGGGGGGGGGGGTGTTCTTTTATGGGGAAGCATTAAATGTAAACAGCTCTTGGCATAAACCGACTGCATTCTCCTTGGGTGGGGGGCAAGCAGCTCCTTTCTAAATAGCCTGTGGCCAGTTACGGCTCCCTCCTCCCGACCGAGAACTCCATCTGGAACAGTCGGTGTCACGCACTCTTAGCCTTTATCCTTTGCAGAACCACAACAAACACATAAAAACATGATAATTTGTCTTTTGATCAAGACCTCCTGGAATAGGGATCCATTAGTGACACTAAAAATGATTACGTCGCTGCTGATTTGAAAAATAAGTGGACACATTTCTTGGTTTTCTCACAGCAAAATCACAGAAGTGAAGGTGAGGAGAGCTCAGAGGCTGCCAAATCTCAAACATAATGAGTAAACAATGACTTGATGATGTACTGACCCCCGAGGTGAAATCCTCTCCAGTGAGAGAAACACATCTGAGCACAAGTTCAGTGCGTCTTGGCCAAATTTTTATGTATTATTGTAGGGTCTACCTTACAATATAAAGTGCCTTGAAGTGACTGTTGTTGTGATTTGGCGCTGTATAAATAAAACTGAATTGAATGAATTAAAAAGTTAAAGAAACCAAGCTCGTGGACTTGTGTCCATCGGCATAACGAATGAAAATTAATAATGAACGATAAAAAAAGGCAATATAATGTGGGGCATGATTTTATCTCTGATTACTTAATTGCTTCCCGACTCATATCTGCTGCTTGTAATTATGTCAATTCATAATAAAAGGCAGTTTAATAAAGGCCGCACCAATATGAAAAGCTACCCTAAACTGATTTCTCACCGAATCTTTATTGAATAAGTTAAAGAATCCATGTGTGGCAGCTTGTTTCATGCCATTGAGTAGCGCTCTCTAAAAATGTTTTCTGCAGTCAATGTATTGACTCTGGCAAAGTCTGCAGGACTAACAGGAGACTGTGTAAATGTTTATTCCGGGGAGCACTGCTGCCACAAGACGACCACATCACACACCAGAGTCAAACACGAGCGTCCAGCAACACACAGAGCCAGGCAATGCTCAGAAGAGATGTGCAGCCAAACACATCTGCAGCAAAAGCAGACTGAACGTCCTGTGCCTTAGGGTGACATGGAAGAAAGTTAAGAGAGTGATTTGAGCGCGGGTGTGATCTCTAGGTCAGCTTGTCATAATTTTATTGAGTATGTTCTAAAAGAAGAAACTCAACATGACCGACCCTTAGACTGAAGTTCACACACAGCCACTCCTAGCTGTGTATATAAAATCTAAAAACAACGACACTTTGTGATGTCCGTGACAACACCCGCTAAAAATGACCAAAGTACAGCGCATTTCCAGAACAAACACCTCCCTGTTGCTCTCCATGTCTGATTTCTCACCTGTGACATTTGACGGCAGCGAAATCTGCACTGAACATCTAAGACGCGGGGCAGGAACGATCACGCTTTTTCCCAGATGACCCCACGTCCTTGAACACAACTCAATAATCCTACCACGACCTGGAGTATGCATTGATTTGGACCCAGCCACTTCAGTTTCATATTCATGTGTGTGATTCAAGCTAAATGGACTGTCTGGCTACATGACCTTCAGAATGAATCTTTACAGTTTTTGCCTGAAAGCAAAATAAAAACCGCTGCACGGTGTGTCATACAACCTGCTATCTTTCCATTTCATTGCCATTTACCAAGAGCGGCCCTTCGGTAATTCACTTGTAACAATCAATGAATAATTCATGTAAAATATGCGCTCAGTATTAGCGGAATAAAATAGAAGCAAGGACGGAGCAGAACCACAATGCAAATTGATGCACTGCAAATGTAATTGCAATTGCTTTTTGCTACCTGGATAAGAATGAACTCCGTGACGTTTCTATTTTGCAGGTCATTGGGATGCAGGGAAGTAACTAGGTGATGAAACAGTAGCATACAGAATTTAATTTGAAAATTGGCAGCAGAGACAGGAAATCATATAACTGTTCAAACAACTTAGAAGAAATGTTTGAGATAAGGTGCACACAGGAAGGAGTCTGACCCGCTTTGTTAAGGAAACTAATGCACAGGTGCCATTTTGATAAAAACACTGAGTCCGTTTAAAACAACAAAAACTTGGAAGTCCAGCTCATATTTATATGATGTGATTTTTATCTGCCAAAATGAAGCATCCTGTTTCCAACACAGCTCAGGTGAATCATTTAAAAACTTTAAAAACTGTGCCGCTGCCGCTCTCCAAGGTGCTGATCCTGAGACCACCAGGGATGACTGAGGTGACTTTGATAGGTTTTTTAAGAGCAAGAGCAATATTCAGGTCACGATTAATGTGCCTGAGAAATGCTGGAATTATAAGGGAAAATTCGGGATACAGTGGCCCTGAATAGTTTCAGATGAGTATGAAGAGTTGATTAACAGGCACCATTTCCACAAAGGATGTTGTATGTTCGATATAACGATATATATCGGATGACGATATAAAAACATCTATCGTTTCATTTTACGCTATGTTTGTTTTGTGGTGTCGCAAAATAAACTGTTTACGGCAATATTTTTTCATCGTTTTTGATGGTCACTGTAGTGGCTATATTAATTTCTTAAAGTTCTCTCTTTCTCTTATATTTTATATAACCACACTATGGACGGACAAGCGCCTGCTTTTGTGCGTTGTGGTTAGCAACAACCACAGTAACAGCATCGCATGTCCGCTTGTTTATGTTCCCCATAAACCTTTCACAATAAAGCTCAAGATCCTGTTGAGACTTTTCAAAATAAACTGAATCACGCGAAAGAGCAGATAATTTACGGATGAGAATTAAAAAAGAGCCGCCAGGTGCTAAAAAATAAACCTTAGACTCAAACGTTAGAACAGGCTTTTCCCCGCAGCACACCGTGTAATAAATACTCACAAAGAAAACGGCGGTCGTTACAACTTATGTCTAAAAATGTATAGTTTCATGCATCGGTTAAAACACTCGACTCCAGCTACAACACTTCCCGCAAGTCGAGCTGCCCGAGATTCACAGAATTTACAGGAAATGTTACATTTTTGTGATTTATATCGTAATTGGACGATAGAATTCTTATATCAGGATATGAGATTTTGGCCATATCACACAGCCCTATATCATATGTATAATACCTTCATTTTGTTTGTTTTGTCTGTTGAAATTTATCATTTTTTGCATCAAAATGTTTCCAGTTGGTACATGGCCATACTTAAGCCTAGTTTATGGTCACCCACACTCACATTTACCTAAGGGCAATTTAGAATTACCAATTAACCTAACTCCACTAACTAAAGCCAGAGAACCCACACAAACACCGAGAAAAACTTCCCACACAAAGACCCTGATGGTGGAAATGAACTGAACAGTCAGCTACAGTGCTAACCACTGCAACACTTTCATACGCTTGAAAAATATCTGAAATAACTGAAATAACAAGGACATTGGTACATTTGGAGACACTGCCTTAATTTTCAAAAATACATCACAAACTAATAAGAGTTCAGATATTTTTCTGGATCCAGGGTCAGTCCAAGGAGATGAACCGGCAGTTCCTCCTGAACATGGAAAATTGGAAATTAATAGAATTTTTAAATATCAAGGTAAAATATTCTTTAAAAAAATAAACCCCACACTCCACATCTTATTATAAACAACACCAGTTCTGCACTTCAATCGTCTATTTAACCTTTATTTCCAAAATCTGTTTGTAAATTGGGGGCCTTCCTTGTTTGTCCGCTAACAGTTTGAGGTTTTATCTTTGAGCGACTGTGTAATTGTTCCCAAAGAGCAAACCACAGCCTTGCACAGCAACGGTGCGCCAAGAGTACCTAAGAAAGCAACACTAAATAAAAACACTGGAAAGTGACTCCGTAAAGCAACCTGCTCTTGAGGATTATTTCTGGCAGACTCATTTTCTTCCTGTGGATGTGGGTTGCCAAACAGTATCCATAATGAGAGCACTGACACAGACACACATGCACAAACTCAGAAATGACACAACATGGGCAAACAAGGCTAAACTGGGTCTTCGTGTTGTCTGTGCAGAAAAAAATTAAGCAAAGTAGAAACATTTAAACCTGAAAATGTTTTTTTCTGGAATATTTATTTTTAAACCAGTCCAGCAATTACAGAGCAGCAGCATCATTCTTGGGGAGGCTAGATGCCAATTCACTCTCGCTTAGCTCCACTTCTTGGCCTCTATCAATTCTTGACACCTAATCTTACATTTGCAGGTGTACAGTGGGTTTCTATTCAATAGCTGCCATCTGTAGCCAAAACTGTACTCCTTCACACATCTGATACATTCTTATAAACATATGGATGATAGCTGTTTAATAAAATATTGATTTTTAGACTTTTTATTGACCCCAAAAAATGCAGAGACTACCAGCTAACCTGTAACACTACTAGAGTGTTTCACCTGTTACAGCATCGGCCGCACGTGTTGTGTGCCATGGACTGTAACACGAAGCCTCTGTGAAAACTACTTCTAGTGATTAGTTTAACTGTTTGTTATCACTGCTGAACAGTGATCATTAATCCGCCGGAGATGCCAATGCACCACAGCCACAGCTGGTGCAAAACACTGTGTCACGAGCTACAGTCTGCATTGACACGCGGCTCCTCTATGCTCACACTGATTCAGCCCCCTCCCCTTCCTCTCATCCTGTCTAGGCACATGCTGAATGAAACAGAACTAGAACATACATCTAGTGTCAAGATGATGACTCACAGCAGCATCCTACTAGCCGGCTAATTGTTATACCTGAAGCATACGCAACTGCAGTGCCTCCAAGGACACCGGATGCTCGCATCTACCAGATGGCTCAGTAAGTTAAGAGAAGGAGAGAGATTGTATTTAATACCACAGAACTATGAGAAACAGGAAGCCAAGTACAGAAAGATCAAATCCTTTAAAACAGCACCACTCACCTTCATGACTCTTCACATCAAGAGGAGATGGGACAGTGGTGGAAATGAATAAACGTCAAAGACGAAATGTATTTTTTTGAGGAGAGGTAGAGGGGGACAGAGGGAAATGGCAGTATGGAAAAGAAAACAGACTGGGAAATAGAGTGGCGAGTGATTGATCAGAAATAAAATTACACAGAGAGATGGGAAGAAAACTGATGATGAACGAGGAGAGGGGAAGAGAAGGAGCAGAAGAGTCTTACTGAGGAATCGGCAGGTTGTGGTGGTGTTGCAGGAGAGAGGACGGCACGAGCTAACCACCAAGAGCGAGGGAGATAAAGAGAGAGAGAGAGAGACAGCAGCACAGCCAGCTGAGTCTAGACTGCCTCTTAAAGGAATTTATCTGCATTCACAGCACACATCAACCAATGACAAATGTCGTAGAAGAAGAGGTGTACCACTGACTGGTTATCTGAGTGCAGAGAGGATGGACAGACAGGAGGGAGGCGGCCAATGTCTGTGGAGGAGGACAGCCAGCAATAGGGGGGGAGAAGAAGAGGAGGTGAACCTGCGTGGATATGTTTTACAGCCAGGAAAAAGCATTCAGACAGATGAAGGGCATTCAGAGCACTTCCCTCTCCTTCATCACTCTGATCCCAACGCAAGTAGCAGACCGATTCATATAATCATAATAATATTATGCACGCATACTAGAAAACGATGCACAGATGAACGCACACTGTCATCTCTAGCTGTTGTTATTGCAGAATAATCAGTATAATGAAATGAACTAAGGCAGGACTACTTTTCTTTGTAATACAGAAGCCTATCACACAAGAGCGCACAGCATTTCAGCACCATTATTTGGCTGGAGCCCACCCATCACTTTCTCTGCCTTTCTCTCTCTGCCACAATTGTTCCTTTCAAAGACACGCCGAACAGTGCGTCTTTATGTCACTTGACTTGTGCGGGCAGAGATAGGGGCTCTCGTCGACACAATGAAGAGCCCAGGCCAGCGCTGATGTAGGCGACAAAATGCAAAGCCACAGAGTTCGCATCTCTTCAGCAGTTCCTCAACACGTCACTGACAATTAAACAAGAGGAATGGCAAGAAAAATCCTATACTTGAGATGACTTTACAGGGAAACAAACTCTAATTGGCTACGACCAGCAAGGTTTTTGTTCTAAACTTATTGGAGATTTGGCTCGACAATAAACTACCTGCTTCATAAAAAGTTTCTCTTTTAACCTTCACAAAATCTTTTGTGTGGATTTTTTTCTTTGTTTTTTTTAATCATTACTCACATGCGCCATTGAAGCCAAGAATAAGTCAGATGCCTCCACAGCACACTCTGGGTCCTGTTCCCTTCCTCCTCACATACTGTCCAAGGGCTAAAAACACAGTGACCTCATCTATCCAGTTCTGTTCAAAGGTCTGATGTTGTATTTGTTTGAGCTTTCTCTTCTATCGCCTCTCAGCTCATTCTCTCCCTTTCTGTCCCCCAAACTGGCCCTGCCTGCTAAAAGCCAATCTGCGTCAGCTGCACCTGCTGCCTCTGACTCTGTACTTCGCAGCAGGGAGGCGCTGTCTCTTAGAACCCAAACACGCACACATACACACACATGCTACAGTCCTATGATCAGTCAGCGTCGATGGGCAGGAGGGGGGTCGCTTAAGAATGACAACAACAGCGCATGTCGCTCTCAGCACCATCTTCAAAAGGTTCACCACACACACACACACTTTCATAAATCCTCTCACTAAGTCTATTTATTTTCTCCCCTGCATTGCAGCACTAAGTCCGGTTGTTAAGAAGTGAATAACTCTTCAGATTGCTTCTGATGAAAACACACGGGCAATCTGTCAAAAATTTAGGCAAGCACACAGCTAAATAAATAGTCTCCAGTAGAGATTTTTGCTAGATTTACTTTTGTAGAGATCCTGCTATCTCCGCACAATGACTAAAGTCTCAAGATAGACTGCTTTGAAATAAAATCCCCTCTTAACTTTGTTTCTTTCCAAATGTAAAAATATGTTCATTTTCTCTTTATTTCACTATTACATAATTACTCGGTTACAGTAAAGTATTTTGTTGAAAGGGGGACTGCTTTTATGGGGCATTCAACACACTGCAAAGATGACTCATGAATGGATTTTGTGACATTAACACAGCGTTGCCACGAACAACAAAAAGTCTATAGTAATAAATCCCTCAGAGTTAACCTTTAACCTCAATTGAATGTGGATATCCGCTGCAAAATGTACCACAAAACGATTACTCCAACGATTTAGCACATAGAGCTATTTTAAATGCTGATAAGCCTTTTTTTTTTTTTAAAGTGCCAAAATTCTTACAGCAGAACCAACGATTCTCCACACATTTCTTCAATGTCAAACTTTGGTATTTAGGTTTCCCGCAATGCAACCAGGAACATTTTCTGAACATTGGGTGTGCTATCCTCTAGCTAATGGCTGTAGTCTCAACCCACAACCATCAAGCAGAGATGAGACGCACGCTAAAGAGGTCTGACAGACCTCTTTTTGCACTTGGTTTTAAAATATGTATCTGCGGACAGCAGAGGCACATCGTCATTTAAACCTGTGCCACTTGTGTTTGGATCTCATTAATGTCAAAGGGTCCAGTGCACCATTATTACATGCATCTGTCACCAGTGAAGAAACAGATTATATTTTAGCAAGTGCTAGCACAATGTTTCAAGGACTAATATACATGTATGAGGTGTTTCAGCTGTTGAGAATGACAGGGCAAAGTCATTCACAGGTTGCAAAAAGGGTAGAGGACAAGATAAAGGACCATGTCCTTTCTCGGGACATCTTTTCTTCTTATGTCCATGTTGACGATGCATTTGTAGTTTATACACCAGGTAGTCATATGCAACAACTTCAGCAAGTGTTTTGACTTCATGCGCTGAAATGAGTCAGGGTGGTCATTTACACTTATTTAGCACTTTCCACTGTAATCTGATATCCCAAGGTGTATTTTAAAACCAGGTGTAAATAGGAACATACAGTTCTGTGCAAAGGTCTTTAGTCACCCTTCGTTCCTCTATATTTTGCCAGGAAAATTGGAAACAGGTGCAGTGAATTATTGAAACATGTCCAAACATACATAGAAATACAATAAATACGACAAAAACAGAGTTTCTACAATTCTATCAACCTTGAAAGTTAATATTAAGTATGACTAACATTATCCCTCGACACTGTCTGAACTTTCCAAGGCAGGCTTTCTTAACCCTTTAAGACCTACCATAGAACCAAGTCCGCCAGAGCTCTTTATATTTTTACATGCTGTGGTGCCATTTTTGGGAGCATTTCAAGTTGCTATACATCAATACAACCATTATAGCCCAAATATTAATAATATGTATGCATTAAGTCAATAGAAACTACATAAATTGCAAAAGAATGCAATAAACTACAAAAACGACCTTTTCCACGAAAATGACATCACTTCGGTTTCGGGCAGGTAATGGCGGACATACGATAGTTCGCGCTGATGTCTATTCCAACCTAGGAAGTGTTATGAACAGCTGATCTGATTGGCAAAGCGTGTTTCTGGAATATTATGTTTTTGTTGCTGCAAGTGCTTTTTAGGCAATTTTTGCAAAGCTATATGTGGAAGGAAACCATGACCTAGGACAAGCTAATGGCATAACATGTAAGTACAACTCCTCCGGTTTCATATGCAAAAAAAATAATATTGCGCTACCTTAAGTGGTTCCAGTTCTACAGAGATTTAAAAATAGTTACGCAAAACGGAGCGTGCCCGCTCCGACCGGTTTTAAAGGGTTAAACTAGTCTTCATTAATAGTTCTCCAGTCTTCTTGAAGGACTTTAAAAGATCCCACAGTGCTTCAAAAATGTAGAGGTTCAAGCTCTGGGGAGGCCAGTCCATGGCTAAAAGTGCACCATTGTGTGTTTTTCTATCCAGGTGTGCTTTACTGCAAAGGAAGGGTGTTTGGGATCATTGTCATGCTGGAAAATAAAGCTGCTGTCAATCAGATGCTTTTCAGATGCTATTGCATGTTGGATCGAAATCTGACGGTACTTTCATGTGTACATAACATAAATTTTGACACAATCTCCAACAACATTGTTTGAAATACAGCCGCATTGGAAAGACCTGTCACCACTGATTTTCAGTCTTGTTCTTGCATAATTTGGGATACCTCAACCTTTTCTCTCCCTTCTTTAGGAATGCCTTCTTGATAGCGACCCTTCTTCCGCCAAGACCATTTTCTGATGAGGCTTCAGTGAACACCAGATGGAGCAACTGAAGGGTCAGATACATCTGCCAGGTCCTGTGTCAAGTCTTTGCTGGATTTATTCCTATTCCTTCAGGACATGGCTTTCAGATATTCATCTACAATGGATATTTTATAGTCTGACATTTCAGTTTTTGTCCTCCACTCCACTGTTCGGTTTCCTTGTTTAAGGACACACTGCACATCATGGGGATTTGCATTTTTCATAGATTCGTCTAAAGAAATTGGAACAAATTTTGTGTTTTTGTGACTGACTGATAGTAACAGAGTACCTAAAGATACAATTTGGGTTCTTTGCCAAGTTGTCTGCTATGTATGGGCACAAAAAAAGCCTGGACAACTATTACTCATGTGGTAGTACTGAGACTCTCAGACCAATTACCCCAAAAGTATCGAATACATTTCCTGCACTATCAGAAGAGAAAGAAACTAAATTTTCATCACAGTCTCTAATAAGGCCTCTGTTACCGTTGGATTTGGATCTGTGTTATGAAAGCTTTTGCCGCTTAATTACCTTTGGCTAACCCTCAGACAGCAATTATCTTCGATACAGTTTTAAAATGACATTCTCATGCACCTAACAAATATCCAAGCCTTTATCAATGCTAAACTGAGCTCTGGTGCAAGAGCAAACAATTGAGCCCCACTGTGGCTTTCAATGTTGTGTAAGGCTTAGGTTTAAATACTCTTAAGGTCAGCTCTCTCTGGTTTCAGTGGAGACTATGCATGGGTTTGACACCCTTACTGAGAAATGGCAAACCAAGTAAAGCGACTCATCCCTATTTAAGCGTCTGTATGACTGTTTTAAATATCAGACAGACACACTGCACAGAACCTAACACTGCTCGCCCTTGTTGAGGTTTTTAAGGCATCCAAATAAGGAAATTAACTTAGATCAATAAAATCAGTGTATTTAAAGGAAATACTGACTGAATGCATAAAAAAAACTAGAAAACGTCATAATAACTTCAATAATTATACTTTCTATACTTGTTGAAGTTCATAAATTTGGGACTTTAAAGCCAAGAACACACACAATAACCCATGTACCCAATGCCCAAAAAGCACCAAGGCTAAAATAGCAGCTCACAAAGGATGGAGTGCTCAGAATAATGCTTTTAGGCAAGCAGAAACTATTAGTCACCTCTGAGAATAACCCATGCACACAAGTGGGATCTTAGTAGACCAATCAAACAGTGCCGCAAAGAAGGAAAAAAAGAGCCAACAATTTATTACTAACAATAAGAGGGCCAGTTATTCAGGCAAGCCCTCCTATCATGTGACTGACACAATTAGGCTTGGTACCTACCAACTATTTGGGGCTTTTTTGAGGCTGCAGTCTGGCTTTTTTCACTTTCTGCCATCTGTGTCCAAGTTCCTCAGTGTAGGAGTCATCTTACCCCTGACCCTTTCTCCGTTTTCCCCTCCTTGCTCCCTCCCTTCCGTACTTAGTTTTGTCCAAACAGCTCCAGTTCTTTTCCACGAATCAGCATAGGTACCCAAATGCAAAAAAACAATTCCCCTTCAGCCCTGTCCTTGCTTCCTTCTTCACTCCTGTGCCGACCCCCTGCCACCCTCTCCTGGTGTGGAAGCAGAACAATTTTGATCTGGCTCTGTACTCACATAGTACTGCCAGGACCTCCAGCCTACCTACCTTTTTCTTGACCGCTGAGACTGATAATCTACTGCTGGCATGTTCTGTGGTATTAAACTGTGTTACTGGGACAAAGTGGGTGCCGGTATTAGTGAGTGCTGGAAATGTAGGGCAAAAATGGCAAAAGAGTCCAGTGAAAAATGAGACATACCAACATGATTAAATTATGTTTTGGTCCATGTTTACACCAGTGGGAATAAAGCATGTTGTCGCCTCAGTATTTTGTCTACACTAAAGCTGCCAAGTGACCCATGAAACTTCAAATGGTCTCCAAAGTGGAGATCTAAAACCTCTGGGATTGTTATGTAATGCGAAAAGACAAATATGAGGCCTTTTAAGCAAATGCTGACATAGGATTTCGTGGTCCTGAGTGCCACAAGATCCAGAACAATATTCACTATAAAGCTCTTTGCTTGGGAGGGGAGAATGATTTTTCCCTCCAATTTTGTTTACCGTTTATGTTTGAATTTCTCTTACTTTCTCTGTGTCCTAATAAAAAGTATGAGAACATATGTGTAGAACACAAGCACAACAAAATGATTCACCTAACATGCTCATATTTGTGATGTTTTTGGTAGTGCTAGCTGTTCAGGAAAGTTCTATGTGGTGCTAGTGTCCCGCCAGTGGAACAGTGTGTGGTAGAAAGGTTAAAGGAGGACACTATTGGATACATAAACAGTACGTGTACGTGCGGATACTTTAAGCTGTGGGTACTTTTGTTTTTAGCAAAAGGATTATGAAAGCGCTTTGTTTTGTTTCACATTAAATCTATAGTATTTGTAGTATAACACACTTCAGTGACCTTGGATGGCTGCAGCCACCGCATGTGAGGTTAAACGTAAGTATAAAACAAAGCCAGAGAGAGACAGAGCAAAAAGAGAATGAGAGAGAATGGCTCCTACTAAGCTGCATCTAGTGGCCGTGCCCTCTTGCTCTTAATCCTGGCTTCCAGCACATGACACAGCTAACACTATTACAGAGTGCTTTGATTAGGCCTGCTGCTGCGCGCACGTAGTGACAGACGTAGCGGTGGCGGGGGTACGTGGGGTCCTGTACTTTGGCACCACTTTACAGGAATGCGAGGCCTCTGCATAGATGCATGTACAGCCACACAGTGTCGACCCAAGCGTACACGGCTTACACACAATCGAAGAAAAGGCACGAGGCCTGACAGATTACATCTGCAAGTCAGTGAATTGGTGGATTACCCTATTACTGTCATTCTGAAAACTGAGAGTAATGCTCAACAATGTGCTGTTAGCATTAGCCATGGCTAATGTCTTTGTCCTAAGAATGAGTTGCAGCAATGGCACTTAGATTGTTTACAACAGGGAGGGGATTTTCACATGACGACTTCAGCAGCAGGCTTTAATCGCATCAAGGGGTTTAAAAAAAACTATTTTTATAAACTAAGAGGAAAAAAGCTAACTGAGGACGTAACTTTTAAGTTTGCAGACAGGAAAATAAATGCTAAATTAGAGAAAAAAGGTCAGTCCATCATCAGTCGAGAATTTGCAGTCAGATTTATCAAAATCAGATTTCTTTATTTATGTCTGAATATTTGGTTTTCTGTTTTTTAAATACATAAATGAAGTGTATCCTCACTAAAACCATGGCGATATATTAGTGACTGCACTGAATCTCAATTGTCTTAGTTAAGGGGAGCTGAGGACACAGCAGATCCAGACTCAGACGTTTCTGAACTACAAATACTCTGTTTATCTCCTGGAATGATTGATGACAACAGAGACGGAACAGTCCACAGGCAGGCCGCTGCCAGTGAACAAATGCGTGCATAAACAAAATCACAATCACGAATCCAGGACTGTCAACAGAGCACTGCATGGCAGGAGATGTTGGTCTACGTTGCTACGTCTGTGAAAGAACAAATGGCTTAATCTGAAAATTACACAGTAAACACAGTGTGGCCAGTGTTATCACATATTCAAGCTGCACCGCACATTCATGGCACATGGCGTCCACACACAGACACAGTGCACTTTTCAACTTTAAGGAGGTGTGTTCAATTTTGCAATATAAGTGAAAGAATTTCAGCCCTAGCGTTCTGACTAAATGCAGAACCTGCAATCAAAACTGATAACAATTCGCTACACAAATGTGCAAATTATCCATCTGTCCTGATATGCGCAGCCTTCTCAGAATATTTCACACAATATTTTGATACAGCTGCCGTGCACACTCCAGGGAGCGATATTTTTGGGGGCAGCATCCTTGGAGGCTGTGTGTGACATGCGCTACTTTCTCTGTGTGTGAATGCTGTCACAGCATGCCTGGTGCTGAAGGAAAGCCATTGTGACAAGTGGTCTGCTGGTGTTTCGGTGATGGAGGGTAGGATGGGGAGGAGGGCCGCTCTGCCTGGGTCACCTCTAATCTTGTTGGTATAACTCATTTCTTCGAGACTTTTCCATCCATGGCTTCAGATTAGAACATCATCTTGCCCAACCAGTAGGGGGTGCAATGAAGCTGAAATCCCCCCCCCCCCCCCCCCCCCACTCTCAGTTTTCTTGAGTAGGAGAATTTTAAATACTTTGAGTAAGTTTTTCAACTACTAGCTTCAATGGCAACTTACCATGCTTGTGAATCAGGGATTTCAGTTAAACAAAAGTCCTCTTGACTATACACTTGACTGAACAAATATAATTAGGTTATAAAATTGCCCAAGTAAGAACGCCAAAGTGCTGATAAGTCCCATTTCTGCACATTAACTGTTTAAGCAAACATCTCCCAAACGCCAGCAGGACTCAAAAAGAGGGCTTTAAAGGAGCTGATCTCACAGCCATGCTTTGATGTGTTTACAAGTTTAACTCTGACATTCAGACATTTGTATCAGTGGTCTATTCCTTAAAAAGTTGCCTACCACCTTTTAGGAAAAAAAAATATAACCCTGTCTTTTATCAAAATCAAATATTCTTAAGCTCAAAATGTACTTTAGATTATACAGATTATATACGGCCCTAGACACCTAGTAAACATTTTATAATATCATATACGGTATTCTGAAAGATGCCGTGTTTATGTGTAAAGATTATGTAGACAGGTTTGTTGATGTAAGCCTTCTAAGTATTAGTAGGCTGCTGGCCATAGCGGTTACTTGCTGTATACCCAGGGCAGGGCTGGAATGTGATAAACATTAAGAAGATGTCATCACCTGTTCAGTATAGCGGACCCTCCGAGTTGTTCAATCACATTTAATCCTAACCTCCTGTAGTTTACTGCAGCGGTCCCCAACCCCCGGGCCTCGGACCAGTACCGGTCCGTGAGTCGTTTGGTACCGGGCCACGAGAGTTGAGGCTCGGGTGTGAAATGTATGGTTTTATCGGTTTTCAGCGTTATTTTGTTATCGTTTTTATCGTTTTTATCATTAACTCGGTTTTCCTGGGTCTTTTCACGTGTGTTATGAATAAATCTTCTTTTTTTTTGGTACCGGTACTAGTTTTATTTTGTTGCATTTATCCGCGACACCTTAAAGGCTGGTCCGTAAAAAAAATATTGTCGGGCATAAACCGGTCCGTGGCGCAAAAAAGGTTGGGGACCGCTGGTTTACTGGACTGATATCAGGTTTACTTCACAATAGGAGTGTATTCTGTGCCCACACTCTGTTCCAAAATTATCTCGTTTCTGTCACACATCTAAAGAAGACCCAATTATACAACTAACCATTATTAAAAATAACAGACTTGTATTAGACCGACAATCATATCCTCCACTCCGTTTGAATACTCTGATTAATTCGTCCGTAAAGTGTACAAAATGCCACCTAACATTGTAATGGGTAGTCTCAGCTTGTGAGAGCTTAATGGTATGATTCAGTGAAATTATATGTGATCACAACAGTACTCCCTCGGTACTATTTTAGACTTAAAAATGATGCATATGGCAGTAAATTGGTGCTTACCGTGGAACAAATCATTGAGTAAAATGACTGGATAAAAATATGATTAAAATTTGGGATTTGTTGATAATTTTTGTCACTACTAGACTTGCAACATGCAGCTTGAGAGTCCAGTTAACTCACACAAATCCTCATCGTTTTCTATACTGTACCAAGAACACCTGTGCATGAGCAAACACAGGAAATTTTGCATTTACCATCACGTGAATGAAATGCAAAACATAAACAGGAATCACAAGATGACAGCAAACCTTAATGGCACAATGTGCAAAATATCATTAATAGATGTCAGTTGACTGATCGGAATCAATTGAGTTCTATTTTCTAACATCTTACAATTCAAGTACATAATTAGAATAAACAACTCTGGCCACCATTCATCTCAGTGTGACCGTCAGTCTGCTGTTTACCTCAGCTGTAAATATGCTAGGCATACAAGTCTATTTATGCTGGAGGAGGCTGCAAAACCTTATGAAAGGAGCCCAATAAGAGTCAATGAAGTTTACTTCTGTCCGATGACAGTGATACCGAGGTGAACTGTGGAAGTTATCCTGAACTTTTGTGTCCATAAGAGCTGCCTTTTTTGCCCCTTTAAGCTACTGTTAGTTATTTTTAGCTACTGTTAGTTATTATTAGCTACTGTTAGCTACTGTTAGCTACTGTTAGCTGGCATTAGTGAAACTTTCTTTGAAGTTGATTCAACATCGTTTGATTTCATCTTCATTGGGAATCTAATCAAACTGTTTATCAGAGGGAAAGTGTGATTGTTAGGACACTTGACCCTAACATTAGCTGGCATGATGTTAGTTTATAACCAGCTGTTTGTGTTTAGCTGGCTGTCAGCTATCGAGAGAGAGGAGGGTCACATCTTATCTGCTGACAGTAAGTAATTACAAAAATATCGGGAATAAATAAGCATGTTTATGCATGTTTTCATGTATTAGAGCCCTGGCTTCAATTCAGGAAATGAGGCTAGGTGAGAAAGAAGAGAATGAAGTGGACATGAGGTAAAAGAGAGAGCAGTGGAGGAGGAGAATGACATAATGAGAAACACAAATCTTTTGTACAAATGTTACAGTCATATATAGTTTGAAAGATTGATTTTTGAGATTTAAATTTATAGTAACTCATAAGGTACTACTTATGTGGCCGGTCTCTAGCCACGTACATAAAGCCCCATTTGGCGCTTTACCATGGCTACTGTATTCAAGATAGCAACATGGTGGCTTCCAAACCAATGTATATGTAGTGTATTGTTAATGGATTAGTTCTAAGCTTATGAGAATCCAGCTATTAAATGTAAATATTGAATCTAATATTGCTGTCTGTGAAAGACAGCAATATTAGCACAGAAAGCAATAAATGATGAAGCATCTATTAAGACATCACATTCAATACAACAACCTATCCAAGTGGCACTGAAGTTGAGAAATGACATTGAACAACAAACAGACTTAGATTCTGAAAGGTTTTTTAAGTAAGCAGCAGAAGTGATCAATCACCTTATATCTTGACATCTTCCCAACAGGAACGTTGGATGTGTGTCAACCAACAATTCATGTGTTTATTTCCATCGTGCCCAGTGACATGTGCAATCGCTGTCTGACAAATTACAACTTTGTGGCAACAGTCTGAACCTGTTCCGACCACATACCTTTACTTCAGTCTTCTACTGAAGACATTCAATTGGCCATCAAGTCACGTCTTACCTAGCTTATCCCCATCCCACAAAGTGGCCTCTGGATAGATACCACTGGACTATGACGACTGCCCCCACCTTCTAACCTCACGGCTTCCTGAGGTGTCACGTATCCACCACTTGCTCTTGCACTTGCTAGAGGCAGCAGGGAGGAGGAATGATTTGGCTAGAAATAGCCGTGTCACATGAGCGTATGCAGTAACCAGTCTGCCAGCTGCTCAACCTTACATGGAGCCCTGCCTCATTCGTACAGTCAAATACAAATAAGTGGCAACATTATAGACACAACAGCAATAACCAGGACATGTACACGTTTCTCATTCATATCTGAGACCTCTTACACATTTCGCCACACAGTAGAGTAAAATGGAGAAAACTGCAATACACTACCACAAGAGGTGACCTGTTTAAATCAAATACAATATGCAATACAATATAAATTATTTAAAATAAAATTGTGCAACCAACATAAATCTGCCAATTCTCAATAATTTTACCCAGTTTGTCACAGACACATTACCTCAAAATAACAAAAATAGATTTCCCTAAGCGCTGTGCCAACAAACATTTTCCAAAATTTCAAACTGGCCTCCAGGCTTAGTGGCAAAATGATTTCACATTAATGTCAAGCAAGCCCCACTGTGCTCCTGAGAAACATACATGAGTGAAAAGAAGAGAAAAATGCATACTTTCCATAAATAGAACCGCAAGGCCTCACAGTTTAGCAGTAAGCCTGTCATGCTATGCCATTAGCATAGTTAACACAAGGCCAACATCCGAACAAGAGAAGCTCTGTGTGACGCCGCTTTGATACAGACCCTGCCGCTTACAGAAGGCCACCAGAAAGACTACAAAACTGCTCTTATGGGCAGAGTGGAGTGCACAAACAGGGCCAAAAAAGCACACAACAGGACTGAGGAAAATGATACAGCTATCGTAAAATACCAGAGTGTAATATATGGCTAACTGTTTTGTTGTTTGATGGAATGGCTTACATTTCTCATGGGAAGACTCTAAAGGTTCAGGAGGCAATAACTTCTTGTAAGCACCACCCTTAACAATTTAAACGAGAGATTCCAGCTTTAAAGAAACCAAAACAGGAAAACTAACAGGAAGCCTACGGCTGGCAGCACGATTAAAGAAGTGAGTCAGTAAATGCTGATATTTGTGAAGAAGACCGAGGAAACCTTCAAAAATACCACAATCGTCGTGTTACGAGTTCTCGGAAAAAAAATTTCAGCATTAAGAGCTATTAAGGTTAACTTATGGTTTCTAAGAATGAAGGTCTACATGACAGCAGTAAAAGGCGAATAGATGAGCATTATGGCTCTAAACTTGGCAGGAGACAGAAGTTCCCTGAAACCAGCTGCATACATATACATGTGTACTAGCCACAAATATTTAAACGTATAATTGCAGCCTCAAGTATTTTTGCGTCCTGATAGTTAAAATCTGGTTAAGTACTGAGGTAAAACCGAACTGATGGTTGTAAAATAGTCCAAGAGCTGAAATGGTTTGGGTTATTATCCCAAGCTTTAATGGCCCCCTGACCCTAAGGCACAGCTTAAATTAAACAATTTAAAAAAAGGCAAGTTTGAAGTTTGCTCGATCTGTTTTTGTCTTCTTTCTCCATTGCTGATAGCTAGCAGATTCCCTAAAGTCTGCTTTGCTCTGTGTCCACTTAAAACACTTGCATGCAAACCTTTCCGTCATCTTCTGTCCTACGCATGTTATGACCTTAGCTAAAAAAAAATAAGAAGACACGTGATTGATGATATGCTTAACCAGGTTTTTAGCAATAACATGGATTAAGCAATACTGGCATAAGCAGGCATGTAGTGCACGCATACACACACACAGCATGAAGATTCTCGCTCTTTCAGTGCTATCATGTGATGTTGCCATGGCGAAGGAGGGTTCAGACATAACAGGGTGATTGTGCTCGGAGGGCGAGGTGGGCTGATCAGAAAGACAGACTGTTCTCTGACTGTGAAGCTGCCAGCCCCGGTGCCAACTGCCCTTCTGCCCACAGCGACGCAGACACACCCACTGGCAGAAGGGCCGGACTGCAAGGTGGGCAGCCATCGCTGAAAGGAGGCGAGCACCTTTTCCTATCATTGTCTTTTATTCCAGGTCATCTTGACACACAAGGTCAAACTAATTTAGTCTTTTTATGTAAGAAAATCCAAATTAAATCTGAGATAATTCAGAATTCTGATAGCTGTGTGTAACTGTCATCAATGTATACAATATTAACACGGTACATTAGGGCTGTTTGATATAACGATATATATCGGATGACGATATAAAAACATCTATCGTTTCATTTTACGCTATCGTTTGTTTCGTGGTGTCGCAAAATAAACTGTTTACGGCAATATTTTTTCATCGTTCTGATGGTCACTGTAGTGGCTCTGAGACCACCAGGGATGACTGAGGTGACTTTGATAGGTTTTTTAAGAGCAAGAGCAATATTCAGGTCACGATTAATGTGCCTGAGAAATGCTGGAATTATAAGGGAAAATTCGGGATACAGTGGCCCTGAATAGTTTCAGATGAGTATGAAGAGTTGATTAACAGGCACCATTTCCACAAAGGATGTTGTATGTTCGATATAACGATATATATCGGATGACGATATAAAAACATCTATCGTTTCATTTTACGCTATGTTTGTTTTGTGGTGTCGCAAAATAAACTGTTTACGGCAATATTTTTTCATCGTTTTTGATGGTCACTGTAGTGGCTATATTAATTTCTTAAAGTTCTCTCTTTCCCTTATATTTTATATAACCACACTACGGATGGACAAGCGCCTGCTTTTATGCGTTGTGGTTAGCAACAACTACCGCTTGTTTATGTTCCACATAAACTTTTCACAATAAAGCTCAAGATCCTGTTGAGACTTTTCAAAATAAACTGAATCACGCGAAAGAGCAGATTATTTATGGATGAGAAGTAAAAAAGAGCTGCCAGGTGCTAAAAAATAAACCTTAGACTCAAACGTTAGAACAGGCTTTTCCCCGCAGCACGCAGTGTAATAAATATTCACAAAGAAAACGGCGGCCTTTACAACTTATGTCTAAAAATGTATAGTTTCATGCATCGGTTAAAACACTCGACTCCAGGTACATGATGCGCAGCTGGAAACACTTCCCGCAAGACGAGCTGCCCGAGATTCACAGAGTTTACAGAAAATGTTACATTTTTGTGATTTATATCGTTATCGGGATGATAGAATTCTTATATCGGGATATGAGATTTTGGTCATATCGCACAGCCCTACGGTACATCTTTATTTTATTCTAGTAATAAGAAATTATAATTTCAAAAAATTTGGGTTAGATTATTTGTTTAAGAATTTTAATTTAAAGTTTTTTCCTTTGTCTTCTTTGACATCATAATAAAATAATAAAAACTGCTTGGTTTCAGACTGCTATTAACAATGTGCCACTGGAGGCCCTGCAAAATTCTGATTCACTATCCTCTGCAATACATATGAGCAAAAACATTTCTTGGGAAAATAACCTTCAGATTAATTAATAATTAAAAAAAATATTTTGCTTTAGTTGTACTCCAGCTGTAATATTGCTAATCATAGGGTGAGGTTCTTGGAAACACTCCTTATCACAGTTTGTCAACCAGAGGACACTGACGAATCTTAAAATGTCCCAGTTAGGACATTTATTGTTATTTAGTAGATGTTTTCCCCCAAAGTAATTGTTAATGACATGTAAAATATGAGGATTTTGCTATTCTGAACACTTAAACAAAGTAACTGTTATAGCTGAAACAAGCTGTCAGCACAACAGTGACAACTCTGCAGCAATTTGTATATTAACCAAGACCATTGTGCATCTCAAAAGCAGTCACTATTTTAACAAGATAAGACTTCACCTAAATTTTTTTAAAAACCCCACTTGATTCAAATTTAGTGCTTCTCCCCTTCAACAACGCCTCCTTGTGCAGCCCTGCATCACTACCAGAGCTGCCACGACACTTAAATCACTCCCTCTAGGTTCACTGTTGACCTCAAATATGTACATAAAACAAAATCTCAAATGTTGTGTCACTCTGACCCAAATTTAATATAAAATGTCATCATTAGTGACAAGAATTGGGTCACCAGTTGGTGGCCAAACATTAGTAGAAGGATACTCAAAGTATCCAAGGTAAAAGAACACACAAGTCTTTTTCTACTGCGAATGTATCCACCAGGCAGGACCGTCAGTACCGATTAACCTGTGACGCACTGAGGCATCGGACAGAGAACATTCAGTCCAAACAGCCTTAACTTTATCACATATCATTAGGCTTTTTTTGGCACAATTCCTCTGCTTTGGCTTCCTTTGACAGCACCTAGCTTCCCCAATGAAATGAAATGATAAGAAATGTTTTTTGACACAGTTTATTCACATCCTGTGAATATCCCTGCAAGTGGGCAGAGTGGGACTTCAAGTGAGCGATCCTAACAAAACAGGAGCAATCTGAACGTGCATTTCTACGACATGGAAGTACACTTGAAGGGAAAACCAGCCAAATTTAAATCAGGTTTGGTTTTTGCTTTAAAAAACAAAACAAAAAACAATCTAACAAAAAAATCTCAGAGTTTTATCACACCTTCAATCAAAACACATGAAGGTCTCCTCCATGAAGAGAGACTATAATATGAAGTGCTGTAGCCTGCCTGCTGACAGAAAATATTTTTGTGTAATTGCGAGAGCCCTCAGGGGAAAATAACATTGAACCGGAACTAAAAGCAAAGTCGCAGAGGGCAGAAAGTTCTTAGAAACGACAAACTGTACAGAACACACACTTTAAAAGTACAGCCACGAAAACCAGTCTGCTCACTCAGCGTACTGTTGAACATGAAAACATTACGCAATGTACACATACCTCTTCCATGCATAAAAACTCGGCTCACCCCCCGCCCTCCTTCACTGATGGCTAATTTCCACACAAAAGTTCTACTAAACAAGGTTTAGCTGCAAGGCTTAAATATGAGGTGCTCAGTGTCTGTCATGGAGCATTTGGGTAACCATTAGAAGAGAGACTATTGAGCATGTGGTCTAGGCTGTGGTTGCACCCTGTCACCACGGAACTGGCAATTTAGTGTGAATCATTTTGGTTTGATTGGTTTTTTTTCTCAAAAAGATTACACTCACAAAAGGCAGGTCAAAGTACAGTCAAACATAAACACAGTGGACCGTAATGTTTCCGTGAACGCACCTTAACTCGACTAGATAGTGGTGGAACTCTTTAATAAAGGCTTCGTCAAAAGAAGTCCAACCACACTAACATGTTTTCTTCTCTCCAAAGCTGTCAAGTAAATAAGTACAAAAAAAAGAAAGAAAAAAAGCTGACGCTCAAACACAGAAGTTGAACTGAAATGTTCCCTGTGTCAGTAAATCAGACTGCTTTAAAGCAGCAGATTACCCACAGCTGAAGGTGTAAGGACTTTACGTTTTAAAATCCCTGCATAACTGCGCGAAAGCCAGTGAGCCCAGCTTAGGTAGACTGGCTACTGTTCATGTTATTAAAAAAGTTAATCCAAGACACAAAAATGGCCGGATGGTGTAAAGAGAAGCAAACAAATTCTACTACCATTTCATTATTACCATATGGGTGCAAACGCCCTGAACAGCAAGTCCCAAGCCAAACCGTTACCTAACACCCTTCCCTGCTCTGTACCATATTTGTTAGCATTCTCCACCCTGTAGTTAAGAAAAACAAACAAACAAATAAATAAATAACTTTAGCTCACTACAGGGACATTTAGGTTGGTTGTGCTTTTGTTTACAAACAGGATAAAAGTGTAGAAAAACAGGGAGGTCATTAATCTGCGTATCTTATCATTCTGCACTTCCATATCTGTCTTAATGCCGATAAAGCGAGAATAGACACAGCAATCAAAGCATTTTATTCTCCCAGGTTACAACCCCTACTGTGCGAAGCACTGATCTAATATTTTATTACCAAAAACATATATGAGAAAAAGCAGAGAATGGAAAACGCGTACGGTAGTGGCAGATCCTGATATTTTTGCCCCTTTCTCACCACTGCTTATCATAGCACGCAGACTAATGATTAACTAGAAAACTGCATCGTGGGTCCATAAGTAATATGTGACTTCCACTTCCTATGCAAGCAGTAGGAACAGATATCATTAACGTAGTGAAATATTGTTAAAGAAGACAAGATGACAACTGGATTTGCCTAGAACATGACAATCAGCACTTTTTATTAACTATGAAAATAGCTAAGTGCATACACTTTGGTGCCCAACTTAGGTACTTGAAATTTACTTGTATTTGTTTTCACATACACTTAAAATAGTTCACGTAAAAAAAAAAAACGAGCCTAGCCAAAATATATTACCAGGGACTTTTTATTTGGCACTCCTACCTCTGAGTATTTGCATAATGTTTGCTTACTATCTTACTTTGACTTGCGTGACATTTCAGTACTTTTGTGATGGCGTATTTTTACACTGTGATATTTTTGTTCTGAGCAGTCTGTAGCGTTTTGCCCAGTTCATTCTGTTATTCTTCCCACACCCCTGTGATATTTCTCTTTGGAAAATAGTCATCATGGTGACAATGAGGCTTGCCCTGAGCTACAGAGCTTGCCATCACAGATTCATTTCTGCTTGTGAATAACAGGATCTGCTTTATTTGCTTGTGCTGCCCGACTCACTCGCCTGATGTTCCACTCAATAATCGTTCTGTCAACAAACCGGAGAAGCGACCCGATGCTCTTTTGAGACGTGCAGGACAGACTACTACTACTCTCAACTGATTAATATTATAGGTCAAAGGGGGCGGTAGTGCGCATGCCCAGTGGAGACCACCGTTGTCCTCAGCGTTTGGTCTGCTCACGAAAAGCCCTGAGAGAAATGCGCGCGTGTGATTAACAACTAAATGATTTATTAGGCACTGAAAGCAGCTCTCGGATTCAAATTCAAGCAATGGCCGGGTACGATGGTTCAGAGCGGACAGTCAATAAGCTGGTGACTCTCAGATGTGGAGTCACACACACGTGTAGCTTCATTCACTGGTTTTGTCGCGTGCGATCAGCAGCAACAACAGGAACGAGCGCACAGAAATAAAACAAAAATGTTGCCACTCACGGTAAAATGTGACGTTCACGGCGCTGTCCGTTAACGTAACACGAGTACAATTCGGATTCACCGTAGCGTGCCCGTGAGCTGCTGCAGCCCATTTTAATGCACACACATGCCTCTTTGCCGTTATATTGCTACTTACCAGGCCTCTTCTTCCTTAAACGCAGCCGCGGGGACGCAGACCACAACAAACGCGCAGGGAAAGTGGCGAAACGAGACACGAGTCCCGTGGAAGAGGAAAAGGCACATGTGCAGCGGTTTTTTTAATGGGCAAAATGTACTTACCAACGAAATAGGACACCGCAAGAGGAGGGGGGGAACGCGCCGCTCCTCTTCGCCTCCACGCCTCTGTCTCTGTCTGAATTTTTCCCACAGCGATCTACGTGGGTTGCGTCGAAAATTTTCAGATTCCTGCACTCGCTGTCGTCCCCCCCGGACTGGTTGCCTTCCAGTCGGTCGACTCATGCGACTGTGTTGCCCTGAATGTCGCCTGCCGCTCTCATCCGGGCGTTTAGGGATTGAGCCGTCGACTCAGTACCGCTCAGGATGACAGCTTTTAGATGAAGGAGGGGGGAATAACGTGAGACAGGGAAGGAAAGGGAGAGAGAGAGAGTGGTGGTCAGTCTAGTGGTGGTACCATATGAGGGGTGAGAGGGGGGAATTACAACAATACGATTAATATGCGCATAATTTACATCTCTAAATGTGGTTTAAAATGTTTTTTTTTATTCAGAAGATATCCGAGTGATCATCCAATCGCATTCATTTTTTATTTTATTTTTTTAATTAACATTTTCAACTAGTGTATGAACTTTGCTTTAAATCAGTGTTTGCTCACTGCCCTCTTGAGATAAATGCCAGGAGCCCCATCGAATAATGCCCGTTCAATGCATTTTTCCTGGTAAGGATGACACAACCAACAACCGGTCACGCTGAACTGAGTGTACCCTCAGATCGAGTTAAGAGCAAACACACTGTCCTGTTCAGTCCCTGGATTGGTTTTTATGGTCGGGACTGGACGGATGAGTGCGAGCTCCTCGGTAGAAAATCGATTAATTGGCCACAGCGTTCATTGACCCCACTCTTATCCTGTGCCTTAGAGGTGAAATGCGGACTGTTTGGTTTCAGGGGTGGATGGTAATGTTTAATCCGTCCACATATTGTCATTTATAATGACTGTAGCCACGTGCGCAAGGCATAAATGTGTTACATAACCGGCCAAGCCAGTCAACAACAGTGGGTGGAAGAGAGGGGGGGGGGTCGTTTGGAGGGTAATTAAACCTCAATTCAGGGATTTCTTAGACACATGGATATATTGAATATTTAGAAAAATTGAAAAAAGAAACTCCTCCCAATGTGATCTCTTGCACCACACCTTCCCAGTTTATACCTTTGAAGGGTGCCATCAAAGTTTTATAGAATCACACTCTGAGTTTCCAAAATCCCTGTAGCCATGATGTCTGAGTAGCGGTGTGCATAATCTGAGAAATAATTTCTCTTTTCATTTATACAAATGCTGGCTCTTGCTGAAACATGCTTCTGCTTCATTCAACCTCTGTTGGGAAGGGACAACTGACTCTACCTTCTCTTCAGTTTCACCCACACCTTGTTATGTCAGCGTTATTATTCCACCCATCTCATCTTAACCCCATATTAACTATGAGAACCTACACAACACCACAGCCTGACAGACAAAACCAAAGCTTACTGGCCAGATCCTCCCATAGATACTCCTAAGGACACAACAAAATGGGCTTTTCCTGTTTTCATCCTTTGAATTATATAAGGTCTCAGGGCAGCTTCACGGAAATACAGCCATTTATTACTTTATTAATACTTAACACAAGATAGAGATTAGATTAGATTAGACAGATTACAGTTGTCATAAATGAAACATTGTGGTCAATGTGATGAAAAGGTCATAGCACTGGATGGTGCTTTATAGGATAAAGCAAGTTATCTCATGTTTCACCAACTTTTTACTGTAAAATTTTAAACATTTTTGTTATTATCCCTAGCATCCCTATTATATGGTGGTACTGTGGTTTGCAGTGTCACCTTGCAGCAAAAAGTTCCTGTGTTTGACTCCAGACAGGGGCCTTTATGTGTGGAGTCTGCATGCTCTCGATGTTTCTGAGTGGGCTTCTTCTGGATACTCTAGCTTCCTCCCACCACCCAGAGACACGTATGATTGGTTAGCTGACTATTCTAAATTGGTTGTAGGCATGAATGTCTGTCTCTCTCCATTACCCCTGCAACAGACTGGTGACCTGCCCAGGGTGTACCCACCATGACCTTGAACAGAAGACAAAGAAATTAATGAGGATTTATATTATATTATATTATATTATATTATATTATATTATATTATATTATATTATATTATATTATATTATATTATATTATATTATATTTTTTCTTTTAACATTCTATTGTATTCTAGTTAGATTTTTTAAACTTATGGAACACCATCTTTTTTCTTCTTAATAAACCACTTTCTTTTACCATATTTTATTTTAGTGAGTTATTCTATTTTATTTGATCTAATCACAGCAATTTCCCAGCTTAGGGGCAATTAAAATATATTTTATCTTTTAAAATGGAGTTCGTACTTATTTTATGCATTGGATTAAGTTGTGTTTAACATGAGTCATCCCAGTGAATGATACCCATGTCTTGAGCCTTTGAACAAAGCAACTTTAATGTTGGGGTTATTTTCTTCATTTGGGTTCACGCCACAACTTGTCATCCTAATAAAAAGCAGTCATCCTCTTGTGCGTCAGCTGTGCTGTCTATTCTTTAACTGTCACATATCAAATATAATGTCTACATCAGAGTAATATGATAATTGAACCTTTTTGTTTAAGTTATATTTGGTTAACAACCAAACAGTCTCAGTTATTGCAGTAAAAAGAATATAATAGCAAACTTCAGGATTCGCAAACAGATCATGTACGTAAAAGCCAGCGAGTAAACCACAGCTTAGCGTTTGTCACACTGGATATTGTGCACATTCTCACAAGTCTCATGTCCAGGCAGGCTTGGTTGGGTGTGGTGTTTACCACATTGTCTGAATTCATTCCCACCACTCACACAAACCTTTATGCTAAAAATGCGTCATGCGTTGTGTAATAGTCATGTTTTCTCCAAATAAACAACCTGTTTTCGTAATATTAACAGCCATACTGATCAGTGTGACTCAAGACTGCACGTTATACATACAGTTATCTTTTGTTATAAGCCAGGACTTCCCAAAGTGTGGGGCCCCATTGCGAGGGTGAAAAGGGAAAAAAAAACAACGCTTGGACACTGCTAGCAGGCCACACAAACGCAAAGCAGGAGATAAAGCATAGCTGAATATGTTTCCAAACCAACTTCATTCTAAGCCAAAGACTAGAAAATACGGTGAAGCATATCTTCCCTTTGGCTTCACCGGCACAAGTGCCAAGGTAGGTCTCCCCTGCATAATTGGTTTTCCCTTTGTCGGGAGCAGCGCTGGGCTTTTGGAGATGTCAGCTCTTTATACAGTAAAGTTACAGCAGGATACAAATAATATCAGGTTGATCCTGCCAGGATTTGTTCCCTCTGTCTAAATCACGGACAAACAGTATCCCACAGCTGTTTATGTTTTTAAACCCATTTTGCACAGAGAGGCATTTTTTTGAAAAATGTATTGATAGCAATGTTGAATATTATTACACAGGAAAAAAACAACTACATGTAAAATAATTACACCGTGAGGCCTCTGCCTTTGTAAATAGAGGGACATTAACTGCGTGTGTATGTAAGCGTGTAAAACCTGAAGATAGTCAGATTAACAGTATTTTGTCTCTATCTGCCATTCTGCAATTCATCTCACGTAAACAATAACGTGGCGCACAGCTGACGTGAAAAAAGGCACATAAATTTGACTTTGCGTGATGAACTCTGTATTCCTCCTCCACACGTAAACCAAAAAAGGAGTTTTAAACAAATCTCCGTTTTCGGTGATTCGAAACGCCGTTTACGTGTGGACGAAACAGCTGCGTTTTCAAAAGGTGTGGACTTAGCGTAAAACAGTTAGTAGTTTATTTCCTTACTACCTGTAATTTATTGCATGTTTACTTAATGTTTGAGGTGTGAAATATACCGCAAAGTTTGGGAACCACTGTTATAAGCTATATTTTGGTTACTTTAAAAAAATAATAAATTATAGTACCAACATGCTTGAATCCATTTGTAGTATGCGCACTAAAGTGAACTACATTTATTTGAATGGTTACCATAGTGTTGTCAGGTCACACACTGGAAAGATTATAATTTTTTTGTGTGTCTGAGAAACAACACAATAATAAAGTTACCTCTGACATGATACCAATATAAAGATGTTAAATAAGAGTAGCATCAAGACTATAGACTGGAAAATTGGTCACCTAATGTTGGTCTAAAGAGCACAGTTCTGAGTGAAAAATCACTGGAATATTATATGTTAAATATTTGCACACATCCATCATACATGTATGTAAATATTTATTCTTTGTGTTGTATTTTTGTATGCAGGAAGTTTTATGTATTTATGGTCCTGGTAACGCTGAAGTGGTGTCTCAATCCTGCAGCAAGGAAGGTATATAATGTAGCTGCTCTCACTGTGGTGTGTTTGATGAGGATAACTGACATGAGACCACCACCATACTCCAGTTACACTGAATATATATTTTTATATGTAATTGTATTTGTAATCTTTCTTCCAGCAAGGCAAAATGTCATGGAAATTAGTACTGTGACATCACAGCAAGGAGGCCCTGGGTTTTAATCTGCCTCTCTTGTTTACATTGTCCCTGTATACTCCATCTTTCCCCCACAGTTCAGACATATGTAAATGGTCTGTATTTGTGTAGTGCTTTACACATCCAGTCATCCACCCATTCACACACACATTCACACACTGGTGATGGCAAGCTACATTGTAGCCACAGCCACCCTGGGGCGCACTGACAGAGGCGAGGCTGCTGAACACTGGCGCCACCGGGCCCTCTGACACAATGGGTGACGTGTCTTGCCCAAGGACACAACGACCAAGACTGTCCAAGCCAGGGCTCCAACCGGCAACCTTCCGATTACAAGGCGAATTCCCAACTCTAACCCAACAGGTTACATGTTGGGTTAATTAAAATGTAAGTGGCTGTGCCGTCCAGGGTGTATTCCCTTCCCCCACATATGACAGTTGGACAGCTGGGATAGGCTCCAGCCCCACCATGACCCTGAATTGAATAAGTGCAAGAAAATGGATGGATGTGAAATGCTGGCATATGCTAAACGTCCACTTCTCTGCTGTTTATGTTGCAAAACCAACATGTGCTTTAGGACAGCTGATAATTATGGTCTTGAATAAATACTGCAAAAAGTAAACAGTAGCATAAAGCATGGGGGGGGGGGGGGGGATGGGAAAACCCTTAGTGCTGAAGTTATGTGCAAACACTGTACAATGAGCACCTTTATCTTAGCGTCCTCTCGATTAAGAGCAGACAGTGAGGCTTTCTTCTTGACTACTATGGACTCTAGACACCTATCATCAGTTCTAGATGTTCATACTGTCAGGTACTGCACACAGATTGGACAATTTAATTCTTACATTTTTAGCTATTTTAATTTAACAAAGAGATAGATTAATATAGCAGATATTTGCTGCCATCTAGTGGAAAAACAGGACATATTTCACTGACGATGGCTGTTACAAAAAGTTGATTCAGTTGGCTATGTTGTGTCCAAATGAACAGAATCAGCTTTTTGGGATTTCCTTACCTGGGATGATTCAGCATGCATCAAGACTAACAATGGTTGCTTATCTTTTTTGGTCATCATTTCCTTTATTGCACTATCTTCATAGCTGTATGTGTACGGTACCTGTGGAACCACACACCTTTCTTTTGACAAGGATGTACGAAATAGAGATTTTTATCTATTCTGGGAATGTAGAGGCACTACAATGATTTTATAATTATGGTAAATGGACTGGTTCTTACATAGTGCTTTTCTACTCTTCTGAGCACTCAAAGCACTTTAGACAACTTGCGCATTCACCCAAGTACATTTTCTTAGTGCTTTCTAACTAACATTCACACACACATTCATACTCCGATGGATGCATTGGAGAGCAATTTGGGGTTAGTATCTTACCCAAGGATATTTGGCATGCAGACTAGGGGAAGCCAGGAATCGAACCACCAATCAATAGAAGACCTGCTCTGCCGCCTGAGCTATAGCCACCCACAATTAAATGATGCCTCACAGCAAGAAAGTCGTACGTTCGTATCCACTTGATGGCTGAGGTCTTTCTATGTGGAGTTTTCATGCTCTCTCTGTGCCTGTGCAGGTTCAGGACAGACAAAAGACCAGCCTTTCCATCATTTCAAGTCTTTGTGTTAAGTTAAGCTACTCAGGTGTTGATGGTAGCTTAATATTTACCATACAGACATGAGATTGGTATGGATCACTTCACCTAACAGCCAAGACGGAAAAAAAAACCCCAAAACAAAACAACTGAACAATTGTGAACACCTGACTCTCTCTAGAAGCATGTGGTCGAAAAAGAGATGTGCTGATTGATAGTGTGGAAGATGATTACCAGAGTTTGATCTGTTAAAGCTCTACATAAAGGGCTCAGTGCTAACGGTGGTTAGCACTGTTGCTATCACTGCTGCCTCACAGGAACGAGGTCCTCGGTTCAAATCTGCCATGTGGAAGGGGCCTCTCTGTGTGGAGTTTACAAGTTCTCACCCTAGCAGCATGGGTTCACTCCAGCTTCCTCCCACAGTCCAAAAACATTCAGTTAGTGGGGCTAAGTTAATTGCTGATTCTAAAACATCTGTCTGTGTGTTAACCCTGTGGCAGACTGGGCTCCAGGACAGCTGGGATAGGCTTCAGGCCCCTGTGACCCTGAACTGTATAAGTGGAAGATAATGGATGGATGGAATATGAGTGTACAAAGACTATGGCTTGAGACTATACATACTTTAGCTCATATGTGCTTATTGCAATCAGATAAATTACAGCATATTCGTTTTCCCTATACTTAAACTCTAACCTGTATAACTTTTGTGAGCTTTTAGCCAAACATTTATCAAAATTTCAGACTACACACACCACTCCATTATGGCACAACCACACTCTTTGACCCTCATCTAGTTTATTGGGCTCTGGCCTTCCTGCTCACATATGGGCCGTGTTTACCATTACAGTTGCAGCTCATTTCATGAATGCATTCCCAGGCAGTGCACACAATAAAGGAGGCCAGCTCTTCCTCATAAGCCAAAAGATGTGTAGTGTGTAATGCAGAGTATCATTCATCATCGTCTACACGTTTCCCTGCCCCCTCTCGCACACACACACACACACACACAAACATGGCGGCCTCTGTTTCACCGCTACGCTCCTCCTTCAGGATTTGTAGCCCATTAACGTTACACCATCACTGCTGCCGGGCCAAACTGCGGATGCACAGAAAATGCGAGAGTCAAAAGAGACATCTACACGAGTCGGCGACGAGGTAAAACGCAGCACGTATAAAACAACGCTGGTTTTTCTTTTATTATACGGCATTACTTTGCGCAGGGCTGAGCGACGCTTCAGGTCCGGCGAAGGCGTGCGCAGCGTCACGTGTCGGTGGGTGGTGATTGACAGCCTGTTTCGCCGTTCACGAAACCTGCGAGTGTAGATTACGGTACAAATTGCAACCATATTTAAAGGGACTATTTTTTTCAAAAGACGTGACAGAGTTACATAACCGTCTCACAGCCTCGCCGGCTAAACACAACGCGCTCTATGTAATGTGGACTGTAGCTGATGGAGAGGGCTGTCACCTATGGTTATACCATATTTAGCATATTTATAGCACATTTAAGAACACATAAAATTGTAGTCAAAATAATAAGTAGAGATTTTGCTTCATATTGACCGGAGAGCATCACAGAGTTGCTGCACATCCATGATGCAACACTCCTCATCTCAAAGTTGCATTATTGGACTGAAAGCAGTGACTGTGGAGGCTATCTGGCTATCTGAGCCACTGACTCACTGTCATGTTCAAGAAACCAGTTTGAGATGATTAAAGGGTAGTTACGGATGTACATAGTCAGCAACAATGCTCTGGTTGGCTGTGGTGTTTAAAGAATATTCAGTTGGTATTAAGAGGGCAAAGTTTGTCAAGGAAATATCCCTCACACCTTTACATCACTGGAAGCATTCTGAACTGTTGAGACGAGGCAGGATGGATGCATGCTTTAGTGTTGTTTATGCCAGGTTCTGACCCTACCATTGACTGTTTTCAATCTACAGTTGTCCAATTTTGGTGAGCCAGTGTGAATTTCAGCCTCAGTTTCCTCATCTTAGCTACAGGAGAGAAACCGGCTGTGGTCTTATAAGCTATGTTACCGGAAGTATTCACTCACTTAGCCAAATTACTAAATTCAGGTGTCCCTATCACCTTTGTGGCGACAGGGGTATAAAATGTCAGGTCATGGGTAGTAGCTGTCAGTAATACGAATTTAAAACCAACAATATCCAAAAGTAGATTCTGGTCTTCTGGATGAAGCGTTTTCAGTGGGAGAAACGTTTCGTCACTCATCCAAGTGAGTTCTTCAGTCTCAGCTGACTGCAGGTCAACTTGAAAAGTGAAAAGTGAATTTGTCTCTGTTAAATTCATCTTTCATCTTTTCCGCAGTGTATTAGTGCATTAATTCATGTGTTTTCCCTTTATCTTTCCAGGCATGCCGCTGTGGTGATTTCCGGAACAGAGTTAGCTCGTCAGCTCCACAGAGAAATCCAGCGTGATGTGGAAGAGCTGGTAGCTCAGGGCAACATGAGACCACACCTAGGTGTGGTCTTAGTGGGTGACAACCCAGCCAGTCACACCTACGTTAAGAACAAGACCCGCGCAGCCAGCATCCTGGGTCAGATATGAGCAGCGCATGCATTCTTAAACGTGTATTCATAAAGTATTACATGCATATCTAAAAACAATAAATATAACTAAAGTAGCACATATTTTATGCATACACAGATACATATGTTCAGACGCACTTGCTTAAACAAAAGCAACATACATTTAAAATAATCAAAAATAAAACAATGTGTATTTAAAATAATCATGCAAAAGTACACAACTACATCTTCATGGTTTAGGTATATGTGTTTATGTGTTCTCCAGGTATTTCCAGTGATACAGTGGTGCGGCCCAGCACAGTGTCTCAGGAGGAGCTGCTGGAGCTGATTGACAAGATGAACCGTGACTGGAGGGTCAGTGGCTTATTGGTGCAGCTCCCACTTCCAGGTGAACAAAGGCACCACTGCTCCAGAGGTGTCCTCCATGACATCATGTTAACTGGTCTTTATAGTTGTGGTGATTCTGCTTCCATAGTCGATGGATATTGTGTGCATAAAATTTTATACATACAGAATATGTATTGGAGTGATTTCTGGTGACTGTGGAGCCCACATGACTGCAGTGAAGTCATTATCATTTTTAAGAAACTAGTTTGAGATTATTTAAACTTTGTGACGTGACACATAATCCTGCTGGAAGCAGCAATCAGATGATGGGTACACTGTAGTCATAAAGGGATGGTCAGACTACCCAGGTAGGCTATATAGTGTTTAAACAATGCTCTGATACTAAGGGGCTCATGTCGAGTTCTGACCTTATTATCTGAATGCTGAACAGGTGTACCTAGCAAAGTCACTTGTGAGTCTATTATGTTTCAGTTCTTTGTACAGTTCTTCACATGATATACAGTACCTGAGCTTATGTTCTGCTCCCTCTGATTTTAGAGCACATAAATGAGAGAGCAGTATGCAACGCCATCGCTCCAGAGAAGGATGTGGATGGCTTCCATATTGTGAACATCGGTAAGCTGTGCCTGGACCAGAGATCCATGGTGCCAGCCACTCCTGCAGCTGTCTGGGAGATCATCAAAAGAGCAGGTATGCCTCCCAGTATTCTCCAAAGCATTTACTCAACTTAATATCTATAAACGTTTGTCATGGCTATTTTTAGCCTTGCCATTCGCTCTGTTTTTTGAACCTACGATGGCATGATCCCTAAATTTGAACTGAATGTTCAGTTCCAAAGAATGTAAAGTTAACTCTAGAAGCAATAGCAGAAGTAGGTATTATATGTCCATTTCTATGCATCTCAGATCCACTAGGTGGCGCCCAATATCCTTTCTTCCATTAAAATCTAAATTTCATCTGTTCTTTGACTTTCATTAGTTTTAACATGAAATAAAACTATAATGTTTCAGAGTTTTCTGAAAAAGTGTGAAAGTTATTTGAAGTAATGTGTGTAAAACTTTATATTTAACAGATGTTGTTATTAAAACATTATTTGAATAAAATAGTAGGACATTGGTTCTTAAAATAAAACTATTACTGTGATGTGAGAACAGTGTCTAGAATGGCAAGAAACCCCTTGGTTAACATACAAAAGGAGTGGGGGATGGAGGTGCGGCTAAGCCTTGGCTAGGAATGCTTAAGGGTTTTATATCATCATGAAATCAGCTTATCGGCTGTGACAGAACTTCTGGAATCCTCCATCCTACATAGTGCTGAAGCAGATATCCCTTTATAGATTACATTGAGAGCTGAAGGATGAAGGGTTTGGTGTAATTCATTTGTCTGTCTGAATGACTGGAATGTTTCAAACACTAAGTTATGGAAATACACAATTCTGATGAACTTGAACACTATACACTATGTGTATATAATTATTTGAGCTTGGTTTTGGTTTCAAAGGTGAAAATGGTCTGAGACAAGTGTGACTGAATTCTTTAAGCCTTGTAACAAACCTTTCTGCTGGGTCTATCGACCTGGCAAAGGCAATGCAAGCGAAAACAGATGCAAGTTTTTAATAATTACTGTATTCATAGAAGCTAAAATATTATCCAGTGCCCCAAATCACCGGTTTAAAAAGTAATGGCTCCTGTTAAATAGTTATCCATAGAGTCATAAAAAAATAAGGTTTTCACAGGACTCTATGCTGTCATTAAATGTGGCATTGTGCATTTGCCATTATTCCAGAAATCTTGTGGTTTGTTGACAAGTAAGAGGCTTTCTCCTGATAAACATTCCAGACAAGCTAGTTATGTTCAGTCTTTTGTTAACTGAAAGGTCATGAACTTTAACATTTAACACAGTAACTAAAGTCTGTAGAGCCTGAAATGCAGGTCTTGAGTTTTTACAGTTTCTCTGAGCACTGCATGGTCTGACTATGGGGTGAATTTACTGGGATATACTGTGAATAATGTGGTATTATACACCTCAATTCTGCTTTTATAGAGGTCATCACACTTGTTGATGAAGTGCATTTGATTAGGTACCTGTTTGCTATTTACCTTCTTAATTCCTATTAAACCAGTGGGGATGCATTTAGTTTATCACAGGACTGCAAGGAGTCCTTCAGAAACAAGTCATACAATATCAGAGATGTAAAGCTTGAGTTTTTATATTCTTCTGAAAGGTTTTAGGGATTTCAAGATACATTATTGCAAAATTTGGAGAAGCCTTGAGGTTTCTCTGGAGTTAGTAGTGTTTTTACTTGCCAGCCTTCTGTGCACATCATTTACGCCCAGTATCTGTTGGATTGTGGAGTTACCGAAAGAGATACTAGATGACACAAAGACCAAGGAAGGAAGGAAGGAAGGAAGGAAAAAATCCCATGAATCTTTTTCTTGTAACTTTTTTGACATCATAGGATGATTCATTGTTGTACTCTTTGGGATATTTTGAAACTCTGGAAGGATTTCAAACTTTATAGACTTATCTGGCTTAATATTCTTCTTCCTTGTCACTTCTGAAATTTCTGGTCGTTACCACATATTGTGCTGCTGGTAATTCCTTTTAGGCAACTTCACACTTCTGAAAATTGTTTTTAAGCCATGATTTCAGGCCTGGGTGTGTCCAGTCCAGCTGCAGACGGTTATCAGCTTTTTTTTGACTACGAGGGCAAAAATCTTTTTTTCTCACATATACTTTGTAATATTAAATATTCTTTCTCCTTCTATACTTAGATTTGTTATTTCAAACTATCACTACACAACAAGCATGCTCAGGTTGACTTTTTAAAAATTGGACAGAATTTGGTATGACATAAAAAAACAAATAGAAAACAAGAAGGGTTTAGATCAGGTTTAGCAGCATAATTGGTATTTAATACAAATTTCATCAGTACATTGTGATATTGGCCTAATTGATGACACCTATATTAACTTTTTAATAGTTTTTGCATGACAATTTAGCTTCAAGGAGAGTCAGTTTCTCTCTACTTGAGCAGTACAGTGAATCTAGCATACTTTATCATTTCTCTGTGCAGGTATTGAGACTGTGGGGAAGAATGTCCTTGTCGCTGGTCGCTCCAAAAATGTTGGAATGCCCATTGCAATGTTGCTGCATACTGATCGCCATCATGAGCGTCCTGGAGGTAAGAAAATGCATTTGGATGTCTGTGTGGCTTTATCTGCAATCTGAGTCAACATTGTAATAAGATTGGCGTGCTGCTCTTTGTAGGACTGGTGTTTCACCATTGTGGCTTTCCCTGAAGGATGTTTGAGCTTTTGCCAGGATGTGAGCAATAAATTAAAGCTTTATTGTTTCCTCACCTTTTTAATCAAACAAAAAACTGCTGATGAATGTCCTGCTGAGGAAGAAAGAAAGAAATCTGGGAGTGTGAACGAAAATCACAGGGTGAGACTTTTGGCACTGGAAGACAGATCAGCACCTTATAAGGGTGCAGGAAGAAGGGATTGGATTTGGAAATGTATTGCATGTTCAGATGAAGCAACAAGATGTGCTTAACATTTCAAAGTAAAGTGTTATTGCAGGTCAGAACAACACAAATGGGAACATAACTCACTCAAAGCTGCATACCAAAGAAAAATTAGGAGATCAAAACACTGCAGTTGTCCCTAAAGTCATCGCTAAAAGGACAAAACGTTCTTTATTCACATCAAATTAGGTCAGGGGACTGAAATATGCTATACAATTTCTGAAAGTAAATGATTGAGACCCAGTCCATGTCTTTCCAAACTATGTCGTGTGGTACATATTGCAAATTGAAAACCATTTTTAAGTTTTTGAAATCAGTAAAAGAACACGCTATTTTGAAATTTGAGTCTTTTAAAAGCTCTTAATGGCTACTACTGACTTTGTAGCTGAAATTGGTTGCATTGTTAAAACCTATGAGTTGTAATGAGTTGCTTGGAAACATCTATGCCAGGGTTTTAGTAATGCACTATGCAAAAACAAACTTAAAAGCAGGTATAACTTTATGGAAATGGTGTTTTACAGGATAATAAGAGTTATCTTTTGAAACTGTACATATTTGTTTAACTTTACCTTTTACCTTTAGAATCACTTGGAACTGCACCAATGCTATTTGTTTATTTAGTTAAACATAAGCATAATCCTAATTAATTTCAGGTATGTTGTGCCATCCTTATGTAAAAAATCTTTTAGTTTTACATTATATTATTATTGTAAAGCCCATAACAGAAAACTGTATTGTTTATTCTATTGGTAGCTGCGTCATCTATTACCAAGTTTTGTCAGTTTATTAATCATCAGTGATTCCTGGATGATGGATGGTGTAAATAGTTAATGAGAACTTATAATCTGTAAGAACTTGTTCTTACAGATACTTGGCAATCTTTAAGATTGAACTTATGAACTGGTGCAGCCAGTTCCAGGTCTTCTGAGCCTTACACCCAGATCAAGATTAACAAATATTTGTGAGGCACGTGACATGGACAGAAGAAATAGAAAGTCCTTGGTCATAAGACGATATTAAGGAGAGGAGAAGAGAGCAAACATCAATGTATCAATAACTACTCATATGTCATAAACTCCAGCTTCCTCCCATGGTTCAAAGACAATTGGTCAGTAGGGTTTGGTTAACTGGTGAATCTAAATTGCCCATAGGTGTGAATGTGAACGGTTGTCTGTCTCTACGAGTTACGCTTGTGTTTCTGTTTGGAAATCTGATCAATGAGTCTGGGTTTTGCGGTTGCGAGGAGAACGGTACTTGTCTGACTGCTTTGTGGTGTGCGATTGTTTTTCAGGAGTTGGGCTTGGCCACTTAGTTTCAGTGAAACGCTTTATCATTTTGTGGGAACAGTTTGGGGATGGCTCTTTCCTGTTCCAGCATAACTGCGCACCAGTGCACAAATCAAGGCCCAGAAAGACATAGATGAGCGAGTTCGATGTGGAAGAACTTGAATGGCCTTCAGAAAGTCCAGACCTCAACCCGATAGAAGACCTTTGGGCTGAATTAGAGCGGAGACCCCAAACTTGTCCTTCAAAATCAGTGTCTAGAAGCATAAATGTGCAAAAATGTACATGCACATATCTTCAGGTAATGTCAGGAATTTATAAATCATTTCAAAGAGTCAAAAAGAAGCATGGAGAGGCTCAGAATCTATGGTATTTGAGTTCCATTGGAATGTTTGCACAGTGTGGGATGACTTGAGTTTCCCTGTCTTACCTGAAACACAAAGAATCTTTTAAAGCATTGTCACAAGGAGGAAGAGACACATCCGGCGCAAAAAGAAACTGATAGTCTCCATATAATACCACACGGATGCCTTAAGTTGTGGTAAAACACTCCCAACCAAATATTGAGTGCATAAATGTACAGATTTTTCAGAGGTTGGACATTTTTGTATTGAAAATGTTTTTTTAATGATCTTATTTTAATGTTCTAACTATTCTGATAATGCCAGATACTGGATTTTTGATTTTGAAGAGCTATAAGCCATAGTCAATAAAATTATAACAAAAAAAGTAATGAATATCTGATAAATGAAAAAAAAAAAAGAAATTTCTGAATCAAATTACAAGACTTCAAAAAGACTAAATCTGGTCAATGAGGTACCAGAACTTTTTCTGTAACTTTAAAAATGTATTTCTTACAATTTAAGTCAGATTTCTTTCAGCAGCTTTTTGTTTACCATGTAGAAATACAGTTAAATATGTAATTTCTTTACACTGTCAGAAAGGGGAGTTTCACTAGGCCGAAACACTGAAGATCAAAGTCGGCTATATGTGGCCCGCGACGCTCCTCTTGTACTTGTTATTTCCGGTGTATGCATTTTATCAGAACGTGACACTAAGGTGGACTAACTAGTTCTTGAAAACTAAGTTTGCAAAGAATGGCAACTGAATGTGTGCTATGTAACTGGATATTAAACTGCAAATATACAATAAGGCTAAAAACAAACTTTCCTATTTTAAAAATCTTCAGTCCCCAGTGTTTTTTTTTTTTTTAATTCCAAAGGGAAGTAGAATAACCACATTGTTCATAGGTTTATTTCCCACAACACGAGTTGTACAGCTTCACACACATTTCTTCTGGTATGCGATATGCAGGTTTGATGTGCTGTGACTTGCCTTTTCTTCCCTCTCGTTCTTATCTTCGCAGAATACCTCCGTGGATTACAGCAACAATACTGGTCCTAATACAGTTATGACTTTGCAAGTTGCTCTGACACACCTAAACGGAGATTAAAGTTACTATCACGCATGCTGCATTTCCTCATTGTGTAATGTCTGACTTAGGGTGTCCTTCCCCCACCACTGTCTCATCTTTTTTTGTAAAGCTGTAAGAGAACAACAGGTCTCACAGTAATGAAGCAGAAAGAAGAGAATATTTACACTTTAAATGTATAAAAACACTGCTTAGCAGAATCAATATTCTTCATTCCCACAGGAGAACCTTAATTGAATTAATTAATTGAAGGTTAGGTTTTGGCCACATTAACTGTTTGCTGATGATTAACATTAGCACTTATTACCCCCAAAATGCACCTCCTGTCAGTACCTGAAGAATGATAGACTGGGTAATAACTTGAAATATTCATATTGAGTAAAAGAAATCTTGCTTCTGGCACTTTGAGCATGTAGAGACACCAGCCTTAGAACAGTTTAAAGGAATGTCATTGACAGGATAACCTTCACTATCAGCATTTTTAGAAGTATTGAAAGATGTCCTTTCATGGTTCATTTGCCATGTTTTGGCTACGTAAGTTTTTATACATATTTTTAAAACCCTGATGTGGCATTTTATTCATATACATTGAATGTAGCAGGTGATGTAGGTGATAGATATCTCCGAGACCAAGAAGTGTAAACCAAGAAGTGGTGGATTAACCACAACGTGTCCTTTTTCCTCTTAGGTGATGCCACAGTGACCATTACCCACAGATGTACTCCAAAGGAAAGGCTCAAAGAGCTAACCCGCCTGGCTGACATCATTATTGCAGCAGCAGGTAAACGTATCAGGGCAACAGTAAAACATATCTGTCAGTTTTTTCCACAACTAAAGAACTACCGAAGTGACATATGTCATACTGAACAAAAACGTCTTTCAAATTAATGGAGTGACACGTGCAAACTGGTTCAGGCAGGCGGTTTGGGTTGTCCTGCATCTTGCATTCATGGGAACTCTCACGTTCGTCACATAATTCGTCACATAATTTGTCACATAATTTGTCACCATTTACTTCATTCAATTTAAGCGGAAAAATTTCCAGTGTTACCCTGTGTTGTGTCACTGTCACTGCTGCCATGCATCACTGGCTGTTATTTCATCACCAGCGTCTAGCTGTAGGCTCCAGCGTAATGTTTATGAGCTGCTGCTGTAATAAATCAACAGTTCCTGGTGTGAGTTGTCATACTAACTGTATTAAGTATTGCAAAACAATTCATAGGAGTTAACATCACATCAACTGGCTGTACGGTTACAACCAACCATTACTGTCATAATTTGCTAATCTGCCAAGGCATTTCTCAGTCAAAGTTTTGGTTGAATAATGTCACTGTTTTTGAAAAATTGACATCGGTGATGTCATTTTTGTCCAAACAAGAGTCAAAACTAGGAACTTGGGATCACCTGATTTTCCTCAAACAATTAGTACATTTTCACTCATTATTCAAGTTGTGCTATTCGTTATTTTGCCCACTAAAAATTGTACAGCGTGTACTGCAAAGAAATGTATCTACAGTCATGTGAAAATTAAAGATTTATAGGATTTGCAATCCTGTGAGAAACCAAGTACGCCCTTAGTGCTTCCACAGGAATTAGTACTAATCACTTGCTCATCATCATCAGTGTGATCAGCTCTGTAAAAGCAGAATTGATGAGTGTAATAACAGTGCCGCAATCGTCACAGGAGTGCATGTCCCAGTAAATTCACCCCAAGTTCAGACCATGCACAAAAGAAACTGCAAAACACTACAGAGCTACACCTCAGACTCTGCAGGTCTCAGTTAGCATGTTATATGTCATTGTTGTACAATTAGAAAAAGACTGAACAAGCATGGTTTGTTTGGAAGGGTTGCCAGTAGGAAGGCTCTTCTCCCTGAAATGAACATGGCTGCACAGCTTAGGTTTGCAAATCTGAATCTGAACAAACCAAAAGGTTTCTGGAACAATGTTCTTTGGACAGATGAGACTAAACTGGAGATGTTTGGACATAATCCACAGCAGAAAATTAAAAGAAAACCTAATCAGCACAACACCTCGTATCAGGTAGAGGTCTGATGATTTTGGTTTGTTTTGCAGCAAAATGACCTGGGCACATTATAGTCCTTGAGATGACCGTAAACTTTCTATACTAAAGTATTCTAGGGTGTATGAAACCATCTGGCTGACCGCTAAAGCTTTGCCCAAACTGGGTATTACAATAAGACAGTGATCCCAAGCACAGCAGCATATCTAAAACTGACTGAAAATGAAAATAATCAAGGTGTTGTGTATGAATGGTAGTTAGAAAGCACTTCAAAGCATAGAAGACATTGCCTTTATGAATGGGTGAATGTAGCTTGTTGTAAAGAGTGCTTTGAGTAATCAGGGAGAGTAGAAAAGTGCTATATAAGAATCAGTCCATTTATCAACTAAAGCAATGTTGTACATAAGAGTGGGACAAAATTCTGACACAACAATGTGAGAGACTGAGAGTCATTCAGAAATAATGACTTCAAGTTACTGCTACTGATTGTAGTTCTACGAGCTACTGAATCATGAGGTGTACTCACAGAACTGCAGAGAGTTCTATGAAAACTTTCCTTTTCACATACTGTACTTTGGCTGTTACTTACTATACCTAATCTGTAATAGGCTACTTGTTTGTATGCAGTCATTATTATACAGAACTAGGGTATCATTTAGTTTTGCTTTAGAGAAACTGGATTAACTCATTTAAAGAGAAGAGTTTAAAATATATTGAGAGCAAACATCCATATTTTGTGAATTTTCTTGTTAACCCTAGTTTTTTGGATAGAAAACCCTACATTAAGAAAAACAGTGCCAGTTATATGGCATTACTAAAGAGGTTCTACCCTCCGGTGTGCATTCCTTTCCGTCAGTTTCAGATTACTTTTCATGTGTTGGAACAGGTGTACGTGGATTTATGTTGGCTGATTATGCAAAAAGGAGGAGAGGTTGTGAAAAGTGCTCACCAGCCCTTACTTGAAGCGAGCTTCTTGGAATCAAAATAATAAAAGGTGACATTTCCGCCTGTTACTCTGCCCCATCTGTAGGCATTGATTAAAACTTTCTGGAAGAACAGTAGTGGTTTGTTTGTTTTTTGCGTGCTGGAATGTGCAGCCGTTAATCAATACAGGGCTGTAATATTAGATGAAAGATTCTTTATTAACGCAATGCAGTGATGGGTGCCATGTCTTACTCTGTTTGTCGTAAATGGGCTTTTTCCTGATGAGTCACACCTCAATTTCTTTTCATGCTGCAACTGTTTGGTTTAGATTTTGACGTACTAACTGCATATACATAATCTCTTTCAGCTGTCTTTGTGTCTTTTGGGAAACGGCACGTGTTTTGGTTGTGTTAAAAGCAAAATGTATGCTGAGGGATTAACTGGTTGTGTAATCTGTAGTAATTGCAGTTAATAGGCTTGGCATTTAGTTTTGTTATACCCTGTCATGGAAGTTTTATGCTGGCTTTATATGAGCAGTTCTAGTTTAGCTAGACAAACCTGTTATTTAATTGTTACCCAACTGAATTTGGGGCCCATTTTTAATTAACAATAATAAATGTGTGAGGAGATCAAATTGATTGTTATCAAATATGATGCGATGATTATTTGAATATTTGTGTTTTAATTCAGTTTTAATGTCCATGGTTAACCCGACAAAAGAACAATCAACTGTGATTCCAAAGATTTTTTTTAGATTTCATGAATAATTGATCTGTTATTGATTTCAGTACTTCCCCTAACACAAGAATAGGATTTAAAAAACCATTTTAAAGCATTTAAAGAAAACGTTTCAAAGTAGTTCTCGTTTGTCACCATAACCTTGGTTTCTTTACGTAGGTGTTCCTGAGCTGATCACAGCAGACATGGTGAAAGAAGGTGCAGCAGTCATTGATGTGGGTATAAATCGCATCAAGGATCCAAACACAGGAAAACTTCGGCTCATTGGTGATGTGGACTTTGAGGGTAAATGAAAAAGAAGTTAACTGTGTCACAGTTTCTTCTATACTGCTGACATTCTGAAAACAATGTATACCTGTCTGTCGACTTTATTTTTCTTGGGAAACTGTCTCCAAGTCAATTGTTGTGGCATGTTGTAGGAGTGAAGGAGAGAGCAGGTTTCATCACACCTGTCCCCGGAGGGGTGGGTCCAATGACGGTCGCCATGCTGATGAAGAACACTGTGACTGCTGCCAGAAACGCACTGATGCATTAAACACACACACACACACACACACACACACACACACACACACACACACACCTACATACCTACACCTAGACACACACACGTGCACACACAGTATAGAGATATTTATTTTAACAAGGGCAGACATCATGCAGACATGCAGATATAGATGCATACATTTATATAGGCACCCGCACAGGCAGACCACCTGCCAAACATCTAACACAGTTTTATTTGAACATCTGTGAACTCAAGACTCAATACCTGCTGGGAAATCTACTTGATATGTATTGCGTTTATAATATTTATTTATTCATTTATTTATTAAGTTATTTATTTCAGCTTTCACTTTTTAAGAATTTATATTAATATTTTTTCTACTGCAGTAAGTTTGGTTCATTTTGAGCATAATGAAATAAAAACATTTCAGTTCCAAAGTTTTTTTCTATTTAGTTTTTTCATGATTTCCAAAAGTAGTTTGTTGTGTGTTTGTTCTGCTTTTGAGTGTAGTGAGACAGTAAAGCTCAACCATGATTAAGGGTTATGCATCTTAAACATTAGGCTGCTGATTCCTGATCTAACAGCTTTTCATTTCCTTATCACATCCTCTGCAATGCCTCAAATCCAAAAATAGGAAAGTTCTGAAAAATGAATGTAACCAGTGAAAGACATTTCATCTTTTGATCGTCATAATAATTAGATAATTAATCTCTAGATTTCTGTATGGCTGTCCATTTTCCTAATGCTGGCACTTGGTGCTCCACTGTCTTAAGGCTAGAGGCAGGCCATCTTGGACTACTTGTCAGTTTTGCCCCCTTCCTGATTTCTCAGTGTTTTTTCTCTCCATATTTGTCACACTTACATGTATCAGATGTTAACACGAATTTTAATAATAGTCAAAGATAACTCATGTAAATAAAAATTACATTTTAAAATGATAACTTCATTTATTAAATAAGAAAAAAGCTATCTAAAGCTACCCGGCCCTGTGTAAACACATCTTCAGCTAATTCTGGACTCTATGGCGGATAATTTATATTTGAAAATGATATCTCACGCTCCCTGAGTCACTCTTATAATTAGATTTAGATGAAGCAGCATTGCCATCTAGAAATGTGCCTGTACTATAAAAGAAGAAAAGAAAATCTACTGATGGAAAAGCCTGGTGATTGAGTATGTTCAGGCAGCCGCCTGACCTCAATATTTTGGAACGTAATATTACGGAGCCCCGCAGGGGACATGGGAGAAAAAAAAATTAAGACGGACTTTTGCGAGATCTCGCAAAACAAACTCGGGATCTCGTACAACTTTTGCGAGATCTCGCAAAACAAACTCGGGATCTCGCAAAACTTTTGCGAGATCTCGCAAAACTTTTGCGAGATCTCGCAAACGTTTTAGCCGCATTCTTCCGCTGTGTCCCATTTCAGGAGCTGTGTCCCATTTCAGGGGCTGTGTCCCATTTCAGGGTCTGCACGCTTGAAGTACGGGCACTACGCGTACTACGTACACGTACGCGTACGTTCCGCACTACGCGTACTGGAAGTGAGAGGCTTGTGAAATGGGACGGTATATGCTTCGTCGCGCTGTTCAGGTTGCCTAGTCATAATCATAATAATCTGAAAGTACTATAATATTGGCCATATTATATTTACATTACCATAGTGAGATGACTTTAGTCTCATGAACAACATTAACTAATTATTATTTACTAGCTAATCTTAAATGACTGTTCAGTACAGAAATGAAGCCCAACAATCATGTTTTACAGTCCTGTGGTCTCAGCCTCAGATACTCAACTAATCAAAGTGATGTCATGACAAAAATGATTGACCAACAAAACAAATTTCTCCTTCATTTATGTCAAACAAAACTGTATATAACGTGTCTCGCGGTTAGTATCATGGTTGCTAGGCAACCTGAACAGCGCGACGAAGCATATACCGTCCCATTTCACAAGCCTCTCACTTCCGCACTTCTCGTACTTATAGTACGCACCGTACGTAGTACGCGTAGTTCCCGTACTTCAAGCGTGCAGACCCTGAAATAGGACAGCCTTCGGACGCTGGCTTTTGCGAGATCCCGAGTTTGTTTTGCGAGATCCCGAGTTTGTTTTGCGAGATCTCGCAAGACTTTTGCGAGATCTCGCAAAAGTCCGTCTTAATTTTTTTTTCTCCCATGTCCCCTGCGGGGCTCCGTATAATATAGGTAGCTGTGGGACAGTAAAATATAATGGTGGCTCCACACCATTTTACAATGCTGGACGCCCTGCCTTATGCAACCCCCAAAGGATTTGTGTTTTCTCCCCAAAATGAAGCGGTTGTTTGGTTGTCAGGTGAAAGTGTAAACCATATCACTTTGGAGCCACCTCCTTAAGGTGATAGTAAAAAACAACAAAACAAACAAAAACAGTAAACACATAATTGAAGAGTTCATCTATAAATGCTTGGCCCCCTATCACATTTTTTGATAAAACTTTTAATTACATCTAATTCTAGTGTGCTGTAACCTGGCTCTATCTAATTCTCTCTTCACGTGTTAAGAGGCCAAAGAAAAATAAAGCTTCCATTGTGATCATGCCGATGAAAAAAAAGAGAGGATTTCCCAACATCCGCTGTCAGTGAAGCAACTTTACTGGACTGTGAAACTAATTGAAAGTCACCCAGTCAGTGCTCTTAGGAAGTACTTGCCTCTGGGGATCTCGTGCCTCCCCCATAGGCGTTGTCTCTGCATGCCTATGAAGTAAATGACTTGATTCAAGTCGAGTTTCAAAAGGAAATACTTTTAATTTTTCAAAATAAAAAAAGCCTTCAGTGCTTTGATTGGCTGTGAAAATCTGGATAAATAAGCTCAGCGCAGACCTGTTGGTCACACCTGTGCAGGCAGAAGGAGCTGAACACATCACATCACCAAAGGACAACATGGTCACACAAAGACAGACGTACCTGGAGAAACGTAAGTTTCCAGTTTGTTCTGTGATAGAGCCATGAAGAAAAAAAAACAACAACAACAAAAAAACAACTTTTAAAATAAAACTTTCATAAAACTTAACCTAGGTATTTTTTATGTATAAATGATAATAGTAAAGGAAGAAACTTGTTAGGAAAACTGAAAAATGCTTTGCTACATAGAGTAAAAATAAATAATCTATATATTTAATATTTAATATATTTTTTTATTTTTTTTTTTATTTTTTTTTTTTACAGCGTTTCTGCCGGCAGTGACGGTGCTGGTGCTTTTGGCTGCAGCAGGACATTCTGCAGTGGTGAATGATAATCTCCAGACCAAAGCACCGCCTCTGTCAAACTCATCTCTGACCACTCAGTTTAGCAACAGTGAGTGTTTTAAGTTTGAGTTTGTGACGGTGAAGACACATGGCATTACAGTGCTTTATCCCTGACATATATCAAATCTACAGAGCCCCAAATGTCCCCAATGACGTCACGATATATGCTTGTTAAGTTGTGCGCACAAGGTTTAAGGTCTTATAACTGAAGCTTATCTGCAGAAGACCGGTGTCAAATAATGCCGCCTGTTAATCAAGGAATTAATAATAAGAATGAATAATTAAAGTCATATATTTCTGTTAAATTTTTGTTTATGTTGATTGTTTTATTCTCCCTCTTTGCAGGTAGCATGGAGTTGCCTCAAGTCCTACCTTTACACAACCCATGTAGAAGCGAACATGCTTCTTATTGTGTAAACGGTGGCAAGTGCATGTATCCGCAAGACAGTGACAAACCTTCTTGCATGTAAGTTCTGCAGTATCAGACAGTATCCACAGTGGATTTAGTTAGTAATGATATGTATGAAATTCTTTTACGTGTTTGTTCGTGTTCACTTTTGGAATGCGCTCACATATTTTCTCCGATCTGCAGCTGCGAACCCTCGTACAGCGGGCCACGCTGCATGTTTGCGGAACCAATTCGTGGTGTTACTTTGCTTGATGTAGAGCAAGTCATTGGCATTATTTTCGGGGTGTTCATACTCATCATACTTCTGGCGATCGCATTTTACTTCTTTGTCTACAAGAGGTGAGTATCCACAGGTTTTCGCGGTGTAATAAAGTATGCAGGAATAGTGGCAGTTCCATTTCTCATGTTGTTTTTGTGTTTCTGTTTTCAGGTGTACAGAATCGACGGTGCCAATAAAATATGCACCTGCTAAGACCTCGGTGTGAACTCTGCAGCTCACATTTGCTCATGCACCATCATCTTCAACACTTCCCCTTTCAAGAAAAGACAAACCACAGCATTTCATAAGAGTGAATCGTTTGCAAGTCTACAAAACAAATAATATGATGTATAAAAAGCAAAAAAAAAAAAAAAAGAGAAAAAAAATCCCTTTGACAACATTTAAATGGAAACACTTGACTGTTACAAGAGGTTATTAACAAGGAAAGAGCAAGCTCTATCAAACCTAACGTTATTTTTTTAATGATTGTTTTATTTTCATGTAAAGAATAAGAATGAAAAATTATATATATTTATTGCAAAATTATGTTAAGTAAATTATTATAAATTATTATTTTCTTGTATTTAAAAGATATTTGTGTTATTTGAATTTCACTTTTTGCTACAGCCTTTTTACAATAAATATATTTTTGCTTTGATAATTGTGCGTGCCAAACATTTGACAGGAGATACTCCATTACCATTTTGATAAGGTAAAGAAGAATTTTTAAAACTGCGTAATGCCTGTTTGAGTTTCACTTATTACGCTTTTGAAACGATAATGCTCACTGATCCCCAGACAAACTGTAAATGAGCCATTTATTAAGCCTAAAAAGGCTGCCCAAAGTCTAATTAAACAACAGGTTAACTTGTAACACGATGCTGTGAAAGGCTAAACATGCTTGAACGGCATATTTAGCCATGAAATATGATGATAAACTGGTCCCATTCTTAAACGGAGTAAATAAGCCCAAAGTACAGTAAAGGGTATAAGAAAAGTTCGGTAATTTTAATTAGCAGTGATTAATGCTGAGATTAATATACGAGAACAGGAAAAAGAAAATGAAGAATAAAACTATATTTGGACTGCATAGTTAATAAATGTTCAAACAGGCGACCTGGCCTGGACATCTGCCAAATCAGTGTACCACCTAACTCCTTTACTCCAGATAATATATTTGCAATATATTTATAATGCAGCCTTCACATATGTATCCAGTTACCTATGCCATGTACGCTATATAATAGCCCTATCCCTGCCATGTTACAGAACAGTTTTCCACTCACGCAAATAAGCTTTTATCAGTTTGGACGTTTCATGGGGTGTCTTTCTACTACTTTTCAAATGATATGGGATTTTAATGGTTTGCTGACAGCTTTTTGTTTAGTTTATAGTTTACTGTGTCCACACTTTTGTCGATAATGATACTTACAAACGCAGCAAGAGCCAGACTGCAGAAGAACAACATATTATAAGTGTTTTTTTCTGCTGCGATTTATCGATCTACATAAAAAAAATTAGATGTATCTATAAAAAGTCACTTTGATTGGGGCATTTTTTTATTGTGCTGTTATTAGCTTTAGTCAGTTATCTGAAAATTTCTATTACAATCCGCCTTTTATTATCAACAATAAAAACTCCTGTTTTATGGAAACCGGTAAGGACAGACATTCTCAGGTCTGTCCTTTCACTGAAACCGCTGAGAGGTGAAATGATCTAAATTACATGAGTCTGACACCACACCCAAACCGCAGGAGTAAAAGCCCACTGGTTTCCTATTTTCAAAAGAAACGTCACCTGCACCTTTACCTGACAGTTATTACTCGTCCTGCTCGTCCTACCAGCGAACTATCGACTGAGATGGGGATCAGCAAACTGTCTGTGCTCCTGTCAATTATCGGTAAAGTGTGTGTGCTTTTCTTAATGTTGACGTCTTGAATATTATTTTTATTGTTTTATTATTATTGTTTGAGTTTGACGCGTTGACGGTGAATGGCAGGTATGTTCAGGTATGGACTGAATTTAAGTCATCTCAACGAACCCGGAGCGATGATCCCCTTTAAATAGACGAAAAGCTCTTTCAAAGTTAAACTTAGCATCTACTGGAACGGAATGTTGAACTAAAAAAATAACTAAATGCAGTTACTAATGGTTGTAGCCACGGGAACACTGTTTAACAGCGTCAGTGAGTGACTCCATAGTGGAAGATTACATTAAGGCTGATGTGGGCGTGTACCCATTTGGGTACGCAGTCTGACTTTATCTGTATGTATTTTTAATTTGTAGTAGGCTACAAGTAGAGTACTTGCACTGTAGCTGATGTAGTTTGATATAGAGGGTAGCTAATTTAGTTAAATAAAAATGAAAATTTGTAAGCTGGTCACCTGTTATGTGCAAATCATGATTGGATGATTTGGGGAAAAAACAAAACCCCCTTAATAACAATGTGTTGAGAATATAAACTTCTGGAATTCTGTTGTTTTTACTTTGAAATTCATTTTAATACATCTGTTAAGTACCATGTACCAGTACAATATGCTGCTATCCTTCTGGGTTTGACTGTTTCTGATGGTGTTATAGATGTTAATAGCAGATAGCAGTTGAAAATTGAACAAAGTAAGGTCTATTAAAAGATAATAAGGTGATACGATGTTAAGTTATATAAAATAACTTTCCATACTGATGATTACTTTCATTATTAAGACTTTAAGTACAAAGTCCACATACTATTTCTACTGCATCTTATATATGTCATCTTATATATGTCATCTTAGATATGTCTTGGTGTAAGATGCAGCTAATATGAAGGATTTCTCTATTCATACTCAAAGCTTGAAAGCATAATCACCGCAATATAACATTAAAATTTAGCATTTAAATTTAAAAAGAGTAGTTTTAGTGTTGATCTTCAGATTTCCTTTGCTGCTAATATTTTGGCATTCTTACCAAACTGACTTTTAAACTGGTATTTGGCACTTGAGTCAAAAGCTGAGTTAACTCCAATTATAGTGTCTCTAAAAACCCTTTTTTGGCATGCCCCAAATCAGCCAAAAATGTTTAAAAATTCAATAAAATTTACGTGATTTCCATTCCACTCAATTTTGGTCAGTCAATATCAGTAAAAAAAGGGATCCAGTGTGTATATGAAATCGTGGTAACCTAAATAATACGAGCAAAACTTTTATTTCGTTTGATTTACCTCAGTTTTTTTTCCTGCATGGCTATGCATGCCACACATGCAGTGGCTTTATGTCCCACTGGTGGGGCCCACAGTTCAAAAACCACTGGACTAAAAGTAATTACAGAAACCATCCAAAGTTTTTCAGACAAATGATACTCTGTGGTATCTGTAGAGCCTAAGGGAAGCTGAAGGGTGTTGGCTATTAGGTCAGGCAAATTTGAAAGTATGTCATTTTCCATTTCACATTCACTCTTTGCACAACAAAGTATTACAAACTTAGGAAGGAAACAATGTAGAAAATTCCAATTATACTCCTTTGTCCGATCCTTCACTTATTTTACTGATACTGAGATATAAAATGTATATTTTTAATAATAAAAAAAAAGTCAAGGTGTAGTTGTCTGTGACTAAAGTTAAATATTTTATATTGTGGTCTTAAAATTTTAAAATTTCAATAATAATTTAAAACAAAACACCAGCTAAGAAATAGTTACATTTTTATGTATAAATGTATCATGTAAAATTTTGGAAAAATACAATTATTTTCACCTCAATTAATGTCTTGAGGTAGGCTGGATGCTAGGAATGTGCAATTAGAGTGAGTCATTGGCTAATGATATAAATGATCTGTTTAATAGTGATTAATTAGTAATACGGGAAAGCTACTTCATCACTTCCACTGTACTTTACACCAGTCAACCATGTCAGAAACACCCAACAACCACCCTGAGCTCTCTAACTGAAAACAGAGAAAAATACCTCTGCAGCCACAACAACAGACAGGAACAGAAACCCAAAAAGGGAGCGATTTTATGGCGAGTATTACCAGATTCATAACCAGTCCTAACTAGACACATCTTGCATTCTGTTTGAAGTGTTTTTGCATCCTGTCTGCTGGAATGTGGGCGGCTGCTAGTACTGTCCATTATAAAGTTGTGCAGGCTAGTACAGGTATTTGATCCACGTAACACAAGCTATACCTTCTTGTTATCACCTAAAACTGACAGGCATTCTCACAGTTTCTTTTATCCCCTCGCATATTTACAGTTTCTGAATTTTTCTTTAATGCTGGTGCTATGTAAATAAACTCATTCATCCCTTTTCTTAACCGTCTTCCCAAATCAGGTTTCAGGGCTGGAGCCTTTGCCAGCTTTCACTGTGTGAGAGGCTGGGTACACCCTGCAGAGAATGCTAAGCAAAACCAACAAAAACATGAATCATTTTGGGTTGTTGTGAAGTAATTAAAGGAACAGTCGTTCCTACATATAATTTTAAAAAATCACAAAACATATTGCTGTTGACTGTACATATCTTCTCTGCAAGTAAAAATAACATTTGCAGCTGTGAAAGGTTAAATATATAAGAACCTGGGCAGCACATTTTTAAAATGTCCATTTTCAAATGACTTTTTTGATTGTTTTACCTTCTCAAGGCCTCGCAAACTCTTAAATAAAAACACCTGAAAGTTGTTACCCTGGACAGGGGGTGGCATGTTCACCTTAAAGGTGCACAAAAGTTTTTTGACCAGCTATTCTTAAGGTTGTTAGTAATTAGAAAATGCTATTGGTCAGCATTCTTTAGGAAAAAACTCTTACAAAAGGGCTTGCGTAGCTCATTGTTCATATCAGACTTATATCCAGTGTGAATAACGAGGATTTGTTTTTATCTGACAGGTGTCATGATGATCTGGCCGTATGCACTCACCGAGAGTGCATCACCCAGAGTGCCGTCTGCAGATAGTGCTTCTTTGCCTGCAGGTATTCAGCTCTACAGCTGCTGTGAAGACATTTTATCTGCCTTTTTATAGCATAGTAAATCAGAAGATTTCAAAATTAAAATGAAACACTGAGCACCTGGAGTTGAAACAAAGTCGGGGCTATGAGGATGAGGTGTTATACAATTAGTCAGCTATTGTTTTTTTGATTTTTAAATGTTTCCTTAAGTTAAAATAAGGTGAATATATCTGCATCATTGACTGGTAGTATGTGATATCACCTTGGCACAATAAAACCACACAGATAAATGTTACTTTCTTTACACTTCATAGATAAAATGATTGATTGATGGCATTAACTGTCAATATTAAATGATAGATGCAGCCCCAAAATACTACTTACTTCATTTAATGTATTATTATTAATAGAAATGATATAATGTTAGATATAATAACCTTCAGAAGCCCTTTACATTAAAAATAAGACAATGAAGTAAATTATTTAGATAAAACAAATGGAGGATATTCAAATCTAGTAAACAAATAAGACACAGCTCAGGTAAAAAGTAACATCCACAGTACTGTCTATGTACACAGATTCATGCAGGTCTTATTTTTAGGAAAGGTTTCCAACGGCTTGTTGTTTGTTTCAGGCCAGGGAGAAAAGCAACAGCACGTGGTTAAGCGGTCGATGCAGAACTGTGAAAGCGCATATGACAACTACTGTTTGAACAACGGCCAGTGCATACTGCTCGTGGACATCAATGAACAGCACTGCAAGTACGATCGTGTGTGTGTGTGTGTGTGTGTGTGTGTGTGTGTGTGTGTGTGTGTGCAAGGGTCATGACAAATAATGGGAGGAACACCACTCAAACCAAAATTTACACACTAAAAAAAGATAGTACTCCATGAGATGTGTCAATCATTGCTATCAATCAGCATGTCAGTAGTTGGATGGGTGATTGAATGTTCAGGATGCATACTTTCATGTGGTGTAAAACCTAAAAGAACCAGGCCAAAGCCAAACAAACAAATAACATAGTGCTGGATAAATGGAGCAATAAGAAAGAGAGCCCAAGCGCTGAGACAGCCAGTTCTTAAATGCTCCAGGGAGACTGACCAGGTGCTCTCAGTTACACGGATTAACCCCACCTACCAGGAACCTGCACACACACAGGTACAAACAGAAAAAGCAGCAGGCCATGGCAGAGGGCTGTCACATGTGGCTATTTGGGTGGGTAAGTGAATCTGTGCTACTTTGTCATCATGAGTAGTTATGCATGACTTGTCTGTTTGTGTTGCAGGTGTGAGACAGGCTTCATTGGTTCCAGGTGTGAGAAACTGGAACTTGTTTTGGGGCCAGAAGGTGAAAAGCAAATAATTATCATCATTTTCTTCATGATTCTGCTGATTATTGGATTGGCTGGAGCTCTATACTTTTTCTGCAGATGGTAAGGCTTTGGTATGTGAATGTATGTGAATATACGTGTGGTTACTTAGTAGGCCTCAAACTAAAGCAATGTGATTTCTTACAAAAACTGAACGCTGAGAACAAAGAAGAGCCCAGAGCAGAAAAGAAACAGACTTTTGGCTCATGTGGAGTATTTTAACATAAGCTGACCTCATTTGAAGCCATGTTGAATATGAGCTTTGACTGTTGCAGCAGTACATATGAAAAAGAAAATAATAACATTTTGTCTCCATGGAATATGTCAAAAGTAGCCTGCACATAAAGCTGCTAAAAGTCTACCACTAAAACTCTGAGGGTATTCGTGACACTACGGCTAAACCTACAGATCTACATTTTACTTTAAATATTGAAGTTCATGAAATAAAATCTTGCCCTCAGCATCCTGCTCCATGCACACGCACCAAACCACAAAGAACGGCTATGACCGAAATCCCATTTCAAGTTCCTCAACTTTCAGTGTTGATTATATTAAAGCATGAAATGGTGAAATGCTACATCACCAAGACAGGATTTGTGTATTTTGAAATAAAATCAATATGTGTTATTTTTGTAGGTATAAGAAGAATAGTTTTCGACGTCAGCTGAAGCGGCAGGGTTACAAAGGAGTCGAGATGGCTTAGAGCACTTCACGCTCTCTTGCAGCATCCACTGCTGGAAAAGACAAATCAAGATTTCTCCCAGTTTTCTAAATGAAAAGTTCAACATATCAAGAACATCCTGGCAGTTCAGTGGCTAGCTTAGTAAATTGTTCCTGCCTCCTTTACACTGTACGTCACGTGGCTTTATCAAGCAGGCACCACAAAGAGGTTATAATGGTCAGCTTTGTGTGCGGTGGGATTGTTTTCCAGCTGCACTGGTTCTAAAGTTGCGGCACCTGTTACACTCAGTTTGAAAAGATGAATAGTTAGGCACACAAAAACAGTTTCTGTGGGTGACACCGCCCACACGATACTGAAAAATTAATGGAAAATAAACAATTGTGAAGCGGTAACTATAGTAACTTGTAACGCAACAAAAAAAAATGTTGCTCCGAATTTGCTGATAACTAGCAGAATTGATCATAATCAATATAATAATGTAGTTTCCTCACTTTGGGATTTCTGTTTTTTTACTAGAATGCAAGTCTAATTTTAGAATATGAAAGGCTTTTCTGTGGTTCAGTGAGGCTGTGTTATCTTTTGAATCAACGCACTCTCAGATCCTAAAATAGAACTGGTTAAAGATGTTTTGTTTGTCTTCCAGTCCTGTCTACTCTGACTTAACATCCTAAAAAACAGATTAGGACTGTTTACACTGTGGTTTGAACTTTGCCTTTAATTTATGCTTGTGCCTAGCTTTTAGCTTTTATTAGATATCATTTTGTCTTGCACAAGTATCAAAATGGCCACTATTACTATTATATTGATGTTACTTTAAATTGGCCAATGAGTGTAAAGTTTTGAGCTTTAACGCTTGAAACTTTGTGTAGTGTGAAGGTTTCCTCATTCTTATAAGTTCAGTTTATATACTCTACAATCTCTGTCTGTGTTTGAAGCTACAAAGTATTTATTTTTTTTACTTGTTTTTTTTTTTATTCTTGTATCTTTCAATGTCTTCACTCATTCTTCAGGTGATAAGGCTGCAGCGGTGAGGCTTCAAATTCTTCTCAAGCCTTCCTGCAGTCTCCACATTTTTCTTACATGTCATCAATATCTCTCTTTAATATATATATTGATATGTATTGTGTGTGTTTTTTAAAAAAAATATTGAACTTTTTTTTTTTTGTCCTTTACATTTTATACACATGTAAGAATACTTTTTGCTGTACAGTTTGCAAAATAATCTTCTTTGGGCAGTGTTATCTGGACTTGTACCAGGGGAAACATTGCTGTGCTGATGGTGATGCTGGCTTTTGCACTTCTGCGGGTTTGCCACAGAAATGCTTTGCAAATGGAAACCAGGTGGTAAGAGCCTTGGCTCTTCTGATAAAACTGTGAGAACGCCATCTCCAAAAAGCTTTCCTTTGAGTTCTTCTTCATTTGAGTCTAATAAAAGACTGACAAATGACTACAAGTTACGTGTACTGTGTGCATCCAAACTCCCCCTATTAAATCCAAATAAATATGCATGTCTGTGGTCATCATCTGACCTACCGAGTGCAGTGTCAGATGTCAAGTTAATCAATAGCTTCATTTTACACTCAACCAGAGCCAATGATCCATTTTAACACCTCGCCTGGATCCGCTTTACACGTTCTGTATACCAATGAACAGCGGCGATGACACGTAAACATTAACTCACCTGCAGCTGCTGCTCTGTTAAGACATACTTAAAAACACATTAGCATGCGCTTACACACGCGATGACCCACAAACACACCCACTCTGTGGTGGCCATTTTGTTCTAAACATAAAACCCGTGGATAAAGATATTCGAAATTCAGGAACTGCTGCTCTAATCCCTGCACTGTGCTATTACTTATTATTGCATAAGTAATAGTAGGCTACTCATGCAGTGAGTAATACAGTGGGGGAAGCCCCACTAAGCTGCATCTTCGTGTGTTCTTTAACAAACAAGTCTCGTGTCTATCACGTATGCGTTTGTTTTGCTTCTCAAGTCAGGTTTGTGTTTTAGTTTCTGTTATATTTGTATTATTTGCTGTCATTTATGCTCGAAGAGTCGCTTTCTAGATGGAAATGCCGACTATTAAGGCTCCAGATTGAAAGACCACATACATCATTTATGGGCACTCAGCGGAGAGACATAATTAAGGTGAAATTTATAGTTTTCAGGAAGATGCTGGAGTTGCTTTTCTGCCATTAATACTAGTTGGTAAAGTTGCAAGAATTCATCTTCAGGGCAATAAATTTAAGAAGCAGATCTAAATAAACCGAGAACTGAATCAGCTACAAAAGCCACGGTATAGACAACAGTGTACATATACATTAAAAAACTTTAAGCTAATACTTCACATGGGAAATTATGCTTTTAACGGAAAAGTAGAGATTCAATATCAGAAGCTAGTAATATTGTAACAGTGTTGTGAAGATGCACAAAGATATCTAATTGTATTTTTGTGTTCAAGTTTTCATCCTGCGTGCCTTTAGCTTGACAGCAGTGTGTTTACTGTGGGTGGCTGTTATGAGGTGCTTCTCTCCTGGCTTGTGGCAGACTTTCCACACATCCATATCTCATATCCTCAATGTCATTACACATATCCAAACAAATTCCATTGCGTGTTTATCCTCAACAAAGCGTGCCAGGAGCTCCAAGTCATTGTTACAGAATGAGATGGAGTAGTTCCCTGCATTCCTAGCAGGTTTGTGTTTGATTCCACTAGTGCATGACCGATGGGACAACCTGTATCTGCAGACACAACAACATAAACAACACACCCTTGTGTGCAGCTTCCCCACCCAAGCCTTAAGGTCTCCTCTTAGTTACAGTGTACAGAAATAGTAACACTGAGTATAATTTGATAAAACACACACACATAATAATTCAGACAGAACCACAACCCGTCGAACAAAACGAAACAACAATAAAACAGAGAGCGCTCATTGTTATAGGCAAATAAATAAAAACAGGTAACAAGTAACACACACTTAAAAAGATTATGTTAAAAAAGTATCTTATATCTCAGAAAATAAGACACATTCAGAGGTGTATTTTCTAGAAGCCAGCCACAATTCGAAACAAACACTCATAGATACTCTTTTTATGACCCCTTACTGCTCTCACTGTAATGTAGCATTTTTTTTTATTTTATCTTTGTACCTTGACTAAAGTGTAGCTATGACTTGATTACAGAAAAAGGTGTGTATAGTTGCTGTCAATTAAGAACCCAGTAACTTTACTTTTGTGGTTTGCTTATGATTTTGTCTAAGATTAGTCAACACTTTGGCCATTCAATAAATGACACATGATGGCCTAGAAAGTTGTTTTCAAGTTAATGTTGAAAAGCTTTATAATATCCTGGTATGTGTCTTATCACTACAGAAGGTATAATTAAGGCCATATAAAGTCAGCCCCGCGGAAGTAATAAAAGTTACCAAACAGGTGATAAAAAGCTAAGAGCTTGGTGACCCAGTGTCGCCCACGCTTATTATTCCCACCAGAACGTGAGGTGCAAAATGTATTGCCTGGGGCAGATGAATTAGTAGACACACACGAATAAGCCACACACACACAAGCACAATACGTTTTTTACTCTCTCTCTTTGCTCTCTCTTTGCCTCATGCACACACACTCACAAGTGCACACACACACACACCCATCTGTTTCCTTCAAGTTGAGAAGCAGGCGTTGGTCTATAAAAGCTGCACCCAGTGGAGGTGAAGAGAGCAAAGCACACTCTCGATCAGCGGGGGACAAAGACACACTTCGACACCTACTTACACACGTTAGTGCAGGACTATCATACACAAAACACTTGCTTCCTGGGATATGAACCCTCTCATCCTCACCTGTTTCTTGTGCTTCGGTAAGTCTGAACTTGTACTTAAAAGTGTCTGTGTGTTTGTGTGTGTGCGCAGATAGTTTAAATGACTGAAATGAAAAGAGAAATGCAAATGGCATGGCAGCAAGGCATGGGTCAGGGGAGAAAACTTGTATCCACAGGCGAGGACTTGTCAGAGAGGAGAGAGGTATTTGAGAAATTTATTTTTTGTCAGAGATGTTTCTAGAGACCAAACTATTACCAGACATTGTGCAGGAGACACACCAGACGCACAGAAAGGTCATCATATTTCGAATACTTCATTATCCTTTCACTGAATCCTATTCATCACTGGTGCAATACAGTCCTCAATGTGGACTGGTTGTACTGGTTTAAGATTGTTCCCAGCAGAGGAAGGTGAAATAATGAGTCAGAGGTAAAGCTATATGAGCACAATTTCTAAAGAAAGTAACTCACACAAAGTTCATGGTAAGAATAAAAAAGGAAAGAATGAAAAAAAATGACCGCCAAGACTGATTTCTAAAATAGTTTATCAGCAGATCGGCAACTATTCACGTCCTTTTCTATTTATAGCTCTGAAAGAGTGTTTTTCACAATCCAAGATGTTGATCTGGATCAAAAGAAGTAAACTTTGACTTAATTGTGTATTTCTATGTAGATTTAATGTCTTATTCATTTCTGTTGGCTTTTTTTTTGTAGTCTGCAGTGCTCTAAGTGCTCAGGGATCTACAACCACACAGTCAGGTGACCAAGTTGGAGTGACTGTCGACCTGGCCTCAGGGGAAGGCCTCCAGAATTTGCACAGCGATGATGAGGGGTTGGAAGAGGACGTGATTTCAGGAGGAGGTGATGAAAATGTCAGCTTCCATGGTACAAGGGAATCTTTTATCTGAGTATATAACTGTGTGATTTGTATATCTCTGTTTCTTTTAAGAAAGATGAGTATATAAAATTGTATGAAAGTGAAATTCTCTTGACTTTAACAGCTTCAATTGATTAAAAAAAATGTTTTCAGCCTTTAAGTCCAGGGAGTTAAAATGGCACCCTAAACAACTGCGGATGCTTCCTTTCCTCCTACAGACTCGAATCCCAACAGAGATGAGAAGAAGAAAAAGAAGGCCAAAGACAAGAGGAGGAACAAACACAAGGGCAAAAGCACAACTCCTTTCAAACCCGAGCACATGGTCTTCACTAGTGGACACACATCCACTCTCAGGACCAATGAGGATCCCTGCAACACCTCCCACCTGGGCTACTGCATTCATGGATACTGCAAGCACATAGACGGCCTGCACGAACCAGTTTGTATGTAAGTACAGTCCTGGCCCCATTGTATTTTTGCATGAGAAAATATGAGCTCTATGGTTGGTACAAGCATGTGGCCTTCTCTGAATCGGAACTAAATCATGTTTGGGATCATTTGCAATCATCAAAATGAATGATGTAGACACAAAACAATTATACTATTAAAACCACTGCCTCACCTGAACACGACTAATAGGCAGGTTCAGACAGATTCAAGTTATTGGAACAACTTGAAAAAATCATTCAAACACTCATCAATATCTGATATAAAAGCCTCTTCATTGAGTCATTACACTGATTTCTTAACTCTTTTTTCTGCAGATGTATGAAGGGTTATGATGGAGAGCGCTGTGGGATCCAGACTCTGGGGACAGTGAAAAATGAGCCCACCGAGACCGACAATGCTGAGCTGGTGCAGACGGTCTTAGTGGTCATCGCCGTGGTTCTTTCAGTCATCAGCTGTACTGCCATACTGCTTATGACCTGTGCTTAGTGAGTTTGAAACTGTCACACAGCCAAACACACAAAAAGACACACAACAAGACACACTATTTGGTGGTAAGGCTGAAGCAACCAAAGCCTTAGTTTCTGGCTGAAGGATTTTAAAGTAAGTGGATAAAATTCCAAACATGAAAAAATTAGTGGTAACATAATACATATATCAGAATATGCCAATTGTTATATATGTTATATATAACAACATTTTAAAAGAAAAGAAAAGCCTCTAATTTGGCCTTAATTAATGGTGCCAAAATTTAAAATTTAGCCTTCATTTAACTTTTCTCTTTTCCTAGATATAGATAGGTCTGGGTTAACTGAGTATTTTATTGTATTAGTATGAGTAACCCATCTTCAATTCACTGATGAACTCTTAATAGTAAACTTAAATCTTTCTTTTGTTCCCAGTTGTAAAAGCAGTCAAAATACAACTTTACAACTTGAAAAAAAAATCCTCATAGTTGGATAGTGGGCTTATTTTTACAGCAATAAACCCGCCATTGTTAACTGAGGAGAATGAGGTGCAGAAAAACCTAAATGTAATGTCCCCACAAACTCACCACTATCAGACCCCAATATACCTGCTATCAGTGTGGCCAGCTTCACCAAAGCTAGAACAACATTAAGACAAAGCCTGATTGTGGTGATTTTGTGAAAAAGTAATCTTCTTCTTCTTTTTTACATTTAAAGTATTGTAGAGAAGATTATCCAATAAACCATCCACACCCCATGAATCCCAACAGAACAAAGGTTACGCTACCAAGATCCAGGCCAGAAACACTTCCTGGCATATGACCACACTGACACATCAAAAAGTACATTAACACACCCAAACACACCCAGACTTTAGAGTTATTGCTCACCACTTTGCCAAGATCAACTCAAATGACTTCTACAGCTCTAATGGTCATTCCTGTTCCTACAGCACCATCAACGGTGTCACCTCACTGTTGTTTTATCAGAAAGGCTGTAAGGTCTTTTGTATTACTCATACTTTTTTGAATCTAGAATTCATGTAATGGTATGACAAGCAATGTATTACATAATCACAGTTTCTTATCAATATGTAATGAAATCAAAGGTATTATTTGAATTGTGGACAGGGTCAATAGTCCATGATGGTGCAAATAAAACAAGCAGACATGCAATTAAAGCTTTACAGCCACGGGTCGTTATACTCAGTTGGAGAAAACGAGAGAAAGTAGGACTTATTTCTGTGAGTCTGAAACTTAAATAGCCATATGCTTTTTATGTGCACAGCCCATAGAAATGACAGTGAAAACGTCACCATAAAATGTATTTATCTCTATAAGACCATTACCATGTAGCTGGCACTGCAGTCCTGGCTTTCAAAATCGCTGATTCCTTCACTTATCTGAGCTGTTTGGGCTTTTGATACTAATGTTAAAGTCTTGTGTAGTTACAGGTCACATAAAAACTTCCTGGCTTCCTACCTTGGAACCGTGTCAGAGCAGGAGAAGCTTCAGAAACACCCTGGTGACGTTGTCGTTTGAGGGCATTAAGTTACAATGAGGTAGGTGCTCCTGAGGTTTTGACCTCCTTATGTGCAAACCAACACGTACTCACTGTACTTATTGTTTATACAACTCAGTGTTTATTGCACCCATAAAATAACCCATAAAAAAAAGAATAAAGATATAAAACAATACATACCATGAAAATGACAACTACGACCTTTACCAAGCTGGATAATGTGTCAGTGCTGTTGCAGTAATGCCATCAGTGCAGCAACATTGATATAATCTTCTCGTATTTCTGGCGCTGTATGGTTTCGTGATGTATTTTTCACCTATGGTCTTGCTTAACTCCTTAGAGGAGTGTGTCTAGCCACTGATCACATGAGTCTAAGCCAAACAGGAAGGAGTGGGCTTACTGAATGACAGGAGCGCACGTACGACTGTTGTTGTTGTTGAATACATGCATCATGCAGATCAAGAGAGATCCCTACTAGAGGCATTAGTCGGGATTAGTGAGGGGTGTCTCCACTTGTTCCATCAATGAAGTGAATAGCAGCGTAAAGAGAAACCACACGCTCATTTGTACACATTCACCTGCGTGTCCTGAACAATTAGAGTATTGACATACTGACTTTGCACGTGATGACCTATAAAGAGATAATTACTCATTAAATCTTACTAAGCAACACATGCAAACATGCATGATGACTTTACATGTTTGGAAACAAAACACTTTAGTTTCAAGATATACACAGTGTGGACATGCCGTATTCTCTTCATAAGCTTTTTATTGTGGCAATTTAGGAATTGCTGAAATACGGGATTTCTGTTACACTGCCACAATGAATTATGAATGAATGATGACAAAAATGAGCGACTAGACTGAGGGAAAGTAATTAAAAGGGACAGTAAACTGTCCAGATTATTTAACCCTGTTTATTTGCGGTTAAAAAATATTTTTATTACTCTTTATTTGTTTTTAAAACCCCAAATAACATAAAAATCTACAAAAAATAAAACATATCTGCACCGCTATATTACTCAGTCATAGCAAAAACACCACAAAGTGCACTATCAGAATTGTAGAGTTTTGCTTTACATAGCTAAAAAGGATTGTATGTAAGTTTCAAAATGAAACTATTGCATAGATTTCTACTAAAACATTAATTTATGTATTTTTTGACCTTGCATTTCTGTCTTTCCACAGCAATGCTAAACAGTTCAAAGAACTTGGCTCTGACCACCCGAGAGACGAGAGAATAGATGGCTTCAATAGATGCTGTGTAAAAACACTGTCCAGAATTTATTAGAATGTAATTTATTTAGTACGATTATTTATTGTTAACAGCTATATACGTATCTGTATGTTGGACTACTATTATAATATCTTTTATCTGTGAATGCTGAGGATGCAGCCTTTTGATGTTCTCTAGTTTTGGTTTTATTTATTGTACTGCTTTTGTTATAGGTCAGAAAACACTCTTCATTTCACTCTGGAAAAGGGATGGAATATGATCACCAATAAAATGTCTCAGTGTTATGTGAAAATGATATTTGTTCGCTCATTTCTGCCTTGGATTTATATTTACATTCCTACCTCTGGAAGCATCCACAGTCTCAGCAGCTTCTTTACATGAACAAGGAAATCTTGTGGACAAAGTAGATAAGAATAAGCATGAAAGTACTTCTCCAAAAACTGACATCATCAAGGTAATCAGACACACATGAGGGCAATACAAAAGTAGGAGAGACTGGAAAGTTGCCTTTGGTATGTGTTTGTGTTACAGGCTCAGATTTACCATTTCAGTGGTAAATCTTGTAAGACCAACATATTTTTAATATATAAAACGAAACATATCAAATATAACCTTATTTCACTACACCTACAAGCATATGAAGCATTTCCTTTGCAAAATTTACAACTGTGAGAGAACTTTTGAATGAATGTTGAACGTGCTCTTGCACTGTCTAACTGATAAAAAGAAACAGGGGTGCGTCTAGTCTGAGCTATTTTTATGTTTCAAATATCTTTTATTAGGAGCAAGTATCATAAGTCTGAGCTATTTTTAGAGTGCTTGGGTAATTTAAAAGTCTCTCACAACACAAATGTAGGAAAATAAAACAACAAAAAAACATAATTATATGGCTCAGGACAAAGAAGACTAAAGCACATTGCGTAAAGAAAGACCAACTGTTTCACGGGCAGATTTGGTTGCAGTCACAATGAACTCATGTCAAAAGGACAAATGTTACACAAACTTATCTGGATAAGCAGAAAATCGCTGGAGTTCATGCTTTATACTCAACTTTTTTAAAAAAAAGAGAGCGTGTTAGTAATGATGAAATTTTCAATTCAATCTCATCACTATAGTGACACCAGGTTACAGTGGTTACATATCATTTTTCCACAAGCAGGTGAGTCTGATCACTCGCACACTCGTCATATAAATTAGACAATGAAATCTCAGGCAAAGGTTCAATGTCGTGAGAGTTTTTATTTAAACCTAAACCATGATTTTACCTTTAAACATATCCTTTCAAAGCCTTAACTTAAACATTTTAATACCTAAACCTAACCAAACCCAGCAAAAAAGTTACAAATTAAAGTAAGACGAAGTACAAAAGAGAAAAATATTAGACACATTAGTATGTGACAAGTTGCTGTGAGAGTGTGTTGAGTTTGAACGTATGAATCTTGCGTCACTTGACTCAGTTCCGGGAATAGTAAGGGAGTGATCAGCAAGGAAACATTTATGACTGAAGACCTTACTTCTGTTACTAAACACAGATACTTTAAATGTTCATATCTACTGTATTTCAGGGGTAGAATCACAGTCGCTTTACTACATGTTTTGAAATTGATTTGTTAGATAAAAACTATGTGGCATTGCTTTTTGAGATCACAATATCTGCAACCCCATTAGGTTTTCCCCTATCTTAAAACATGGCCTTCGTTTACATTAAAACTACATACCTGCAAAGTTTTAGAACTAGATTTTGTAGTTTTTGTGGAACTTTGTTGACAAAATTGCCCACAGACTGACAGAGCTGATGTAATCACAGACCTAGCCCTGGGTGGCTGTCAGGGATGAGACAGTGCAGGGTAAAGACTGTGCATTGAGTGGAAGATTTATGTTGTCACATTCAGCTCTGTTGGGTAATGTCTAAAAATGTTCTTGGCCATACAGCATGTATGAAAATTATTATACATTATACAACCTCAGTATGCAAAGCCCTTTTTGTGGGAGTTACCACTACAGTAGGTGTCTCCTGCAGGATGGCATTTTTCTGTGATGACATAAATACACACAAAGGCAGACAAACAAAATGAAAAAGATAACAGGGCCATCATGGCAGGTAAATACTGCTCAAAAACATTAAAGGAATTCCAACTGGGCTCCACCTTGAGTGTCAGTGGCTACAGGGCCCAGTAGAAGACGTTGGCCACCTTCATGAAGTCTGTTTTCTGATGATTTGGTCAGAGAAATTCATAACAGTGGCCATTGGCATGTATTAATGTGCCATCCTGGAGGAGCTGGACTACCTGTGCAACATCTGTAGGGTCCAGGTATTGCCTCACTCTACCAGTAGTGACACTGATCGTAGCCAAAAACAGTGAGAAAAGATGAAGAGGGAAAAATGTCAGTGGCCTCCACCTGTAAAACTACTCCTGTCTTGGCATTGTCTCATTGTTGCCCCTCTAGTCCATCTGTTGTTAACTGATCACATCAATATCCCAGAAGTTTGAATGACTTATTACTATACTTTGATCAAAAAGCGCTCTATTTTTTTAAGCTGCGTATAACTTATTTATGCACCAGATAATAAACCTTGATGAAGGGAGTCATAAAAATATCACAACTTAAACTGAATGTGTACAGAGGCCAGTGTCCTATTGGCTGACCTAGTCTGGTATTCCTTTGCTCATACTTGTTGGTCAGACCACATCCATCTTTAGAACTTTGCCATTTGAGCTCAATTTTCCATCTGCAAAATTCTTACTGTAACTTGTGTGAAATTAATGATCAGTAAGCAAATATCCATATAGACCAGTGGTTCCCAAACTTTTTTTGCTAGGCCCCCCTTTGTTTTACAAGAAAATTTTATTTTGCGATTTTCCCCTTGTGGGACTATTAAAGGTATATCAAAATATCTTTGCGCCCCCCCCACCACCACTCAACACCCCCCACACAAACACAAACACATCCTCCAACCACAGACACCCATATTTTGTTTTAAAACTCCATTGCGGTTAATTTCACACCTCAAACATTCAGTAAACACAAATAAAAGTAAACTGCAATAAATTACAGGTAGTAATAAAATACACTACTAACTCTTTTACACTATGTCCACACCTACACGGGTATTTTTGAAGATATGCTTCACCATATTTTCTAGTCTTTGGCTTGGAAGGAAGTTGGTTTGGAAACATATTTGGCGATGCTTCATCTCCTGCTTTGCGTTTGTGTGGGAGCCCCGTCAAAACCTGTCCATTATGCTAGCAGTGTCCAAGTGTTCTTTTTTCTTTTCTTTTTCATACCGCGCCCCCACTGCAATGGCTCTGCGCCCCCCTTGGGGGCGGACCCCACACTTTGGGAACCTCTGATATAGACTATAATATAGACAGTGAGTTTAGTATGTCTGACGTTTGCATTCTAATGTGTTGCTCTCTCATTATAATTAGAATATACAGATGGAAACTGTCAAGGAATCAGAGGAAGGAAAAAACAGAAAGTCCATGTGGCAGGGTGTCAGTTGCAAACACACAAGAACACGCGATTATAACAAAGTTAGTTTACATTTTGTGTTAGAACATTTTTTCTTTGTCAAAATTTGTAGCTTTTTTATGCCATTTTATAGACGGACTTTAAATAACTTTTTACTGTTACTTAATCCTGGTACTTGTCAGCAGCTTCAGTGTTACATTGTGTTACACTTATATACAGGTGGCAAAAGTACAGATATTCTGTACCTAAGTAGAATTACAGATTTGTGTTAAAATACTCTGGTAAAAGATAAAATACTGATTCAACTTATTTACTCATGTAAGAGAGAGAAAGTAAAGCCTGTGAAAATGTACTTAAAGGAAGAAAGTGAAATGTAGCTTTTTTGAGGATGTTTCTATCAGCTATTTTTTGGCAAAGTGAACTGAAAAACATGCTATATTAAAATAATAACATCATATAAATATTTTTAAAGTATGTTTGAGTAATTTTTAATTCTGGTTAATTTACCCTGTTATGTAGAACATGAGCAGATAAAAATACAGAGAACCAAGAACACCAAAGCCACTGTGCACCACTACATTACTGGTAAATTTACCAAAATATGGAAAAATAACCTGCTTATACTGCACTAAATTTCATGCAACCTTTATATAACGCAAAGTTAGTACGCTTCAGTTTGTTTTGCAATATGTTTCACGATCTGAAAAATCAAACCTTCCCATCACGTACATATCCAATGTCTGATTTGAGAAAAAAAATCAAACAAAGCAACAGAACATCCTTTACATCTTTGTAGGAGGGCACAGGTTTTAAAACGGACTTTAGTCATCTTATCTTTGGGCCATTGCGTCAAAGCATATTTGTTTGCACTTTAACTCACAGATAAAGATGCTGAATCACCTCTTGAGATATACGAGCTTCCAGTTTCAGTTATAAAACAAGGCTTCACTCTATGCCTGCGGTGTTGCGTCACAAGTGAAAAAGGGCAAGGCAAGGCTCCTCCAACTTGGACATGTACCCAACTCTAGGTAAACATTTACTCTGATTTTATGTGTGTGGATATGTGTGTATGAGACAGAGAGAGACTGTGATAGGGAGGGCTATTTAAACATGACAAAGACACACAAACACTGACAAGATAAGTTTGTATGGGTGTGGCAAACTTTGATAGTTTCACCCGCATCGAGGTGGGCCTGTGAGCTTTTGTGGGTGCCCATGGAAACAGAGTAAACACAAAAGCAGGTGTCTGGTCAGTTTAATTCACTAAGAGCTCAAATAAAAGACATGATGGAATTTGATAGGTGTGGTATGTTTTCCCCCTTCACCTGTAAAGGAACAGGACTGATGCCAAGGTAAGTAGATTTTATCTCTTGTTTTTAATTTCTTACACAGACTTGCGTTTCAGGTAACGTTTTAGTCAACTGAAAAAACCAAAAAACCAAACGGATCAAATTAAATAAGAATGACTGTGTTTTAACACAATACAGAGATTATATTTTGAACCTTAGTTTTGTGAATGTGGCCACATTCTTTAGCACACCCAGCACAAATAAAAATTGTTGCATGTTTACTGATAAGATATTGTAAACTAACTTAAGCCTAATAAATGAGATAACATGAAATAAAGTAAATAAAAATAATAATTAAAAAATGTGGCCATATAATACTAATCCTTTCCTCTTGGAAAGATAAGGCTTAAAATTTGCAGGTAGTTTTAAAATCTATCTATAAGTAACTACCTGAAAATTTTATGATGCTGCCAAGGGCGTAGATTTGGTTTTGGCATTGGTGGGGACGGATGATTCAACCACCGAACCCTGCCCTGGTTTTTTTTGGGTTTTTTTCCTTTTTGTCTTTGCTTCTTGATAAAAAAAAGGAGAAATTTACTTGCCTACATATGCTATTCTACATATGTAGGCAAAACAAACTCGGGATCTCGCAAAACTTTTGCGAGATCTCGCAAAACAAACTCGGGATCCCGCAAAAGTTTTTGCGAGATCTCGCAAAAGTCCGTCTTAATTTTTTTTTCTCCCATGTCCCCTGCGGGGCTCCGTACTTGGCAACAGTGAGATTGAAAAACTCCCTTTTAACAGGAAGAAGCCTCTGGCAGAACCAGGCTCAGAAAGGCCATCTGCTACGTCTGGTTGTGGGTGAGGGGAGGAAGATGGGAGAAGTCTGGCAGGGCAGGCAAAACATCACAATCACAAGACCAGTAAGTGTTCAGCTGGTGGTGTGCTCACCTATTTGGTAAAGGTGAGAGAGTTAAAGGGCTTCACAGAAAGGCGCCAGCATCCTTGTGATAACTACAGCCACACCTTCACAGTGCTAGAGCATAATGTAAGGTGTGCGGTTAGAGCTGTCACCCTCCTGCATGGAGTGAGAGGATGGGTACTGAAAGAATGTGCAAATCAGCTTTCTGAGGCCTTCACAAAGACATGAAAACCAGAAACTCCTTGACTGTGCACTGCTGTTTTTAGAGGAACTTTTCAGTTTTTCCTGTCCCAGCAGAGCCGCCAATATCATGAAAGAGCGTGCAAACCCAGACATGACATGTCAAAGCTGCTGCTCTCTGGAAGACAATTCATGGTCATAAACAGATTCAAGAACAGATTCTAACCCCAGCCCATTTTCACTCCCGAGGCATAATATACTGACGATTTGTCACATCCCGCTGCATCCCTGAGGAACACCAAAGTGTGACCTTCTGCATTCTTATGCTACGTGCCAGGTTATGGATAAATCCAGTAGAATGACACTTCCAGAGTAATAGACATTCCAGCCATGTATTCCAGCCCTAACCATAACCATAACTTTTCCCTAACGTTAACCACGACTTTAATGATGTTAGATAGTGTTTTCCAAAGCGATTTAAGTAAAATGAACGTACATGTGTAGATTCATTCCAAATGGTTGTCATGTGTCCTCATTTTTCTGATCTCCTAATATAGGGACGTGTTGGGTGCCCAGAAGCGTAATATACCACCGATTTGTCACCTAGAATAAAATGTTTCGCTTTGGGAGTGAGAACGTGTTGCTCACCCAGAGCCTTGCGAAAACTGAACAATTCCAAAAGTTTAGTTTGATGGGGTGAGGATGGTCTAAAACTTTTGACCGGTAGTGTAAATGTTCCATATTGTATATGTACAATATATCCAAATGGAGTAACTCAGCTGCTTCATTATACTGTATAGTATTATATTTCATTTTACTTGAATAAAATGCTTAGAAAAGCTCTGAGGTCCCCCTCATTTTATTTGTGATGTTTTTCATACGGTGTTTGTACTACCACATTGAAAAATTCTTGTGGACTGGCATATTTGTTTAAATAGTTATGCAATTGGTTTATGTTTGTATTGAGGCCAGTGTGTATTTGTGATACGCAGATGCACTGTGCTAACAGCCATTGCACTTTTTTTCTTGGTCTTCATGCAAAAACTATTCTGCAGTTGTAAGGTGGTTGAAAGATTTATGCCTAATTTATGTTTCCATTTGTAGAGGGATTTGCCTATGGACAGCATACAGAGAGGGGTATTAAACTAATGCAAACATGCCCCTGTTCAGTCCTACAAAATTCCAACATTGCGTTGCTTGTTGTGAATGATCCTGTGCATTGATTGAATGCGGTCTGGAGGACTAGTGGCATGCATTAGGGAAGGGCTGGATAGCTGAACTTACCAGGAATGGGAGAAGAGGGAATCAAACACCATTCATCAAAAAATACATAATAAAAAGTACAAACAGTGGCTACCAAGGAAACGTTTTGTTGTTTTTAACACTTGGTTTCACTTCAGCTATTATAACTTTTCTCTTCTATTCAGCTAGCTGATTGACCAAAAATAGCTCAAACGACAGTAGTCTACAGACCAGTTGTACCACATATTTTTGACACAGCCCCATCGGAAAACAGACACTCTCTGCAGGTAGACGTCCATAGCTACCCACCAACTGCCAATATACTGCCAGTGTGCGATTCATATTTTGGACATTAGTTGTGTTGTTTTGCAGTGCATACACAACTCTACATCACTATTTTCATATGAATTCTTCTTAGTCACTTGCACTAAAGCCAGAGTGTATCCAAACAATGCTGATCATCTGTTGCTTTTGTTTGCTTGGCTTTTTGCTGTACATCTGTCTTTTACAGACTGTTTTCCTTTTCAGGAAACTGCAGCATACAGGAAACATGGATGGATGCAGGCACATGGTAAGGTGCTGATTGAAGGAGCACTTGATTTGCTTTTACTTTGCCCTTTAAGTAGTAGTATTGATCAAATCTTGCTAATTGTGGAAAATCCCAAATACTGACTAAATTTGGTTTATTGTGCACTGCAGAAAGATGTATTAATGTTGCCACAATAGTCAGTGTTGATCAAAAATAGCATTAATCAGTTTAACCACTTGTTCATATGTTTTTAAATGATTCGTTTTCTAGTTTCGTTTGCTAGACTGAAGGCACACAGTGCTCAAACCATATGGCAGAGAACACCATCTAGTGGTGTAGTATGGAAACTGAGAGTCAGTGTCACAGTGAGTGCAAGTTACCTGCATGTTTCATGTTATGAATCACTGTGATTAAACAGGCCACAAAAATTCAGAGCCCACGTGGTGTGACTGTCTCTGATCAAATGCTCATTATGAACATTTTACAGCTGTGGAAGAAGTATTCTAGTCTAAATGCTATGCTAAAATATTAACACTACAGAATAGGACAATTCTGTATAAATAAGCTTTTATTAAAATAAAAGTTTAAATGTTCTGCATTAAAATATACTGAATACAATGGGCCTCAAAGACAGTTAATATCCAGTTGGCACGATGAACAGATTGAACTCCGTGGGAAATTAACACTTGATTAAAAATAATGGTTTTTTGCACACAGACATGTTACATGTTTACAGATCTGTAGAAATTCTTTTGTGGTCTTCAGTGACCACAACTAAATTCAAGATTCAAGATATTCAAGAAGTTTATTGTCATATACACTGCAAAATACAAGTGGTTACGCAGGGCAATAAAATCCTTACTTTGCAGGTTCCCTTCACACAAATAAAAAGACAACTAACTAAAATAAAGAATAACTGAGATAGAAAATAAATAAATAAATTAAAACAAGTGCTTATGTAGCTTGTAGTCAGAATTTAGTAGGTGCAACACTGTCACAGTGGTAATATATACAGAATATGCAATATTAAAATGTTTATATTGTATGAAGTTGTATTATGTTGTATATAAATGTACAAAATTGCGAATTACAGGTTAAAGATAATTACAACAATTAGTCAGTGATTCAGTAGCCTGGTGGCCTGTGGATAGAAACTGCTTTTTAGTCTGACTGTCCTTGCTTTCAAACTCCTGTAGCGTCTGTCAGATGGCAGGAGTGTGAATTGTGTGTTCTGTGGCTGGGTGCAGTCCTTAATATATTCTGTTCCCTTTTTTTGATCTGGGTGTGCTAAATGTCCTGAAGTGGTGTGAGGGGTACTCCACAGATGAATTGTTCCGTTTTAATAAAACGTTGGAGAGCCTTCCTGTTGTGGTGTGTGGTGCTGTTCCCTATGATGGAGTTTGTCAGGATACCCTCCACTGTACATCTGTAAAAATATCTGAGTGGTTTGGACGTTAATCCAAATCTCCTCATCTTCTGTAGGAAGAAGAGTCGTTGTTGAGCCTTCTTGATGATCTGCTGTGTGTTATGGGTCCAGTTGAGATCCTCACTGATGTGGGTGCCGAGGAACCTCGGGTGGAGAGGGTGAAGACCTCTCCACCCGAGGTTCCTCGGCACCCACATCAGTGACCTCTCCACCCGAGTCCCGTTGATGTATAGTGGTGAACCTGAGGGGTGTTTTGTTGTTGGACTTCTGTGCAAACCACAGTTTGGCCATAACAAACATAAGAGTGTCCATAAGTGCACATGGCACCAGGACACTCTAGGCCGTAGTTCAATGATTGAGTTTGCAATCATATCACCAAACGTGCAAGCATATGTTCGAGACACTGGGGTAAAGAGAGGGGCTGAGCTGTCAGCTGATCACCACCTGGTGGTGAGTTGGATCAGGTGGTGGGGGAGGACGCTGGACAGACCTGACGTGCCCAATGGGTTGGGAATTCCGGCTCTTTTTAGAGAACGTTGTTTTGTTGTTTTTTTATTTATATATGTTTATTTATCAAAATTTATTCCCTGCTTTCTTCATCTTTTTTGTATTTGCTTTTTTTGTTTGTGTATTTTCTTGTGTTATGAATTTTAATTTTCTTCATAATGTTTTTAATTCAGTTTTTGGTAAATTAAGTGAAGCACCTTCTAACTTTGGTTTAGAAAGGTCCTGTCAAAATAGATTTTATTATGAATAAAATTATCATTGTGCTGCTCTCTACTGCAGTCAACTTGTCCTGCTCTTCTGCAAATGTATCAATACTTATATTCATGGGTCCACATAACACATCACGTTTTGATTTGTAGCTATGTATCACATGGTGTGGCACCACACATGAAACAATAAAACCTTGAATATTAATTTAACACCTGTGGTCAAATGTATCATAATGAATAATAACTACATTGTGTTATTTAGGAAAAAAAGAGGGCTTGAAATGATAATTGAAAGAGTGTTGGGGCATATATGATATATATAGATCATGAACGTAGTACTGGCATGTCCTCTGAAAATGTACACGCTAGTCCTAGTCCTAATCCTAGTCATAGTCTAGTGGGCTTTGGGAAAATTGTGCACTCTTCCTGTATAGAAACCTAGCATTTGTCTGCTGTGGTGTATGTATAGGAGTAAAAAGATGACAGAGTTACAAACAATGAAAGAAAGAGAGAAGGATTAATGCCTCCAGCTTTATTATGAAGTAGAAGGTTTATAAAAATATCTTATTGTCATGGTCCTGGGTGTTTCTTGATGTTATTTGCTGTTCTGGTTTCTAGTTTAAGTCACTGTCTTCCTTGTGTTCCATGTGTCATATTCTTTCAGTCTGTCTCTCAGTGTCAACTCCTCGTCTTTTTAATTGTCTCGTTTCCTGTTTTATTTTGATAGTCCCCGTCCTACATGCAGTGAGTGTAGTTTTGCTTCCCCTTCTCTCGTTATGTATAATTTACCCCAGCTGTGTCTCCCTCCTGTTTCTCATTCCCTGATCGCTCCTGTCTGTATATAAACCCTGTGTTTTATCCTGCTTGTTACTGGTCTGTCTGTCCGTCCTCCCTGCTTCATTCTGTGTCTCGGTCCCCATGTTCTCCTGCAAATTTAGGTTTGAGTTTTGTTTTATTAGCTTTCTCGGTTGAGAGTCTTTCTTAGTTCTGTCTTTTGCACCCTCACTTTTGATTGTATGTCACCTTCCTGCAATAAAGTTCACTCACATCTCAGCCTTGCCTGCATTCAGGGTCCTTATGTCTCCTCCACAAGGCTTGCCCCGCAAACCGCAAACTTATGGGTTTTTTTAAGCAGAGATAGATGGAATAAAAAATCAACATAAAAGAGCATGCTCAAAAAAATATTTTTCATAGATGAAAAAGAATTTCATCAAGCTAACAGAAACTGAAATATCAGAAAATAGAATATGAAATGATAAAATGGATAATGGTCAAGTAAGCAGACTACAATAAAAGCATGGACATTTAATATCAAAGAAAAGATTTGCTTCTTGCTCAGCTTGTATAGACTGACACCTGTGGGTTCATAACATTTATGAGGATTGCATTGTTTTTTTGATCCACTTGAGGCGTTTCTCTGAGAGAAACGAGTAGACTCCAGGTTTTTTAATGATACCACAACCTCTTCCAAAAGAAGTGACGCCAACCAGCACTCCATCGCACACAAAAGGTCCTCCTGAATCCCCCTGACAAAAGAACAAAAAGGTGTTGAGTTGGATGGATATTTTAATATAGATATTTACTTCCTTACATACTTTCTATATACTTACTTGACAGGTATCAGCCTTTTTTTCACTATTTGAACCAGCACATATCATGTCACTGGTGATAACTGGGTTGCGGTTGTAATAATCACGAGAGTTGCATGTCTGTCTACTGACCACAGTCACGTTGACAGACAGGAGAACATCTGATGTTTTGTTGTTTTCAGTTTTTCCCCATCCAGCAACCAGACACTTGCCTCCAGCTGGAGGGTCCTTGACAACTTTGGCTAACTGGAGACATTGTACTGTCTTGGTTTGCTTTACTGGTTTCTTCAACTGAAACAAAATGAAAAACAAAGATATTGATAATGACTATATTAACTTTAGAGAGCTGGCCTTAAATTTTGTATATATACAGCACTGTGCTACAGTCTTGAAACAGCACTCATTTATTTTGTCATGGTCGGCCCCCCGCAAGGCTACATGTGTTTTGGTTTTGCTCTCTCACTGCTCTGCTGGGTGGATCTCACTCCAAGCTTCTGCTTTTGGACCACACACCTGCTCCTAATCTCGGGCCACTTCTTACGGCAGTGGCTCTGAGCTCCTCATCCAGGACTATTGAGTTTGATACGTTAGTGTAAATCCAGCTCGGTGAATTCTAGTGTGCTTGTGTATGAACCTATTTGTGACTTTCGTCTCTCTGTGCTTAGACTTCCTGAACCGTGGAAACTTAAACGTGGATGTTGGCAGTTTGGAGTGGCGTGCATGTGGAACTCTCAAACAGAGCGAGTGAGTGAGAAGGATCTGATTCTCTCCCTTAAACCTACCCGGTAGACCACTGGAACCCCTGGCTTTCCTCCCATCTATATATATATTCTGCACCTGGTGTTTTGTGTAAATAAAAGAACTGCTAACTTGTGATTCCAGTCTGAGCCTGAGTCGGATCCATTTGCCGTGACATATTTGTACATTTTGCTTGGAAAATGTATAAATAGGCACAGCGATTTATTGATTTATCCATACACACACAGAAATACATCATATAAGATTAAAAACAAACGTATTCACATAAATGCATTTTTTTTTTACTTGGTTTCAGACAATGAATGATCACTTTACCTTGAGCAACATGAGGTCATTCTCCCTGGATCCCTGGTAATAGTCAGGATGAGGAAAACATTTATCAACCTTTTGGACCTGCTTAGAAGCTTTTTCTTTTTTCTTGATCGAGTGTGCTCCCAGGGTCACCTTACTCATACTGTAGAAGAAAAAAATGTATTAGCGAAAGTTCACTTACAAAAAAGATTAATAGGTCAGATTAACCCTTTTAAATAAAACAATTATAACATTATCATAGCTGCACAGTTATTTCATTATATGTGTATTATTGTATATAGTTGGGTTATGATTATTTTAGAGACGTAGATAAAGCTGCATGGTGTTTTCCTCCAGGTGAAACATTTTTAACATTTTTCAGTTATGAAATTTCTAAGTGCAGTCTCTTTCTGTGACAGTGATTACCACACTGTTTAGACAAACATTTAATCTTTTTTTTCTCATTTGGATTATGGCCAACATCAATATTTGATTGATTGATTGATTGATGGAATCTTTATTTTGAACATGTTAAAAAAGTACAACAACATAGAATTAAAAGAGACAAATAAACAAAGCAAAACAAAAAGAAAACGAGCAACCACAACTACAAATAACTTTCATGTTCAAAAAGGAGCAGGAAGAAGCATAAGCTTATTTAATCCCGCCCCTTTTCCACTATCTAGTAATCTATAGACTACAGAAATACCTCCTTGCAATTATAGTATATGTCATGTGTATTTTTTTTTATTATTATTATTATTTTATATATATATATATATGTGTGTATATATATATATATATATATATATATATATATATATATATATATATATATATATATACATATATGTTTCTATCTATCCATACATATCATTTATATAAATAATAAATAATTTTGGACCCAGTACACAGCCTTGTGGAACACCACAAGCAATGTCCAAGCATGATGAGGAATGGACACCCAGCTTCACAAATTGTTTCCTGTCACTTAAATAATTTTTCACCCATTGCAGTACAACCCCCCTGATCCCGTACCGTTCCAGTTTATTAATAATAATATTTATGTGCAATGCAGTCAAATCTACTTGTGTTTTACAGGCTTTTCTATAAAAACAACAGACAATATGTTTGATGCCAATTTGATTTGTATCTATGATAAGGAAATGAAGAAATTCTAAAAAATAAAAAAAATATGACAATGATTAGTGCAAAATTCTCTGTGAAGATATTAATACCTACAAGAATATGGACAAACATTTTTAAATTAATAATTATAATAAAGACTTTTTCCTTCTGATCTCTTGTGGAATCTCTTTATGTATTATCTTTCACACTGTCAGTTAAACATAAATATTACAATATTGTGATTTGAAAAGCGTTCCTACTCTTTGCAGTGGGCAGCTGTCAGGACCCATTGTGGATGGATTAACGTCCCTCCACAGAAAGATTTTTTGCTTTCCACATAGGCCATGAAAGGCAACGAGTGTGGCTCGACTTCTTTCCCTCCAATAATCTCAGACCCACCACCTAAAACAAAAAGAAAATATCCATCACATAACAAATTCAGCAGATGATGCAGTCAAAAACAGATGAGTGAAACAAATACCCTTTACTAACTGCTTTTGTAATGCCGAGTATGCATTCTGCTTATTTAAATGAATGAGAAAATTGTCTACAAGTAAATTAAAGTACCACATAAAATATTAATCACCTGGCTGGATGATCACGAGGAGCATGCATGAAACGAAAACACTGAAATAACTCTGGCAGAACATTTTGCCCTTTGTCTCTCATAGATGTTGAATGCACTGAAACCGTGACGCTCAGCTTTATACAGAGAGCTGAAAGGATGTGGTCTGACAACTGAAATGAACAAGTCAGCAAAATGGGCTCCTAAACGATTCTAAGGTTGTGATCAAATATATCATTACCAACCTTACCCCATTCACCATTACCACCACCACCAACAACAACAAGAACACACACATATACTTACCCACTTTTTGACCGTGAGAAATTTAACTTGGTGTATTTCCCATGGATGAATACTTCATTGTCCTTGGCTTGACTGTTAAACTAAACTTAGATTGTTGTAATTTTCATTCTGTGCTTTAAAAACTTCCATATTTCATGACATAGTGTCTGTGGTGAGGCATGGTCAGCAGTGCCGTGCGGACGCACCTGCATGGCATCCGCAATCACGCCCGCCGTGTTAAAAACACGGGGAAGCAGGGGTTGTTGTGAGTTGTGGTGTGATGAATGTGCGGCGGACAGCTGAGAGGTGCAGCCGCGTGTGCAATAACGATGGCTTTGCCTAACACTCTCTGGACCTGCCGTGTCTCTATCACACACCACTCATTCAAACTTATGGGACAATTGAGAGAAATGTGTAGGCTGGTCAGCAGGATACAGCTGAGACTTAATTTTTTTAAAGTTACAATTCAAAAACCATGTTTGGACAATGTGTAAAGCAAACTAAAAAATAATTAGTTTGTTATGTTTGTACTGTTTACTAATAATTGTTCGACACTGTATTGCCAACAGTATTTGTTTGTCTACCTTCACACACATATGAACTTGAGTGACAGTAAAACAGTAAAAATATGATGTCAGCCCACCCTCTGCAGGTATAACAGCTTCAATTCTCTGGGGAAGGCTTTCCATAGTGTGTTTACAGGAATTTTTGGCCGTTCTTTCAGAAGTGCATTTGTGAAGTCAGACACTGATGTTGGACTAGAGGCCTGACTCGCAGTCTCTGCTCTCATTCCTCCTAATGATGTTCTATCGTATTTAGGTCAGGACCTTGTGGAAGTTCTTCCACACCAAACTTGCTCATCCGTGTCTTTATGGACCTTGCGTTGAGCACTGGTGTGCAGTCATGTTGGAACAGGAAGGGGACATTCCCAAAGTTGTGTATTTGATACATAACTAACATATTTTTAAAAAGGCACTTATTATCTAGTTAGTGATGGCTGGTATTTATGGCCGTTGGCCATGGCCCTACATTGCTCCATCTGTGGCATGTGATCGTATGCAGGAGGCACTGATGGAGGCCACAACTAAATTTAACTCCACTTTGACTGAAGTGGTGAGTAGGTGAATGAATTACAGGGTTTTTTGAGAATTAGAATCAGAATACCTTCATAATCTCTAAGGAAATTATGTGGGTTAAAGTTGCTCCAAGAGAATAACAGTAACTAACAGTGACTAGTGACTAAGTAGACTAATTAAAGTAACTAATTAAATAATACAATATATTATAAAGTTACCAAATATAAGAAATAGCTCTAATATATACAAATAGCTCAATTATAAATATCCAGAATATTACAAAGGTGAGACATATATGATTGACATTTTACTCTAACCTTGTTATTGTACTGTAGAGCATGTGCAAAAGGGTGTAACTACTGCACTGTGTACTGTGCATTAGATGGAGGAGTTGTACAGGGAGATGGCCACAGGCAGGAATCATTTCCTGTGTCATTCAGTGGTGCATTTGGGTAATCTCAGTCTCTCACTGAATGTGCTCCTGTGATTAGCTAGCACGTTATGGAGTAGGTGCAAGGTATTGTCCAGTGTTGTCCTTATGTTGGAAAGCGTCTGCCTCTCTGACACCACAGTAAGAAAGTCCAGCTCCATCCCCACATCATTACTGGCTTTGCCAATCAGTTTATTGAGTCTGTTGAACACAATAAATATGTCACAGTGGGGTACGCTGGTGTGCAAGCCTTCATTAGGGCTGATGACGAAAAGTGCAAACAACATGAACAGTGACGAGAACTAAACTAACACCTAAACTGGAAAGAACTAATACTAACTATGAAAACAGTGAAAACTATGAAACCACAATGAAGACTATGAATACTAAGATGCAGGGTTTTAATAGTTTTGCAATTTTCATTAGTTTTTATTTTTATTTAGTTTTGACTTCAGATTTTCAATTTTATATCAGTTTTAATTAGTTTTTACCAATTGTTTGCTAGTTTAGTTTAGTTTTTATTTTTTTGAAAATCCTTAGTTTCAGTTTAGTTTTGATTAGTTTCAGTTATAGTTTTAGTTGTGTTTGCAATAATTAAGTGTAACAAAATCCCAGTTTCATCATATCAGTCATTCTCTTCTGCTTATCCTTGGGTATGTTGCTATTCCAGCTACCATACCCTGCACCCTGGACAGGTCGCCTGTCTGTCGCAGGGCTAACATGCAGAGACAGACAACTCACATTCCCACCTATGGGTTCTTTAAATAAATAAATAAAGGCAGATGAACAACCATTGATACCAGGCAACTATAAAATGTATATCTTGGCCCCAATGAAACTATTAACTCTTGCAGCACCGGGTGTTCGTAATTTTGGTTCAAGTGAATTGATAAACTTTTTGAAGGTAATTGACTCACACAGTTGTGTAGATATCCCCGTCCTGTTGTCTCGGGATGCATCACGCTGCCTTGCCTGGGGTTAGCTTCTGTTTTCTGGGGATGAGGGTTGAGTGTGCTCCCTTACCCTCCTCAAGGTAAGCTAGGTTAGCCTTCTTGTGTGAGCTTTTTAAGTGCACTTTAAGGTTTGTGGGATTTTTTTCCCTTTAGAAATGTCCCTCATAATTTGTCTGTTTCCACTACAAGACACTTGCTTTATCCAAAACACAGTCATATTCAAAGTAATCCCAAATTGGACTCTGGCGCTTTCTTCCGACTTTTCTGACATGATTCTGCGCGTGGACGGAGCAGCAACACAGACGACTCGACTAACGTACTGCCACCTGCTGGCATAATGAGACACAGCAAGAAAAAAATATGGAAACTAAACTTCATTTTCACCCTTGACTATTGTATGACACGCACACATCAATGAAAACTAAACACATTTTTGCTATAAATTCAGTTAATTTTAGTTAGTTTTGTGAACACTCATTCCAGTTTTAGTTAGTTTTCCTTTTTTTGTTTTTGTTTTTATTTTTATTTCCGTTAACGAAAATGTTTTTTCACTTCTAGTTTTCGTTATTTCGTTAGTTTTCGTTAACGATAATAACCTTGCTAAGATGAGACGTGGATGGTAAACAGACAACCTGACAATCAACAAAGGAAGACAGGGGACTTAAATACACACAGGAGGTGATCAGAAGAAGTGGAAACACAGGGGAAACAGCTGACTAGAACGAACATAATGACGCCACAGAGGAAGTGAAATAAAAAACAATGACAAAGACACACAAGACTCTTTCAAAATAAACCAGGAAACACTGTGAAAATAACAATGATCAAAGAATAAAACTAAAACACACAAAACACTGGATCGCAAACCCAGTTCCGTGACAAAATAGACCGAGTGGGTCCTGGGTTCCTCCAGGTGAACCACAATGCCTGGCCTCATGTAGCAAGAGATCCAAGAGGATGAAGAAACTGATACTGGCCCCAGTGAATTTTGGTTAAAGAGAGACAAAACCTAGCGCAAAAAAGATGTAAACACAAAGCGCGCATCCGCGCTCTGTGTTTACGTTGTTAAAATAGTTTTGTGAGCTTTAATCTGAGATTCTGGCCTTTCTGGCAAAATACATTTATATTTAAAAGTCAATTCAGGATTTAATGAATTGATTTCTCTTTATTCAAGCTACTCACCTCTCTCTATCTGCCTGCACTTTCAAACGTACACACGAAGGACTACAGGAATATCAGAGTTGCAGAGGCTTTTCTTTCTTTTTTCGACACTGCAAAGAACTCTAACTAATGGTATAGTAAGAAACTGAGCGTCAGTGTCACATAAAGCTCACGGTCTTACAAGTAAAGATATTATTTATAATATTTTCGGACAGTTCATGTTACAGTAATGCTGAGATGTATTTAGAGGGCTAAGTAGATTGGTTACTTTCCCTTTAGGATCAATAAAGTTATTCTTATTCTTTAACTATTCTCTAACTTGCAGTGTAGCTAATTGTTTGTCATCAGCAGACAGCAATGAAAGAATAGCAGCATTTAAGGTAAAACGTCTAACTAACAAATTGAGACTGCCCCTTGTCATGGATGACACTTGTGGTATGTCGTGACATTTTGCAGTCTTCCTGTGCAGGGTCTTAGCATTATTTTTTGTGGTTTGCTCTTAGTCAGAGGCTCATTATGCTTGTTCTTCTAGAAGTGAATGTCTCTTGTGTGTGTGTGGGGGGGGGGGGGGAGAGAAAGAAGAAAAGAAATTACAAGATATCATCTTTACTGTGTAAGTGATTTAATTCCACAGCCATTCACTGGTATCTGGTTACAGTGACTCCAGACATGCTTGCAAAAGTACGGGACAAGTTTGCCAATCATATGGACATATGTCACATGTCTGGAGAGAGACATATTAAGTTCAAGTACTGTATTTATAACTTTTATTAACTATGTATCTTAAAATGTAAGTCAAATGTAAGGCTCTATGTCCATTACTTTGAAGAATGTAGCATTCTAAAATCAGATATTTTTTATATGACATATATTATGTTTGAGAAATTGGAAATTTGAAAGAGCTATAGTCAAAACAATGAAATAAACAGTGATTCCTTTTAAAATTTTGCTTTATTAGAAAGTAGAAAAAGAAGAAAGTGTAGTCAAAAAACAATACAGAAAGTAAAGTAGAAACAATGCAGATTTAAGGCACTTTTACATTTGCTTATCTTTTCAGGTGTGAAAGCTATGTACCCATGTTTATGTATGGTGTGCAATGACAATTGCTAAAATACTGGACAGTCAATCTTTTCCTACACAATACTAAAAAGACTGGTTATAGATATCTCACCCAAGTTCCTGCAAGGGAAAGGGTGATGAACCCACTTCCAGTTATATTATGTTTAAACAATGCCTGTTTATGTAATAGATGTGCTGATGTTTTTAATAGTCTGTAAAGATTATAGCAAGCAAGGAACCTACTCTATAAAAGATGAAACAGAAGCTATTAAATGAAAAATAATAGATCAAGTGGACGCAGCAGTGGCATGTTTAACAGCATCAGAGATTCATATCTGGCTGTTAGCTCATATTTGCATTGATGTCGGCATCACATTTCAGGGGCACCCATTGTGTTCTTGATCCACTTGAGTTGTTTTTCTGAGAGAAAAGAATAGACTCCAGGTTTTTTTATGTTACCACACTCCTTAGGTCCAAAAGAAGTGACTCCAACTAGCATTCCGTTGCACAACAGTGGCCCTCCTGAATCCCCCTGCAGAAGGAGCAATCACTTTTGAATTATTTACAACTTTCAAGGTGGCAGCGGGTCTTTAAGCACAAAAAATATGCATGATCCTTACCTCACAGGTATCAGTCTTTTTTTTACCCTTTGAACCAGCACATATCATGTCACTGGTGATAACAGGGTTTTGGTTGTAATAGTCACGAGAGTTGCACTTCTTTCTGTCAATCACAGTCACTTTAACAGACATAAGGACATCTGATGGTTGTTTTTTTTTAGTTAGTCCCCATCCAGCCACCAGACACTTGCTGCCAGCTGCAGGGTCTTTGACATGTTTATGTAGCTGTTGTTTTTCTGAGAGAAAAGAATAGACTCCAGGTTTTTTTTATGTTACCACACTCCTTAGGTCCAAAAGAAGTGACTCCAACTAGCATTCCGTTGCACAACAGTGGCCCTCCTGAATCCCCCTGCAGAAGGAGCAATCACTTTTGAATTATTTACAACTTTCAAGGTGGCAGCGGGTCTTTAAGCACAAAAAATATGCATGATCCTTACCTCACAGGTATCAGTCTTTTTTTTACCCTTTGAACCAGCACATATCATGTCACTGGTGATAACAGGGTTTTGGTTGTAATAGTCACGAGAGTTGCACTTCTTTCTGTCAATCACAGTCACTTTAACAGACATAAGGACATCTGATGGTTGTTTTTTTTTAGTTAGTCCCCATCCAGCCACCAGACACTTGCTGCCAGCTGCAGGGTCTTTGACATGTTTATGTAGCTGGACACAATTCACAGTTTTGGTTTCCTGCACTGGTTCATTAAGCTGAAATAAGATTAAAAAGAAACATAACATAGGATATAAATTGTGTATACATATCTTTACAAAGATTTTTCTTAATAAAAGAACTATATGCAGTAATGCAAAAACCGAAGCCTCATTTCTGTATAATTTGCTTCAAGGAGTCAAAGTGATCTTTTAAGCTTTATCAAAAAGGAAAGCTTTAAGACTAACCTTAAAAGTAAAGAGGGGGTTAATTGTGAATTTAGTGACATGAATTTAACCAGCCAGAGTCAGTGAAAAATGTTAAGTGTTTCCATTTTTTGGCCTTAAGGGGCTTGAGTATGACTGGATACTTTCAGGTAACCACTTGAAAAGCATGCAGTCTATGCAATGGCCAGATTAAGAATTCAATACCCTGTTTACTTTTCCGAGTAGCATCAAAGTGTCTACAATAGCATGAGGGCTTTGAAGGTTGAAGATCAACAAAACTGCTATTTTTTAGTCACAGCAGAAAGGAAGGATGTTTTAATGAATATGGGCTTTTTATAAAATTTGTCTGATACTCAGAATCAGTCACAGAACAGATTAGAATAAATTACAGTGTTTGCAATGAACCTTAATTACAGCTACTAAAAGTGTTGATATTGTTAAAACAACATAGAGATATGCGAGAGCCTTGGAAGAGTATAACAGGCACACAAAGTGTTTGATTAGCAGCATTTTGAACAAACAGCAACTGAAAAAAAGAAGAAAAGAGACTTGATTTTGATTTTGTTTGATTTAGACCATTTCTTATCTGAAGCTTCAGATATGTTATTTTCCTTTTTTCCTTTTTAATTCACATTGCTGCATCTTTGCTTTGCTCACTGTTGGACATTCAATTATCACCTTACCTTCAGCAACATGAGGTCATTGACTTTTTTGTCTTTAGAAAAGCTGGGATGATGAACACATTTCTGAACCTTTCGGACCTGCCTTAAACGTGTCTCTTTCTTTTTCTTTTTCTCAATGGAATGCACTCCCAGGATCACCGTACTTATACTGGAAGAGAAAAAAAACAGCAACAACACTTTGTGGTGATGATAGTTTGTTTATAGAAGAGGTTAATAAAGATTTATAGATCATTGGTTGGTTGTTATTGCTTTATAAATAAAATTCCTTACAGCATCTCTGTGAAAGATCTATTTTTGTAAAATGTGTAAAATGAGATTGTTTAATACTATGCTGTTGATAAAAATAAACCTCAAAGTATGGACATTAGCTCTACAGTTTCTATATCTTTCATCTATAATACTGTAGACACACTGGTCACATAAGCCAAACAGAGTAAATATGATGTCATCAGAAAATCTGTCATAATTCTGTAACTCAGTGTGTGTTTCCATGTGTATGTGTGTGTGTCTTTTTAAAAAGGTCTGATAGTTCAGTAAGAGAGGATCAACTGTTTATTTAAAAGGTAGATATACTGAATGTGTGTGTGTGTGTGTGTGTTTCCATAATGAAAGCCAGATGCGGCAAAATTTTTATCTTTTGTAAATAAAGTCCATAAGCATCAGAATAATAAATATATTGTTGACTGGCATATACACAAAACAATTCTATTAAATTGCATTTTAACGTTTTAAATCTTGAAAATTGTAATAAAAGTACGATTTAGTTTCCTACTTCGGACAGTGAGCAGCAGTCAGGACCCATGTTGGATCAATTAATATTCCTCCACACATTGGTCCATCACGCTCCAGCAGAGCCATAAAAGGCAGCGAGTGTGGCTTGACTTCTTTCCCTCCAATAATCTCAGAACCATGACCTAAAACAAAATAAAAATGTCCAGTCACTGGATGTTGAAGTCAAGAACAGATGAGCAAAAGAAAGAAGCACACTGCACCTGAACAAACTGCTTTGTAAGACTGAAAGACCTCAGTAATGTGAGTTTGCATTGTGCATGTTTACATAATGGAGCAAAAAGCAAATTCAAGAGAAAACACTGCTCACCAGACTGGATGATGAAGAGAATCACACATGTGATGAAAAGACTGAAATCTCTCGGGCAGAACATTTCTTCTTACCTCTCCTTATCAGATGCTGAATGCACTGAAACCTTGATCATAGCTGTAACGCACAACTTATGTTGAGCTGAAAGGATGTGGTCTGGCTGCAAAAGAAATTTACTGCTTCAAGCTTTCATCATTTCAAGAACGCTGGTTGAATTTACCACGAATAATGACCATTTACTGTGCGATGGTGGGTTTCTTTACGTGATTCAGAGAACGTTGTCACTGGGTGCAGATATGTCAGTAAGTCACTGACGCTTTCACATTTGCTTTTTAAAATGTCATCTTATTAACCAGAAGAAAAAATGATTTGCAGAATAAACAATGAAAAAAGACACACTGTTCACAGACATGTTGAAATCATAAAACCATGAATGGACTCAAACATAGTGAATAATTGCAAACAATGCTCTGGAACTGTGTAAAACAAAAACTCAGTAAAACATTTGAGGTTGTCTTTTTGTGAAGTTTACGTTACGTCTTTTAAAAAATTCATTATCACAGAAAAAAGAATCATATCATTGTTAATATTTGTATTTTAATATTATTTTAAAAAACAAGACAAGGACAGAATAGGATAGAAAATAATGGATGTATTCAACTCTCTTCTGTGGTAAAGCTGGTATTTAAAAAAGAGGGAGAACAGGAGGAGAAAATAAATAAATAATTATTGTCACAGTCGGGGAAGTGGGGAATGAGGACCCAAGTGCCGGACTCCTTATGCTGAACAGTGCGTTTATTTATAGTGCAGTAAATAATCCACAGAATAAATCCCCATGCGCTCCCCTGACTCCTGTGTCGTGTCTTCTCCCAAAACATCCATGTTCTGTGCTCTCCACTCCCGTGTCTCTGCATTCCCCATGCTTGCTGCTATCTGGCGTTCCGCGCTCCTCCTGAGACACAATAGAAGCAGCCATCAAGACACCACACAGTCTCACGCAATAATCCCACGCCAGAGGGAGCTCCATCATACTCTTAAATAGCTCCCCCTACGACCCTCATCAGCAGCAGGTGCATGGCATGGTCTTCAGGTGTGGCCAGCCCCTTACCAGGGCCACACCCACCAGGCCTGCAGGTGCCTGTCACCCAGCCTACAGGAAACAGCGCCAACCGCAGACAAACAAACATCCCAACATACACCTGCCTATTCCTACAACTTGGGACACAGCCGGCAGCTCAGTGCAGCTAAAACACACAATAATAATAATAATAATAATAATAATAATAATAATAATAATAATGATAATGAGTCCACACTGCTCAAGGACCCTGGATCCCTCAGACCCAGATCCCTGACAAATATAAAGAGTGCATATACACATACAAGCAAGTGTAGTAAAGAGCCTTCAATATCAGTATCTTGTGGATTTTGAGGGGTCCAGAAGAGAGATTTTGGATGCCTCAGTCTGCATTCTGGACCCTTCCATGGTCAGAGAATACCACCACAGCTACCCAAACAAGCCCGGGAGACTCACCGAAGGACTCACCTTCACTAGAGTCCTTCGGGTGCTTTAGACCATCGAACTATCAAAAAAGACCACATCTGGTCTAATGAAACAAAGACTGGGCTGAAACTGAGCTGAATGCCAAGCATCATGTTTGGAAGAAAACAGGTACTGCTCATCACCTGGCCAATACCATTCCTACAGCAAAGCACGGCAGTGTCAGCACCATGCAGTGGGGATATATTTCTGTAAAAGCAAAACTAGTGGGAGACTAGTTAGGATCAAGGCAAAGATAAAATCAGCAATCCTTGATGATAACCTGCTCCACAGCACTGTACTTTGTACTTTGGGGAGGGTTCATATTCCAACAGGACAACAAACCAAAGCACACAGCCAGGATAACAGAGGATTGGCTTAGGGACCACTCTGTGAATGTCTTTAGTGGCCCAGCCAGAGCCCAGACTTGAGCCTGATTTAATATCTCTGAAGAAAACAGAAAATGGCTGTGGACCAACACTCCCCATCCAGCCTGATGGAGTTTGACAGGTTCTGCATACAAAAATGTGAGAAACTGCCCAATAACAAGTATGCCAAGCTTGCAGCGTCTTACTCAAAATTACTTGAGGATATTTTTCCTGCCAAAGGTGCTTCAACAAAGTATCGAGCAACGGCTGTGAATACTTAAATGCATGATATATTTTTGTTTTTTATTTTAATACATTTGCAAGAATTTCAAGCAAAGTTTGTCCCCTTTTTCATGATGGAGTACTGTGTGTAGAATTCTGGGAAAAAAATTAATTTGATCCATTTTGGAATATGGCTCTAACATGACAAAGGCTACGTTCACACTGCAGGCGAAAGAGCATCAAATCTTTTATACTTTTTTGGTATGACAGTTTGAACAGCACAAATCCGATATTTTCAAATCCAACCTAGGTCACTTCGGTACGTGGTACTGAATCCGATAAATATCTAATGTTTTAGAACGCGACTGCTTTTTGAATGGTCATATCGCATTAAATCAGTCTTTTACGTCACTGACACAAGACAGACGCCAATTATCAGTGCTGGAGAAGACAAACAAGAAAGCATGGCGGCCATTGTTAAAGCACGGGCTCTCTTTTTTCCTCAGCGTCCTTCTTTCTCTAATTAATTTGTCAAAATTCTGTCGGTTACGACTGTGCAGAAATCAATAGACTGCTGCAGCAACACCTACTAGCTCTGTAGCCGCCATTTTTACTTTCGTAAACAGAGCGTATTGTGTGTGACGTCTTCTTTTGCGCATGCGGGCCGCTTTGAGGGCTGTGAATGCTTTTTGGATACACTGTAGCTGGTTACTATTGTTTTGTGGAGCATGATGTACCAAGTTCTTCTGCATCTGTTCACAAGCCTCAGTTTCAGTTTCAGTATATAAAACAGGAGCTGGTGAATCTTTCTCACTGACAGGCTGAATAATTTCACTTTGTTGTTTTACTTTCATGAGTTTTGTATGTACATTGAAAAAAACAAAACAAAAAAGATTTGTATGCTTTTATTGCAGCGGTAGACTTCAAATGCATCAAACAGGAGTACTCATATTCTTGGGGTTACTTGGAAAATGACAAATTAAGTTTGATTGAAAAACAAAGAAAAGGAAAAGTTTGTGCAGTGATAAGGACTAACAATAATAAGGATCTGTCATATATGTGCAGAGATCAAGAATAAAAATGTAAAAGAATGAAATGATAACATTGATAATGCTCAAGTCAGTGGTCTACAGGAACAGCGGTAACAGATTTAACAAGGAAGATGCTCGTGTTCATTAAATTGTGTGGACTGATTCCTGTGGATTCCTTAAAATTCAGATGACTTCATTGTTTTTTTGATCCACTTGAGTTGTTTTTTGGAGAGAAATGAGAAGACTGCAGGTCCATTTATCTCACCACACACTGCAGGTCCAAAAGAAGTGACTCCAACCAGCTCTTTATTGCACAGCAGTGGCCCTCCTGAATCCCCCTGCAGCAAGAACAAATGTTTGACATTTTTTGGGGGGTGTTTTAACTAATCTGGAGATTTAAAAAAGCCAAAAAGGTCTTGCCCTTTATTGCAATTTACAATTCCATATTACGCAACATACTAATATATACTTACATTACATGTGCTAGCCTTAGCGTTTCCATTTGAACCAGCACATATCATGTCACTGGTAATAACAGGGTTGCGGTTGTAATAACCACGAGAGTTGCACTTCTTTCTGTCAATCACAGTCACATTGACAGACAACAAGACATCCGACCTATTCTTCTTTTCAGTTTTCCCCCATCCAGCCACCAGACAGTTGCTGCCAGCTGCAGGGTCTTTGAGAGTTTTGCCCAGCTTGAGAAATGTCACTGTTTTGGTTTCCATCACTGGATTGTTAAGCTGAAAAAAAGAAGCTTTACATATTGATAATGATTATCTATGTATTATGTTTATATAGTTTGCTATAAAGTAAGTAAATAAGACAGAACATAACAGCAGAGTGCATACAAGGAATGCCCTAACTAAGCCGCTGGCTTAATATACAGGAATATTTGTGCTGAGTATGGCCTGGATGTCTCAAGGTCAAAAAGGAATACACCCCCTAGGGTGGTTAAGAATGATCAAGCTAAGATCCTGTGGGACTAAGTAAAGAAAGAAGGCTATAGTGATAGATGTAGCTATATCAAGTGATAGCAACATCAGGAAGAAGGAACATGGGAAGCTTGGGAAATACCAAGGGCCGAGAGAGGAACTACAGAAGATATGGAGGTTGATTCAAAAGTTGTCCATGAGGTAATTGGAGCACTTGGAGCAGCTCACCCCCAAACTAGGTTACACTTCCTACAAGTGTCATTATTACTAAAACTAGTAGTGTGGCCCACTAAGCAGGAAAGTGCCAGAGGAACAGGGGATAAAGCATGATGCTAGCAACATGGCTGAGAGCTAAGATAGAAAATCCCTAAAGATAAAATTAATCAATACTTTAAATATAATTAGCTGGTAATTTCAACAGTGAGTGTAGTGTCGTGATACTGGACTGCAGTGAGCCAACATCAAATGAGAGTCAGTTAATAAACAGATTGCTAATTTTTAACAGTCAGTTATTACTCATTGGTCAGTACTAGTTTACAATGTTTTGACTTTAAAAAACATGTTTCAACTATGTAAGAAGAGTAAGTAAAGAAAAGAAGAAAAGTAAATGTTAGGTCCTGAGCTGCCTAACATTTCATATTATTCATATTGTTACATATTTCAATTGTCTTTTCACAAATAGAAATGTTTTATGTAACATAAAAAACATGTAATACTACATCAAATCTCATGTGATTAAAAGCTCTAAAAAATTGTGCATTTTAATTTACTGCCCCATTTTAAACAAATTCCTCTAAGTGGGTTTTCTTGAAAAAGCATTTAAATTACTGGGTTGCATCTTTGCTTCATTTAGTATTGTGAATTGTACAGTGAATATTGACCTTACCTTGAGCAACATGAGGTCATTGCCCTTTAATATATTACAAAAGTCAGGATGAGGAAATTGTTTCTTAACCTCTCGGAATTGTTTCGAATCTTTTTCCTCTTTCTTGATGGAGTGTGCTCCCAGGATCACCTCACTAATACTGTAAAAGAAAAAAAATACAGAGTAAAGTTAACATATATAAAAGCTTCATAGGGGAGGACTACGTAAAACAAAGATAAATTAACTCTATATTTTGTTATATGCATATTATTAGAGGTGGTTGCGTTATGGGTTTTACTGAAAAATTACTTTCATGGGTGTAGGGTGATGATGGCTAGAATATGAACAGATTTTGTCTATTGTCATTTTTTTGGAGCGTTATCAACCTCTATTTTCATTAATGTGCAAAGCAGTCAAACATACTCGTGGCTTACAGGCTTTTTTCCTGAGAGCTGAAGCTTTTCCTTAAAAACAGCAGAAAAATCTGAGGGATTTTTAAAAGCAATGCTGTAGTGGGGCGAGGTGGACGCACCTGAGCGTCATCAGCGATCACGCTGCGCCTGCTTTAAAAGGGTGAACTAGGTCCTTTCTTAGTTGTTGTAGGGGAAGTGAGCAACTGCGAGGTGAAAAGCTGAAGCAGGGTGTGAAAAATGACAAGAACCGAGAGTAATAAAAGACTGCTGAGAAACACTGAAATGTGGTCGCTTCCGCTGAGTGGTCGCTGAGTTTATTCAAATACATTTTTAAGGAGACGCTGATTTGATTGTGCCTACTATTAACATGATAAGTAATTATGTAAATTATTTACACTGAAGACATGAAGTTTTAGCATGTTTGTACTCACAGTATCAGTGAAAGGATTACTGACAGTATTTTATATGTATACATATGTTATATGTATATATTATTTTATATTATTATGTATATATTGTAAAAATGTATAAAAAAACCACACAATGTGTTATTTTTCACAGTCTGTCAAAAATATTAATATATTTTGATTTGATGTCAGAAGAGTAATTCTGTACTTAGTGCAGTGGGCAGCAGTCAGGACCCATTGTGGATGGATTAATATCCCCCCACAGAAAGACTTTTTACTTTTCAAGTAAGCCATGAAACTCAGGGAGTGTGGCCTGACTTCCTTCCCTCCAATAATCTCAGAACCATGACCTAAAATTAAAAGAAAATATTCACTTAAATAACAAAATCACAAGATAATCAAGTCAAGAACTTAAAAATGAAAGAAGGAACAGATGAGTAAAACACAAGAAATGCCAGCGGCTTTGTAATACTGAAAGTAATGCCCTTGCATTCTGTGTAATGAATGAATGTGCAATAGAAAATATTACTCACTTGACTGGATGATGAAGAAAATCAAACATGAGGATAAAAGACTGAAATTCTTCAGGCAGAACATTTTGTCTTACCCCTCTTTGATTAGATGCCGAATGCCATGAAATGTACCTTGATGCATAGCTTTATACGCTGAGTTCGAAGGATGTGGTTTGATCATGGAAAATAATGAGTCAGCAAAACTGACACATGCCAGCTGATGAACTGGTGATATTGTTTCAAAGCAAGTGGTCAGATTTATCATAAATAATAACAATTTTCTGTAGTTTCTATATGAGAGAGGGGATTAAATTGAACTTCCATTGTAATTTTAAGGTTTTTATTAAAAGTCAAGAATGGATTAACTGAATTCAATTTAATTTTATTCATATAGCTCCAAGTTAAAAAGGCACTTATATTGGTGCCAAAGTATAATTCAGTTTAATGCAGTAATCTGAATTGTCAATCAAAGCGACCAATCACATTAGGACCCCATTTTGTTTATGCTCTGCTCCCCAAACAGTCAATAGTCAGTTGATTTCAGTTTCCAGAGCATGAAGGAGAGAGGAAATCTTCTGCAGCGCTTCCAAAGCACACACTCTGGTGTGCGCAATGGCTTCTTTGTGGCCGTGGCTGCTGAACTCTTCACATATGGATTTTTGAATTTCTGCACAAGGAATTGTGTAAAGTATCAATGAATACTAGTGTTTGTAAAACTAAATAATTTGCTTGTTATTTTGATTTTTTTCATACAGAACTTTTAACATAAATATAATTCCAAATCTTTACCTCCAGAAAAAGTGAGCACCGACAAACACTTGCTCCTGCGACTTCACTTTGGATGTCACTCACCTGCACTCTGCTGTTCCACAGACTTTGCCTGCCTGCCTGCAGTAACCTCTCCTCGTGCTCATTCCAACAGCATGGCAAGAAGTCCCACTTTCACTCCATTCAGTACTTGTTGCCTTCTTATAACATTTACTCTTCAATGGAGTCTTACATGGTGAGCGTGTACATAGGTCATGGCGGTTGAGTGCATTACTTATTGTTTTTCTTTCAAACAATTCTAACTACAGATTCCAGGTCTTTCTGTCCACAATTGGTTCTTGGCTCTTGGCTCAGTCCTATGTCTGAACTCTTGCTGGGAGCATCTGGTCGTGGTTTATGTGAAATGATGCTCTTTCATTTCCACTTCCAGATTATGGCCCCAGCAGCGCTCACTGAAACCTTCAGTAGTTCAGACGTTCTACTGTAACCAGTGTCATCAGTATGTTTTGCAACAATAAGTTTGCAAAGGCCACTGATTTTGTCCATTATGACATGTTTCTTATGTTTCTTCTTCTTGGTAATGAGCCTCCTTTTTTACAGGCCATCAGTTGGGACTTACCCAGCTAATTTGAATTTTCCCTTTCTTTACATGCTCAATACTTTTTTCCCCCTGTGTCCATTCTCATTATTACATACAACATATGGACATTTATGGTTTGATTTATTTGCATGTGTGGACTGGATGGATTTTTACCGATATCTGGCGAGAATTTCATATTCATATGCGCCTTTTTTTTAGGAAATTGGGGAGATATTCAGTACTTATTTTACTCACTGTATATTCGTACATTTGACAGTTGAAATGAGCACTAAATCTGTTCACAATGCACAGGTTTATTCAAATTTACAGTTGAAATGCTACATCTCTTCAATCCGTGCACATTCTACACTTGGTAATCTGTCTATATTAACCCTATAAAGCCCTTTGTATCATATTTGATACCTGAGTTTCTGAGACTTCTATCTCATCAACATGATCAATACTTGTTATAATTTCAAAATGTTAAGTTTAGTTTAACATTAACATTAAATGTTAATGTTAAAGTTTATGGACAAAACTCTTTTTTTTGTCTAACATTAACATTGTTGTTAACAAAAAGTTGAAAAAAAGCCCAATGTATCAAATGCAACACAAAAAATATATTATAAATATATAATAAAAATATGTCATGAACAACATGATATAGCAAAAAAAAAGTGTATTTTGTTATAAGGGTTAATAAACATCTAAGTTCCCCCCAAAAATGGGTTGGGGTTGAATGGGATGAGTCTTACAGGGTTAATGGTAAAAGCAAAACTTTCATCTTCCTGGTGAAACTGAACAAACGCTGATTTTGGATCGTGTTATCAGAATTACTCAAGTAATACAACAAATTATAGTAAAGAGAGGTACTTGGTAAGGGTCACAAATTTAACAAATATTTGTGTCTATCATAAACTCTATGGTGGCTCCAGTGGTCAAGGTTTTTCAGGCAGCAGTGTTTTAATTGTTTACTAAAGTTTAATTTTATATGTTAATATATACCAAGACTGACAATCATATTTGACATATCACTTGCAAATTTGGCAACAATATGACAAATATGGCCTGTCACCAGTCATATACATGCTTGACTTATGCACATTTCGTTTATTCTTGTTTTCTAAACAGGCAAGTGCACATAGACCAGGGGTGTCCAAACTTTTTTCACTGAGGGCCACATACATAAAAATATAGGAGGGGCTGGGCCACTTACTAGAAATTAGGTATATAACCTTAACTTTAGTGTATTAAACTTAGAAAAATCACTTACAAGTGGTCGAATATATTATATTGTTGAATATAATTAAAGACAAAACTGCCTTCATCACAGCTTTCCATAAATGGATCTTTATTGATTTATTCAGAAAAAGCTTTGGTAGCTCATTCTCAGAACAGCAGCCTCAGATTTCTTCTTAGACAGAAGATTTACAGCACAGAGAAAAAACAATAAAGGGGAAAATGGGACGGGCACATTTCAAGTTTGTTATTTAAGTTATTAGGCTTAGCAACACACCTATTAACGTTCGTTTGAACCGTTATCAACATTAACAGACTGAACTGGACTTAATAACAGGAGTGCATATAATTTTAGTAAATTATTCTGGTGAGTATCAGCTGCGCTGGGTATGTAAATCGGGACATCCAGCCGCGGTGCTGATCGCCACTCGTGCCAAAAATCCAGACAAATGTCACTTGATCAAGGAGCAAATCTGCATCAGATGAGATCAGCTGACTTTGCGTGTACGTGGGCAGTGCACAGCGGTGTGTACTCATAAGAAAGTGGTGTGCAAAAGCAGGGTAGTGACAGAATTGATGCGCATTATTGATATTTGAAGCATGTGTACCTGCACATTAACACACGGGTACTGTGGAATATATTTTTTACTCACCTAAAGTGCTCGTCCACTCCCCGCAAAAAAATAGCAGCTGTGCGGTGTCTGTGGCATCAGTGCTCTCATCGCATGCGATGGAGTAAAGATCAAAAGCACAGCTTTATCAGACAGTTGCAGTTTAATGTTGGCTGACAAGTCTTCAGCAACTGGATTTCTGGACATGCTGACGTTGTTGACGGGCGCATTATTTCGGTGACTTTAACGAGGCCGTGTTTTATGAGGTCTCCATCTGAAAAAGGCTTGCCATGTCTTGCGATGAGTTGGGCGACCTCATAGCTGGCTATTGTAGCCTTTTCCTGGACCTTTTGAGCACGAAAAAAATTACTGTTGCTGACCCCGCAGGAGAGATACCCTTTGCTTTAATTTCTGCTCTCGCTCAGCACCAGTGTAGGATGCATAGGCCTGATGTTTGGTTTCATAATGACGTCGTACATTATACTCTTTCATAACTGCCATAATTTCAGTGCAGATCAAACAGACACACTTCCCCTTGAATTCTTTGAAGAAATATTCACTCTCCCACCATGTCTGAAATTTTCTGCATTCACTTTCTACCTTTCGCTTCTTTGGTTCTGCCATGTTTAGTAACTAACTTGGGCTAAATTTCTTCTGTGATTGTCCTTTTTGGTGGAGCAACTGCCTCGATCGACAGTAGCTCCCCCTGGTGTTAAAACTAAGAAGTGCAATACACTCAAGCAAAAGTTGAAGTGCGGGCCATATTCGATTCTATTTATAAAATTACAGTTGGCCCGCGGGCCGGAGTTTGGACACCCCTGACATAGACTATTTGAATTTGTGTTTGATGGTCTAGAAAAAAAATTAACTCCAGTTACACTTGCTTGCCTAGATGGCTAAATGGTGAAGAGGACGAGACTGTAATTCTATTGACACTTTCCAAGATGACAATGAGTAAAGGACCATGTGGTGACATATCACCATTCATATAAATGAGTGCAAACGTCACTTTTTTGAAGCTGAGTTGCGGTCACTGCACAAACCATCATGGTGGATGATCCTGACCACTATCATTAGACCCCCATTTATTGGACAGGCACACGAGGATAGAAAGAGGAAATTTTTCATATCACATGACATACCTTTGTCTTCAAAACATGCACATCTAGCAAAGAATCATGCACTTCTCATTTTCAGCAGCTTGATTTCAGTTCCTTTCAATCCCATTTCTTTCTTTTACTATTTTTTAATAACGTTTGGACCACTAGTTTTTGGCAGATATTCAAAAAATGCTGAATTTTATAGCAAAAATACAGCTTTCCAGTCATATTGATTCAATTTAATTTCACCCGATATTTTCCCACTGTGCCCCATCAGTGGGGCCTGCTCCACTGTTTGAGAACACTCATGTCCAGTAAGACTCTTAGAGAAATCTTATCTGCTTTAGCAAAATCCTTTAAACCTCAAAATATAGACACATATAAATGCAGACCATTGGTGACAAAAAATTGTATTTAAATTTATGCAACAAAAACAAATGTTTAACAGATAGTAAAGGTTTAAGAAGGAAAAAGACTCAGAGAGAGATCTAATTTTGAGTCATAGTTTTTTTGATCCACTGGAGTTGTTTATCTGAGAGAAAAGCATACACTCCAGGGTGTGTTTTGTTACCACACTCCTTAGGTCCAAAGGAAGTGATTCCTGTTAGCACATCACTGCACAACAGCGGTCCTCCTGAATCTCCCTGTAGAGAGAATTATAATATGATGGTCACTGAGTGTTTCTTCATTCACTGTGTGTTTATACATCAATCTGCATTTAATTATAAGTTATTAATAATCTCTGCCTCTCGTCAACAGCATTTCTTTTTCCTGTCCTTCTCCCTCTACCTCCCACTGGTCGAGGCAAATGGCTGCCCCTCCTGAACCTGGCTGTGCTGGAGGTTTCTTCCTGTTAAAAGGCAGTTTTTCCTTCCCACTGTCTCCAAAGTACTTGTTCATAGGGGGTCTTCTCATTGTTGGTGTTTTTTCTATATTATTGTACAGTCTTTACCTTACAATGCTTTAAGACAACTTTTGTTGTGATATAAATAGAATGGAATAGACTTGAATTTATTTAGTAGTTTATTTTTTCTGATCATTAACAGTTAAAGTGGTAAAAATGATTATCAGGCATACATACCTGACAGGTATCTGCTGTCTCTGAGCCAGCACATATCATGCTGCTGGTGATAACAGGTTTGAGGTTGTAATAGGCACGTGAGTTGCACTTCCCTCTGTTAATCACTGTCACATTGACAGACCTCAGGACATCTGACATTTGCTCGGCTTTGCTTTTAGTTGCTCCCCATCCAGCCACCACACAGATGCTTCCAGCTGCAGGATATTTGACAGCGTTGCCCAACTTGCGCCAATTAACCGTCTCGGTTTTCTTCACTTTCTTGTTAAGCTAAAATTTAAGATATAATTACTTAAGCATAGTGAATTCATCATTGCCTTAATAGAATTTTTACAATAAATAAATAAGATAAAATAAAAACAATTAAAAAAAACATATTTATTTTAAATGAAACTACTTAAGCTGACTCAACATGAAGTCAGTCTTTAATCACAATCAAAATTGAGAGACTAAAGTCGTAATTCTATTTTGAACAAAAAATTCAAAATACCATAAATTTTCAGGATTGTGCAGCTTACACTTACTGTTATATCCTATACAAAATCCACTCTTCCAAGAGGGCATGACAAATGTGGCAATGTGCCTTGACACAACAACTGTAATCTCCACTTTCCCACTCTTTTCTTGAAAAACAGTTTCAAGATTTAAAGATTATCTTGAAATTTCCACTTTATTCTCAAAATGATTAGTAATACTTTTGTTCTTAAAGCGGCCCAGATGCTCTGTCGTACAAACATTAAATGAAAAAAGAAAAATTATGTACATTTTGCAGAAAAGCATCTTTCTCTTTCTGGTCTCAGGTGGAATTTGAGCTGTTGAATTTTGAACAGATGGGAAGATGAGAAAGGCCGTATTTTACATCTGAAGTTAAATAATCATAAGTGACAGCCTGGCTTTGCAGTTGTGTTTATTTTGATTAAACATTTGCTCTTCTTGCTTAATATGTATTATGTAATGTTAGCAAACATAAATTTTATAGAAATCGCTATGGATTGTTTTTTCATTCTGTTATAGTCACCTTACCTTGAGTAACATGAGGTCATTGACCCTGTCTTTTGCATCAAAACAGGGATGAGGAAAACTTTTTTTCACCTTTTGGATCTGCTTTTTTTTATCTCTACTGATGGAGTGCACTCCCAGCGACACGTTCTTAATTCTAAAAGAGCCAAAACAATGCAGTGTTAAATTAAAGTTCAATTATGGCATAGGTTTACTGGCCAAGAAAGTGTCAAATACAGAAGAAATGAAGATTTGCTTTCTCTCTGATTACTGAGTGGTTACATGATAAAAAATACTAAGGTCAGGATGTGGCATGTAGCTGATTGGAGTATCATGAAGCTTAAACATGTTGACTTGCATGATATTTTAAATACCCATGATGAAATGGATTTTTTTGTGATCCAGTAAAAACATAAACAAATGCTTCAGATTCCTACTTATCACAGTGAGCAGCAGTCAGGACCCATGCTTCATCAATTAGTATCCCTCCACAATTGCCCTTGTTACCCTCAAGCAGAGCCATGAAAGGCAGTGAGTGTGGCTTGACTTCATTGCCTCCAATAATCTCAGAACCATCACCTAAAATGACAAATATTCAAAGAGATCACTAAGACAAATGAGTCGACAAGCACTTAAACCAAAGACAGAAAACTCTCTGCACAACTTACTTTGTAAGCCTATAAGACATCTATGTGACACAGGTCACAGAATCTATACACAAAATACCTGAAGCACATCCAAATACAAATTCTAACATTTATGAAACCTTTAAAATTCATGTAGGAGTGATCAGAAAAAGTGAAATTACACTCCAACTAAGAAACCATAACAAATTTGCTGAAAAACATTAATATGACTTAGACATATGTACATTAACTAACCACTAAATAAATCAAAAGCAGAAGAAATTACTCACTTGACTGAACAATGAGAAGAACGACACATGCGATCAAGACACTGAAAAATCCAAGGCAGTACATTTCTTCTTATTTTGCTTTGACTAAAACATACTCTGGTGCACACTCGTCTTTATGTATTAAGCCCAAAGGAAGTGGTCTGAAAATTCAGCATAATGGGCTCAAGCAAGGTGTGGGAATGCATTTGTTTCAAAGATAGTGGTAGCATTTACAAGTATTCATAACCATGTCTTTTTTCTATGTCGTTGCTGAGGTTTGTTCTGTCTGGTGTACTATGAGTCATCCTTGAGTGTACGTGTCCATAAATCTACTTGTATGAAAAAAGCTAGAAGAGTGTATTGATGTTAAAAGAAAAAGCACTTTACAATAACTTTACAGCTGGTGTATTTCCTTATCAGACATGTAGCTTTGAAGCAGCTTCACATGTCAACTAGTGCCAGTAAGAGACAATGAGGCATGTCTGTCCGCAGACAGTCCACAGATACATCCTGAAGGAAACATCTCAAAGGTAGTGCCCAGAAGAAGAAGGAACTGATTATTTTCAAATTATTAATTATTAATTACTTAATTGAATGTATAGTCATAAAGTGGATGTTTTCTATGTTGACATTACTGTAATTAATACTACTCAGAATGAGAAGTCAACAACCAAGACAGTATGTGCAAGAAAAAGTTGTTCACAGCCCTCTCGTTTTTAAGGCTTGTAATACGGGAAGTGGTGAATCTTTCTGGCTAACAGGTTGAATAATCTCACTTTGTTGTTTTACTTTCATGGGGTTTGTGTGTCCACAAAAAATGTTTTTTATCTCATGTGTTTCCAGCAAATGTGATTGACCAAAGCAAACAGGAGCACTTATATTTCTCTTGGTATTTTATGTAATTTGGAAAAAGAGAAAATTAACAATTTACAATTAACAATAACAATTAACAAATGTCTTTGTTCACAAAAAAGAAAAAATGAGGGGAAAAGGAGTAAATATGTCATTTTCCACTGCAGGAACTAGGTGATTGTTTGTTTGTTTTTTTCAAAGGAGTAATTCTCTGTTGGCCAAGAGAAAGAATATAGGTCTGACTTTTCATGTCTCAAAGCTAACATGTCAACCTATATGTGCAATCTGCAGTGAGAGCATCTAAAATATTAAATTGTAATCCATCACCTATCACAGTGGCTGTGTCCATTTTTGGTAAACAGAACGGCCACAAAGGCAGTTATCTTGCAAATATTTGACTCATCTGACTTCAGTTCCTGCAGTGGAAATGTCTAACCACAGCAGAACTACGATCACATGTGTGTATAAGAAGGAACGAGAGAAGCTTGAGAAGTATCAAGGGCTCAGAGGAGAGCTGCAGAAGATGTGGAGGGAGAAGGTAACAGTGGTCCCAGTATTAATCAGAGCACTAGGTGCGGTGACTCTTAAGCTAGGCGAGTGGCTACAGCAGATCCCAGGAACAACATCAGAGATCTCTGTCCTGAAGAGCGCAGTCCTAGGAACAGCTATGATACAGCGTAGGACCCTCAAGCTCCCAGGCCTCTGATAGAGGACCCGACAGAGACCGCAATGACAACAAGATGTCAAAGATTTCCATCTTGTTTATCACGTTGATGCCTCTGGAGTCATGAAATTTCAGTTTGCTTAATTTATTCATGATTCAGTTGAGTTGTTTTTCTGACAAAAAAGAGTAGACACTAACTGAAGTTGTTGGTCTTGAGGCTGGGTCTTGTTAAATTAATATATATATTTAACCGCTGACAGACAAGAAGTATGGTTATAATAAAAAAAGTTAACATATATTTACTGTTAACTTTTTCAATTCGTGATTGTGGAATATTCATCATTTTCAGCTTCATTTCAACTTTTGATTTTGTGTTTTTTTTTTACTGTGTATTAAGTTGTAGTAGCTCAAAGTGGCTGCAAACTGAGGTCAGGTCACTAAACAAATTATAATGCATCATGGATAATCCTAACCACCATCATTCAATTCAATTTAATTTATTTATATAGCACTCTTCACAGGGTAAAAACCACATTGTGCTTCACAGTAATATAAAAACAGAAATACATTTAAAAAAAACATTTAACCATAAAGTACATAAACAGGACATAACTTTGTCTTTGCAAGACATTTATCTAGACACTCTTATCTCAATATGGCATCTGATTCTTGGTGTGCTTGCTTTTTCTACATTTAGTAACCCAGACCATTGGTTACTAATGCAAAACAAAAGTACATTACAGAAAAGTACACTTCTATCAGTCAACTGAATTTCACACCATATTTCTACAGGTTGACAACCACTGATTTACAACAAACCTTCAGTAACACTCTGCTTTAACATCATCCCTAAAATCATAAATATAGACAGATATAAATGTAGACTTGTGGTGGCAAAATAACACAACTGAACTTAGTATCCCTCTTTAATTTAAAGATGGAAGCAGGAATGATTCAGAGAACTCATTCTATTTTAGATCCTTTCATTGTATTTTTGATCCACTTGAGTTGTTTTTCTGACAGAAAAGAGTAAACTCCGGGTTTTTTAATGAGACCACACATCCGTCCAAAGGAAGTGATTCCAGCTAGCACACCATTGCACATGAGAGGTCCTCCTGAATCCCCCTGCAAAGAGAGCAATAATATGAGGTTCATTTTTTCATTTATTTTTCGACTTGTTTACGGTTCAAGTAGCGAAGTGGACGGTGAGGCGGACATACCTGACAGGTATCAGCTGCGTTTCTACCATTCGAACCAGCACATATCATGCTGCTGGTGATAACAGGATTGAGGCTGTAATAATCAGCTGAGTTGCACTTCACTCTGTCAATCACTGTTACATTGACAGACCTCAGGACATCTGACATTCGATTGACATTGTTTTTAGTAGTTCCCCATCCAGCCACCACACAGACGCTGCCAGCTTCCGGCTCCTTACTGGTTTTGGGCAGCGTGAGCCAGTTTACAGCTTTGGTTTTTTTCACTTTCTTGTCCAGCTGAAATTTAAATAACACTTATTTAACCATAATGGGTTCATCATTGCTTTTAGTAAAAACAAACAACAAAACACACACATTTATCATATTTGAGAGAGTGCATGTATATATTTGAGCTTATATGTAAAATTCTGACTTAGAGAAAATTTAACAAAAACAAATTTTCTATAAATTCCTCTAAATATAATTATCAGCAATCTTGGATCACTTTTCCATTTTTCTGTAGTCACATTACCTTGAGTAACATGAGGTCATTGACCTTGTCCGTGCCATCATAGCAGGGATGAGGCAAACTTTTTTTCACCTTTCGGACTTGTCGGAAATCTTTTTCATCTGCTTTGATGGAGTGCACCCCCAGCAACACCTTCTTAATGCTGTAAGAGCAAAAACGGTGCAGTGTTAAATTACAGTTCAGTTATGGAATAGGTTTACCGACTAAGAAAGTGACAAATAGGGTAACAGTGATGCAGAGCAGCACTTGTTCCTTGTAAAGAAGTGTTCAAACCCCTGAGCTGTTGTGGTTTCTTTAGTCACTATCTGCCAGATTATAGCTGCTATAATAAATGCTGAGTGGAGCATCATAAAGAGGAAATGTTACTGACTAGCATGACATTTTGAATAATCATAGTGCAACATCTTTGCAAGATCCAACAAAAATTAAGATTGCAATTTTCAAATGTTAATGGGAAAGATTCCTACCTAGGACAGTGTGCAGCAGTCAGGACCCATGCTTGATCAATTAGTACCCCTCCACATATCGGTTTGTCAGTCTCCAGCAGAGCCATGTAAGGCAGCGAGTGTGGCTGCACTTCATTACCTCCAATGATCTCAGAACCATGACCTAAAGTGACAAATATTCAAAGAGGTCATTGAGATGAACAGATAAATTCTCTTCACACCTTCCTTTGTAAAACTAAAAGACATTCAGATCACACAATCTACATGCACAACACTAAACAAAGCATAAGAAACAAGCAGAAACATTACCATGACTTAGGCATATTTACATCAATTAATTCATTAGTATTAAATAAACAAATGCACAACAGATGAAATAACTCACTTGACTGAACAATGAGAAGGACAATACATGAGAGGAAAACACTGAAACCCCTGAGGCAGAGCATTTCTTCTTCTTTCGCTTTGATCTAAATAGACTGAAACACACTATGGTGCACAAAGTCGCCTTTATGTAAGCTCAGAGGAAGTGGTCTGACAAATGGAAATTCATGTGTCATGAAAAGCGGTCGCGCGCATGAGTTGAGGATGCATTCATTTCAAAGCCAGTGATCCGATTTACAAGTAAATCTCGTGATCTGTGTGGCACAGTACAAGTCATCAGTGGGTGCAGGTGTCAATACATGGACTAGTGTGAAACAGTTGGAGGAGGACATTATTCATGTTGAAAGAACAAGTCCTTTACAAGAACTACACTACCAGTCAAAAGTTTGGACACACCGTCTCATTTAATGGTTTTTCTTTCTTTTCAAAGCTATTTTCATTGTAGACTCATATGGCATTAAATTATTTGTTTACTACCATATATGGTAGTAAACAAATAACTCAAAACATATATTTATATTTTAGATTCTTCAAAATAGCTACTCTTTTATTCGATTACTGCTTTGCACACTCTTGGCATTCTCTCGATGAGCTTCAATGAGTCAGCTGAAATGGTTTTCCAACAGTTTTGTAGGAGTTCCCAGAGATGCTGAATATTTGTTGGCCCTTTTGCCTTCACTCTGTGGTTCATCAGATCCCAAACCATCTCGATTGGGTTTAGGTCAGGTAACTGTGGAGGCCAAGTCATCTGGTGCAGATCTCCATCACTCTCCTTCTTGGTCAAATACCCCTTAGACAGCCCGGAGGTGTGTTTGGGGTCATTGCCTGTTGAAAAATAAATGACGGTCCAACTGAAGGCAAACCAGATGGAATGTCGTGTTGCTGCAGGATGCTGTGGTAGCCATGCTGGTTCAGTGTGCCTTCAATTTTTAATCAATTAATCAATCCCCAACAGTGTCACCATCAAAGCACCCCATCACACCTTCTCCTCATGCATGTTTCTGCGTCGTACAAAAACACGGTGGCTGGAACCACAGATTTCAAATTTAGGCTAATCAGACCAAAGCACAGATTTTCTCCGCTCTAATGTCCAATCCTCATGTTTCTTGGCCCAAACAAATCTCTTCTGCTTGTTGCTTTTCCTTAGTAGTGGCTTCCTAGTATCTATTTGAGCAAACCCACAAAGGAACCCTGACAAAGCCCATCTGTCATGGTCCGTGTGAGCAGCTGGGTGTGGCTGGTGTGGATCCCGGCCTCCTGTAACACTAGCGTTCCCCCTCCTCGACTCAGAGATGGGCTTTCCCTTTTCCCTTTACAGAGGGTACATCTTTCACCATCTTACAATGCTGTGATTGCAGCCATTTCCCAACTCTCTGTGAATGGTACTCATGGCCATTGATCAGTAGTCTTTGATCAGTGGGTTTTGGTCAGTGGTTGTTGATCAATGGTCATGAGAATTAGCATAATTAAGATTAAGGAACTGACCTCCCAGCCTATTGTTTATAAGGTTGGGGAAACCTGTAGTCAGCTGAGACTGAAGAAGTCACTTGGATGAGTGACAAAACGTTTCTCCCACAAAACACTACGTCCAGATGAACAGAATCAACTTTTGGAGATTTTCTTACCTGGATGATTGAGCATGCATCAAGATATTTAGTTACATATATGTGCTTCATAATTCCATATATTTTTATTCATATATTTGATGGATTCAGTGAGAATCTGCAATGCAAATTGTCATGAAAATAAAGAAAACCATCAAATAAGAAGGTGCGTCCAAACCTTTGACTGGTAGTGGTCACTATGGTCACTTTTTTTTCTCTGTAAAGGTTCTTTTCTGTTTTTCTTATCAGACATGTGACTTTGGAGCAGCTTCATCTGGCAGCTAGTGCCACTGAGAGTCAGTGAAGCATGTATGTTAGCTGGGACTCCACAGATATACCCCGAAGGAATAATAATCTCCTGTAAAATAAGTATGGAGCTTAGTATTTAGTCTGTAGCCTTTTCAGTTATTTGGAGTCTGAAGTTAGAGTGAACAAGGTTGGAAACATCGTCCTCTAGTCAGGTATCCTTTGTGATGTGGCAAAATACCATTCGTGTTTAGAGTACCCAAATGGTTAGTGTGGGATAGCAACTAGCTATACAAGTAATTTAAACTCTCAATGCTATTGACTAGGCTAGAAGAGAGCACCTTCTTTCTGTATTTGCATCTGTTGCTCCAGCCCCAGACACATCTGACCAATAAGCAGACTAAATGTTCTCATGTGGTTTGTAGTGACATGTTTTTCACTTTGAGTTTTTTTTCTGTGTGAATTGAGACAAAACCACAGGAAAACCTACCCCCCGACCCCCTTCAGTCTAGCCCAGTCATAGACTGGAATTTGAGCAAAATTAATGACTGAGTCGGTAAGTTGGTGGAACATAGTCATAGCACTGCGTAGCATTTGTTCCACTGAACACTATGCAGTCGTTTCAAAAAGTAAGTATAGGTCTTGATTTAACACCTTGTGGAACCACCTTGGGCAGCAATAAGTTAAAGCTCTCATATTCTGTATTACTTTAACACTTTTTGTGGCAGAATGTTGGTGAACTGTTCTTCTCTAGACTTAGACTAGATCACCGTAACAGCTTGATTCCTTTTTTTTTCAGCCGTTCTGCTGCTGTTGGTATGCCTGCCATCTTTCTCTTGTTGCAGGGCCCAGTTTCAGCCAAGCTTTAGCTGTCAGACAGATGGCCTCACATTAACTTTGCATTAACTTTGTATATAGATGAGTTCATGGTCGAATCAATGACTGCAAGGTCCCCAGATCCTGTGACTGCAAAACAAACTCAGGTCAACAAAGCTCCACTACTATTTAATGTTTGACAGTCGGTATGAGGTGTTTGTGCTGTGTGATATACTGAGTTTGGTTTTCTCCAAATGTGGCACTGTGCGTTAGAGTCATTGTTCCAAAGAACACTGTTCCAGAAATCTAGCTGTTTGCTCAGATTCTACTTTCATAATCGTACAATTATGAACTTTAACATTTAATATGCTAACTGAGGCCTGTAGAGTCTGAGATGTAGCTCTTGGGTTTTTTGCAATGTCTCTCAGCACTTCATGGTTTGACCTTAGGGTGAATTTGCTTTGACATACACTCCAGGGAAGAGTTTGCCTTTCTATAACACTGACACCTGAGTGCTCCAGACCAGCAAACTGCCAAAACCTGTGCTTTTATATAGGTGGTCACACATGCTGATGATCAGTTAATCAAGTGCATTAGCAGCACATGGCTGCTACATACCTTTTTACTTTGCTATAGAAACAGGAATAGAAAAGAACAGAATGGAATAGAATAGTCCTTTATTGTCATTGTACATGTACAACAAAATTACAGGTGCTCCATACCAACTGTGCCGGGAACAAATATAAATAGTAGACAACAGGATTAAAAAAAACAAACAAGATTAATATAAAAAATTATATAAATTATAGAAAGAACAAGTTGATACAATCCCAAAGTCTTTTTTCTTTGTTTTTCATTAAATGTGCGCAAATAATCAATAAACCAACAACTTTATTGAATATTTGTATTTATGCCACTCTTTGTAAATAAGCTTGTCAGCAGAGTATAGTAAGTAATCAACTGTTTATACTACTATTCAGTTAAAGGCAGCTTAAAAACTACACCTAAAGGCCTGAGAACCATGACATCAGCAAGGTCTTTATGTAAAACACATTGCTTGTTTGTGTAATCACTACTTTTTTGACCTATGTTTGGTTCAAGAAAAATATCTCACTCTCAATCAAGAATACTGGTAATGTTATTTTCCGTCTTTGAAATGCTAATGTTTCATTTGGGTCATGACATTCAATTAAATGCACTGCCATTGAAACTATGAAACTATTGAGAAGACCCTAAAAGTTATGTTTGTCTAATTCTAATTTAAAGCAACAAGTACATTTTGAAAGAAGCTTTATAATATTTCGTCCAATATCAATGGGCCCTGTAATAAAAAAAATCTTGTAATAAACAAACAAATGAACAAAAAACACTAAAAAAAATATAAAAGAAAAAAGAAATCCTAAAAGTGAAGAATAACAACAATAAACATTTTTTAAATTTTACAGTTTAAATTTTCCTCTTAATAGTTTATATTTTTATGACGTATAACTTCTAGCAGCACTGGATGAAATATATTGTTCTTTGCTCATTTTTCACATTTACTGACTTTCTTGCTTTTTTAAATAAACTAAAGGTGAGTACATCAAGAAAAAGGGGAAAAACAAAACCACAAACAACATAATACATAATAATATGTGATTTCTTCCTACTATTCATTAAAATCAAATGACGGTTTCATCTTGAGGTAAAAAGGGATACTGCAGTGGTCCATCTGACACTTCACTGCAGTGACCTGTGCTAATACTTCATAACTCAGACTGTGATGAGTCACAGCATGACACATTTTGTGGGAAATGACTAACAGGTAGTTTTAGTTAAAAAAATAAGCATAAAATGCTTTTAACAAATACTCCAGGGACTACTTTTTAAAATTTTGAGGGTCACATATTTTCACATATGCTCACTAATCTGAATGGTACAACCATACAATACAAAACAACAGTGTAGCTGTCTGTTTATAAAGATGAAGCCAATGTGAAAGTGCCTTAAACCTGCATCCTATGTGAAGGGCCGCTACAATGCAATATCTGTGGCTGCGTAAAGGCTTTCGGTACCATGAGTCTGTGGGTAAACGGCAACGGAAAACACAATCCTGTTGAGTTCGTGGTCTTAGTCACTCATTTAGGATCAAATTGAATAAAAATTTAAATGTATTTTAGAAAATTTGGTCATACCATGTTTCAAAAAAGAAGGTTTAACTGTAGTATTTTCTACTCACTGGTTAACGATTCATTTGCAAATGAGAAGCAGTTTATTTAAAAAATGAATCTGTCTCCATGTATTCTATATTCATTGTGTTGGCATTTTTCATTTGAAGAGATTTTTCTACAAAAGTCTTTTTCCGTGTCTTAACCCATGCCTGGAGTTTTCTGAGGGACCAGATCAACTACTGTGTCTTCAGTTGAGAGCAACACTGGAGAGATGTAATGATTTGATTCTTCAAAACTACCTGCTGTTTAAAAAATCAAAATCAAAATTATGTTATATGTTATGGAGATTTTTTTTTTAAATATATAGATTTTTTACTGGAGAAAGAAGACCTACCTTTTTTAAGGATATGATAAAGAATCCACAGTAGAGGAGCAAGCAACATGAGTTTAATGACCATGAAAACAGCAAAGATGATATCGTGATCTACTGAAGTAGAGAGGATACAGAGACACAGATACAAAAGAGGGAGACGAGCACCAGTTTACAATGATGAGTAAACGGGCTGAATATAATAGAATATTTGAAGTTGTTGTCAGTTATTGTACACAGTATCTAGGAAGCAAGCCATGACACAAAAATAAACAATAAGTACTTCCTTACCTGTTTTAACTTCTACTGTTGTAGGGTTACTCTGCAGGATGATGTTTCCGCCAGTAACACTGTCAGGCCGCACAACAAAGGCAGAGATTTGTAGCAAATACTTTGTGCCTGATGTTAAGTTGGAGATGCTGATGCTCATCACTGCAGAACCATTGATGCAGGAGTAAAGGACTGTCTCACATCTGCTGTCACATATGGTCACATTGTAACTGTGTGGTGTTGTCTGCATAAAGGCAGAGATATTCCAACTAAGATTCACATGTTCCGCACCCACTGAGTCCACTGTCACCGACTGAGGGGAATGTGGACCTGTGGGAAGAAAAACAGTCAGAGTCGAGTAAGAGCTCAGGATCATGGATCATAAAAAAGAACATGTTATCAGATAGGTTCGATGAAAAATGATGGAGAAAACAGAGATTTAAATACCAGATGATGGGTTATTATATGAGCAGAGCTAGATAGGTCAGTGAGGGGGCATCTAGCCAGCAGCAGAACCAGTATCTGCTCTTTTGTGGGGAGGAACAGGAGAATCCTGGTAAAATACTAAAAAATGAACTCCAGCATGAACTACGGTGGACTAGTTCATCTATCTAAATTGGTTGGAGGTGCTTTTGTTACTGTGCTTTTGAGCAGGGATCTCCAACTTCAGTGAGCTGCGGGCCACTGCTGGCACTGTCATCTCATTGTATTATTTCAAATATTGTATAACAAGACAAAACTACAAATGTGAACACAATTTTTTTCTCACTCTTAACTAACTGAAGCTTTTCATTGAACTACCAAATAAATAAATTGGTACTCTCTTTCTGGCCAGAAACATTGCAGCACTTTGCAATCATTATGTTCATATTTAACAAAATAAAAATGCAGAGATAAGTGTACACATTAGTTTTTTACTGCCACTGAAAAATGTTTTCTTTGCAAATAACTCTCTCGCTAAACTAACGCAGCCAACATGTTTGTACTGTCTGCTCATATTGCCTTCATATTAAATATTTTTTTGTTTTTTAATGAACTTTTTAAGGAACAACAGGAAAGAAATCCTCCCTAACAAAAAGAGTCATTTCAAGGGCCAAACTGCATTATATTTCGTCACCTCAACATATGGGCCGCAAGTAGGGGTGACACGGGCTGCAAGTGTCCCCAGGCTGCGAGTTTTAGAGCCCTGCTTTAGAGGTTTAAACCAGCAAAACTATTTTAATAATGATTTTTTTTCAACTGCGACCTAACTAATCTGTTATAAATAATAACAGGCAGATGGATGCAGGATATAAACAAAGCACCATAACATAACCAGTAGAGGATGGGATCATTTTCTTGTGGCAACACACTCACCTTACACAGGTAGAACAGGTTTTTAGGCACTGCATCATGTTTCAGTGAATCTGACTGTTTGCATTTTTTTAGTTGTGTGCCTCATCTTTATTGAGTATCATATTTAGACTATGTAGTTACTATATTTGTAAGTTTCTAACTCCAAAAACAGCAAAAATGCATTACTTACCCTGACAGACAACCATGTGTGGTTCCTTACAGTAGCGAGCCAACAGGTTCTTGTCTTTTTCCAGCATGGCCTCTAAACTTGCACAGCAGCCTTCATAGTTTCTCCTGTACCAGTGTTCATATCCCAGTTGTTCCCCATTCACCCACTGCCAGTCACTGGAGACACTCTGGCGTTTCAGACCAAGCCAAAAGCTGACTTTTGTGGCAGGAGTAGCATTCAGGACACTGAAGTACTGCTCCTCTGTGGTCAGGACAGCAAGGTCCACATAGTACTTCTGACAGAACTCCTGGGCTTTGACCCATGGCATAGGTCTTTGGACTAGGAAGTAATAAGAAGAGATCTGACCCACTGCTAAGCCATGACATACCACTGCGTAAGGGAAAAAAAAAACATAGATGAAGGCAGAGTAGTTAACAATAGCTATGTTTGGTTGTTGGATTGTAGTATAATCTATTAGACATGTTTTCATTATATACATTTAAATAGTGTGTTGCAGTATTTAGTAGAATAACTGTGTACAAGTGTTAAATATACTTAAGTATAGCCACCATTTTTCAATCTACAGAAATGCCCAAGTTGTAAAGACAGACATTAACCTTAAAGACGAAAATGCAACTGAGAGATTTGAGACTACATTTGTATGTCATTGTAGAAGAGCATGGAACAGGGGGGCAAGGGTCTTCTCCCTCTAATAATCTGTCCTCGTGAGCAGCTAAGTCACATTTTAGCTAACATTAACAGCAGCTAGAGTATGCAGTCAGAACATAAGTACTAATAAAAAGCATATTGCCACAGATGTTAGACTCATTTTGACATTTACGGACAATGAAACATGGAATGACAACATGCTTGACTCATGTTAAAGAAGTTTTGTATAATGTTACCTAAAATCGCCAGCTGTTGCAGAATTGCCGTCTCATTGCCAGACATAAAGTAGAATCTGTGTAGTTTTCTGGAAGGTGATATATATGTTTTTATTTCTTTCCCATCAGACAGCTGACCATGAGCTGTCTGGTGTTTCTCAAGTGCTCCCTATAGTCATCCCATACTCCCTCCTTCTCATCTGCCCAGGACTCTGTTCGTGTGTAAATTTATAAAGCCAGCTAAAGCCTCAGGGTGATGCAAGAGGTGAAAAAATGGGAGTGTCTAAAGCTCAGTGCTTACCTGTATGAGGACGTTTTCAGGAATTAGTTACACAAGATATTAAAATCTATATATGCATTTGCTTTACATTGTTTGTTTTCCTAAACCTTTCCAGTATCAAATATCTTAAACATTACAATCTGCTTACTAACTGCTATTTGAATTTTTTTTTTATCTCTACTGGAAAACAGAAGATTGTGCTTGTTGGCAGACAAAAGTGCCTGGAAAAGCTCAACAATGCCACTGTAACTGAAGACTAGGAGAAAGCTGCCTAGCTTTTATAAGGGGGTTAAAAATACGGCGTAACTAGCTCCACCCTGCAGTCTATTTTTAGAACAGCCTGGTTGATAATTTGTCAGTTAGAGTGTACTTTTTGACTTTCAAATATGAGCCTGATTAAATATTTGCAGAACAGCAAACAACATTATTCAGGTTTCAGACTCTCTTGTCTGTCAGGTCTCTGTATTACCCATATGGAAAATTATGCAAAAAATTAAGAATGATGTAAGGTTGAAGTATACATTAATGGGAAATTGTTAAAAAAAAAAATGTTTTCTATTTTTCCCCCCATATGTTTGCACTTCATCACAGACAGTAGTTTTTGTAGCATAAAGCAAACACTAGAATTGTAAACACTCCCCCTAAGTCACATCTAGATTCACATACTTGCCGAGTGGTGGATACTGTAGTGAGTATACTGAGCTATAGATACAGTGGCTTGCAAAAGTATTCGGCCCCCTTAAACTTTTCCACATTTTGTCACATTACAGCCACAAACATGAATCAATTTTATTGGAATTCCACGTGAAAGACCAATACAAAGTGGTGTACACGTGAGAAGTGGATTGAAAATCATACATGATTCCAAACGTTTTTTTACAAATAAATAACTGAAAAGTGGGGTGTGCGTAATTATTCAGCTCCCTGAGTCAATACTTTGTAGAACCACCTTTTGCGGCAATTCCAGCTGCCAGTCTTTTAGGGTTTGTCTCTACCAGCTTTGCACATCTAGAGACTGAAATCCTTGCCCATTCTTCTTCTGCAAAACAGCTCCAGTTCAGTCAGATTAGATGGACAGCGTTTGTGAAAAGCAGTTTTCAGATCTTGCCCCAGATTCTCGATTGGATTTAGATCTGGACTTTGACTGGGCCATTCTAACACATCGATATGTTTTGTTTTAAACCATTCCATTGTTGCCCTGGCTTTATGTTTAGAGTTGTTGTCCTGCTGGAAGGTGAACCTCCGCCCCAGTCTCAAGTCTTTTGCAGACTCCAAGAGGTTTTCTTCCAAGATCGCCCTGTATTTGGCTCCATCCATCTTCCCATCAACTCTGACCAGCTTCCCTGTTCCTGCTGAAGAGAAGCACCCCCAGAGCATGATGCTGCCACCACCATATTTGACAGTGGGGATGGTGTGTTCAGAGTGATGTGCAGTGTTAGTTTTCCACCACACATAGCGTTTTGCATTTTGGCCAAAAAGTTCCATTTTGGTCTCATCTGACCAGAGCACCTTCTTCCACATGTTTGCTGTGTCCCCCACATGGCTTGTGGCAAACTGCAAACGATACTTCTTATGGTTTTCTGTTAACAATGGCTTTTTTCTTGCCACTCTTCCATAAAGGCCAACTTTGTGCAGTGCACGACTAATAGTTGTCCTATGGACAGATTCCCCCACCTGAGCTGTAGATCTCTGCAGCTCGTCCAGAGTCACCATGGGCCTCTTGGCTGCATTTCTGATCGGCGCTCTCCTTGTTCGGCCTGTGAGTTTAGGTGGACAGCCTTGTCTTGGTAGGTTTACAGTTGTGCCATACTCCTTCCATTTCTGAATGATCGCTTGAACAGTGCTCCGTGGGATGTTCAAGGCTCGGGAAATCTTTTTGTAGCCTAAGCCTGTTTTAAATTTCTCAATAACTTTCTCCCAGACCTGTCTGGTGTGTTCTTTGGACTTCATGGTGTTGTTGCTCCCAATATTCTCTTAGACGACCTCTGAGGCCGTCACAGAGCAGCTGTATTTGTACTGATATTAGATTACACACAGGTGCACTCTAATTAGTCATTAGCACTCATCAGGCAATGTCTATGGGCAACTGACTGCACTCAGACCAAAGGGGGCTGAATAATTATGCACACCCCACTTTGCAGTTATTTATTTGTAAAAAAATTTTGGAATCATGTATGATTTCCGTTCCACGTGTACACCACTTTGTATTGGTCTTTCACGTGGAATTCCAGTAAAATTGATTCATGTTTGTGGCTGTAATGTGACAAAATGTGGGAAAGTTCAAGGGAGCCGAATACTTTTGCAAGCCACTGTATGTCAATTAGGAATTACTTCCTTTCAGTGTACAACATTTTACATAAGGGACGCAGAATATGTTGACCCTTTTTGTGCAGCCAGTTTATGCTGAGTGGAGCCATCATGACTTTGACCTGGCGTTAAAGGCCAGCATATTTGTAAAGCATTTGGGATGCAAGCTCACAGAGAAACACAACTTATGCAGATTTCTTCTCAGTTCTTTTTTTAAAAATTTCAGTTTCTTTGCTGACTGGGCTTCATTTCAGACTGCACTTGAGGCATGTTGCTGCTTTCAGTTGAGTGTTGACATTATTCATCTTGACCTTACATATCATCTTAGTCAAAAGTGGAACAGCGTAGGCTAGACTTTGCAGACATCTGAGGTTACAGGGACTATATAAACCAACCTCAGTCATTGTACGTTTGCTCCGACATCTCAGTGTGACTTTGAACATATAACCTATAAGAAATAACTCATGTAGAGGGGGGTGGTTGGGGGGGGGGGGGGGGTCTTGCTCTGTTTTTATAAAGGAAGTCTTCACCACAGTGCTTTTGCACAAAGTGTTCTCTTAAGTCTTCTCTGGTCACACTCTTGCAAGTCAAATTTTGCAGCACATATGCTCACACACAAAGTCTTTTCAAGCAGAAATCTATTCTGCTTCATTTTACATTTAACTTAAGTCTAAGTGATTTAACTACTAAACACATAACTTTTAAAACAAACCACAAAGCTTTCACTCTATTTCTAGGTAAAATAGGTAGTGGGGATGTTTCATATCATGGGGGCAAGAATAAAAGCTACCTCAGGCTGACAGAGTGTATTCTATTATTAGGTTCCTAAATTTGATTTTAATGTGCAAAATACAATTAAAAAAACATTTCAGGAAGTCAAAATTTACAATGAAGACATATCAGAATGTAATATTAATAAAAACACAACTCAAAGTGAACTCACATACAGAACAAATAAATGCTGATGAGCCTTAAGTCAGCAGCAGCAGATTGGCACTGTTGGTGCTGAGTTATTTCATATATGTGTACACTAAAACATGTCCCATGTCTGTCTTTTGTTACCTTTCATATTATAGTAGTCAGTATGGCATATCTGTCATATCATAACTATATAAAAGATTCATGTTGTCTAGCTATTAAAACAGGAAACCTGTGCTACCGGTATGCACGATGCATGACAAAAGGTGTGAGCTGGTGGTAAACTGGCTTCGAATTGTGGTTGACATCATGGGAGGGAAATGTGTGGTCTCTATGACACAATTGCCAAGAAAGCAGCAATGTGCACTTATGTGGTAATCAATTGTATACCTATTTCTAACCAGATGCTAAAGAACTTTATTATCAATATGAATGTCACGGTTCCATGACGCTGGTTACTACAAATCCCAGATGCGAAAGCGCTGGTCCGCACCGGTGGAGAAGATCTGAGAATTGTCAGGGTTTAAGGTCAAGTGAAGGACTCGATCCGAGTGACCTGGTTAAAAAAAGAAAAAAATATATTATTTAAAAGAACTGAAAATCAGTTATTGTTGTTGGTATAAGTAGTAAGAAAATGCCACATTAACAGGGAATTAATATTGAATTGTACTACCTTGATTATAATCCCTTTTTACATTGATTTTTATAGATAATGAAATAAAAGCAACATGAAGTTAAATGTAAAAAATAGATAATACCAAAAACTGAACAATATAAGCACTCTGTTCCAAACCTCACTGCGCACATATTTGTCTGTGATTCAAACAAGCATCTCATTCAGTAACAACTTCTCCTTGTTTGCCAGTACAACTGAGTCAATCAGAGCCTTATTGGCAAAAATGAGAAGGGGGACTTTATGACTGTGGTTAACCAAGAAAATGGTGACTAAAAATCTGCCTACAGAATAACGACCTGCATTGGTGCAACTCAATAGGAGCTACACTATTTTGTTTTTGTTTGTTTTTTTCCATTATGAAAACAAGTCAATTTCCCTCTCTTATCATAACCAGTATTCCTATGGGAATAGGACTTTACCACAAGGGTTGATATCAGTAATTACACTTCTGAAAAATAGCGCTGAATGACTGTCAAGTTTTCATTTAAAATATAAAAGTACAAAAAAACTTAAATTAAAAAAAGTAAATTTTGAAAATTACTTGATAATTTTTTTATTAAGTTAAATTATTCAATATTACACGTTAGTGGGTTTTCAGTAAAAGTGTCTTTTGCATTCAGTGCTTGGTTTGAGCCCCCCTGACTAGAAAAAACAGGAATTTAGCATTTCTGTTAGCGGTTTATTTCTCTTTTTTTTCCCCTTAAGCCGTAAGTATTGGTTTTCTAACACCAGCTCACAATACTACAGGACAGTGAGACAGCTCATATTAAAACTAGCAACCTTAGTTTCATATTCACTAGAGGGAAGCCCAGAACACGAATCACTCAGCACACGATGGCCATTAAAGACATTAGTGGTAGGTGACAGAGCTGCTGCACTGACAACAACTGCTTCTGTGAGAATATTACTCACTGTGTTATTGACGCAACAACATTTGTTCCTATGAGTGTGTTGTCATTGTGTTGAGACTAAGTTGAGATAGTATCAGACAGCAGTGCTGATACAATTTAACGTTGCATTAAACATAATTATTTACTTTATTAATAAAAAGGTTGTAGTAATGTAGAACAGTCTTGTGGGGGTTTTTTTGTTTTCTAACCTGTGAACTGGTAAATGGGGCTGAGAGAGTGAAACTCCCACACCCAAGATGTGACTTTGTGATGAGGTAGGCCATGACCTGTAACCAGATATCTCTTCTTTTCAGCCCATTGTAGAGAACAGATCTGCAAATGAGGGTAAATAGTAATAGTTTATCCAGCATTTATATACAGCAAAACAAAAATATCCACAACACTGTAATTCTCAAGCACCTGTGAATTTGTTTGGACAGAAGTAACACAAGATGCTGATTGTGTGTCCCAGATTCTCAGCTCACCATCTTTCCATCCCCCTCCTGTAGCAATAATGTTTCCCTGCCATGGGCACCACCCCATTGCCTAAAAAAATAACACACACAAAGGTGGATACATTAACAGCATTTTTAAATCTCTGTTTACTAACCCCAAATCCGTACACATTAAAACCATTAGCCTCTTATTCACATTTAACTGCTTTGACGTCTGCTCAAACTCTGTAACTCTGGCTGTGTCAGCCTTTAAAAATGCCAAACAGTTTACTTTTAGCCTCCAAATCCAAGTACACAGACCTTGACAGCACTGGGCTGCTTCACTGTCATTATTGGCTGACTTGACATTTTTTTTCCCATGATGTCATCATCCCAGATATGGAGAAGGCCATCTGTGGAGCCGCTGGCCAGCCATTTGCCTCCTGGTGACCACTGCAGACTGCAGACCCCCTCCCTCTGGGTGGTTGCACCTACCAGAGGTGTGAAAGCCCGTGGGTCAAGGTGACAGATATGTCCAAGAACAGATCCACTGTCAGAAAAAACACTGCTTTTATGGACACTTTTATTGATTAAGTGTCTCCTACCCTGTCCGTGACTAATTCATCTACATTTCTTCCACTAAAGAGATAAAGCTGTATGACTTTAGCTCTTATCCGAAGCCTATCTATCCTATTTATTCATTCATTTATTTAGCAGAATTTCCAAATTGGTCAATCTTTTCCATTTCATTATTAAACAGCACATTCTTTAAATACCAGAACAAACCAAATGGGTACCTGCTAAGTAACTGCTGTTTCCAGGAAAGAGCTCTCACCACAGCCAGGTGTGACAGCAGAAACCTCATGTTCTGCTTGTGTTCGACATCCCACAACTAAAGAGTCAAAGAGAGACAAAGACACCACAAACAGTCATCCTGCTGATTCAGTAAATATGACACTTCCCTTCTCACAGAGCCCCCCATACCACATTTGGTCTGAATAAGTTTCCAACGTCTATGAGCTCATTTACCTGTATCTCCCCTCGTCTAGTTGCGATACTGAGGGCTCTTCCATCTGTGCTCCAGCACAGAGACGAGACCGACTGACAATATCGGCATCCTGATTGTGGACTCAGGTCCAGATGTCCAACCAGACCACGAGTTTCTGAATTCCAAATGTAAACTGAAGAGCCGAGTCCTAATGCAACCATGCCGCTACAGCTGCAGTCGAGAAGGTTAGTGTCTGAAATGACAAAGTTGCAAAAACAAAGCACTACAGAGGACTATATCGTAGCCATAAATTATTGATGAACAGAATGAGCCTTAATTATAAACATTAGATTTTTTTTGTTAAATCTATTATATCCACCAAAGTGTTTTCAGTAAGTATTTTTCAGAAAAAAAACAAGTAGCAGATGTTCCAAGTTGTATTTTTGTTGCCCATATGGCTATGCTATTTAAAATAATGAAATTTCACCAGCACACCCCAACACAACCACCATTATTCGTCAAACATGATGGAAATGTTATAGCACAAAGATGTGCAACTTCTTAGTGGCCCAATACTGATAGAAGAAGAAGTGTCACCTGATCCTAATCCAGAACAGCATGCTTATCAGTTGCATGCAAATAAGCCCACAAATAAGCACCAACCAACAGTGGTGAAGTAAAGGCCCAGCAGAGCATCTCAAGGGAGGAAGCACCACATTTAATCATGTCCATGCATTCTAGACTTCAGGCAGAATTAATGCAATGCAAAGGATTATTAGTTTGTTCAATTACTTCTGACCCTTTAAAAATGAGATTATTTATAAAAGTGACTATAATTCCTAAACAGCTAATGCAAAGCATTATTAACCCCAATGAATTTATGCTGAAAACTACATTTCAGCCACATTTGGATTGTTTTACAGTCTTCTGTGGTGTCTGTGAAGGCTCTCGGTCACCCAGGTCATTGTAGTCTAAGGAGCTTGGAAAGAAACATTTACTGTGGTGGTGTACAGAAGCAAAAAAACAGTATTTGTAAAAGTCATTTAGGGCTTCATTTTCTCTTACAGTAGTCATTCAGCAGTGATGGTGCACCCAACTTAACCACTGACTTCCCGTGCAGGCTCAGAGTGGCTTTGTTCAGAGTGGCAAATGGCTGAAGATCATATTTTCTTTCATCATAACCTTCAATGATAAAATATAATTTAAAAGATATTGTTACAAAACATACATTGTACATCTGCTGTTAATCCATTAATTTCCAAACACTTTATTTGTTGTGTCGTGTTTTTGACATGAATCAATAGTTGCAGCAAGCATCCACAATGATGTGCATTAAGCACTCGTTGCATTAAACTAGAATGTGTTGAAACTAATGATGACTGCTAAAGTGCCTAAATGTGAATAAAGTCTCAAGAGAATTTAACACGTGATTTCTTTCAAACTTTTCTTCCTTATTGCTATTCCAGATGTCATCTTTGTTGTCTTTGTACCCTACCAAATTTCTCCAGACTTCAAAAACGGGTGTGCAGTCTGATAAAGTAAACCTATAATTACATCATCCAGCGTTCAAAAATCAAAGCGAAAAAAAACTGCAGCGTGATCAAAGTATGTATTTTGGTTCCCCAATATGACATCATGTAGTACCAGTCCAGGGATCATTCACACAATCATTCATAGAAACATGATCTACCTGAGCGATTGAGATTTTCAGGTTCTTGAACTGCAGGTCTCCACACCCATCGCTGTAAAACAAAAACAAAAAAAGGGAAAAGAATTATTACTATTCAAGTTTCAAAAATATCTCACATTAGCATATCATTGAAAGTTAGCTTTAGCAATATATGCAGATTTACTTTTTTATATGCTTTATACATCGATCTGTTGCAGGGCCATAGCACAAGACAAGAAAAAGTATTCACAGTTAAAATCAATTCAGAATAACCAATCACCCACTGCATGTCTTTGGACTTCACACAGAAAGGCCCCAGACTCTACATAAACCCAGGACCTTCGTCCTGTGAGGCAGATGACCTAGCCACCACACCACCATCTCTGATAGGATAATAACATTTTATTATTCTTATATCAAACTGATTGTGTTCTTTTATTTTATTTCACTTCGAGCAACTTTTGGAAACCACACACATACAAAACTCTCTGACTTTTTTCACTTTTAAATGAAAACTTCTATGTTCGTGTATGAGACGATGACTTGCAGAAGTCAGTTTAGCATCCCCCTCAAACAATTACATCGTAACCACACACAGACACAAACGAGGAAGTGCAGCTTCCTTAAACAAACCTCTTGTGGGGCATTTTCTGCAGCAGGCCGTGTCTTGGCAGCGATCGTGCACTTTGTGTTCACCAAGTTAACAGACTCAGAGTGAGACAAGCCTCCCACCAATGCTGCCTCTGGTGAAATCAAATGACATCATAGAAAACGTCCAACAGCTCTCAAGTAAAAATGTATGCAATGTAAAAAGAATGAATATTGTTTCTAGATATGGGCCTAGGGGAGTGCACACCTGTGCATTTTAAAATCAGCAGTGTCATATAAGAACAGTGTTACCCAGCTGAATCATAAATAGGGATGGGTATCGTTTAGGTTTTATCCGATACCGGTGCCAAACCGGTACTTTTGAAACGGTGCCGGTGCTTAAACGGTGCTCAAACCGGTGCTTAAAGAATGGAAAACACAAAAGTGGTCCAAAAACCTCTCATGTTCAGCTGTTTTTTTGTAAAAAGATAACAATGTTAGCCTTTTCTGCAGCTATGGGGCATATATGGTATCATTCTTGGCTGGAAGCAGTGCTTAAACAATGGAAAAAAACACAAACTTTGTCCAAAAACCTCTCATGTTTAACTGTTTTCCACTTTTTCTTTGGTCATTTTAGCCTTTTTGGCCAGGGTGAAGGGAGTATCTGCCATCAAACAAGAAGACAGCTGCATGTAGCTATGATGGTGTTTGCTGTTCACCTTAAATGCATTAATGTAATAACGTGGTTAGCCTACTCAACGCAAATTACACACGAACAACATTAAGCTACTCACGCAGAGAAGAACGGCTGCTGCTGCCATCATCATCCGTCATCATTTCTGCTACACTGGCAGGGCTAGGGGCCAGGACTCTCCTCTTCGGGTTTTTGGGGGATGTTGCTAATTCCGGGTCCGATAACAGGCAACCCACAAGCAGTAGATGTGCTCGGTGTGAGGTCTCGCAGCAAGCTATCAAATACGGCGCATTTCTCGGCTTTAAAAAAAAACACTATGCGTCGCCAGGTGTTTCATCAGATTTGAGGTGTTACCTTCTTTGACAGTATCACAGTATCAGCTTAAAGCACTTGTTGCAGCTGCTGAGTTTGCATCTTTTGCTGTGAAGTACAGCCAGACTTTGACCGCTTCGCCTTGGGCATTTTTAATCTGTAGCTCTGCTCTAAAAGAACGTACGTACCTGGACCCGCCTACTATTCTCGGAAACTTAAAATGATTGGCTAGAATCTAAAGTGTATCATTCCATACCAGTTGGTGGCGGTAATGCACCTTTCAATTGTTTGCCAACCGCCAATACAAATGTAAGGAAGAAGAAAGTGTATCACAGCTCAGGAAAAAAAGCACCGAAATAAAGCACCGAAATGTGCGCTGCTTTTCGGTCTGGTTACTACCGTTTATGTCAGAACCGGTGCCATCATGGCACCGGATACCGGTACCCATCCCTAATCATAAATATGTTGTTCAAGTGCAACACCAACAGCTTGGGTACAGTCCCCAGTGGTGACTAGCGTCTTCATGTGGCAGGACAAAGTTGGTTGGAGTTTTTTAAACCAAAATATTTATCTAAATTACGCAAACATTGTTGCATTTTTATGACATACACATTATGCTTTAAATCCTGAATCAGTCGTTTTTCCCCTCTTCTAAAAATCAGTCGTTTAAAACCTGACTTCGGGTAATTTTTGAGTTTAATCACACTTTTAATGACCTAACTTATGTGGATATGCCTGGCATCAGTATTGCATTATTATTATTATTACTGAACTAATGTGTGTTGTTTGATACCTTGGATTTTTCCTGGTAGGACTCCCTGTCCCGGTTCATGCTTTCTCGGTGGAGAATCGAGCTCCAGCCTCTGACAGATGGTATCAAACTCGAAGCTTGGCTCACACTGCCGCCCAGGGGCCAGTGGGGTACTTGCAACAGGGCCTTCTCTGCAGCGCCTCTGGATGATCCGCCTCCTGAAGCATTTGTATGTGACTTCATGGGCCTCGTATTGTCCCTGAGCAGAAAAATAACAATGTTTTTTTTTTAAATACCATCTCAAAATAAGGTTATTTAAAATGTACTAAACAGTAACTTTATATCATTAGAAACTAATCTATTAAGAGCCTAACTTCCTGTTAAGATTTTTCAAAACCTTTCATAGCAGATGAAGATTCTGTAGTTATTTAAATGCTTTACAGTGATTACTGAGGAAACCACTGGAAAGTTTGTATGGTTAAGTGTTTGCTGAGGTTCCTCTAGTGCTAATAATCTGCACTGAGCATTCAGGCATGTTGACGATGAAATTATTATTATTATTATTATTATTATTATTATTATTATTATTATTAATAATAATAATAATAATAATAATAATAATAATAATAAGTTCCCGATCTCTGTTTTTAATGTTTTCCAGCATTAAAAACAAGTGACATCAGTCTCAATATTCATTCCGTCTTATGCTTTTTATATTAAACACACCTAACAAAAACTAAAAGATAAGACATTGTTTGTTTGTTTGTTTGTTTGTTTGTTTAATATTTTCAGCTGACCCTGTAGTCGGCCTATATAGGATTCTGTAGTGTAGCTGAAAGTCGAGTATTTACACGTAAAGTTCACTTATTATTAGTTTTATTTTGCTGCTGAGTTTCCGGTATAGTCGCCTGCGCCGTTTCTCCGTCCAGCTTAACGCGACTATTTCCTCTGATCCGCCCCAGAACTTCTGGAAGGAGAGCCCCAGTTCAAGCCACGGTTTGTTCTTTCCCCTCCAAGATGGAGGCTTTGGGAGGTTATCCTACCAGGTCCTCCAACCCAAAAGCGAAAAAGTTAACTGTGCTGTTGAGCATGACGGTGGGTGTGGGGTGTTTATTTCTTCTGCAGACCCAGCTGGTGAAACCCAGAAAACCGAAGGATTTCTATTCTTTCGAGGTGAAGGACGCGAAAGGGAGGACGGTTTCTCTGGAGAAGTACCGAGGAAAAGTATGTCCACATCATCAGCCGTCATTTCAGACTGAGAATAAATCTGTTTAACTTTCCCCGTGTCAGTTTAGACTTGATTTATTTGCAGAGTGCGTATTTTTAAGAGCTTTTTAAAATAACTGTGCACTGCTCCTAATCCCCTCCTTTGCAGGCGTCCTTAGTTGTAAACGTGGCGAGTTACTGCCAGCAGACGGAGGCGAACTACAAGTCTCTACAGGAGCTCCACCGGGAGCTGGGCACCTCTCACTTCAACGTCCTGGCCTTTCCCTGCGGACAGTTCGGGGATACGGAGACCGGAACCAGCCGGGACATCGAGGTTTTCGCCAAGTCAGCCTACGGCGTTACCTTTCCTTTCTTCAGCAAGATCAAAATAATGGGATCAGAGGCTGACCCTGCTTTCAAATTCCTCACAGGTTGGGAGAAAGGCTTTTAACGAATATCATGACTGTGGGATCACTGAGTGAGATCACAGAAACGCTGATTACATATTTATACCTGCTCCAAGTGCAGGATGTATTTAAGGATGGAAGGAAGTCAAATTTGGAGCTGTCACCAAACCTCAAATACTTAACAATTGGTCTCACCTGTATTCCAGGTACAAGTGTTGATAGTCTAAAACCAAACTAGATTAGGCAAAGCCTACTTTTACTTCATCTGAGAGGAAAATAATCTGTTACTGTTGCAAAATGTGGAGATGAACGTAAAGTTTTGTATTTTTTCAATCACCCCAGGGTAATTTAATGAGTTTTTATGAACATGATGCACCTGAAAGAAGACCTGCAGAACAAGTCTATGAACTCCAGAGGTAACTGGAATATAAAGTATGGTTCTGATCTATTCTGTGATTACAAGACTTGATGGTATAAAATTGAATCAATTCAGTGACATATCTGCTAAGTAACAACTTCATTTATGTTTGTAAAGCAGCAGAACTGACATTCTGCTCCATGCATTAGAATCTGTTTTTATTAATTAGCTGTATTTTTACAGTTACAGTTAATATTATTAATATACAGTAACACAGCAGTCGTGGTGAGCTATAATGATTAGCAGTAGCCAAGGGGGATGTATCATTTGAATTAATGCTATTACAGCATATGAACATAAGTATGCACATTTGAGTTTTTTAGTATTAGGTTTTCACTTGATTTTCAGTTACAACACATACATTTTTCACTGCACTATCAAATTATATAATATTGAAATGATACTATAGGATTGTGTAGCTATTTTCTTTTATTCTTATTTTATTTATTTAATATAATTTTTTTATGCATGTATTATTTTGATTTGATAGTGTCCACTTCTGTTAGGAAGTAGCTAAAAGGAGTTATTGGGGTTCTTTTTTTCTGTCGTCGTGGTACTCTGCTATTAAGTTATTAAATTAAGGCATTTGGTATTTTTGGTATTTTAGCATCTTATTTTAGCATCCTGTAATCTACCTAACTGTCAGTGTTTTTAAGCATATTTTAGACCCTGATGTGTCTGTCTCTGTTTTATCCTGGTTTTACCTTTGAGGAATATTTTTTGTCTTCAGTGTGTAAGAGTTTGTTTCACTATATGGAAACTGAATTACTTGTTGCTGCCCATCTTGGGTAAACAACTTTAAAGATTGCTTAAAAATAAGATACTTTTTTTTTTTTTTTTTTAAAGAAAGAAATGTAGCATTAACGACTGTTCTGCGACAACTTGTTTGTTTTTCAGATTCTGTGAAGAAAATTCCAAAGTGGAACTTCTGGAAGTTTCTGGTGAACCCAGAAGGGAAGGTGGTTCGATTCTGGCGAACAGAGGAGCCCATGGAAAGCATCAGAGAAGAGGTCACAGCGATGGTGCGGGAAATCATCCTAAAGAAACGAGTGGAGCTATGATGGCCCCTAGTGATCGGTACTGGACATAGCACTGCTTTATGTCTGTGTTTCCTGAGCTGTGGCAGCCAGGAAGGACTGAACTGTTGACAGTGAGTGTTGCTTGGAGAGGGTTGTCGTTCCAGAAAGATGCAAGATGAAAATATCAGGCAATCACCGTGATGCAATGCAAGTCAGAGTGTGTGTGCGTGTGTGTAAATGAGTGTATGTGGGGGTGTTTATCCTGTGGTCAGTGATGAGCATTTCTTATAATGACCACTGCTGCAGCTGCAGTGGTTATTTAGCTTTTCGGTTGTTGGCATTTTGAAATGTTCAGCTTCCCTTCTTTTCATCTCTCCAGTGTTTACATTAAAATCTTTTTAAGAGGAAGCAAATTAATTGAGCCTGATTTGACTGATTTGAGCCCAGCAAACTGTGCAGCATCTATCCAACAATAAAATGCTCTCATAAGTATTTGATTTAACTAATGACTTGAAGATTTTTCATTTAGATGTCCTGTGTTGTGGGAAACAAGCGTCTTTCTTAACTGAATAATTAAATCACATTACACATTAGCTGCTAATGTTAATGCATTGATATTAAGGCCATCTCCTTAAATATGGTGCTGATACTTTCCGTGCTGTAGATGATTTTTCTGAATATTTATGGCTATGAGAAAATAATATAAAATAGACAATAGAATCAATAAATCACATCTTAGTACTGATAGCAGTGAAGGGTGACTATACAGACATCACTGTTGGTGTGGATTAAATGGACAGTTGGAGGGCAGCAGCAGGTGAGCTGGCACAGGAAGAAACTACCAGCTAACAAGACACTGCCTTCAAGCCACCCACAATTCAACAGCTTCACTTTCATCTAAACTGTCCTTCTAATAAAAAAAACGATATTTTCTTTGCAGAGTTTGCAAACATTTAAAAGTCATATTGAATGGCTTTTGAGCCATTAGTGTGACCCACAGTGAAATGTAACTGTTAAAGTAGCAGAGCAGTGTGAGCTGGCTGAAGAAACGTCAGCTAACATTACACTGCCACCCAACCAGCCACAACACATCTGTTCATGTAAATGCAAATGCGTGGATTTGACTGCGCTGTACCGACGTCCAGCTGCTCATTTATCAGTATGCAAAATGTAGAATTGTCTCCCAGCTTTACTCTCGGCTGACTTCTTATAATATAATATAATATAATAAGAAGCGGGTTACGTGGCAGTGTCGGCAAACATGTTTCAGGTGAGTTGACAGTAGCAGTGAGGAGCGCAGCTGACAGCTGTCAATCAAATAGCACAGCCAGCAGCAGTACACTGCCGCACTGACACTGCAAGATCAGCAGAAAGAGGAAGGAGGCAGCCAACAAATGAAGCGGGAACATTTATGATTATTTTAATGCCAGTTTCACTTTAGTTCCCCCTCTTACCTTGAAGGGAAAGTGCCGCTTTCCTGTAAAATCTCGCAACATCATCCTCCTGATCATAAAAACAAAAACACCACAAGCTCAGCTCATCATTACGTGAAACTAGTTTCTACCATCTTAGTCTGTGCTTTCAAAGAGTTATTCACCAAGGTGAGGACTATTTCAAGTATGCTGCAATTAATATAAGTGACTGTGTGTTTTGGATTTTTTTTTTTTTTTTTTTTTTTTTTACACCACTATAGCACATGCTGTGGTTAGAAGAACCCAAATAGGAAGAGTCCCTGTGTTTAGTGTTTGAGTTGCCTGGTAGCAGCAACAGCAACCGATCCTAAGTAACATATAACATGTCTTGACTGCTCTACTGAGGCTATTTTAATTGCCCGCAACTATGTTATAACTTACTTACCCATCTGCGTGAATCTTCACTCCAGTGTTTCAGGCGCATCTTCCATTTCCTTCATTTAAGCATGCCCCAGTCCCCACTATCTCAGTCCTCCCTATCTCAGCCAAAGTGAGGACACTGACCGGTCATGCCTGGTGCACCTGTTGTCTCCTCTCCTATATACTCTCGCTGGGCGGACGCGGGAGCGGGAAGCAAAGTCCTCTGCTGTGCTATTGGCTGTTAGGTCCATTTCCCCCCTGTTTTTAATTAAGCGGCCTATAGACTCGCTCCTATTCAGGGATTCCCTTCGCGTCCTGGTTTCTAATGGAAACAAACAGACAAAGAAAGAAAAAGAAAAGAACAACGCGGTAATGTTATAAAGGTGGAGGTGGTTGCGTGTTATCAGTTGATGTCCTAACTTAGACAAGGACAAACTACTTCACCTTCATTTCTTTAGGGTGGTGTCAGTTTGCACACTTAATGACATGGTTTACAGATGCAGGCTTTTATTCAGCTTGTTATGTCGCTGAAGAAAGCATAATTTTAAATTTAAAGGGTAATGATGATTATCGGCTATAGTTACATTAGGAAAGAGGTAGGATCGTGCAGTTTGGCACCTTTAAAGCACACGAAAATTTATTGTAAGTAAATCATAAATCACAAATCCTGAAAACACGCCAAAACTAGAACTGAGACCCTAGAGCGAATAGCCTTAAATATTTTGCATATTTAGAAATACAATTATTATTATTTATATATTTATTTATTGCTAAATTGTAGGCCTAATAAGTTTTTTTTAGATGTTTGGAAGTGAATTCAAACATGAGCAATTTTTTGACAACACATACTAATAAACACTCCGCAAACTGCAGACTTTACTGATTGGATTTAATGCGTTGTCATAAACCTGTAACAGCTCCTCTGGTGGGCAATCAGTGGCCGTGTTTTGCGGGTAAAGGCCCTGTATCCGCGGGCCACACCGTTTAATGAGGAGCTGCTCTGGCGCTAAGTGGGCCGAACGGCGCGAGAGCACGCACGTTCTCGCCACCTGCCACTTCCATATGCGCTCGCACCTCGAGTGCGAGCCCGGGACAGTGCGCCAGGTGCTCCATCAGGCTGTCATAGAGTCCAAATGATACACATAAAAGGTTAAGCTCTCAAGATAACCCACAGTAACCTTTAATTTATCATCACGTCCAACAGAAACAACAACAACAACAACAACAACAACAACAACAAACGGCTCAGTGTTTGTTATTTTTACTTTTAACCTGGAAAATCCACAAATCTGTGGCAGAGCAAACAAAATTACCACATAGGGTACTATAATTTAAATCCATCCAGTTCTCATTCATAAAATAAAAATGGTTAAACTAGTTTTGTTTTGTTTTTTTCATCAGTATAAAATGTATCAAATTTAAACAGCCTGCATTTTCATGTAATATTTTATTTAGCCAGTTCATTTAAGTTTTTTAAATGAGTTAAATGTGAATTAGCTTTCATGTGCCCAGAACCTTACACGTCTGTATCCCACCACAGGATCAATGCGTATTTTTCCCGCTGGACTCCGTCGGGCTTGCAGCCTCTCTCCAGGTTTGAGTTTAGTCACCTTAGAAACGCATTGTGTCTGTATTTTCCTTTCTCCTCCCGCATTGTTCCCAGCAGTTTGGCGGTAGCTTAACAGGTCAAAAGTGTCACAGCCAGCTTATACAATGCTTTGCCCTGTGCCATGCTCTCACCAGCGGTGCTGGTCAGATACAAAAGCATTTGTTTGCGGTAAAAGTGGCTCAAGGCCCGGCTGGATGTCGAGCTCAGCACACGTGCAGAGGTTTCTATAATAAAGTGGCTGAAATTTGACATTAAACATCAGATTGTGGCCAAGGTTGGCTAGTATGTAACAAGGGAAGTAGGATGGTTTAACTAGATAATTATTATTGGGCTATCTGCATCTATTTAGAAGCAGCTGGACAGGTCAGATGTAAGAATCTGCCATACTGACTTGCTGAATGACAGATGTTTTGTAACACTTCTTCTCCTCATCCTTTTACTCATCCTCATTACTTTCTCTCTCTCCTTGAACAAAAGGAACACAGCTCAGCTTTTGTATGTGATCATTAAATGTCACTGTTATGTGTAAAACCTCAATCTCCTCATCATTAAGTTTCTTCTTGAAAGTTAAACACCACATTTCTTTTGCAATGACTAAATTGATTTAAACTGGCTTTGCATTACAGAGAAACCTTTTAAAGCTGGATTAAAAAAAAAAACATCAGTCAAGTGGTCTTTAAGTATAAATTTGCTATGAGTTATTTATCGGTTAAATGCACCTCAACTTCCCTTGGTGGTGTAACTTTCCATGGTCTTTAAATAAATAGTCAGGCCTGTGTTAATCAGGTCTCCATCTCGCTATCAGGTTCTTCTTATCTGCACTCGCTGTGTTAAATGCGGTGTTCATGACAGCAGGAGTATCAGTACTGTAAACTGTCCCCAGTCAAGGGTCTGCACTGTTGCCTTCACTGCTGTAAAACAAACAGGCCCTGGTTGTGGAAGTTTATACAGGTGCCTGACCTGAGATTGTCCAAATGTCTTGTGTACCAGCCAGGTTCTTACAGCTAAAGATTTCAACAGTGAGGTGGAAGAAAGATTTTCAAAGGTCAGAAGGTAACATCCTCTTTAGATAAGTTAATCTCTTCATCTTGGTTTAATTTCCTTTTTGTTTTGATTTTGTCTGGTTTATGGTGGTTTGGGTTTGTTTTTTGTGTGTTAAATCCGATTTTCTGTTTGTTTGCTTTTTTAGATAAATGACACAGCTAAAGTCTTTCCCTCTGGGTATACTGTTTATACAACTATTGTGTTAGCAGTCAGGTTCATAAGAGTGATAAGTCAGGAAATACAGCCCCCCAAAAAGAGAGAATCTGTTTAAATTTCCAAAAAGGATATAAACAAGGATGTTGGCTGCACTACATCAATGCTCTGTCCACTCTTTCAGGCCACACAGTCACTCAGACAGAGAGAACGCTGCTTCTTAAAGTAGGTCTTAGGGTTACATTTGTTTCACTGCTCAAACAAGGAAAGTTCACAGTTTATTTCCATTTGCCTAATTATAACCTAAGCTCCCTTATCATCTTAAAAAAAAAATGAGTCAGCTACATGAAAATGTACACATTGTTTTACAGTTTTAAAAACATTTTTATTTCCAAATATGTAAAATCACTGGCATTTTCCAGGACAACAAATATATAGCGAGATGCAAACATGAACAAATATTAAACTATGTAAACCAAAACGCAATGTAAACAACAGCTTGGGCAGTTTAATTTCCTTTGTTAAGCACCTTTTCTCTGAATGATTAGCTTTCAAGCTACCTGAGGAAGACATCAATTAATCACTTACAGATATCACTATAGATTATAAGTTAAGCATTAACAGTTGCAGCCCACACATACACTTCTGTCCACCCAACAGAATTAGGGCATCTGCATATGACTAATCAGAGCCACATAACAACCCAAGCTTTATTTGCTAATCTCTCATTTCAGCTTTGTTTGGGAACCCAGCGAAAGCGGTATCCTCCTTGTTGAGTCCTTGAGGTAAAGGCATGTCCATGAGGAAAGACCTGAGTTCTTATAGTGCTGTGTTCTCTGACAGAGGTCCTAAAAGATGAGACGCTCTCTCCAGCTTCTGCTGCATCCACAGTCATATTGCTGTCTTTAGCTATGATTGTCTGCAGGCCTGAGAATGCACCATACATGGATATTGTCTTTGATTCCTGTAGCAGCCTTGTTTCTGTAGAGCTGCTATGAAGTACAGCATTGCAGCGTGTGCTAATATCCCTCAACATGTCCTCCACTGAGTCAGAGGATTCAGTTTCATATCCTTCATCCAGTCGCTGGCGCTTACAAGGACTCAGTGAGGTTTTATCACCACCATAAGGCATTACTGGTTCTTTTACATTTGAGTCTCTGACTGTCATCAACTTCTGAAAGAAAATGATCCAAATTAAAGACTAAAAAGTTTAAAGATGAAAAAGTTTGAAACACAATTTACGACAATACAACCAAGAGGTTACATCATATACATGATAAATACTGATTTGACTTCTCACAGTTCTGAACTTACTTCAAGCACAGAGGCTAGGTGCTTTGCTCGATTAGCCAGCTGCCTGAGGTGAACGTTTCTTTCTTCAAGACAATCAATCTCGTCTTGTTGCCTTTGGAGGGACTCATGGAGCTGCAAGCATACAAAGCGAAATATTTTCTGTAATGTGTTCATCTTTAATAATTATTTTATTTTTTAATGTTGGGATAACTAAGTTTGTTTTTAGATGTGGACAAACAGTTATTTCAAATGTACCTGTAATTTACCTATGCATGTAGGTTTTCCACAAACTCTCCATTGTATACCTTTTAAACTAAACTGGGTTCTGATCAGGATAAGGTCTTGGATATTATAGCAGGTAAATAGGTTTATATAACTAAATCATTAATATAGTTATAATTTTTAACAATTATAATTTCACAATTTAGATCCATTATAGTCCAAATTACATCAAACGTTGTATCACCATTTACATCATTTACATTGTGCAGTAATGCTCCATAAGACCTTACCTGTTTGTTGACTGCTATGCTATGTCCCAGTGCCTTTCCATGACACTCTGCTATCCCTTTCCAGGAATCTCCATCCTGGGCCTCTGGGTTGCCTGTTTCTGCAGATGAGTTAACCAGACTGTCTTCTGGTGAAAGGTTGTGCTGAGGGGTGAGGGGAGGTATAACATATCCTTGAAAAGGTACCAGCTCAGCTGAAGACAAACTGCTCTCCAGGGTTGTAGGCGAAGCTGACAGAGAAGACAAGAACCCAAGGACTTAGCCAACGATTTTGGAGGTGCACGATTTTAACTGTATTCATGTCAATATAAAAGTAACAATAGTGATGAGCAGCACCCCAGCGGTGTGGAAGGTTTAGTTTTCTCACCTGCCATGAAATCCAGCCCATATTCTCCAAAATCCTGGTCATTTGCATCCAATTCCTGTGTGGAAATAAAAATGACGATCAGCATTTATCAGTATTTCATATAAACAATTTGATTTAAAATAACGAAAAAGAAAAATTAAAAAGTGCATAGCAGTTTTACCTGAAAATCAAACCAGGAAAAATCAGGGCAATACGATGTTAAAGCAGAAAATGTATTAGTTGACATTTCAGTCAATATGTTTTCGTGTTGTCGCGTTATGTGTTCACGCTTGTCTGCGTCAGCTCCTGGAAAAAGACTGGACCATTTTCTAGCGTGTGTGTCATGAGTTAAGTACAATGACATTCGTGTAGGATTCCAGCACATCGTGTCAAACATTAACAGAGTGATCCAGACCTGCAGCTCTGCTCACCATCCTACATCTCCATCCGTCGGGAAGGCGTTGATTTACATTGCTACATTTAAGCTATGCCATTTACGTGGAGATGTAACAAAACTGATGTCCATTTTTTAAAAGAACATTGGTCTTCGGTGTTTTTTTCTCACCTGACAGCCGAGGGAGTCTCTCTCCTGTCTCATAGAGGGCACACCCTCTTCCAAATCATCCCATGCAATTGTTGAGAAAGCTGCGACAGAAGAAAACAGTGGGACCCCTGAATGCATTTATGCGCTCAAAGTGACTTAAAGACACTAATCCTGAAATTCAGCCATTGTGTCAGGGTGAGCTTACCTTGTTCGATGATACATGGAAACTCAACATACACAGTGACGGGACTGCTGCTTCTTGGCACAAGCACTTTATCCTGTGGGTAGAAAACACTATAAAAGTCTTTCCCACTGCACAGAGAAGCTCTGTGTTTTGTGAAAAGGCAAATATTTCAAACCGTTTTGTTTGTGACAGCGTTCGTCCATTTTTGCCTCACTTGGTTGGGACAAATACCATCAAACGTTTTTCCGTCTCTTTGCATCTCGATGAGCTAAGCTCCGTTTGCAGAACTAGGAGGGCATGATTTGATTTAGAGCTGATATACTCGACGTTCTCCCGGTCTGCGTTTCTTCATGCCGCGGTTTCACACTTTCGACCCAATCAAATGCACCTATTTGGTCTCCAGGGAGTAACAGCGTCCTCGGAGATTAAACGGGTGCAGACTAACGGTTTTCTGGTCTGAAGTGTAACAGTGGTGCCGCGCGTAACGGCGCCATTAGGCTACAGCAGGTGTTCCTTGTCTCAGACCTACTTTCCTTGAGCATTCAGCTAGATAGTCCCTGTGCCAGATGCTGGCTATGGTTTCTTTTGGACATACTGAAATGTTTAGAAAAATGCCTTAGGCTCATGGGTTATTGTATGGCGTACATAAACAACAGATGTTGTGCAGGCTGAGCGTCACAAAATAAAGTCGCCAAAACATATTATTTTATAATTATATATCGTAATAATTATTACATATTTTATGTAATTATAAATAAATACTCATCAATTTATTTAATAGCATTTTTGCGACCAGAACAGTCAGTGCGTAATTTCCATTTTACTGTGCGTAAAATATCTAATTAGCTTAGGTACAATCCTTCTGCTACAGTTAAAGAGCAGGGGAAAAGGAAAAGGGCAATTACAACCGACAGCTCAGTAAACAGTCGTGACAAATGCCTCTATTAGTAAACAAACAAGAGTACCCTTAATGCTGAATACACCTGTGTGGTCGACACTGTGTCAGCAGGTCGAGCTGCCACGCGTAATGGATTATCAGATAAAGCCCCTCGATTGACCAAACTGTGTTGGTACATAATATAGCCAAGGGTAAACAAAAAACGAGGGTAAACGGACTTCCAGGCAAACAAGCACAATAGCCCCTGTTGGAGAGCCACAAGAGTCAGTACACTGAAGAAAGTAATGTTACACACAAGGTCTTATTCTCACATTTACAGCACTTTCATGGTCGTGTGTGTTTCTGTCTGTGTGTGTGTGTGTGTTTATGTGTGTGTGTGTGTGTGTGTGTGTGTAGGGTGGGGGCTATTAGATTTATACTTGTAAAAGACGTGCTTTCTGGGGTGACATTTTGTCATCAGTCATTTAATACTGCAGTGCTGTGAAAACTGAGACTCCACTTCCACGTCTATTAAAACACAAAGAATTTGCAAACAGACATTCAACTGCTTTTTCTCAGGTGTCATGATTACCTATGTATGTAATCAAGGCAGATTTGTATGTTTTTGACTCACATGTATTCTTTAAGTTGTCATTTTAATTAATTTTATTCTGTTTCATATGAGAGTCAAAATTATTTTAACTGCATTATTTGTGGTAGCTCACACTTCGTGTGGCTTATAGTTGATTTATTTCAACAGTTAACATAAGTTGCTTTGAAAAAAAACTTAATTTTTCACAATAAGTTTAGAAACCGAGACAAATGCGTTTGAAGATGATTTTAATTAGCTGTAGCAATCAATTCATTACAACACATTTTTCTTCATTAAAGATGTTCCAAAACTAACAAAACTCATAAACCCGCAACAAATAAACTGGCATACAGAGGATTCTGACTTTTTGTTAAAAATAATGAAAAATAAAAATTATATTTCAAAATACTTAATAATTATATAGTAAATTATCTTAAATAAATAAAAAGCAATACTAAATCATAAGCATCTTGTAGCTGTAAACGGTTGACTGTCTATGAGGTATGTATAAAAGTAGGTCTGCATAAACACAAGAATTCTGAGCACCAAAACCCCCCAAATAGATATCTTTTCTTCACTTCTTTGTTTAAGATATAACACTATAACCCAAAATTAAAGGGGAATTTAAATTGCTGTTATCAAAATAGTCACACTCATGTAGTCACATAGTAGACATCACATCCAATGTCTCCAGGTTTAATGACACCAACAGCTTCAGGTTGTCTTTGCATTCCTGCACTAGACTCTGTTTGTAGCTGTCATCCTTCACTGCTAGTGAGTCTCCCTCATAATGCTGAGAATTGCCTGTTGGCTGAAAAGAAACTGACTGTGTGCATAGTTCATCCACAAAACTGTCCCACTGATCTTCGTGTGAATGGATGGTTTCATGCTCAGGAAGACCTCGTTTACTTTTCAGTAACTCACTAGCTACTCTCAGTGCACAGCTGGCAGTCAGTGATGGAGGGTATTTGTTGAAAGCATAGTCTGCAAGAGTCAGCTCACAAACATTTTGTGCAAGGTTGCTGCACTGCCTGGGCACTTTTGTGTCAGGATTCATCCTTGAAATCCTGTCATCACCTTTGTTCCCAGTCACTAGCTGTGAAGCCTCGATGCAGTTGGTGTAATAGTCTAGAAAAAAGGCCAGGGTGGGTGCAGAGAGGCGGAAGTTAAGACGAAGCAGGATGAGACACTCCAGGTTGCAGAGCTGCTCTTTGGTGAACACATCACAGCACAATGACAAGAGATGGCTGATTCGTGGTGAGCAGACCTCCACCTGCAGAGGACAAAGAAAAGGATAGTAGAATGATATCCAAAAACACAAACCGTCTGCTCCTCGAGCATACCACACAAACCTGTTTACTGGCTAGGAGAAGTGCGGTGACACCAATGAGCTGGAAGCAGTCAGCAGCAACAGGTGTGGAGGCTAGGAACCTGTCCATGATGTTCACAGCCAAGCAGCAAGACTCGAAAGACAGACGGAAATGTTTGTGCACAGGGATGAGCCAGCTGACCAGCTTACAGCGGGCCTCTGCGGTCAACTGTAAGTAAAACACACACTCATCAAAATAAAAACTTTTAGTGACCTTGGTTCTTAAATATGATGTGCTCTTAATGTACAGCAAGGTATATATTTTCTGGCATTTCACAGTACAGTACCCTACATATTATCAGTAAATGGTCCTAAAATTGTCATGTATTCTGCATCTCAGGTGTTTCTTTAGTTGAACAATAGAACTAATTAGTATCTGGAAGTCACTCTCACTGGAACATTTAACTATCTGCCTTTAAACAAAAGGAGTGAATTACCAGTCCAATTCATATGACAACAAATATATTTTAATTTTTTTAAGTAGCCTAATAAGTCAAGAAGTATAAATATACGTATAACACGGTTCATTTAGTTACAAGCTGTAAGTGTCTTACTTGCGGTTGGCGTGCCAGGCTTTTGCAGGGATGAAACTGCGCCTCTTTCTCCCTTTGGATCATAAACCCGATGTCTCCGTACTGAATGTACCAGCTGCAGACTTGCCCTGCAACAGGTTTTTGTGACATGAGCAGGGAAATCTCATTCTTAGCTGAGGATGAAATCGGGGAGCATGCCAAATCTTCTTCAAAACCAGAGTCTCTTAATTTGGACACGAGTTTCTGTTTTCTATTCCGAGCAGTTTGGCGCTGTTGAGCCAGTGTGAGAGTTTCTGGAGAAGGAGAGGCGACGTTCATTCGGCTCCTTTTGAAAACACTGTCGAAACCACCTTCACAGTTCTCAAAAGACACCATCTCCAGTGTCTGACTAGAGCCGGTTTGCACACACGCTGTTAGGCCAGCGACTGCGTATTTAGGCTACTGAGAGCAGTGCGTCCACAGCAGCAGTCTCCTGGATGCTGGTTTCTGGATTTAGTGGGGAGTTCTCTCTGATGACGTCAGTTTTCGCGGGGTCTTCCCCGCTCAGGCAGCTCGCGGCTCTCCTGTGACCCCGGGCAACCAAAGCTAAACAATCACTGGCACCATCTAATTAATATATCCTGAACCATATGTTATACTCTTAAGTCTATTACACGAGAGAGAGAGAGAGATTAAAAGACAATGGATGCCTTGCCCTTTAACTTTTTGCAGAAAAAACATCAAATTACTTGGGCTTATTATTTTATATAAAGCCTACATATGAAATGTTCACATGTGAAATGTATATGAAAAAGTACCTATAATCATGCTAACAGCAGAAAATTATTAACAACAATAACAACATTATAATTTCAATTCTACTACAAAAATGTGAGCAGTGTATAAAGTTCTTAATATTCACGACCCTAAGTATTAAAAATTTAATTTTTGTGCAATATATCAGTTTTTCTTTTTCTTTTTTGCGGTGGGCGGAACACGGCCGGTGACGACTAGAAAATAAACGGCTCCTATGTCACCTTTCAAACTCTAGTGCAAGACAAGAGAGCGTGCCAAGTCAGAACTGAACAAGGCTTCAACTATGTCCTCTGTGCACTAGCGGGAGGTATTTTGATTCATTTAATAATACACGTGTATAGTACAAGCTAGCGTGTAATTAATGGCTGCCTTTATCTCAGCTGTAGGCTGGGCAGCTCGACAAAAACTGCAAGAAACAGGGACGATAGCCGCTGCTAGCTGTTACCCTTAAGTGCCTGTGCTAGCAAGCTAAGTATGTGTAGCTAACGTTAGCATTGCTGTAACTGTGTTGCAGCAGGAGCTAACAAGTGCGGTTACTAGCACTTATTTGTTGACGAGTTGTAAGGCACTGAGGTGGCAAAGTTATAAACCGCCAGCTCGAGGAAGTAGAAGAAGTAACAGTCAAATAATAACGCTGCTGAAGCTAGGTAAGCTAGCTAACGTCTACACCATGTCATAATCTCACAATCCTGTAGTTTGGGTTAGCCTTTACGTGTGTGCGCAAACTATTTCAGCTAACTAAGCGGCTGTGTTATACTAAAAATAGTGACGTAAAAATGTTGACACTTAAAACAAGTTTTCGTTTTTTTAATTTTTATTTTAGGAATGTCAGCGTTCATGGCCATTGAAAAGGGTTAACTGTTAACCCGAGTTTACAGAATTCAGCCAGTGTTTTAGAGAGGTTAATATTACCGTTTTTATCACCCGCTACCTATTGGCTCAGCATTTTCGAGTAGGTGCTGAGCTGCAAAAAAAGAAAAAATGCGGCATCGCCTATATAAGTTGTGCAACAGTCTGGTATGGATTACATGGCAAGTTATGAAAATTGTGAGCAGTTACAACCAATATACGTTTTTCTACATGCCAAAATAAAATGAACCTGAAATGAGACACTGCTTCTTCAAACAAGAGACTTCTGCCAAATGCAGACGTTTGGCAGGTCTCTTGTAGCACAGTTTGTGTTTGTGCTGTTTTGATTACATAAGGACTATTACCACATTAACTGGACATTTTATCTTGCAGTTTTATCACAGCAGTGTATCATGGAAAACTCTGGCAGGCCTTACCGGGCTAAGCAAGGCGGCAGGGAGAGGGGGGCGGCAGCAGCGGCGGCAGAGAAGGGAGAAAACTGGTGGATGCAGGACCAGGTGCGAGGACAGAACTTCAGATCAGATGGAGGCCAGCAGGCCAAGAAAAATCAAGGTGGGCCTTACAGGGCCAGCCCTAAGAAGGGAGGACTGGGGCCCCTAAGCCACTCTCCTAGTGGATTAAGAGGAGGCCACAGCCCCTCACAGAGAGATGATGTCCGGTGGTTCTCAGGTCCTCAGGAAGATAACTGGAGAGAGCGCCCGCAGCAGAGCTGGAGGAGGGGTATGCAAGGAGAAAGTCCAAAGGAGGACAGGGAACAGGGAAGGAGAGAAGCCACGGATGATGGTTTTCAAAAATCAGGTAAGGGTTTGGAAGTCAGTCTCTGCAGAAGGAATGAAACACTTTCAGCTTTATCACGAAGTCTATGTTGAAAACAAACTAGAAATTCATACTTCCCCCTGCATTTCTCATTTTCAAAGGTAAAAGACGGCGTAACAGAAACAAGAAGAAAGCTTTTGCTGAAGAGAACAGGGGCTTTGTGATTGAAGAGTCCACACTCTCAAACAAAGAGCTGCGCAGCCTACGGCAAGCAGAGAGGCGGCTTAACAGGGACGAGATCTACAGCCTAAAGAAGGTACAGACCCTAAAAGCCGTAAGAGGTGATGTAATGTTTGAGTTGGTTGGTGCAGGTGATTTACAGATATTTCTAACGGTGTAATTTTTTTGTGTGTGTGTGTTGTACAATTGTTTTAGAGGTCCCACAGCAACCCTGCTGCTCTTTACAACTGTGCCCTGTGTGATGTTCTCCTAGAGTCTGTGTCTGAAGCTTACAAGCATATTCGGGACAAACGGCACAAGAGAAGGGCCAAGGTTATTTTACATTTACCGTATATAGATTGTGTTACTGTGTTGCTATTGTGGAGTAGTAGTTTTTATGCATTAAAGGCTGTGATCAAGACCCCTTTCCTGTATTTGCATGTTGGCTTATAGGAGCGACAAGAGCAGCTGATGCTGACTGAGATCCTGCCTCCTAGTCCAGAGCAGATCAGTGCCATAAGTGCAGTACTAGACGCTGTTGTCCAGGAACATGGTCTGAACGACCTGGACGTTGAGAAGAGACTGTATGTTGTCTCCACCATGCAAGATCTCCTCCTGTCTGTTCTGCCTGGTAAGACACATAAAGAGGAAAGTTCACGATATACAACTGTACTCTTTCAATATTATTAAAATCGTAGCAATATTTACCTGCTTTCTCTCATCTATAGAGGTCCGACTCAGGCTTTATGGATCATCTTGCACTAAATTTGGATTCAAGGATTCTGATGTCAACATTGACATTCAGTATCCAACTCACGTGAGTAACACAGTGTGAGTTCATGATGTGTGATACAATTTTATTGTATTTTTATGTTAATTTTATATATGTTAATATTTTAATGATATTAATGTTAAAAATTAAAACTGGAGGCCTGTCAGGAGAATAATAGCTAGGGGAAGAAGTCTTTCATCTGCATGTATATGTTACAAGTTACGTGGGTTTAGGGTGACATTATTTAAGGGAACAAATACAAGAGATGACAGCAAAAATATTAGTATATGGCAAAGGTAAGATGTGTGGGTGGGGGGAAAAAATATAATTTCACTTGATTTTAGATTTCACAAGTTGTGTTGTGTATGCTGTGCTTGTAGCATGCACCATAATTATGTTCTTTTTAATATTATATTTATGCTGTATAAAGACTGAAATGGAATGTATTCACAGATGCATCAGCCAGATGTCTTGATGTTGGTTAAGGACTGCCTCTCTGTGAGCTGTGAGTTTTATTTTCATTTTAGACTTATGAGTCTTGAATAAATCTTTCAGACATGGTAAAGTCAGTCATGTGCTTGAGTGTCATGGAAAGTTTAAATTGTGTTGTGCTATTCTCAGCTCTGTTTGTTGAGATGGAGGCGGATTTTCATGCCAGGGTGCCTGTGGTCATCTGTAAAGAGAGAAGTAGGTCTGTATCATTTGCAGTTACATGGGTTTCTCTTGCATGTGACAAGAGAATATTAAGAGTACTCATACCACAACAGCATAAAACTCCAAATTAAAATTAACTTATTTTTTGTCCCCCCCCCCCCCCCCCCCCCTCAACAGTGGTCTAATCTGCAAAGTTAGTGCAGGGAATGAAAACGCGTTCCAAACCACCACATATCTTTCTGCCCTGGCGACTCAGGAGCCTCTCCTCATGCCACTGGTTTTGGGCTTCAGACGCTGGGCCCGGGTATGTTTCTAGTAGAGAAAGACTCGTTCCTCACATTAGCAAAGGCATCAAAACTATTCACTCATTTCTTTTTTTCAAAGTTGCATTTGTTCTTAACATCATTTTTGGCTTTCTGTTAAGATCTGTGAAATTGATCGCACAGAAGAGGGGAGTCTACCACCATATGTCTTTGCCCTTTTGGTTATCTTCTACTTACAGAAGCGCAAAGAACCTCTCTTGCCTACCTATTTCAACCAAGATGTAAGTCTTTTTTTCATTTCCATCCTTAAAAAACAAACAAACAAACAAACAAAAAAACATATTAGTTTGCTTTTCATTATTGGCTCTTTTTAGGAATTTTTTGGAATAAACTGATGCAAACATCTGCCCATCTTTAGATCAAAGTGTTTTCTCTCAGCCGGCTGTCAGACTTCAACCTTACTCATACAGAGGATGGGTATTTACACTGGGCCTACACCCCTTCCTCCAAGGAGTCATCTCAACCAGCAGAAGGCAACTCCATAAAGGGGAAGGTAATCATGAAGATGGACACACATAAATAAACTGAAAGACTTCCAAAGAACAGAAAATATAATTTTGACTTTTATTTGGAGACAGGTTTTTTTTTTTTTTTAAAAGGCTGTTGAATAAATTGGAAACTTGAGTGATAATTTTTCAGACTCGTAGTAATATAAGGCTGTCTTGCAGGTTCCGCTGGTGTTTCAAAGTCCTCATCCACCAGTGGAAGTTGGACTTCTCTGGGTCGAAATGCTTCGCTTCTATTCCCTGGAGTTCATCATGGCTGACAATATAATCAGTGTGCGGACTGGTGCTGTCCTCTCCCGAGAGATGAAAGACTGGCCTAAAAAACGGATTGCTGTAGAGGGTCAGAAGCTTTCTTTTATGTTTGAATCATTTTCATGTCTTGATACTTCTGTAAGGAGAAGTGGTCACACAGAATCTGTTTTATTGTTGCTTATTTCTCTGTTGATTCTGTCCAAACCTAGATTTTTATTTCTGTTTGATTCATGGATTAACGCAGTGGTTCTCATACTTTTTCTTGCATACCCCGTTTCAGAAGTTGGAAAAGTTAACAACCCACAGTTTTGTTTTTTTTATCAGTCATTAACTATTAATTGTAGCTTTACTTGTAATACTTTATTTTAAAGTGTAATTTTGCTTAAAGCTCAGTGCAACATAATCAACAAACTATTGTATACCCCTTATCCCACCCTTTTAAAAGTTATTAATTCAATTTAACCCCCACCTCCCCCTCCCCAAACCTGGTTGTTTGTGTCCAGTTGCAGTGGCTAAGGTTTGTGAACCACTTCTTTTATGTGTTCTAATGTTTACAAATGGTTCTGTTTCAGACCCGTTTGCCGTGAAGAGAAATGTGGCCCGCACAGTGAACAGCCAGCAAATGTACGAGTACATCCTCCACTGCCTCAAAACCACATACAAGTACTTTGCACAGTCACTCAATACACCAGCTGCTAATCACAAAAGAGGATTGAAGGGAGGATATGTTCAAGGGGCCAATGCTAAGGCTTTGAGTGACGAGAGTGTGGGCTTGTCAGATTTCAGTAATCTCAGCATTCATTCAAAATATACGAGCCAATCTAAATCTGTAGAAAATGGCCCTGAGGACTCTGATTGCATTATTGAGGAAGAGGAGGAAATTGAAGAATTCAGTGACTCAGATGAAGAGCGGGAAAAAGAAAAAGTGGACTTGGGCAAAAGCAGCCTTTCGGAGGATGAGGATGATGAAGACGAGCAGGATGATGACATAAATATTGATGTCGACATGCATAACAGACACCACCTGGACAGCTTCACCATGGAGGATGAAGAGATTTTCCTAGTGGACGAGATCTCAGGGGAGGAGCTTTTGTCCGATGAGGAGGGTCCAGATTTGGACACACCTGGTTCAATGGATGAGGAAGAGGAGGAGGAAGTGGATTTGGCACTTGTCAGTGTTTCTCAAATTAAAGATGAAACACCAGAAAATAAAAGTGAAAAACAGAGCAGACCATCTTATGAGTTCACCAAGCAAGCTTTCACCAGAGGAAAGGTAAGTTTTCCTTCAATTACTGGCAGCATTTGCAATTGTGTAATTTGATTAAACAAAAAACATAACATTTTAAAGTTGTATGGTAAAGATTTAGGTTGTAAGTGAGGAAAACTATATGTGTAACTCCTTTCAATATCACATAGTCCCACATGGTCGTGTGCAGCTTGTGCAAACGTGATGGACATTTGAAGAAAGATTGTCCAGAAGATTTTAAGAAAGTGCAGCTTGACCCCTTGCCCCAAGTAACACCAGAATTTCTCAGTGTCCTCAACAAAGTCTGTGAGCAGTGTTACAGTGAGTATTATGGGACATGTAACCCTTACCTGCATTGTGATGTCATATTTCTACTCTTGCAAATTTTAGTAATACATACAATGACAAAAATATACAAATGTATTTAAAATGGTTGAAAAAGAAATTGTTTTTGTCGATGGTATGGACAAGTTTTAAAAATGAGGCTCATGCAAACATTTTCATACTGTTGGACTCAACAAACTCTTAATTATTGCAAGTTCCTCATTTCAACTTAATGAAGTCCACCTGTTCATGTTTTTTTGAGTTCTAATCATTAGCACTTAAGCAAAATTTTATGTAAGATTTAAAAAGTGCTTTGGAAGAAAACACAGATGTATCAGTGGTTTTAGGCTTATCTGGTAAAATGTGTGTGAGTTTATGGTTTAACACGTGGGATGAGAATATGTTAAACTTTAAAGTGTTAAAATGTACACAACTCTAAAAAGAGCTTAATGCAGGTGCATGAAAAGTGTAGTATAGCATCCACTGGGTCTCAGCTTATGTGACTGTTTTTCACAAAATAATTTTGTATAAATAAATAAAATTTAATTTATATAGCACCTTTCTAGACAGAGTCACAAAGTGCTGCACATAAGATAACAAATAATAAAAAGGTAAAACAGGCAAAAATTAGCCAAAAAGTTTTAAATAGGTGAGTTTTGAGTTGTTGTTTTTTTTAAAGTTGTTTCAAGTTGTTGTTTTGATATACTAGTTAATTGTAGTTAGTTATCATAATATGTCTAATTGGCATGTTCATATAACGTTATTTCCTGAGTCCTGTTGTAAAGCCAGTTATTTAAGACCACTTTTGGTGGAATAGTGCTTGTGTCCAGTAAATTACTTGGTCACTAAATATCATTCATTCATTCATTCATTCACTTTTAAGGTGATTTCGCCCCAGATGAACTGGAAGTGGGTGTAAGAGAGCACATCCTTCAAGACCTTGAGATTTTTGTGAGAAGACAGTTTCCTGGTGAAGTTGATCTTTTAACTTTATTTTTAATTTTTTTTAATTGAATTGACGTGATGATGCATCTGAATGATTTGGTTAACAAATCATGTGTTGATTATTTATTTTAAATCACAGGTGCTCAGTTACAACTGTTTGGCTCATCCAAAAATGGCTTTGGATTTAGACAGAGTGACCTGGACATCTGCATGGTGTTGGAAGGACAAGAAACCATAGATGTGAGTTACCAATAATTCTTTACCATGTAGTTTTGGTTCTGTTCGTCAGGGAACCAGCTGCAGTTGATCTTTAATTTACACCAACTTGATTTATCAAGCTTCTAATGACGACTTGAAGTTGATGCGTGTTTGATTTGCCGATATGCTTGAAGAATACATTGGTAATATTATTTTACTTGGAGGCAAGTTGCCCTTGTTCCTTTTCATTGTTATGGTTGAATTACTTATTATCTAGCAGGAGTTATTATTAAATCATTTTTGCCTTCATTCCATCATAGGATATTAACTGCATCAACATCATTGAAAGCTTGGCAAGATCGCTAAAGAAACACCCAGGTAAGACATAGTAGCTGTGGTACGAAACTGACATTCATGCACTTTATTTTGTCTGCAACCAGCGACTGTCACTTTTGATCAAATGACAACAAACTGTTCTGGTTTTAAGAGATTCTAAAGTTCTAAAATAATTCACCTTAAAAAAAATGTTACCTACCCATTAATTAATTAATGGGAAATCCATTAAGTTGAAATAAATTATGATTTAATAAAGTTCTTAATCTTCCCCATAAGTGCCTGTAATGTCATTATGTATCCACATCAGGTCTGAGGAACATCCTTCCAATCACTACAGCAAAAGTACCCATTGTGAAGTTCTACCATGTTCGCACTGGCTTGGAGGGAGATATAAGCCTCTACAACACACTGGTGGGGCTCTTTTTGTCTTTGTATGTATTTGAAAATAAGAAAATGTGCACCTTTTGAAATTTGCAGTTTCTGTTTGTTTTTTTTCTCAGGCCTTGCACAACACTCACCTACTAGCTACGTATGCTGCAATTGACAGAAGAGTGAAGATCCTCTGTTACGTCATGAAGGTTTTTGCCAAGGTGAACATGCTTTACAGACTTGTGACTAAGACATCTTTAAGTGTTCTTGCTATTGTATTGTTCAACGTTAAAATGTTGTTTCCACTTCCATTACAGATGTGTGACATTGGAGATGCTTCACGTGGTAGCCTCTCGTCATATGCCTACACCCTCATGGTGCTGTTCTACCTTCAGCAGAGAGACCCACCAGTTATCCCTGTGCTGCAAGAGGTACAGATGTCTGTTTGAAAGAAGAGCCAATTTTATTCTCTTTACAAACAAGTTGCACATAGATGTGTTCATTTGTCTATGCGAGTGTTGTCTCAAATACATTTATCCCCTTAAACTAAAACAACAAACTTATACCTCCATTTGGATGAATTTGTCAACAAGTCTCTTTGTAGTGGTTATTTAATGTATTTCACAATATCATGTGTCAAGCTTGACTGCTTGGTTTCTTGCAGATCCATGATGGGAAGAAGCCTGAAGTACTAGTAGATGGTTGGAATGTGTACTTCTTTGATGATTTTAAAGCACTAGTAAGTGTTTTGTATTTGATTTGTGCCTAAACAATATGGTTAATATAAATGTAAGACTGTGTCTTAGTAGCTCATCAATATTGTCTTTTTTCCACCTTCAGGCCAGTCACTGGCCACACTATGGGAAGAACACCGAGACTGTGGGGGAGCTGTGGCTCGGCCTACTCCGCTTTTACACTGAGGACTTTGACTTCAGAGAGCATGTTGTCTGTATCCGACAGCATGCCCGCCTCACCACCTTCAACAAGCAGTGGACATCCAAATACATAGTCATTGAAGGTAGCCTTGTGTGAGACTATTGCTGCAGTGTATTGTAACTAATTTATCCACAATCAAATGTGTAATTTTTATTTGCTGAATCAAAGTAATTGTATATGTCTGCTTGTGAAGATTTTTCAAGTTCCTTTTTTGTCACAGATCCATTTGATCTCAATCATAATTTGGGTGCTGGTCTCTCGAGGAAAAGTAAGATGGATATAGATTTTTATTTTTTTCTCCCATTTCTGACATCTCAATGATTTTTCTTGCACTTTTCACTACTTAAAATGTGCATGTTTTTATTTTGGTCATCAAAACAGTGACAAATTTCATCATGAAGGCTTTTATCAATGGCAGAAGAGTGTTTGGCACACCCATCAGATACTTTCCTCCTGTGTATCCCAGTCAGATGGTCTGTATTTGTTGTCTGAACATTACATTTTTTTTTTTTTTTTTTGTGGTGATATTATCCAATCAGCACTAAAACTGTGTTTTACCTGCATCTTTCCCAGGAGTATTTCTTTGATCCTGAAGTACTTACTGAAGGAGAAGTGGCTCCCAATGATCGCTGCTGTCGCATCTGTGGAAAGATTGGCCACTTCATGAAAGACTGCCCCCTGCGTAAGAAGTGGGTGCAATCTCAAGTATTTTGTCATAATATTTACTTAAAAGTCTGTTAGCACCTTGCGTGCCTGCCTTAATGTTAGTGTTACATCGTCAATGATTTTGGATCAGGTCTAAGCATAGAAGGGACTCGGAGAGAAGGCCAGAGTACCCACAAGACAAAATGGATACAGCAGAGGAATCGAAGGATCAGGTCAGACACAAAAGTGAACACTGGCGGAAAAGGGATGGAGTGGATATCCGTTGCTGCTACCTATGTGGATCAACTGCCCACATTAAGAAGGACTGTCAGCTGTACAGAAGCCCTGCTGGTAAGTACCTGCAAGGTCACTTTACGTTCTTTGAAGTATGAAAAAAGTCACATACTTACTTTCAATGTTTACTTGTCATTTGGCAGGTAATATGAAAATGGAGAATTATTCTTCTTCACCCCACTTTAGGAATTTGCGAGAAACAGAGAAACAGGTATGTTATGTTTTCAGTCAACCTAAATTATAATTAATTCTGCTTTGTACACTTCTACAACTGTACATCTTTTGAGATGTCTTTTATTTTAGGGCATACCTATACAAGAAGATAAGAAGAAGAGAAAGCAGCAAAATGTGATATTAAGTCCACAAGCAGGTAATTTAATTTCCTATACTTTTTATGCATGGAATCAGATGTCTCAAACCTATACTATTAGCACTATGTAGCTAATTTTAACATGTATTTCATTTATTGTGTTTTTAAATTGAAAGTAATTTAAATTATTTGGGCCCAACTAGTCCAAAATAATCATAGCAACTACAGAAAAGCATACGGCTATTTATTATGTTACATCTTCATTAAGTTCAGTTACACTGCATTTGTACTTAATCGTGGATTGTTAGCCCGCATAGTCATGTATATGTCTGTGAAGGTTCTCAGTCATCCAGGTCATCGTAGTCAAAGGAGCTTGCAAAGAAAAGCGTCTGGACTTCTTTAAGTTACTTGAAGACGTTTCACCTCTCATCCGAGAAGCTTCTTCAGTTCTAAGGTCAAATGGTGGAGAGTCCCAGATATAAACCTAGTGGGAGTGTCCCCCCACAGAGGGACAAAAGGACCCCCTGATGATCCTCTAATCGCCTGAGCCAAGGTGTGGAACTGGGTGTGGGTCCCAGTCTGGCTGAGCCAAGGTGTGGAACTGGGTGTGGGTCCCAGTCTGGCTGAGCCAAGGTGTGGAACTGGGTGTGGGTCCCAGTCTGGCTGAGCCAAGGTGTGGAACTGGGTGTGGGTCCCAGTCTGGCTGATTGGGACCCACACCCAGTTCCACACCTTGGCTCAGGCGATTAGAGGATCATCAGGGGGTCCTTTTGTCCCTCTGTGGGGGGACACTCCCACTAGGTTTATATCTGGGACTCTCCACCATTTGACCTTAGAACTGAAGAAGCTTCTCGGATGAGAGGTGAAACGTCTTCAAGTAACTTAAAGAAGTCCAGACGCTTTTCTTTGCAAGCTCCTTTGACATAGTCATGTATAGTAGCACTATAGTGAGCCTTTGATTAGATGTACAATTAGCACCCAATTTAAAAATGCTTTCCCAACATGTTCCCAACTTTTTTTTTTTTTTTTTTTTTTTTAAACGAGAATTATCTGTAATTTATGGAGACAAAGTGCAATTTAAATTTTCAGAGAAATTAGACTTGGTTGACAGTGTATTTTTGCATTGGGTCAATTGTCTAGGGCTCATAAAGAGAGACGACATGATTTCTATGCAGCAGGCTCAGATTCATCCATCTTTTCCTGGACTCTGGAGCAAGCACTTTCTGATCTCTTTCCTCAAATGTAGCATTCTGGTCCTTATTTCATCTGTTGTTTTCCATGTGGTCTTAGAACACATTCTCTGAGTTATTGTACCTGGTATTGTTGCCTGAATGTGTTTTTGTTTTTTCTTGGTCAATAAAGCAATGTTCAGTTTGTGTGGATCAAGCAGTCTGCTTAGTTTTGTTACCATCTTAATATACGGGGGGGGGGTTGTGTTAATGCTGCTGTTAAGTTAGAAAATTGTGTTTGTAATAAATGTTGATGACTGCTTTCTGGTTTGTTTCAGGTAGTTTAACCTGCCGAAATTCGGGTCGCTCTGGTCAGAGGAAGAGCCCAGTGGAATGAGAAGCGGCTGTGAATAAAAAAAGAAATAACTACCAGATTCTACTTTTGTCCAGGCAGACAGCAACCCAAAGTCCAGAAACCCTTAAATCTGAATGGTACTTTTGGGCCAATAGTAGCCCGTTCAAAGCCAAAGCCAGGACATCTTGACTTGAAGCCAAATAGGGCCTTTTTATTGTTGTGGGTTTTGTTTTTGTTTTTTTTCTCCCCCCAAAGCTCTCCCCTGAGAGTTTTTTTTTTATTTTTTTATTTTTTTTTTTTAAAAGCTTTCATTTTAAAAAAAAGAAAAAAGAAAATAAGCAAGTAAGCATGCATGTGATGCATGTGATGTCTTTGCCAGTCAAGAGGTTTTCCCTTGTTTTTTGTTTTTTTTTGTATATATAAAAACTTTACATTTAAAGCAATATTACTGCAAATTTGGTGTAAAATCTCTTAAAATTGGAATGTAAATAACTGTCTCCTAGACGACTAATAGCTTAGATCTCAGTAGGGTATCTTTTGACATCATACTGTATCTTTAATGCTAAATTTTATTTTTTATTTTTTGGGGGGGGACACTTGGAGGTTCAACCGTCCTTTAATTTGGTAGATTTGGTTAACCAGTGTTTATAAACACTGTTACAGCTGTGAGTCAGATTGAAATGATAAACTGATTATGATATTAGTCTGCTACTCAACATCAAAACGTCAAGGCTATTTTGCATTAAACCAAAAAGGTTTCAATTCATATGCGTTCTTTTTTTCCCTTAAGTGTTGTTTTAGAGATTGGGGAAAAGAAGATGTTTCTTAATGGCAGTATACCTTTTTAATGCCCTGGATCTTTATTTTTTATTTTATTTTTTTAATTGTAAATCATGTGTTTGTCCTCTGCACTGATGACCATCTGTCCATGTCTCTGGTGTTCTTGAAGACAGAACTACCTGCAAGGTGTCTCCATGTTTGTGTGCCTTTTTGTTAGAAAAGCCACCATGTAAGATATGTTTCTCAGGATCACAGTTTTATTCTTAGACTGCTGGTCCACTCAAGCTTCATGGATATATACTGCCCTAAAACTGCCTGCAGATGTTAGTAGAGGGAAGGTAAAAGCTCATTACCTCTCAATTTTCTGTATGTCTTCACACTGCTAGGATGTGTTGTAACGATGGTAGAGGATCAGATGCTTGAAGGAAGTTGGGTTAAAAAACTTCCTGTGCAGACTCTTAAAATTTATATTTTAAAAAGGAAGAAGGAAAAAAATGAAAAGTTCTGGCTGACTGCACACACTGCGCTCCAACTAGAGGTAATCTCAGTTAGTTCATTGGAGAGAGAAATGTATTTATTTGCCACAAAGGCTTCATTTCTTTGTAATGTTGCCACAGATTGGTAGCTGCACTGTGGGGTGGGTGGGTGTCCAGGCCCTTGGATTATGTTGCTGCTAGTTATGTTTCAAAGGCCTGCTTATAATTCAACTTATGTGGGGTGTCTGGCTTTATTATATCTTACTCTTACTGAATTTTATAATAAAAAAAATGTTGGTATTGTAATCATATTTCTTATTTTAAAGGATGTGTGCTTCAATTGCTTTAATACCAGCTGTATTTTTATTTTTACCAGGATTAAATGGAGGATTTAATTTGGTGTCAGGGACCCCCTGATTGTGTTAGGAAAGGTTTGTTCATGGTCCAGTTTGTCTCAAAGAATTAAACTGAAATCAAATTCCAGTGTGCTTTTTTTTTTTTTTTTTTTATGTATTTTTTTATTTATCTCCCCTCCCCCCCCCCCCCCCCCCTTTTCTCCTCAAAAAATTTTAAGTATATGGAGCAGTAATGCCAGGAGTCTTCAAAATGTGTTAGATCATATACTGGAAATCCTGCAGGTGTCACCAAAGCTGAAATAGTTTAAAACGATAAAATAATTTCACTGTTTTCCCTTTTTGTGTCGTACATTGCTGTAGCAAATGAAAACTCGTTGCACTGTCAGTAATATGTCAGTGGAAACTTATACGAACAGCTGGTGGCAACAAAAAATATAGCATAGTAAAGAGAAGATGTATTTTTCTTATAAAGGCTGATTAGACCCCCCACCACCCACAACTTAAGTTCTAGAAAATCTAGAAAGCCTGGAAAACCAAGCTGTTTGACGGTATAAATAACTATTTAATAACAATGGGTGTAAATAAGGTGAAAATTGTCCACGCATGAGCACCGCCGCAGAAGTACGTAGTACCTATGGATTTTACACAAGGCTCGTGTCTGTAATAGAAGGTTACATAACAGTGACATCCCGTCATTTTAACCCCTAAGCCTATTTGCAGCCACAACTGTCCGTCGCAATAGTAGCCAATCAGATGGACGGATATTTCTTTGGGGGCGTTTGCTAAGTTTTTATACGCTTGCGCAATCCTATGTTGTGATTTCAACAGTCGCGAGCAACATGTCTGCCTCCGTGGTGCGAGCGACCGTTCGAGCGGTCAGCAAAAGAAAGATACTGGCCACAAAAGCGGCGTTGACACTGGTATGTTGATAATTTTTTGGTCATACATGCATGTGAAGCACTTTATGTGCGGTGAGTAGTTAGTGCTCGAATAAGGCTGGGGTTAACGGCTGCGTCCGGTATGATGTTAGTTGTGTAAGTTGGCTAAGCTAGCTAATCATCTGTTACACGCAGATCAACTTAATTTCAACTTTTCTTAACCGTTATTGTAACGGTGCATTTTTTCATGTTGCATTGGCATTCACAATATTTAGAGTAAACACTGTGGCGGTTCTGCAAGCACGACTTTAGGCTCAGCTAGATGCTAACGCTGATAAGTGGCTAGTCAAGACGCCTTTTGTTAGTGTGCTACTGAAGTTTCTGTACCTTGACAGCAAACTGGACGTTCGTAATATCAAGCAGAGTCACCAAGTCATACGGTATAACGTTAAGCTTCTTCTGGGATTTAGAAAAAAGTGTCTGACCTTAATATGTTGTGGATTATGGAGTAAAAGTTGTAACAGGTTTGATTGCAGCCTCAGGTTTGATTATTGAGGCTCGCAAAGAGTTGGCAGCATCGACAGTAAATAAAAACCACCCGAATCATATCCCGTATCAGTCCTAAAGAACACTGGACACATTTCCCATAAGCCTAGTGGTAACACTGGTTCGTTTGCTGTGTAAACTCTACATGCTCAGAAAATAGATGGGTTGAGTCTGGTTTCACTGTTTTTGGCCAATAAACTTTATGTAGTTAACTAATTGTATATTACTTGTAAAATTATTATTTTGAAGTAGTTTTCAAAATAATTGCAATTTTATAGCTATATTATGGTGGCTCATGTTCTGGTTTTTGCTTGCATTATATACTGTAACCAAAATCCCCCCCAAAGCGGAGGATGGGTTCCCAGACTAGGTAATTGTACATAAATGTATGACAAATTTAAAGTATGTAGTGTGATATTTAATGTTAATGTAAATAAAATTCTGAGAGTGCACTTGGCGTGTAGTAAGCTCTCAGTACAGGCCAGAGTCATTACTTGTTTTCATGCTTGGGATGAATATGCTCAGCTATTGGTGTTTCAGCTGATGAGCTCTAGTAACAGTGCTGTTGCAAGATAATGTACTTGCATGGCGGTTTCTGCTGATAACATTAGTGTACTGAAGTGTACTTAAAATAGTGGGACATCCTTCAGTGATGCAATTGCAAATGGTGCCTTACATAAGGGGACTGCCGTTACCCACAAAACATAATACAGCGTATTTACTGTATACATTACTATGGTACGATGAGTTATTTTTAACCTTGTGCTGGCGTGGTAATAAATACACTCTACAAGGACCTATAAGTACATAACTTTGTATTTTAAAAGAACTCTGGGTTGTGACACAGCAACACATGCAGATGATCACAATTTAATGGCATACAGAAATTGGTATTTTGTCTCCCAAATGCCTCTACATTAGAACTCACACACTGGCATTGATACTTTCAGCAACTACTGCTACAGCTGAGGTTGCAGAAGTTCTGGTTATTTCAAGACAGTGCTGTTGGTCCTTTTGTGGGGGGGGGAGAGTGGATTTTATTTCAACAGCAGCTAAACAGACAATATTCTTTTTCTGTGTTGTTTTTAGAAACAATCCTTTGCCAAATTGTTTCCATCTGAATGCAGTGTAAATTGTAGCTGATGCCAGTAACGTTTTAACCGTCTATTGTCTCCTTTTAGACTCCAGCAGCAGTGAGCAAGATCAGATTGTTGTTGCAGGACAGACCAGAATATGTAAGTAATGAATATGGCCAATAAAACCTCATCCAATCAAGAAGACAAAGCTTCTTTATACATTGATTAAAAGTGTTCCTTTAGTATAGCACCAAATCAAATAAAATTCTGTCATATTGATCTGGTCAGTTGGGTAGCAGACAGGGTTGTTAATCAGTTTCAGCTGCTTTGGTGTTAATGAAATTAACAACAGGTGGACTAGAGGAGCAACAATGTTCATTTAACATATGTACTGATGTAAAAGGGTTTGAGGAAACCATGGAGAGCATTATGCTGCTTTTTTAGCATGTCTGGTTTGGCAGTCAGTTAGTTATTGTCTGGGGAGGCACATCCATCCTACACTGTCCAGGAGCTCAGTGATGCCCTGTCCAGATCTGGGATAAGATCCCCGGGAGCCTGGCGCGACGTTGTCAAGCATGCATACAAGCTTGCTGGGGCAATACAAACTACTGAGCAGCATTTTGAGTTGCTGCACTGAAATTTCAGCCAAATGGGCTACCCTGCCGTATAATTTTTACACTTTGATATTCAGGGTGTCTTTGAATTCAGTCTTCTGTAGGTTGATAATTTTCATATCCATCATGTTGTGTGAAATTCTTTTCTTCCTAACACCGCACACAATCCATATCAGTATAGATACACCCCCATCCTTAAATGAGCTTTGTCTGTATGGATTAAAAAACAACATGTTCACCTTAATTTTTCATTTGCTAAAGTTTCTTTCTTTTTTTTATGAATCATTTGACTTAAAATTAAATTTAAAAATGTTATAAGGAATATCTGTGGGGAGTAGACTACTAATGTCAGCAAATTGGTTTTCAAATTACAGCTCAAAATGTCAGTTATTTAATTAAAACAGGGACATTGAAGCATTCAGAGCGAGCTTTGCCTCTGTAGAAAGTATCATTGCTGCCATTAAATTCACAGGAACAAAAAAAGCATTTTGAGATATGAGTAGTGTCAAGATGCTTTACTAATTAAACTGCAACATTTTACTGAGAAGTATAATAATGTTTAAAAATAAAACTATGAAGATGTATTTTTTTCTTGTATCATTCATTCTTCCTTTAGTGCATATATTACAAAAAAACAGGAGAAAAAAAGTCTATGTTAACATATATTTGGTTCTCCATCAGATTGGTTTGAAGGTTGGCGTGAGAACACGTGGGTGTAATGGCCTGACTTACACACTGGACTACACCAAGGAGAAAGAAAAGTCTGATGAGGAAGTAGTACAGGATGGTAAGCGTTGTTTTATAATGAATCCAAGCTGAGAAAGGACTTTGTTGTAAGATTGTGTTTGCCACACTAGGTTCTTGGGTACTGTAATTGATTGAAAAAGTTTAAGGTTTTTATGCGTTTCCAGGTTCAGCAAGTGCAATTTTTAAAATGTTCCAGGATTAAAAATAAGATAAAAAAAAAAACAACTTTAAATTTAGATGATCTCACATTGAGCTCCCATTTATCTTCTTTGACCCCTCTCGACTGCTTTCAGCATGGTTTCTGTTTGTAAGTCTCTCAATGAAAGTCCCATTTTGACTACTTGTACTGTGCACACTCCAATTTCACCACGTACAACTTCTGTTTCAAGCCAATCCAAATTTGTTGTGAATAATCATCACACAGACTGTGGTGCATGGCAGCAACTCAGTCATTTACAAAGGATTTATTTTTTCTTTTAGCCACATTAACCTGGGTTAATGTGGCTAACATCAACTCCACAGCTTTCCTTCTTGAGATGCAGGGAAATCTACATTAGGTTAAGTTGAGCATTTTCAGAAGACCATTTCTGTAACATTATCACAGATTGTAGTATTTGTGTTTCACTGCCTGTAAACAATCCAACCCTAAACTTCTTAGATAGCGGCTGACCATAAGGCTGAAACCTGACAGTAGTGATGACATTGTTCTGACCTTTTTTCAGGTGTAAGAGTGTTTATAGCAAAGAAGGCCCAGCTGACCCTTCTGGGAACTGAGATGGACTTTGTGGAGTCAAAGCTGTCTAATGAATTTGTCTTCAACAACCCTAACATCAAGGGCACATGTGGTTGTGGAGAAAGCTTCAACATATGAGCACTATGAAGCCTCAGTCTCCCTTCCCTGCTCCAGACCCTGTCTCACTGATAAAGACTGACAAGGAAGTTTGATGTAAGGGAATCTTTGAGATGTTACTACCACTGCTCTCCTGCAAACCACTCGTGCATATGTAGTCATGAAATCCATGTATGCATATTGATGCTTAGAAGATTTTAATGCAATTGATGTAGTCAGAACCATCTTGACAAAAACGATTTTTAGGTTCAGATACCTCTGATGTAGACTACTGTTTATACTCGGCTCTGCATCTTAAAACAAATCTCTTATGATCTCAAAAGAAATGACTTTTTAGGTTAAAGCTATGTTATTCACACTGTTTTCATAAATTCAGTCAGGTCCTGCCATGGCTTGTGTGAGGAGAAAATGATACATGTCCTGAGAACATGTTCACTAAAGTTGAGATCGGATGGGATTTACACTGTTAAACAAAAGGATGAAGCATGATGTTTCAACATTTGAATCCGTCCTCCAAAAATTGCAGAAAGCCAACAATCAGCTGTTTGACAAACACGCCTTTAAGGTGTGCTATTATCCAGGGTCATGTACCAGTAGTATGCAGAAGTGGAAGAGCTTGAGTGTCTTGAAACTGTTTTATCAGTTTGTAAAAGCTTTTTGAAAAGTATATATTTATCTCTGTGTGTAAATAACTAAGATTGTAAATCCCTTGAACAACAACAACATACGCACAAAAGAAACCAACGCACAAAATATGCATCCCTCAAGTGAAACATGAGGTCTCTGTTTTTTCTTTTTGCTTGATGAAAGCCAGGATGTTGTTTCTATAGATGCTCTTAAGATTTGTAACCTGTGCAATATGTCAGTGTATATATGAAAGAATAAATAGATCACACCGCAGCCTGTGCTTCATGTTCTGTTTGCACCTGTTACTGTCAGAATCATCACAGTTGTCATGGAGATGTGATTCTGTCTCACTGTTATGCCACAGAGTCCAGTTATTTGAGCCTGCTGCCCACCTGGCTTTGGCCTTTTTTTGCCTACATTTTGCAACCAGGCTGGAGACAGAGAGGGAGGTACTGTCATTGTGAAAGATTCAACTCTATTTTAGAGCTTTAACAGTGAAATGATGCAATTTCAGTTCACTTTATTGTTGGCGATTTGCTTATATTGTAGGTGTTCTACAGTCATGGACAGTCAAAACAAGGATGGCAGCAGAGAGTCTTATGAGCTCAAGGTATTAAAAATCAGAGTATGTGTAGAAAGCGTTTTTTTTTTTTTTTTTTTTTTTTTTTTTTTAAATCTAGTTCTAGTTTCCCCTGATTTCTCTGAGGTGTTTCCCAAACACCAGCATCAGTCTATGATTTTTCATTAACCATTGCCAAATCTAAATGGTCCTAGTCTTAAGTGTTACTTAAAATAACGTGAACACTCAAAACATTTCCGAAACTCAGGAAACGACTGCTAACAGGTCTTTGTCAGAAAGACTCAAGAACAGCTCCCAGTAAAGTTCTACATCACAAATGAATTGGAACAGTAGCTGGGATAGGCTCTAGCTATGGGTCATGAATGATGGCTGAAATATTTGATCGCCTTGTGCATTTTTTGTGAAACCCATCATGTACCAGTGCCTTTTGTGTGTCTTAGATTTCAGAGTTATTAAAGGGTTTAGCTGAGAGGAAAACATCACCCAATGAGAGCATTCATGCTAACATCAGTCTCTCCATCACTGAGCCAGGAACGTCTTACAACCATGGGAACTTCAGATCTAGAGCTGTCCTCCCTAAAAAACTCTGTCAGCTGTCCACGTGTCAGTATAAGAGGCAAGATCATCTGAGAGAAAGCTTCAGTGCTCCGGTACTCGTTCTTTCCTGCATCCCTGCTTCTCAGGCGGGACAAAAGCAACCCATGTTATCATTCCCAGATCCAGTCCTCTTTGCACACCTGGTGGAAAAATCAGAGATCCCTGCCTCTGACTCAGTCATTCTTATCAGAGAACAGCTTGAAAAGCAAGAGATATATCCGTACATCCTAGGAGTGCATGCTTGGAGGAAACGGGAGCAACGTGAACCACAGTGTCTGCTGCCTAAACAGTTTCCCCAAACTGGTCAGTAAACAGTTGTAGCTGCAACTGTCACATGTAGGTTAGGGTTAGGGTGAACTAGGCTGAACAAGTTCACTGCTCTTAACTGCTCTAAGGTTGAATAGTAGCCATGGCTATTATGCAGTTACAGCTTAGTTAAGTGGGTTTTATATCAGTATTAGTTGGGTGGACATCTAGATTTTGAGAAGTCAATTTTTTAATGAAAAACTGCAGGAGAGCAGTTTTTATAACTTTCCATACGCTGACATACATTTGGTTAGCCACAAACCTAGGCAAAGATGCATACTTTATTGAAACTGACAAAAGAATATCTAAGATCTGAAAACTAATTTCTCATGGATTTTTCATGAGCAAATATTTTTTGAAAATCATAATAAATAATAATAAACGTGAGATGTTAAAATGTTTGTAAATTCCCAGTGAGATGAAGAATGGGAGATGATTCACATGATGGAACTCCAGACTTATCAAAAAATTGTAAATTTTTTTAATAAAAATTGTAAATATTTTGATACATATAATTACTAGATCAGCGATAGATCCTTCACTGACTGTTGCTTCATCCTGGTTCAGGGACAACCAACAAATGGTTCTTCAAGGACTTACTGGACCTCCAGAGGAAGCTGTTTTTGGGTGCCTCAAAGAAATCTGGAGCCCTGAGGAAATCTCAGACAGCTTGCAAAACTTCACACCACCAGTCAGAATGTTCTTCTTTAATGCTTAGGAAAGTTCAAGACTGACAGAAGAAATAAACTGCAAATGAAACTAGCGCTAACACTCAGTGGCAGAGTGGTCATTGAGGCAAGAAATGCATAATTACATGTCAGAATGGTACCATGTTCCATAAAGCATTCTGAGACTTGAAAAGCATAGTCCTAATAATATGAAATATCCAATAAAATCATTATTAGATATGCAGGGAATAAAGTTAGATATTTTTTTCACCCAAAAAATAAAAATAAAATATGCAGATTTATAAAGACATCTCAGCACAAACATGTTTCTTATTGTTTCAAGCAAAAATAATTTTAAAGTGTTTAGTGGCCAGGTTAATATGTCAAACAACAAAAACAGACTTTGATTATATACTCAAATGCATCTTTTTCTGTGTATGACATTGTGAAACTGGCAAGGTTTACTTGTTACTTTTCAGCCAAGGCTTCAAAGGTTCTAATGAGAGCTCCAATAACGGTTAATTGTACTGGAGGTGGCGAGAGATCAAGCTGTGCAGATCTTGTGTAAAGTGGCGTACCTCAGCATTTTCTCCCTGTTTCCCTTCCTCAAGAGTGGCTTCTTAATAGTCACCTGTCACCTGAGGATGTTTCTGGGTTTTTTTGTTTTTTTTAGCCCTGCTTCTTTTTGTCCTCCGTTTGTCCGTTATTTTTAAGCACAGTACACACCACACCAAGATATGCCATATTTTTAGCTAATAGTTCTTCAGGAATCAACTTTTTGGTGAATAAGTAATATTACATTGACGATCAATCTGTATTATCGTTTATGTTTTTGCAGATTTAACTAATGAATTGGAAACAAGTTATGTAATTTACAGTAGGCTGCTAATAACAAAGAACCTAAAGATACAATTTAAAATTGTACTTATCTATTGTATGTAGAAGCAAATTACTTTTTCCATCCCTTTTTTATATATTTGAATGATTCATAGGTCAGTGTTTAGCGGTTTGAAAACATTAGTAATAAAAAGAAAACTGAAAATGGTCAGATTTATCAGCTTGACTGAAAATGTGTGGCAATATCGAAATTTTTTGAAAGACTTTCAGAAAGTTTGATAATGATAGATCCATTCTCTTCCACTTATCTGGACTCAACAGACTTGCTCATAAGACAGACAAATTTTGAGCATAGTGACTCTTTTCACTTGGCACAGAGGCAACAGCTTATTAACATTAACCTGATGAAGAAATATAAACAATTTTAGCTTTTACAAGGTCACCCAGTCCTGGTTAATTACAGGTAATGATATTGAGTCTCTCTCACTCTTACACACACTCGCACACACACACACACACACACACACACACACATAAATGACGCAAAGCAAAACAAATCACCCATCATTTCCTATATGCCCACCCACCAAAGTCTAGTGGTGTATAACGGTCTTTTCATGTCAGACCTGCAGAGAATCTATCGACAACAGTGCTGCACCTTGGTTTAGAACGCAAAGAGAGGAGCACTGCCGAAGCAAATAAGCACATCACAGGTAAGAGAAGCTTATTGTTAAAAAAAAAAAAATCACTAAATTTGCTTATATATTAGTTTATCTTTACTTGATGCCATACAGTCCTGTCCAATTATTTTCAGTTTTCTAAAAATGAATACAAATGTATAAAAGTATCTCAAATGTCAAAACATGTCATCTAATACTTTTGTTAAACCACCTAAATTGAAGCTGATAGTTTTCATTCACGTCTTGTTTATTTGATTTAAAATCTCTGTTGTCTTTGTTCTTTTGCGTTTCTTGCACTCTGCTTTTATATTGAGAATTATACACTGATATGTTCTATATTTATTGCAGAAATATCATTGGCTTTGATGCGTGAAGATGATGGTGGAATCAGACTCTGATCACGGTCCAGAGTGTGTGTCTGTATGCAACAAGTCTGCAACTCTGACAGGCCAAGGGCCACCGGTGCTGGTTAATGCCTGGCTGGTCCCCACTTTCTTTGGCTTCATCATGCTGGTCGGTCTAGTTGGGAACTCTTTAGTGATCCATGTTATCACCAAACACCAGAAGATGAAGATTGTTTCCAATTTTTTTATAGGTAAATATCTCTGAAACACTGCAGTTTTTAGAAAGAAGCTCTCATATGTTTGCTTGTTTTAACTGTTCCATGAAATGTTTTATTTTTTCAAATGTAAATAAAACAAAAATTTGTTTAACATATGATTGAATAAAAAAAAACCACAGTAAATCTGCTGTTCTGTCCCTTTGATTCCTTTAATTTAAATATTTACCATGAAAAGCCATTAACAACAAATAAACATAAATGCTAAGACATTTAAAAGACTTCTTCAACAAGTGAGATACACTACACAGAAACTATGACAGGCTGGAAAAATGAGAGTGGCAACAGAATTGAAACAGAATATCAGTCACCATTAACTGTTCAACATTAACTATGTTAATGACTTCAACAGATGTTAATTCAAACACCATGTAAGTGTTCTGCAATAATAATATAATTGAAAAGTCCAGTGAGACATTAGCTCATTATACAAAGTACATCAGATAACTAATGTGCAGCTTCCCAAATAATGCAAAAAAAAGAGAAAGAAAAATACTGAAAAAAAATAATACTTTTTTAAATTTACACTTATGCAATAAAAATATATAATTTTTTGCACTTTGATAGCTGGTACACAATAGCAGTTGTTACGGATTCAAATATTGGGGATGGATACAAGAGGAAAACCAAAAATAACCACACTGGTCCGGCCGGGTCAAGTCAAACGATGATTTAATGAACACACGCGTGGGAGATGGACACCATACAGCAGACAGCATCAGATCTCAAAATGGTGGAGCCTTGATCAAACTCTTATAGCCTCTAGTGGCCCCCACCTAATCATAAAAGCCTAAACATTCACATTCTTTCTCACACACAGCGCCTAAGCTACGACCTTGGCTCCCTGTTTATCTGCTCCTGATGAGATGGGGCAGTATGCTCTGTTCTCCTCTAACCAGACAAATAAGGCGATGACTTTCTGCAAACAGTATTTCTTATAACTCAGCAGTATAATGCATCATAAAACAATATCATTCATTCACAATAAATCAGCAGTCTAATGTAATGCAAATCAGTTTACCAAATGTAATAGTTATCACCTTCTTCTAATTTAGGAGCATAATGCAAACTAAAACTACATAATAATTCACAATCTTTAATTAGGGGTCTAACATGGCATAAAATAATATTATAATCCGACACAGTTTAATAATTGGCTAAAATTAAAATATTGCTAATAAAAAAGCACTGCCATAACATCCAGGTTAACATCAAATTAATAAAAATAATAAATAAGGCTGTCAAAGTTACATTAAAAATTCCTGGTTTATGTCCTTTTTGTTGCTCATGCAGTTGAAATTTCTGTGAAAGATAAGTCTTCCTTGACAGATTTTTCAAGTTTAAAAGTTCTTTACTTACACAAGCTGATGAGGAGCACAGCTTCATGCTTGTTAGTTCAACTTCCTTCTGTCTTTGAAAAATGCCCAGAATCACCACTGAATGAAAAACCCATAACTATCAGTTATGTAGCGTAGCCATCCAGTCTCTTTGGCAATGGCATTACTATCTGTAGACATCCCCAACTTTCTAAGACACATCAGATGATTACACATGAGGCATCTGATTAAACTACATAAGTAAATCATAGCTGTAAATAAGCTTATACCACTTGAACCACTTGTTAAGAAACATCCTACCATATAACCCCCATTTGTGCAGCATAGCACGGCTCAATCAGCTTGTGGCACTGCTGAGGTGTTTTTTTTAAGCCTGTGTTGCTTTGATGGCAGCATTCAGCTCCTTTTTTGGGGTGTATATTTTTCACGTTCTTCCTGACAATACCCCATAGATCCTGTGAGGCCAGTTAGGCCAGGTCAGGCCAGTTATCTATCAAATCAAGCAGTAATAACATGGTCAGCATGTTATGTTATTAGATGTTTAGTACTGTTGGCAGGTGCTGCTCGAAAAGGAAAACTGGATCTCCATAATGCTTGTTAGCAGATCAAAGAATGAAATGTTCTCCTGGCTGAGACCAGCTCCAACATCAGAAGACGACATAGCATGCTGAACACCTTGGTTTCTGGGCCTCTCTACTCTTCCTCCAGACTCTAGGACCTTGATTTCCAAATAAAATGCCAAATTTACCTTCATCTGAAAAGAAGACTGTAACATTGAGCAAAGGTCTATTTAGTGCCCAGATAAGCTCCTCGATATTATGAACGCAAATACTCAAAATTCCCAACACATTATATAATTGCATATATTTCTCGTGTTTTCACTTTCTACAAGATATAACACAATAAAATACACCAGACACCACAGGTTTAAAAATGTTTTGTTGCACAGTGATAGTAACAAACATACCTTGTGTTCCTGGTTTTCAGGTGACTGCACAGGCGCCATGTATCACTCTGTCAGCAATGAGTGTCGACTGCTGCTATATGACTTTGTATCCTCTGCAATCTCTGAGACATCGGACGCCTCTGAGGGCTCAGGCCATTTCCCTGTCTATCTGAATAGGTATCATACAAACATACCATGCACACGTGCACCCACATCACAAATAGGACTCTAGTTATTTAATCCATGAATTGAATGGACAATTAATCATCCAATAATTGATCTATTATCCACTGATGCATGTGTGCTTGTGTTTCTGTCTATAAACACCATCCTCAAAAAGTTTTTAATTAATTCTGATAAAACTTTGTAGCAGTGTAGAGTGGGGTCATGTTAACAGTCCATTATGATTTGGCTTACATCCACCAAGGTCATCAAGGTTGGCTGATTAATTTATTTGCCAAAAGTCTCAAAAAGTTTTATAATTTAGGACCCAAAACATCTTATAGGATAGAAAAGAATGAAAATATACTACGGGAAAGAGATTACCTATTATCCATTATCTTCTCCTATATAAGATTTGTGTAATCAAAACAAACATCTGCTACACTTATATGGTTTTACTTGGATTACAAACATCTTAAAGTACATTTAAAAGAACAAATACAACAAAATTAATATACAGAAAATGCAGTACTGTTCCCTCAAAGGTAAATCCTGTCCAAAGAGTGAGCTGCCTTAGCGAAGGTTTGCACTTCTCTGAGTGCTTCTTGTTATTTTTTATTTGCCACAGTATAAGAAGGGAAACTACATGCCATGTCCCCTGTCCTCCAGGCTCCTTGATTCTGTCCATCCCTGTCGCTCGAGGTGGGATACTGCTGGTTCGGTCCTCAGACATACTGCAGTGATGTTTTTCCCTCTGCCCACCTCCAGAGAGCTTTCACCATCTACAGCTTTCTAGCTGTCTACCTCTTACCCCTGCTTACCATCACTGCGTGTTATGCCATCATGCTCAAGCGGATGGGCCAGCCCAGCATGAATCCCATTGGCAGTGGCTACCAAGTAGGAAATTGTTTATTTTTCACATATTAAATCCACAGAGAATTTCAAATATTCCTTTTAATTACAAAGACCTGGCAATGCCTCCTTTATTCCAGTTAAATCGTGCAGTAGCAGTACGGGCGCGAGTCTCTCGTATGGTGGTGGTGATGGTGTCTCTATTCCTCGTCTGTTGGGGGCCGATCCAGATTTGCATCCTCCTGCAAGCTTTTGGCCTCCAGAGTTACATCCTATATAAGATGATCTCTTTTATTACTGATTAGATGGTCATCGTTTCATTTTTGTTTTATATGTAACACCAGCAAAATCAATATCCTACAGTATTAAAAAGAAAACCCAAACAACCAGCTGTCAAGCAGGGTGATGGGGAGGAAGAGCTCCCTTTTAACAGGAAGACCGCAATTTTTTTTTATTGTTGTCAAGGTTTTGGGAAAACTACAACTACAAAACTATTACTCAGATGTTTGGTTATCCCATTGAAGTTTGTTGTTGTGAAACTATCTAGCGAGAAATGACAAGAAGATCCAGATGTAGGGAAGTTTGCAAAACCCCTAACAGGCGTCATCGCTGGTGCAGCTAACCCTTGGTTCCTCGCTAGAACCTCAGAACAAAGTCAAATACACCCAGAATTTACTTTTTTCCCCCTCAGGATCTATGTCTATCAAATGCCAGGGGTGGGGAGTGCTAGGGAGTGTCATTTTCAGGGTGTCATTAGGTGAGTATACAGTCTTAGTGTAGCTCTTAAAGGTGTGACAGTGAACAAAAGTACTGTGATGACAGAAACTGATGCTGTCGCTTTAAAAACAGCGACTACGTTAAATTATTTTCATCTGCCACAGGTTTCTTCCTGTTAAGAAGGAGTTTTTCCTTCCAATAGTCCAACATTATTGTAGGCTCTTTACAATATCAAGCACCTTGAGCTGACTGGTGTTGTGATTTGAATTGAAAAACTTGAAAATCGAGTGCGCCTTAATTTTGCATTCACAGCTGAAGATTTGGGGTCACTGCATGTCTTACTCCAACTCCTCTGTAAACCTGTTTGTGTATGCTTTCACGGGCAACAACTTTAGAAAGGCTTTCAAGCATGCCTTCCCTGCCATTTTGCTGTGGCGCTCAAGAGGGAGAGTCAGAGTGGGAAACACAGACGCAGAGGAAGGAGTAGAGACGGATCATCAGGCACCCAAAGGAGAAGCAGAGATGCACTTTCTTTCATCTCGCCCCTAAAGGCCATGCTGAGCATTTGGACACGGTGCACTCATTGTTTATTTATACTTTCTCCTGAGATGAGAGCAGTCTGATCACTGTAGTGTATGTTTGCTTGGACATGCACACACCCACACACACACACACTGAAACATTGTATAATTCCATGTGATCTCTAAAAAGGGACAAACTGGTCAAGCGAGTCTCGTGTGTTTCACGAGCTGCTGAAATACAATTATCTCTGTCACGCTTTTCTAAGTTACGGTTAAATTAATGCTGTCAGCCTGACTGCTAGAGCTTCTGGTTTTACCTTTGTTACAACTTCGTAGAAAAAACCCAAACTGTGCCAACAGCAACTGCAATGGACTATTTCCATTTGATAGAAAATTGTCTTGCTGAATCTTTGGTAACACAACACTCTGTGCAATACTGTGCAGTAAACACTCAAACTGACTCAATTTAGTCTGTTGTGCTTACATTTTCAAACGTTTGTTTACTTTCATCTCATCCTTTTTAAAAATGCCCACGTTCACACTTCCACCTTTGACTGTATCTTGCAGCTTTTGTTCCAAATTCTTCTTCTTGTCCCTCTGCTGTGCTGATGTGTCATATTTTACAAGTTACGAAAACAGAAATGAAACAAAGCTTCTGTGTCCTTCTGTGCTCTTATGTAAGCAATCTGTACTTGTGTTATATTTGCAGTGGCGGTCCTAGCCTGTTTGGCGCCCTGGGCGAACACTCCCTCTGGCGCCCCCCCCCCCCCCCCCCCACACACACACACACACACAAAACATATTAAGGATTGTACATTAACATAAAACTGTTGTGTGTGTGTATATATACACACACACACACACACACACGAAGAGAAAGAGAGTATGCAAACAGCCATCATAATTCGTCATACATTGAGAACAGGACAAATCAACAATTGACAGTGACTAGGGATGGGTATCGTTTAGGTTTTATCCGATACCGGTGCCAAACCGGTACTTTTGAAACGGTGCCGGTGCTTAAACGGTGCCCAAACCGGTGCCCAAACCGGTGCTTAAAGAATGGAAAACACAAAATTGGTCCAAAAACCTCTCATGTTCAGCTGTTTTTTTTGTAAAAAGATAACAATGTTAGTCTTTTCTGCAGGTATAGGGCATATATGGTATCACTCTGGGCTGGAAGCAGTGCTTAAACAATGGAAAAAACACAAACTTTGTCCAAAAACCTCTCATGTTTAGCTGTTTTCCACTTTTTCTTCGGTCATTTTAGCCTTTTTGGCCAGGGTGAAGGGAGTATCTGCCATCAAACAAGAAGACAGCCGCATGTAGCTATGATGGTGTTTGCTAGTTCACGTTACATGCATTAATTTAATAACGCGGTTAGCTTACTCAATGTAAATTACACACGAACAACATTAAGTTACTCACGCAGAGAAGAACGGCTGCTGCTGCCATCATCATTTCTGCTACACTGGCAGGGCTAGGTTCATCGGATTTAAAGTGTGACCTCCTTTGACAGTATCAGCTTAAAGCACTTGTTGCAGCTGCTGAGTTTGCATCTTTTGCTGTGAAGTACAGCCAGACTTTTGACCGCTTTGCCTTGGGCATTTTTAATCTGTAGCTCTGCTCTAAAAGAACGTACGTACCTGGACCCGCCTACTATCCTTGAAACGTAAAATGATTGGCTAGAATCTAAAGTGTATCATTCCATACCAGTTGGTGGCGGTAATGCACCTTTCAGTTGTTTGCCAACCGCCAATAGAAATGTAAGGAAGAAGAAAGTGTATCACAGCTCAGGAAAAAAAAGCACCGAAATAAAGCACCGAAATGCGCGCTGCTTTTCGGTCTGATTACTACCGTTTATGTCAGAACCGGTACCCATCCCTAACAGTGACTAATTAATATTAAAATCTGTAACATAATGTATTGTTTGGAGTTTAGTCTGTTACTGTTGCTATTTTTACCATTTCTTCTTGGAGCAGCTGTAATCCACATAATTTCCTTAGTGATTAATAAAGTATTCTGATTCTGATTGTTTCAGGATGACCTGCCATTATCCAATCACACATCTGCTTACCTGTATCTTTTGCTCGTTTCTCCTCCTCTTCTTTTATCTTTTTTCTAAACTGAGGACCTGATGGCTTTGAACTTTTCTTGTCCATCTTCCATTGGTTTTAATTTTGCACTCCAGTATGAACACAAATCCCCCAACTCGAGGATCACCACAACATGATCTAACACACCTACACCTTAGTTCACAGATTCACTTTGTCTAGGGTGCATTTCTGAGATTTCAAACAACCCAGGATTCAAATCATGAATACATAATGGACTTGGATTTACAACATTATAAATGAAATGTGCTCTATTTGGAAGTATTAAACCCCGATTCTTTTGTCCCCATGACAGAACAGAGAAAACCGACTCATAGTGTGTTAAAATATTGATATTTATTTTATTCATTCATCTTCCGGAAGAGAGAGACCTCTGCACAGCTCAAACGCCAGTTGCAAGAGCTCTCTAGCATTAGAATCATAAACTGTGGCTCATATAGGTGTTATTTTGGTACTTTACACGTCACACAGTCTCAAACATTGCTTATATGGCAAGTTCCTCATTTCAGTGTCTTATCTATTAATATGCCTGTGCACTAAAACTTCCTGTTTTTCAGTCTGGCTGAGCACTTAATTTGTGAGTTAAAAGTGGCCTTGCTCTACAAGCCTTTATTAAAGTACATAAAACAATATAATGAGAAGATACACATTAAAAATATTTCTCTTATCCCTAACAGAAGCCGGCCCCCCTCCCCTTTCGACGGCTTGTGTGTGAGACTTTAAATCATCAAACTGTAGATTTTAAATTGTTATTGATCCCTTTACCCCGAGTCCTAAAGTGTATATTTATTTTCTTACTCTTCTTATATTTATTGTTTGTTTACTTGCACTGTTGTAACTGGAGCCTCGTCGTCTCGTCTCTCTATATACTGGACTGTAGCGGAGATGACAATACAAAGTTTGCAAAGTTTACTTTGACTTCAGCAGCGAGCAGGCGCACCGAGGGCTCTCGTGCTCACTTTTCGTGTACAGAATTTCGAAAAAACATCGGTGCAAATTATAAGTCTGTATCATAATGTCTGGTGTTTTCGTGTTTGTTGGTTTGTTTTTATTTTGTTTAACTTTGCGAGTTGGTTATTAGATGCTGCTACAGCCGCTCAGAAAATCATCAGCCGCCCCGCCCTCTCCTCTCTGCGCCGCAAGCAGCAGGCGCACCTCGCAAACGAAGGGCGCCCTTGCTCCCAGCAAATGGGCGATAGAAAACCGATTGGTGCTTATGCCGTTCCCAATATGCGCTGGCATGACGTCGGGGCAGCATGAGTACGAGCATTTTTTTTTTTTTTTTTTTTTTGCCGATGCCCGTGATGCCGTGATGCCGCCCCCCACCACGATGCCGCCCCGGGCAACTGCCCGTGTCGCCCGTATCTAAAACCGCTGCTGTATATTTGCATTATAAGTACTGTGAAAGTTTACTTTTTAAATATATCTTTAAACTGTAGCATGCTAATGCTTTTCTCTCTGCTGTTGTTGGTTGGGAATGTGGAGCAATTTTAGTTCATTTTATAGGAAATGTTGTTATTTTGAGGACAAATATATAACAAATATATATCAGTCTGCGTTTGAGTTCGGTTAGGATTAAGAAGAGATCAAAGTTTAGATTCAAATAGTGAAAACTGTGTCTTACAGAGTCTGTCTGAAATGAAAGAATTGTGTGTGACAAGGTGGTACAGTGTGCAGCTACTGGTGAGAGTGACTTCAAATGGAGGGCATTTACATCTTTACATCCATCCTTACAGAGAGCAGATGTGTAAAAGACACTGTGGGATGTTCATTTTCTCTATCGTTGCAGATATTAGACAGAATCAAATCTGAAGGAAAACACAATATGTTGCGTTTGTTTGCTCGGATATATTATATTTTGTTGTTTTTTCACGATGCTACCCTATGTACTCTTTTGATGTTGACTTTTTGAGGAAGCAGCTGTGAGCGCATGCGACTTGTCTCCATTAAACCCCTTTAATGTTCTGCTCTTCAGATGTTTCACTGTTGTGGGGGGAAATAATCTGTTCAGTGGTATTTAGAAGTGGAAAGTGTGTTTTTCTCCTTCTATAGTGTGCAGTTAGACCCAATACATCAAAATAGGAAAAAAAAATAGAACGCTGAAACATAGTTCTATGAAAGGTAATCAGAAGCTATCAGGATAATAAAGAAACATTTGATCAAAATGTGTCTAAATGTTGAAACTCTTTCTTTCTTATCCAGCACAGACACAATATGAGAGGTTCCATATAAGCTCTATGGGATGTTGTTATTCCTCCTCTTCTCAATGCCATAACTTTGCAGAATCAATTCATGCTGGCAAGCAATATGAATTTGTCATTTCCAGAAATTCCAAATTCCTGCAGCATTGATTAATTGATCATTGAATAAACAGGATACTGTGAAAGAGCAACCAGTGCTCTTCCTGCTATACGTCTAAAATGCTTTCAAATTACTTGAGACTTAAAGTTTTGCTCGCTCAAATTTTCGGTGGCGTGACGGTGCACTCAGCCAGTCACGTGACAACGGGTCCTAGTTTGGGTCCGGGTGGTGCCTTCAAGTGCTGCCAAGTAAGTAAGTAACTTAGTTGGCGTAAACTGGTCAAAAAAAAAAAAGAAAAAAAAGGCAAGCGTAAGATCTATGTATAGTTTATTATATATGTGAAATAATTGAAATGAGGAAAAAAATAATTTGATCTCAGTTAAGAAGTTTCTGCATGATCTAATTTAATAAATAATTTAAGTTAAATATTTTACAATTTTGTAAATCTTTTAAAATCAAGTTGTTACTGTACTTAAGATCAAAGGGAAAAAACAGTCTGGGAAAATTTCACAGTAGTTATTTCACAATAGTTTAAATATAATAACACTAACCCAGAGTACTCTTACTCTAATATTGACTTAAGGGAACATTTGAGTACAAGGGGCTTTGAGAACAATGTTTAATTATGCTTTCAATTTAAAACAGGAGCCACAGAGTTTTTTTTAATAAAATAATTGTTTAATATTTGAATCAGAGCTTATCCACTCAGACATCCTAAAAGGTTAATCCACCTGTTTGAACGTGTGACAATAACTGCTAAAAATAATTATAATCAGTAATTACTGGAGTTAACGTTAACGTTTTCCGAAAACGCTGCGTCCATATGAACAGAATGAACTTTTTGAGGATTTGAGGATGCATCATGCATTAATACTCCCTTACATGGTCAACTATGCATTGTAACCTAGATTGACCCTATTTTGTCATTTGAGGCTACAAATTTACGAGGCGTTCCCAAACGCAACATGCTAATAACTGGCATCCAAGCCAACCAATGCTGGAGGAGGAGAGCAGGGACACGGCCGAAGCTGAGGCTTTCACAGCGCTGAATCTGGTAGAGACAGCAGGCAGGGACAGCATCCACCAGCCGGAGTTTCGAGCTCGCTTTACATCATGGAGCACAAACAAACCATCAACTTTGGACCCGGACCTGCAAAACTTCCCCCCTCTGTAAGTTGCTATCCCTCTCTTGCTTGTGTAACGTTAATAATGTGCAGAAACGCAGAAAAAAAGCGAGCTAATTGCAAACTGCATTAAAGCAAATTGCCACTTTATAATTTGTTTAACCGCAGACGGGTCGCGGACGCGATGGCCTAACTTTCCTTTCATTTTCGTAAAGAGAGACACTGTATGAGGAAAAGGACTTCTGGTTTAATGCCATTGTCAGCTTGGCATTTGTCAACAGTGTGTTGAGTTGCATCAGCCTCATTCATTCATGTGGAAACCTGCTCCTTTGTGGTTCACTGGCAGCGGCAGAGAGAACCTCTAGATGGCAGAAGAAACACGCTTAGATGAGAACAAATCACAGCTCCCAGATAACACTGACGCCTCCCGCGAGGTCTTTTCGGTTGACTGCAGACTTAATGTACTCTGAGTGGTTTGTACTGCTGCCTGCGGGGCTTTGTAGAGCCCAATAAACCCAGTGAGCTGTAAGGATTTAGTCATGAGGCGTTTAAATGGTCAAAATAAAAAATCGTAAAACGGAAAGAGACTGACAAGTAAACTCACTGGTGTACAGTTGCAATGCTGATTATCGACTGTTTTAGTGCATAGGCAAGTTTGTTTTTTTGCTATTTTGCAGCCCACCAATATTTTGGCTTTCCAACAGTGTTTCAAAATGTGGTTTAATTTACTCATGCTCAAAAACACTGTAGTTTATCAAATGAGCAGAAACGGCATATATACAAAACACATGCACAAACTTCTCTTAGCAGTGACTCTGCATTAGTCATTTACTAAAAGCCCCTTTTCTAGACTAGAAAACCCTTAATGTGATAGCAAAGTTTACGTTTAGGAGCATCAGTTGGTCATTTTATGATTTTATTTTATTTTTTTTATATTTTTTTTTAGGTCAAATAAGATTTGTGAAGCTAAAATGTGTATTCATTAGTTATTAATAGCAGTCCTATTTATAAGATAGTGATCTGAGGTGCAACACATTTTTAATTTTAATTTACAAACCAACATGTTGGTTAGTAACAAAGACCAAACACATCTTTGTGGTTTCATTAACAGCTGTTTTCTTGTTGCAGTCCAAACTTTGTTTTTACTGCAATGGAAAAAAAACAAAAAAAAAACGTGTCCAGCTACCATCATAGTTTTTGAAGACATATCCAAAAGTTGATTCTGTTCATCTGGACGTAGCGTTTTGTGGGAGAAACGTTTTGTCACTCATCCAAGTGACTTCTTCACTCTCAGCTGACTGCAGGTTTCCCCAAATCTTATAAACAGTACATTTGCATAATGACTGAAACCAGCCCACTGAGGAACAATGGGCTGGGAGGTCAGTTCCTTAATCTTAGTTATGCAAATTCTGATGACCATTGACCGCTCAATGGACCATTGAGTGCGGAGTCATTTACGTGAAAAGGGAAAGACCATCTCTGAATCAAGGAGGGGGCCTAAGGGTACATCTTTCGCCATCTTACAATGCTGTGATTGCAGCCATTCCCCAACTCTCTGTGAATGGTACTCATGGTCTTTGATCAGTGGTCTTTGATCAGTGGGTTTTGGTCAGTGGTTGTTGATCAATGGTCATGAGAATTTGCATAACTAAGATTAAGGAACTGACCTCCCAGCCTCCTCCTCAGTGGGCTGGTTTCAGTCATTATGCAAATGTAGTGTTTGGGGAAACCTGCAGTCGGCTGAGACTGAAGAAGTCACTTGGATGAGTGACGAAACGTTTCTCCCAGAATACGCTACGTCCAGATGAACAGAAGCAACTTTTGGAGATCTACTTTCCTGGATGATTGAGAATGCATCAAGACGTTTTGAAGAGATACTTACACGATGTGTTGCAGGTGCTGCTTCAAGCACAGAATGAGCTCCTAAACTACAGCGGCACTGGCATCAGTGTCCTCGGTGAGTAGAAAAACAGATCAGTACACAAACATGTTAATGTATTGTCTCTAGATTTTTCAGTAAACGATGACTTTGTTGAGATGGATCCTTTGCGACCTCTTGTTAATTGTGGCCTGTAGCTGACATTTCATACACAGTGTGTGTTTACTGTACTGTGTCCAGATTAATAAACCTTGAGAGATTTCCAAACGTCCAGATATTTCATAGCTGATCACTGCTTCCTCAGTCTCTAGAATCTTAAACATCACAAACAATATTAAACATCACAAATATCACATTTTCATCAAAGGTGCGTGTACGTCATATACAGTGAAATAAAATCCCCCCAAATGTTCTTTTTGTACTAGAGATGAGTCACCGATCATCAGACTTCAATAAAATTATCAACAAAACAGAGAGCCTCCTGCGAGAGCTGTTGTAAGTAACTTTTGTTGCTCTGTTGTGTTTCTTCAGATATGCTGCACTATACTCACGCCTCCTAACAAAGGTGTTCATTTTTTTTCTTGTAGTTTCAGCTCACAGTACATAATGTGTTGTAATCATAGTCAGACTTCTTTTAATGCACAAACCCTCGTACCCTTTTTTCCTCTTTCGTACAACAGCGCTAATGACAGGCAAACCGGTCAAATGAGATGGTTGTGCACCTTTTCTTCGAAGTTATTCTTAGACAGTCACATTGCTGTCAATCCGATGGAGACAGATGTACAAGAGATGGCTGCATATTTTACCTGTCACATTTAAACCACACTAGTGTATCAGCTGAGTAAAGAGATGCTGTTTGCTTTCAAACTGTACCTTTGCTTGGTTTAAGAATCAGACTTCCTGTACGTTTATGTCTGCACGTGATTATGTCTGGATTGCCTTTAACACACACTGGTGTTTTTTTTTGTTTTTTTTTCTCAGAAATATTCCAGACAACTACAAGGTGCTGTTCCTGCAGGGTGGTGGGTCTGGACAGTTCAGCAGTGTTCCTCTCAACCTGATTGGTCTTAAGGAGGATAGGTGTGCCGATTACCTGGTGACGGGCACGTGGTCCGCCAAAGCAGCAAAGGAAGCAGAGAAATATGGCAAAGTGAATGTTGTTCACCCAAAACTGGATAGTTACACGAGTAAGTGTACAGACTGGCAAGTTTTTTTCTTTTATTTTTTTTTTCCTGCCATGACATTAAAATGGAAAAACTAGTATAAGCTGAAATAGTCAGTAATTGTTATTCTGACTGCATCAGGACAGTGAGTCTACAAAATCTGGCTGTGTACCCGGGCGGTTGCATAATAAACAATAGAGCCAAGCACCAGTGAAAGACTCTGGTATGCAAGTGGTCATTTCCACATGGTTGGGCGTAATATTTAGAATCAACGCTATGGTGCTTTGAATTACAGTACTGTGCAAAAGTCTTAAGCCACCCTTCATTTCTTTATATTTTGTGCCAGGAAAACAGACTTTCTTCTTAATTTTTGCAGTGGTTTTGAGAATTAGTTTTTCAGGCTTTCTGAAGGTCTTTCAAAGATTTTTTTTTTTTCTTTTGAAATTGGCGGCTTTTTCACTTATTTTCAATTCAGTTACTCCACCTGACCATTTTTAGAGGCGTTAATCATTCAAACCTTAAAAAAGCCATGTAACTCCAGGGATTAACCAGTGTTGCGCCTACACAAAGCAGTAAAAGCTGACAAAGAACAATTTTAATTGAATTATTTTTAGACTCTAGCTGCATATTGCAAACATGCATTTTCTCCCGTTTCATTAATTGAATCTATGGGAAAAAACAAAGATAACATGACCTTCTTGGGGACACTCCCATACGGCTTAAAATCTGGGACTCTCCACCAATTGCTGTCAGAGCTGAAGAAGCTTCTCCGTTGAGAGGTGAAACGTCTTCAAGGAAACTTAAATAAGTCCAGAAGCTTTTCTTTCCGAACTCCTTAGACTACGATGACCCGGATGAGTGAGAATCTTCACAGACAAAGAAAACACTGTTTGACAGGTGTAAAATTGTATTTTTGCACCAGTAAGCTGATTCCCAAAGTGCTATTATATTGTTATGTCTCGCTTCCAATATAGATATTGGCATATCTCAGTATGGTGTGCAGCGTGTCCTTTAAAAACATTTAAGGAAACTGGAAAAATCTAGGAAAAGAAGTAAGAGGCCTAAAAATTATCTACAGCAGCAAAATAGTATCTGAAAGTCATGACCTCAATAAATGGCAGAAAATCCAACAAAAACCTGAAACGAGGTTCAAGAGATACATCTGGCCCTTCAGCTGATCACTGTTCACCAAAGCATCATCAGAAATGGATACAGTGGAAGGGTAGTTTTCATTTTTCAGCATGGCAGTATTCCCAAACACATTATTGAAGCAGTGTGGGATCACCTTGAAAGTGAGCAAAATAAAAGGCAGCCAACATCTAAAAAAGAGTTTTGGATGTCCTTTCAGGAAACCTGGAAAACTATTCCTGAAGACTACTTGAAAGAATTACAAGAAAGCTTGCTTAAGAGCCTTCTTACCTGATACGACTTTCTTCACATTCTGCTGTCGCCATAAAGTTTTATTTTAATAAGTTTTTGATTGCTCTCACTGTGCTGCTAGCATGGCTATAGATGCTTTAAGTCGTGTTTTGATTTTTTTATGCTGGGTTTTGTGTGTGTGTAGAAATCCCTGACCCCAGCAGCTGGACCCTGAACCCCTCAGCCTCCTACGTGTACTACTGCTCCAATGAGACAGTCCATGGTGTTGAATATAACTTTACCCCAGAAACCAATGGGGTGGTCTTGGTGAGCGACATGTCCTCCAACTTCCTGTCCCGACCTGTGGATGTCTCTAAGGTGAGCTGGAAAAATGCAACTGAAAAATGTATATATTTAACTCTTGTGCCTCTGGGACCCTGTTCTTAAATATGTATTTACGTTCTGTATTGCCATATTGGCTACTGGGGAATTTTGAGTGGGGAACATGTCCAAAAGTTCTTAGCTTCCTTTTGAACTTATAAGTTCCCTCTCGCCAAATCAAAGGCTTTTTTTTTTTTTTTTGTCTCAAAGTAGACCCGTAGTTGTAGGCAAGGCTGTATTTATTGTGCTCTCCTGCAATCTGCAGTTTGGGCTCATTTTCGCCGGGGCTCAGAAGAATGTGGGCTGTGCCGGTGTAACCGTGGTCATTGTGCGAGAGGACTTGTTAGGTCACGCTCTGAAAGAGTGTCCCATTGTCCTGGACTACAAGGTGCAGGCTGAGATGAACTCCCTGTACAACACACCCCCATGTTTCAGGTAAAAACTCACCAGTGTAAGAAGTTAATCTTTATCCTCCAGACTGAAGATGATCAATATGTCAATTTGTCACAAACTTTAATCTTTTTCGTCACTGGGTTCAGCATCTACATCATGAGCCTGGTTCTGGAGTGGATAAAGAACAATGGCGGCAGTGCTGCCATGGAGATGCTCAACAAGCAGAAGTCCTCCATGATTTATGACATCATCAATGCTTCTAATGGTTTCTATGTGTAAGTATCACATCGGCATTTAAATACAAGAATTCAGAAGAAAAAGCAAAATGATAATGAACAAATGGGTCTGGAAGTAAAACTCTACCAAACCTATATATTAGTAGTGAAATAAGGAGTTCAAACCAGAGCTGTGTGCTGTGTTGTTACGCCCCTAGTCTAGGCATGTAGAGACGCACATAAGATTTGAGGAGAGAGAAGCGAGTACCCACCCTGGGTCCCAAACCAAACATCCGAAAACAGCTATGAGTAAAAAAAGGTGATTTTTATTTAATGTCAGGAAGCCTTGCCAGAGGAAACTAACTAAACCCTAAGAACGAAACGGAACAAACAAATGACAATACTATCCCTCGCTTCCTAGCCCAGAAACAGGAGAAAACTGTTCAAAAGAAAAGGCGGTTCACCCCTTCAGTTTCAGCCTATGCACGCATAAGCACTGAGTTTACCCACAAGCAGCGGCTCTCACAGAGCATGCTTACACAGATACAAAGTAACCCAAAAAGTTGGAAGCCAGGTCCGTGTCTGCAGTCAAAAACTGCTCGCTCGCTTCTCTCTCTCTCCCCGCAGCTGTCAGAGCAGCTTTTTGAACGCAGTCACGTGCTCCACGGTCCAATCAGCAGCTCACTACTCTTCATTAGGGGAAGGACCTGCAGAGAGTCTTAAGACACAGTAAAGAGACAGAAACACAGCAGCTCACACAGACTTCTTATGGCCATGGGCTGTAACATGTGTCCACCTGCTCAGGTGTCCTGTAGACACAGTCTGTCGGAGCCGGATGAATGTACCATTTCGTGTGGGGAAGAAAGAGGGAGATGAAGCCTTGGAAAAGGAGTTTCTGGATGGTGCTTCCAAACGTGGCATGATCTCACTGAAAGGACACAGGTTAGTTTGACAAACATTTTGTGTGTATAGTGTTGCTCAATTAAATCTGATTTTTAGATGTAGATTTTGCAACCTAGTAGAATTAATTTCCCTTTTAAGGTTATAGAAACAGGGTGGCACATTGGTTAGTGCTGGTGCTTGGGACCTGGACTAACTGACAATTCAAAATTGGGGTTTGGTGTGAATATGATTTGAATGGTTCTCTGTATTGGCTCTGCAATAGACTGGTGATCTGTCCACAGTAAAGCTTGACTCTTACCTCATAACTACTAGGATGGATCAAGCAGACCCCATGGATGGAAGTGGAAGACAATAACTTTAGCCAGGAGCACAGATGTTGGATTTGCTTTGTAATTTTGTAGACAGAGAAGGCAGAGTATGAAACATACTTTTTTTTTTTTTTTTTTTTTCTCACTCTGCAGGTCAGTTGGAGGAATTCGCGCATCACTTTACAACGCTGTAACACTGGAGGACACTAAAGCACTCGCCGACTACATGAAGGAGTTTCTCAAAGATCACCAATGAAGCCTCTCATACTGAATGCTGCCTGGTCCCAGAGGGGCAGTTTCATTATGTTAATACAGTTTTTCAAAGTTTTTCAAAAAACAACAACTTGTAACTCTTCTTTTAATCTCGTTGAGATCCACGTTGGATGTGAAAGTTGCACCTTTTTACATGCCTTTTATAACAACCTGGCATTGTTCCTAATAAGCTACTGCCTTTGCTAGTTATATATGTATGTAACATAGCCAGTAAACGAATTGAAAATAGTAATTCTAACAGGACTTATGTGTAAATGTTCAAGGTGAATCTTGTTATTTGTAAAAACTGTACTTACATTCCAGTAAAAATTAACTTGACATTACTTTCATTTTTCATTTTTTCTGTTTGAGGAATGTTCAGGGGAGAAGGCAGAAACAGAAAATTGGAGTACATAAAGCAAATTAACCTTTTGCATATCTAAAAAGTCTTAATCAGGGGCAGCCTATATCTTTTTACACTTCATCAGTGAGAGATTAAGGACAAAAGAATGATATCATAAACACATATAAGCTATATTAGCCAGGAAAGAATCAGCTGTGAATCACCCCTGCAGTGAAACGAGGTGTGCTCTGGTGCAACAGACTTAACATTTTCAGTCAAACAGTGCAGTAAAAGTTTAACCTTGCAACAATTTACTCTTAAGTAACAATGTGCAGTGCAGCCATAAGCACAGTTACTCTTTTGCCTGTGAGGTTAAACAGTCACGTACAACTAACTGGCTGCTGAAAGCAAGAGCAGCTCTGTATGTAGGAGTTAACAGGTCTGTATAAGGACTGTGTCAGCATCAGAGAGACTGTGCTCCATGTGGGTGTCCAGAGGCCTGTTCATTGCCGCCTTTGCCCCGCTAACGTCTATCGGGACGGCACTGCAGTGCATTTCACCCTGACCTTTGACCTATGGGAAAATGAGAATTATATTACAGCAATAGATTGTATAATGTATCAGCACTACATTTAAATGTAGTCTTGGTTTACAGTCTTTATTTTTAGTTGAACATGAATTGTGTAAACTGTGCATAGCTAGAATGTACTATGACTGATGTTTTTAACCCATCCATAAAATCTGCAAACAGCAACTGTGACCTAATAAGCCCTGTGAAAGCTCACCAAACAAGAGAGGAAAAACACAACACATTAAGAAAAATTATTTGCAGTATAAGAATAAAAACAAAACTGATTTAAACAGATTCAGCATTAAGACAAACGGATTCTAGTATTTTTCAGTGGCCAAGTTTAAAGCAGACAGTTGGACTTTCTTTCCACTTGTACTATTGACTCTTACAAAAGGGTAGGGGATAAAGATTTCAGGAGTAGGTCTCGTAGATGCACCCTGGATATCGTAGCCATCGAACTCTATAACACTAAAAAAAGAAGAAGAAAAATCTCAAATAGGAAGGAAGAAGCGATTTTTAAATAACTGTTTTTTCCTTAATATGTTCTCTCACCCATGTGTACTGCTCCCTATAAGCGTCAACAAAATAAAACTAGATGTTTTAGCACCAATTATCCTCTAGGTGGAAGTGTTCATCAAGAAACTTATTTTGCATAACCCAGGCATGATTGAATGGAGTCTTTCAAGCTTTGCCCATCCCATTTAATTATTAGGCTTTAGTGATATGTTATCTTGTAATCACACAGCCAAGATTGGCATATTACACAACAAAAATTATAGTGTTAGTATGATATTGTGGCACAAAAGAATAGAGACAACTGAAACAAGTAATCTCAGAAAAAGAATTTGGATTATAGTGTTGTTCTCCTGTCTAGACACAAACACATGCATACGTAAATGCATATTCAAGGTGTTGTTTAGTCTCATAGGGTCAACTGAGCATCATAGGTGAAGCATTCTCAGCTGAAGAAAGAAAGCATACATCTCTACTTCATAGTGCATGGAACCCTGAAAGTAATTCAATTCAATTCAGTTTTATTTATATAGCGCCAAATCACAACAACTGTTGCCTGAAGATGCTTTATATTGTAAGGTAGACCCTACAATAATACATACAGAGAAAAACCCAACAATCATATGATCCCCTATGAGCAAGCACTTTGGTGACAGTGGGAAGGAAAAACTCCCTTTTAACAAGAAGAAACCTCCGGCAGAACCAGGCTCAGGGAGGGGCGGGGCCATCTTCCGCAACCGGTTGGGGAGAGAGAAGGAAGACAGGATAAAAAAAAGTAATAAGTTCTCCAGGCTTCCTGAAGAAAAAGTACATCAGTATTAGATAGGGGTGGGGGAAAAAAATCGATACTGTGTAGTATCGTGATATTTTGTTTGCTAATAATGTATCGATACAGGGACAGCAGAAATCGATATTTTGTTACAAAAAAAGTTTTTGTGGACTGGAACATGCTCTGACCTCAGAGCATGTTGATCAGCTCCTTTTTCTGAGCAAGAATCCTGACATTCCTTCACTGTCCAAATGTGTTTAACTTTTTTTTTGGCAGCAATAAACATGACAGTTTACTTATTTTAATTTAAGACATGTTTTATTTTAATTAAGTTTAAAACTTTTTATTTAATGTAAAATTATATTTTGTTTTAATTTACTTTCAAATTCTTCAGTTGCTGAATGGGCTGCATAGTTTTCATAAATTGCATAGTTCAGAATAGCTATAATTGTACCAGATGGTTGTGTTCAGTTAAGTTGGACTAGACTGTAATACAAACCGTTCAGTTTGTCAACAGTAAAACTGACTAAAATGAGAGAAAGACTGAGTGTGAGACTTTGTTATTAGATAAAATGAATATTGATAAGTTTACCTTTATGTACAGAATCTGAATATCGCAAAATATTTTTAAAAAATTGCAATAATATCGTATCGTGCATTAAGTATTGTGATAATATCGTATCGTGGGATGTATGGTGATTCCCACCTCTAGTATTAGACACAATAAACGTGTTTATTTACAGTTATTGCTGTAAGATGCACAAGATAATTCATATTCCAGGAGGTCGGATAACTCTCTCTCCTTTTATTCTAAGTTACATTTATTACATAATGATTGTAAGGTTAGTACTCTTATCTTTGTACTTCAAAAGACAGCCTGCTTATGATGTGCACAATACTGCAAACTCCTTTTTGTAAAATTAAGATCATTTAGATATTTTATGTATTATATATATATATATATATACTGCACCTTGCAAATTTTTTAAGAACAAACAATAATTTTTTCTTAAGTCTAAATCTATTTCTTATTTGTATTTTTAATGCAGAGTCAATTTCAAAAACCAAAAAAATATATATTTATAACATCACTTTTTAAAACATCCTCACTTTAGTTTTAGTGCCTTGAACCTTTCCACAGAACCCTATCTCTGAAAGCTATGGAGGATGAAGTGCAAGAGCTGAAGCTGTGTTTCAGAGTCCACCTGGTGACCACTGAAAAAAAATCAACTTGCCATTTTCTTACTTTCATTTTGAAATGTAATGAAACACAAAGCAAAGTTGATCCAGGAGTTATTATTTTATATAACATCCCAGGTGATTCTTTCCAAAAAGTAATTTTGGCTGTTAGCAAATATCAATACCAAAAGCAGGGGAGAAAGTCTGAATGCTGCTGTTGACTGTGGCTCTCCGGGGTGGGAGATGTTGGACCTGCTGCTAAGGTTTGTGTGCTGAGAGGTAAAAATTATCTACCTGAGTGAGGTATTGCTTTAAGTCAGCCCTGTCAGTATAATAGGAAACTGCCTTAAATCATTCTTTACATTTCCACCTGCAGCTTAAGACGACATAAGTCTTTCAGCTTTTTATAATTTACAGTTATTTTCAATTTTTGCTTTGAACATCACAGTAATGATGTCATGTCCCCATTAGCTACAGGTATCATCCTGGTTTTTCTCCAGAGATCAAGAGATCAATTGACTTTTGCTAATTGCAGAGGCCATCTAAGCTCTGACACTTGGTGGCTGAGCATTAGTGTTTAATTAGGCTACTTTTGTTTTCAGCATATTTATTGCGTGATTATGTTTCTAGTTCTACTTAGGTAATGGCTGTAAAAGGAAACTTAGAGGCACACATTTGAATGAAACATCAAGATATGTACTATTCTTGAAGGCAAGCTATCACATAGCTGCCTGTATATCAAGTTTATGCTATATTAAGAAAAAATGAGCACAGAATGCAGGACACAGGAGGCCACACCGCAAAAACAAAAGCGAGCTTTAACGTAAAGCTGATTTAGTAGAGGTGGAAAAAGTGCAAGAAAACACAAAAATAAGAACAAGCACAAGGAAGAACAGTGGTAAAGAACATGGGTAAGTATACACACTGACAAACAAGGATGAGAAGGGCAGGGCTATAAATAGGCGATGCAGAAAACTAATTGACTCAACACGGGGGAAACTAATGCGGGCAGGGCAGACAAACACAAAAGGCTGGAAAGAAATGACGACAGAGTGTAAAAGACTGAGACAAGCAAGGTAAGAGAGAAAACAAAAAATAACCAAAGTTCAACAAAAAAACAGACACAGTAACATTATAATTATCAAACAGATGCTGAAAAGAGGTTGAAATACAAAATATTACTGATTTGCTTGGAAATTGATATTAATTTGCTTAGAAAGGAAAGGAAAGGAAATATGAATATCTATATGAATGCAAGTGTTTGGTGAAATATTTGAAAGTCCATGTGATTGGGTTTTAAATTTCTGTTTGGGCTCAAGTACAATAATATCAACCATTGCCTGAAGCAAGAAAGGTAGTGTAAATAATGCAAAGGGATCAGTGAGAGACATTTCCTTTCTGTATTTGTGTGTCTACAACATGAGTTATGTTTCCGAAATGAAAAACTGAACAGGTCTCTTATTGCAAATCCAAGAGACCTTTAAACCTTGCAAAGCACTTGGGACTAAAGCTTTAGGGGAAAAAAATGAAACAAATCCCGAGATGTAAATTCAAAAAGGGATGAGAAGGATTTCCCCTTGAAATCCCCTGAAAACACAGCCAGTGATGGACATACACTCACAGGACAGGTTTTTAGGTACCCATTCAGACACCCTTTGACCTTCTGAACTGAGGTAATTTTTTAGATTCAACAAGGTGCAGGAAACAGTCCTCATTTGACTGCTGAGTGTCATCTTGAAGAAACCAGTTTGAGATGATCTTTATGAGCTTTGTGACATGGTGCGTTATATACATTGATGCAAAGCAGGATGGATCCATGCTTCCATGTTGTTTATGCCAATTTTTTTACTGTTCTGTCAGAGTGATACAATAAAAGTTGAGATATTTTTAGTATCAGAGTTTTCCCAGTTGCATCAGTCGGAATTCTCATAGGCTCATTTTCTTAGCTGACAGATACTGCACCTTGTGTGGTCTTCTGCTTGTAGACTAACTACTTACAAGTTTGACATGTTGTGTTATTACACTTCTGTATACTTTGATTGCAATGAGTTACTGTTGCCCTCCTAAAAGCCCGAAGCAGTGTAGTCATTTTCCTCTGACCTCTGACATCATCAGGACATCTCGGTTCATTGGATATTTTGCCTTTTTCAGACCACTCTGTAAACCCTATATATGGTTGTTTGGGAAAATTCCAGTAGATCAACAACTTCTGAAATATTTTGACCAGCCCACCTGACACAAACAACAATCAGTATAATGTAATATAATTTATGTCTGTGAAGGCTCTCAGTCATCCAGGTCATTGTAGTCTAAGAAATTTGAAAAAAAAAGTGTCTGGACATCTTTAAGTAATATAATGTAAATCACCTTTATGCCAAATTCTTATGATGGCCTTGAACTTTAGCAGGCCAATATTACTGTGCCTACATGGCTAAGTGCACTGAGTTGCTGTCAAATTACTGGCAAATTAGGTATTAACGAGCAGTTATATGGATGTAACCTAATAAAGTTGCCAGTGAGTGTATCCCCAGTTGTCTGAAAACTGACGCTATCTATCTCAGCTCAGGATCACTAGTTTAAAAAGCTGAGCCATACATCATATTCTGTGTAGGACTCTAGGATTGCAAGTGTAGAGTGTCTAAAATGAGCTATATTAATTTGATTTTCTTTCCACAGGAATACATAAATATATACTACTACTATAATACTACTTCAGTCATACTTTACGAAAACCAGAATGTATTACATGTTGCTAAATTAAGCTCATTTCAACAAATCATCTATATCTCTGTAAAACTATATCTGAAAAGAGATGTTTGAGCTAGAACATAGCATTGTGCCATATCGTCTTTCCAGTGAAGATTCTGCTCTTTTGTCTTTATCAGGTGACAGTTCTTTATACTTTGCCTTCTGCCAAGATGCCACAAAGATTCTGACAAAATACCTAACCTCTCAGTAATTTTCCTAAAAATATTGTCCATGACCCTGCTGCAGATCCACCTGAAAGCTGAAAAAAGCAAGTGAGAGATAAGAAGAGGTAGAGGGGCTTTGAAATGCCAGTAGGGTTATAGCAGAGATGGGAGGTTGTGACAGGATTGTGTGGTGATTCTCGTCCTGTCAAGCCCACTAATGTCGAGGTAATGCCGCCGGCAGGCTGCAGTAAGACGGTGATAATGAAAAACACCAGGGAAGACAATATCAAATGGCTCTTCTACATCCTACAGTGCAGATTAGTCGACACAAAAGTAGGGTGGTAGCAGCAGAGGAGGCAGAGGCAGGCTTTAGTGCTGCTGATTGAGTCTCATGTCAAGAGCTCCATGCTTCTAGCATGAAAAGTTACTGTGACTGACATTCTTTATACAGTCAGACCCACACATACACACTCCGTTTGCACTGCCTCAGAATCTGTTTTCTATAGATACTGTATATGCTGCCTGCCTTAAGAGGAACATCACTAAATTTCGAATGTATACTTGAAGTTTATTCCTTTTCCTTGGATCTGCTCAGTGTGCACTGCAGAACCTTTAGTACAATTTTAAAGATTGCGTTTCTCCCCAGAATTTATGTTGCCACAACACTGCACACAGAAGAAAAAGTCTGCTCAGGTAGCTGATAGCTGGAAGAGAACAGAATAGAGATTTTATGTATGTATTTATGCTTTTGATTATTTGTTGTTTTGTTTTTTGGCAGGGTGATAAGTTCAAGAAACAACACTGATATATAAAGGTTAAATGAAATATTTCAAACACTGGCCATACTGTTTTCTTGTTTCCTTTCCGATTCTCACGTACACCAGTGCAATTCACAGGAAAGACAATTGTCTGCATATTTAAAATGAAGGAGTTTGTGCAAAATTGTTCCTGCAAGGTTGATAACAACACAAAACACGCTGGTGTTTTAATGATAAAGTTCAAAGTTTGAGACCAACATTCAGAAAGCAGCTGTAATTTTGAATTGGGCAAAGGTTTTTGATGATAATGGGACATCTGCCACCACTCAGATGCCACAGAAAGAAAGGATTTTCATTTCTAATTTATTTTAATGCTGCACAACAAACCTGGACCTCAAACCTGTACAAACTAAATAAATTTGCAGGGGGAAACAGTATTTTCTCTTTTAATTTCAGTTACTTTAAAGGCATAGCAGTGTGTGACTATTAGTTTTTCTACTGCTTTGGTGCTTAATGAACTACGACAACAAAAACAATTGTACTTACAGCTTTAGAATGACTCCCATTATCCCTTTTGTTTTTGGATGAAATGTCTCAAGAACTTCTAGGCCTTGCACACGTGTTTACATTTTTAGCTAGTTAGCTAGTTAACTAGCTAGCACGATTGTACAGCACACCTACCATTCTGGTAGGTGTGCTGTACACCTCATCTAGCCTACTGGAAATGTAAAGGGACTGGTGGTGATACAGGCAGCAGAGCTAGAATTTTTTGGCTTAAAACTTGGCCAACATAGCCTGGTTTAAATTATTTCAGGCTACTCTTAAAAACAGCTTTTAGACACCAAGTACCAGTATTCCTTGTGCTAATTGCAGTTACATTACATTTTTTTATGGTATCATTCCTGCACTTCTAGGAATCATATGAACCATTTTTATGTTAGACTGCACACAGCCTGAAGTGATAAGTCTGCCTAAATGGAGAGAGCTAATAACCACTGTTGTGATCATCTTTGACTGGCGTTTAGGTTTTGTTCAGCCAGCTAAGGCAAACAATGCCCAACCATGTTGAACTTTATTTCTGAGATACCCCACAGGAATTCAGAATTTAACCTACAAAACACAACAATTCAAACCTCAAAGACAGAAACGATAAGGCGATAATGAGCTGGTCCTGATGTTTGGTCCAGAAGTTTAAGCTATATTAAGGATGCGTTCATACCAGTGTTGGTCAAGTTACTTGAAAAAAGTAATCAGTAACTAATTACTGATTACTTCCCCCAAAAGTAATCCAGTTACTTTACTGATTACTTATTTTCAAAAGTAATTAATTACTTAGTTACTTTTTAAAAACACGATTTACAACCTGAATAGGTGATAAAGCGATAGGTCTTTCAGCCCAATTCTCCTTTTTCTGCATAATCTATCATACAAAATGTAATCAAATGGAAAAGTCTCTTTTTTTTAAAATTGTTTTATCAGTTTTAATCTTTTAACTTTATGCATAAAGCAAAAATTAAATTATATGCAACATTCTCTGACTTGAAGAAATTAGTTTAACATTTAAACCTATTTTCTGCACATTCCAACACATAAAATAAAATATTTTTTGTGTTTACACTCACTCTTTCAAATAGATGCAAGTAAAACACAGCAGAAAATAAATAAAACCAAAGACTAGCGGTCCTGTTGCTCTATTTTCACCTGTAAAGCAGGAGCGGGTTAGGCGGAGGTGTTCTCTGGTGCAGGTGTGCCGCAGCGGTCAGTTGAAGAATCCGCGAGTTTCTCTGTGAATTTCCCATTACGTCGTTGCGCACTCGGTGCTTGTTTAGGGGTTTTTTTTCGCTGTAAAAAGAAGTTTTCTTCCCACGCACAACGGACGCTAATGTTTTTGTCACTTTTTATGGAATCAAACTCGAAGTAAGGTCAGTACTTCCACGCTTTAAACGCTGCACGCTCATACTGTCTCCCGCACTCGATATATTATCCATTGTTGATCTGCAGACAGCTGTTGTCACGAATGTCGCACTCGCTTACGTCATTGTCATGAGACATTGTTGCAAAAAAATCACGGTTTTAGTAACGCAGTAACACAGCGTTCCTACGGGAAAGTAACGGTAATCTAATTACCGTTTTTGCAATAGTAATCCCTTACTTTACTCGTTACTTGAAAAAGTAATCAAATTACAGTAACGTGTTTACACTCACTTACAAGTAACGCGTTACTGCCCATCTCTGGTTCATACATACTTCAGGATGTCAATGCGACATTTTGAACTCTTGTTGGCAGAGTTGGGACGACATCCAAGGAGGTGAGAAATCATTTTTGTGAGCAGACAGCAGATGTGTAGCTATTTGTCTGAGGTAAAATAGTATTATTTTAACCCTCTGGTTTCTAACCTGGCCACTGGTGGCCACTTCACTTTTCGGTTTTCAACCATTTTTGTTCTGTTAATGCAAATGGAATGAAACTTTCCAAAGGTGTGCATTTTATTAAATTTTTTTAATTTTCAACATCAGCTCCTTAATAATGTCAATAATATTCACTATACACCACATTGTTCCCGTTTTACTGATTGTGGCCACTTGTGGCCAATTGAAACCCATTATAACCACCTTTTTTGATTCCTTGTTACTGGCAGTACTATAGCATGCAATTTAGGTAAAATTGCTTTCATTCTAAACTCAACACATGAAAATTGTAGTTTTTCATTTTTTCTACCACATGACATCCTTGACCCATTTTCTGCCAAGCAAGCAATTTCATGTAATATTCTTGGTTTCCACTAGGGGCGTTTGATGGGTTACCACACTCCAATGGACCAATATAATGAAACAATTTTGACATAGGTTTGGTTTTAAGGATCTGATAGTTTGTGTTTGTGCATGACATTGCAGCACAAACATGTATTTGCAAGATAGACTGGAATAAATAATGACGCATCAAACATTACATAGGCTGCAGTGAATTCCTGTGGATGCAGGATATTGAGCTTTGAGGTTCCCAGTCAAACTTAGCTTTGAAGCACATGTGAAAAGCACTTTTACTCTTGTATTTTTCATAAAAAGAGACCATACCCAAAATATTAACTCTAGAAACAAAAACAAAAACAAAAAAAAAACCCCAATCACAGGACATTTTGCAGAGTTCAAACCTGCAGCTGCAGCGCAAACAACAACAAACACTGTTTGTAAACGTGTCCTGGAGTTTATGCAGGTGCAGACGTTGCTACTGCTGTAAGTCAACCTAACAGCTTTCAGACCATTTATTCTGGCAATATGGCAAGAAGGTGGGAGTGTCCCCCCCCCCCCCCCCCCCCCCCCCCCCCCCCCCCCCCCCCCCCCCCCCCCCCCAGAGGGACAAAGGGACCCCCTGATGATCCTCTAATCGCCTGAGCCAAGGTGTGAACTCTGGCTGATTGGGAACCACACCCAGTTCAAAGCGTATAATATCTAAATTTGAATTATATTTTGGTTTTCATGACTAGGACTGGTGCTAATTTAAAAAATCAAGTCAATGAAAGTAGAAAAATGTTTTAATATATATGAATTTTATAGTATTTTGAAAACGTAAACAGGGGTGGCCATTTTTTGGCCACGAACAAAATGAGAGGGATTTTTTTTTGTTTTTCTGTCACTGCACAAAAAACCAAAGATACATAAAACTCATTGATACTTTTAATTATTGCTATGCATCTAACCTCCATCATGGTTAGAAAATAAATCAGTTTGCATGTATTATTTAGGAAAAAAATGGGGATTTTATGCTTTTATCCCTTTATCCCTTTATCCCTTTGTAAATCATTAAAATTATGTAATTTAACTGGTATTTAAAGGGTTAAAAGTCCTGGATTTGAATTAAATTTTGGTCTTGATGAACAGCGCTGATACTAATCTAAAAAATCAAGTCAATGAAAGTAGAAAAATGTTTTAATATATATGAATTTTATAGTATTTTGAAAACGTAAACATGGGTGGCCATTTTTTGGCCACGAACAAAATGAGAGGGATTTTTTTTTGTTTTTCTGTCACTGCACAAAAAACCAAAGACACATAAAACTCATTGATACTTTTAATTATTGCTATGCATCTAACCTCCATCATGGTTAGAAAATAAATCAGTTTGCATGTATTATTTAGAAAAAAATGGGGATTTTATGCTTTTATCCCTTTGTAAATCATTAAAATTATGTAATTTAACTGGTATTTAAAGGGTTAAAAGTCTGGATTTGAATTAAATTTGGTCTTGATGAACAGCGCTGATACTAATCTAAAAAATCATGTCAAAAAAAGTGGAAATTTTTCTTAATATATATGAATTTTATAGCATTTTGTAAATGTAAACATTTAAGTAAGTTTTTATGTTTTTCTGTCACTGCACAAAAAAACAAAGATGCATAAAACTCATTGATACTTTTAATTATTGTTATACATCTAACCTCCATCATGGTTAGAAAGTAAATCAGATGGCATGTTTTATTTGGAAAAAAATTGGGGTTTTGTGATTTTTTTCCATTTATGAGTTCCTAGGATTATTTGATTTAACTGGTATTTAAAGGGTTAAAATTATGAATTTGAATGAAATTTTGGTCTTGATGAACAGCACTGATGCTAATCTAAAAAATCATGTCAAAAAAAGTGGGAATTTTTCTTAATATATATGAATTTTATAGCATTTTGTAAATGTAAACAGGGGGTGGCCATTTTTGGCCACGAACAAGCTGAGAGGAAGTTTTTATGTTTTTCTGTCACTGCACAAAAAAACAAAGATGCATAAAACTCATTGATACTTTTAATTATTGTTATACATCTAACCTCCATCATGGTTAGAAAGTAAATCAGATGGCATGTTTTATTTGGAAAAAAATTGGGGTTTTGTGATTTTTTTCCATTTATGAGTTCCTAGGATTATTTGATTTAACTGGTATTTAAAGGGTTAAAATTATGAATTTGAATGAAATTTTGGTCTTGATGAACAGCACTGATGCTAATCTAAAAAATCATGTCAAAAAAAGTGGGAATTTTTCTTAATATATATGAATTTTATAGCATTTTGTAAATGTAAACAGGGGGTGGCCATTTTTGGCCACGAACAAGCTGAGAGGAAGTTTTTATGTTTTTCTGTCACTGCACAAAAAAACAAAGATGCATAAAACTCATTGATACTTTTAATTATTGTTATACATCTAACCTCCATCATGGTTAGAAAGTAAATCAGATGGCATGTTTATTTGGAAAAAAATTGGGTTTTGTGATTTTTTCCATTTATGAGTTCCTAGGATTATGTGATCTAACTGGTATTTAAAGGGTTAAATTATGAATTTGAATGAAATTTTGATTTTCATGAACAGAACTGATGCTAATCTAAAAAATCATGTCAAAAAAAGTGGGAATTTTTCTTAATATATATGAATTTTATAGCATTTTGTAAACGTAAACAAGGGGTGGCCATTTTTGGCCACAAACAAGCTGAGAGGAAGTTTTTATGTTTTTGCTCTCCCTGCACAAAAATAACAATGCATTATAATCAATGTTGATGTGGATCAATTACATGCCCCAGACTCTACTATTAATAATACAAGAAATTTCAGTAGCAATGCAATTATATAAAATTGCGAGATTTGAGGTTGTCTTCCAGCTAGTGCAGTGGACAACCAAACTGGTGTTTAAAGGGTTAAAAATGTAAAAAGTAATAATTATTTTATATTTATGAAAAGAACTGAAGTTACTTAAAAGCTTTATGCAGAAAAAATGGCAAAAAAACATAAAAATAATAAAAATTACAGACCTAATCTGTTGGTGGCCACTTTTGGCCACGAACAAGCTGAAAGGGTAGTGATTTTTAACAAAGCCAGAGGTTTAATATTTTTATATGTCAGTATTTGCGTGCGTTTTAAGCCACAGGGTAATGGTTATCAAGTGCAGTGGTCTGGTTGGTCAGATCTGTTTATTTGGAGCAGAACAGCAGAAAAATCAAGGCTTTAGACCATGAACCTTTGTACTTTTGTAGTAAAGAAATCCCTTGAAGCCTGTCACACTACTGTATAACAACATCCATGTGACTCACTGGCGGATTGAGTTCCATTTGCCAATTGTTTTACCTATAAAAAAAGCTGTCTGATGAATACATGCAGGACGACTTTTTTTTACATCTTGTATTTATTTATTACTTCTATAAACTTGCTCTTACAGCCTCAACCATGCCTGATAATTAAACATGACCAGAAATGCACGTCTCTTCCCTGCCTGTTATTATTTAGTGAGCCCATAAAGCTGAATGTCCTTTATGCAACAGTTAATTTAAAGGCCACGCTGGTAATGAAAAGGAAAATGAAGGAAAATAAAAAATAAAAAAATAAAAACTTGAAACTGAAGGACACCATTTTTACCACCTGTGACAGCGTGGCTGTTATTATTTTCAGCTTGTGAATTTGTGTGTCTGTTACTTTAACAAAAAGGGGTCTTGGAGACACCAACTGTACCAGGAACTACACAAATAAGATTTTCCTGTAAATGGATTTAGCGATATTGCCGGAACCACGCAACATGCTGTCATGAAACACTTCAGGTAGTTGCCGTTAAAATAAAGGCCCACCTCATGTCTCTCATCTTGAGTGATCACCATAGAACCTCTACCTCCCTTTCTTTCTCTTTAACTATTGTGTCTTCAGTCCATTTAGTTTCTTTTTCTTGTAGTCCATTCTTTATTTAGGATTCTTTGTTGTTTTTCATGTCTCTGCCTTCCTACTCTTGTCTAATCGTAGTCTTATTTCTCTTCACTTTCTTTTCAGATCCTCATATCCACACCATCTCTTCTTCCCTCCAACACCATCTAATATATTTCTGTCTTAGCTGAATCTCCTTCCCAGCTTTCGTTTTATGTGCCCGTGTGTGTGTGTGTGTATGTCTGTCTCCCTCGTAAACTCATTGCTCCACAAGGCTAATCTTGTTAGCACCAAATGCGCCATGTTCCGCTAGCTCCTCTTAATTGCTGTTGTGTTATTAATGAGTGGGGAGCGGGGAAATCACTCTTAATTAGCTTGTCTCATTCGGCAGGCATCTCCAGTGAAGCAGTGGCGACGGCGCTCAGGCACAAACACACTGGGGATAATTAAAGCACTTCACTTGTCGGAGTATTTATCTAAACCAAAGAGCAACAAGCCGTTCCTGCAATTAGCCTTGTCATTCATTACCAGCAGAGTGCCATTCATTTGAGTGTTACATTGTCATTTTGCCATTCATCCAATCTGAACCATCTAGGTGCAAGTGCTTAACTCATTCAAAATCATGGCATGGCCTCAATGCACATTTGGCTTGTGCTGAGTCACTCGCTATATGTGGAGGCCACATTACTGTGATAAATTAAGTTATAGTAATGCATGAAATCAGGTTATGAATGTATTCAATTCTGATTATTCTTAATTAATACATTTTTCCTATTCCTTTACTGTATTTTACCATTGTAATCCAAACCTTTCTGCTGAAAAAAACAAAAACCAGTTTACATGAACAAATAGCTGTTTGAAGATAGATGGTGATCTGTCCAAGCTGTACCTCACCTCTTGCCTTTTGATTGCACACCTAAGGTAATCGGGTTTCCATAAATTCTTTAACCAAACGTTAACTCAAAGTGATAACATTGTGCAAATAGAGACCAATGAAAACCAAACCCCTGAACATATTGTGTCATTATAAAACATGTAAAGGTAGCTCATATGGTGAATTACAAATACATTACAAATTAAAGGAATGGGCCCACTGGTCCACTTTCTCCAATAATCAATAGGTCAGACTATACCCATTTTTAAGCTAGACTTTCATTTTAAGTTTATCTGTACAGCTGCTTTGTGACCATCTAATAAAGGTTAACTAAAAACCCAAAATAAAACAAAAAAAAAATACACTAATTTAAAATGTAAAGAAGATTGAACGAGACTTTCTCTCTGGAAGTCTGGCTCTGATTACGCCCTCATGTCCATCTGTGATCTTACCGCATTTATCTGCAGAAAGCAAACATTAACTTCAGTGTCCGGCGGTTCCCAGACACTGAGGACTCTTTAGTGAAAGAGTCCTCAGTGTTACATCTCGTGTCCTCAGAGGAGTTTTTTTGGCCTCACTAGCACCTGATGCTCTAATAAGATTTAGTTTCCTGTGACTTTAACCTTTTTTGCTAAAATGACATCCTAATTAAATAGTTGCCATTTGATACAGTGGATGAGTTCCAGCGCACATTGCAAGTCTAGTGCACGCAGTACAGGATTGCCAAATGAAATCATTTATAAAGGAAAATCAGAAAAAATTAGACCAACTTTTAACTTTTATTCGTAGAGTAGTAAGTCTTCATGCATTTTGCTTGGCCATCTGACACCAAACTTCACTGAATTAGCTCCGATTGTCTTCAAGAAAAAAGTCAATAGTTTGTCCCTAAATGTCCCCTAGATTTTAAAGTAGAGTGTGCGCTTTGTGAAATTGGTTGCAAAGAGATACAGGGTGCTACATAGAAACCCGATTCATGTGACCGATTTGGTCGGTAACAGATTTCTACGATTTACAGTAGTTTGGGTGAAAAACACTTGTCAGCAAACGCTTGGCAAGCACTAGTGAAACTGTGAAAAGTGCAATGCAAACTGAAAACGCATACATTTAGCCCTTTTTAAAGCATGTTAGTTGCAGTGGTGAGGCACATAGCTTACTTTGAAGGCGAGTACTCAAGTTTGCATTGGATGTTTTCAAGTTTCACTACCTGTGTTATCTGTGTTGCCAGCAGTTTACGTATTCTACAGCAATTTTCTGCCGAATACATCCCTGCTCTGGCCTGGTGTCACGTTTTCAGATGTTTTGTTCGCCGCAAATGTGTCTTTAAACATCTACTCCAATGGACACTTCTCTTGTTCTTTTCATTATTCCACACATCTCATGGCTTGAAAGCTTGTTCCCTTGTTGAGTCTGGCCAATGAGAACCAGTGAAGCATGAAAGGTCCTGTAAGCAGGTTTTGCTGGAAAATGGGGCTGATCGTGTCGGCTGTGACTCAGGACTTTGAGCTGGTTATCTGCTAAAAGGCAAGTCAGTGGTTTGTTTCTCAGCTCCTCTATTCTGCTGATTTCCATTCATGATAGGAAAGGAGCTGGCAGTACTTTATGGCACAGGTTAGTCTGTTTTTCATATTTTGCTATTTTAGCATTAGGTTTCTTACACCCACTTGACCTGTAAAACCAGCTAGTTGAAGCCTTCTCTACAAATTCGAAATACTTGATACTTGCTTATTTCACCCAGTGTTAAACTGTGCTTGAATCTGTTGCCCTGTAAGCTACATATCATACAACTTGCTGACTCTGAAGCCTCTTTTCTGACTTTTGTGGCTTTAGATTTGCCTGACCTCTTCCTGTCAGTTTTCCACTCTTTTCAGAAAATATTGTGTTTAGGACAGAGAATAGGTTTTCTTTAGTATTCATCTAAAGGAAAGGACATTTACACGGGCAACGTGTTAGTATAGGGTTATGTTAGCAATAGATACGACTCTATCCAGACATATAGTGCCCATAATTGGTTCACAGACTATGACACAAATTTTTTACAGTCTGGGATTTTTAAAGCTATTAGCAAACACTGGTGCACTTCAAATAATTGTGTGGATTAACTTTAAAGGCTTAATGTACTACCACTGCTGCAAAAAAAAGCTCCAAGCTGGCTAACTGAATACAATTTTGGGGGGTATGTGTAACCGATCAAAATTCTGGAGCTATTTTCCTCGATTTTACAGCTTACAGCAGGAAAAAACAATCTGTAACTGTGTCTATGAGTGTAAATGAAAGCACCTATCTTTGTCTCCGTGTGACCCTGACATGTTCTCGTATGATGAAAGACCAGTGACAGTGCATTAAGACAAATTTAATTTGCACCTACAGCTGAGTGAGATGAGGGAGGGAACTCTTATTGGGCACGACTAATTGCTGCCTGGGGATCTGTGTTCGTGTGTACCTGTGTCTGTATACTGTGTGTCCCCGGCTGCGTCTCTGCCAATATAAACAGTTTAGTGAATATTTAATGCATGTGTTTGTCTGTGTGTGCCTGTCAGTGTGTGATAACAGAATGTCAGCAAAGACAGAAGAGTTAATGAGGCCTTTTTTTGCCATGAGGAGTGGATTGGACAAAGTGCACAAAGCTCTGTGAGCACTATTTCTGTGTATAATCATGACTGCTGTGGGTAATCTCTGCAACCATGGTGTAGAGTAAAAGAATGGATACTCAAATTAATCATCAACATGATAAACTATTAGTCTGTTCAACACATATAGTGTTATGTATTCTGAAAATGAACCTAATCTTCATATTTACATGATTATTATTATTACTGGTGACAACACATGAACTGGAGACCATACGGCAGTCTAACGAAGGTGCATTGGTTCTATGTTTTACTGACACTGAGCAGGCACCGGTCTCTGAGGGTAGTACTGTCAATTTCAACTTTAACTATAAAGTCCTGAGGAAAAACATTTAGGTGCAAATGACCTGAACTGTGGCCTGTACCATTATGTGCAAGCACATTATCATTCATCACCTGCAATATTTGCTAGATTTGGCTACCCATGTCCTTTTCCTCAAAATGAAATTCCATCTAAATATCACCTGTAATAAATCAACTTAAGTGATGTGTACTTGGCTGTCACTAAAGTTGCGGTCAGATAATGTGATCACCCTACGGCACCAGGTGGTTTCATCATCAGTGAACTTCGTTTTAAACTCTGCACTCGATGTAACCATAATACCTTCAGACAGTAGTAGTGTTGTCTCTTGATGTGTGCTTCTTCAACAATAAAAAAAAAATGAACACAAATAAATCTCAGTTATATGTGCAATATTATGTACCACACTGCAGTCCTACTTATTTAATTCTATTCTCAAGGAAATTGGCATCGACAAACACCATTAGCAATATAAACAGAATAAACTGCAATCCCACATATAAAAAACAGTGCTAACACAGAAAACCCATTATATTAAAATATCTAACTATAATGCACAAAATCTTTGTTTGTGAACTCCTCTTTCAGGATCAGAAGTTGGGCAACTAAAACTGGTCTTAAGCTCCTGAAGGTTCCTACCTATATCACATCTTATTATGTCATCACGTTACCTAGCAACCAGCTACCTAGGGAAATGACCCAAGTAGCATTTCTGCACCTACAGCAACTTATAAAAGCATAGTATGAATTTAATTTCAAGATATTAACATGTAATTAAACCCAGAGAACCTTCATGTATTATGATCATTGTGTTACCTAGAAAACTTACTAAGGATTAAAATTACACACAAAACATATGCCTTAAAATCTTAAATTATATCAGAGCATGGCTGTGTGGGAATGGCGCCATCATGATTTGTGCTACATCTGCCTATTTGCTACGTACACAATAAACAACATCTTTGAGCAGTGCCTTGATAGGAGCTCCTTCTATATGACAAGAGATGACAAATATAAAATACAACATTTCTAGATGTACATGAAACAGTTTATGATACACCTGCATTAACTATATTTAATAAATGTGGAGCTATACTGGGTAATTACTACATAAATTATGTCTCCCACATGCAACAAAATGGATATTTTTCTTTAAAGAAAATGGAAACTTTCTTCTCTGAGGACAAGCTGTCACTATCCCTGCTAGGCAGTACTGACCTGTCACCTGATGCTCTCTGGAGCAACTTAAAAGGAAATGTCTGCTACAGTTAACAATAACTGATAGGCTAATTTTAACCTATTACCGTGGACTTAAAAAATAATTGTAAACCATGGACTTTAGTTTCCTATTAATGAAAACTAAGGAAAAGATGTTATGAAAAGATACTAAATCTTGCATTGCTATTTTAACATAGTGGAGATGTAGTACACTGCCAGAATAGTGTTTTCAGGGAGCAATCCAAATGTAGCAAGGTTTGCAGTGAAGCCTCAAACTTAAAAGGAATGGAGATCAAATTTTTACTTTTCAGGAGACGGTTTTGAATCTTTTTTTGATTGAACCAGCATATATAATATGTACATAAATAAAATAAATAAATAATCCTTATCCAATAATTCACTTCAAGGTGCACTGTGAATTTTCAAGATTTTCAAAATTTAGGGAGCAGTTGCCACGCAACTTTAAGAAAATAAGACCAATCATGTATTTAATTTAAACATGTTTGCTGTCTAATTGGATGCAAATTTGAAGCGAATGATGATGTCAACTATTGACATCAATCAACACTTGCCTCCTTACATACTAACATTTGATCTAGTAGATCCAGGATTATGTGCTTAATTACCTATTACTTTCTTATTATTATGTAGAGTAATTACAGTAGTTTGCAACCCGTTTTACAAAAACAAAATCTGCAAACATTTTCTATGTTAAGATTATCATTTTTTACTTTAAATAGTATTGCTAAAGCACTCTAACAGATAATGCATTAACAACCACTTTTCTGTTTTTTAATATACTTGAATGAAATGCTTTTTTTTATTAGAGCTTCACTTTGCATATTTTTTATAAATGTGTAATGGTAGGGCTGTATTTTAGTTGAGAGCTGATCCTTCACTTATTGTAAGAACAGTCTAGCATTGTGTGTTGTGTTTACATTTCTGAATAAAGCGAGAGGAAAAAGTAGGCTACTGTCAGGGGTAAAACTTTTTGTTCCGTGTAATCTCATCTGTCGTAGTGCTGCAGTGTTTCCTCTGTCTCTGCACACTCATGTCCTCAGCAGGCAGGCTCATAAATTGGGCAGCTAAGCCTTTCATATAGTTTAATAAAGCGCTGTTTCGTGGCTCAGGGGAGCTGGTATTAGTGACGAGAGCCACTGCTGCCATTCCAGCAAATCACATCATCATAATGAGGCTGTACTATGGGAGTAAGACACCTCCCTCACCGCCTACACATCTACCCACCCCCCTCGACCATCTTTGTTTTCTTTATCATTCCTCTGACACAATATGATGTCTTCACTTCACAGCCTTTTCCAATGGGAATTTGGGGATAGCGTTGTTTAAACGTCGTGGCCAGCTTGGACAGGCTAGGGTTATTTCTCATTTAGTAAAGATCACAGACGCTGTAAATGCTCCGGCGGCATGCCGTGAATGCCAACACCGGCGTGATTGGCAGCTTGACGGCAGCAGCAGCATTTGCATGGCATTTAGCTGGGCGGGCGATGGCCACCCCTAACACCAAGGTGGGTAAATAAGATGACTTCTCTGTTCACACAATGTACACACGCACAAACACACACACACACACACACACACGCTTATGCACTCACGCATGCAATCTCGCTCCTCAACAGCCCCCAACTATCTTGGCCTGCCAAACCTGGAGTAACTCATAATTGTGTGGCATTTAGGCAGAGGGAAGGGACATCTAGTCGTGTGGGCGAGTGGTCCACTGAAAAGTCTGAGCCACCCACCGCTCAGTTCTACATTTGAGGGGGATATTTTAGAGTGATTAGGGACAGCTGAAAATTACCCAAGCTAAAAAAAAAAGGTGCTTTATAAGTGTTGCAACCCTGAATAGAGCTCATATTTTTTAAGATTACTACAACCCCCCACCTCCACCTTCTTCTTTTTTTTTTCAAAAGATAAATTGCTAAAACTAGAAAAAGTAATAAAAGCACTACTGTAGCACCATATAATATACATAGAGTGATGCAGCTTTTTCAATTAATTACTTAATTGAAGTATCTTATTTATTTTAACTGGATGACTATTGATTTGCCATGACATTAATAAAATAAAACACTATTAAGTACTGCAAAAAACGTGATAATCTCTTTGGTCAAATCAATCAATTCTAGTTGGGATTTTAACCTTTTTTGTGTTATCAGGCTCTGATAATAAGCTCTCTGATCCAATCATCCAAGTGTTGTTTAGACAGTTGCTTTCCCTGGACAGGATGAGCAAAACAAACAGCTGGTTGCATAAGCACGAAGCAGGCTGGGGGCAGATACACGGGGCCTCCTGTACTCAGCGGTAGCAAAAGTATGAAGAGAAAAAAGCTCCCAGGTCTAAAATGAGGTATCAGTGAAAGGTGTCCACTGACGGAAATTAAATGCAAACCCTGCAGTGCAGATATGGATGAACTAACACTATAAACTAGTAGGAAAAGGCCAGTAGTTGCTATTTCCCTAACTACCTTCTTTTGCAGTATTTTATTCATTCTCAACTTCTGAAGGGAAATGGCTGCCTCTTTGTAGCAGCTTTGCCCATCTGATACTGAGGATGCAGAGTGAAGTAGCTTTGAGGAGCTGTTTTCTCAAACAGGAAAACATCTACCTTCACAAGAATAACAGGAGTAAGAAAATAAGTTCATTAGAGTCCAGCTGGGATTGGCACTCATACTCATGCACATTTGTTGACTGCTGTATTGATATTTGACAGTATTTTAGGGTTTATTTAGAAAAAAAGGAAGATGATGCAATCATTGTTTATTGGCTTTCCTGTAGTACCTTTTTGTACAGCATGCATAATGATAAACGTTGGGTTTGTAAAGGTCTGCCCTTTGTTTTGTAGTAGTTTTGTAGTGTTCTTTGGTTTGGTCTTGGTAGACGGGGATCGGTTCGCCAGGACCTCCACTCCTGGCCGCCGCCCGGCTCACATTGCACCCAACCCCTACGGTACTTCTTGCAAGTGGTGGGCCTGCAGGAAGGTGGGCCCATGTCCCTTTTTCAGCCTGTACCCAACCGGGCCCATGGACTAAGGGCCAAAAGGAGGCAGTTGAGGTGGTTTGGGTATCTGACGAGGATGCCTCCTGGGTGAGGTTTTCCGGGCATGTCCCACTGGGAGGAGGCCCCAGGGCAGACCCAGGACACGCTGGAGAGATTATATGTCTTGGCTGGCCTGGGAACGCCTTGGTGTTCCCCCAGACAAGCTGGAGGAGGTGGCTGGGGAGAGGGAGGTCTGGGCTTCTCTGCTTGGGCTTCTGCCCCCGCGACCCAGCCCCCGGATAAGTGGAAGAAAAAGGATGGATGGATGGATCTTTGGTTTGGTAGCCTTGTGTGGTTGTAATTAATGAGAAAGGACATCTGGACAAAAACTATTTTAATCAGTAACATTTATACAAGCAGTGGCGTCATATAGGATTCCTAATTAAATCCCTTTTGTGGAAGTAAGTATCCACATAAGTTTCTTACTTCCACACCATATCCATACAAATCTTGCCATCTACGTCTCACCCCAAATAAATTTTCCGGTGAAGCAATTTAGTTTTATTTTTTTCTATTCAAGTAATTTTATGGTGTGATTTGATATTCTTCTCAGTCGCACCGTGTGTATTGGTGTCAGCAGACGTGGCAGCAGTGAAGAATCAAAACTTAAGACTTGTTGTTTCCAACTTCAATTTATCATTTATCTTCTACTGTTTTAAATCCCCATAAATTAAAACCCTTGCATATGTTCACATACCTCTTTTTATTCCCAGAGTAGGAGATTTATTTGTCAGAAGTCATATTAACCTCTCCAAGTCATCTTATTTTCTAATAATTTATCCTGGTGCAGACGCTCACATTTACACACAGTCCCTCAACTTTTATTCACCTGCAATGATTCTGAAATGACATTACCAGTGACAGCCAGGCAATAACAAAAGTACAAAAACTTCTTTGAAAAACAATAAATCAATAAGCCTTGCCAACAATTCCTGTTACATTCGCGACTCCTTGACACCTGAAGCTCATTAAACACAGCCTAATGTCAACTTAGAAGAAGGAGAGTACACAGAGGCTCGCCTTTTCACAACCTATCACAATAAGAGCTGCTGAGCAGCCTTGATATATTGTATATACTAGAAATAAATATGATTGTCCTTTAATCTGATTTTATTATACTGGGGACTCCCGCTGGCAAATCTACTGAGGGCTGATAGCCTGTAATCTTATTGCAGGGAGCGCGGTGTATTTCATATCCCCTTCCTGATAGTTTTTTATCATGTCAAGACTATTATTGTTCCTATTGGTATATGTATTTCTCCATTTATATGCACTCGTGTATATAACCTAATAAATCGCGTTATTGCACATTCTTGAGCATCTGTCTCTGTTTGCATATGTATGTGTGCATGTTTGCGTGCATCCAGAAGTCTCTCCAGCTCGCATGTGGGTGCTAATTTTGCCCCTCAGCATGCCGTGCTGCATTGAGGGTTCTGCTCTGTTTATGAACCAGGCATATTGACCCAATTTAAGGCCTTGGCGCTTTCTCTCTCATCTCTTTCTCCCTCTGTCTCTCTCTTTGTCCACCTGCCGGCACGTATTGGGAGCCTGCACGGTTGGCGAGACGGGCTCGCTCGGTCTGAACTAAACGGCACCCGCATCATTGAGCAGCATTACCAGCCTCTCCCGACTCATCACTCCCACTAAATGCTGCAGGTCTGTGTGTGTGTGTGTGCTGATGTCTGTACAAGATGTGTTCGTGTAGAGGGCCCGTTAACTAGAAGGTCTAATAAATCAACCTGTCTGTCCACAGCCTCCGCCCATTCTTTGCTCTTATCTGTTCCCCCTATTACTCCTCCCTCCTCACAGTCCTCTTTTTGCTCCCTGCTTTCTCTCTTTCTTCCTCCTCTGCTCTCTCCATTGCTCCCTCCTTTATGTCCTGTAATTCTTCTTTTAAAGCTCAGAGGGTGGTGTTGGAGGCATTATGCGCCTCCTAATAGATCACTGTCTGCGAGCAGAGCAGAACAGTGAAAAGTAACATGGCCATCGGCAGATCAACTTACTGTTGCATATGTGCATGTGGATATTCTGACAATGCACAGTATTGTCCCAAGTATTTTACCATTGTGCCCTTGTGTGCATGATCGCGTACACGCGTCTCAGGTACTCCTGATTGTATATTATGTGCAGCTTCTGTGTCCAGGCATACACTACAACTGAATGCAGCGTGTGGCAAGGAATGATCTCCCTGTCCTACTGAATGGTGGCTGATTGAGACACATGGACTGCCGTTGTGCCCTGATCTAGTTGCCATTGATTACCTATCAGGGTTTTTGATTGCATCCTGGAAGTAATTCTTTTAAATAGGCCCTAATGGCCTCCAATCTGGGCTGATGACGACCTCAGAGAGTCCAATCGCAGATCCATTTAGACTCTTTCAGACCCCTCCATGTACACTCTGAAACTCTCACTCATAGCTCACCCCTCTACCCCCCCCCACACACCCTCCACCATCACTACTGCTACTATTTCTTTGGCTCGTGTGGTGTCAGCGCCAGATTTTTGCCCTCTGTTACTCACACGCAAAGAAACGTACTAACCCTCAGAAATAGAGATTGTTCACGTCCTTCGTTTAAGATTAGCGGAGCTGATGATTTCGGGAGAGGAAGAAAAGTAACTGAGAAGGAGAGTAGGAAAGATAGAGCAAGGTGCAGAGATACACAAATTGCAGGCAACAGTGCTTTTAACTGAAAAGGACAAAGTAAGAAGAGAGACATGCAAGTTTAGAAGAATTAGAAAGGGATGATAGATCTGGTAGGGATAAAGGAAGGAATGTGTGTGTGTGTTTGTGGGTGTGTTGGGCGGGGGGGGGGGCATCGCTATGTTAGACTGTTATTATAGTCTGAGGGTTGGATGGAGGCACAAGAAGAAAGAAAAGAGTGGAGGAGGAGGAGGAGGAGATGAGAGAGGCAGCGGTGGTGAGGGGGATACAGCAGACAGGAAGAGAGCTCGCCGTCTAATCCTCCAATTTTCTTACATTACTGCTCACCCTCCTTCTCTCCACCTCCATCCTTCTCTCCACCAGTTCCCCCCCTCACTCTTACTCCCTCCCTTCCTCCGTGCTGCCAGGCCTGTCGACAAATGAAACTAGAGACAGCAGCAGCTTCACATAGATTGACTTGAAGGAGTAAAACACACACAGAGAGAAAAGAGAGAGCGAGACAGAGACCTCCTGCACCTCTAATAACATAAATGTACCCAAAAAACCCCAGCGGCTTGGTCATCTATTGTTCTGTGCTGGACAAGAAAAAAAAAAAAGACAAAGAAACAACACCATATAGGTGCACATATTTTCTTCAGTTGCAGCCAAATAATAAAGAACTAAACAAGCATAGAAATGTAAATACACCTGATGATAAGAAAAATATATAATGTAAGAAATGCAGATGTATTGTTGTGAGACCAGCCTTGAGCACGATCAATAACTTCCTGCTGATAAGGAGAAAAACCTGATGACAGAATATTAAATTTAAGAGATTGTTTTACGCTAGGAATGTATTAACAGCTCACTTAGGAGAATTACGAAGCAATGATGACAAACAAGGTTCCTCTGCCAGGCAGTGCTGATTGCTAATATGCTGAGCCTTGTTTATTTATTGGTAGATTCCCCCCCCCACCCCCAACGGATTTTATTTGATTCAGAGAGATTCTGTGCCTGGTTGACTGGGCAGTGATTTGATGAATAGCTGATGCTGATTAAATATGGGCTTTAGAAAGAGTGTAAAACTGAGCTTTTAAGGGAATTAAACTTGCAAATTCAGAGTAATGTTTATATAATTTACAGTTGATTTCTTCAGGCTAACAAGAATCACATGCCAAAGAGCAGTGCATCATCCATCCCGTGGAAGGAGACCCGCATTGGCCAAAAATGCCCCTCACGATCTACCTTTGCAAAGAACAAACTTCCCAAATTGGCTCAATTTCGACCTTTTCCACTTTTCTGTCTGATATTATGTAAACTAGACGGCTTGAATTTTTTATCCTCTCCAAAATAAACATTGACACTACATTCTCATCCTCTGCTCTTCACCACATTTTGTGATTTCCATTTGCCCGCCCTCTTGATTGATTTGCATTCCAATCACTTCTCATTGGGTGAGGCAGAACCCTGACTGAGTGGGACTAATTTGCCATGCTAATGAGATGGCTCCGACAAACAGAGCCAGCTGGAGACCAGAGTAAATGATCCTGTCATCAGTCAAGAACACAAACATGGCTAACAGCTAATTAGCTCGCGGCAGTTTGTAGAGGTGACATTCTATCTGATCTGTGCCTCGGTGGAAGAGAGGAAGAAAAAAAAGAGGCGGTACAATAATGAAGAGAGGAAAGTGGTGATGGGGAGGTTTGGCTTGCTTGTGAGTTTGGCTTTTTGTGTTCCCAAAAACAACTGTGGGGCATGCAGTGCATAACATACACAAGCACATGCTCAACACCATCTATAACCTCCCTGATTCCTTTGCGATGCACTGTGCAATGAGGATAAGAGCTAGTATATGTCATCAGAATGAAGGGAGAAAATATGCTAAGCAGACAATCAGAGGTGTACCCCCTGGTGCTAAACAGCCAATCATGGCTGTCCCAGTGTGTGTCACCAGCCAGCAGGAGGCAGAATTAGTCCTGGTTAGCAGCCAGAGCCCTGCCGAGTGGCTGATTAGTCTTTTAGACTGAAGAGGAGACAGAATGTTAAACGTCCAACTGCCTATCTGAGACTCCCCTGCACAGCAGACAAAGGCAAGGACTTTTTTATTGAAAAGAAAAGTTAGCAGCTGCCCTGTTGTTTTATGAATGTGATACATCAAACTGGACAATTAGCACTTTTTAACGTGTATTTAGAGAATTGATTCATTATAATGGAGCAAATATGGATGAAGGAGGTGAACTAATTTCTTACAGATAAAATATCCATAAAAGTTTCATCTTTTTCATTGAGTTCACTGTATGTTCGAATATATTAATTCACTGTGGTATAAAGCATTGAGAAGAAGTTCCTGAAAATTAAACAAATGGCCTTTAATATTTTATAGTTTTTGATAGATTGCTAATGTAATTTCTTCTATGGTAATTGGAGGCTGGTGTTTAAAAGTAGATTTTGTATTAGACTAAAACATTGAAATAAAACATCCCCTCAAATGGATTGAAGTTCTTGACAAGCAGGGATCTTTGATACGCCTTTTAAATGTCCTTATAGCTTATATATATATATACTTGTTTACAGTTACTATGCTGCATGTAAATACTAAATGGTTATCCGCTCCTACAATGTCTGCCACGATCTACTGCTATGCACGTTTTGGGATGCTGTAGCTCTGATGAGCCCTGTGCATTGTCTGGACCCTCAGGATTTCTTTTTCAGATGTTCTCGATGTCACCACTTCCCCAGTAATTAATTATTCTTCATCTACGTCTGCCTCTTTTTTTCCTGCTTTCACTGTCTTGGTCTGTTTGTCATCTGGTCGCTCCGTGCCATTTCAGTTTTTATCAGCACAAACACTTGCATCCATCCATTTGTAATCTAATAAAGAAATGGCAGCAATCTGTATGTTCCTTTCGGGGGACTGGATGACTTTGAGCACCAGATGCTGATGTTCCCCCAGAGTCGTTACCGAGATGGAGCCGATCTTTAACTGTCTCCAATAAAAACACGCACACACACACATACAGACACACTCACACACACTGCCTCCAGTCACTCACTCAGCGTGGAGGCAGGATTAACCTGCTGGTAGCAGAGTAAATCCAGCTCCGCGTTGCCTCTGTCTTGTTCTCTCTCTGTCTGAGGAGGCCTGGTTATCCCTCCCTGTTCAAAGGGGTGGCCGCCGGGGATTAATGACGTGTTAAAGGGGCAACCTGGGGGATTTAGACACGGCTTGTTGTAAGGACAGGAGATTTGAGAACACGGACCAGTGGTTAGTGCTTATTGAAGTATGATTAGTTAGACTCTGGACCCCCAACATCCACATACACCAATGAGAGGCGAGATACCATATTAACCTTCTATGGACCTAGAGGATGCCATTGTGGTGGCGAGACAATGTGCTTGTCTAATAGTAAATATACCTAGATAGCCCCGATGACCTATCGGATAAGAACAGGTTATTGTTAGAGGCATGGCCACAATTAAAAGTCAGGCGTGAATGTATAAGATAAATTTTTCAGTTTTATGATTAGATAAAAATTATTACCTTGCCATTTATTATCAGGTGAAGAGCTTTTAATTCCCTTGTCATGAGCTTTATAAACATCTTCCCTTGTTGTCTGTCTGTGAAATCAATTCCTTGGATATTTGAAGTGTTTCAAACTTTAACTGGCACGTCATGATGTAATCGACATTTAAGATTCATAATTTAGAAACACATTTAACCAACCTTTAATATGTGATAACAACATCTCAGGTGAGAATAAGTGGAAAAGCTCGGTTATTTATATTGACGTTGTCATTTAGCACTATAGTTATGCATCATAATGAATAATACATTTCACCGTTATTAGAAAGTGTTGTTTATGGCACATGTAGAATTTCTCGTTCTCCTTGGTCTTTCTTGTTTTTAAATAATTTACACCAGGAAATATCAATCTTTATTTTAAATAAGCTTGGTCAGCACTGCCTGCCTGGACTCACTTCTTCACCTCTCTTGTGCACTGTCTGTTGCTTTGGATGGTTGTAATGTTGACCCCTGGTATTTATTTAAATTCATCCACCTCTATCTCTGCTCTTTGGATCTTCACGAGTAAACTTGCCTTCCTCTCACTCACATGCATTCACACGCTGTCTTTCTTCTGCTGATTTTCATTCCTTTTCTCTCCATCAGATTCCTCCACCTGCCATTGCTCCCATCTTCCACCTGCTCCCTATTCTCACTACAGATCACAATGTCAGCTGCCAACATCATACTCCACAGACCCCTGCCTGACCTTTATCAGCCAATTTGTCCATCATCACAGCCAACAAGAAGGGGCTCAGAGCAGATCCCTGATGTAATTCCACCCCCATTGTGAATACATCTGTCACTTCTATCACACACATCACCACTGTCTCGCTGTCCTGATACATGTACTGCACCAGCCTCACATACTTTTCTGCCCTCTTAACATCCTCATGCAGTACCACACTTCTTCTCTTGGCACTCTATCATGTGCACGCTCTCGATCCACAGAGAGAAAGAGCAACTCCTTCTGACCTTCTCTGTACTTCTCCATCAACACTCTCCAAGCAGACATCGTTTCTGTAGTGCTTTTTATCACCTCTCTTCTCAGCCTAACTTCAACAACTCTTTACCATATATTCACGTCATGGCTCATCAGCTTTATCCCTCTGTAGTTACTGATAAGTGATAAAGCTTGTTTTTGAAAATTGGTACCAGTACTCTTCCTCCTCAGACATCCTGTCACTCTCCAAGATTGCATTAAACAATCTGGTCAAAAACTCCTCTCTCCTAGACATCTCCATATCTCCACAGGTATGTCATCTTGACCAACTTCCTTTCTACTCTTTAGCCTCTTCACAGCTGCCTTCACTTACTCCTTACAAATCTTCTGCTCTTCCTGATTTATTTTCTATTTTCACATCCACAATGTTAACCAAACAAGTTAGGAATAAAAGTGTAACTAAAAGCGAACAAATTCAGCTGACCATTGAACACACCCAGAAGCTTTGTGTCAGCTATTTCAGTTTAAAAAACAAATAAAATTGCAAAAAAAAGTAACAAACAGGACATGAGAATAAAAAACAAAATACAAATATAATAGAAAGACATGAAGATAAATCAAAACTGGAACATCTTCATACATCTTTGTTCTTCTCGGGGGAACATTTAGAGACCAAAATTACAAGTTCTTGCAAATCTAGAAGGAGCATACTAATAAACAAACCAGATAAATAGTTAGGAGATAGTCCATTAGGCTTTTGTATATGAGCACTAAAATAAGCCCACATTTCCTTAGCACCAATGACGAGTATACATCGCTTTCTTCTCTGCTGAGCTACAAAATATTTTTTGACTTCTACTCGTTAATTTCATTGATGCAACAAAACACTATTAGTCGTATATAACATTAAATCATTAGCTCGGGTATGAAAATCTGTGTTGTTTGTGTTTTCATTTGCAGTTGCACAAAACTTTGATGTCCAGTGAAACACACTGAAGCAGCTATCATAATGAGCCCATGCTGGTGCTGCCATGTTATATGGAGTTTACAGCAATCGATGTAGCCTGACTGATAATTAGTTTTTAATGCGCTTGCTGAGGAGTCTCGCCTAAACGACACCTTCTGCACCATTTAAAGTTGATGTGGCACACATTATTAAACGTAAATAGCAGTAAAGTGAAAACCAATTTCTGTCCCTACCGGAAGATTTTCCTGTTTCTTTAAGTTAAATTAAAAGCATTCAATAAATTCTTACATTTGCCATTCTGTATCTTTCTTGTATCTTGTATTGAGCTTTGTTCTATTTGTGCCTGTTTAGTTTTCTCTGGCTTCCTCACACAGGCAACCACCTTAATTAGAGATTATTTGTCTACAATAACTTCATGGACAGCCGTGTCAGGGTTATTGATGGATCAGGACGTATAAAATTAAAGATGCACCCTTTTTAAACGTTCTGTTTTTGTACCCTGATATAAAAGATTGGTCTCCTTAAGGTACAAACTACAAGCTTACAATGGCAGTACTTTAAAGGGTAAAGCTATGGTGATCAGCTGGTATATTCCCAAATGTAGTGGAAGATACTTTATTTTCTGAGTGTACACAAAGATCTCATCTAGTCTTTATATGCTGCATGGAAAGCTAAACAAGGATATGCTATCCTCGGCCAGTGGTCTGTATTTGTAAGAGCACGATGTTGAAAAGTAATAGTGAGGGAGTATAATATTAAAGATAAGCAGAAGCAGTAGGCAGCGATGTGTGTGCATCTGCGTGTGTGCAACAGTGAGAAGGAGGGAGGGACATATGTACAGGTACTGATAGTTGGGATCAGTGCACTGAGCAAGATGTTAAGGTCGGGTTTCCTCGCCACCCACTCCCCACCACAGACCATGTCAAGCCTCCCCCTTAATCCCCCCTCCCTGTATAAGCCACTCTCCATACACACACAGACATCCAGCATCCAGCTTGCTACCCATCTACGCTCAAAACCCGTTCCTGTGCAATCTCCTGTGCATCAGCTGCCAAATGAAGTTCCTCTTTAGAAAAAAAAAAAAAAGAGAGAGCCTTGGCTGTCGAATCGTCTGAGGCATCGTGCCTGGCGGCATAGGCAGCCCTTGTGTTGAAGCCAATAATCCGGCGTCAGAGCTTCAGGTGCGCAGAGGGTTGTGATTGACAGGACTCGATATGAGGCCCTCGCCTCACTTGACATTTGGGTTTCATAAGGTCTGGAACAAAAGGCAGGGGCAAAATAATCAGAGAGGGGCACAGGCAAATAAATCTGTTTATTCCTCCTCACCCGCCCCCCTCCCTCACCTCTGCACCTCCTCTGCTCGTCCACATCATGGCTCAACCCTTGGAGGAGAAAAGAGGGAGGGCATGATATTACCTTTTCACAGCCTTGGTGAATTCACACACCGCGACAGCAGGTCACTTTAGGCTCTGTGCTTACCTGAGATATTAGTTTGTATGTGTGGTAGATAGAGATGTGTATTTGAATGGCTGAGGCGATGTGTGTGTGTGTGTCTGTGTGCACAATCCCATGCATGTTTGAGGGAGAGGCAGAGACAACAGACAAGACAGAAGCAGACAGACTGACAAGGAAAGTGGATTGATGTGGTGTCACATTGTGGATAGTAATTCATACACCTGTTAGCATGTTTGAACAAATATTAATATATTATTAATCATAGAAGTAACATTACAACATATACTACTGAAGCACTGAAATGTATTTTATTGTGTCGTGTGAGGCAGACACACACATTATAGCAAATGTGATCCTAAATAGCTTTAATGGGTAATGATAAATTCAGAGAAAGGGACATGAAATATAAAGTGTAATGCAGCACAAAATGATTAAGATTTCTGGACACAGTCAGTTAGTTCTGCTAAATGACCGAAGGCAGCAGTGAAGAGAGCTGCTGACCCAGCAACAGTGTGTTTCATCTACCCACACTGAACATCTTCTCACAGCCACAAATGCAGGCTGACAGACTATATGCACTTGTTCGCTCAAAATAAATGGTGTCAACTCTCTGTGTGTGTGTGTGTGTGTGTGTGTGTGTGTGTGTGTGTGTTAGTCATAATATTTCAATTTACTTAGCAAGAGGTGTTCCATTTGGGTTGTACTACGTAAAGGGCAGAGAAATTAGGCAAATGATTCAAGCTCTTTTAGGCGGCATTTATCTGAGCAGTGCACACGTATGGAATACATAAAATGCTTTTGCCCTGCTTGTACTTATAAAAAAAAGGATAATGTCACATGTGTGCTGTATGTTAGAGTGTATGCTGAAATCAGCAGGATTAGCATTTAGGATTAGGAATTTGTCTGAGACATGAGATCACAAAAAAGAGACTGAGAAAACGAAAGAATGGTGGGAGCCTAAATGTGTATTAGAAGCATTTTCCAGCCATAATCAGAAGCCAAAGACAACTCAAGTACATAAAGTACTGACATCATGATTTCACTTCACCAGATTTCGTTTGCCTGCGGTATATTTTAGCTGGCAGTCACAGATGCTACTCACTTTTTAAGTTGAGATCTGAGGGATTTCTAAAATTTGTTAAATGTTTAAATGCAGACGAAGTTAAAAACAGCCCGACCATAACCAACCAGATTGTTATTATGTAGTTAAAAACTTAATTTAAAAGAAAAAAACATAAAATTAGAAATTTGTGCAAATGTTTTTCCAAATAGAACAGGCTGAATTGCTAATTGACATCCAGCCTGATACTGATGCCACCTTTGTGGCTCTAACATAATCAGTTTTTTATTTGTCCACCCTCTGTGTGATTTACATAATGTGAAGTGAGAGATGAGGGGGCTGCATGCGAATTTAATTGCAGGGTTATAGGTGCAATCTGCGGACATGATAGCAGACTGTTTAATAGGTGATTCAATTAGGAAACAGGAAAAAAACATGAGACCAAGGGGCCATATGTTCGCTTCTGCCCCAAAGTCTCTGGAAAAAAAGAAAGAAAAAAAAAGAACACATAAGTCAACAGATCGTTTTCAGATTAATCCCTGTGACATCCTTTTGTACCAGAGCAGCCCCCACGTGGGGGTCTGCATAAATCGCGTCTTGCTGGATGTGATTGGATAGTTTATAGATGATTGGCAGGGGGGTGCAACGGAGCGTGTATACTTTTCTGTCGCTATTGGCTGGCTTTAATGGCCGCTCCTCCCTCGGACCACACACCATTGGCTTTGGGGGTTTCGCGAAGGAGCTGGGAAGTTGTAGTTCTTTACAGCAGACGCACATCTGTAGGGCTTATTATCGACTAATATGAATTAAACTACACGTCCCGACGTCGTGCTACGGGTCCTTGTAATTGTAGTGAATATGTAATTGAGCTCGTTCGACTGGTTGCTTCTAAATTTGGCGTCGCGGAGGCAGGCTGCTGTAGTCGGAGAGGTGGTCGGTCGGCGGGTGCTGAATGAGGATGCAAACCTTTAACGGAGACTGTAGGAAATAAACCAATGAACGCGTGACAACGGGACGCTGTGGAGAAGCGTACTCGCAGACAAGTAGGGTCATGGTGTGCGAGATTTTAATGTTTTCTGTGAGAAATCTGAGAAGATAGAGGATTTGTTGTTAGTTCACAAGGAGAACGTTAAGCGCTTAGAATAAGGTGCTGGAGATTTTGGAAAAGACTGAGACAATTTTTGCTTTTATTATTACGCTGAATGGACTTTTGAATTACTGTCTTGCTGTCTCTGGTCAGCCAAAGGTCCGAGGATGTCTCCACTCTTCGCGGAACCTGCATTTAGCCCGCAAACCAGCCACTGACTGACTTTTTACGCACGGAGAAAGCTCGGTTCTCACACACTTTGTTTTCGTGTTTTTCTGGATGAACATTGCAATACATTTTCAATGATTCGAGATCTGAGCAAGATGTACCCCCCGGCGCGGCATCCGGTAAGTACAGAACAGTAGCGGTAAGAGCAGTGTGTCAAAACAGCGCAGATTAACAGTCGCGCCTGATGCGTAATCAGTTTAGATCAAGTTTCCGTGCCACTGCGCGCTCTCACGGACAATTGCGCTCATTGTCAAACTGCCACAGCTGCATGTGTGTCTCTGAGTGTGCGTGAGTTAACGTGTAAGGAGACTGAGTGAAACCAAAAAGGCCATCCTTATCACAGAGGCCTATTGTCAGCTACAGTCCTGCCTGTGTGTGTGTCGTGACGCTGAACTTTGGTGGCTCAGTTCTTCCTTTCTTCCTTCGCACGCTGTTTGCTTTGGATTGAGGTCCCTCATCAGCCGGGACAGCCGTTCAAGTTCACTGTCACCGAGTCCTGCGACCGGATCAAGGAGGAGTTCCAGTTCCTGCAGGCGCAGTATCACAGGTAGGATTTCGGATACGAGCATGACATTTGGGCTGCACTGAAACATCAGCTCATCAGCCAGAACAGCAGTAAACTTACGAACCGTTCTGCATTCCCCACAATAGAAGCGATTGCGAATTTGATCCCTGTTGTTCTGAGTGCGCATTGGAAGTAATTAGTGGGTTAATTAATCACTTTAATAGCTGGAATTTAAAAAATTAAATGTTAAAAAATGTTTACATGTAAAATGCACAATTAATAATTAATAAATACGTTTGGTTTTAGATTATTAAATGTTACCTATAATATTTTTTTTCTTCTTAATTACCTTTTGGTTCTTGCACTTTTGGTCAGTTGAAACCTAACCCTAAGTCACCTTGGATATCAGGAGCTTATACTAGTGACCACCTCCCCCCCATCCACACACAGAAAATGCTAACTAAAGAAATAATGAATCTAAAAGAATTGGCTCACACTGTAAACCGAAAAACCCGAGATAATGTTAAAGAAATGGTCGAGTTCTGTGCTGCTGTGTACCAGTCATGTATGAGTCACGAAGTATGACCAAATTATTAGGGAAATGTGTGATGCAAGAACATGAAATACAAGACAGAAATGTATTTTTTAAATTTAAGTTTTGATTAAGAAATACAGTATGTTGAGTTTGACATTTATATTCAGGCACGTTATATTGCTATTCCTCTCAAATGCACCATATGCAGCTAAAACAGTGGTAGCCTGTATTTGTCTAAGGTCCATCTTTTACTAGTGACTAACCACAGGTAAACCCCCATCAACCTTTGCATGCACGTCTCTCTCTCTCTCTCTCTCTCTCTCTCTCTCTCTCTCTGCAAGTGCAAGTGGTGTGAAATACTTTTTTACCTGACATGATGAAGTGTGAAATACATTGCTCAGGGCTGAACCACAGGCACAATACCAATGCATAATAATCACCCACTTCTGGCCACCTCATAATTATTACCCAATCACCTGGTGAGATGAACCAGTGGTCCAGTTTGTTGGCCAGTCCTGAGGCTGAACTGGCTGAATGGTGCGCTGCATGCTTAATGCTACAGCCGCACAGATCAAACTCTTTCGTTCCAGTGCAATCCAAAACGAGGGTGGCGCTGATCAGATTTTATTTATTCGTTTTTTTTAAATAGCAGTGAGTCAGACATACTCTGGGAATACGCTACAATAAGAATTACGATGGTCCCACATGTTTCATGTTTTTTAAGGATGAATTTATTAGTATTTATTATTATGGTAGTTCTTATTTAGAAGAAATGTAAACATGTTATGGACCTTACTAAAACCATGAATCTCTTTGAGAATATTCCCCAACCTTAGAGTACAAATAAAGAAGAGGACACCGTCATCATCAAACTTAAATAAAGTTGAGGTATTAAACATTTAACGTCTGGCAATGCCCCAGATTTTCAGCTGATTTCAGCATTTATATTTAAGCAAATGTTGAAATTTCTCATTTCTTTTCATGTTTTACATTGCTGCGTTTGAAGTGTACACGCAAAGGTTTTGATGATGATATAAACCTTTTTGAGTTCCTTCTTAAAACATGCACAAAAACTTTATGAGGAGCGATACACTGGCAGACACAAAAGAGTTAAGCTTTTCCGTAAAATGGATCCTAATGATATGGTTGCTTTTTTTTGTTGATGTTGCAGTTTAGGCTTTTACTCGCACTATAAGAATATATGATGAGGTTTGTGTGGTTGTCCATCGATCCATTAATTACTGCACTACACCTGCTGAGTAAGTGCCTGTGTCTGCAGAGGAAATTGCTGCGATCCAAACAACTTATTTGTCTTTCTTTTGTAGCTCTCATATTTAGAAATGCAAATTTAAAGTGGCAGGATGCAGTGACTTGCCTGCGCAGTATAGTGCAAGTATCATCTCCGCTTTCAGTTTGCTAAAGTCATGTTTCATTCTCGCTCATCCTCTTTTATCCACTCCCTACAAAATAAGTCATTTAGAAGTCAGAAGTCAGAAAAGATTTTTGGTCTTTTGGTTTTACTTTTGATCATGTGTTTGCATGTGGCATGGATGCAGCTTGCTGTGTGTTTGATGGTGACACGTGCTAACAAAACATTTTCTATCTGTCTCGCAGTCTGAAATTGGAATGTGAGAAACTGGCCAGTGAGAAAACTGAGATGCAGAGGCACTATGTCATGGTGAGACAGCTTACTTTATGTGTTGCCATTAGTATTTTATTAGTGTGTGTGTGTGTGTGTGTGTGTGTGTGTGTGTGTGTGTGTGTGTGTGAAAAGAGGAACAGAGAAGACATGTTTGATCGACCTTGCTTTTATCTTTCAGTACTACGAAATGTCGTACGGGCTGAACATCGAGATGCACAAGCAGGTAAGAGATGTTTTTACTCAAATGATGAAAAGGAAAAAAACAACAACAAAACAAAACATCTGACGTAAACCCCGCTGTACTGTGTGACAAAAGGGTTGCAAATGGAAATGGGACTTTTATTCCAATTTGTAAGTGCTTTTAAATTCTAAATATCTCACTGGGCAAAGTCCAGCAAATTTGGAGGCACTTTAATTTATTCACGCCATTACATAGGACAGCTTTTAAGCAGAGGACTGGAATATCTCAGTTTTCAAAATGTCCCAGCATGCTGGTAATATTCTGGAAGAATATTTTTGAGGTCTTTACCTTTTCTCTTTCACCATTTTCTTTGACAGTGAAGGGTCATGTGCTTCCATAATACAGATAACGCAGCTGAAGTATAGTTATTGCTTTTTCTGGATGTTAAAGACTGCTATCAGTTTACAAAGTGCTCTGAAATAGTGGCATTTCCAACATAAAAACAAGTTACATTATCAATATGTTGATATTTACACACAAAATGATGTTATTCTTATTGCTTGTGATTTTCTAAAACAGGATTAGAATTCCCAACTTGAGAAATGAGTTACACATAAAAAAAAAACTCCCTTCACGGCACACGTTTAGCAACTTTCTGAATTATTGTAAAGAGTCATAGTGAAACGGGAGCAGCCCGGGATGAGGCCAGAACATCAGCCACCAACATTTAAGAATTTGATCCATTTGTCCCCTGTTCTATTTTCGAGCGGTCGGTTGCCTCGTGAGGTTGAATAGTCATTTCACATGCGAATAATAATTTCATCAGTTTAATTGAACAAGAAAATGGGCTGAAAAATGACTCAAGCGAACGAGGATTTGGCCTTTAACGAGCCTTTACATTATTGCTGCCTTTTTTAAACACGGAAGGTCATTAGCATAAATGTCTCTGTTAACCACACATCAGCTGCCAGGATAAATGAACCACAGCTAACCAGCTACACATTCATTTCCAGACAAATGGTGTGTGTAGTGTGTGTGGCTGTGTGCGCGTGCGTATGTGTGTGTGTGTGTGAGAGAGAGAGAGTGGAAGTGATAAGTTGTTGGCCTTTGTCTTTCTGTGTGTGTGTTTTCCGTATCTATACCATGTGTTTGCTTTGCTGTGTGTGTGCATGTGTGCACGCGTGTGTGTATGTTTAACAGCCTGTACATACTGTACATGTTTACTCTGTGTGTGTGTGTGTGTGTGTGTGTGTGTGCGCACGTGTGTGATTGTGTGTGTTGGTCTGTGTTTGTCTGTAGGCACACTGTCGTTGTTTATTTAGTTTTGTGTGCACTATTTGTGTATTTGTTCACATTGTGCGTGTGCTCCTACAATGTAGACATTTACTTGTGTGTGCTCTAGTGTTTGTTTCTGTCAGTACGCGTGTGTATTTCTGCGTGCAAATGTTGGACACACGTGCAGCTTTTTACTGCCACACTAATCAGACTCGTCTGATAAAATATGGGATCCCTACTATAAATTCCTGCTGGCTGCTGCTGTTTGTGTGTGCGTGTGCTGTGTTTATATGGGCAAGGCAGGCGAAATAAAAAGCGGTTAAATGTGGCCTATAGCTCCGTGTGGTGCCCAATGATTTCTCTCAGAAGAGTGAATCCCTCATTTCTGCCAGCAGTGTGCGGTGCATGTTTTGTCCTTGTGTGAGGGAGAGACTTTTGGAAGCAAATGATTTTGAGTATTACACCAACATGCCCAGGCATAAATATGTGTTTTCTATCCATGGCATTCAATATGATGATACAAAGTATGTGGCTTGCTGAGTGGATGCTGAGATTGAAGAGAGGGGGGCTGGTGGTGGTGATGCTGAGGGTAGGAAGGACATTAAGGCCTCCACCACCAAGCGAGCCGCTAATTTTGCTTGTTTAGCATTTTCGGAGGGTAATAGGCCCATTGATTTTTGACTCTGCTCTGTGTTTTATTTACACAGAAGGGCCCCGGTGCCCGGGGAGTGAAATGTACCAATGCTCGTTAAAGAGAAATTGACTCGCGGATGGAGGAGAGGATAGGCTGTGAGGTAAGGGGAAGGGGGGCGAGGGATAAGGAGGGAGGAGGGTACGAGGGATGTCGAGCATGGGACTGAGCTGACTGAGAGGACAGCTAATCAATTGCAAATTAGCAAAGCTGAAAGAGAAATAAAGAAAGTGAAGGACGGGGAGAAAATGGGTAGGAGAAGGGATGAGAAAGTGGTAAAAGAAGGAAGTAATAAGACGTTTTGATACTGAAGACTGGCAGCGATTTCAATGAGGTCTGACAGCTCATTTTACTGGTGCAGACAGGGAGCCATTTATTTCGATTTGAGGATTTTGGTCACATAGTGTTCCAGTGGTACTTTGAATTTGGGATTTTAGAAATGCATTGAGAACAACATTAAGTTAGTAATATAAAACTACAGCAAAGCTACTCCCTTATTCACAAGGTGTTGCCACAGCAGGTTGTTCCACGTGTTTGATTTTGCAGATTTTCATACCAGGTTGTGTCAGAAAGGACATCGAGCCCGGCTCAAACCAGGGATCTTTTGCCTTATTAGACAAATGTGTAAACCACTACAGGATGGTAGCACTGTAATACAAAGTGACAGTATTTGCAATTTAAATCAGTAAGTATTTATAGAGTGTAAAACCTTCATATACATAATTAAAAAGATAATCTGTTCTATCCTAAATTTCACTATGTAACAGTATTTTTACAGTAAAATTCATATTTGATGGTGAAAAAGTGTAGTACCACAGTAACCACAGGAGCTGCACAAGATGCAAAGTTGGGTTTCAACCAGAAAAGCAGGAAGACCTGGTGGTGGTGAGGTTAACAGATCACTTCAGTTTCATGTCATGACATTATCTGCTGCTAGTGTGAGGAGAGAGGAGAGGCAAATGATTTAGTCTGCCATGCTTAAGTAACATAAACATAAGTGGAAATTAAACTTTTTTCTTTACCTTTTTCATCTCTACTAATGCTGTGGGGATGTTTTTTTCAATTGTGCAAAATAATTAATGATAATAGTTGATTTATTACATGCATTAGCTAAAAACGTACTAAAAATACAACACTCCCTAATGCATGGGTCCCGGGGTGGGAGGGTGTCGAATTTAAGGCCTAGAAACAATAACTGTGTGGTAATAACAGCAGAGAGTTCACAATCCAAGTCAGCTCCAGAATAAGCCATTTTCACTTCCATTCCCTCTTTTATGTTGAGGAATGAACAATTGTTGTTCCACATTTTTCAATATATAGCTTGTTCAGGGCTTCCATTCTGTAAAAGCTGACCTAATTTTTTTTTGTGTGATTATATTTATTATGTGTAGGTATGTCAGTCTTATAAAACCTACATAATTCATCTGAAACTAGGTTGCATGTAGACATTATTTTACAGCAACAGAGAAAGCCACGTAATAGGGGGAACAAAAAGATTTATACATGTGGCAATGAGCCTTGTCAGCATTGGTCTGGTGAAAATTAATCAGGCTTTTGAATGTTTGGTTCTCTCCTCTATTGTAAGGCAGGGTCTTAGTTTGTGTGTATGAAAGAAACCTGTACCCCACCACTGCCATAATCTGTGAGAGAGAGAGAGGTTGCTCTACAAAATCATAAACGTCTCAAACGAATTGCACCTAAGAAATTACGTTTTTGAGATATGTTATCACACACGTGCTGCTGCTATTCGGGACATTCTGCAAAACAGGCATGCATTTAGTGAGCTGGACAAAATACAGTCAGGCAGACACATGCACTGCTGTGAGTTTGTGCATATCCTGATTTCACGCAGTTCAGACTTGAAAGTAATATGTAAATGTTAATTGGCCAAACCCAGTAAGTAAAGCAAATATGACCGGGGTGCTCATTCAAACATGAAGCTGAGACATTTTTATGCTGTCAGTTAAAGGGAGGAGTGCACGAAAGCGGCGCACATGTCAGACTGAAAGATGGAAGGAAAACTTTACATTAAGTGCTCCTTTCCTTTGAACTGTTTGTAACCTGTCTGTATAGCACCCTTTGTTTTTCTTCTCTGTTTCTCTCCACTGATCTAGCTGTTTCTTACACCCACCCACCCACGTACACACACATACAGAGTCACAAGAGAGAGTAGCCTTTATATAGTGGGGTCCATTAGGTGTATTAGCTGGTGGTGAAAAGTGGTGCTGATGTGGTGCTTACAAAGCTCCACAGGGGAGATGGACATTTGATCTTCTTTCTGACCCAATCTGACTCCAGGGCTCTTGCCTGATCTAATTTCTTTGTTGTTAGGAGTTAAAGTGGGGCTTGTGGGGCTGTTTTTCCTCTCATATTCTTCTTCTTCTTATTACTCTTTTGGATAACAATTCAACTAAAAAAACAAAACAAAACACGTTTTTCTCTGTCACTAGCTTAGTTGCCACCCCATTATCACAAAGAGATTTTTTTTTAAAGAAAACAGATAACAAGTGGATTATTTCTGGCAAATAATGAAATAATAAGAATATATAATAAGAATTTCTACAGAAGTCAATTTTTGTGGTCATGAAATTCAATAGCTCAGGAAGATCACACTATTAGTTACATTTTCTCTGTATTGTTGAGGTTTGATGTTGCAAAGCTACTGATGAAAGATATTTTCTCTCTTTTTTTTTTTAACTGGTAGAACATTTCTGCAGCGACTCACATACAGGTTCAAAGAAAAATCCAGTACCCATGATCTCAGGGGTTGCTGCTGTTTTATGTGACTGCAGACTCTTAACTAGCAAAAGGCTCCATAGATTGACTTAGTTTGAGTCCCAACCTCAGTGCAATCTCTGGCCAGTTGTTTCTTATTTTTGTCAACAAGGTGAATACTGCGTGTTAGAGCTGGGCCCTGATCATCGCAGAAACAAATTCTCCAGGTTTGCACGAATTGCAGGACATTTTTTGGGAAAAAAGGAAGCCTTGCTTTTTTTGCTTTGGTCTCTTCAGGGTGAAAAGACGTGTTGGCCGAACGGGCTGACATCCCTGCACTCTGGCCGCCAGACATAATATTTTGCCATTGATGTAAAATGTCACCTGAAATTGGTTGTGTTGCCTCATGGAAAAACACCTCCATTTCCCTTTCCGCTCTGGTGCTTTTGTTTCTGTTCTGATGCCAATATCTTTGGGTCAGTTCTTCCAAATGTTGCTTGGAGTTGTTAGGGAAGATCTGCATCTTTACAAGTGATGTTGTAACTTTGAAATCTTTCAAAATAAATGCTTATACACAGTTACATCTCTAAGCTTTTGGACAGTGGCAATTTTTTTGTGTCATTTTTGCATCTCTACATCACCACATTGGATTCTAAATCAGACAATGTGTTTACAGTGCAGCGCTTCAGCTTTAAGTCGTGGAATTGACTAAATTCCACTTTTTGTAGCTTTGCATGAATTGAGGTCCAAAAGGTTGTTGATGAAGGTAAATGTGACAATAATTAGGGTGAAAAAACAAAATAAACCTATTAGAGAGATAATAATGTTATGAGTGTCAAAAGAACAATCTGGTACTTTCTTAAAAAGCAGAAAACCACTGGCCCGCTTAGCAACATCTAAAGGCCCTAAAGTCCTCGTAAGCCAGTTAAAATGGATGATCACATATTCTTTGCTTGGTTGAGAAAAACCCCTAATAACATCTCTCCAAGTCAAAAACACTTTTGAGGAGGTGTTGTTTTGGTGTTTTACTGTCACACTCCAAAAGCAAAGGACGCCTTAAGTAGTATAACTGTCTACAGTGCAAATCACTTGTTGTGTTTAAGAAGAAGAAGGTCAGATTAGACTTTTTCAGAAAACATTGAAATGACCCTGCACAGCTGTGGACATTAAGTTCTGGACAGATGAAGTCAAGATTAATTTGTAACAGAATGATGGGAAGAGAAAAGCGTGGAGAAGGAAATAAATGGTACACTATACTTCATCATCTATCAAACATTGTAGATGTTTTGGCCTGGATATATTGGAACTGAGCTACTAGTGTTTATTCATGATGCGACTTCTGATAGAAGTAGCAGGAAGAATTATGAAGTGTGCAGGGTTATACTTCCTGCTCAGATTCCACCAAATGCTGCAAATGTGATTGCAGAACTTCACTGTGAAAATGGACGATGACCCAAAGCATACTGAAAAAGGAACCCAAGAGTTTCTCAAGACAAAGAAATGGGATCTTCTTTAAGTCAGTCACCTGATCTAAACCCTACTATTTGCTTTTCAGCTATTGAAGACTAAACTAAAGACCCACAAACAAGCAGCAACTGAAGGCAGTTATATTAAAGGCCTTGCAGAGCATCTCAACGGTGGAAAAACAGTATTTGATGATTACTTTGGCTTCTGGAATTCAAGGGGTTGTGAGTGACTGTTAAAAACAATTCTCAAGCTTGAAATTATGTTAGTTTGTCCAATTTCTTTTGAGCCTCTCAAAATTGGGGACTGTGGATTAAAAATTACTCTAATTTTTAAACCAGTAATAAAGTACTTTTGTTAAACTCCTTGAATTAAAGCTGAATCAGTCACATCTTGATTATTTGATTTGAAATCCGTGTCAGTGATGGACAGAGAAAAAAAAACCTGAGAGGAAACATTTTGCTTTCTTAACTACAGCAGTGTTTCTCTGCAGTTCTCAAACACTTTACATTTTACACTGCTGTAAAAAGAAGAGATGATGAAACAAAGTGGTAAACATGTCCCTGATCCAACTTTGAAGAAATGTGTCTGAAGCATCAATAAGTATATATTTAAACAAATCTGAGTTTTACAGTTTTTACCTCTTTGTTCTTCAACAACGAACAAAGACTTCACATCAAATGTTGGGTTTGTGGCACGATGTAGCCTTAGGCATTTTCTCTGTTTACTAAGAAAAAAAATGCCCAACAGTTTCAATAATCAAATTAAATTGTGGCCCTATAGAGAATTGCCAAACAACTTCCTGGCTGTTAAAAAAAAGAATGTCTTCCTTTCCTGCTTTTATTTTCAGCACTAAAATTTAAGACGCCCTTTAGTAAGGCAGTTGAACATCAACTAGCTTGGGTCTGATACACACTGAGCAGCTCTCCAGTGCGTGAATGTGAAGAAGAGTCTAGCTGAGAAAGGGCATGTGTGCTCAGCAAGTTTTTCCTGTATAAACATTAAATATAAAATAAAAATGTCAGTGTTTTAGGTCCTCTATGCCGTCTTGTTATGCATTAGAAGGTAATTTGAGGTGTACATGACACTAAATGGTTTCCTTTGTGTAGTTCCTTTGCCATCCTAAAGAATACTGCAGGCTCTTAATTTACATCATCTAAAGCAGGGATGTCAAACCCATTTTACATTGTGGGCCACGTATAACCCACTTTGATGTTAAGTGGGTTGGAGCAGTGAAACTCTGCTTTCTGTCAGTGTAAGGAAGTTTAACTATACATTTAATCCCTGAGATATTTTAATATAAGAAAACAAATGTCAGTTTCAAAACGACATCTTAGTATTTCTATATGATAAAGAAATGCTCAAATTATAACAAAGGTGTAAAATTACAGAAAAAGTTTGTTAGCTTGTTGCGCAGACTGTCCCGTAATTCTAAAATGATGAGCTTTGATGTAGTATAAATTGCCATTGATAGGTGGTGGTGGTGGTGGGGGGGGGGGGGGGGGGGGGGGGGCATACAGTAAATACGGTTACAGGTCTAAAATGTATGTCCTCTTCACAAAGCCTTTGGATTAGTCTTTGGAAAGCCAGTTGTGGCCCCTGGGCCTTTTGTTTGACACTTCAGCTCTAAGGTTTAGCACTACTGATGAAAAAAGGATAAAAAAAAGTTGAGTGTCAAATATGTTTAAAGGTATTTTCTAACACGGTGTCATAATTTGTGAGATATTTGTAAGTGAATCATCAAGAGTAAACACTGAAGAAGTTATTCTGAATCCCCTTGAGTTAATAACTCCTCAGGTCTCCTAGTCTCAAGAGTGAATAGGCTCGCTTTGAAGCAGTCCTTTTTTTTATATGGTTTTATATATCCATGCTGCCTGGTTGAGTACTTTAAAAATATATATTTTCTAGATAAATGCCTTTTCTGTGGCATCTACTCTAAACTTGTAAAATCTTCACTTGAGCTAGTGCTGCTTCTTTGCCATTATATTTCTTCATACTTCAGCCTTGGTTGAAATAATGTGAAAGTCAGCTTCCAGCCAGTGGCAGAATTAGATATGTGATGGGCAAGTCCACCTCCTTTAGACCTTGCACTGGCAATTTTGTGATTTTTACTGAGTCCTAGCTTATTTTTTTAGTCATCACCTGGCATGTAGGGCTTTTATGGACTTTTGTTTGACTAGACGATTGAGACGAGACACAGCTGCTGCCTGCTAAATGGTGACTTTGAGAAAAATGGGGGAAACTATTTCAAGCTCCTGCATTAAGTATTCTTTAAAAATTTCAAATAACATAGCCTCTGCACATGGATAAGTTAAAAGGCTTTTACACACTGCCTCCAGATAGTCAATCTCTGCTTACTTAGTGCTTACATTTATTCACCTTGATCCACAGGCCTTTTGGCACTTTTGCCTTTGCTTGCACCTTTCCTCTTTACACTTCAGGTTTTGCTAGAGCTTGTTGTAATAATTTGTTCAGATTGCAGAATTGCATAAAAGAGCATATTGGATTTACTTAATTCAATAGTGTACATTGGTTGCACACAGATGTTTTGCTTTGGCAGCAACTTAAACAACTGAGTTAAATCAACACAACGTATTCATATTCAATAAACCTGTGCATTTTGTGTTGATAAAACAGGATTGAAACATGTTTAGATGAAGTAAGTGGAGCTCTTGGAATATTTTAATCCTTCATAATTTTCTCACTTTATTCCAACACTATTTAATAACTTTTACCTGTAAGAGGCAGGGTACACTCCGGACAGGTTGCCAGTCTATCACAGGGCTAAAACATAGCGACAAACAACCATTTGCACTCACATTAACAGGTAATTTAGAATCACCAATTTACCGATCCGCAATAACTGTATGACATTTAACTATGTGAGGAAACCAGAGTACCTAGAGAGAACCCACAATCTGCAAACTAGCCAGATTGTGGATTTTAACCCTGGACATTCTTGCTGTGAGATAACAGCACTAACCACTGCGCCACCGAGCTGTCAATCCAGGATTAACAAAAGTAGGAAAGCTATTACAAGGCTTGATGCAGAATTTCCTTTACATTTGTGTCCTTGACACGTTAAACCACAATAAATAGCAATAGCATACACGTGGTGTGTGTATAGTTGTCTGCCTCTTATAACCCCAGTGATTTTCCTGTGGTTTGAAATCTCGTGTGATTTTGTGAGTCCAGGCAACTAACCACTCTTACTAGATTATATCATGTCTTCTCCAGAAAAAAAAAAAAGTTGTTGAATTTCATACAGATCCTACATGGTTTAATTAGGTTCACCATAGAAACATGAAATTATTTTGTCCAAATTACAAGTTAGACTTTTATAAATGTAACAACCACCCAATTTTCCTTTGTGTGGTTTCATCCACTTTATGTATGGTTTAATGGGCCAAATTAAATCGTCTATTTCTTTGCCAATTTCCTGTCATTCCATCCTGTTTGCTAGAGTGACCTAACAAACTAAATGCACAGTGTTTCTGAATGATATTTACCCCATGCATCAGTTTTCTAAACTTCTGTTTTCTGAATAACTGTGATATTCAGAAAACGTGATTCAACGTGATTCATAAACATCTCTACTGTCTGTTCAGGTCCATCTGACCTGTTCTGGTCAGATGGCACAGAGGTGGTTTTTCTAAAAATGACTATTTCTGCTTGTCCTTTAATGCTGAGATGAGATTGTCTCTCTCAGAACATTAAAGTGTTCTCACTAAAGTTCTGAGTCACATCATTAGTCAAATTTGAATTTGAATAGACTAGTCACTCCGTTTTGACAATCAGTTACTTGTTTTTATTAAAGTTTATGTGTCTTGTCACAAAAATAGGGCACACTTTGAGAAATAGTAATTAGGAGAAGGTTTTATTGTTCACGGTCAAAGGAGCTTGCAAAGAAAAGCGTCTGGTCCAGACGCTTTTCTTTGCAAGCTCCTTTGACTACGATGACCTGGATGACTGAGAACCTTCACAGACATTGTTCTCGGTGTTTTGTCATGGGTTATAGATTAAAGATAAACTGATTAATCAAGTGTTCATATGCTGTAAACTTTAGAGTTATTTGAATGTTTAACAATCAGTCGACTATTAATAATTGGTAGTCATTAATATTGCAACCCTAACAACCCAATGACCCAAACTGTCTCCTTATACAGGCTCTAAAACGTCTTTTATCAAAGTTAGTTGAAACGTTATGATAAAAGTTGAAATAATGCTCAAACCAGCTATTAAATAATTAGCTAACATTATGAATTGCCATTTCTTTGTTCATTACCAGTTAAAAAATAATAAAATAACCCAAGTTTAATCGCATATAAATTCACACTGTTACTCGCCATTGCCTTTGATTCAGTACTTGATTGGATTATGTGCTTTCAAGTTTACTAAACAGAAGCAGAGACATTGTTTAGGACTTAGAATTTAAATTGTCACCAGCAGGCACACGTGAATTTGGCTTTGATGTGAACTGACTCTATAATGTTCATGTCATCACGAGAGGAAATAGTTATGTAGTTTTATGCACTTAGTGTTGCAAACAAAGAAGGTGATGTTCATCTTTGTGTACGCATTAGTATGCGGTTCTCTGTGAGTCTGAGTCTTTTGTCTGTGTTGGCGTTTGTATTTGAGGTGCACTACTAGCACTCCCTTTGGGACAGTGGATCAGGCAATTTCCTGTTAAAAAAATTCTACCTGATCTAGAAAGAGAGAGTGCTGTGTAATCTTTAAAAGCTAGCCCTTGGGCTCAGTATAAAACATCTGATGAATACAGAGAAGCTGGAGTGTGTATGTGCATGTGCATGTATTTGCGCACACGGTTGTGTTTATGTGTCTCGTACTGCCGCAGCGTTGCTTGTGCTGCTGTCTGAAGCCTTATTTGCCTCTGGGGGCTCTGTTACCACTGATGCCAGAGCAAAGTTCACCTCTGCCAAGGTTATGTACATAAAACAAGTGCTTGGCAAGGTTACGGATGTAACTTATATATTTGTGTTGGCCTTGGAGAAATTATCTCAAACTCTGATTGCTTTTTTTAAATTTAACTTGTTAAGTCAACAAAAATGTTACACTTTCCTTTATCTGTCTGCAAAGGATTACACTTTCTATACTCCACTTTCTCTCTGGGTTTATGTTTACAAATCATCCATTTAGCTTAAACTGAATAAAGCTCAAAGAGTGCAGCAGAGAATTACCTTTCAGGGACGTAGAAGGATAAGGAGTAAATCTGATAATGTAAAGTTGGACTTTTGAGGCCAATAATGAGACATTTAGCTTTAGAATAGCAGAATTTAAATGAATCAAATATAATTGCTATAATTTAAAGAACTAAATACACATCCAGTCTTTACAGATGAAAAATGGATATGTCATAGCTTTCTGATGGGCATATGATGAAATTATGATGCCTTTTAAAGTGACCTACATCTTGTTGAAAACTGTCTCTCAGATATCTTTAAAAATCTGCAGAGGTTGTCATTACAAGTGACTCTAACACCCATTAAATGTTAAGGCACATTTTATCAGTTTATTTCAAATTAAGTGCTGTAATCATTCCTCTGGTACTTAAAGGTTTACTCCAATTAGTTACAGACAAGAGTCAGTTTAAAGACCTTGTTAAATATTATGGAATTGTGAGCGATAGTGCATTGTGTATGTGCTTTTTTCCCGTTGTGTTGCAGAGCTAAGTTGACTTGCCACTTGACCAGTGTTCTGCAGGGGTACTTTAAACTTCATCTAAGTTACTGTGTCCATCACTGAAGCAGCACCCACGCTGGAAGCAGGGCAGCAACTAGAAATCATAGAATGTGAATAATATTTGGCTATTTCACGCGACTCCAGGTGAAACCATTGGCAAAGAACCCAAGATAAACTTTTGACAACTTCCAGGCAACTGATTGAAGGGACTACCAATGAGAATGCAGTCTAATATATGACCTAGTAGTAAATTCATTAGAGGGTTATAGTTAACAGATGTCAGCTTCAAAGAGACACGCAATGAGCAACTTCCTTGCAGTGTGGCTGCAACTTTATTCATTACCCTTTGGTTTGTTTTTAACTTTCAACATGCACTTCATGAGTAGCTTTACATATTGTTTTACACTACTAATACAGATTATTCTGATTTATACTTAGTTAAGTCTTTACTAGTCCAATGTTCTGGTCTGGTCATATCAAATTGGGGCTTGTTCAAGAATTAAACGCGATCTCTGTACAAAGACATGACCTAAGCACAACTCTCTACGTGATTTGCTTTAGGCTAGCAGCAGAAGACTTCTTTCAGTGCTACTAGGACAATAATCTTAGATTAAAGCAGTGAACTGTCCATTGTTGGCTGTCGTGGCATATTTGGCAAAGAAGAATTTGTAAAAAGAGAGACACTCTGCTGCACTCATTCTGATATTTTTTAAATACTGCACATTGTGAGTTATAGGTGCACTTCCCCTTTTATATTTCAGTTTGATAATGTTGATGTTCCATTTTGCTATCAGCTTCCATTACAGGTCTCTTAAACAACCACATTATTCGATTTTGTACCTTTTCTTTCACAGAGTGACACTTTTTTTTATTATTATTCTGTCAAGAGGCTTAGATGGCAGGGTCCAAGGTAAATCTTCAGCATCTTGGCAGAAATGTTGTTTGATTATTCAAAGAATTCAGCTGCATTTGTTTTCGAAGTTGATAAAGTTCACCAACACTGCAAAAAAGATTTGTAACTAAGAGATAATGTCCGTGTTGAGAGAGGGTGAAAATATAAGGAGCGATAGACATTTTTCAGGATACATCAGGATAAGAGTACATGAATGCTTTATTCTTCCTCATTCATGAAGTATGTGTGCAGAGCATACACATTATGCCTGTTTGTATTTGTGTGTGAGATGCATGCAAATTTGTTTTACATTTAAGTGATAAAATGGTAAAAACAGGAAATGTGTGGCGTGACTGTTTCTATAAATGTGTTAGAAAATCTGTAAAACGGTTTTGTATTTTAGGCGGATGAATGCTTGTGTGATTGGGAGCTTCTGTCTTGCTAGTACCAGTTTGGAGTCTTTACTTTTGGAATCATTTGAATCCTTCGTGGTATAGATTTAACAAGGTGCTCGAAAATTCCTCAGAGACTTTTGCACTTTTGTACTTTTGTACTGATATTTCAGCTACATGTGAATGATGCTAATCTTCCACCACATCCCACAGGTTTTCTGTTGGATTGAGATCTGATGAGTACAGAGAACTCATGCTCATGTTCAAGAAAGCAGTTCGAGATAGTTTAAGCTTGACATAGCATGTTGTGCTGCTGGAACTATCCATCAAAAGATGGGTACACTTTGGTTATAAAGGGATGGACATATTTGCTGTGGAGTTTAAATGATGCTCAGGGGCCCAAAGTGTGCCAAGAAAAAGTACCAGATACCATTACACCACCAGCAGCCTGAACCACTGATGCAAGGCAGGGTTGGATCCATCATATGTAACCCTGTCATCTAAATGTTACGCTGAAAATTGAGACTCATGAAAACCATGAGTGAGAAACACTCTTTCAGTCTTCTATTGTCCAGTTTTGGTGAGCCTGTTCAATCTGTAGCCTCAGTTTCCTGTTCTTAGCTGACGAGTAGTATGCAGTGTGGTCTTCTGCTGCTGTAGCTGATCTGCTTCAAGGTTTGACATGTTGCATATTCAGAGATGCTCTTCTGTATTACTGCAACAAGTGGTTATGGCAACCATGCCACATTCAAAGTAGCTTAAATCACCTTTCTTCCAAATTCTGATGCTCAGTTTGATCTTTAGCAGGACATGTTGACTGTGCTTACATGCTTATATACACTGAGCTGCTTCTGTGGTATTGGCTGATTAGAAATCTGTTTTAATGAGCAGTTGAACTGGTGTACCTAATAAGGTTACTCCTGGTAATTAGGTTTAGCAAAAATTCGGCTTAGTAAAAAAGTTGTTGCTGTTTAGAAAATGCTGGTTATGGGTTAGATGCTTAGTGAATTGAATATGTGATAATAGTGATGCTCTATATTTTTGCATGGAAATGTCTTCCTGTAGTTTATGAAACTTTCAGATATTATTTCTTGAATTTTCTGCTTTGGTTAGCAACACTTTTTTTAAGACTTACGGTGCTTTTCCTAATTCACACAACACTTTACAGGGATATCTTTGTCTGTCCAGTATCCTGTCATAGCATAACTTAGAGTTTGTAATCAATCTGCTCTACCTCCTGAGTTAGAGTTAACTAAATATTCTTGACATTTAAAATGCACAAGTTCCCGTGCACCCAGAGATTTGTTTCGGAGGAAACACACTAGATATTAAACACAAGTTTATGAGAGATGTTCATCAAATGATTAGTTTCATGTGAGGAAGTAAACAGGTCTTGAAATGAAAGTTATGTGAGCTATTACTTTGATATAAACTGAATCAGGAATTGAAGGCTGTGTGAACAGGATGACGCCTTCTTGTCTGCTAGAGAATTTAAAGAAATTTAAAAAATGATTGTGTGCTTCCCACTTCTCTGTCTTGCAGGCGGAGATCGTTAAACGGCTGAACGCAATCTGCGCCCAAGTCATCCCCTTCCTCTCTCAAGAGGTAAGACTCAAAAATGCCTGTCACTGTGAGTTAAGAAGGAGGTGGGTGAGAGAGAGTCAGAGAGCGGGAGGAAGGGAGACGGGAAAGGGGAGAAGTGTGTGGTGGATTTTAAAGCAAGAGAAAAAAAAATATGGGGACACGCACACACACGCAGACACACACACTCGTACAGATTATCCTGGGCTAATCCCCCCTGCTCAGGATAGACAGATATGCTCTGAACTTATCAAATGTCTCCCACTAACATATGCAGGAGCCAGCGGCTGAGTGTGTGTGAGAAAATACTTTTTGTGTTAAAATACATTATAATTGTGTGCACATACAGCAGTGGGTGTGAGAAGTGTTTTTATGCAGTGTTTATTGTGAAATTTTTAGGTGTGCATGTGTTGAGCTGATAAATCCTTCCTCTGAGGAGCTGACAGTGTGTGTGTGTGTGTGTGTGTGCGTGCGTGTGCGTGCGTGTGTGTGCTGAGGGGTGGGAACAGCAGGAAGGAGTGAGTGTGGACTCCAAAAGCTCTCCTCCAGATTAGCCATGGATTAGGAGGGTTTAGGGTGGATTAGGAATAATGGCATTAGACTGTGGTGCTGCTACACAGCCCTGAGGCCTGCAGAGAGGGGAGGCAGGGAGAGGAAGCTGCTTTGTTTTGGTGCACAGCCTTGTTTACTGCATGTGCAAGTAAAATGTAACACATTCACATTATTGTTGTGCAGCAAATCACATCGACTGTGTCTGTGTATTTCTGGGGAAAGCGCTTTGTTTTCTATTTTTATTTTTGTCATTTTCTGATAATGTTTCATTGGCCTTTGGGGCCATGTAAGTATGATTGGTCCATTCACAGCAAAGGCAATAAGTTTGTGTTAAGTCGGTTGACAAAAATGTTATTTCTGACAAATTTATAAAGAAAAAATATACTTGAGTAAATAAAATCCCCCAATTAACATAACATATAAATAGAATCATTATCATGAGGCAGAATTTATGTCTCTGCCATAAAAAGGCCCCTTTTTTAAGATCTCATATGCATTCCTTGATTGACATTTACATTTGCAAGTAAGGTAAGGCAACAAAAGTGCCATCTGTTTCTGAAAGTTTTGGAATAACTACGTCCTTAAAGTGGACCAGTTATACTTTTTCTTATTTTAACTCTTTATCAAACAAGTATCATACATACCAGCTGGATTTATTTTGGAGTTTTGGCTGTAAAATTACAAAATAATTCTCATATTTCACCAACCATTTAAATTTTCTCTCTTACCTATAATTGTTGAGGAGTTACAGTAATGTGAAGCGCACATGATAGCATCTAGTTGGAGCTAATTTTTCTGTCGGTGTTCAGACAGAAGTACTTCAGGAATACAGTGGGAAACCATAAATGTTGTCTTCTCTTCTTTATGAAACCATTTCAATTTTTTCTCTAGCACATCGCTAACAGAGTTATCATTTAAAGCAGCGGTCCCCAACCTTTTTTGCGCCACGGACCGGTTTATGTCCGACAATATTTTCATGGACCGGCCTTTAAGGTGTCGTGGATAAATACAACAAAATAAAATCATTTTTATTTATTCATAAGTTAACGATAAAAACGATAAACAAATAACGATAAAAACCCTGAAAACCATAAATTTCACACACGAGCCTTAACTCTCGCGGCCCGGTACCAAACGACTCACGGACTGGTACCGGTGCGTGGCCTGGGAGGTTGGCTGATTTAAAGAGCACTTGTAAGCACTTGGGCACACCACCTGGCCGCTAGTTAAAACTATGGATCTTTGTGATGTCAAAGAGAGGAAATATTCTTAATATGCTCTTCTCAGAAGTGGTGGTTATGTACTTGGTCATGTCTGGTACACAGCTCTGGCGATGTGCATAGTAGGGACCCAGTCCACCTGCTTCTCCTACCATCTGTTTTCAAGGTGCAGTTGGGTGGGGTGAGGAATTACGCTAAGCTATTGTAGCAGTTTTCAAAAATGAAAATCTGAAACTGGAAATGAGCATAATTTGTAAAATCTGGCATTTAGTTACTCGTTATTCACATGTTCCTCGGTTGTTGCCATATCCCCAGTGAGGAATCATTCCTCTGACTTCAAGGTGTTCATGTGCTTTTGAGTTGGAAGGACACCAAGATGTGTTTAAGTCAGTTGCTCAGAGTAAAAGAAAAAGATAATTTGTTCTCTGCGAATAACTGCTTTGCCTGACTTCTTACTTGACTGACCTCAAACAAATACCTCCATGCTTATCTAGTTCCCTCCTTGTGGTTAACAGCAACCAGATATTTACTTAAACTCACCATATTTTTATGTATAACATTAACAACTCAGCAGATCATGTATCAAAATTTTCTGAGCTGATTTCTGAGCTCTTCATTTGAACTTTCTCAGTCAGAAAGTCAGTTTGTGCTCTTATTAAGCTACCAAATGAATGCACAATTAATTTGATATAATAATTTTAGTAAATTTTGTTTGCGTTACTGTGTTGGTTATTAACCTGAATAATTAATCACTGAATAGGTGAAATCTAAAAGTATTTTGTATGAGTGTATGTGCTTTTGGCTACTCCTTTATTTCCCAAGGGGGCCACCACAGTGGATGGATCCCCATATTTTCATTTTGGCACAGATTTTATGCCAGATGCCCTTCCCACCAGAACCATCTCATTTATCCAGTTTTACAACCAGCACTAGGAATACATTACCGTGTAATCTCCACCCTGAGGCTAGATTTTTGTCCCCTCCAAGTCCCAAAAGGTGTAAAGTGAATATGTTAATCACTAAACCATCGAGGCACAGTTTTGCTGTGATTGCAGGTATTGTTTCATATTTGGAGTCAGATTTTCCCTCACAGTTTTACAAGAAATCATAAGTAATCAATCATCTTTAGGCAAATACAAAAACAACGGTGAAACAGTTATTCTGTAAGAAAATCTACTTCAGTGCACTGAATCCTTCGTGCCATCTGAAGGCAACAGAATAATATGTACATTGGTAAATATAGAGCCTCTAAATTCAGACGTCCTCTGTCAGAGTGCAGAGGCATTATGCAAACTATCACTGATTATCTACGTTCAGTCCTGTGCAAATTTTAACAGGCTGCTAGGATACGACTTTCTACAACTCTATCTCATTAGTATCGCGCATCATGGCGTCCTTCTCAACTTTTTTCAGTTTTCTCAGCTTTTCGTATTTACTCTTGAAATGCATCACAGTGGAAACACTGCAGCAGAATGTCTGAGATAGACTTATTATTTTGATTTCTTTCTCTCATATGACCCCCTCCCCCGGCATCTGTTCAATACCTCTTCGAAAATGGTTTACCTCACCAAGCTTTTAACTCATGCTAGCAACATCTGCACATCTAAAACTGCTTCCCCAAGTGTGACATTCCAGTGGAGCCTATGGTGTAACAATATACAAAGAAATGAAAAGCATCTGCACAGATTGAACTCTAGTGTTGATTATACGACTGATTTTAGATTGTTCTATTTTTTTTAGAACTGTTGCATAAAAAGTGTTTGGCACAATTTATATAGTGGATCATTCCATGTGTGTGTGTGCGTGCGTGTCACATTCAGGCAGGTTAGTCTGAGCCTGCAGAGGTGTAGCTGAACTCGATGGTCAGGTTCATTTCCACACCTGATAAGCTCTTTCATCTCGGGCGTACTTTGATGTTTTGCGCTCCTGGATAAATCTCGCTGCTCTCTCACTGTCTGGATCTGTCTTCCTCTCTCTGTACCCTTTGTATGACTTTGCCCTGTTAGCTGTCTGCCTCTCTTGGTACCCATCTTTTTTCCCTATGTGTTGAACTTTTTGGAGCTGTTCAGTGTCGAGACGTGTGAGCAGACTGAGCAAAAATTGGAAAACAGTGCTGCATAAAATTTTAATAACAATCTCAAAACGGAAACATTAAACCAATCACAGAATCCACAAAATATTGTACGAGTCTGTAACTGAATTTTTGGCCACTTGTAATACACATCTTTAACTGCCTCCTTTGGACATCCACTTGTTTGTTTGTTTTTAAATTCTCCTCCACGTAGAGGAAATCAACCAGCCTGTGCAGGTTACACTTGACTAACTAGTATACCCTAATTAGCTGCTAGCTTCTTCTTCTGCCTGATGACTTTTAATGAATGCACTGATGGGTGTCAGATTCTGAAGCGAAGCACTGAAGTGCAGTCATGATTCAATGGCCTCGGGGAATCTTGGCTGTCTGGCGTTTGACCTGATTCTGGTCAGAAGCTTGAGTTTTAATACAAAGGAAAAAATATATATCAAGTTTCAGGTGATTTTATAGCACGCTCGTGTTACTGAACATTGATATCTGTTTTAATGAGATTGGCATATTTGACAATCAGTGCATTGTTAATTCTGAATAAATTGCAGGCTGTGTGAAGTTACAGTGTGCAACTAACTGACAGCTGCTTTTTAGCTGTGAATAAGGTTTGATAGGCAAAGCACAATGACGGATTGAGATGGAAAGCAGGTTAAAAGATATCACAGAATGCATTAGAATGATTGCCGTACGCATATGCAAGTTCAATGTGATGAAACGAGATAAGTTCCTGCTCATTTTACGTGTCCATTCCAGTCCATTTTAAATGTTGTTTGAATTTTGTAAAGATGTTGTTTGTGATAACTATAAAATTCTTTTCATATCATTCTTTTCCCCGTCTCAGCTGCTGTTTCAGTTTCAGTTTTTTTTTTTTCCCGTTTCTGTGTGTCTCTCAGCATCAGCAGCAGGTGGTGCAGGCAGTAGAGAGGGCCAAGCAGGTCACCATGGCTGAACTCAACGCCATCATAGGAGTGGGTGTATTACACACACACACAGACACACACAATTAAATACAAAATGCATAGATTATTTTTTACAGCAATGTTGGAAAATAGCTTAAGAGATTAATTGAAAAAGAATAATGTGAGGAGAAGAGTAAGTACAAAGTCAGATGTATTCATAATATTATACAATAAAACCAAAGTATTTTGTATAGTAGTAATAGCTAACTTCTTTCTGCAAGAAATTTGAATGTTTTAGCATCTTTCACAGAAAATGTCAGTTATATAAATATCACTGTTTATGTTGGCTGATAAATCAAAGGTTTTGGTGTTTTTGATCAAATTAAAAAAAAGTTTATCTGATATTTAGCTATTCTAGCTGTAGCCTACATGTTTCAGTTGCTATTTTTTCCCCGCTCACTTTGAATGTGTTTTTCTTTCCTTCTCTTTCCTTTTGTCACCTACTTATTTGTATTTTATCATGCATGATCTTTCAAGTCTTAATTGGTGTTTCTGTGTCTGGTTCAGCAGCAGCAACTCCAGGCTCAGCACCTCTCTCATGGCCATGCCATCCCTGTCCCGCTAACACCCCACCCAGCGGGCCTTCAGCCCCCTCTGCCTCCTGGGGCCAGTACTGCCAGCCTGCTGGCTCTGTCCTCTGCCCTGAGTCACCAGCTGCCACTCAAAGATGAGAGGAAGCATCACGATAACAACAGCGAACACACACGAGGTGAGGTCTGCTCTGTGTGTGCTGTTTTTATATAGCAGGTGTTGATTTTGGTTTGTGCGTGCTTGTTTCTGTGTGAGTCTTGGTCTCTTCATGCCTGAAATTACCCTTGAATTTGTTACACCTGCTTGTATGTTCAAAGTCATAATTTGAGTTTTCAAACTACTGCTTTAAGGTTTACTCTAATTATGGTTTAGTCAAAAAGAGAGTTACCCGAGTTACCTTACACAAGAGAAAGGTAGATACAAAGATATGCTCTCAGTTTGTTTACTGTAAAGGCAAAAAGAAAGCACACCCTCTGTCAGTTCTAAGGTTTCCCCAATTGGGATAAACCTATCTAGTCTTTTCAGCCAAGGTGTGTCAGGTCTTAAAATCAGGTAAACACAATCTCAGTTAAACAACAACAGATGATATATTGCATCATGTCATTATTTAACAAAAACTAAGCCAAAACGTAGAAGCAGCCTGTGAAAAAGCTTCAATAGCTCGTAGAAGCACCTTTGACAGCAATAACTAAGTAATGCCTTCCTTATGACAGTCTCTCACATTATTGTGGAGACATTTTTGCCCACTCATCTTTGCAACATTGTTTCAGTCACCTGAGATTTGAGAGCAGACCTGTATCTCTTGCTCACTACAGGTCCTGCCATAGCATTTCAGTTGGTCTGAGATCTAACTGTGCCATTGCTGCATCTTTTTTGCTTTTTTTTGCTGTTGTAGATTTGCTGTTGTATTTAGAATCATTGTCCTGTTGGATACCCAGTTTTAACCAAGCTTAAGCGTTCAGACAGATGGCCTCACATTAGTCTAGAATATTATTATATTATTGTATTATTATAAAGAGGAGTTTGTGGTTAACTCGTTGACTGCAAGGTGCCCAGATACAAATCATCAACCCTGCACTGCTGTGTTCTACAGCTGATATGAGGTGTTTGTTTGGATATGCTCTGTTTGGTTAAAGCCAGATATGGCGCTGTACATCATGGCCAGACATCTCCACTTTGGTCTTGTATTTCCTCAGACATTGTTCCAGGAATGCTGTGGTTTGTTCAGAAGCAACTTTGCTAACTTTAGCTGTGCTGCCATGTTCTCTTTATAGAGAAAGGGCTTACTCCTGGCAAACCTTCCAAACGAGCCATATTTGTAATTGCACTGTCAGGAACTTTAACAGTTGACATGCTAACTGAGTCAGGAATGTAGCTCTTTCTCTGTATTGCATTGCATGGTCTGATCTTAGGTAAAATTTGCTGGGATAACCACTCCTGGGAAGATTAGCAGCATTCTTGAATGTTTCCTGCTTGTGAATATTTTTTAATGATGATGATAGACTTCAGAATGTTTGGAAATGGCCTTATAAGACTTCCTTAATTAATGGGCAGCATCAATTGCTTCTCCAAGATAATTATTGATGTCTTTCCTCCTTGGCATTGTTTTAACACACCCCTGAATGTTAACGACGAGCAAACTGCCAAAGCCTCTGTTTTTATAGAGGTGCTCACACTTGCTGATGATCAGTTAATTAAATGGGTGTGCAGAATCTGACTGCTACTTACTTACACACACTGCTTCTGCGTTTTGGCTTTATTTGTGTTCAACAAATAATTGCACAGTATAATATATCACATGTTGTCATTCAGCTGAGGTTTATTTCCCTCATTTAAAACCTGCTGAGGACAAGAGGTTTTGATTATGCCTTGATGTGTACAGCCTTATAATTGGAAGAAAGTACACTTTGTTTTTATCGTGACTCTTGGTGAGACGGTTTGAAGCGGACTAAAATACTTCGCAACAACTTGGCTGTTTTATTTCACTCACAGACAGATGCTAAATATATTTGTTAAACATAAACATCAAAGCTTAAATCTTTTGTTCAGTTAATGATCCAAATCCACTTTTACATGTCAAAGTATTCACCCAGCATTACGAATTACCACTTGTAATGGCTGATGCTTAATTGTTAGTGCTCTGAATGAACAGCAGTTAAACAATTAAAAACTGATTTGTCTTTATGCCATTTTAATTGGCCTAATAGGAAGCAATACACAACCACCATGATGCCTCTTTTCTCCTGTTCACACAGAGCGCTTCTAATTCTTCTCTGAGCTGACTTTGAGCTCAAGCATTTAATTACTCTTCATTGAGACTATGTGTGTGCATGTGTGTGCATGTGTGCGTACGTGTGCGTACGTGTGCGTGTAGGTTTGAAACTGTGTGCCAGCACTTAATTACTCTGTTGCAGCATGTCAGTGAGGGTTTTTACAGTGCAGCAGAGCAGTTAACCTTGCACTATAGCTGCAGTAACGCTAACGGCTGCTAACTGAGGTAATACTTACCCACCTAAGGAGCACAGTCACTAAGAATACAGTTCCAGCTACAGCTTGCTTCCTGAAATGACTATGTGAACAAAGGGAATAAAAACTTTCTTTTTCCCCTTTTAGTATTTTAAAAAGCATTTTCTCTACAGTTTACACTGTTGAACATTGTGTGACTGTGGTGCTAACCTCAGTGTATTTTTAACCCGCTGGACTTCTTCACCACATTTAGAAACTTCACTGGTCAGTAATAATGGTTAATATTAATGTGTTAAAAGACTGACACTGAAAATGACGGATAATGTACAAACTCTAATAAATAAAAATCTATTCACTATGTCAGCTGAGAGCAGAGTACTGAGGCAAACACAAATTCTCCAACATTTATCTGAGTTATGGTAAATGGACTGGTTCTTATATAGCGCTTTTCTACTCTGTCCGAGCACTCAAAGCACTTTATACAGCTAATTCATTCACCCAATCACACCCATTCACTCAAGCACTTCTAAGCTTAAGTGCTCAGCATTCATACACATTCATTCATACTCCGATGGATGCATCGGAGAGCAACATGGGGTTAGTATCTTGCCCAAGAATATTTGGCATGTAGACTGGAGCAACCTGGGACCACCGACCTTCCGGTTAGTGGCTGATCCGCTCTGCCACCTGAGCTACAGCCACCCCAGTTGTGTTTTCTACTTTCTTGCTTTAGTTGTTTTTATCTTACTGCCCACTTTTATTTTTGTATTGTATGTTTTGGTTTAGGCACCAACACCACTTGGTTAGCATTTAGGCTACGTCCACTTTTTTCAGTTGTTTTCACGGAGTTGTGCATCCACAAACGGCCGAAAATGCTTTCGTGCATCCACTACCGTGCATGCATAAAACACAAGAAGATTCGACCTGCCTCATTTAATCTGCCGCTTATTTACTTTTCGGCTCTTTGAAACATCGCGGCAAAATGTTGAGGAAAAGCACCGAGTTGTTGCTGCGAGTAACACAAAAGTACAAAGTTGCAAAATCGAGTGAGAGTTAAAGAATTTGAAGAAAAGCCACCTGGAGCATATACAAACTGATATTAATCTTTAATAGGGCTGTCAAAATTCAGAGCAAACAAAACAACTGCTGTACAATGCCCTCCGCTATCTTAGTTTAACTGGTCACGTGACTGCATCATATGACTAACATGCCTCATCGTTTTAGAACGTCTGCATTTTTGCTGTCCAACACTTGTCCACGCCTTAGTGTTACCAGTGTGCTGAGTTCTGCCCCAATAAAGTTGCAAACATCAGCACACAACCAGAAAAAAAGACATTTTCAAAACTTAAGTCTTAAAGCTGAAAAACTGAGGTTTCCACTTCTTACTTTATCTAAATCCTCAAAAGGTTCTCCACAACTTTGCAATTAGGATTTAGAGCAAGTTAGGTTGATTGATTAATCTGCAGCTGCTCCTGTTCATTTGTCAAAGTGCCTTGGGTAAAATAATGAACTTAGAGTTTCCAATGTGTAGATGTCTGCTTTCAAAGACACCCCTGTCACTATCAATGTGTGAAAGCGTGCGTGAATGGTTAATTGAGAGCAAAACTGTAAGAGATTTATCTGTTAATTTGGAAAAGAGGTGTAAGTGCTATTTATTTGCAGTAGTACTCTAATAGTACGCCTCAAGATCCATAAACAGTAATGAAATTCCACACTATCGTCATCAAAAATATCATAAATTCGCCATTAGCTCTCTTTTCGTATCTGTATGTATCTGTTATATGCAGCAGTGTGTGTGTTTGTGCATTTGCCAGTGTGTTCTTGTGCTTCAGACATTGAATCTGTCATTCTTTTTTTCTGTCTCATGCCCTCCGCCCTCTCAGACAGAGACTCAGTCAAGGTAAGTCCTTCCTTTCTTTATTCCCTTTGTAAAAAAAAAAGAAAAAAAGACATGTTTAGAGCATAGCTTCACTTCTGCTCGCTCAACTTCTCTGTGTCATTTTGTACTTTGAATTATTTGTTTTTTGTTGATATAAAAGGGTAGACAAGTTTAGATTTTTATTCATAACGCACACAAAAAGCCTGTCTGTGATGAAATCTTGATGTTGGCTTTAAGGATGTCTATGTGCACGTCTGTGTTCATGTAAAAGAGACTGTTAGAGACAGCCATCAAACTGAAAACAGTTCTGTGACATTTCCAAGATCCTAAATATTTACACATGTAGTATTTGATTGAAAACATTACTGTAATATTGTTAATATGTTCCCACAAAGCTCCGAACATGTCGGACTGGCGACATGTTCGGGGTGCATCCTGCCGCTCGCCAAATGACAGCTGGGATAGGTTCCAGCCCCCCTGCCATCCTTAATTGGATAAGTGGTTAAGAAAAAGAATGGATGGATGTTCACACAAATGTCCTATTATGAAATTTTATTTTATGCTTGTCAATGTAATTGGAAATGAAAATGACCACACTGAGGCTTAAAGAAAACATTATAAGCTTCTGATCTTATTGTCATTTTCATATTCTTCACTTGTGCTTTGTGTGTAATAAAAATATCAGATATGGGAAACTGGTAACAGCTCGGGAAGAAAAAAAACAAAACAGTGTGAAAGAGAAACCCCAAGGTGAGCAGAGAAGAAAGTGGGGGGAAAAAGCACAGTATGGTTAGTGAAGGAAGGAGGGAGCAGAAAGAGGCAGCGCAACAGATCACTGTTCTATCCAGCGCTTGTAGTAATTAGTCCCTTAAGCGCAGCGTTTTTCCCAAGGCAAACATTTGGTTTGTTGAATACTCAATGAGCAGATTAGCATTTCTTTATACCAGCAGCCTGAGCGCACACACTTTTACACAAACATGCATGAGTTTAGAAGCCTGTGCATGTGTGTGTGTTCTTTGGTGTTTTGGAGTAGGCGGAAACAGGAGGAATGCTCTAACTGGAGGTATGTTTGTTATCTCTTGCCCCCCATGTAGTTTTCTCCTCCTCCACACACACACACACACGTTCAAACACACCTGGATGCACATGCACATACGCTCAGAGGTGTAGGCACCATGATGGGAGAGATTAGCAGTGTGTGTGTGTGTGTGTGTGAGTGTGAGGTCACAAGAACGCTTTGATAAAGATAGAGAGAGGCCAGAATGATGGATGCCTTTCATTAGTGCCCTGTGAGAACACACACACACACACATGCAGAGCTGCTCTTTGACATGGCGGCCAACAGTCACTTCATGAAACCAATAAGCCCCTTGTCAGTGGTCTGCAGTTGCCTTGGCAACAGTCCACAGAGTACAGTGTCTGAATTGCATGAACATCTGTGCCTTAATGTCCTTGGCGTTAGCACCTCACACACTGATAAAGCTACATGAATGTAAACACTACTTGTGTGTGTGCTTGTGTGTGTATAGACGCCAGTACAGGCAGTCAGTTATGCAGTTACTTTATGGTGTGTTCAAGGACTACAACTTCACAGACCTGATTATGAGTACACATTAATTGCTGGATCAGTGGTCAATGACAATTCTATTTTAATTCTGTGTTTTTAGTGTTTGTAGCTTTTTTAAAAGTCATTTCTGAAATGCAAATTCTCACAAACAGGTTTTCTTTTTTTTAATTACCTTAAATCAAATTAGACTCGTAGAATCACATAGTAACATTGTAACCATCTTTGTCTGTCTGCGGGATTGTTTTTGTCTTTTTTTTTAAAAAGAAACAGGAGGAATACATTTCTAATGAGGTCGCTTTCAAGTTTAGACTGACCTTTACAGTTAATCACCTGTTGAAGTATAAATGCAGTGCAGCTTGTTGTTTGTGCGATCGCTACAGTGGTCTTCTCTTTCTATGCTTTTTGTGTTGAATTTTGTCGCTGGTAAACAAGCTGTACAGATGCAGTCTGCTTGTCTTTGTTTATGCCGGGATGCTCTTTAAAAGCTCTGCATACAATGTACAGTCTGGCTTCCCATGCTGTGTTGGCTGCAGAATAATAAGTGACAAATTGAGCTGAGCAGAGTGAGAGAACTATTAGACAAAATTACATCAAGCCAGAGTTCTAAAGATTTTGGGGTTTTTACAGAAATCATTTGTGCAGAGCCCCCTCTGGTCCAGCGTAGAAAAAAACATATTTGTTTATATAAATTCACAATTCTTAGATCTGTGCAAATTTGCTGATGACTTCAGAGAACAAGAACGTCCCTTGTAGTTTAAATTGTTTAAAACTGAAAGGCTGGTTTTGAATTTATAGCACAAATATGGACACTCTGTGAGGTAAATCTACCCTTAGATCTAGATAAATTGGACTTACTTGGGCAATGTGGTTGTCGCTAAAATGTCTCTGTACAAAGAAGTTGTTTCTTTGGAGAACAATATGAGAGGATTTACACATTTACACACTTTTTTCATGCTGCAAATGGGGAGGTTCTGTGTTTTTGTGCATGTTGATGAAACAGGATTTTCAGATAGCATGCTATTTAGTATTTTCTGTGATAAAGTTTGGCAGTAATTTGATTGAACAAGTGGCTCTGTGTGGCTCTATCTTCTTATAAATATGCAATTTGTAAGTAAAATGTATGATTTTTGGCACCTGGAACCTTTCTGGCTTCCATCTGGTCGTCTGCTTGTAGCCCTAATCCTGAGCAGGATTTGGTTGCATCTAGTTAAACAGTCTCTGTGGAGAGCAAAAGAAAAAACACATTTGCTCAAATGCAATCTTGAAAAAGCTTAGTCTTTTTATTACCTTTACTGTACCTAAAGTCTTGTGTGTCCACTGGCTACACCAGAAACCCCTCAAAATTGACCTGTTGCTCCCAGTGGAAGACTCGAAGCGGAAAACAGACAAAGTTAGATTTTTTGGAAAAGGTGTCAGACTCAGGTGCAGCAACTTCTCAGTGTCAGACTACATTTGAACTGGATTTGAACTCTATTTTTATAACCCTGTGATGCACCTCAAACATCCACGCTGAGCATAAATTTACAGTGCCTAACAACGGCATAGTAACCTCATCCTGGACGTCCGTGCTCCTAATTACCCGAGAGACACTAGGGAGCAAGACTGTTTGTAAAGCTGAAAAATACAAAACACTCGAGGTTGCAGATATCATTATCAGGACCTGCAGAATCAATTTGAAATGGGAGGCAAATATAATTATGATGTGAATGAAAATGAATACTCTCACTCAACCACACCTCAGAGGTCCTCACGTTCATAATGCTCGTGCTGTCGGCAGCGCCTTCATTTGTCTCTGCGGCAGAATTAATTTGCTTTGATGTTTTTGAAAGAGCTAATTTGCAGGCTAATTAATCTAATCAGTCTGGAAATAGAGCGACACAGAGTCAGGGGCTCAGTTTGCCTCGTCTCACTCAAGACGAGACACACACCTGTACACACACTGACTCCTTAACACTGTTTGCATATATGGAGTACTAAAATGTAAACAGGTACAAGTGCTGCCTGAGCAGCACACTCACGCACACAGACACACACACACACACAGTGAACCCCTCACTCCTCCCCCACAGAATCTGTGTCATCAACACTTGCAGCACGGCAAAGGGCAGCGGAAAGGTTACAAGCGTGAGTTAGTGGAAAGGTCGAGCTAAAGGTCCTGCTTTATTTTTCTTCTCTGTCCATCGTCTGCTGGGTAAGAAGGACCTCCCAATGAGTGAGTGAGAGAGAGAGAGAGAGAAATCACCAGAGGCAGGCAGAGCCGGAGGGGAAATGTTTAGCTGACCTTATTTTGATCCTTGCTTCTCAAAGAAGATTAATCCTTCAGTAATGGTATTTAAAGGATGCCATATTTGATTAAGAAAGAGAGACGTCAGCCAAGCCCTCCCCGTGAAGCTGCGATGTTGTAGTCAAACTGTCAAGGCTGCAGTGCGGCTTTTGTATTGTGTGATACAGTAAAAAGGAAATTGTTTTGACAGCCAGGGGATATTTTAAAAGCGATACAGAAATCTAGCCGCGGCGAACGTTGTGTCTGCACCGCTCAGCTTTGTCTTTTTGCTCAGATTGTTGACTGACCGCACGGCTCTCAACACATTCCAAGTTTCTTCTAGCGGTAAAAGCTGCAGCGTACATATTTCCTATCAGTCTGTCCTGGGGAAGATTAGTAATTTATCTCAACTTTTTTTTGCCTTTGATAATCACATCTTCTTCAGTGGAGCTTGGATGATTCTTTCTGTGTCCATTTGGGTTGGGTTTCACATCCCAGAAAATGTAACCTAATCTTTAAATGTATGTTTTTGTTGAATACAAACAAATGTAATTTTATATTAATTTTCCTTCTGTCCGGAAGTGTGTTTTGTTGCTATTGGCACAAGTTTGAGTTATATGTGTTTCTGGAATTCAATGTCAATGGAAATGAATGATTTTCTATAGCAAAAACCGTTGCTCTAATAGCTATTTTCCACACATGTCTGAGCTAGAAAACGGGCCTGTTCTTGTCTGATTCTGCCTGATTTCTGATTTTATTATGATTTTCCAGTGCAGGGTTTATGTACTTTACAAACAAAAAAGATCAGTTTTAATCAGTTTCAGTTAAGTAAATGGTTGTTTTTTTTCTTCCAGAGCTCATCTGTCTCTCCATCAGCCAATTTTCGAACTGGAGAGAAGCATCGAAGTTCAAGCGATTATTCCTCTGAAAGCAAAAAACAGAAGACAGATGATAAGGAGCTGACCTCCACACGCTATGTGAGTGAATATGCTAAAATGAATCGTTTTTGAGCTGCGGAGAAGATTCATTATCAAGCTCATTAGAAAGGATTAGGGACAGGGAGAGCTCAATTATTCAGTTCTCTTGTGATTACATGGCTCTGTACTGTCATATCTACAGTAACTACACTTTTTGGTCTAAATGAAGTAAACTGAGATTATTTGTTCTTTATTTCAGAGATGAGATTAGGAGAGATGCTAGAGACTTGTAGAAACATGGCACACCAAAGGTCTTTGAACCAAGGATGATGCAGTTTATGGCCTGTAACTCAGTCAGATGACCCACTGGGATGCTTCTAGTGAATCTGTTTTGACCAATATATATTTAACAAATGGCGTGTAGCCTGTGAGCTAGTTCAGGCAGGCAAGTCAATCTGCGATATACTGTACACATGGAACACCCCTCACTCTCATCATGTTATATACCAACCATACCTGTTTCAAACCTTACCACCCCACAAATGCCACCTTTAGCCGCTTTGTTAGGTACAACTGCTCAGCTGCATGTTAATTCAAATATCTGATCAACCAATTACAAGTCAGTAACATGCAGACATGGTCAAGATGAGCTGCTGAAGTCTAAACCGGGCATGTTTGCTTGTCTTACGAGTCGCAACATTTGAATGGCAGGGTCAGAATATGGCACCAATGATGTGAAAGCACTGACTCATTCCACCTTGTATTAATGGTTCAGGCTGCTGTTAGTATAATGGTATGTGGTTAATGTTTTCTTGGCAAACTCTGCCCCTCAGTAGCAAATAGGCATTGTTTAACCCTCTAAAGCCTAACCTGTCACTGGTGTTAGACAGGTAACAGTTGCTTTCTAAAAGCAAGGACTATGCGCTTTTCAGTGATATTAGGGTCATTACGGTAATCCCACGCGTTGCAGCACCATTGAAGTTTGGTTGAAACAAGACAGAGTGAGTGGTTTGATGGTGCTTTACAGAAAACAGACTTCTTATCAGGGATTTGGGTTCATTTTATTGCTTTGTTTTTCCTGTTTTCTGTGTTATTTGTGGTGCCCCGCATGGGATTACTGTAAAGCACAGAGTTGCTGCTTTCAGGAACCACTGGAATTTTCTGATTGGTTCAAGAGTTACGGTAGTTTGATCTAAAAGTTTGATGCCCCCATTGGTCTTAATGGGTTAAACAGCTTACCTTGGTATTGTTGTTGACCGTGTCTACCCATTTATGACTAGAGTGTATCCATCCTCTCGCTGCTTCCAGTAGGATAATATACCATGCCACAAAGCTCAGATCAAAGTGTTTTCTTCATGACAGTGAGTTCACTGTAATCAAATGGCCATTTGACGTGGTGGAAATTTGGGACGTGGTGGAGATTCGCATCATGGACGTGCAGCTAACAACTGTTTGTTGCAATCATGTCAACATTGACCCAAATCTCTGAGGAATATTTTTAGCACCTTTTTGAGTCTATTTCATGAACCATTACATCAGTTCTGAAGGCAGAAGAGTCCAACCCGGTATTAGCAATGTGTACCTAATGATGCCCATCAGCAAATATAACACATGTGGGGTGTGTGGCCTCAGACTACTTCTGCTAAAATATATTATTACACTATTTTATGGTCTTCTCTCACAATGAGGGAACTATTTGATTAAACTGAATTTGTACATGAATTTGTTATTAGGTGTTGAGTTCAATAAACTGATTCTGATTTGTGTTCATATAATAAATTAATTTAAATTAAAAAAAGTTCAATTCAATTCAATTTCTTTATTGTCCCACGAGGGGAAATTAGTTTAGCAGCAGGACAAAAATAAACAGAATAAAATAATAATAACAATAATAATGATAGAAAGTTCAAGGACAATTATTTGCCATTAAGGAGACAAGACGCAGTAGGGATAAAAGAGACCTGGAGTCTTTTAGTCCTCCTCGGAGGTACTCTAAAACGGCGGCCGGAAGGCAACAACTCAAACTCACTGTGAAGTGGACACAGACATGAGCACACACACTTTTCAGCAAAGAATAATTAGCTTGTTGCCTATTCTCAAATCTACATTCTGGGAGGTCTATTTTATTTACCTTTGTATGGTCCTTGTTTGTGTTTGACCCAGGAAAGTGATGGAGAAAAGAGTGATGACAACTTGGTCGTCGACGTCTCCAACGAGGTATAAAATATTACCTGCACACTACCAGTCTACCATCCTGTGTGTTACCTGTTGAGAAAATGTGAATTATTTCGGTTTAATGTTTACAGGATCCAGTGTCTCCCCGAGGAAGTCCTGCACACTCTCCTCGGGAGAATGGGTTGGACAAAAGTCGCCTGTTGAAGAAAGACCCACCACTGAGTCCTTCCTCAATTGCTTCCTCCAGCAGCACACCTTCCTCCAAGTCTAAAGATATTAATATGGTGAGTCATTTGTGTAGCCTCCTTTTCATTTAATTTCTTTCAAGAAACCCTTGCCCTTGCTTCTGTAAAAATGATCAAATAGTAAATCTGGCAAACTGTAAACCGCATGAAAGATGTAAGATAAAATCCAAGAGATAAAGGACACTATTCGACATTTTTATAGAATATCAATTTAATGAGTCTTAGAATAAACTGATGCATGAATGCTCCTGCACTGTTATTATATTTGAAAAAAAAAAAAAGCATAAAGATTTATTTCCATGTCTTTCACCTCTGAAACCCTTCTGTATGTAGAAATCTTTCTTTTTTAATTTGTCCGGTAGAATGAGAAGTCAACAACTCCCGTGTCCAAGTCCAGCACTCCCACATCCCGCTCTGAAGCCCCCACACCCAGCAGTGCCTCCACCACAGGCCTGAGGTCTGCACCCAGTAAATCATCAGGAGTTGAGGCACTGAGTAAGTGTTGCAAGCATAACATAAAACATCTCTGCCTGCATCTGTCAGATGGTGGATATGACTCAGTGCAAATACATGTGTATATGTTTTTGAAAACTGAAAGAAAAAAACCTATTACCATAGACTAGCTTAACAAAAATCTCTGTATTTAAGACTAAACCTTTGCTTTAAAGCAAAAAAAAAAAAGAACCTTTGTACACCACAGTTGAAAAAGATAGATGTTTGCGTCACAATCTGGCTGTCTTGTTTTGTAGCTCCTGGTCTTCGCACACCCCTGGCAGTGCCCTGCTCGTACCCTGGCCCATTCGGAATGGTTCCTCACCCTGGTATGAATGGAGAGCTGAGTGGAACAGGAGCAGCCTACACTGGCTTGCATAACATTTCCCCACAGATGAGTGCAGTGGCCGCGGCCGCTGTGGCAGCCTACGGACGCACACAAGTGGTACCTGAACACTCACAGATGCGTGCAGACAGCAGACGTAAACATTAGCTACATATTCTGTCAGTGTTAAAAATGTACTTTAAAGACAAAAATGATTTAGTGGAAAACAACTAATATTGTTTTAGTAGTGATGTTTGGGGATTCTAATGATTAGTCAATTTTTTGCAAGTTATTCCATTTAGGTGCGTTTTTTCGACTGTATTTTCAACCGTTTATGTCAGTTGTGAAATGAGAAACTGTCCTAAAATGGTAACCATGTATGAACAAATATTCTCTGTGTGATGACAATCTTTCACCAGGTAGCAGGTAAACACAGTACCGTTAACTACCATCCCCACTGAAACCATGCAAGCGTTTTTGAAAGATTAAAAACTAAACTGAATTAGAATAAAAGCTAAAAATGATGGTCTCACCAGGATTTTATTATTATTTTTCAGTTGACTGTTGCTTAAATCTACTTTGAAATGCTGGCATGTATCTTGTACCAAAAATTTTAATTGGAAATTGACTTCTAGATAATTTAGGAGTACAACTTCATTCATAAAAAATGTATTTAGCATTTCAACTTTTAATTAGTTTTAAGATTAATCCCAATGGTATGCTTATGTTCAATTAGTAAGAAAATGCTTAAAAACATTGTGCAAAAAAAGAAATGAAAACTGTTCATGGCGATGGTTGAGGAGGTTGAAGCAGGGCAACACGTGGTATTTACTCAACTAAAGAGTTGATGAGCAAAGCAAAACCTGCAGCTAAGGAGTGTGGACAAGGTAGAGCATAAAGACTGTTTCTGACGTTATTATAACCACATATCATGATTCACGAAAAAAAAAAGTCATTGCAGCCTTTGAAAAATGTCCTGCCTCTAGAGCACACTTACCAGGATTTTCCAATAATGCAAGAACAGGCGAGGGCACTTGTTTCCAATTTGACATGCTATTTATAAAACGTCCTTCTCTTAATTAATTTTAATCCTCCTGTTAATTCAAAACACCTTGATGTCTGGCAATTAATTCCTACTGGGTATCTGTAATGACCCAACACAAACAGTGGGAAAATCACTTAGGTTAAGTCTACACTTTTCTGAGAGAGAAAATAATTTCCACATCAGAGTGTTTTTTAAAAACACCTACTTGCGCTTGGTTTCGGCTTGAGTCATAGTTGGGATTAAAACTGATCATTTGTTAATTTTATAAATGAGGTCATTTATTTTTTTTTACATCATAAATGGATGTAAAAACACACCTTTCCTGTCACCTGTCACGTCACTATAAATGCCTTCCTGCCCTGCACACCTGACTTCATTCAAGTCTTCTATTTGTTTAAGCATTTTTGTATAATTTAAAAATGGTCACTCTTGTGTTCTTTAGGTAGGATTTGATCCTCACCACCACATACGTGTTCCTGGACTTCCTCCTAACCTGTCGGGCATTCCTGGTGGAAAACCGTAAGTGTTGTTTAGTCTTTCTTAAATGGCTTAATCAAACTGAGAAAGTTCACAGAAACACACATATATTCCCCTCTGCTTATGTTTTCTTACTTTTCTCTCATCACCCTTTATCACCTCACACGACCCTTTTATTTTGCTTCAGAGCTTATTCCTTTCATGTGAGCGCTGACGGACAAATGCAGCCTGTGCCTTTTCCTCCGGATGCACTGATCGGCCCTGGCATCCCGCGCCATGCTAGACAGATCAATACTCTCACCCACGGGGAGGTGGTGTGTGCCGTTACCATCAGTAACCCTACACGTCACGTTTATACCGGCGGCAAGGGCTGTGTCAAGGTGTGGGATATCAGTCACCCGGGCAACAAGACCCCTGTTTCCCAGCTGGACTGCCTTGTGAGTGCAACACATTGGTCCTCATGTAACATACTTTTAGAATACCACTTTTACAGCCACTAGTTGCTTGCATGTATACATTTCAACGACAGTTCTCTTTTGGCACATCAGAACAGGGATAACTACATTCGATCCTGTCGGCTACTTCCTGATGGACGAACTCTTATCGTTGGGGGAGAAGCGAGTACTTTATCAATCTGGGATTTGGCTACACCGACTCCACGGATCAAAGCGGAATTAACTTCGTCTGCACCTGCATGTTATGCTCTGGCCATCAGCCCGGATTCCAAAGTCTGCTTTTCCTGCTGCTCTGATGGAAACATTGCCGTCTGGGATCTTAACAACCAGACTCTGGTTAGGTAAAGAACTGGGGAATGTAATTTAAGGTTATTGAATTATGCTGAACAAAAAAAAAAAATGAACCTGCTATTAAACCAAAACAGCGTCACATGTTGGCTACACATTAGTTTAGTCAAGATGCTGATCTGGTTGATGTCAAGCCAACTTGAAAGAAAAACAGTATTGTTAGTTATGGGTTTGTCTGTTTCTCTGCAGGCAGTTCCAGGGCCACACAGATGGAGCCAGCTGTATAGACATTTCTAATGATGGGACCAAGCTTTGGACCGGAGGTCTGGATAACACTGTCCGGTCCTGGGACCTGAGAGAGGGACGCCAGCTGCAACAGCACGACTTCACCTCTCAGGTACACATTTATACACGTACTGCACCACGTGACTATTGGGAGCGATCATAATGAAGCAGTGTGGAATTTGTTCCACTCCTCCGGCAGCTTTCATGTGTGTGTTCAGGGTTCAAAAATTTGGGTTTTGCACAGACGTCTATTATTATTTGGTGGTAAAATGTCACAGATGAAAATTGTGCACCCCAGGACAAGTCACTGCCATTTGCAGTTTGTGTGATTACTGTCTCGGCTTTTGATTTATTGCAGTCATTTACAAGCTCAGTTCAGAACATTTAACCCACACTAAAAGCCCGGCTGAGCCCTGTCCTCAAATACTTTTAACACTAATAATATGTGCAGGTAGAATTTAGTTTTTTCCCCCTTGTGAGTAGAAAAGCAGCAATAATAGACCATTACTGCAATTTTCCTGAATAGAGCCATTTCAGTGTGCACATGAGGAGGTGAGTGTGCAGTAAAGAGAGCTCAGAGAGGACAGTCATGGCTGATAGAGTTCTTAGGCTTTCCAGTAATGTCAGGTCTAGCTCCGCTCCCCCCTGCTACAGCTTGAGCAAATCTGGAACCATTTGACAGAGAAAAGAAGTAATGGTTTACCAGATTTTTCAGCTATCAGTTGTATCCTGTGCATGCATTTTGCTCTTCCGTGGTGTAAAAAAGGGATTTTTAAAAAACAATAAGGACTTAACTATTCATCTACCTCTTTGTAATGTAAAAGGTTGAGGTATAGGACTATGACATATTTTTGGAACATCTATCTGTGCCCACCTCCAATAGACAGATGCATACCTTACCCTAATATAAGAGATATACTGAGTATTATTTACACAGAATATAGGGAGACATAGCTGTCATTAAAATGGGTATGTTGGTGTTGGTTGCAGATCTTCTCACTGGGATACTGTCCAACGGGAGAGTGGCTGGCAGTTGGGATGGAGAACAGTAATGTGGAGGTGTTGCATGTCACCAAACCTGACAAATACCAGCTCCACCTGCATGAAAGCTGCGTGCTGTCACTCAGATTTGCGCACTGTGGTAAGCATAAACAACTTTATTGAGATGATTCTGTTGTCACCAGTATTTTGCAACATGAAATGAATATATGTGCCAGGTCTTGAGATGTTAACGATGAGATAATGGTTTAGCACCTGAGCGAGCAAATTAACCTTCACTTAAATAATTTACTTTGGCTTTTAAAGATTGAAAGCGTTTTTCGTTGCCGTAGCCTAATGCAGTTGTCGATCCTCTGCAGGGAAGTGGTTTGTAAGTACAGGAAAAGACAATCTGCTAAATGCATGGAGAACCCCATATGGAGCCAGCATATTCCAGGTAAGTGGGCAAGAACACAACCATGGATGAAAGGCAACTGAGAGGCCAAGTGCAGCACAGCGTAATAGCCAAGAGTTATGGATTTTAGAGAAATAACCCAGGTAGAGAAAACACTGCTTTTGCTCACTGATTGTAAAGTTTAGCTATCAGGGTTCTATATTGAGGACCCAAGAGTATGACACAAAAGACAGATGGTAAAAAGCAAAAGATGAGCTTTAGTCACACAAGGAGATTCAAGGTTATAAAAAACAAGCACAGGGAGCAGCTGATGCAGAATCCTGGCCACTTACCGTTATTTCTAAAAAAAGACATACATTGGGACTAATCTGGTGCAAAACGGAATTGAGCAGCAGAACACCAAAGAGCTAAAGCAGTAGGTAATGTGAGACTGGGAGTAGCCTGCTGATGGGGCTGATTAGATGAATGAAAACATTTGAGAGGAACGGGGAAGAACAGGTGATGCAGCAGGTGGGAAACTCAAGCAGGTGATAATCAATTATGGGAATAAATAAACTGGACTGAATGAAATACTAGATTAAAAATAAAAAACACACAAGTGGGGGTGTTATTTCTAATTTTTAATAAAGAAAAATAAGAACTCTTAACAAGTAATTCTTGGGTATTCCTTGGATGAAATTACTTTCCTAATGAAAATACAACAGTCTGTATGACTGAACTTTTGCAGCTATTGTGAGTTCAACAACCTTCTGTGGCTTTACAATAACAAGAAAGTCGTGTGTCTGCGTAGCCTTCATCTTTCTCGCCCTTTTTATACATTTTCTTGCATCTTTTATTCCCCCGACAGTCAAAAGAATCATCCTCTGTGCTGAGCTGTGACATCTCCATCGATGATAAGTACATTGTGACGGGATCAGGAGATAAGAAGGCAACTGTCTATGAGGTCATCTACTAATAGCTGTGCTTGTTAAACAAGAAGGCCATCCTTCCATCCAACCGTGAGGTCTCCTTCATCTGTGTAAATTTTTTTATGTGTATAGGATAAACCTAAAAGGAACAAACCAAACATTTTCTTGGACCATGACTTCCTGACCTTCTGGCTAGTCGAGGATCAAAACCAACAAGCGGACCCAAGCACAGATCTTTTTGTTTTCCTTTTAAGTGACTTTGTGTTATTGTGAGGATGAGTGAATGCTGTTGGGCTGTTAACATTCCTTTATGTTACCTTTCACTTAAGCCTCTTATTTCATCTTTCTTTTTTCAGTGTGTAGACTGTAAAACAAGCGTTACTGTTCACATACATACTAATCTGCCTGTGGACTTTATACATACATGGAGGCTAAAATGTATGCAAACTAGGTGGCAGATCTGAGCTGTAGTGCTTCTAGGCTACTCTGGAATATCAACAGCCAACCTGCACACAACTAATGCTGATGGTGTAAATAAAGGGGCAACAATTTGGTTACTTTTTTGCCATTTATATTGCCATGTGTTTTGAGTCTGCAGCTGAGCTTTCTTCACATTTTGACATCCCCTCGTTATTTCTGTGCTTAACTGCATCCTGCAGATGTGTCGCCTTAATTGTGACGATGACACATTCATCCAAAGGGTGCAGGACACACAAAAATATAGCACTTGCGCACATGTAAATGTGTTTTTCAAGCAAATATATCAGAGGCTCCGTTTTTTTAAATGGTATCGAAATGTGAGGCAGTATATTCATCTTTAATTTGTTAGTTATGGCCAGTGTTGGGGAGTAACGGAATACATGTACCGCCGTTACGTATTTAAAATACAAAATATGAGTAACTGTATTCCGTTACAGTTACCGTTTAAAAAGGTGGTATTTAGAATACAGTTACTTTGTTGAAATAAATGGATTACACGGCGGTACTTCCCTGTTTCATATTGTCGCGGGTCAGGCCTGTTTGGGTTTTTTTTGACAGCTACGTTCTGTTGTTCCAGGTGGCAGCGTTACGGTTGCCATGGTTACAGGGTGACGCTCTCTCTCTGCGTGTTTCCTGGGTGAGAGAGGCCTTTTTGTTGTTGTTGTGCTAAGCTAATAGGCACTGGCAGAATGCTACCGGTATAGCTCTAAAGAATGTAGCATCATAGGCAGTGTAGTCCGTGCTGCAGGGAGAATGGACTGCCATACACGTTATGTGTCTGTGAGCGAGGAGGGAGAAAAAGGAAAAGTATGAGCTGTCATCGAGCAAAAACGGAGCTGGAAGCATGTAAATATAATAATAACCACTGCAGCCAAGAAGAGTGCCAGACGAGCCCAGTTGTAAGTAAGCTATTAAGACTGGACTGTACACCGTGTTCGTGTTTTCCTCCAAAAACAATAAGTTCTGTTGGAGCAACCTTTCAACGCCTCTCTCTGTCTCTCGCTAGCAAAGTGACCCAGACAACAAAGTAAAGCTAGTTTTCGGCTACGAGCCCGACACAGAACCCACCATATTAGCCAGAGGTCCCTTTACTACGGTTCGGAGCCGCGGACCTTCAGTAACAGTAATAAATCACAGCAATTGTACATTCATGTAGTTGTAAACAGCATGATAATATATTAAGTAATCCAAAGTATTCAGAATACGTTACTCTTATTGAGTAACGTAACGGAATACGTTACAGAATACATTTTGGGGCATGTATTCTGTATTCTGTAATGGAATACATTTAAAAAGTAACCTTCCCAACACTGGTTATGGCTTGAATTCATGTATAGTGTGTTATTTCATCACACTGATTTTTCCTTCTTTGGGCTATGAAGATATACACCTTTTTCTTTTTATTTTAAATAACAGTAAGAAAAAGCTTCCACCTGTGAAAAACATCAACAAATTTCATAACAATCTATCTAAAAAGGTTGTGTCAGACCCGCTTAAAATAGTACTGTCCATCAAGAATTAGTTTAGAATAGTTTATTATTAAACATGTTCATATATTCAGTTTTTTTTAGAGATAAGATCAATAAGACTTTCTGAATGCTAGATGCAGCCAGGAGGACTTAAGCCTGGCTCAGATTAGTATGGATACTCAACTATGCCTACTACAAGATATCTGGTCATTGCTGTGAGATTTTCAGGCAACAAGAATTTACACCTAAAAATATCTGGTAAAAGAACACTGCATATGAATATGCAAAATTTGGAGACAAGGGATGATATTTCAGGTACCACAAGCTTTCCGGTTACCATGTGTAGGTAGAATTGATCTATTACTCTGAGGAGACACTGGTTGCATATACATAAATGGTCCAAAGTATCCTATTAAATACAATCTAGAAACTACTAGCTGTAGTCTAATGAGATAATGATCATGGTTTTTGCTTCATTTGTAATTAATGGCTATACTGGATGGTCCAAACTGTTGGATATTGTTCCATCAGGTGATAAATGAAAGGGTTCCTAGACTAACAGAGTGTAGTGCTGATCTTCTAATCCATTCATTCCCAAACTTAAAAATGCTGCCAAACAATTTGAAATCTTAAAATATTGTGCGACCAGCCAAAAACAATAATCACAGCTCTCATCAACACATCAATTGAAGACAAAATAGGTATTTATTTAGGATTTTGTCTCTATTATTTCCATTACTCCATTTGTCCCTTTTCCCAACAATGATGAGTTAGAAAATACACAAAACATAGGTAGAATAAGCCAGTAACTTAATTCATCAGCTTGACTTTATGAGTATATATATGAGTTCTGGTTATGTTTTAAAATGTAAATATAGAATCATAAAATATGATTACAAATACTGTTTGGGGGCGTTTGGTTTAGGGCAGGCAAGCCCTTTCAAGACCCAATTGAAATACCTTTGAAGGCCACAAGGAGGCAGCCACAAACGCTTTGGGAAATCACAGCTCTGATCAAAATCTTTGCCAAAAAAAAAAAAAAGAACTGTTCCTTTAAATACCATTGTTTGTTTACCTACAGCATCATTTTCTACCTGTGTTCCTGAATTTGTTCTTGTAGTTCAGCTTCTAAGTGAAGTAAGAGCTGTTTGTGTGTGCGCGGGTGTGTGTGTTTATTTCTGTATTTTCGGCTCTGTGGGCACTGAACAAACTAACAGAATTGCCCTCAATGCCCTCTCTACTGACTGACTTTTGCACTGTCTCTGTCCCTTAGCTCGGACTTCTCTGGATGCTCGCTGGCTTCCTACTGATAGATTTCAGTAAAACTGATTTATTGGTGTTTGGAGGTCAGTCACTCCAGCCTGGATTTTCTGTTAAAACCTTTGGGAAAAACAAGTGGTCAGCGATGTGGTCTTGATTTCTCTTGGATTTACGTCTGTTGGCTTGTAAAAATAACACAGTGCCTTTACGCTATACTTCTGCCCTCCTTTTGTCCTGCTGCGTTCAGTTACATACGCAGAACTGAAATGTGTCTCCTCTATTGGAAGTGTTTTTGAGTGTCTTGGAACATTTAAGGATCCTTTTTAATTACAAGGATCATTTATCAACATTACTGCTGAAATGATCACAAATTTCCAGAACCAAACTTTATTTCAAACACTTGGAACACACTATTGACCAGTGGAGTTAACCAGAAAAAATAACTATTGGAGTTAAAAAGTGTTTATTCTTTGATATTTGTTGCTGTTTTTAAGCTTTAAAAACTTGTTTGTTGCTTGTAATTCATTTGTGTTATTACCTAGTTATAACAGTTATAATAATCAGTCCCACATCGCATTAATCTCCAGGAACGTAAACACAACACTATAAGTTATTAGCACAGATTTATGTCACCAAGATTCTAACCTATAATCATCCAATCAGGATGGATGCCAGCTTATCCTAAACAGGCATTTTAAACTTTCTTACTAAACCTAACTATCGGGAGGCATATGTTAAACAGTAATAATTTTAAATTTAGTGCCTAAACCCAATCTCTTGGTTTAGCTACTGCCAGTAACTTTTGTTAGGTTAGGTTAGTTTGATATGAGATTTTTAGTACTTTGGAGTAATTTGGCAACAAGAAAGATTGACTCGCTTTGTGGATGTACTAGTAGTGCCTGTCAGAATGAATTTGAAGACTATGAATGAAACTGTTCTTATATTACTCAGATCCATCCTGTACTATTGCTGAATTCATCTTTTTCCTTTTGAGATAAATGACATGTTGCCAGCAACGTATTTCTGTAACTCATTGTTTACGCTTTTTGCTCTCATTTCATGAAATGGGAGGGGGGGGAAAAAGAAATGTGACCACATTTTTTAAACTACTGTAAATGACTGCTTTACTTTGAAAACTGATAAAGCACTCATGCTTAGTGTTAACCTGCCTGAGATCTACCTACCTATCTTATTTTAATAAGCTCTTAATTAGGGATGTACTGATATATCGGCAGATTGTTTAAGGAAAAGAAAAGTTTAAATTAAATACATTATATAGAAGCATGTTGGCTATGTGGCAGATTGAAAGAAAGCCTTGTAATAAATGCACTGATCTGAATACAAAAAGACATTTTACAGTATGGTATGTTGAGCTGACTGGATTTGATACAGGAGAGACTGTATTGAAAATAATTTACTGTTATGGCTGTTTTTTGTTTGTTTTTTTACACAGACACTGTACATTTCGAAGGTGGTTATAAATATGTTTTTTCACATTCCTGTTTGCTAAATCCAGCTATGCTTTCTGATCAAAATGACGATTCATTCACTTTGCTGTCTTGAGTGCTCTTTTGCGCTTTCTGCTCTTGAATGAATAAAATCTGGTGTCACCTCCTTGTACTATCTTCAGTCTTCATCTAGATAAAACATTAAAAAGGAAAAAAAAAAAAAAGGAAATGCTCTTTGGTTGTAGTCGCTGTCATGTCAAGAGTCAAATCTGAATGTTACTCATCTTATCTGACTGCTACATGTTAGAAGGCTAACAAGATCTGGCACAGAAATGTTGTTAAACAGTAATGATGTGTAGAGCATTTAGCTTGACTGGCTATAACTTTACTGTAAACATGTAATTATTCGAGCTTACAGCAGAAACTTCCTGTTACTAGTTGAGCTTTTTTCATTCGATACAAAATGCCTTTGCTCTCTTTTTTCTAGTCTGTGCTTGAATTTATTAAATTACTGTGTGGACTGTTTTGTCTGAGCCTCTTTTACTGTTTAAGCTAGAAGTCTGTAGGACTTGTATCGTTTAGGTTCTATTTTATTACCAGATAACATAATTAATTGCAATTAAATTCCCCCCCAAAAAAACCACATTGTAGTTGCACTGGAAAAGCATCAGAGAAAGTGTAAGATTTATTGCTACATATTGCAGCAAAAGTATTAGTGGCAAGGATTTGAGAGATTTGGGTTTCTTCTGCCAATCAAGCAAGGGATCTTTCACTTGTTAGGTGAATGTCTATGGAGCTGCTATATTTAACGTATTAGGGACTATGTGAAATATAACAATAAGTAGATTTTCCCTACAATACATATGTTGGTGGCACCTTGCACTTTTGTATTGTACTCAGTCTAAAAATATTTTTTTAGATAAAGCAACCTAGAATAAGAAAATGTTGTAATTAGTTATACTTGTTAATACTAATGGGCATTAGTATTCCTCACCCCTAACTGTAACTATTCAGTGCAAATGTGAAACCCAGCCACCGCTTGTCTATACAGTGGGGCAAAAAAGTATTTAGTCAGCCACCGATTGTGCAAGTTCCCCCACTTAAAATGATGACAGAGGTCAGTAATTTGCACCAGAGGTACACTTCAACTGTGAGAGACAGAATGTGAAAAAAAAATCCATGAATTCACATGGTAGGATTTGTAAAGAATTTATTCGTAAATCAGGGTGGAAAATAAGTATTTGGTCACCTCAAATAAGGAAAATCCCTGGCTCTCACAGACCTGTAACGTCTTCTGTAAGAAGCTTTTCTGTCCCCCACTCGTTACCTGTATGAATGGCACCTGTTTGACCTCATCATCTGTATAAAAGACACCTGTCCACAGCCTCAACCAGTCAGACTCTAAACTCCGCCATGGCCAAGACCAAAGAGCTTTCGAAGGACACCAGGAAAAGAATTGTAGACCTGCACCAGACTGGGAAGAGTGAATCTACAATAGGCAAGCAGCTTGGTGTGAAAAAATCAACTGTGGGAGCAATCATCAGAAAATGGAAGACATACAAGACCACTGATAATCTCCCTCGATCTGGGGCTCCACGCAAGATCTCATCCCGTGGGGTCAAAATGATCATGAGAACGGTGAGCAAAGATCCCAGAACCACACGGGGGGACCTGGTGAATGACCTGCAGAGAGCTGGGACCAAAGTAACAAAGGTCACCATCAGTAACACACTACAACGGCAGGGAATCAAATCCCGCAGTGCCAGACGTGTTCCGCTGCTGAAGCCAGTGCATGTCCAGGCCCGTCTGAAGTTTGCCAGAGAGCACATGGATGATACAGCAGAGGATTGGGAGAATGTCATGTGGTCAGATGAAACCAAAGTAGAACTTTTTGGTATAAACTCAACTCGTCGTGTTTGGAGGAAGAAGAATACTGAGTTGCATCCCAAGAACACCATACCTACTGTGAAGCATGGGGGTGGAAACATCATGCTATGGGGCTGTTTTTCTGCCAAGGGGACAGGACGACTGATCCGTGTTAAGGACAGAATGAATGGGGCCAAGTATCGTGAGATTTTGAGCCAAAACCTCCTTCCATCAGTGAGAACTTTGAAGATGAAACGAGGCTGGGTCTTCCAACATGACAATGATCCAAAACACACCGCCCGGGCAACAAAGGAGTGGCTCCGTAAGAAGCATTTGAAAGTCCTGGAGTGGCCTAGCCAGTCTCCAGACCTCAACCCCATAGAAAATCTGTGGCGGGAGTTGAAAGTCCGTGTTGCTCGGCGACAGCCCCAAAACATCACTGCTCTTGAGAAGATCTGCATGGAGGAATGGGCCAAAATACCAGCTACTGTGTGTGCAAACCTGGTAAAGACCTATAGTAAACGTTTGACCTCTGTTATTGCCAACAAAGGTTATGTTACAAAGTATTGAGTTGTATTTTTGTTATTGACCAAATACTTATTTTCCACCCTGATTTACGAATAAATTCTTTACAAATCCTACCATGTGAATTCATGGATTTTTTTTTCACATTCTGTCTCTCACAGTTGAAGTGTACCTCTGGTGCAAATTACTGACCTCTGTCATCATTTTAAGTGGGGGAACTTGCACAATCGGTGGCTGACTAAATACTTTCTTGCCCCACTGTACATATGTAATGCTGGGATAACTATTCGAGTTAAATTACTAACCTGGAACGTCAATCAAGAAATACTGGTCTGCGCTATTGTACTGTTTTTTCTGGTGAACAATAAACAGTCAGGGAATTCCAGATGAGTGAACATCCTGTGTATTACTTTTGGTTCTCTAAATTGTTCTGATGGATGGACTGAGACTGGAGGACAGTCATTAAAATAGTTTTGGGGTTTATTCATTTAAAATTGCAAATGTCCAATGTAGACATAATTTTTGTCCATAAATCCATTTCCTTCCATTTATCCAATTCAGGGTTGTGGTTGGAGCCTATCCCAGCTGTTACTGGGCAACAGGCAAGGTACACCATAGATATATCTTTTAAAAGAATTAGTTGTGTAATGCACTGAGAAAGGTTAACTGACGCGATGTGGGATATACCCAAAGAAAGTGCACTCAAATTGTCAGTTTTGTTGAGTAGATTACATGGAATTGTTTTTATGACATGCGGGTCAATCACTTGTGTCTCATTTTAAACTGAAAATCTAAGCTTCAGTTTGCAGATTGTCTTTTGTTTAACTGATTTAACATTAAATCTACTGAAACAACCTTCCATATATTCCCATCTTTACATTTTAAAACCTGCTTCAGAATCCTCTTTGCACCAAACTGATAGAATTTAATTGAATAAACTGGTCAAATAAAGTATCCAGTGTGTCCACTGTTGCTTAGAAATCCCACATATTCACTGATTTTAAAGTATTCCTAGGACACAACCATCTATGTTCATTTTAAAGTATACTGTGTGCCCAAAAAATATATTTTACCAGAAAAGATCCTGATTTTGACTGGAGTGTGTAGCAGGCCTTCTCTACATCCATATTAAATGAGCTGCGAGAAACAAGGGTTTCGAGTGTTTTAGTGTGGCATTTTAGTGCAAACTGACAGGTCAGCGTCTCACTCTAACCTCCCATTGTGAACGTGCTGTGTTCACACAGTGCACAGCACTGGACTGCTAAAGTGGATTAAGTGATCTAAGTGAGGGCTGTGGAGGAGGACGCTCCACCATTACAGTGAATGATACTCCTGTTACAGCTCTCCAACCAGTACTTCACACAGCCAAAAGTGGGAGAGAAGGAGGAAAGGTGGGGATGCAATGTGGGAATGAGCCACCCTACTTCAACATTTTATATTAAGAGCTCTTGCAGCATGCAAATTGCCCACTTTCCTGACAGACACAGAAGCTGGATTAAACAAACAGGCCACACAATAGCAACATGGTGTTAGTGTCCACGTGGTGAATCACACTGTTGCTAGATATGGCTCATAAAGCAAGATCTACTTTGTAACAAAACTGCATATTTTGATATCTAAAAAAGGTATGTTTGTGACCACAGATTTACATTTATTCTCTTTCTAAAAACCGTTAGGATTCCAATAATCCGGGGGTAGACTAAAGGACGGGGCTGAATTTGATCAAGCGAAGGGCCACACACTGGATAACAAAACTGTGGTTACAGGTTTTAGTCTAAATTTTACTAACATAAAAGTAAAATCTGTCTAAATTATATGTTAACATTTAATTTATCACACGTCTTTAAAGTGATATCAGTGATATCACTGCAACCGAGTTAACAAGCTGTGCAGACTCACTGTAGTCATTCACCTCGATTCTGTTTCCAGCCCTTGCACCATATTTGCCCATGTGTGTCATAGTCTGTAGGCATAATGTTCGCAGAGTACCACTTAACAGAATCATTGCAATACTCTGCTGACTTTGCACTGTCAGAATTGCTTTAATCAACTCACTGTTTTACAGCACTGGCAGTACACTCTCAAAAATCTAGAGGATTATAGTAGCCGAGTGAATATTTACTGCAGTTCCAAACAAAGACTGTGAGGGTGTCCTTCAGGACACAGTTCACTAGAAACACTGTGCAAAAGCTCTGCGATCTACTTAGGAAAAGGGATTCTTTAAGCTAGCATCAGATAACGATGTTTAGCAGGATTAGCATTTTAGCTTTGCATGCTAAAGTTGGAGTTTTTAAACTGAAAGTATGTTGATGCTAATAAATTTTGCATATACTTTGTCAGAAACAAAGTTACTGAACATTTATTTTGTAAATTTAATTAATTTAATTTAAGTTTTAATTTAAACTTAAAATTTGAGAAAATCTAAAATTTCTTCTGAGTGTAACAGACAAGTCCTTAGTTTAGTGACAGTACAACGAACTGTAGCAACAGTTTCCTGAAAATGAAAAGTTATTGTAGAGATTATATCTCAGTCGGGATCAATCTATTACCAGACAAATCCAGAGTTCTTCTCTGTAAAAACAAAGGACATCAAATGACTTTGCCAAAACCCCACAGAAATGAAACTGTAGATAGATATCAAATAGATAACTGACATTAGCTCAAGATATAAACAAGGTATAAACATATATGCAGACAGATATGAGAATAAATAGCTCATAAAATAAACTTAAACCATACTAAATCAACTACACATGCCAGCTTTAAGAATTACTCTATGGTTTATTCATTCATAGTCAACAATTTATTCAGGCACAAAAGCTCTTATGGTTAACTTTAGCTTTTATTTTCATTTCTTAACAAGTCTCATCATCTGGATCATGTTCAATCTGAAAACAGGGGCAAACTTTAGCAGAAGTCCTTCAAAGTCCAGTGTGGAAGCCAGATGATCACAGGTAGGTTTGGTGGGTGTGTTACGCAGTCAGCAGCAATGTGCGTGCAAACTCTACTGTTTCCATAAGACACTGCATGTGTGTCTTTAGTCTTTTATTTCTCAGAGGACACCAAGTGCACAAAGGGTATAGAAATGCCAAAGTTTAGGCTTACTGGGATTATATCAGTGTTACTGTCTTTTATGGCCATGCATTTGGCAAAATCTTTGATTGTCATATCTGACTTACTAATTTTCATCTTATTCCATTTTCTGCCTTGCCTGTACCGTCACATCTATGAAAAAGATTGGATGAGACTACACAGGAGTCAGCATGTCCATTAACTTATCTGGGGAAGTAAATTTGAGAGTGAGTCTGTAATGAGATGACAGATTTGTAAGAAGCTTTATACTTTTGAGCGATTCAAAAGCAGCATTTCTCACAACAGCTGATGCTGCTAACAATTTCCTGCCCTGTTACAGGGTGGACTGATGATTAATTCATATCTCTGCCATCTTAACAAGGTTGTGCCCGTTAGTGGGCGAGAGGGGTGGGCATACTCCGCAGGGCTTTGATATCCTACATTCAAGGCTGTGTCACACATTAATGACTTCTTTGAGCTATGAAACGAGCGTCATTATCTCTTTCCAAAAAGGGAAAGATGAGAGATTTCAGCTCAACTTGTATAGAGACAGGGGAGGAATCAGTCATCATGTACTGACTATGTGTGTGTATGCGTGTATGTGAGATAGACTTGTAGTCAAGACCGCCTAATCCGAGACCAAGACAAGACCAAGACCAGAGGGTATCGAGACCAAGATGAGACCAAGACCAGAGGGTATCGAGACCAAGACAAGACCAAGACCAGAGGGTATCGAGACCAAGACAAGACCAAGACCGAGACCGAGACGAGACGAGACGAGACCAAGACCAAGACCGAGACAAAAAAAGTCTTTAAACTGCAGCCAGATGCTGCTTCGTTTACGGGTCTCGGGCATATTTATGTGTTTTTGCTTTCGCACAGCCCTCCTCACCGCTGTCTACTGTCTCACTCACTCACTCACTCACTGAAAGGACTGACGCATGCTCCACTTGACTGTTGCGTCTCTCACCCTCTCTGTTTTTCACATAATGATATTATCCTATATCCTCGCATGTGATTGGCCACAATATTGAGGGATTGGAGCGTAGCTGAGCCACTGTGTGAGAGCTGAGCAGCCAAAGGAAATTAAGTGGGGGTAGAAATGACTGAAAGATTATTAGGCTCTGTTTTGAGCTTTGTTCAAAAAAGAATGACTTCATATGTATATATATATATATATATATATATATATATATAGTTTTTTAATTAAGCAGCAAGGCAGAACAAAGTCGGGCCTGTATCAAGACACAGGGACTAAACCCCAATTCAACCAGACCCAGAACTGATCCAGAATTAAAACAGGACTACAACAGTAACCAAGACAGAACCAGAATCAGAACTAGATGATAGCAGCACTAAAAATCATCTTAGACCTGCACTACACTTATTTTTTAATTCTACCAAAGTACACTATTTAGATTCTGAAAAGTTTATATAATTATTCAGCCTTGTTGAGCAAACAAGCCTGCATAACTTAATAAATATAGAATTTTAAAAGTAACAAACGCTATCTAAAAAGATACAATAGGTACGAGATACATGTTCTGATGAGTTTTTGGCAAACAACCATTTGACTAACTTGTGTGTCTCACCTGCTCTTGTTCCATCTCTGTTCTGTCGTCATTTTCGTCGTCTCTCTCCCTCTCTGTTCCTCTCTCTCCCTCTTTGTGCTGACAATCAAGCCAAACACAAATATACAGTGGAAACCAGATATTTACATACTCTTCAGATAAAAACACAAACACTTTTTAATTGTAACATCAAATCAGACTAAATGTTTCTTTTTTTAGATTGATAAATATAAAAAACATATTTGTTAACTTTAAGAGTAAAGAGAGAAACTGTCTGTATTTCTTAATTGTAAATGGCACCAAATTGTATTCAAAATTGAGCCACACTTATGGAGCTCCACAATTCTTTTCCAGAATTCTTTTCCAGGTGTTTTGGTTGACATCTCTTGATTTTTCAAAGAAACTTTCCCATTTCAAAGAAACAGGCTCTGTGTTTTGCCTTATATGCATCCACAGCTGTGCCACCAATTTACCCACATGGACTCTACTAACCAATCAGAAGCTTCTTAAGCTCGGAATGGAATCATCTGGAGTTTTCTTAATTAATCTTAATTAACAATAAACTTAGTGTATATGTACTCGTACATTTGATGAAAGTGATTAAAATAGACAGCTCCCTCTTTTTATTCTGACATTTAACTAATTCAAAAGACATTGCAACATTTATTTATCTAAAACAAAAGTTTACTCTAAATTGATGTTTAACAGTAAAAAAAAGGTTTTATGTTTTCTCCCTAAAGTGTATGTAAATATCTGGTTTCAACTGTGAATATACTGCTGTGTATTGAAATTCCTCTTGTTTTGCATAGATATACTGAACATACAACAACAACATACAAAGCATAATATATAAAATAACATCTACCTGAGTTTTTTCTTTGAAAGAAGCTCCTTATGTCCATTGTTGTGTTCATCAGTACACAACTGAAACCGATTTAGAGAGTTTGTTTAGCCGTGGAGGGTAACAACTGAAAATATGAGATGTAAGCTAAGACTCTCTAAAAAAATCAGCATTGTCGTTCGGCTTTTTATTTATCCATTTGTTGATTCACTCGAAGAGTAAGTAACGCAACCAAGTGATCAGTTTGATATCAATCTTTTGTGATACACCGTCATATTTACATTATTAGTTCAGTACGAATGATTTCCGTTGGTACCTGGTCAAACTTAAGCTCTCCTCTGCAGCAAACTCGCAGGCAGCAGCTTCTCCCCCCTCGCTCACATGGGTGCTGTGCTCAGTCGCCTAGTGCCAAAGCTCGGATCATACCAAAATCAGGGGGAATTTAGGACGGTGCGCTCTGTGCTTCGTGTGTTGTTTTTGTTTTATACAGTTGTCAGTCAGGCATCTAACAAACAAATTACACTCCAAAAAACCCCATGCTTCAGAAAAAATGACCCGGGCTTAAGCCCAGTAAGACACCCCTCGCTCCGCTGATGGTTGACTCCAAATCTCCCGAACACTATGTCGATTTGAGAGCGCAAGACCGAGACAGCGAGACCGAGACAGCGAGACCAAGACAAAAGTCCGTCGAGACCAAGACGAGACCAAGACCACGTAAAAGTGGTCTCGAGACCGGTCTCGAGACCAAGACCGGTCTCGAGACATCCAACTCTAATGTGAGACACTTGGGCATAGGAATTGGACCTGAGTCAGAGGATGGAAAAGGTAGATTTTGGTGTGTATAGATCTACATAAACCAATCAAGTTTTGGAGGAAAAACATTTAGCTACATGAGCCGAGGGCAGCACAGTGTAGAGGTTAGCACTGTCACTACTGTTCCCTGGGAAAGCACAGGTCCTTCTGTGTGTGTTTTCATGTTCTCCTGGTGCCTGGTCCAAAGACATCCATGTTTGATTCATTACTGACTTTACATCAGCTGAATGTGTGAATGTACGCTATGAAATGAGTTGTCTGTTTTCAAGTGTTAGGCCTGTGACAGACTGACGGTCCATCAAGGGTGTAGCCCACCTCCTCCCTGATAACAGTTGGGATAGGACCCAACCCCCCTGTGACCCTGAATTGGATGAGCATAAGAAAATGGATGGATGGAAGATAACCTTGATATCTCTGAGGATCATATTGCATCTGCATCTTTTAGGACTGTAATCAAAATCACACCAAAAAAAAATCAAAGTTCAACTTAGTCAAATATCTGATTTATAACTACCTCAGAAATGATGCCGGAGCGTGCTTGAGTGACCTTCCTGTTAGTTGATAAGGTGGGAGAATTTACATCTGTATCATGAGTTGGTTCATGACTTGAAGTATAATTCCAGAATAATTCATTTCAGCTGCTGCTTGAACTGCCATAGAAGTCTAATCACTCAGAAAAAAATGGACTGGTCAGGGCAAAGTTCAGGCAAAACAAGGATAATGGTGGCTTTTATTCAAATATACCAGGAAGCAATTCCAGTGAGTCAGCATGAGCAGAACCCTGACCCCAGCTCACCTGAATGGAACCAGCTCACCTAATGTTATTATCTGCGCTTTTCTGATTAGACTGTGAAAAAGTAAAGACAGCTGTAGCTTTTTATCTAAAACCAATTTGCTTGTGTATTGAAATCTTTCAGTGCCCAATCTTTGGATTTGTGCAATATGCTGCCAGCAGGAGGTTAATCATTGTGATTTTGAAATAAATAGCTCAAAAACTGGAGTATCCCTGGATCCATGAAGGGATAAGCTGCAGTACATCTGATTATTCCACAATGTTTCCTTTAGATCAAAATTTCAATCTCATAGCAGATTTACCACCCAAAACTTTGTGGTTTTAGAGTGTAAAACAAATATAATAAAAAATATCAGTATTAAAAAATTAATCAGTTTCATGCCTTCTATTTTTTTCCTTTTCATTTGCAATTCAGTCATTTTTCTAAACCTCTCAGCTATCAAAATGTTTTAGCTTTTTCTTTTTTGCTTTACTTTAAAAGAGGCTTTTCATGCCTCTACATCTATTCTGTCACTTCACGGCTGCTGCTGTGAAGAGTTCAAGGGTCACGGAAAAGTAGAGAGAGCTGGATGAGTGAGAGGGTTTAAGTTCACACGGAGAGTGGAGGATTGTATATTCCCTAAGAAAACAGGAGCAGTCATTTGAGTGGAGGTCATGGACATTTCCATGCATACTGATAGAATAGGTGGGAGCGTTGGAGGAGAAAGGCCTCTTAAAACCAAATGAACTAAAAGCTCTTGGTTTGAATGCTCTTCAGCCCGTACTTTACTCTACCTCGAATAAAGCACTCAGGTCAGAAGGGATGCTTTTTGAAGCTTTTAGGCTAACTCCCATTCCCACTTAAAACCAACTTTAGTTCCCATTTCTAAACAAGGCAAGGCATTTTCCCTGCATTGGTTTCAGTATTACTTTAGCATGTTGTAAAAGACCAATTTGTGGCCACAGTTTGTGAAATGTACAGTGCACACCTTTTTAAGAATTTAAAGATGTGCATTCTGAATATGCCATTATTCATGCACATATGAGTCCAGTTCACATTTAAACAAATGCACATTTAATACCAACAGATCAGTTACTTTCTGACTTTTCTCAAAGAATTGTATATTTTAACCTGCATAATTGTGTGAAAGGCACAGTTCTCTAATATACAAACACTTTTTGTAAAATTACACTGACTGAATACATTTCCTAGACAATTTACCCGATTGAAACGACTACATTATTACTCTAATGATCATCCTAACAATCAGCCAAACTGAAAACTTCCCGTTTTCAACTTAAGCACCTTGATGGACGAGTTGTTGTGATTTGGTGATATATAAATAGAAATGAATTGAGTCTTCATTTTAAAATTGGATTTTTTGTTTTCACAAGGAAGACAGATCCCCAGAGTGTAACTGTGTAAATAATGTACAAGAAGAGTAAGGCAAGCACACACCCTCATGTAAGTTCAGCTCAGCTGTAGTGCTTTTAAAATCCACATGATGGCAGCTTTGACGTGCGATGCTCTGCTTGGTCTCATGCTTTCAGAGAAGAAATATCAACAGAAGTTTGCAGTTCTAGCCCTTGGAGCCGATGCATAATTTTTTAATTTTTTTATTTCCATCTGAAAATGGATCTGCAAAAATTTATTCAGAAGCCGATTTACAACCTTGAGGAAAAATTTACCAACTTAGGCCTCTATGGACAATAGATAGTTGAGAAAATGTTTAGATGGGTGTTTTTTGTTCCCATCACAAGGCTAGAGAAAGAATTTAAAAGCTACACCTAAAGGTGACTGAACATGCCACAAAAGGTTTTAGCTGCCACTCTAAATTTGATGCAACAAATATGAAACAGTGCTTACTTCAGTTACAGCAGTACTGTTTTATGTTTTATGTATAAATATATGTAGATATGTATAAGACTATCTATATTATATATAAATATGTGATTTTGGAGGATGTAAACAGTACAGCTTGACAAAAGAATTGCACATCAGAGCTATATATAAGTAAGTTTAAAAACTAAAGTGATAGAAAATGCTGCATTTAAGACCCCTCTTTACACTATTTGTGTGAAGCTGTAGAAAAGGTCGCTATAGGGAGCTTGATTTAAATATTTCAACCATATGACATAATTGTAGGATTTAGAAGTAACAAAAAACAAGCAATATTCATAAAAATGTGGTGCATTTTCACAAATCTGCACATGTAAACCGTTTCTTTAATCAGAAGGTGGCGATATGGAGCTCTACTTCCCCTGCCAAAAACCACAAAAGAAGATTACCGCTAGGTTACCTAGCAGGCTAGCAGTTGCTAAATTTGATCCCGTTAAGTTAGTCGAGAACATTTAAAATGATCCTGCAGTCATTCAGACCGTGGCTGCTTCGTTGCAGGAGTCTGCCGTTGGCTTGCACAAGAGCGTACCACGCAGATAAAGTCGCTCGACTGGGCTCACAGCCTGATAAACAGACTTCTGAATATCAGGTAGGTTAGCTTGTTGCTAACGCCTGCTAGTCAAACAGTAAGGTAACAGTTCGGAGAGTTCAGACGCATCCAGGTGAGGTGTTTTACACCTGACAGGCAACTTTCCTTCGTGTCAGGTTCCCAAACCTGACACGAAGGAAAAGTGTTTGTTTAGTCTGTCCCCTATGTTGAAGTTCACTCTAGAGGTCAGACTCCTTAAAAGCTAAGAATTTATCAGCAATATCAGCGCTGAAGAATTAAGTGAGTTGTGGAGCTAAACAGCGTGCAAAAAAGTCTACCAGTCTAACTGTGAAGGTGCAACCTCTGAAAGTAAAAGACACAAATAACAGCTTTGCATGTCATTGCAACAACAATACACTTCTTAGAATAACTGATTAGTGAGGCTTGATGTTTTATTGCTTAAAGTTGCTAGTTTGAAGCTATAATTTTGTGATTATATCAATGGCACAAAACAATTTATCCTCAGTGGCAATCATCAGCTGTTTAAATACAACATCAAAAAAATCACTGGATGGCAATACAGACAGACCAATTTTCTTGCAGAGAGGCTCTGTCTCTCATATGCACACAAGGACTGTAGTGCTTTCTCACTTACGCCATTAAGGGTTAGTTACTGGAGGCCAGTTACAGGTACAGATGTCTTGTATGAATCAGACTGGTGTTAATAGCAGGTTACTGTTGGGGTTGAGTGGTGTTTCAATTCAACAGTTAATCTGTTTTTTATGACAGCATGTTTTTGTCAATCACAATTTCTATGTGATTTACAAGTTTCAAAATACAAGATGATCAACTGCCCTTGAAGGTAAACTGTTTAAAAATCTCACCATGTCACGAGGTATCAGTCGATTGCCGATTGCAGTCAACTGAATTTTTTTTCTTACATTAACCAATTCAAGTGCATAGTACTAGCTATGTTGACCACTGTAGGACAAACAACTCTGGCTGCGATTAATCTGTAGTGCGTGTAGGTGTAGTAGGTGCGTGTAGTATATGTCCACGTTTATTTACTGGAGGAGGCTGCAAAACCTTGTGAAAGGAGTCCAATACAAATCGATGAAGCTCACTTCTGGAGGTGAGTTGTTGAGGGTATCCTGAACTTATCAATTATAAGCACTGCTGTCTTTGCTGCTGTTTTCTGCTGTTTTATCAAGTGCCTCTAACATCGCTGGACTCAGACTGTTAGCAAATAAACTCTCACTAGGTGAGAATCCAATCAAACTGTTTGTCAGAGGCAAAGTGTGATTTTTAGGACAATCATAATATTAATAGGCACAATATTAGCTTATAACCAGCTGTTGCTGTTGTTTAGCTGGTTTGTAGACAGCTGTCCAGAGATCGGAGGATCGCTTGTCCAGTATGATGACAATAAGTAACTGTGACAGTATCGGGAATATCTAAGCATGTTTAAGCATGTTTCCATGTGTTAGAGCCCTGACTTCAGTTCAGGAAATAAGGCTTGAGGTGAGCAGGATGAGGATGAGTTTCTAACCACATGCCGCTTGCTCCTTCACGTTTTTGCTTCTTTGGTGAACAAGATCTACTCTCTGTTTATAAACCATAGGTATCATCCTTAAATCATATCACATCTTGAATCTGAAGGTGCAGACAGGAATTAAAATGCCTCCATTGTACTGCCTGTGTGTTATCTTCTCCTCTGCCTTTGGCGTACCATGTATGTGGTCCGTCTCTGGCCACACATATAAAAGGTTATTTGGCAGAATGGTGATGCCCGTCTTGTCCATTGTATTCAGTTTGGCAGAGCAACATGGGAGCTTCCACAAACTGCTGACCTCTTCTGTGTTTTTTAATAAAATTATCAATTTGTTGGAACACATAACTAAACACTAATCCGTGTATATTTATGAGTACAGTTTTTTTCTATTAAATAAACTCAACAAATGACTGGAGAGCATTTACATCATCATCATCATCATTTACATTTTCTTATTTTAGTGCAAATCTCTTACAGAAATTGGATTAAGAGGAAACTCTAACAAATGAATTTCTCTCTTTTTGTTTTTTAGGAGAATTATGACCGAATGAAAGTTCTTCTCGATGAGCTGAAAAGCCAGACAGAAAAGATTAAATTGGGTACGTGTTCGCACACAGCAGGTTACACACTATCCCAGAGATAAATTCATCACTTTGTGTTTTCATTTCAGCAGTTCAAATTAGTGCCTGAGTTCAGGCAATCTGGGTGATGAAATTGTTGCCCAAACATCATTGCTTACACCTATGTGTTCTAGTAAAGTAATCAGGTTCCACTTTAGATGATTAAGCCTTAAGGGACCTGCTCTAACACGTAAATGCATAAAAAGCACTTTTTATATGGGAGTATGTGTTAAACTGCATGCCATTTAACACATAGTTAGCTGTTTACTTGAGCTTAACATAATGTAAAAAACTTAAAATAATCTACTTCCAAACTCTGTAATGAGAGGTTGCTATTATTAGAGAGGCGTAGCTGGAACTGAGGAGAAAAGTTATGTTTAAAAGCAGTAGACAAGACATATTAAAAAATGTAGAAGTTATTATGATTGTGTAGTCTACTATGCTGTATAATAAAAGTAAGAAATATAAGACTTGTGTAAGATTGTTATTGTTTATAAAACATTTGTTTTTCTCTTGTTTATTTGTTTTTAATTCTTTTTCTCTTTTTGGTGAAATTTAGTTATAAAAGTACAGTATTGCTATTTAGAGCAAGTTCTGTAAAAAGTGTAGGTGTAATAAGGTTTCAAATTTTTATTTTTTCAATAAATGATGACTAAAAAAAAATGACAAAACATTGCAACTAATTGACCCAACAAAAGGAATAAATGTGCTCAAAGTGACAATAGAAATGATTTTCAGTAAAACACAGAAAGTTGTGACCCCGACCGAGGTACACGTTCGCTTATTTTTCAACCCTACTGGCACACAGAAAAACATCAGTAACTACAAAAGTCACAAAGAAATGAATAAAAGCCTGTCCCACCAGGGATTAACAATTCTTGGTAATTTTATATTTTTATTTTTTTTAAACCATCAGCACTGTCATCAATGCTACTTGCAGGAGTAGTAGTAGTACAAAATATTCTCAAATTGTTAACTTTGTAATTTTGTTATTATTAATTTATTACTTTTTAATGAATTCAGGAGGAGGAGAAAAAGCAAGAAGACTTCATACTTCCCGTGGGAAACTGTTGCCTAGAGAGCGCATAGACAGACTGCTGGATCCAGGGTATTACTGCCTACTTCTGTCTTTGTCACAGATTTAAAAGTCATGGCTGTTTCATCCCCCCTAGCTTTTGTCCTAGAATTAGTCCTTACACAAACTGTGGCATCACTAGTTTTAAATGTCTGATGGTGTCTACAGTACAGTTCTCTGTACAATGAGAAGAAGCAAAAGAGGATAATATTTCTCTAAATTAAAATGTACTATTTTAAATGAACTTGCGCAGAAAAACATGGATGTATGGATATGAATTTGTCTTCTTTTCCCCGCTTTTATTTCATATTATTGCAGGTCTCCCTTTTTGGAATTTTCCCAATTTGCAGGATATGAGTTGTATGGAAAAGAGGAAGTCCCAGCAGGCGGTATAATTACTGGAATTGGGCGGGTTTCAGGGCAAGTGCTATAAATGTTTCTGATATTCACCAGATTTGAATGTAATGCCTTTAAAAAATAGTGAAAGTGTTTCGTTCTGATGATCATATGTAAAAATGGTTCCGTTTAATAATTTGTCACAGATGAAAATTTGTATTTTTAACCACAGGATCAGATCCAAAGTAATTACAGTGTAGGTTTTCCACTAGAATCTCAATTGAGTACCCCAGGTGCATAATCTAATATTTATTTATTCATTCTTTTCTAAATGTTCATAGAGTGGAATGTATTATTGTTGCAAATGATGCTACTGTCAAAGGGGGAACATACTACCCAATTACAGTGAAGAAACACCTTCGTGCACAAGAAATAGCCCAGCAGAACCATCTGCCATGCATTTACTTGGGTGAGTATCTCCATATTTGTAAGGGTTTGTAAAACACCAATAAACGATTATCTACAGAATCAAAGAATAATAATATTAATTAATAATAATTATTAGTAATAAAAAAATTATAGTAATAATAATTTTCTACTGTCCCTGTTAGAATTTAACTTTAAAATACAGTAGGACTGTTGGGTTAAGGTTAGTGTTCACCTGCGCAAGTAGAGCCTGACTGATATATGCAATATGATATAATGGCTAAAAAAAATCAACATTTCAAAACTAAGAGCGAGATGGATGAAACACTTTAACTGTGTTATGACTGATGGTGTTGCATAGTTTGTCCACCAGAGGACACTCTGCAATTTCCCTGTTGACAACACTTATTTGGTTCACCACAAACACAACAAACCAGCTTACCCGTGCTGCTGGCAGAATGTAAATGAGTAATCAATGACTTGTTGTAACAGTAAACCAAACTACATTTTCATTATATCTTAGTAAACACTCATAAATAACTGCTGGGGAAATCTGTTTGTTTCACACATCTGAAAAAAAAAAACCCATTGTCCAGTATATCAGATTTTTAAATCACCAAATATTAGTATCAGTATTGGGCTTAAAACCCCATAACAGTTTCTTAAGGACCTTATGGGAAAAATCCTAATATTTGGGTTGGTTTTTTCTTTTGGTCAATATTTACACCAGAGACATCCCAGAATGCCTGCCTGAGGATAGTAGGGAAGTCTGTCTCTGTAATCTAATTATAGTCGAGATGTTTATAATAAGTGAGTTCTTTGAATATGCTAATGCTTTTATCTCCTTCAGTGGATTCTGGCGGTGCTAACCTGCCCAGGCAGGCTGAAGTCTTTCCAGACAGAGATCATTTCGGGCGCATTTTCTACAACCAGGCCAGGTTGTCTTCAGAGGGAATAGCACAGGTGATGCATTGTATTAACTCATTTAATGGGCACAAAAGCAGCATGAGAAAACGCAGTGGCTTTATAATTTGCTTGCCTCCCCCGATTACATCTTTACTAAAGCCCATTATTGGGCTTCCACGGTATATTTGTTTACCTTTTAAATAATGATTTTTGTTATTCTTTCATTCTATACGTGTAGAAGGCAATATAAATTAATATACACGAAAGTCACAGTCCTCTATTAAGTATTTTTTTAATTATTTCATTTTTTTCACCATGCTGTCTTGGGGCAAAGGTCATTTAGCTGCAAGGCAAAGGCAATAAAAATACTGAGCGACAGATACACAAAAGAAATTAATTATGGCAGCAGGGGCATTCATGGCCTGTTGGAACATTGTGGGAAAAGCTTCCATGAACAGAAATTGACAGCAATCATATGATAAACTGTATTAAATTGAATTTAATATTTATTTAAGAACACAGAAGAGCCTTTATCACCAGGGTTATATCACATTATACTGCTCGGTATCTGTATTTTTTGCAGTTCTGGTAGCTCTCTCTTTTTTCAACCATACATGTGTTTACATCCTTGTTGAAACAAGAAAAATATCAAAGAGCAGAGGTGGTATATTCAAATGTATTCCACGCTTGAAGGCTCTTCATGTTTTGCACCTGCAGGCTACTCAAATCCATCTTATATATGATGATGAAGAGAACTGCCACGGTTTTGCACTGTGCACGGTTTTGCACCTGTCTTGCAGTCACATCTCTATTGATTCAAGGATGATAAAAAGCAGGATGTATTGCTCACCAAACCGACCTTCACTGTGTGTTAGTTAGAAAGCTGTTTTCAAATTCATCTGCAGGAAGACAAAGGTTTTTCAGAGCTATAAAATGTTTTGGCCAATGTAATGTTCTTTTGGAGTTTTTCCTTCTCTTGGCAGAATAATATATGTTCAGAATTTATTTCTGGAAGAGTGGTTTTCTTGAAAATGGAATGTTTCTATGAGCCCACCTGAAATAAGAGTTGTAGTTCCCACATCTAAATTGAATACCATTCCTGGTCCAATAGGCATCATAAAGTCTGCAGTACTCATAGCTTAAAAGTTGTTGTTCAGTGATGTAATGGCCATTTTGTTTCTAGTATTTAAACTTTTCAAGTGAAACTATAACCAGATTGTTTTTTGCTAATGGAGTAGTCATAGGTGGCATTATAACTGCACACAAGGTTAATTGAAATTTTAAAGAGAAAAAAAACCCCTAATCATATGCAAATTATTCAAAGCAGAGTAATGAAGATATCTTTGAAAATGCCTGAAGGATATGTTTTAATATTGTACATGTCTGATATGAGACCTAACTATTTTTCTTCTCTCTTCAAGATTGCTGTCGTGATGGGCTCCTGCACTGCTGGAGGAGCGTATGTGCCAGCAATGGCAGACGAGAGCATCATCGTACGGAAGCAAGGAACCATTTTTCTTGGAGGACCTCCACTGGTTTGTTAATTTCTTATTATTTCTGTTATTATTTAGAGTAACTGAAAAAGAGACAAATATTGTGTTTCATTTTATAGAGCTAAATGTTTGTTCATATAGCAAGCTATATATTTGAACTCATACTGAATACAAGAGATGAAATGCATATTTCCTGGTAATATAATTCTTTAATAGGTCAAAGCTGCCACTGGGGAAGAAGTTTCTGCAGAAGATCTTGGTGGTGCTGATCTACACTGCAAGTATGAACAGATCATTTTTATGGGATATGTGGGATAGCGATTCAATATTAGCTCTCATCTTGACTTTTAAATACCAAAGAAATAGCTAAATAGTTTTCGCAAAATATATACATCAGGACTTGATGTTCGAATCCCTGAAAATGACGATTTAATGTCCTCTGTGCCCTTGTGTTATACGTCCAGTTTGGGTATTCGAGTGATGCTAATTACATGCTTGGTTGATAGAAAAGTAGGTTGTTCTCTTACTGAAGTCATAATGTTATACAGATCCTTAAAGCGAATTCACTTTCCTTGTTTCTGTGTCAATCAGGAGGCAGTACTTCACAATGACAAAGTGTTGTTACACAAAAGAAAAAGACTAAAATATCCAAATATCCCATTTACATGAATATTCAGATACTTATTGTTATTTTCCCTTATTGTCATGTTGGGAAAGTTCCTACAAGCTTGGAACACCATCATTTTAGACACGTGTCCCATTATTCTTGATAGTTGTTTGGTAGAAGCTTCACCAGGTTTTTTTTAGACATCTCTAGATGCTTTATTAGGTTCGGGTCTGGACCCTGACAGAGTTTTTCCCCAAGCAACACCATTGTTTTCTTGGCAGTATGCTTCAGGTTAGTCTTGTGTGATTCTAGTTGCTTGTTTAACCGAGGTCCTTCTTCCCAGATGACTCAATTCGGTTGAGCAGCCAAATTTAGGTTAGACTGTTCCAGGATTAAGAATGATGGAGGTTATTGTTCTCTTGGATATTATTGTGTCTTTCCCCAGATCTGCGCTTTGAGACAATCCAATCTAGCACACCTACCAATAGTTCTCTCGACATCATGACTTGGTTTTTTCATCTACAGTCTGCTGTGTGTGCCTTTCCTGATTATTTCTATTTAACTAAGTTAGGCACAATTGGAATCCAGACAAGTTATATAAACATCTCAAAGATCATTGCTCTGTTGTGAGTGTCATAGCAAAGGATTTGATTTGACTTGGGTAATTAAAGTGTTTCAGTTTCTTTCTTTCTTATTTTGAACCAATTAACAAAATACAGTTTGGGCATTGTCTTTGTTTCATATAAAAATGAACGCAATCCGATTATTAACCCTTTCATGGAAAACATAAAATGTTCAGGAAACTTTCTACCTACACTATGTACTACATAGAAAGTACTGTAGGTTTTTTCGCCACAGTAATGATTTATGAGGTAATATTTTCAATGACTGCCTTTGTTTTTTCTTACTTTGCAGAAAATCTGGAGTGACAGACCACTATGCTTTAGACGATAACCACGCTCTTCATTTAGCGAGAAAGACAGTGAGAAGCCTCAACTACAGAAAAAATATCGAGGTCAGTCTGTTGTTTACAGTCGACAATTTAAATCAAACGGTTTTCTCTGTAGCTTCATTGACACTGAGTCTTTTTGTTTGCTTTTTTTTACTTTAGGTTACTATAGAACCTCCTGAGAGTCCTCTCTATCCTGCAGATGAACTCTACGGCATAGTCGGAGACAACTTGAAACGTAACTTTGATGTCAGAGAGGTAATTGCCCAGTTTCCAGAACGATGGTTTCAAGTCGCACTTAAAAAAATTTTCTTCTATATTAAGTGATACACTTTCACAGGAGTATGTGTAGATCTGTGATGGACTACACCCTATTATTCACTAGCTTGTAGAACTAGCAATAACCTGGAGTAATAATGTTCTGTGTGACTTTATCAGTGTTTCACATCATTGTGGTGGATTGTTGTCCCACTATTCTAACATTTCTTCAGTTCATTGATTTCTGCAGAGCTCTCCTAACATACCTGCACAGCATTTCAATCAGTTTGAGGTCTGGGCTTTTATTGGGCTATTGCAGCACCTTGATTCTTTTCTTTTTCAGCCAGTCTGTTGTAAATTTTCTGCTGTCCTTGAGATCGTCGTCCCGTTACGCAACTCAGTTGTGCCCGTGCTTTAGCTGTCAGACAGATGGCCTCATTTGGCTTTAGAATATACTGGTGTACAGAGGAGTTCATGCTTGACTCAGAGACTGTAAAGTGCTGCAAAACAAGCACAAATCATCTCTCTTCCACCATGCTTGATAGTTGGCGTGAGGTGTTTGTGCAGATCTGCTGTGTTTGGTTTTCACCTTACATGGTGTTGCGCATTATGACCAAACATCTCCACTTTGATTTTGTCCAATGGACATTGTTCCAGGAGTCTTGTAGTTTGTTCAGAAGCAACTTTTTAAACCTAAGCTGTGCTGCCATGTTCTTTTCAGAGAGCAGAGGCTTTCTCCAGGCTGCACTAACAAACAAGTCCTTTGTTTTTCTAATTGTACTGTCATGAATGTTAACATTTAACATGCTAACTGGACCCTGTAAAATCTAAGATGAAGTTCTTGGTTTTTTTTACGCCACAGAAATAAAAGGCTGATGGAGTATTGTTTATCACCCTCCTGGGTGAGCGGGCAGGTGGGCAGTGTGGACATCCACAATTGTAAATACAATAACTCAAGAAAGATGCGATGTAGATTTGGAAATCTTTACCATCGGTGCATCTGCTAGAAGCTAGAGCATTGCCCGGCCTGAACTTTGGTTCGATTTCCTGGGAAGATTGTGGCATTGTATTAACACACACCTGAATATTCCAGACTAGAAAATTTCTGTTCAGTTTTATTTATACAGCTCCAAATCACAACAAACTCTCAAAGCTTCTGCTTTTATAGGTCACACTTGCTGATGATCAGTAAATCAAATACTTCTGGTTAGCAACACCTGGCTGCTACTTATCCTGTTCCTATGGAATTCCTTTGAAGCAATAAGGGTGTACTAAGCTTTTCACAGGACTGCTTGGAAGATTTCTTTACCATTTCTGAACATTTCAGAATCTTATTTGGATATTTTGTAGGCTACTGTGTTGAACCCCTTAGTAATTAGCTTAAAATGGTGAGATAAATAATACGACTTTTCTTTGCTATGATATTATTTCTTTAATGTGAGTCAAATATAATAAAATCATTCATTCATCTCATTGTTTAGTACAGCCAAAAGACTGATTTACACAATGTAGAAGTGCTATGACTGCTTTAAGATTTGTAAATAAACCAATTTTGATTGGTTTATTTATAAATCTGGCTGTCAGAGGTTCAGAATGCACTTTAAACAATGTTGAGTTGTCATGTTCTCCTATCAGCAGCTGAATCAATAATAAGGTGGCTGGCATCAGTCACTTTGCTTTTCTGCTGTGTGGCAGGGCTTGCCAGATATTCTCTATTGGTTTAAAGCTTGTGCCCTTTGATTCTTGATGTAGACCCGCGAGCTAGAATTACTGCTTACTCTACAGATGCCAAAGTGTTTGTAGTGTAGAATAGTATTGGCAGTCCATTTAAGGTTGTAAGATCAACTGAGTGCAGCCTCTTTACAGGAGTTCTTCAAGTGTAGCATTGCTTTTAGCAGAGTGAAAATCACTTAAATAAGTAGAAATTGTTGAAAAGTTGTCACTATCTGTGTTATTTGATATTGCATCACATTTTTTACAACTTTTGTTTACTGATTGGATTGCAGGTCATTGCCAGAATTGTAGATGGCAGTAAATTTGATGAATTCAAGGCATTCTATGGAGACACGCTTGTTACAGGTATGTGAACTAGTATTGATTTCAATTTCCAAGACATGGATGATTTTTTTTTCTTCTCTAAATTTAAAACCTAACCATTGTTTGAGTTCATTCTTGTAAATTTGTACCTTTTAAGGATTTTCAAGGATATTTGGTTATCCCGTTGGAATCATTGGGAACAATGGAGTCTTGTTCTCAGAGTCTGCAAAAAAGGTAAAGGCACTTTATAGCTACAGATAAATCAAACTGTAAAAACGGTCTTTTATCTGCAAAAACAATACAATAAATAAATAAATAAAACCTATACAAAGTTAAAAGCTGAATTTCCAGGAGACTGAGCTTTGTACTGTTTATGTGCCTCTCAAAATGTCAAGGACTTTAAACACTGTGCGAAGATAGCGTGCTCCACAGATATTTGCTGCTTATGAACACCAACATTTTTCTGTTTGTAGGTTTTTTGCACTTCTCATTCACAGTAGAGTTGCAGTGTTTTTCCTATGCAAGAAGCCTTAAAATGCACCTTTACATCCTTTCACGAGTAGTCTGATAAATATGATAGCATTTAGAAACCATGCACGGAGAACAGTAATAATTTTCATTCAGTGTAATTCACTTAATTCTCAAGCCAATTTGCTGTGCACAGAGCTGAACTTTATAAAGGCTTAGGGAAGATGAGGGGCCGAATTTGTGATTATAGACTAATAAGTTTTTCTAAGCACGTTTTGAATTGGATTACAAGCTTGACCTGAACGAAGATTTCTTTCATTCATTTTTATTTTTTATTTTTTGCGAGGTCTCAACATGACATTATAAGCATTGGCTATCTCGTCACTATAATTACTTTCAAAAGGGTCTGATACAGTGCCTCAGACAAAGATGTGGAACAGACATGCTCGGGGAGCATATTCAAGAAAAATCAATACAGTACCTGCATTTCTGAGACACGCTGTCATCGCTAAAGACATGCCCAGGCTTCCATTATGCTAACTGTTAAACTGTTAAAAGCTTTTTCCAGTTTTTTCTGTGTTGATAAAAGGGAGAGGTATCAGAGACACGATTCGATTTCTGTTGTTCACACATTCAGGAGCAATGTTATAGATAATCTTATCTCATACTACCTCATGCTACCATATTATCTCAATAGAACACTTTGCTCTAAGACTGCAGGCTGACTTGTGTTTCCGAGAGTATTTAAATGTAGAACAGGAGGTTTCAGGCCCCTCTTCTACGGAACCAGGTCCCAGTTTGGGATTTGTGAGACAGAGGCCCCCTCTTTTTTTTAAGATTAGGCTTTTGTTCTTATAGTTCTTCTTCACTCATCTGTTTTCACTCTTTGTGTTTATACTAATAAAGAGTGTGTTGCATTTAATCATCAGCTACTCATCTTTTGTCCTGTCTCCCTTCCCTTACCCCCAGCTGCTGGCAGTATATGACTGCCCCTGACTGAGCCTGGTTTTGCTGGAGGTTTCTTCCTGTAAAAGGGAGTTTTTCCTTCTCACTCTTGCTTGCTCAAAGGAGGGTTTCTGACTGTTGGTTTGTTCTTATTATCGTAGGGTCTTTACATTAAAATATAAAGCATCTTGAGGCAAATGTTGTTTTGATTTAGCGCTATATAAATAAAGTTGAATTGAAATTGAATAATTTCACAGAGAAGCAGTCATATTTCACATTGTTCCCAACTGTTGTTTGCACTTTGCAACACACAACAATATGCTTCACTGAAAGAGAGCCAGTGGAGGAAACTGCCAAAATAAAGAAAACACCTGAGTAATTCAGCAATACAAATATATGGAAATGAGTTGTCTCCACACAGTCTTTTGTGTGTGTTTGTCTGTTCAATATTTCCTGGCAGTTCTGTGTTATGCAGTGATTTTTTTCTGACATAACTGAAGGCCATTCACCTCCTTCGTATTTAAACTAGAATACAGCAAATACAAAGTGAGTGTAGCGGCAGGTGAGCTCGCTGTTAAAGTAACTGGTTTCTGTTATTTCTGGATGGATTAAGGAGAGGCCATGAACTCTGTTACTTGTTTTATTTATTTATTTATTTATTTATTTTTGTATTAACAGATGTAATGCAAGATTCAAAAGCATCACCTCAGGCAACATTGTGACAGTTTACATCTTCTTGTGAAAATACAAACTCCAGATGCAATCCAAACTTTTCAGTGGGTTATTACCCAGATTTCACCTCGAGCACTTCACAGGATGAACTTGTGTGCTTTGAATATATTTTCTTAAAAAATTACACATCTTTTTCCTTTGGCAGTTCATTTAAAGTTTATGGTCTCTTGGTTATTTCTTGAGAGGCCCAAAAAGTAAATCATTACCATCTTGTACTATTTTAAGGTAATAGATGTTTGAACTCTGGGCAGTTGTTCTTTAGGTCTGAGAATGTACTACATGTAATGAATATCTTAAATTCTTTTCAGGGGACGCATTTCATTGAATTATGCTGCCAACGAAACATTCCACTTGTTTTCCTCCAAAACATAACAGGTCGGTGGGAATACTTCAGCGTTTTGGGCTTTATTTACATCTGTAATTTTGTTCTGTTGTGGGGTTTAGATGTTGTTTGTTACTCGGCAAACAATTCTGAATATTGTTTACTTTAATTGCAACGTGATCTGTGATCATACGGATAATTTTATAATTTACATCATAACCAAATCTTATATGATGTACAAATCTGTTTCATTAATCTCCCAGTTTGACTTATTTAGTGTTTAAGATTAACACAGTCATACTTTCTTCCTTGAAATAACAACACAGGCTTAGGCTATCTCTTGTCTTCATCTTCATCTCAGGCTTCATGGTGGGTAGGGAGTATGAAGCAGGAGGAATTGCCAAGGATGGAGCCAAGATGGTTACTGCGGTTGCCTGTGCCAGTGTACCCAAGATTACTGTTATCATTGGCGGCTCCTATGGTGCGGGAAACTATGGCATGTGTGGCAGAGCCTACAGGTATGAAGAAATTCTCTGTAGGGATTAGAGGTTTGTTGGAATAAAAACGCAGCCCTGGTAACAGCTAAAGTAAATTAATTCATTGTGAACTGTTGCAAAACACATTAGCTGCTTCTCTGCGAAATTCAAGTGTACAAAATGTACAAAGTGCAATCGCCTTTCATTTTGTGCATCAGATAGCCTTGGACTTCTTGCGTGTAGGTGGTAGTGACCTTTTGTAACAGTAAAAGAGACTTTCTAAGTGGAACCCTTTCAAAGCTGAGAAGTATTTTAAAATAAAAAAAATAAATTTTAATCAAAATTGAGTGACATTTATTACTCGAGGATGTGTCATTATTTTGTCTTTTTAATTTTTGTCAGCTATTTTTAAAGACTAGGAGTGATAAGAAGCTGAATTATTGATGTGTAGCATCCTTAGTGAAGAGCACTCTACAACACAGTGCAATGTATTTGTATAGGTAGATAGATTGATGGATGGAAGTCTTGAAATCACTTGAGGAAGTTTATCAGATTTTGCACAGCTCCCTCTGGATAGAAAAAATGGCTTTAACAGTATTAAAATTACCATTCAAATAGCTTTAAGCATGTAATATTATTGTGGGCACACTTATGTTTAATTCCTATCAGGTTATTTGAGCTGTAATAAGCGTCCTCATGTAAATTGAAATAAGCATAAATGATTTAGTGTTTTGGAAAGTTGGAGCTGATACTCACCCTCCCTTAGTCTTTCTATGAAATATCAAAGAAGTACTTTCCCCCAGGTTAAGCCCTCCTAGTCTCTCAAATTATATTTTTGATGTTCAAGGTTTCTTTTGTTATCCTATTGGTTGTGATCTAGGTGACTAGTCTGGCTCTCGAAACATACTCAAATTGACACTGTTTCTTGTCTCACAGCCCACGTTTCCTGTACATGTGGCCAAATTCCCGAATCTCTGTAATGGGTGGTGAGCAAGCTGCCACTGTCTTGGCTACCATCACTAAGGATCAGAGGGCACGTGAGGGAAAGGAGGTAATGATTCATGTTAATCGCTTGACACGGCAGACTAAAATCTGTGCTCCGCTGGAAAGGCTTGAATTGACTTTAGTGGGTTTCCTGCCAACAGCATAAACATTATGAAAGACACTTTTCTTTCAATAATGGTTTGACATGGCACAGTGAAATAATTTCAGTGTTAAGTGTGACTGTGATGACTTATCCTGAATAGTGTAGCCATCAAATGGCTGTCATTAAACTGTGTCAGGTATGCTGTTATGGGGCTATTAACCAGTGCATTAATAGCTTCAGAATGACACCTCACATCAGTGCCCTGCTGACAGCCGTTTTGATGATGTTTAAAATGTTTCAACTCAAAAGGTTGTAAAAACTAATCATTGGGTCAATTTTTGAACAGGTATCAAATATTCTTATTTTTTTCTGCTTTCATTCTACTTGTCTTCACAGGGGAACACAGGTTGATCTACCGAGAGCTTATTAAATTATACAGTATAATACAGCTTTCATGTTAAACATGTATTAGGTGTACAGTCAGTACTACAGTTGTTTGCCCCACGAAAACACAATTGATAGTATTCTGAGCCTGCACCACTCATCACTTCCACCAAAATAAGAACTTCCTTTGTGATTAACCAACATAAGTGAAACTTTACGTGAGAACTCAAATATCTGGTTCAGTTGTTTAGTCCAGCGGTCCCCAACCCCCGGGCCTCAGACCGGTACCGGTCCGTGAGTCGTTTGGTACCGGGCCGCGAGAGTTGAGGCTCAGGTGTGAAATGTATGGTTTTCAGGGTTTTTATCGGTTTTCAGCGTTATTTTGTTATCGTTTTTATCGTTAACTCAGTTTTCCTTGGTCTTTTCACGTGTGTTATGAATAAATCTTCTTTTTTTCGGTACCGGTACTAGTTTTATTTTGTTGTATTTATCCGCGACACCTTAAAGGCCGGTCCGTGAAAATATTGTCAGGCGTAAACCGGTCCGTGGCGCAAAAAAGGTTGGGGACCGCTGGTTTAGAGCACAGGATGGTCTTTTCCTTGTCATCTTCCTAGTGCAATTGCAGTGTCCGATTGCAGCCATGTGAGTGCAGCAGGGGTAATTGTGCAGTGAATTCCCAGCAAGTATGGTGTCATGTGTCGTGCCTCCTGCAGGCTCTACACTAGGTACCCCTCAAATGAAGTGTTTCCAGTAGAGAGAATGCATCTGAAGCATTTTATCTTTGATTATGTGCTTCATGTGAGAAAGGATAACTTAGGCCGATGAGTTTATGTGTGAAAACACGTCTTCCTGGTTAAAATTAAAGCAGTCCAATATAGAGACCTTGAAATGAATTACAGTCTAATGAATTCAGTTTTTCTTCATACCATTTCTTATATTTTTGTTGCTGTTTAATTTGTATTTTTCCCCCTTTTTAAAAAAAATTGTTTCTGATATTTACAAGAGTTTGGCCCATTTAAATCAGTAAAGATTAGCTTTGCGTTATTTATCCAGTGTTTGATCTGTTTTTATTGTGTTCACAAAGATTGGCTTGGTGTTTTCAAGCTGGGGAAATTGACCTTCATGGCAAATGAAATGGCTGTGTGCTTTCAGCTTTACATTTCACTACACCTTCAATAATTCAGACAACCTTTAAAACGCCTCTGGCGCAGGTCCTTACTGCCTAATTCTATTTTCTCAATATATTCACAGTTCACAGCAGAGCAAGAGGCTGCCATGAAGGAGCCAATCGTGCGGCGGTTTGAAGAGGAAGGCAGTCCGTATTACTCCAGTGCTAGGTGAGATCTGCTCATCCAATATGTTGTATTTTAGGGATGTGTGTGATAAAATGAAGGACTACACATAACTGAGTCTTTGAATTTCCAAAATTGGTTTAACTACTGTTGCTAAGATAAAATGTTGTTTCTCGAATGGCAGCACTGGCCACAAATGAACTATCAACAGGCCACCAGCATGTGTTTATAATTTATTTTTTAAACTCTTTTCAGTAATCTCACATTAGCCTTATTTTCCAAGAACTAAGAAACCACAAGACTATTCATGCAGGACCAGTGATGCTGTGATGTTTTTCTTTAGCATCAGATGTCCTGTTGTTTAAATAATAAGAGCTGTGTTCTTTTCATTTAGTCCCTGAGCTGTTTTCATTGTGTGTTTGTAAGCGCAGAGTACAAATCCTCATGCGGTGATTACATGTGCGTCTTAAAATGAGATGGATAGTATACTGTACATATTTATCTAACTGGAAACTGCCTCACTGACATTAAAAACCAATATAGTTATGAAGGTTAAACAGACATTTCAGAGCATGTCGGTGCTTATTTTTACAGTTAATTGTATAAAATATAAAGAAAGAGAAAGGCCAAGGGGCAATCAAGGCCCCATTACACACTAATTAATCACAAGCTACCCTGAAAGCACTTGTCAAATTTATGTGTGTCATTAATGCTTGAAACCAGTTGTATCAGAATTGCTTGCTGTGGAAGCGTCAGTTAATGAATAAAAAAAAATAGCTAACTGCAAAAGAGTAAGAATTTTGAAAACTGATTTATGTCTTCATTTATTTACAACTTAAGCAGGAGCTGCTATTAGTTTCTTAAATATCAGGACTTGCTTGTCTATTATAATCATTTATCTGATGATACGCTTATAATATACATATACTATATTATATTAACAACAGCCATATTGTTTGCTCTTTAATGAAATATAGGTATGAAAAGAATACAAATCTGATACTTTGCAGAAAGGAAAAAAAATGCAAATCTTTAAACCTAGACTATAAGGGAGGGAGTCATCCAAAGAGAGGAAGACAAAACCTTGACACTCTATTAAAGTAATTGATTATAGTCCTGCACAAGCACCGCAAGAAGTATCGCATGAGTGAGGAGTAATGTGCCATCTAATAATGTGGAGCACTTTATTATTTTTACAGGCTGTGGGATGACGGGATTATTGATCCTGCTGAAACTCGTATGGTTTTGGGTCTAAGCCTCAGTGCAGCACTCAATGCACCAACAACGAAGACACGTTTTGGAGTTTTCCGGATGTAATGCTCATTTAGTTTGTACATAGAGAGACACGAGACTTAGTATAGATTTACTGTTTGTATAGTATTTCTCGTAGTTTACCAGATTGAGTAAAAACTCTCACAGAGTTGGGATCGCTCGACTTTGGATACCTTGAGCTGTGACTGGATGATGGAACTGTTGTGAGACACTTCCCCTGTTAAGTTGTGCCTTAACTGTTTTCATTCCAGTGTAAATGCACGTTTTCTTAAATCTGTTTCATTTGTTGGCTCAAGTACTGTAAATGCAAACAATTAAAAAAAAATGTGAAAAGTTCAAATTGTTGCCTTTTCATCAATTGTGAATGGCCAGAACGAAAGAAATCTTCAAAAGGGGGCACTGTTTAGCTATAAATATCTGAGGTAGTGTAGAGGAAACGTACAAGCACGCATAGAACGACCTGCGTATATAAAAGGAGAAAAAGTATTTTGAAGATTTCCAAGTTTAGTGTAATTATTTATTATTTAGAGACACTGGAGGGTTTATTCTTGTCTGGCTTTCTGGGGCTTCTGCTTGTTTATTCTTTTATTGTAAAGCACTTTGTGATGTCTGCTGTGGAAAGGTGCTGTGCTACTATTGTGTCAAAGGCACAAATAGGATGTGGTCTTATATCTCATGCTGCAGACAGAGTGTGCTGTGTGCCGAAGCTAAGCCTCAGAACGAGTTCTTCACTTTACCAGCTGGCCAGCCTCTCTTTCCCGCCCTCCCACTTTTTCATTTTGTCAATTTATCTTTTTAATTGAACATGTTGCACACAGTTGATATGTTCACATATTGGTATAGACCATCTGAATTCCCACTTGCAACAAGTTAGGTTTTCCTCCGAAGGATTTTCAGAGGCCAGGGATTTGGTGCAGGAGTAGATTTGAATGTTTGTATGAAGCCAGGTGGTTAAAATGCTTAACTGGAAGCCCTTCATGCTCCTCTGTGTATGACTGTGTGCCTGGTATACTGAGGCTGTGAGAGCCTCACTTTGGGGAGAGCAAAAATACTCGGGCCATGATATGTGTGGAAGATGTGTGTGTGTGTGTGTGTGTGTATGCATGTGTATGCCACCCACACACACACTTTTTAAAACTGGTTTGCTGGTTATTTCTTCCTTCGTGTTCCACCAAATGTCACTGTGGGAGGACTTACCGAGCACAATGGACCCTTCTTCAAAGTTTTTACTGAAGTAAAAAAGCCGTAATGATTCAGAAAAGTCCTATCTTAAGAATGTTTTAACATAGAGTATACATCAGAGAGTGAAATATCACTTAAATGTCAAATTTATTTTTGTTCCATTTTTTTTTAATTTAACCAGGAGATATGCACGTGAGATCTAGAATCCTTTTTGGAAGAGCGTCCTCCACAAGATAGAAATCAACAGTCACAGAACAACACACGCACAATACTTTAAAGAAATAAAGTATTGAGATTAAAAATATCACTATAGAAATACCTGAAAAATGTGTTTCACTGTAGGTCAATGTGGCAGTTCTAGTTAGACAGGTGTGACAGCCTCCAAGTCATTTCAGATTAGTCATATTTAGTGAGCTCAGCTTCCTAAGATTTAGTTGGTTTTGCAGCAGATTTCAAGCAGATGGAGCAGCATATTTGAAAACACTTTTTTCTCTCTCAAATTCAGTAGAGGCTTTGGGGATGGATAAAAGAACTAAGTCTTGGGAGGGAAGACAGTAACTTCCTACGCATTTTTGACTGATGTAGGTCAGTAAGTAAGATGGGAGCAGACCAAGAATAGTTAAATAACAGGATGCCAGCAGATGAGTCTACAGGACAACAAAGCACTAATCCAGCTGAAGCACAGATACAAACAATTCAAAGAAATTGATTCAAACAATCAAAAGCATACACCGTAGAAGAACGGTACTGAAAGTAGATCCGGCAAAGGAGAAATGCAATGCAACAAAAGTGACTATCCTTGCAATCGTCGACACAAAGAAAATACTGAAATGAAGGTGAGTACTCCTGTGTAAGTAGACTCTTGGACATATCCTTTGTCTATCTCCATGGTTCCTCATGGGAAGACCACCTGATGGAATTTTAAAAATCTGATTCAGTGACCAACTAAAAATCAGTTGAAACACAGTTGTGACAGTAATCAGGAAAATAAGAGTGGGGCATAATAACTCGGTAGCCGTCATCCTAGAATGATTCCACAGATAATGCACCACTTGCAATCTAGCACTGAAGCACAGAGGGTCAAGTGCTTCAGCCTTGGCACAGGGGTTTTCAATGGAAATCTGTCTCCATTGAAAAGCTAGTACAAAGGACATAAGACTGCAATATAAAACTTTGCTATAGAGCATAAAGAGTAGCTTGAATATTGGCAGCAAATTCTTTAGTCAGATGAGACCTAGAGAGCTCAGATCGATTCCGGCATGTTTGGCCTGATGTTGGCCTGGAACAATGACTGAAATCATTGTCCTGACAGTGAAGCACAGTTTGATGTTATTGGTGAACGCAAAAGGTGTTGGAGAGGTGACATTTTTAGATTGCACCATGAATTCTCATGAACTAGATAATTCCCTGTCTCCAGAAGCCTGGCAGAAGAAGAATAGTGTAATATGACAACAATTCAAAGTGCACAGCAAAAGAGTTCCACACAAGTGTTCTTAAAAAATAAAAACTATGAAATGCTCAAGTATGTGCCTGGCCTGGATCAGAATACCTCTGTAGTAGAAAGTAGAGAAATGTAGATTAACAATTCTCTCTGGAAAAGACAGACTCAACTATTTCTCTCCAGGAGCTTTTATAATGTTTGTGTCTTTCACAATAAAAAGTATTGAGAGTGTTATTACAAAATAAATAAGTATGAGCTTTAAATTTCCACAATGAAAGGTGTAGTGACTTTTGTTGGATTGAATTCGTACTGTGAGGTCTGTTAATGCAGTTACTTTAAGATGACACAGTTTTGACTCATTTCACATGTAAGTGATACATAAGTGGTACAGGTGTGCACTCGCTTTTGTTGAAGCTGTTTATTTACAGCCTTAGTGATCTTTCCTACTGACTTGAACTACTTTTAATTACAGTAGCAATTAAACGTATGAAACGTTTTGCCTCTGAGGATGTGAGCTTCTCCTAGGATTCACAGGGATAAGAGGTAGTTGGGATAATTTCCAAGACAGAGGCACATTTTTTATGACCTGGCCACTGGCAGCACTAATTTAGATAACCATAAGCATATACTTTCCTGTGTCTCTTTTGTGTGAGTGCTGTGCATCTTGTCTGTGTGCTAAATGTGCTAAATCGAGTCTGTGTATAGAGCGCATTCACAAACAAAATGCATTGAAAGGGCTAAAGAAGAAAAGGCCGGCTTTAAAAGAGGCAGTTTCAGTCAGTCGCAGTGAAACAGAACAGTACCTTAGTTGAATATTGTGGTACCTCATAGAGAGGCCAGCCATACACAGTGGGTTGCCATGCGTGGGTCGTGGTATCTAGGGAGTCTGGCAATCTTTCGAACTTTGAGGAAGGCTTCAGAGTAAACTATGGCTGCAGCAGACACTGCACTGAATCATAGCAACAAACCAAAGATTTAAATTTTATTTATTATTTGCTGCATTGTTCCATCGCCACATGACAGTAATTATAAGAAACCACATTTGCATAGCATATCTTACAGCTCTGCACTCAGTTTTTACTTAGATTGTAGTTTGAATACAATCTTCAACTAAAGAATATGTAACTATTTAGCTCTCCGCTCCTCCACAATCACTATTACTTCAGGTTCCAGTGTTGAATTTGTTTGTTTCTCGCCCACCTTGTTCTGTAACATAGTCAAACCTTTCACTTTTATTTGGTCAAGGATAAGAAGAAAGTGGATTTCTCTGTTTTAGATCAGTGAAATGTCAAACTATGCCAGCTACCTGATGTAAAAAAGCAAATCTTTGTTTTGTGTACTAGTCATAAATGAATTTAAATGCAATTCAACTACTCTGTACTCTGTAGTTTGCTGCTTAAATGAAACCCTAGGTAATTTGACTGGCACCCATCCTGTGCGTTGGATTTATTAAAGTCTTTGTGAGTTAGTGTTAGATAAGTAGAGTTACATCTTGTTGGGCACATCAGTAACATTGTTTTGACATTCTTACCCTCCACACATTTTCTTTTAGCTCAGCTCTAATGCTTTAGTTTAATATTTCATTGATGGCAGATCAATTATACTCAATCCCATTAAATCAGCTGGGACACTTATGATTCATGTCACCCCATGGCCTAGAAATAAAAATCTGAGTCATTCTTAATGCTGGTGTCCTGGTGGTAGCATGATGATTGTCTGACAAACACGTCACCTGATGACCACGTGATCCTTAAAATGAAAAAATTCAAACTCCTCAAGTATATTTTGTGTATTCATTCACTTTTAAATAATTTTCACTGGATAAATGTAATGACTCATTGTCCACTTGTGCTTTGTTAACTGTGGTTTGACTGCTTTTATATTTGAGGCCCATATTGAGCCCACTATGAATCATTAAAATAAATCCTTTTAGCCTTTCATTTTATTTATGCTCACGTAATATGTTATATTTTAAGGAGTATGTATATTGCTATTTTTTTAAAACTAGACAGACACGTGGAGTTGCTGCACTTTTACTTTTTTTTAGTCTAACAGAAACCCAAATTAGTTGCTTTGAATTTATTAATCGCTGGAAATCGTATTTTATTAGTTTTGAGGCTTGTGCACGACCACATAAGATGAAGTCTTCCATTCCTCCAAAGTACCAACTTTGTGTCCTGGGTCCTGGCAGAAGAGGCTGCAGGCTCGAGGGGCAGCTGCAGCCTCACACCTCACTCGTGCCCGTGTCGGGTGGCCCGGACGGCGAAGTGTGAATCCTTGTGGTGCAATCTACGTCTGCACTATCGCCGGACTGACAGGGCCGGAGGTCCAATGAAATAAGTCGACATATTGAGGTTGTCAAATCAAAGCCAAAGAGGAGGCGCTGTCCCGTCGTCGTCTGAATGACGTCATGCACAAACAGCTGGTCGTTGGCAAATATCTGAAAAAATGTAGACCAGCAGAGCGTCTGAGAACTGCACTCGGGCTGGAGCCCCTCACAAAATATTCTGCTTTTAACGATGTGGCAACTGGAGCGCCTGGGCTTAGGATGTAGCCCTCCGAGGCTCCTCTTGCTTGTTTACACCTATCTCTGCGCTGTTGGAGGTGAGTTTCCATTCAGTGAGTGTTGCTTTTGATTCGCGGAGAGCTGTTCCTTTTGTCGGGGTGCTGAAATCCTCCCAGCAGCGGCGGCAGCATCTCATCCTGTCTCTGGCTTCAATTCAGTCTCCGAAACATCCACAGCTGCTGCTTTCAGTCTCGGCCACTGACAAAACGGTTTTCACGAACACGGACCTGCTTCGGTTACGTGACGTATGGGGAAGGATGCTGCTAATTATGGCTCACAATGCACTGAGTGAAGCTCCTATAGGTTGTAGGCTACGATACGGAGGTCTAAATGTGGTCACAAGAAAACAGATCAGTCCGGATGTGTTGACTCTTGTTACCTTTCATTTGTTCTCGTTTTGCGGAGACGTGAAGGCTCAAAGCCAAGTTAGTGCACGCTGTCACGGCTGACTACAAAATATGACCACAGTACTGGGATAAAGGGAAAGGTTAAGTCAAACCTTCTTGTTTCCCGTCTTAAATTTAGCCTGCTTTGATAGGAGATGAGGACTAAACTGGTTTAACTGGATAATGGGACAATTTTGAAGTTGACTTTTGTAAAATCAAGTTGTTTTTAAATGTATGAAAAGTGCAGCATGCTCTTATTATTTCTCTCTATCTGTTGCCTTAAAAAAGAAGAACCTAAGAGTATCCTCCTTGATTTGTTTTCTTTTTTTAAATGTCTATCCATGAAAATTTCTTTGCTGCTTCAAGACTGAGGTGTGCAACAAAAATCTCCCTGTGTGATAACAATGAATCCATACCTACAGCACAGACTGTACTGGCTGTGGCCACTAAGGACCATACAGGTCTGTCTGACTTGTTGCTGTTTTGCTTTATCAATTCTAGTAACTCATTCGACATGTTTGGCTTTAGACAGAAAGCCCAGTTTACCCATTTTACCCTTCCTCCCCTGCTTTCTTGGATATATCTCAGTAAAACAGAGACAACAGAGAATTAGAGCTTATTCTTTACCATAAAATAATTTATGTTAACCCACTTGATTGCCAGGCAGATTCTGCATGTTTAGATGTGTATGAATTGTTAATGTTTTATATCTCTGGTGCCTGCATCTCCCATTGTGGAAGTGGAAGGTCCAGTAATCTTTACGGCTGCGTGTTATCTTCGAGGCGTTTGTTTCTGTAGGTGGATGTGAGGAGGATGGAGGAGAGAATAGTGTTGACTCAAAATTTGACTTTATTGCTGGCCAGTATTAAATTTGGTGTCATTTAGTGGCTCTTGTTCCAGATGGTTGATCTTTAGCAGCTGGTTTTTTTTTTTTGAGAGAGAGAGATTTTAAAATCTGCTAGAGGAGAAGGAATTTCGAAAAGCAGCAATTACTTTTTGCTGTTCCAAAAAGTAAAGTTTAAAGACAGCCCAGCTAAGTATTAATGGATAAATCCCATGTTGAGATGACAAAAAGCAGGATTATGTCTATATTAAGCCTCTAACAGAGTAAAACAGTGGTAGGGAGGTGCTCATTGAAGAGATTATTGAATCCAGAACCGCACTGTGAGAGAGCCTGTAAGCACTCGGCTGCCTTTATCTTCAAATGAAACGTCTTTATTTGGCTGGCAAACAAACAAACAAGCATATTTAGATATTTTGGCATGTTTACACCTTCAGACTTAAGTGAAGTCTCTGTGCGTGGCTGCTGGAGTGTCACCGAGCCCGGAGCTTTTCACGCGTAGCTTGAAAATAGATATGTCAGTTCATTATTCTAATTTTCTGTATTCATTTTGTCACAACAACCTCAGATCTTGAGATCTCGGCGTGTTTGACACATAGCCTGTCTTGCCAATTAAGTGTGATGGTAACCACCTCGGTATAGCTTGCACATTAGAGAGCATTGGAAATCACAAGTATAAAAATGTAAACGCGAGGCTGTGACAGTTGCCAAAGAAACGCGCCCTGTTTCAGGATATTCAGTACTTGCAAGACACTGATGCAATTAACATGTACAAGCAAAATCAAGCCTTAAATATTAACTTGTGATAAAAATGATGATTAAAAGCTATGCTTAGGAAAAACGATTTTTTAAAATCCTTTGGCTATAAATCCCTCTAAGATTTTAGTTTGTGCCACTAAAGAGGCAAAATGACAATAAGCAAAGGTTTTAAAAATGAAAGAGTTTGATTTTCTTAGTTCCCTCTACCATCTCTTGACCCGCTGTGACAGCCCTGACCCTCTTAGTGAAGGTGTATTTTTGATGATGAATGGTGGCTTTCATGTACCTTAGATTATGACACCTGGAAAAAGTGACGATTAGCAGTTAATTCTGATTTAAGGATTCCTCTTGAATAGCGTAATCACCATTCACAGTCCTACTTCTAGATGTGCAAAATCGGCGGCTTCTTCTTTTTTAAACCTCTTTCTGACCGATCCACTGTAACTACACTTTTTGTGGGCTTAGCTGCAATCTGTAAATGGAAAGAAAAAATCATGTCTGTTTCTTTCTAATCAGCCAAGCAGTGACTGTAGGCTTACTGCAGACTCCAGCACTGTTAGCGCCAAACTCACCCTTTTGAGTTATAGCACTTCAGGCTGTGACCCCAGTCACAGTCTGTTAATGAAAGGGCAAAGAAGAAACTTAATGTAAAGAAGGCTCACATACACCAGAGATAACAGTCCAGCAGAAGGCTGGAATGAGGCTCAAATAAAGACCTGGAGCTTTGTATGGGATTAGGATTTCACTCTTGACAGCAAACCACTTCACTCTTCTTAGTTTCTGCTTCCGTAGTATATCTTTAGTATTCAAGGTTGCCTCCATAGGTGAGTGGATAATGTCGTGGGGGGAGAAAAGAACAGAAAAGAGCTATTTTGCTCCTTTTACGCAAACATAAGAAAGTATTGCGCATTCAAGAAAAACCTATTTCTTTACACGTCTGCACCTCATTGCCTTTTCACTCGTTTTATTTATCATTTTTTGTTTTGTTTTGTTACTTTACTGTCATTATTTTAGAGGTCCGGGCTCCTATTCACTGTATTCTGAAAACAGTGGTGTGAAATTATTTATATTTTTGTACAAATTGTAGGTGAGACAAAAAGAAAACCCAAACAATGTCACCACAGGTATTGCAATTTTAATGGCTGACACGCAGAAAGCGAATGCGCCACAAGTGGAAGCATTTTCCTCCAGTGAAACATCAAAGTGCCACCGCATTATTCCCGTAATAATCTGCTGCCTTCTTTTCTACCTACTTGAGTTTATATTTATGATAACGCCTCGCCTAAAAGACGCTTTATGTTCTAGTGTAGCAATTAAGTGACTTGCACACAATTTCCCCCAGATTTTGCCCACCCGCTAGCTGTGCTTGATGCCAGCCCAGCTCATGTAGGTAATGTGGCAGATTACACCTGCTGCTTGTCTGCTGCATTTATATGGAGAGGCTTTGGTGGGTGTAATCCAAGGATTTGACATTATGCAGGATGTGAGCGAGCCTGCATACATCCGTCTCCCGCAGCTTCTTTTAAAGGAGTTAAAAGTCTTTGATTACATAGTTTGATTATTTACCTCTTAAAGAAATAATTTGCTGCCTCTGAGGTGAAACTCTCTAAGTCATTACAGAGAGTCACCTTAAAACTGCTCTCTAGTCACAGCAGTGATAGTACAGGCATACTGGGAAATGTTCATAATTAAATATTTATTCTTTGTAAGCAACAGCTTTAATCATGATTCAATGCTTTCAACGATGTTGATATCGGTCTGTTACTGAGATGGTTGTTCCAAGCACACAGCTTTCCTAATTGAGATGTGCTGACAGTTATTTCATGGGCTACCATAAACGTCCGTGGAGCTATAGATACATTGAATACATGAACATACAAATAAATCCAGGGTCGTTTCCAGCTTAGCGGTCATGCTACACTGTGCAACACATTTAATAGATTATAATAGTACACTCTGCAGTCCTTCTGTAGTATGTAGCATGCCGTATGGATGTCATTTTTTTTAAGTTTTAAGTTTCCCAGCTACAACCATGAGTCAAAGCATATGGGATGTTCAGTCAGTTGAGTCAAAGTTTCTCTCCCTCAAACGAACCACTGCACTTCAGAGTAAAGCAAAGCACCCGCCTGTCTTGTCTATCTTTTCATTGCAACTTTGCTTCAAGATTTATAGGACGTTGTTACTTTAAAGTAATAGTGGCAGTAAAACTGTTTTCCACCCTGTGATATAGCGCCCTGCATTGGACACTACATCACTTTGATCACCTGACTTTTCATATAATACCATTATTAGGTCACGTTTTTATTTTCTTGCAACTTCCCATTAACCTCAGCTATAGTTTGTATGCATTGAAATGAAATGTTACCAAATTAAATTGGTAACATTCTAAACTAATCTGGTAACATGCCAAACATGATGCGCACATCAGTATGTTGAAAGTGACTTTTAGTTGTGACAAAGCAGAGTAATGGCTTGATAAGGCTTAAAGGCTATCCGCCATCACAAATATTTTTGGGACACATTCCTCTGATTCTCTTCCCTGCAGATTGCCTTTTTGTGACTGAATACTTCACCCGTACGCCTCGTAAGCTGAGTGCTTTCAACTCCTTCGCCAGTGTGGAACTGTTCCACTTCAATGTGCCTGACGACACCATGATGGCCGTATGGAATCTCATCACCTTCAAGGAGCAAGGGGGCACGTTTGGAGACAGCTGCCCGAACCGCAATGTGACTGTGTAAGACACCGAGTTTGGCTTAACACCGTTCTGTTGTGTTCTTCTTCTCCAGATGATTATAAGCATCTTAAATACATTTCGAAAAATAAGGGGTTATAGCCTACACGCAAGGAGAAACTTTAAAGCCGTTAGCTGTATGAAGCTTTATGTATTTTTGTCAGTCTCCTGTGTCTCAGTGATATATCGTCTGAAATAATGGACGCGTTTGTTCCATTCAGATATGAAGAGCTTATTATTAATGTTCTGTATCTGAAACGGTACCAGCTGTGAGTGTGTGTGTTTGTCATACAGAAACATGGCCTTGGAATCACTTGCTCTAGCAGAAACCAGAACAAAGACCATTTTGAGTGCTTTGGCAGGTGTTTATATGCCTGTCTGTCTGGATTGTCAGTGTGGTGGTGTCATAACTGTGCGCGATACAGTCAATGCTCTACAGGTGCATAGCTGAGATCAAAAGAAAGGTCAAAGATGGATATATGCTGAATAAATTAACTCCTTGCTTGAAACATCTTTGTCTGGTGTATAAACGTGTGGTCTGAGAACTTGTTGCTGTGATTCTTACTTGTGTATAGGATGCCAGCTGTACTTCTGCTGTTAGCTGTTCCCATGGATAACTTTAATATTTAGCAGATGTTCCTGTTGTTTATGACAGTATTAGGCCTAAGGAGGCTGAACTGTGGCTTTGTGATTAATAGGTACTTCAGGTCCGGGGCTCCTCCAGTAATCAACCCCCTGTACACCCGCTTCCCTCGGGATACAGTCATCCCAGGGTCCTTTGCTGTGACTCTGACCTGGACTCTTCCAAACCGTACAACAGGAGCATTCAACGTGACCAGCCCTCTCCCTGGAGACTGGTTCCTGGCGGCACATTTACCCAAGGATGAAGGCAAGATCTCAGTCAAGGTGAGTGTGCACATTTATCACAAATAAACACCAGAATTCCTACAGCTTTACTGAAAACAAATACTCGGAATGAATCTCTGAACCACTAGAACCACTAGACCAATATTGCCAGCGTTACATCCACGCTGTGAAAAATAGAAACCCCTCTGCACCCAGCATCAGTTGTTTAGAGCAGTAAATGAAAAGACTGCATCATGTTTGTGTTACACATCATTCACCACTTATGACGGGTAAAATGTAAGCTTATTTGTGTCAGAGTGTTATGTATCATAACTCTAATGATATCTAAATCATTTTCTTTATGCTTGCTTAACTCCCCTTTGTGACGGGAAAAAAAAAAAATTAAATAAAAATGATGTAAGTGATCCTTGGCATTAGTATTCCAGTATGTGCTGCAGAACCTAAAGAGGCTGAACAGTGTCAGAGAGTTTTTCTTCATCTCATCGTGTTCTCCTATTTGGCTGCATAAACACCTGCTGATTTCCATTTCAGGGAATTTATGTGTCACTGGCATGGTGTTCACTTGTGCTTTGTGGTTTCCACTGACTGGCAAAAGTGCACCTGAAATACACAACAATCAAAAAATATAATCAGAACCTGCCAGCAGCATCACATATACAGAAGAATTGGTTTGTTTTGGGGGATTTGGGGATATAAGCCACCATGGCTCAAATGTGACCAGCTTCCAATGACACACTCTATAGATGGAAATAACAAACCTTTTAAAATTTTGCTTTCTGAAGCCATTTTCTAGCAACCAAGATGTTTTTCCTTTAGAAAATAGACACAATTGGAAGCAATGCAAGCAGAAAAGGGAGATGTGTGACGCATTTATAACAATCTCAGTTTAATACCAATCTTAAGAGTAAGTAAGGATTTAGCAACTGAAAACAGAGTCAAAGAGAATAACTGCATTTGCTGAAATGTCCTTTACTGCAAATAGAATATGCTACTCTTTACAGAGCAAAATTGGAGTTCTGTAATACCCTTTTTATATGTCCCTGTAGAGCGCACTGGATGCCCTTGAGCATTTCTATAAATGAAGGGCTAATATTGTGAAGAGGTACATTTGTAAAACGTTCTTTTAAACTTAAACAGGTAGTTGTGGTACCTATACCAGATAAAAATGTGAGTGCAAATGAAAAAAAAAAACGAAAAGAAAAGAAGTCAGCAAAAGTTCCCTAGTAAGGTAGAAGCCACGGTCTACTTGCTAACAAACCTCTAGGCCAATGCTACACCTTTTCCAAGGGAGGGGACAGCTTTCTGCTTATCTCTGTGATGCCAGTGGCAAACTGTTGTATTTGACACCTTGGGATCAGAATGTGTTGACAGGTACTATGTCCTGGCAATACAACAATACTTACTGCTGACTTAAATACAATAGCATACAATTGAACAGAGTTGAGAACACAAGCTCTAAAAGGTTTTTATTTTTTTTGCAGCTCTCCATGTATACCTGATAAACTTTGACATACTGTATATTCCAAAGCGAACCTTAAAATTACATCGTCTCGGTGGGCAACTGTGACTGAAGGAGCTAAAATAATGCATTTAGACAGGGTTTCATTAGGGAGTTTTAGTGCTTTATGGCTCTAATGGAGTTTTAGAGGCTTTAACATCTTGCCAAGAGTGAAATTCTGTGGAAAATGAATGAATGCCCACATCGCTTTTGGTATGAAGAAGGTCAAATGTAAAGCTATTGAACATCAAAACCGTTTGGGCTCACAGTGTAAAACCATTTGCTCTCAAAAGCCCACATTGGTTGAGCTTTTATTCAAGCACAAGGTGCATGTGCATGTCCAAGCGACAGGCTGTAATAAATCAAAGGGTCACCCCAGCAGCTTCCAGACTAATGACATGCCACAGTAATTGTGACTCGAGAGCAGGAGGGGTCAATGATCAGTTGACAGAAATGAAGGGCCTAATTTGGCATTCACACCTGTCCTGTTGAATCAGGTGCAAAAGGCTTCTCTTCATTTTACAAACAAATTTTACAGCACATCATGTGTAGAAACTAATGCACGGTCTCTTGGCTCTAAATCAGTCTGTCTACTCGGCTCATCTCACAAAGTAATGCACATCAAGCATTAATGGTTCAGAACAACACAAGTGAAATAGTGGGTGCATGTTACGCTGTGTGGCAGGGAGGGGGAGGACGGAATGATATTAATCCAGGAGGCTGACAGGCTTAATGCACACAGTCCATTAGGAATTTTCAGTCGGTCTGAATGATATCTAATCTCCTCTTTACCAGCTTTTATAAAAATTGGTGAGTTAACCACAAAAATACAATCTGAACAACTGCTGCTTTATCTTTGTAGGGTCTGTCTGAGGAATGCCAGTATCTGTTCCAGCCTCAGCTCATTGTTCAGAGGCTGATTGGGATTTCAGTACTTTACCCTGGATACTTCATTGACCAGATGATCCCAGTCCATAATAGATCTGCACTTTATAAGTAAGTCACCTATGTGGGCTCCTAGAAACCTGACAGGGGCTTGACTTTGAGAAAAGACACCAGGAGAAAATTGCGTTTTTTTTGTTTTTGTTTTTGTTTTTGCAGCATAACACTTCCCCAGCCTAATCCTTCATCTGCCTCTTAAGTTATGAGTTTTTTTTGTTTTTTAATGTATCTTGCGATTTCATTTTAAAAGATGCAATTCCTGTGTGTGATTAGTTTGCACACCTTTATCAACTTCACCTACTTTGAGTCTTTTGAGTGCAATAATAAGATTTTGCTTCCAAGGTTAATCTTCATTTTTTCCATGGTCTTTGCGATGGTGCCTAAAGGAAGGAGAGCTGCTATTATGAGTGCTGCATAAATGATGTGAAGGGACTATAATACTACATATATTTTTATTGAAACCTTATCTTAATTTTCTCATGATAAAATATATAGTATATCGATTTAACATAGAAGCCTTTTTGCAGAATAGATGTGATGCACAACATTCAACAAATCTAAAAGACAATTATTTCAATGAAGCTGACTTACATTATGTTTACTCAGTAGAGGTCTACATTTTATTGTGTGGCATAATGCCTAAAACATGTGTTTATGTGTGCCTGTGCAGAGTGTTCATCCCCAATTATATATCAAAGGTGAAGGTTCAGCTGGTAAACTGCAGCACCAAGAACAAGAGTAGTGACAGTTGTCCCGTGGTGCTGAAGATAAGAGCGCGGGCACCACCAGTGCATAACTCAAGTGCCCTCGACTGCAGGGAATGGAACCCTTGCGAATTAGTCACCCTTGTACCTGCCTGGGAGCAATGGTATTATATCCTGGTGGAGAGATATCTAAGTAACTCTGACGTCTACTTCCGCATCGGGGTGCAGGTCACAGGTGAGTGTGATGCTTTTTTGCCATATTTTCTGGCTAATGTTAATTTCAGTTGTTTGTAGCAAATTTGTGTTCTTTATTTATATCAGAATAAACACATTATAAACACATAAAAAAATCATTTCAATAAGTTTCAGACCTGAAGTTAAAAAGTCATAAAGTCAGAATATGGACTTTGTTGGTTAATATTACATAACTTTCACTGCTATTTGCTTCTGGTCATTCAGTAAAGCCTGATTTAGACTTCTGCAGGAAATCTGTTGTAACTTACAACATAGCTGGAAACCCCTTTTAATCTTATGAAAAATGTAACTACATGTGTATATTATGGTACACATCAGGTCAATACAGCTCACAACAACTAAATGGCTTGGTAGGTTACATCGCAGGGTTAAGAAGCGTGTCCTGTTACGTCGTAAGTTACAAGGCAGATTTTCCACAGACGTCTGGGGGAAATCTGCCTTTAGACACTAACAGTTTATAATGTCGCAACTGAGGTTCGACTGAGATTAGACTTTTTGTTTTAAATCAGGGGTTTTAATAATAACACTGCATTAACCATAAACGAATGACCATATAGACATTTTTTAAATTAATATTCCTTTGCATAGTCACTCATTTTTATGGATTTAAAAATAATTGGACAGCTGACTGATAAGCAGTGTCATGGCCAGGTGAAACCCAAATCCGCATTAATTCCCTGTAAATTAAGAAGATACAAGGTCTGTACTTGAATTGGTATTTGCACTTGGTAGAAGCTCACAGAGCTCCTTATGTGATCCAAAGACATGTTGAAGTAGTCAGCAACTTCAAAAGATAGTTTATCTCTGTATGGGAACGCTCAAGAATAGAAAAGCCACAATAGACTTAACTCAAAAATATCTTAAAATGCCAGTCCAGTTCGGGACCAGTGTTCTTTATACAAATCAAACTACTAGCGGAGTGATGGCAGGAGAAGGGTATGGAGAAGGAAAGGGAGCGCTTATGATCAAAGCATGCCGCATCATCTGTCAAGTATGGTGGAGCCAATTTGATGGCATAGGCATGCATGGGTGCCAGTGGAACTGGGTCAGTGCAGTATTTTGATGATGAGAAGTAGTCGAACAAATTCTGAAGTGTATAGAGATATAGCTTTTGTTTTGTTTTTTCATGGGATTCAGTCAAATGCTGCAAAACTGAAGTGATCCACAGAGGGATATTTACCCAGAACATACTGCAAACTAACCCAAGAGCTTCTAAAAGCAAAGAAATGTAATGTTCTTAAATAGCCGTAACATTCCCCTGATTTCAGCCCAGTTGAACATGCTTTTAAGTAAAGACAACAGATGGCAGAAAGGACTACAAAAGCAGCTCTAATGAAGCATCTGAAGATGGGGATGGTGCTCAGCTGTGAATGGAGACACAGACAGCTGCAGACAGAGTAGTTGTTCCTGTTATACCTTTTTCAGGTCCACCTAAGAGGGAACATGCACAGGTGTAGCATAGTTCCTCCTCGGTTTCAGATTCAGTACATTCATTAATAATAAATTATTTCCATCTAAATTTGAATAAAGTCTTTAATGTCTGTCATTATATTAATTTAGATATTAAAAGATCAAAAAATGTATAAAATGGTTATAACAAAACATATATATTCTTTCTTCTTTTTGAGAATTTCATCATTAAGCTGTATTTTTTATCTGGATTTTAAACTCATGAAAGCAAAATATTCAAACCAATATTAGTTTTATATTTAATAACCTGGTTTATCTATTGTGTTTAATTGGACAAGTGCTGGAAAAGCAATTGCAAAGAATAAAAAAAGTGTGCTGTAAATGCCATAACAATTTTTTTTTTTATTGAGTTAGATTAAACTAGAAATTGAGATGCTGATTAAAAACAAACAAACAAACAAACCCCTTACCTTCTGTTTTCCCTAAATTTCATGATTTGACCTTTATAGATATGGAGATTTAAAATCAATAAATAAAAAATGTATTCTGTTCAAATTTACATTTACATTTTAAAATGAAGACATCTTTGTGCATTGGTGTTATAGCTTGATTTAAATGACCCTTTAATGTTTAATGACACGACATATTCAGCGCCTGTTGTGATTGTGATTCGGAGTTCTATAAATGAACTGAAGGTTTTTCACACTGTGAGGTTTTTGAATTAAACTATTTTACCAATTTTGCCAATTAAAGCATTTTACTGATTTACTAGATGTTTATCTGTTTGGATTTCTCTTTTTTTCTTATTATCTGCAGATAAATTGCGGTGTTTATCCATGAGCAGTTTGTCTGCAATTTTATTTATTTTTCTTCCTGCTGCTTTAAAAGACCAAGCTTGGGTGGTTTACCTCATAAATTAGGCCAAAGAAAAGCTCAGAGTGGATCTCTGCAGCATGCCATATCAAGTATTCAAAGGTATGCAGTCAAAGTATAGAGGATTATGGCTTTCAGATGCACATAAAAGACTAAATCTTGGGTGTTCTACTCTTATCTAAGCACAAATCGGAAAATGTTTTTCAAAGACTTTCCAAAATGCTCATGCATCTGACAGTTTATGTTTGATGGGATAAGGGATGGCAGACACAGTCAGATCATCAAGAGGCTTCTTCAAGAAAAGACTGGAACCCAAACTGAGGTGATTCGTGCAGGATTGCTAAGAGGCAAATGATACCATCCTTAAGTGCTACATGCTGTTTTTGGGTTGTGGAGAACCGAGATACTCTTTATGCTCCCTCAATGGGGATAGCTCACAAATCTGTGGGACGTCCACTTCCATGTAGCGATCCCCTCCCTCTGCTCGGCACTGTACAGTGCACTTTGTTACTATGGCAACACAGACACTAATTATTCACACTCTGTCTCTCCTCCTGTCTGCCAGGCAGATCTTACTTGACCTTTTGTGGATTTAAATTGGAGAACAGCTCAGGTTGAGGGAGGGGACCATCTGGAGTCCTCACCTTTCTTTCTGTTATTGGTTATTGTTGTTATGAGCTGTCTCAGAAATATGTGCCCATAGTTGAATTCGGTCCAATTTACAGGTGTCACGGTCGCTAGTAATACAAAGTGTGATAAAACTAGGTTGCACTTTATTATTTATTGTTGCTGTTTATAAAGCATTTCATCACTGCAGCTTTTCTGTCCTCAGCAGACATCTGAACAGGGTTCATGTGTTATGCTCTAAATGAAAGGGGGAAAAGCCGCCCACACAAATACAGTACAGTACTTATTGTGTATATACATTTAGTCTTGCCACTCAGCAGCCATTTTTGTTGGATAAGAGCAACTGCCCATCTAAATGAATGAAAAGAGACTTTAATAAGAGACTGAGTGAGTGGTCACCAAGACCTAAATATACATCAATATAGAAGGTTTACTGCTTAATTTAAAAACCTACTCGATTTCAGGACTGAATAAATACAATGCGAATGCACATCTTAGATACAGAAAGCCAAGAAAAACAAAAGGTGGACTTATCTATATCATCACAGAAATAAGTTAATATGTTTGCCACCACACAGCCGAATGTATCATGATCTGTATTATGTATGATGTGATTGGTTAACATGTCTTCTGGTTTAATTATTGGTTGGCTCTTTTGGTTGACAGATGGGTGACATTTGCCTCTTCTTCTATAGATTTTTCTATAGATTTTTTTCAGGATTCTTCAAGTGCTCCATCTTTGTCCTCCGTCTACGAGGCTTTACAGATTTTACACAAATGTTACCTGCAGCTGCAGTATTCAGTATTTTTAGGCGTTATCCACCTGCCTGTACGGACATCAAAATACTTCAAACCCTTTCGAGACAATAATATGCAAACGAGGTTGAGCTAAAAAGCCTTTGAAATCCTTTCCCCTTGGGGACTGTTGGTATTGGATGATACTTTGCCATTCGACATCAGTGACCATATTGCATTGATTTTCTATGTGTTGGTGGGAAACATACAGTCTACAATCAAGTTAGAGGCAATCCACAGCACTGAATCTTGGTGTATATGTTCTGGAAGCCAGCTGAACTAAATAATTAGGTTTCAGTTCCATTAATATAGTGCCAAACAACAACATGGTTTACTCTGGGTGCTTTACATATATGTCAAGACCTTATAGAAAACCCATTAATCCCCATTAATGAAATGCTTTCTGTGAGAAAAAACACCTTCTAACAGACAGAGTTTTTAACAGGCAGGGTGGGCGGCTGCCTTGCTGATCAGTCGGGGGTCACAAGAGAGCAGAGAGAGAATAAATGATATTGAGGAACAATAGCAAACAGTAAACACTGCCTGTAAGCACGGATCTAAAACACAGAGCTCCAGCTCAAACATTTATAGAGACTCTGTTGCTTATAGTGCATATAAGTGCAAATTAAATAACAGCATTGTTTTGACTTTTTTTTTCCTGAACAGATTGCTCCAAACCCAGTTTGTTGAAAGACCAAGCACAACCCAGCTCCTCGATGAACATGCCTCAGTCTTTTGGAACAGCGATGGGTTTCTCCTTATCTGATACACTGTTAATGGCAGCCCTGCCAAGCCTGTCCCAGAACAGCAGTCACCTGCACACCTCAGAAGACAGCATCATTTACCTTGCGCCGACTGCAGACACTAACAAGTGCTGGCCGATCCGTCCTACTCTGCGCAATGAGCTGGACACCTTTTCCGTGCACTTCTACGTCTTCTTCGGTCCAAATATATCGATTCCACCGGACAGGGCTGCCGTGTTCGCCGTCAACCTAATGCCCGTTTTAGACAGTGGAGGAGTCCTAAACATGGAGCTCAAACTCAACATGGTGAGGTTTACAGATGATACAACTGTTGTTTCTTTCATAATTTCTCGCAGTATTTGTAAAATTTCGAGGCACTGTTAGCTCATCAAATCAGTATTATCATCCTGGTCCAAGGAAGGGATTTGGCGCAAGATGCTGGACAGTGCTCTGGCACCACTCTCACCGTTTGCTTGCTGTATCCTGTGCAGGGATCAGATTGTTATCAGAAAAGTAAATTTGCAACAATCATAGAGGAGAAAACCAGCAGCTAGCAAGGGTGAATAACTGGGCTCACAAAGTGCCTGGCTGAGCGCGCCTGCTAAATATGGATGCACGTATGGTCATAGACTTTGCTGTGGGAACTGAAAAAGTTCACAATGAAACAGGCGCCAGTGTTTGGGCTTGTGGCATATGTCTCTAATTGAGAGCAAACAAAATGCAAAAATCAGCCAAGCAGGATTTAATATGTCTGTGTTGATCTGTCCTTCAGATAGTAATGGCATTAGGAATGCACCTGCATTGGCTCTGGAGGTCTACAGGGAGCCAGAAACTGGAGAGCTACAGGCTGGCAGATGGACTTTTAAACATTTTACTTCTAATGGAGAGAAAGCCAGCCAGTGTTGAGACAGCAACAAGATGAAGCACAAAACACTAACAGATAGCTTTGATTGTTTACTTCTAAGGAACATCCTGACAGTTTAGGAAGCATTTCTTAAAATATCGGGTCCATCTCCCCACATTTAAAGATATAGTAAAAATACTGGCAAATTAAATTTGTTGCCCACAGTACCAGTGATTTAGCACAAAAGATATAAACAGTAGGAAATGTCAGACATTAAAAAAGATGAAAAAGAGCATTTGCAGCAGCAGACTTGAAATTAACACTAAATCTATTACGCTCCAGGTTTAATAGACAAGATAAGCCAATTAATGAGGAAATTAATGTCAGATTAATCATAAATGAAAGTAAACCCTAGGTGTAGTGCCCCCCCCCCCCCCCCCCGTACAATCCCGTCCTCACAGGTTTGAAATTGTCCAAATGCAGCTTATATACTGTCTCTCACCGCTTCAAGACTTTATAATAAGCCAGACTACACATCCATCATCTCTACTGAACACACACACACAGATGAAATTAGTGATCGATCTTCTCATCTAACCCCCGGTAAGAAAGCAAACAGCCTTCTTTCCAAGATTGTCAGAGAAAATTTTTAAAGGAAATGAAAATAATTGACGGTAATTCATTTAACAGTGTATCAATGGAGTTTGGGATTGCTGTGGCTGCTGTCACCACCCACAAAGGCTACGTGAGCCCCTTGGCTTTCTCTATGGTGTGCCCATTTTCACCTGTTTACTGTATCTGTCCTTTATCTTGCAGCAGAACCTCTCTTTGTATTTATCGGTGCTATCTTTGCAGTAGCAAAGTGTTTTCCCTGACCCCTTTCACCCTGCATTCAACACCCCGGTATACTCCCAAGTGTGTGCTGTTGGTTAATTTTAACTGGGTGCACACTGCAGATGTCACAAAGACAGTATGCTGGGATGAAACCTGGTTGGTGTGATAGTTGTATGAGCCGTTAGATGTATTCTTCAGAGAGACTGTCATGCTATATTATTCTATGAACAGATTTAACCCCCCTCGGCGATGATCTGTCACTTGCTTGTCACAGGCGCAGAATCCAGTCAGCCGCTGCCTGTGGGGGACTCTGGCAGATTTGCAGGGCTTTAGGAGACAATAGCTGGACCTGCTTGTCTGCCTTGCATCACTCTCTGTGCAAAAGTGTGAAAGGAATGCATATGGCTTTTATTCCCACTGATGCCTCACCTGGCAGTTGATCAGTTTAAGTTTACCTTTGGTAAGGCTCACGCAGAAAAGAAATAAGAAACAGTGAATGAGCGCATATTCATGAATGCTTTGGCTAACCCTTATGCACTAGTACTTTTGTCACAGTAATAAACTGTTTTGGCAGCATAAAAGTGTTTGGGGGAGTAGATTAAAAAATAAATAAGTGTGATACATGAAAAATAATGCTTACATAATATACTAGGTCATAATAGCTAAACAGCCAGGGACAAACAATAAATATGTTTTTTTTTAAAACTATATTAATTTATTATGTTCATTTACCGTATTCTATTTGTAAGTTTATTTTCACATCCAGTATTTCCACGGCCATTTATTTTCATATTTTTAATCAGCCAGTGAAAACTAGGCGCTTTTATGGCAGAGTTGTGCAACACCATCTGTCATTATCACACAGGAGAGGTGTGAAATTGAATGCTAAAATAAATATTGATTAAAACAATCATTCTAAAAATCTTCATAAATATATAATTAAACATATGCACAATAAATAATACATCTAAAGAAATGTAATATTTTTCACATCTTAATTCTGCACTACGTGCATCTTTTATTTAAAATAATAAACTTGAATACCAAAAAATAAATGACAACCCCCCCCAAACTAATAAAACTTCTTTTGTTTTTGCTAAGCAGCATTCATGTGGTCAGAGGCTGAAACATGTGCTTTAAAAGATATCCAGATAGCAGATATATTATTGATTAAAATTAAAACCCATCACAGAGATTGGGGTTTGGTTTAATTAGTTTGGGCACTGGGATATGGAGGCAGTATATACAGCACATGACAGCTTGTCCATGTTCTTGCATCAGTTGGCGTTATGTACTGCCTGGCACATGTCATCAGCATAACTTCTATGAAACTCAGCAAAGCAAAAACATGTCAGTATACAACACAGACAAACTGGCATTCATCAAACCTTTTTTTCTCCTCTATTTTAGCAATCAGAGTTGATGCATCAGGGCTGTCGAAGTGATCCTTTCAAAGATTTTCCACAGTAGTTTTCTTCAGTCTTTAACCTTGAGCCTTACTTTGCTGGTAGATAGCACCCCTGATTGAATTATGGGTCCGCCACTCACATTCACCAATCATAACTAACATCTGCATAATGGATCAGGCATATAAATCCTAACATTAAACATGATTAATATAGCAATGCTCACAATCATATTACAAAAGGCTTTACGAGTAAAGCCAATAAAAAAAAACAAAAACATACAAAATCAACATTAGAATTCCAGACATGAATGTGTTGTTAAAGCAGAACAACAATAGAATATTATTAACAACACATCACATAATGCCCTGACAGCTAAAGCTATTTTAAGAAGTGATTGAAATCCTTTTAGAAATTCTGGGTTCTGGACAGAAATGATGCGGTGTGCTGAGAAAGCCAGCATCCACGCTGAAGGGAAATTATTTCAGACAGATTTGAGAGACAGAATGAGCCTCAAAAGTTATCAGTGAAATATCAAAGAAGCAAGGGAATATCGTTGTTTCGAGTGCATGAACGGTTTGGATGATAGATTTGAGAGTGATCACATATATCACATAATCTTCTGTATCTTGAGATAATCTTTCTTCCTTAATTGCATGTGTTTCCTGGGGAACCAGGATGTTTATGGGCAGATAATGAAATGAATAAATGAATCACTGAGATTCATTACTGGTGGAATAATAAATCATATTTAAAAAGTGCACTGATTCTGAAATAGTCTTATAGTTTTTTATATTTTAAAAGGGGATATAATTTCTAAAAAATGAAAACAAGCTACACATGCTTCATTGATTTTTGAACATTTTTAGCTTTCTTGGCTAACCAGGTTGGGTGCACTTATATTATAGATGTGCTTTTTTAACTTGCAAATAATTTACACACATGTGTCTGTCATGTTATTTTGAGTAAATACACCAAAAACAGGATGGACATCGTCACATTTTGGCTTCATGTAAACTTTAACGATGTAACAATTTTCATAGCAGCTTGAATTGCAGGCTGGGGTAGGTCGAGCACTCCATAGTGGGATTTGTTATTTCATATGCGACAGCATACAGTTGAATCCTCGCTAAACCTTGACAAAGTGTATTTTGTGTGACAGTGCAAAACCTCACAATTCTGTCAGTTTAAACCGCTTTAATACTGCAGTATTACTGAATCAACAGATGCTCAGGAATGCATATGAAGCCAGCAAAAAAGGAAGTTAAAATTGGTAACTCATTTTTAAGAGTGAATTCCAAAAAAGTTAACTTTGAGAAAAGACTGGGACTGTAATCACAACAGTTCAAGATGCTAAGAATTTACATTTACCTCTTTTTTTTTGGTTTGTCCTCTGTAGGGATGCCGTAATTTCCCATACATGCTTAAAATAATAATAAAGTAATAGGGATGTTTATTTATTTATTTTAATTCATTTATCTTAATTATCCTAATTGAAAAACAAATGTCTAATAAAAATGTTTTCTGTTATTACCTTTGCATCATTATCGCTTCACACACTCTCATGTTGCTCAATTAAAAAAATCTGTCTCTTTTGACTTTTACACTGAGCTTTGTGGAGCTTTCTAGTGTACAAGAACAGCCGACAGCTTCGTTGTTCTGAATGAAAAGTTAGGAAATCAGTGTCACTGAAATGTGTCCTCATTAAGGTTTCAGACTATACCGAACGTTTTGCTTATCCATCTATCCTTCCATCAGTCCATCCTTAATTCAGGGTGAGGGGGAGATCCTATTCCAGCTGTCACAGGGTGAGAGGTGGGGGTACAGCCTGGACAAGTTGCCAGTTTATCACAGGGCATACATCGCAGTAAAAGTATAAATTTAACCGTTTAGTGGTGTTTAAGAGCAAGGGAGAAGATTATCGAATAAGACTCACCAGGAATCATCCTTTGCAGACCACGAATGGCTGGATAAACCTTTGTTACAAAAGAAAAAGTCAGAGGAAAGAAATCACAAAAAAATCAATGTGTAGATACTTTGAATTTGTGTTTAAAATTTTATAATAATCCCTCTAATAGTGCTTGACTGGTCAATTGGCACACCAACCTTGCCATCTAGCTACATTGACTAGAAACATCTCTACTTTGATGGAGCTCTTTGACCTGCCAATTAGAATCATATTATCTGGCTTTGGGGTGGCTCTTGCCTGCTTTGCTCTCCCCGTGTTTGCATCTGGTGAGCCACTTTGATATTTGTTGCTTAATCCTTTATCCTCAAACTGTAGAGGAGAGCCAGGATGAAGGAGGGGGAGGGTGTGGGACTCTCTCAAAATGCCACTGGGTGTGATTTAGTCTTCCCACCAAGAGAATAGAGGCCAGATGGTGAGTTTAGGAAGCCTGAAATCTCAGCACCTGGCAAAGTGTTTGTTAGTCATTGCATTAATCAACAACTTTGCCAACTCCCTATATATACATTATGCCCATTTTATGCTAAGGGGGTGATAGAAATCTTATGTATTTAAGAAATAATTGTCTAAAGTTATCCCACAAATGTATATAATGTGAATTTCTGAATGTAAAGTTTTCGTCAGGAAGTCTTCTGATTTTTAGCATACTTTGTGGTTTAGTAACTGACCCATTGCTGTACCCACCCACACACACAGAAACAAAAGCTGGAGACTGGGTAAATAATGGAGGGGAATTTTAAAACTAATAAAGTGTCAAGTTTAGTGCTTGAGTGCAAATTGACACATCCAGTTTGCTGCTATTTATTGTTTACCAATAGACCAATTTGGACAGCTGTGGCCTCCCTTCACCTCTCTGCAGAATGAACCAATTTGTATAAGCATATGCAGTTCCCGACGCTTGAATAATTCTCCTGGATTTCTTTTAATGCTTGAGCATGTTAATGTATAATTGATGCTTCAAGGCGACAAACTGCCAACATCTTCATTTACTGTAGGTGCCTCTGGCAGACAGAGAGAGAGCACTTTACTTGATTTGTTAGTTTTAAAGTTTACTATCTCATGGCTGTGCAGAAAATAGACCTAAAGGTAATCATGAACAGTGTTAGCTCACCAGAATGATAGCAGCAGATGGTTGATGGTTGGGCGGATGAATGACGTTTGATTATGTGTTTTTCCTGCAGTCTATGCTGAAAGGAGCTAATCTCACAGTGTTTGGCTGCCTCAACCACGGGATGCCACTTTTCTTACGTGAAAACACATCACTGAAATGTGAATCAGGTATGCCTAATTTTGCTTAAACAAAACAGCCACATAGTGTGTGATTTTGAATCTAAGCAAGTTTATTGGTAGAATTGTGAGAACAGCACAAGTAATCGATATTTTTGCCGTGTATGCGCAAAGCTTATTCAGTTATGGACCTTCTCTGTCACAGCTTGGACTGTGTTTTATTGTGTTACCTTTTTCTTCAGAATCAGTGGCAGGGTTTTTCCTCTCTGTGAACACCTCCACTAATATCACCAAACTGAGGATTCCCTACCCACAAACAGGCACCTGGTACCTCAGTCTGCGCTCTCTATGTGCTACTGAACATGGGTAAGACAGAAAGCACTGCTTCCCTTGAGAACTTTACCTGTTTGTTGGTTATGTATTCTATTTTATAGCGCTTCATACCAGTCTCCATATTTGCTATATATTATCTGTGCTTTACATATAGTGTTGTAACTGCTGCAACTTTCTCATCTCATCTTATCCTAAATATATATCAATTAAACCAGCGGTCCCCAACCCCCAGGGTGTGAAATTTCTGGTTTTCAGGGTTTTTATCAGTTTTTATCGTTATTTTTTAAATCGTTTTTATCGTTAAGTCCGTGGCGCAAAAAAGGTTGGGGACCGCTGAATTAAACCAAGTTTTAGTATATGTTTTTATGCCTATAAAGAGACATTATTACAGTTTTGGAAATTAATATTTGCTCTGTTAAAATTGTGATACTTGCTTTTATGGTTATACACTAAATATGAACCTCCTGTCAAACAGGAGGTTGAAAAACTTGGCAAAAAGGCTTGATAAATTGGGTCCAATGGTAAGAATCCTTACAGCTATGCCTTCTTTAAACTATTCCTTTAAAATGGTGTAAACTATAATCTCCTGAGTGCTCAACCTAGAAAGTCTCAAAAACATAATTTACAAGCAGGAATTCAATGAAACAAGCTGAACGTCATAGATTTTGACATAAATTTATGACATTCTCATAATCAGTCCTTCGGCCTGGTCCCAATGCTCCACAGCAACCTCTATGAGACAATATTTGCTGTCAATTACACAAAGACAATTGCAAAATAGGACATTCATATCTTCTGAATTTGTCAGCATAACACAATCACTAGTTTGTTTACCAAAATAAATAATTCATTGCCATAATGAAGACACCATGCTTTCTGTTTGAATGACGAAGCCTCCCTCATTGAACCACATCCTCTGCCATCTGTCACCCAGCAGACTGATTTGGCACTGGCTTCATAAATGTGTGTATGGTGCACACCAAGCATATGACATAGAGGAGGGTTAGATTTTGAGGTTTATCCATATTTTCACACTTACCAATTAGGAAATGTTATAGTGTCATGGTGAATTTTAAATCAAACAATCAAGTTGTAATCAAAATGCACACATTCAGTTTTAATTCAAGGGGTCCAACAAAAGTTTGCAAAAAGCTTTTTTAAAAAAAATGCTATTGCAACGCTGTTTTATTGGTAGTGGTATTTGGATATTAATAGTATACTTTGTAGGTACCAATAAGGCTTTGGCCTACTGCAAAGGCCACACCAGTGTCCCTGTCTTTCTGTTTTTCTCTCTCAACGTTTATGTAAGTGTTACTTAACCTGTGAATTCAATAAGTAAAGTATTTTTCTCTGAGGGTTATTTAAAGTCGGTGCAAATCATGTCACAGAGAGAAGTTAGAGCGAATGTTTTCATTAAGTTTTGTTGTTGTAATGTTATATACGAGTTCGTAAGTATTAGCAATTCAGCAGATTGAGCTGTTCTGGCGAAGCCTTTATGGCACAAAAATGTGAACAGAATGAAATTAAGCAGATTTTTCCCGTCCCACTTGGGAGTTCCAATTGAATTTGAATAACAGATAATAACAGATGGTGTGGGACGTGGACTCATCCTCACACGAACACTTAGCTGATGTATGAAAATGCAGACAAAGATCAGTGTTATGTGCTAGATTTCCACGCATTTGCATATACTAAACCAATCAGGTATCATTAGATGGTAAATGACAGGTGCCCTTCAAATATACAGTGAAGCTGATGTATACAACTAAATAAAAACAAAATTAATAAAATGTTGCAGAAACACATAAAGAAACATATTTGAAGTTTCATTCTCTTTAACTGATTGATTAGCAGTTTTTGTTTTTGTAGTGTTAAAGATGAGCAAATTAAGTAAGTAACCTCTGTCTGTGAATATGCAGTCACCTGTAGACTTAGAGTTTTGTGAGAAATTACAGCTGAGTTACCTATTCAAAATAATTAATGAAGGTTAAACTAGAACCCTTGGTGGAATAGACATCATTTACAGAAAATTAGTTTTGTAATTGCGTTATAAAGTTGGAGATTTCCGGGGCCTAATAGAATGAAGTTGTCTGACATCCAGCAATGCCGAAACAACCTTTTGATCTCCAGTGTTTTGTGGTGATGAGGGCTTCTGGAGGACACAAGAAAACTAGACAAAACCCCGCAGGCGCCTGAGCGGCTTTGTGAGACAAAGCTCTAAAAGAGCTTGGAGTGATATGTGAATGTCAGCTGATAACATGCTCACAATAACAATGCTGTTATATTTGTATTTAGTAAGTATAATGTTTACCAGCTTAATTGGGAATGCTAAAAAAGTGTGCACAGCTATGCAGTCTATAGATCTGACACATTTGGCCATAAACAAAAGTCATTATGCAGATGAAGAACAGTGAAGGCATCACCTGCAATCATATATTTTGCCTTTTCCAGATTTGAGCAATGCAGCAATGTGACTGCAGAGGTTTATATGCGTGCATACCTGACTCCGTGCATCAATGACTGTGGGACGTATGGACAGTGCAAGCTTCTGCGCACCAACAATTACCTTTATGCTGCATGTGAATGCAAAGCAGGTAACTATCTATTGCAGTCCATCACAGTGTCTTACTTTTTCCAGCTTAAATGGACAGCTTTGTTAAATCCTTGTTTATTTATTTGAACTTGTAGTGCACACTGTCAATTAAATTGAAACGAGGTGGTCTGGTAAAGTCTTTTTTGGTTCTGTTTTAATATCTAAGTCATGCAGTTAGTAATAAAAGAGCGGAAGTTGTTTTATGTAAGGGAAAAATAATTAGTACTGTATATATTTAACAACCTCCTTAAATATTTATCAGTAATTAATTAGTAATTAATAAACAGCAAGCAAGTGCAACCCTGAATGTATAATTACACTTGATTTTTGTCTGTCAAAAGATTCTTTTGCATATGAAAGATAAGACAGAACTTTTCTTTGAGAAAATAGGTCATCACTGCTGCAAAGAATTTCTAATTTGTTGGAAAATACATCATGCGGAGTGACAAGAAAATGAGAGAGAGCCAGGTGGGATGGCACAGGTCATTTTCCAGAATTGAGCTGGCAATTCTGCAATTAAATTGTATGTGCCACTTTTCAGTGACTCATTCAGCGGCCTGGTGTTAATCTTCTAATATAAGGCATTTTGATAAGACAATAAAACACAGTCTTAATTACCAACAGCTTTTCAATAAAAGATGAGCTTATGAAACTAAACAAAGCATGTCCTCTGAGGCTTTTTTAAATCCTGCCTTTGATCTTCTTTTATCAGAGTTGGTTTCTCCTCAGTTAAATTCATTGTCATACTTCATATGTGTGACTGCTTCCTGGCAGACGCTTTGCATTCAGCACTTGCCCTTGGCCCATCTCAGACTGCAAAACCTCTGTTCAACAGTGCTCACGAATATTTAATTCACACTGTCTTATTCAATCAACCACTTGATAAAGATCCAATGTACCAAAGCGGGGGTGTTTTTAAAATAGAAGTGAGTTCACACCAGGAGGCTCTATTATGCAGGATAAACAACTTCACACATATCTGTTTTTGATTATTTTTGCAGAGAAATGTCTGTTCATAGCAAAAGGCTGCTAAGGCATTATTCTTGTCAAGAGATAATAAATATTTCATACATTTTAAGAGATTAAGGGTTTGAAACAAACAGTTTCACCTGCTGGGGGAACTCTTCTCATTCATAAACCAAAGCCATGTTTTTCCTGGAGTTGATTGAGGGTTTAAGGAAGTCAGGCACCATTTATGCTTTTCCCAACATGTAAAGCCTGTTAAAAAAACAAAAACAAAACAAAAACCTGTCTTAGAGCTCTAGTTTTTTAGGTGAAAGTACCAGATTTACTAAGGTGGTCTGTGTGTGTTGGTATTTTAGGCTGGGATGGATGGGGGTGCACAGACAACTCAGAAGCCTATTCGTACAGTTTCCAGCTCCTCTCCACCCTGCTGCTCTGTCTCAGTAACCTGATGTTTGTCCCGCCCGTGGCCATCGCCATCCGAAGCCACTACCTCCTGGAGGCTTCGGTCTACATCTTCACCATGTTTTTCTCCACTGTGAGTGAAAAGTGATAACCTAAAGTATATTTTCCTTTTATTTAAGCATGGTATTTTGCTAATAAACAATTGGTATCAGTAATGCACAAAAGTAAGCATAAAGAAAACAATCATGGTGCTAAATCAAAACAAAAAAAAATTGAATTTGAAACAACAATTTAGAAAGAATCACAAAAGCAGATGTTTTCTATAAGTCACCAGATTGTGGCAAGGCTAGCTTTAATAGGAAACACATTCTGCATCAAATCCCTGTGTATGCAGATGACACACTCCTATTTCTGAGTAAGCCATTCGAAGCTACACCAAAGTCAGAAATACTTATGCTTACAATTCTATTCTGCATTGGAAGCATTAAAATGAATGTCCATTATTTAAACCGAAATGCTCCAGTATCCCTACTATGATCCCCTGCTCAGAGCCATAAATTTATTACTTTTCCACTACAGGAACTTCCCCCAGGCAACAGCAAGTTTTAGAAAAAAATTTCACTGTAAAAATTACGACTAAATTAAGTTTGGGTAATTTATTTCACCCCCACCAAAAGTACTGTTTGGCAGCTAGTACTGTTAGAATCAAATGAAGTTTTGTGTTTTGTTTCTTTCAGCTACCTTTTAAAAAGCTACATCTAGTATATTACCACAGAATTACAATTAAGAAATACTGACAATAAACGTTACTATTGATGCTAAGGATGAAATCTTGCTGGAGCCAGAAACAATGCTCGATATGGCATCATTATTTTTTTAATAATGTGCTGCATTTTATCCGCCTCCTAACCAAGAAGAGTGCGTTTTATAGAGTGAAAGAAAACTACATTTAAAAGCAGACCATGCTTTTTCATATCTCAGGGGACTAATTTAATATTTCTCCTTGAAGAAAAGGTTTCACATGCTTTTGTTGAGAAAGTGCCTATTGTGTAATTTTTTGAAATATTATTTAACAAAAGAAATCCTTCTTTATAAAAGGATTCTTCTCCTTCTCCTTAAAATGAATGATGTCTTACGACGATAATGTGATATATATAATCATTATCGCTTTTTTTATTGATAGTGTATACAGTAGTGAGTAGACATTTTATCGATGAATGTATTCATACCGGAATTTTTTTTTCTTCTTTCAACAAAGCTGTAAAAATAAAATAGCAAGAAATATAGCTGTAAACATATGCTAGTGGGATTTCATACATAAATAGAGTTGGCCAGTATGTGCATGCCACTGTGTTGCAATGAATCTGAGATGAGTTTGTAAAAGAATGCTCTGTATAGCTTCTTTGTCAGTAACCAGCAATAACCTGTATGCGCGTATTGCTTATTTTATTCAGCTTATCATTCAGCTCGTGCTTTTTACAGAATCAATACTTTTGTGCTGTTGTGCCGTCTATTCTTCTGACACATCTGCGTGTTCTTGTAACCTTTGTGCCTTTCTCTTCTTTTCTCACAGTTCTACCATGCATGCGACCAGCCAGGTATTGTGGTCTTTTGCATCATGGAGTATGATGTTCTGCAGTTTTGTGACTTCCTCGGGTCTCTCATGTCAGTGTGGGTCACCGTCATTGCAATGGCTAGGCTAAAATCCATCATCAAACAGGTATGTGTAATTCTGAGCGAAGCCTGTTTCTACTGATACTCAGACTGGATATTCGTTTTCTTTCTATAAAACTGAAAAGTCCTGTTGTAATAGAAACTTTTCCCTTTATAAAGATGAAAATGTAAGGCTTGCATGGTGATATCAACAGTTCTTCGATACATTGATCTCAACACAAATGAATTGAGAAAATGCATGGAATCATTAACAGTGCATATTTATAAACACACTAATTTTCCCCACTTTAGCTGCAAAGTAATAAGCGGCACTTCAGCCTGGACACATGAAGTGCAGCTTAGGTCATACCCTTTTATGTGGAGATTATGTCTCTAAATGGATAAACAGCCATTTAGAAAAACAACTCAGCCTGTCACATTTGCTACTTAATAAAATGTTAGTCGTAGGTAGATGTCAGTAGATTCAGACATCCGGAAACAGACATTTTCAGACCCTGATGCCTTTGCACTCTGCCAGACCATGAACAAAGAGAGATTAGATTAGATTAGATTAAAGGACTGAGAGGCTGTAGCTCTATAAACGAGTACCGCATATGCCTCAATTTTCAGTTATAAATGAGAAGATCAATGTGTTAAAATCAGCATTGCATGGCACTAAATTCTCTGGTTGCTGACATATTGCGTGGGTAATGGTAAACACTAACAGGTGCACCTTCTCCATGGGTCACTCCCTGGCTGCATACCAAGATGGAGCAGTCTGAGGGAAAGTGTGTGTGTATGTGTAAATGTGTGTCCATGTCCATAAATGAGACAGAGAGAGGGGGGAGAGTGGAGAGAGGGTGTGAGGTAGGAGGAGGGTGGGGAGTGCATGAACATCTGCTGTCCTCTAGAGTTTTCATTTTTGCTTAGCGCTGCAGTACGCAGTCACTAATCAAATCGCACATGTCAGGACTGGCAAGTGGGACTTTGTGCGTTTGTGTACTTGAAAGAGACACTGAGCGTGTGTATGTGTGTGTTTGTTTGTATGTTACACTAGTACTAGAGGATAAAAGACCTAAGAGCATGGAATATTGTTTGTCTCGCTGTGTAGTATGCGACTTTTGGACTTCCAAAGCTCTTAATGTCTTAAAAATGTTGGCTGAAAATCATTTTATGCTTGTTCGCATAAAGATTGAACACCAGGAGGTATGTTAGTCTCAACTTGGTGAAAGTTCTGGATCACAATTATGAAGATAATTACACTTCATCACATCTTTGTAATTTTGCCCCTTCCTTACTGACAACATTGTTCTCACCAATGTAATTGCACTGTAGGACATCAAACATGTTTGTTCAGTCAATCAGAAAAAAAAATAGCCACATGATCTTAATTACTAGTAGCTAAATAGGTATGCCTGAAATATAAGCGCTGCTTTTTCTTTCAGTGTTTGACGCTCCGAATTTTCTGTTTTCCGTTTGCTTTTCATGATATGAAATTAAACCGATATTATTCCTAATATTTGTAACGTGACTTCACAAATAATTTGCAAATTTGAAAATATACTATAGAAGGAATGAGTATGTAACCTTGCTAATAACTTAGCAGTTATTAGCAGTAATCCACAGGAATCTTAGTACATCAAATGTCTGTACAACCTTGTAAAAATGTTTTATATAGACATATGTTAATATATTACTGGTTCCAGCATTATTTAACTATGAAATTCTTATTTGAAAGATGATAAGTTGACCTTTACTTAGCCACTGTTTCCTTGGCCGTTATATGACACCTCAGTGTGGTACGGTCATTAGACATGCACCAGTACTATATACATTAAATCTGACACACTGTATATCTTATTAAGCATGAAAATATAAGTTGCAGATAAAAATAGATTTTTATTTATTTATTTTTTTTGAATTCCTGCAGGCTCATTTGTCACTATGCATTCATGCCTGCATGCAACGCATGCTTGTTTCTGTGCCACTGTGTGATCCACCAGAGCAGCATGACTGATGACTGTTGCTGCAAAGAGTCCTCAGGCTGCATCATGCTGCTCCTTTCCTCCTTGGTGTGTGCCAATTAGTTCTATTCTCCTGCAGACAGGTCATCTCTTACCAGCTCAAAAATCCCCGATTCCTCCTCACATTGCCTACTAGACCCTAAGCATTCTGGATGGGCTCAAGTTCTCCCCGAGCATGTGTAGCACAGCTTATTGATTTTTTTCATTCTCACTTTATCTCTTTTATATCCTGTGGCTTTATGTCCAGTTGTGAGCTTGGCAATGAAATAAAATAAAATAACTGATTTTATATATCATGTGGCTCTATTGTTAGCATTTTGTTTTCACTGTTTTATTGGGGCTTTCAGCTGTTTCAAAAGAGGTCTAGTGTATTTTTCTATAAGCACTTTAAAATACCCATTTTGATTTCACCTGAACTCTGCAGTTATTTTCCCTACGGGTACATTAAAGTGCTTGTATATTTACATAATGAGAGGCTTTTACCTTTTGGAGCACAGACTTGCATGCTGTGTGCTAAAGGTAGCTTGTTGTGGCAGTTAACAATGCAGTAAATAGCTGCCATTATTTTATATTTTCTTGTTTTGAATAGATAACATGAACAAATACTTCTATAGTGCCTCAAAACCATCTGTCAATACTGTCAAACTGTCTATGATTCTCAACCGCGAACCTGTTTGTTCTTTCATAACATGGACATCTTTAATAATAGCTCAATATTACACGTAAACATGCAACAGCAGACTATTAACTGAAAACTAACATTTGTAATATATTATTGTGGTGACTAGTAGAAAATAACAACATCCAAAGCCTTGTTGAACTTGTTGACAAAGCACAACAACATTTCTTTTAGTAAGGCACTTATTTCTGTGCAGCATCACAGCTATGTTCTTGATGGCTTGAACTTGAACTTGATGGCAAAAAACCACGTGTGTTAAGAAAAGTATAACTCTGAAAGCCAAATAACAGGATGTCAGCTCAAAACAGAGAAAACGTGAAAGTATAGTCCACACATGAATCACCTGATGGTTTAGAGATTTGATGCAAAGCCATTTTTCCTATATGTATGGAAAAATGATTACAGCTTTGCCACACTGACAATAGTCTTTACCTCTCCATAGGTAGAGTTGTGCTATCGCCTGACCGCACAAATATGTTCTTGCATGTACATGTAACAACGCTGACTGTGTTTATGGAGGGCAGTTATTGATCCATGGTTTTTTTGGTCAGGTTCTGTATCTGCTGGGGGCGATGTCTCTGTCCATGGCATTGCAGCTGGACCGTCATGGTCTGTGGAACCTGCTGGGACCCAGCCTGTTTGCTCTGGGCATCATGGCCGTGGCATGGGTAAGAGAAAAATGATCTACTTATTTATAGGAACTGTAGAGAAACAGTCTAAAGCAATAAATAAGTAAAAATAAAAATATGATATGATATAAGGTAAGAACATATAAAGTAAAATAAAAATGTGGATATTACAAGTATCACACTAAAAATCTTTATCCAATATATATATATATAACCTTTAAAAATTTATAGTGGGCTGGGTAATTTTTTTTTCTTGTGCCAAAATTTATTTTATTACATTATATGTATGCTTATTAAAATTAAGTTAAACCCGTATAAATCAGGTGTAAAAGCATTTCTGCATGTATTTATAGGGTGTAAAATTATTGTGCAGTAGGAGATTTTTTATTTTATATTTGTGCACAACATGAAACTGTTACTTTAATACATAATTTGTGTTTAACATTCACGCTGGTTCAGACATGCAAATAAAATGCGTCTCCACAGTCCCTCTAGTCCCTGATGATAGTAAGTATAAAAGGATTAAATCTGTCATGTAAGCTAACATAGGCTTGGAACATGTGCATGCATAAAAAACTGGTGGTTTTCTGACCAATGAAGCTATTTTACATTAGTATTGAAGGGGCTTTAAAAGTTTTGCAGCCTGTGGGTATTAGTCATGGGTTGTAGTTCCATTATAACTCAGCTTGTACTTTCACTGACTCTTCTTCGAGTCATAATGTGCTCCCTGAACTGAGAAGATAAAAAATAATAGTCTTTCAGGCAAGGTTCTTGTGGAAAAAAAGCCTTTAACACCAAACCTCTGACATGAGTTTGAAAACAAGGTTTGTGGTTTCCTTGGAGAAAGCTTTGTGCTGAATAAAGTGTGGGAGTTGTAGCACTGAGAGTTATCTATCTGCGAGCTGGAGGATCCTACAGAAATATTGGAAGACGAAGCACTGTTTAATTCCACCATGTAAACCCTGCAGCTTTAGCACAATAAGTAGGAAAGTGTATTTTTTTACTATTGTCAAAAATGTCTTCTTTCTAAATGCTTTAAAATAATTCACTGGAAATGTATGTAAAGCTACCGGCTTTCAATATTTGACTGATTTTCTTTAGTCTTTGGCTGATTTGTAATTCAATTATAGATGGTTTGTTGACATATGTTATTTGACGAGTGGCAAATGATATACTGTGACAGTGTCTACGGACTGGAAGTATAAACAGAGACAGATAATCTCTCATCCTCCCTTGGCAATGAAACAACAGACTGCATAGGAATAAACTCCTCGCAGCAACCTTTCCATAAAAGGCAGTTGAATCTCATGCTAATGTTGCAGTTTTTAAAGATGAACCCAGGATTCTGCTTTGATTACCTGACACTTAATAATTTATCAGCGGTTCAACAGCGTATGTCTGCATTTCAACATTCTCCGCTCTGTACTCCAACTCCGAGTCTGAGCACTGCACATTTTCTACAAGAGCCCTTTCATTTCAGCTTGTCATGTTTCTGCAAAGCTTGGCATTCTGAATGTTCTCAGACACAACCGAATTAGATCAGTCAAGCGGAGGGCACAGAGCGTCTGCTGCTGTGCAGGGGTGTCATTAGCAGCAAGAGGAAGGGGGGAAGTTCAACTCTGTCAATGCCAAATATCCCTAATTCTTCAAACTAAATGAGGTCCCTGCCTCATACATAAAAACACAATCCTGGTCTAGAATTATTTGGCTTAACCACAAAAGTATGCAAGGATTTTGCATTCTTCATTGTTAAATGCATACAGAGCCATTTCGTGCATGTAATTACTTTTGTCATTCATGACCAGCTTACATTTCCCCTTATATTGTGTCAGATTCTTCATAATAGCCTTTTGAGAAAAAAAAAAAAATCATTCAAGCAATCAGTGTTTATGAAGCGATGAAAATAGAGACTGAATGAAATTAAATGTTCATTTCTCTTTGCGCTGTAATAGAGGCAATCATGGGACACTTACAGAAAGCATTAGCACATATTCTCAAAAATAGATTTCATATCCAGCTCCAGCAAAGAAACATAAAAAAGCAGATAAAGCATCGACAGGCACGTCACTAATCCATCAGCTGATCCAGATGATAGACTTTTTCTGCGGCACTAGGCATGAATACAAAATTTCATACAATAAAACCACAAGAGATTCACGGAGAATACCATCCCTCTTCACCTGCAATAAAATAGAGATGTCTAGTGGTCCCTCGCTGAAATCCCACTGGTCTCAGTTCTTTAATGACTCTCCCTGTGTGATCTCCCACTTCAATATGCTCTTTCTACATAAAAAAGTTCATTAAATTAAATTAGTAAGACCGTTAAACACAAGGCCTTGGAGATCAATTCATGTGGAAAACAAACTATGAACTATGAAAATAAACTTCACTATACAAAACACTTCTCACAAGAAGTAAAATATGTGGCGTTCTCTTTGTGGTTTGCTACGCGAGACTCTGCAGCCTTTGACACACATCATGCTGTTAACATGTGAGCATAAAAGAAACACACATGACAATGTGTTCAAACACGTGTTTACACACAGCCCTGGGAAGCGCACATTATAACTCTGCTTTCTAGTCTGTGGTGATGAGGTCAGATACACATGAATGCAAAAATAGATTTTTTCAGGTTCTTAGTGGTTGTTGCTAGGGTTATATTGGTTGCAGGCAACACAGCACATATGGGAATAAATTAAGTCTTTTTCTTGGTCTGTAAATGGATCTCAGTAAAGAATTGGTGCTGTGTTTTTCTTTTCATGGAATTTCTTTTGGAAGCTGTCATTTCCTGTATGAAATTATGAGTGGGTATTAAACTGTTCCCATTGGAAAATGTTACTTTGTGAGCTTTCAGGAAAAAAAACAGGTGTAAATAGTGATATTGATAATCTTTTTTTTTTATGTGTCTGTGGACCTTGTCAGACTGTGCGCACCATCCGGCGTCGACGTTGCTACCCGCCCACCTGGAAGCGCTGGGTGTTCTTCCTTTTCCCGGGCACCATGATTGCCACATCTGCCGTGGCGCTCTACGCCTTTGTGGAGACGGAGGAGAACTACTTCTACATACACAGCATCTGGCACATGCTGATTGCAGGGAGTGTGGGCTTTCTCCTGCCACCTCGAGCCAAGCCTGATGCCAAGGTGACCCCACTGAAGCGTAGGCGGGGCTGTGGCTATCAGCTGTGCGTGAATGAGCATGAGGAGCTTGGCCTGGTGGACCCAGGCATCATTTCCATCAATAGCATCTGCACCAGCTGATAAACTCCCCACTGTCAACCTTTTACCTTAGAGACACTTCATTGCCTTCTTTTACTTGGGAAATTCACACACGGGAAATTAAGCCACAGAACTTGAAAAAGCAATGTAAATACTTTAATGCCGATGTGACACTATGTATTTCTTTTTTTCCGTTGTTATTGTCATGGTAATTACTATCAATACAAATGTAATTATTATTATCATTATTATCTATAGTTAAAGTTCTGATGAATTGTGGGTGTACAGTGACACACTGTTGTTTGTGAATATGTATTTAAAGTCTAAGCTGAAACACTGCTGCTACCTGACAGTGACTGTAAAACTGCTTCTGTTAGTTATTTATTGGTGGTCTTGTACAGTAAACAGGCCAATTATACTATTGTAGGGGTACAGATAAGGGGAGGGATATGGATGGACATTTAACAAGGGCACGGCTTTTCTGAAATTCTTTTGGAATATATATCTTTTGCACTGAGACACAAAAATGTTATTCTGTAAATTTTTATAAGGATATAAATTACAGTGGGCATCACAAATGTAAAACCTAGCTGTCATGTGGAATGTTAGACTGTCTTTTGCAATGTACTGCTTTTACACGAATGTGCTGATTGTTCTTGAAAAAGAACAGCTCCAAAGTCCAGTTTCCTGTGCTTAGAGAAGAGGGGAGGCAGGATTACTTCAGAGACCTCAAACCAAGACCTCACCTCCCTGCTCTTTTCTGACAGGACCTGTGTGACACCACATTCATGAACAATAAATGTTTTCTTTCTTTGCCTCAGTATTGCTTTGCTTCTTTCGAAGCTTTTAAACGTAGTGCAACTGGCAAAGCCTCCCACAAAGACATCGTAGTGCAATTCCTGGCCCTAATGGATGGCAGTGGTTTTCAGACAGTGAGATGAGATGTTGTCAAAAGCATCCTCCCAGGAACAGAGCTAAAGATAAATAATTCTCCTAGAGAGCGGGAGCATGAATGCTGCTTCAGTCCATACTGTTTATATGTAGACTCTCTTCTTATATAAGGAAAAGAAAAGCTGTAAAAGTTTTATTACTGTTTGCTGTATTCCTTTTAGGTATGATCCATCAGTCGTTCTTCAATATTTATCGTTCTGGGTGGTTTCAGGTTTTTGTTCTTTTTATTTCAGAATAGATTCAATAATTTATTGTTTTGGCAGGTGTACAAGTGAAAATTGTACCTGGCCTTGATAGCCCTCCAATAAGATATGATCACAGAGACATTTTGAAAGTACGCTCATTTAATCCTTTGTCTTGAGTAAACTGATACAGCATCCCTGTAGGTATAAAGCAAGACGGTGATGAAGCTGTTAGCTACAGCAAAAAAGACAGAAAACCTGGAAAAACCGTTTTACATCATATTAAATAACCAAATATAAGAGTTCTTTGAGTCTTAGCTTGATAACCTACAGTATCAGATGCTTTTTACATGTAAATGCAGTCAGCTGAGAGTTTAAAAGCAAAGCAGTTATATAGTATATTAGGTTATTCTCACTGCTGTTGCCCTCACACATCTGTTTACCGTTATACACTTTCATGTCTTTGGATCTTAGACTTTATATAAAGATAAATATAGCCTCTGGGGAGGCAGAGAGCTAGCTGTATAAAACATAAGTCCAATTGTAAAGAAATCTATAAGAAAATGATCCTAGTTTTCACTTGATTGGTGGCCTCAGTAAACACTTTTCCTGATGAGTTTATAATCACAATTGCCAGTTTCAAGGCTTCATCAGTGCAGCCTGATCCTCATTTTGTACATTATGATCCTCATTTAGAATAAAATATATGATAAAGAAGGGAATGCTTTAGAGTGAATCTCATGATTATGAGCCTGTTACTCAGTCGGAAGACATTGTGAGACCATGCAGAGTTATCAGTTCAGTTTCTCCACTGATTGCATTTTCCTACAACCCTTATGTGATGTTCACATTTTGATACCTGGCCAACTTTTGCATTTTGGGTCTTTTTTATTCAATTTAGTCATAACAGTCTGTAAAAATACTTAACATATGTTTACTTTGTCCCAATTCCAAACAATTCATCTCAGTCTATAGTTCAGCTCCCATTAAATAAATAGCCTGTTGGTGCCAGCATATAAACCACAGAAGGGACAGAGTTTTGCTCTGTGTGTTGCATACTTAATTCATGCACTTTATCTATCTTTCTGTCTATCTTGGACCCACACACCTCTTACATGCTTCTGTTGCTCCTTGATAAGGAGGAGAATTTATATCAAGGAACATCTCACGGTCAGGATGATTTTCTAGATGACATCTTGGATGTAAAGTTAAAGATTTCACGTCACACCATTTGTGCTGGCCCTGGTTGCATCGTGGGGGAAGTCATGCGGGATGGCTTATTTCTTGGGCATGAAGACCATTCGCTCTCACCATTTTTGACATCCATTTCCCCCCCTTGATGGCTGCTGATGGGACTGTTTGGGAACAAAATAGATAGATAAAACTTTATTAATCCCTCGGGTGGGTTCCTCTGGGAAATTTGTTAAATGATGGTCAGTCTCATACGCGTCTTCAAAGTCACTGTTATACTCTGAATTAATGGTCCTGCTGTAGCTCACTTGATTGAGTAGGTGAGCCATATATTGAACATTAGAGTCCTTACCACAGGGGCCGAGTTTGAGTTTGCCCCAGACTGTTTCCTGTATTTTAAACCCCTCCTCTCCCAACCCTGCTGTCCAATAAAGAAGGCAAAAGGACTCTGTACTGAAAAATCTTCTTTCAGACTTTCTCTTTTGTCTGAAATCGCAAAGTTCTCTTAGAGAATATTTTCACCATTTTGATTGAAAAGCAGGCACAGGCACAGCTACTTGTTGTTTCCTGTCCCTGATTTGACAGAATGTGAAACAATACAGAGTAGTTCTCACAAAACAGAGTGTAAAATGTGCAGGAATGCAGGAGCAGAGAGTTGGAGGGTTGGAACACAGACACACAAGAAAAACACACGTTGTATATGTTCTTATATTATAATTTATATGTCCTTCGCCATAAATGAGTGAAAGACAAGGTGTCTGAGGTTGAAATGATATCAAATCACATAATGTTTCTTTTGGTAAGCATTGGAAACAGGTCCAACACCTGAACACCAAACAAGATTAAAACTGTTACTGGGCAGCTAAAACATTTATCATCGGTCAACAGAGTCACATTTTTTGGAAACTAAGCTAGTACTAGCATTAGCTCCTCGGTACTACCTCGTGATCCAAATATGGTTGTGTTGAATTTTTAGAAAACAAACAAACAAATGCCAACAGCCAAAATGTCAAAGAAAAGGTTTCAAAAGAATCTCTGAAATCTATTAGATGATGTCACTGTGGATATGTCCATCTTTTATGTACAGTACATGTGCCCGGCATGCAAAATGTATGAGATGAATTCTATAAGCATGCCTGTCTCTGTTGCTTAACTCCACCTACAGTATGTGTGAACGGAGGATTCCCAGAACTTACCAAAGGAGACTTTCACAGCAACTGGAAACTAATATTTCTAAAGAAAACCTGCCACCTGATGTTTTCTTTTTTTGTTACTTTTTATGGCTACTTCCTACACATGACCTCTTCTATTGTTTTAAAATGTTAACTCGCCTTATTAACAACACTTATAATTGAATAAAAAGTCTTTTTTAAAATTCTACCTTTAAAAGCAAAGTCTTTATTTACAGCTCAAGATAGAAGATTCTACTAAAGCCTCAAACTACTGCAGCTAATTATTTCTCAAGTGTTTGTGTATGTGTGTGTGTGTGTTTGTGTGTGTGTGTGTTTGTGTATGTTTTTATGTTCCAGCTAAATAACAAGACAAGCATATAGTGCAAGGAAATCAGCAAACATAGCAATTTGTCCCCCGGGAAGGTCCATGCAGAATGTCATGGTATAAAGTTACATTATTCTCTCACAAACTGAGGCACGATTGTGCCCATTAACAGAGTCGTGTCAGGATATGTCCAAATAAGACCTCCAAAAAAACATAAAAACACATGTTTGTGTGTGTGTGTGTGTCTGAGAGAGACTATTGAGCTTTAAAATATAACAGAATGAGGTCTCTAAAGGCTATATAAAGTCCTTACATTGAATTTTCTTCTCTTTGTTCGAAGGGGAAAAGGCGCAGGAGCACGATGTCTACACTGTGTTGCTACGGTGCTATTAAATAAGAAACAGTATCAAAATGACTCATACAGTTATTTATGCTTAAAATGTTTGTTGAATCATATTTATATTCATATTCTTTATATAGAATTTCATTAGGGATTTTTAAATGCACAAAGGTACAGCCCACATATTCCACACAACCTAGACAACCTATAGCCTTTGCTGCACTCGTCATCTCATCAAAACATCAAAGCATCCTTTTTTTTTCTTTTTCTGTATTATTATTATTATTATTAGTTTTAAGAATTTAAGAGGCACTATTCTTAAAAAATCTTGTTGGTACTGAACAGGAAAATAAAGTGCCTTTGAAATTTAAAATGAAAGAATGGTTAAGTTAACACGAAACTTTGTGAAGCTGTGTATATATCAGGGCATTTTCTCAGTCACTCCCTTGCCACATCAATGAAAAGCCAAGAAATGGAAATTCATGTAATAAGAGACTCAATATTCCAAGTGCAGAGTGCACCCCTTGGCGGGAATAAAAAGCCTCAGACTGTACTTAATGAGACAAATTAGACCAAAATGACAAGGTCTTAGATATTGAAATTTCAAACACTGGATATTCTTTTACTTCCATCACACATGAAATCAAAGCTGCAAGAGGCATCTTTGTATTCATAGAGTCTTGGCTAACATAACAGGGTTATTATTACTTTAAAACATCTCCATAACCTACAGTGGGAGAGCTATTTAGTCTTCACTTATTTACATGGCTGTTCCAAGGTTAGTTTCTGCAATTTGACGAGGTATGTGATGCAAAGACAAAGTACTAGGAAATTTGACGAAAAAAATAAGATCTAGCGATCATGCCAAATATCTCTGCTTGTCTATTTGGCTAACAGAGTCATGTTTTCAAAATGATCCATTCATTTTCTTAGCCGCTTTCTGATTCAAGGTCATGAGAGGATGGAGCCTGTCCCAGCTGTCACGGTGGAGAGGCAGGGTACACCTTGGACAGGTCTCCAGTGTACTGCAAGGCAAACACAGAGAAGAAGACAATCTTTCATGCTCATGTTCAGTCCTACAGCCAATTTAGATTCACCAATTAACTTGATAAGTATGTTTTTGGACTACACGGTTTTTGGAGTATATCCAGAGAGAATCTCAAACAAATGATTCCAAACAAAAATTAAATGAATAAAGTGCACATGCAGCAATGTTCTGATTTGGACTGACTGACAAATGATTGCCTGCTGTGTTATTTCATATTTTCCAAAGCAATGCAACCTAAACCCAAAGGTGCCAGTTATCTCACTTTCCCCCCAAATATACATAAACGTTTTAAAAATATGGAGTTCACAGGGTGTTTTTTATGGTAGATGATGGTGGCACATACACAAACTGTGATTTTTTTTAACATATACCCTATGAAGCATCAGCATGTCTATATGCTCTCCATCAGGTTGATTCTATTGGATTTTCATTTGTAGGAAATCGACAATAGTTTCACTATAATGAGCACTTTTCCAGCTATAAATTATAACAGATGCACAAATCATATGTAGAGCATAAATTTAAATAATGTGTTAAAACATTAAAAATAAAAATGAATCATGCAAATGGCACAGCAGTGCAGAAAATGTGAACATAAAAACATTACACAGAGCTAATAACATGAGTCAATAACACGAAGAATATGCATATTTGAAGGAACGAAGAAGAACTCCTCGGTGCCGTGCAGGGAACACTGCTGAAACGATTAAACTTCAAAGCACATTTTTATGTGTTTTGAATGCCACAGCAATAACAACAGTTTAGCCTTCAACTTTACTCATGTTAGAAATTTTGACCTCGGTGTCAACAGAGCTGCACATCGTGAGCATCCCAAAGTAGGAACAGAAAGGCCGTCTGAGCACAGCTTATATACAAGGTCAACACAAAGATGCATAATGTGGTTGACGCAGTTGAAATGCCGGAGGGCTCGTGACTAAGTAGCTTTTCGTTCGGAAGGGTTTAAATTTGAAAAAAGTCAAAAGAGCGAGTTAACCCACAACGTCATGTTGGTCAGTCTCCAGTGGTTAAGATGTCCATTGGGGAGGGGTCATTAGGTCCAGTGTCTGTTCTGCATGACTGCATAGCAACCAGGAAATGAGCCCATTTTACAGAACCAGATGCACTCTGGGGTGCAAATGCTAGCTCGTAATGATGTTAGTTTATTAATAAAGAATGTATTACACTTTGAACAGACGAATTCAATTACACTGAAAATACACAAAGAAAATGTTATTCTTTCTCATTTTTATTCTTATTTCTATGTTTCACTGACCTTTTCATTGAGGTCAAAGCTAGTGTTCCTGTGTAACCATTGGGGGGGAAACACTGACTTTTCCAGCATCCTCATCACTGTATCACTCACTTAACTTGAGCTTGAAACAGTAATGAGCTTCATTTTCCTCATGAGCCACACATTCTGCATAAAGTTGTGATTTAAATATAAATGAGAGATTAGTGTATGTCCATGAGGGAGATTAAAAGTTAGGAAAGAGAGCAGAACTAGTGATTAATTTGTTACAGCTACTGTGACTCTATCAGTTGGAGGAGGAAGAGAGGCTCTTCTTTCACTGCAGGAGCAAACAGTATGGAGACTGCAGGGAAAGTTGAGAGTCTTGAGTTTTATCTCAGCTACTGACCTCGGGGCAGCAGGTTAAATACTGAACTGGGGAACAAGTCCACAGTATTAGGTGGAGGGAAAAGAAGTCAACAGACCTCTTAAAGGAACACTGTTTGACACTATTTTGTCCAGTCCCTATTGGCAGCCCATTTTACCGCTACTGCCTACTGGCCACCTGCTCTCAGTGTGCAGGCAATCAATATTACATATAGAAACACCCATGCCAAGTCCCAAAGTGTTTGTTTCTGCTGTTTTAGATATTACATGTTGTTATTCACATACACTCACCACAATAGGAAAGAAAGGCGATTTAAGTTACATTAAACGTGGTATGGTTCTCGGTGCGAAATGTACTGGTTTGAGTATTTCAGAAACCAAAGTTAATGTCAATGCTCTGAGAAAAAAATGCCTTGTTGGTGCCAGATGTCAGAGGAGAACGGCCAGATTACTTCAGTCTGTCAGAACTCGAATAATGCCTGCATCCATGCAGAAGAGAATCTCTGAAGATGCAGTGCATCAAACCATAAAGCAGATGAGCTACAGCAGCAGAACCACACCAGATGCCACTCCTTTCAGCTAAGAACAGCAGAGTAAGGCTACCGTTTGCACAGGCTAACCAAAACTTGACAAAAGAAGACTGAAAAAATGTTGCTTGGTCTGATGACTCTAAGTTTCTGCTGCAACTTCAAGGTGGTAGGGTCAGAACTGTAAACAACATGAGTTTTCTGTTGGCTGCTTCCACCAGGAAAACACAGCACATCACAAAGCTCAGATCATCTCAAACTGGTTTCCTGAACATGACAGTGAGTTCATTGTCCTCAAATGGTCTCCACGGTCACCAGATCTCAATCCAATTGAGCACCTTTGGGATGTGGGACAACAGGAGATTTGCATATTTGCATTGTGGATGTGCAGCAATTGTGTGATGCTATTGTGTCAATACAGACAAAAATCACTGAAATGTTTGTTGAAACTATTCAGTACTGTAGACAAACTGGAGCTAGCAAGGTTTACCAAGGTGTACCTCGGTAGCACTGGGTAGTGTCCAGTGAGTGTAGCTATATTATTCAGTCCACAGCTTATCCATATTTTATGGTAGGTTGCATTACTTCCAAACAAATGTCCATTAATTCAGTGGGGAATGACAGGAGACTCAACACATCAGATTTTTATTCTCTTGCTAGAAATCTGAATTTATTTTTGTTTTTGTACAATGTAGTGTTAAGGAATAAACATATATTCTTAGTGCTTATTTTCTGATTATATTGTTTTATGTATTTTAGTAATAAACGCTTGTAAAGCAAGGCCACTGACTCATAAACTAAGTGATCAGCCAGACTGGAAAACAGGAAGTTAGTGTAGAGCTATACAAGCATATAAATAAAAACAGGAAACCAGACAAAAAGAGGAACTAGTAACATATAAGGTGTTACGACACGGCTCAAAGCCGCAACATAAAAAAGGAGACGAATACCAGAGAGTAGGAGAACAGAGGTTTTGTCTTAAAAATGGACTATCAAGTCGGCTAAAATGGCTGGTGCCTCCAAGGCAAAGACAAGTGAGCTTCCTGGGAAGCTTGCCTCAGGTATGCCTTTATCCACACCTGACTAGGTGTGGCCAATTAGCACCAGCTGAACACACTCAGCAGATTAGAGGCTGCAGAGGGACGTAACACCTCCTCCCTTAAAAGGGTTCCTCTAGGACCCCTAAACAAATTAAAAGTCCCTCTGAAGCCTTGATCCCTCAAAAATAAGTCGGCATCTTCAAGCATGGATGCCCCTACATGAGGATCTGAAGTTGCCACACTGAACACACAAAAAGTAACATGTGACCAACACAAAGGAGTACAACAGTCACAAACCCAAAATGATTATTCAGCCTGTTACAACACAAAATGAAACCAGCCACGAACAATCACACACAAGTGATCTGTGGTCTCCACCACACAAACGGTCACATACGAGTGGCCCTATACCACAACAAGTTACTCAATCCAGAAAGTTCAGTAAAGCAAGCATGCTAGTGACCAACCACAAAATGGAGAGCTATGGCCACACAATGATCACATCAAGGGTGGTTCAGCACCCCACAGTGTTGTTGCCATCACCTGGCCAACAACACTCACAAGTGATCCAACAAAACGCCATATTCCCCACAACACTAAAGGTCACAGCACAAAACACCCACCTCATGAGGATCTCATTAGCATCCATTAACACTGACATATGCACACACAGTACACATTATGCCAACTTAAAAATGGTCTACCTGCCTCAGCCACAAGACCATAATTATTGAATGGTCCCAAACCTCTAGCCAAGTTTGGTGCCACTGATTTGCTATGTGCAACTCCCAGCCTAAAACGCTACAAGACAAATCTTTACCTGTCTAGTCTTCAGTGGTGTACCAGGCTCGAGGCAACTTTAAACGCGAACTCGAGAGCAGACAGCAGACCAGAGATATAGTCTCCTACCAAACTCTGAAGCGTACCCCCACCCAGGATAGCCACCAAAAACAACAAATTAAAACAACAAAGCAAAACAACAAACGAGTGCTTCGCTGGAAGGGCAGCACAGCTACCCAGCTGAAACACACTTACTAAAGGGAGTTTGCTCAATTACAGTGAACACCATCACTCACCCACCCAAAGCAATACAAAAAACTGGTATTCGAACTCCGCCACGGCTACGACACGGCTCAAAGCCGCAACATAAAAAAGGAGACGAATACCAGAGAGTAGGAGAACAGAGGTTTTGTCTTAAAAATGGACTATCAAGTCGGCTAAAATGGCTGGTGCCTCCAAGGCAAAGACAAGTGAGCTTCCTGGGAAGCTTGCCTCAGGTATGCCTTTATCCACACCTGACTAGGTGTGGCCAATTAGCACCAGCTGAACACACTCAGCAGATTAGAGGCTGCAGAGGGACGTAACAAAGGAGTTGTTTGTATCGAAACTATGTGTGACGTGTAAAGTACCAAAATAACACCTAGATGAGACACACTTTTAGCTTCTAATGTTAGAGATTCTGCAACTGGCTTTGGGCTGTGCAGGGCTCTCTCTTCCGGAAGATGATTGAATACAGAATTATAAATGTTTTGACCACTCCTGAGTCGGGTTTTCTCTGTTCTATCATGGGGATTAAAGAATCGGGTTTTAATATTTGGTGTTTCCGCCCAGTTCCCTATCGTGATATTACAATACCGCATGCACATACAAGTACTGCCATGTGTAATCTACAACAACTGTTTTATTACTGATAACATACATTATAAAACATATGATTTTTTAGAGTATGATATTGTCAGTGGTTTGGTTGCCAGCCATTATTGTCATTTGCTACTGTAAATAGTTTATTACTTTATTGTAGCTTAATGTCCTCGACCATGCAGCTTGAATTCATTTCTTGTCTTGATTGAGTGTTATCAGCTTTGTTCCAATTCCCCTGTCATGGTTATTCCCCTGCTGCTCATGGCTATAAGAGACTGCTGTATTCAACATTTTAATAAACAGCCTAAACAATGCTGGCTGGGTGTGATTGATCACTATAGGAGTCACAGTCACGGTGGCCAACTGCTAGCTAAACCATAGAACTGAAAACCACATCACACATTCAAAATAATAGTGAAGCCTGAGGAAATTATCACAATGTTACTAAATTAATAGACTAAACTTAATCCTTTAGATTCCCATGTTTCCTTGTGCTTACTCCAAAAATACTGAATTATAGTGTAACCGTTTTTCATAACATTCTCACACAGCTTTGTTCAGTCAATGCTACATCTTCAGCTACTAGTGCATTTTTTGAAACTAGTGATAAAAAAATGTAATTAGTTATATGCATGTAAATAAATGTGCAAAACAAAGATATGGTTTGTTTTGCAAGTAAAATTATTAGCTATTATCACCTAATATTGATAACTCTTCTGGCTTGTTATAAATTATAACTATAACTTTTTTTGTATTTTAACTCTGATGGCAGAGAGTGCATTTGTAAATATCATCATATTTCATATCTAAAGGTAAGTCTAGTGAAGCACGCAGTGTTCTCTGAAACTTTAGGTTGAGATTTATGAAATAATTTGCTACAATAGGCGCACGTGATTGTGCACACATGCAACAGTGCAAGGTAAATTTCGACTTGCATCGATTTGAATCATAGTGTGTATTCTTAATATAAACTCTACTTAATTATGTCACTGCTATGATTATACTTGGTAATATAAATTAAATCTATATGAGAAAAAGTGTGGCGTCATTACAATTTGGCATAAATGCTTTTTAAAGACTTGTTGCATATTTCCTATCATTTTTTAAAATTCCATAATCCATGATTAGCCTGGTACACAAGATTTGGAAATTGCCTGCAAGCCATCAGCCTCAAGTACTAAACTGAAATGAGACAAATTGAACATGCATGAGAGTGTGCATTCATCCGTTGCTGACACTTAAAAAGGAAGTAGGGGTCTAATTATAGAGTATTTAATGACATCTATGCGCATTGAATACAGATAATCTCAAATCTGTGTCCCATGAACACTTAGGCCATGTTACCCTGAGATAAAAGTGAAAGCTGATGGATCATCATAAAGACATCTTGGGGTCCTTATAGAGTCTATGTTTCTGAGTGGTCTGAATCTTTTACATACTGATCAGTCAATGTCACTTTAAATTTAAAGCAAGGAGGATTTAAAGGGTGTCCTTAATACAGGGGTATAGAAGGGGGAGAAAACTGTCAAAACAGGGTTGCTCTGAATAAGTAGCTTCACATCTCTGATTTGGCTCCGCTCTGCTCCTCCTCCAGATTCCTGTCAGCACATACTGGACCCAAACACATCAAGCAGACAGCCTGGCAGTCTGATGGGACCAGAAAGGTCATGCTACATTTCAGATGCTGTGTAGAAAGGGATCGGCTGAATGTTGGAGCTGTGAGATTTAATAAAGTCTGTTGTGGTATAGGCAATGTGCAGCCCCACACAGACGTCTGTGATAAAAAAAAACTAAATGATGGCTGTCTTTTGAAACAGTAAAAAGCCCGGGGTTGTTAGAGTCCTTATGATGCTTGTAGTTTAACAAGCAATAATATTAGGAGTTGTGAATTAGGAGTCTCAACCTTGACTGCTGCTAGTCAGAAAGAAATATAACTCTTCATAGTCAGCACTCTGTGGTTTCTGTTAAGATGCCAACTCGTTCAATAAGTTTCAAAGTTGATCACATTTTTATCCAAATTAACAGCTAAAAATGGAGTCTTCATATAATCAGTATTCATACTTGATGTCCTGTAAAACATCAAGTATGGGTTTGCAGTGGTGGAAGTTATTGAGATTTTTTTTAAGTAGTGATCATCAATATTTTCATAATAACAGTGTATGAAATGACAAAGTAAAAACAATGTGCAAATGATCAATAGAGCATTATCGCTTCACTCCCTCAGCTTTATTGAGTTTTTTTTTCTAGTCATAGATTAGCTTTCTAGCCTGCAAAATTACTGTTTGTCCTCTGACAAATAATTTAAATGCCAGCAGTTTATGTGACTGTGGGTTATAGCAGCCATGATAGTTAATGACAGGAAACATTACGGAATTAACATTAAAGTCTACACAGAGAAAAGAGCACGATAAATAGTTGGTTTTTAAACCATTGTAGTGTTGTGGTTTGTACTGTTTGGCTCCAATTTGAGCATAAATGCCGACCTTTTACCTTTAAAATACAGTTCTGGTATGCCTAAAACTAACCAAAGCCAAGTATAGATCTGCATTATATTTCAGGAAATGCTTCTCTGGATTCTATTGACAAACAAATGGCAGACAGTTATGTGAAAAATTTTGTAAATATCTTAAATTGTTTGCCCTTTCCACATTTTACAACAATGTAATACTTCCTTTGATTATTAAATTGTGCAATGCTGAACCAAACATAAGGTTGATTTCTGGTATTTTATCAAAACAAACAGTTTCAATTCAATTCAATTTTATTTATATAGCACTAAATCACAGCAACAGTCCCCTCAAGGCACTTAATATTCTAAGGTCCCTAGAGTATGACAGAGAAATCCCATTAATCAGACAGTCGCCTGCACTTAGGTCATAGTGGGAAGGAAAAGCTCCCTTTTCACAGGAGGAAACCTCCAGCTGAACCAGGCTCAGGGAGAGACAGTCATCTGCCGCAACTGTTTATGCAGAATAATATTGACAAACATAAGAAATAATCAGACCCATTCATATATGAATTGATCATATATTCAAAGATGAAAAAATGGATAAAAATTGATAAATTCATGAATTCATAGTCTGGGTTGAATACTTGTCAACTGAATGTTTTTTTCAAGGAAAGTTTTTATTCAAAAATATTTGCAATTCTGTAAATCTGATGATTTTTTTCTTCTTAGTGGGGGCTGCCCATGTTCAAACCGTTCCATCTTATAAGTGAAATATGGAAAGATTTAATGTCGTGGTTTGCACATGGCTACATTTGGAAGAGGCTCATTTATCATTATTGATTGTGTCTTATAACAAAAACAATGGTCCAAAATCTGCATCCCATGCAAAACATATTTTACTGTTGATGTAAACTGGAAAGTGGTAGACAGACCAAGGCAGTCATCATAATTAAAGCCAACAGAGCATCTTACCAGGGACAAAATATTAGACTCCATTCCTTTTTATTTGTGTTCCTTTCATGTGTTCCCTTACTTTTGCACATCAAAAAAGAGGACATTAAAATTTCTCCTTGTGCAATGACAAACTTTGCACAAATAGATGTTGTAAAAGCGTCATCTCCCTGTCATGTTTTGATCTCAAATTTCAATATTGAAAGTAGCTGAAATTCTTTTGTGCTGTCAATGTACTTTTAGACAGCACCATTTATAGAACAGATGAAGACCTGAATGAAATTGCACCTAAATGCACAGTTTAAAATGTTCTTATGAGATACACATTACAATATAAATATCCAAAATTGCTTAGTGGACCCCTGAGCTGAGATTATTGTGTTGCACACGCCACCAAAAATGAACTTTCATTCCAAAATATATCAACTAGCTCTCACATTGCTGCAACTTTTGTACACTCTGATATCATTTAGCCCACCGCTTTCATTTCCATTTTTAAAAGCATGTTGCTGTTAGACTCTAGCTTTCCCTAAAAGTTCTCCAGCGTTATAATTGCAGTGGAGCCACAAATATCCCTCTGGTTTTTGGGAGTTATTTCATATCATGAGAGACATCTGTCCTCCCTGTTGCTTCCAGAGGTGTTATGCATTATGCTAAATAGTATCAGCACACCACATGCTGGCTGTGCCAGCTGTTGAGTGTTGTGAAATTATGAAAATCACTCTAAATTACATGATTAAAAGAACTAAACTTTGCTAACAAACTTTGTACCTGTGAGGCTGTCATTCATTAGTGCTTGTTGTACATGTTTTTTTTTTTCGACAGGTGTAATTAACCCCTTCATGCTAAACTATGTCCTGTTTTTGGAAACTGTGATCACATACATCGGCATTATTTGACTCGTCTTTTATTTCTCGAGTCCTAGAAGACAATTTATTATTTAGTGTTTAAAATTCGGCCTGGTGGATGGGTTGACTCGTACAGGAATCATAAAAATGAGAAGATTCAAATTAGAATGACAGATATGTTTGTTTGTTTTTTTGTCTCTTGCACCCTCAGTATTTCTGGGGGGTTTGGATTGTTTCACAGCTTTTCAAATTACTTGATATTTTAGGTTTTCTTATAATTTTGTTTTTGGACTGATTTCAACAAAAGGTGGATCTTTTACACACTTTAAATCTGTCAGTTGACTGACCACCGTCGGCCAAATATCTGTGTATGAATTCAGTGATATACAATTTCTGAAAACTGCAGCTTGATTGCAGTTTTCTGACTTTGTATATCCTAATGATTAAATGATTAGATTAAAGGCCAAATTAATCCAATGATGATCTCTGTCAGACTTTTAGTACAATTTCAGAATTAAGATCTTTCAACACTAACATGGATGCAAACAAAGGATTTGGGGTTTATAGAAAACACCATGGATGAGAAAATACAGTGACAAACAGTAAGACCAGAGATTTCTTAGCTTAGACCTATAAGGTCTGTTTACAAGTAATACATGAGTATAAAACATACTCTCTGGGAGAAAAAAATAAATTGGTAGTCACTGGGAAGCAAAGGGAGAGAGAGATATGAGAGAGAGAAGAAAGCCGCTAGATTGGAAAAAGAGTACCCAGACAAGATAGATGAAACCACAAAAGATATGTGAGCCCAGATGTAATGTTTTGGCTTAATTTTTGTGACTGATAAGATCCAGTCAAAAAGTGAATGTGAGTGGCTGCATCATCCCCCCCCCCCCCCCCCCAAAAAAAGTCTAAAACACAGAGTTTTCAAACTAAAACTAGGTCAGTGATGGTTCCAAAAGTCTCAGTTTTACAGGCCTTTAAACACCAGAGAAGTGTAGCTGCTTAGTGTAAACACTGCATTAGCTCCATGTTTTAAAATGAAATCCCTAATTGTGCTGTTAAATCCCGGCTATTTTGCTGCCTTCCTTTATTGTAAATCTGTCACCCTGAAATCCTTGTTTGATTTGACCCCATCCTGTTCATTTGTAAAGTTGGAGAGGTAGCCTACTATGATTAACTACAGACTCTTTCACTGTGATGTTATGTACTTTTCTCAAATGTGCCACATAAAATTTACACTCAGTGATTTTTAATGGTGTATAGACAGTGATTTGAGTAACTGCGCTGTACATCTGGTGTGTGTTTGTGTGCTCCTGCTCCCATGATGCTACCAGTAACTATGGCTTAACAAGCTCCACAGCCAGCATGCAGTTCCACTCCTGTGGAGAAGAAGACATTCTGATTGGCTCATTCTTTGCTATAAGCCCACAGTCTTCCCAATTAGGCGCTCAGAGTATTGCAGTTGGAGGTGAGGGACAAGGAGCACAGGAGGTTGGGTCACTGGGTTGAGGCTGGTCAGCTCTGTATAGCTTGTTGCTTGTTTCTGTGGGCCGCTCAGTGGAGAAGATGATCTGTTATTGTTATACAGTAGTGTGGAAATGAAATGTGCAAGTGTTCTGTGAGGCAAATTTCATCATCGTTGACAGTGTGCAGCTGTTTTGGAAATCAAAGAGACTCACACAGTAGAGGATCGCATTTATTTTATTTTATTTTTTAGATGTGGAAAAGTGCAAATGATGGGGTAGTACCAACATCTGCTTAAGCTGCAACATGGATCTCTTTTGAAATTAAGACAGCAGTATATAAAACCCTGGCTCCATTTCCCAGTGTTATCTCACGCAGGCCTAGATCATCTTGTTCACCTGGAATTAGCTCTCGGGGATAGTGATGTTGTTTTTCAGCAAAGTCATTTGCTGAGAGGGTGACATCTGCTTAGGATAAGCGAGGGGAAATTAAGTCGGAAACAATCCAGAACAAGGTAAGTGGTTGGCAGGGTTAAAAATGAAGGCAGAATGTGTTCATTAATAACTGAGTGAGGTGAAGCAAACAATAAAGTTAAACTACTGTGGGTGACAAAAGCCAAGTAAAATGTGTTAGCCACCCTGCACACAACGATTCCCTTTGGCTTCAAACACTTCGGTTTACATATGTGAACATAACACAAAACTTCCTTTTATTTAACCCGTATTTATATCTGTAAAATCAAATCTAACAGAGTTCCTCTCTACTCAAATCCTTTGAGTTATCTACGTTTCCCAGGCTGAGTCTTTTGAATACATTTTAGACTTTGTAAGATGTAAAATTATCTGGAAATCCCAACAAAGTCCTTTACAGTAATCAGCAAAATATCACTTGCAACTCCCCTTCAGCATGTTCGAATGTTGTTATCAGAATGGCACAATTTGCCATTTTTAATTTGGCATTGTTTTCAGAAGTGGTGAAAATGAATAATGAAGAATAAATCTGCACTGCGATCTGGCAGTGTGAAGATTGTATTAAATTTAAGGTTTAAGTTAGAAAAAGCACAACTAAAGATAGGGGACCTTTGCAATCATCCTTACAATAAATGTTTAAGCCTGATATAATTTATTTTAACTTGAAAGATTTTCTTTCATGCCTGTATTATACTTGTAACCCTTCAGATTAGTCTTAAGACCCCCTGGGGGCATGATGAGGCAGAAGTACTCCTCTCTGTACCAGTGGTGTGAGACAAAAAGACTCAGCATTTGAGTTGCAGGGTGGAAATTATTTAAAGGCAAGGGTCATTATTAAATATACAGACTCGTTTTTATCTTTGTCTTGTTGTCAAGCTGATAAGAAAAATGCTTGATTCTATTTTTCAGTTGTGTTGGACAAAAATGTTTTACTCTGGGGTTGAAATATGTGCTTCAACAAGAAATACTGCTTTAAAAATGTGCATGTGTTTTTCCAGCATGGACTCCTTTGGCTATAGAGACAACAATTTGATGAAAAGAAGTAGCGTCAGGTAGAGAACATTTTGGTGCTTTACTCTGATTTCCTTTGTGCAGATGCGCACATCAGCATGTTATTAAAACAGAATGAGACTCTATAAAAGGTCACGCATCCAGTACAAAACACATATTCTTCTTATTAACTGTAGCTACCAATAACAACAAAAAAAACCCAGCCAGTACATCACAGCACGCATAAATTTTGTGACCCTGTTTTATTATAAGAGAACATGAAGTCAGAGTCGATCGTTGTACTTCATCTGCAGTGGTAATGAACGCAGGTGTGACCCAGAGATGCATTCTTATTTCCCCTCTCTATTCACATTTCACCCATGACTGCACTGAAAAATATTATAGGAACCACATCATTAAATTTGCAAGTAGCAAAACTGATTCAGGGAATTCAAGATAATGATGAGTCGCTTTTACATTGAGGAGTTTGTGTGACTCACAGGGTAGTGAAGTGAAAATAAAGCTGATTTAAATGCAAACACGATGAAGCAAATCATTACTGACTTAAAGGTAACCAGTAGAATAGACACTCGTAAAGAGTCTCGCACGTCTTTAATGTGCAGCCACTCCAAAAAAGTTTAGAAACTGAAGAAGATGGTGCTGACAATCATTATTCCCATATCACAGCCTAGTGAGAAGATATACTGCTGAAAACAGAAGGCCTATAGAGCAGGTTGTTAAAAACAGGCGCATTAAACAGCTCTGAAACACACTTTCCATCTGTTGGTGTCATTTATGTACTGATCGAGTGATTGTGACAGATGCAAAACCACCATGATGACAGACGGATCACTCACTCTCATCAGGTAGATATTAAATCTGCAAAAGCTACTTGGAAATGGAGGTATTTTGCTCACAGCTAAAAACACTTTACTCCCACGCTGTCCGGGTTTCAAATTTATTTCACCTCTTTCCTTTAGTACAACAAGCTATTACCCTTTATGGACAGTTTAAGCTTTTGATTCATTTTATATTTGTCTTCCTGCTTGTGTGTTTCCTAATTTCTTCTTATTTTTAAGTCAACATAAGTGTTTAGAAGGGAGCAAAAAATGTAAAGATTGAACCTTGTAAATCACACATATGTGCATATATTGCGGCATTTTATTTCATATCATTTTATATCACTAGATATGATATATGGTATATACAGCTACAATCAGATGGTTACTCAAAAAAAGTCATGTAATACACATTGTTTGTAGCTTTTTTTAAGTAATGCATTATGCTACTTACTTACTCGTAAGAAAAAGTAAATTGTTACACTACTGTTTACATTACTTTTGCAGTACTCTGTAATTTGTTACCAGTGTACCACAGAAACCTTAGCCTGCAGTCGGGCACACTGAATCCCTGTCCTGATGATTACACACAGTTGTGGTCAAACCTTTAAATACTCTGATCATGGACATGAATGTCACGGTAAGTTTGGCCTTTTTTTTGACATTTTAGATTTCTTTGAACTGTACTTTTTCAAGGTTTCAATGCTTCCTGCACATGAACTAAAATCATTGATTGGAGCTCAAGTCCACAGCAAGAAAAAAGAAAGCTTGATGGTTCTTTCTCTCTATCCACAATTTATGGAAGAATCAATGTTCCAATGCAAGTAGTGACTTAAGTGTAACTGTAATGAGACTACTGAATTTAGTACAGTATTGTTTCATCACTGTGATACCAAAAAGTATATATAGTGTATATAGTGCAGTACAATGTAATATAGCACTGTTTGTTGCATGTATGCACATTTTTAATTATTTTTTGTCGTCTAAAGTGAGAAGAGTTTCTTTCAGCTCATTATGTTTCACTGTGGCTGAGTCAATGGATTCAGTCCACTGTGAGCAGTTTTTAATGTGTTCCTTGCCTAAGGTGCTAAGTTGATTGTAAAACCTGAACCAGCTTCTTTCATGTAATGCTCGGTGTTGTCAGTTCAATACTGAGCTCAGATAGACTCCACTGCCCCTGAAGCCCCTGTAGAATAAGCAAAGACAGATTATGGACAGATCCCAAAATGCGAACCAGTTCACATCACTAGATACCTACAATTAGGAAACATGATCAATAGTGGCAGAGCCTGTCCTTGTGCTGAAAAACATTGCATTGACGAAATCGCTCTCAAAAAAGCAGGTTCAGCGTGTAATTTATGCAGTACATTTATTTCTTATTAGTTAGATGACTAATAAGAAGTAAACGTTGAACACTGAACCCTGATTTTTCTATGAGTCACACAGGTTTTTCACTTGAGAGGCAAACATATATCACTCGCTTGAAACAAAAAACGTTGCATGTTTCACAAGAAGCTGCATTACATAAGAGTAATGGAGCCAAATCAAGCTATTGTGGCTCCACAGCTCGTCATAAATAAATCAGTAAAAGCCAATCATTTTCTTCACAGGAACTAACCTTTTAAAGTGCTGCTCCAGAATTTCAGACCAAAGTACTGCTTTTCACATACATAACAACTTCAAGCTTGACAAGGTAAATGGCAGATTGGAAAGAGAACTCAAGAGTGCTGGATTCATTTCAGGAATAGGGGGTTCAAAAGGCAACAAAATATTAAAGTGGCCATCAGGAGTCATTAAGGCCAGGCCTGCTTATCTTGCAAAGAAGAGGCAAATGCTCTGCTGCTTTTGTTACAGCATACAAGATACACTTGATTGTCAGGTAATTCAAGGTTATCTCTTCTCGGTGCAAAAGATTAAAACACACTGACACAACAAAATGTCCCTAAAAGTGTTGTGCGGTCAATTTAAAGTTGTATCTTATTAGTTAATGATACGGAAACATAATTGCTGGAACAATTTCATACACTTTAATCCAAAAGGCCATTTTCCCCATTCTGCAAGAATACACTGTAAATTAGAAGTGTCTAACACATCTCCTTTTGTTATTTGCAGGGTAACTATCTGCAGTGAAATAATGGCTGTAGCAAGTACTTACATTTATGTTAGACTGTAAATTAATAGGAAACCTATTATTTAACAAGAATACGCCTAATGCTGTGCTAGCAGCTCTGTGAATTCATGATCCTTTCACCAAGACAGGCACAGACCATTAACACTGGGTATTTATTCAGAAACCAAAATGTTAACAAATTACAATTTTGACCCGCTATTGGTGCTGATTTGCTTACCAATGTTAATTGCTTGTCCTGAAGTATTGGGAAGTGTGCCAGTTTTCATCACAATGCTGCAATTGTAATAATTATGTTGCAGTCCAGTTTGTGTCCTACTTATTTAAAATTGTATCCCACTAAATAACTTGCATTTTCACCTTTTTGGATTCATATTCTAACTTCAACTTTGTATTCCTTTTTTAGTCTTTTTTTTCCACAGAATTGCAGACTTTTTTAAATCTCACACCAGCCAGTGGTTGTTGAGGTATTTCAGCCCTGACTAATTTAGGAAGGAATTAACAGACAAAACAACAGAGATGCTGTTAGCAGTTTGCCTGCATTATTCAAGGACAATATTATCAAACATTTTCTGTTTTTAATAATTTAAGGAATAATTCTCTCAGAAATCTGACTAATAATCCTTTCTGGCAATCACAGAGAACACCCACTGAGATATTCGGTCTAGATTATTGTTCGGCAACGACTTTATGACAGCCATTTAGAAATTCACTCAAAGAAAATTCAATCAGTCTCAACACTATAGATTGTTTCTGGTGTTTATTACCCTTGTAGAAGTCTTAGTGTGAGAGCTACATGTAGTCGGAAAAAAAAATATCAAGAGTTAGGTTACTTTGGGCAATAAAGTACCTGGTGCCTTGGAGCGTAACTGACTTCTTAAACCATCTTGGGAAAATAAGTGTGTGGATGAGTGGGAGTGACGGGACTTTCTAGGTCAAGGAAAGTGAATCCTGGGAAAGCTTTTACTTAGAGCAACGCAGCTTGCTTATCTTGAGTTGCCAAAGCCATAATCACATTGTTACTCTGCAAGGCTCCATTATTAATAGGCTTTGCTATTTATATAAACAGCAAATTACCACAAAAAGTAATCACCCTCCAAAGTCGTAAAGGCCAGGCCATTAACCTTGATGCTGTCCTTCTTCTTCTTCTTTCTTAAAACAGACGCTTCTCAAAGGTTTGACTTGCAGTATATGGAAAATGGAGACACAGTGACTCAATCGCTGTGCTGCATTTTAATATTTTCACTTGTGTGGATACCTTTTGGAGTTTGTCCAAACATATGCAAGCCATTTGTACTGAAAATACAATTTGGTCCAAAAGTGAGAGTTTGAATGACTGTCTATTGTTGCCAGTCCTGTTATTAACTGGCAGCCTGCCCAGTGGTGATATACTTCAGCCCCCTGCATAAAAACAACACGATGAATAATTTACAGTATGGAGGTTTACCACAGACATACCACTGGTATTAACTAAATAATATCACTGATGTGCTACCCCTGCCACCGTCTGATTCACTTACCATTTTGTATTGATAGAAAATATTTTTTGCATTTATTTACACACATAACCAGACTTGAAATTCTAAAAAATATACAGCGCCTCCTACACACTCTTTCATAGACAGCTTGCACATATTCCACTTCACCGTGTTTTGTTTTGAGGCCAGGATACTCCTGTTCAAGTAGTCTGTGAAAAACAATTGCAGTTGCCTTGCAGCATGTATTTGCTTTCAGAGAACAAAGAATATGTTTGCCAAAGAATAACATACAGTGTATATATATGTCTGTGCTCCTCATCAGTAAACAAACGGTATCAAGGTTATGCGAGCCATATAGGAAGCTGCAGTTGACGATCAGAAGAGATGTTATTTTCTCTTAAAGAAGTTCAGAAAGCACTTTAGTCTGAATCAGGTATTTGAATATTATATGGGAATAAGACAAGGTTAAAAAATATTGTAATTGCAACTGAAGCTAGCATCGGTGGTGTGGGGCAGAGTTTCTCAAGAGGTTACAGTGAATTTAACATAATGATATGGTTTAGTAGGGTTGATGGCATAAGGGTTTCATTAGGAATCCTTTGTGCCTTTGCTCTGCAGTTTTACTACCCACCTAATAAGTTCTTTTTATGAAAAGGGATAACAAATAGGCTTTTCTCTGAGCTTATTAGGGCTTCAAAGCTCTCTTACATTAAATCAAACGGCTGTTCGTCAATTTTGAGCTGTCAAATCAGTTAGAATTGCAGGACACATAGCATGATAACACACAGCATATAGCAAGTGTTCTTCAGATTCTCTGTTGTAGAGCTGAATGGACAGTCTGTAACCTTCTGCTTTATTGGATTTCCTAAGTGTCTGTGCCAGGCATTAGGCTAAACAACTTCTATTTCCCCCCAAACCCTGTAATAGTGTTTAAGGACCTCTGTCTGCCAAAGGTCAATGGCTGTCAAAGACAATGGCAGTTAAATTAGAAACACGCCATTCTTTCACTCACTTGACCGCCCATGGTAGTAGTCCCATCAGGTATATTAGCCAAAAAGCAGTCACAGACAATGTCCCTCAAAAGTGGTTCAGCGTGTAATAGCATTTTGCTTTATACATCAGGGACAAAGATTGTGACCTTGTCTCAAGTCCACACAAATGAGACAGTATATAGCAAAAAAAAGGAAAAAGTTTTTCTGTTTTCTGCATTACGTAGTGCAAGCAAGAAATATAATTTTTCATACTTTATGTCTTATACTCAAGGGTCTTTACAGAAGGGCACTCCACAATTTCTCCGAAGAAAGAAATATCTCAAAATGAGAAATGGAGGATGGAGAAATTTTCTATCAAGGCAAATAATGATGATGTGTTACCAGCTACAAGAGAAGGTTGGAGTAGAGGACAGAAGAGAAGGTGAGACTCAAGGGAGCATTGGAGGTCTGGGCCTTTAGGGTGCAGAAAATTCCAATTTTCCAACTGACAGTTTTAACATTGAGGCAAAATTGTCATTATTGTCATTATCAAACTATAAATGGTAGAGTACAAATAAATAAAACGTGACATACAGTCAGTATTGAAGTATTAAATCCAAAGGTATGCATGGCACAAATAAAACAACAGTATTATGTGCTGTACTGCAATGCAAACATTTGTAAAGGAGCATTTATACATTGCCAGGGTGGCTAAGATAGAAAACTGGATCATCCATTGGGGTTGGTGATTGAAACCCTGCTTCTTCTGCACTTAGGTAAAAATGTTAATGATAAGTGATCATCTAATAGTTTACTGTTTAATTTCTGTCACAGTTTTTGAACTTGTCACAGATTAGCAGTAACCACTGTTTTTGGCTTTTTAGTTTTAGATGCTATGCTTAAAAAAATATTAATATTTCTTCAAGGGAAGCTTCGAGAATTCAAGAATACCACGGTTTAGCATGTCAAAATACACCTCCTCCTTGACCAAGTGTTTTGTGCCATGCTTTGGATGGTTAAATATAACTGGGAAACATTTTATTAGATTACTGACATTAAAATAATGACAAATTCAATTTTGACTAAATTAATTTTACAGTGACAGGCTGTATAAACAACATATTGACTCCGCATTTGTGATATGCATAATCCAGCATCTGTAATGTTACTTTGTTTTTCCAGAAACACAAGCTGAAAAAAGGAGGGCAGTGTTTTATAATTTTTTGCACTTCCTGCTTGTGCTGGAAAAAGAATTCTGTTTCAGCAGTGATGCAAATGGATGTTTTTACTGGACCACTGAAAGCTATTTGCTATATTCAAAAGATGTTAAAACATAGCTCCTTATGTCTGCCAGTTTCCTCTTACAAATACATGAATGAATTGCTCTTGTTGTCGTGCTCGGCTTGGCTGAGCTGATATGTTAAAGTTGTTTGTTGCCGAGAACACAAGCACAGAAAAGAAAGCGCTCATACATTGCCAATTTCTATCTTCCAGATTGAACTGTCACAGAAATCAGCATCTGTCGGATTTACTGAAAAGAGGCAATTGCAGCAATGGGCCCTGCTACCTTTTTTCCCCCCATAATTTAAGAGCCAGTGATTGTTATTGTAAATGTATTCATCTGCCATGAACCATTTTATCCAGTTAGTATGTGACTGGGGTCCCACTGAATGGTTGCTGCATCACAGCATTGAACACTTCAAATGTCTTCGCATAGCCTCCCTCAATGGAGAGACGTTAATATTTGGTTGCACAAATAATGCAGAATGCCAACATTTATCTTCTCCGTCAGTTTGTTTATCATAAACTGATGTTTAAGAATACCATCTGACATTAAATTACAGTTGTTGAAGCTTTTACCGTGACCTCCTTAGTGTTTTCCAATATGATTTGTGTGATTCAGGTGGCATCATATTTACATATTTGTAAAGGACTAATAAGTAAATCAAATTTGACAAATCTGAGAGCAATAACTGGCTACACATATACAACAAAGGCTGCTTTTAGCACAAACTTTTTACTTCCCTAAACCGCACACAGTATGCTATAATACTACTTTCAAACGAACTAAAAGTAACTTGCAAATGTACTTTCATAAAGGTGTTCTTTGATCTGCTGCAGCTGTCTAACTGGTTATCAGACAATCGTGTCACAAGAACGGAAAGCTCTAAGGTAATCTTTGTTATTCTGCTAGAAGTAGTGTTGCCCACAGGGAGAGGATTCCCAGACTGTTTAATCAGCCATATTAATCATACATTATTTATTACAATTACAAGAGCAGTTCTGTGTACAGCAGTAGCCCTTGAAGGCAACAGCATGAAAAAAGAGTGTGTGAATAGATTAAACCAAGCCTTTGGCATTTCTCAAAGAACAAAATGTATCATTCAGGACTGAGTGAAAAGACATCTTTCTATCAGCCCTACACGTTGTCAGTCCAGAGGCAAAAAGGAACGATGCTACATTTGTAGTATATCAGACAAAATGTCAGAAATGCCCCAAACACCTGCACTTCGTGGCTTTGACTGTTCTTCAAGACACCAGGTTGGAGCTTTAAAGTTGATTATCTCCCCCAGATACAACATACTGTGGTAGAATGCAAAAAGTAAGAGGTGGGGGAAAGGCTTGAATATGTAAAAGAACATGACTCCATGGTCTGTAGTTCTCCTTCGGTTCTCTACCATACTTTTTGAGTGAACACCTGCTATGCCAAACAGAAAACATTGCACAGAGCTTGCCATTACAGGTATTTCTCCAGGCAATCCATCATTTTGGCATAGCGGTGCTGAGGTATGCTTAGGTGAGCCTGATTAAAGCCAAGGATGCCTCCTGACCTGCTCCAAAGGAAATAAGGAGGGAGGGAGGACTTTAAGCCCCGCTCCATCCATCTCCCTACTGCTTTATTCATGCGCTTTCCGGTTCACTGGCTTTTGGTTCGTGTTCCCCTTCCATTACTAGGATTCTGCAGCAGGTGCTGGTGAATTGTCCATGTCTCATTTTATGTTCCACAATACCTTCCTCGCTGCTCTTTGTGAATAGATTATTGTGCCCTGGAAGATCTGTTTCATAAAGTAAGAACAGAAAAAAAATCATCAAGTTTTTGTTTAGTTATCTGGAAGAAAAATACCACAACTGCTATCACGCTGTTCCTATTTAGAAAATAAAAGTGTCATGTTTTTTTTTAAAAAAACAAACAAAACTGAAATAGTTATTTTTTTTAGGAAATACAAAACTTGCTACCACTTTAATAATATTAATAATGTTGATAATATTAAATATTGTACTTATCCATATGGATCTGAGTTTTGCTTATTCTAACTCTTATTCTGGATATTATTATAGATAAAATGTCTTTCTTCAGCTTATTTATTGTTGATTATAAATTGCTACCATGAGCAGTACTTCACTGTACTATTGTATAGTCCTGCATTCATTTTTTTTATTAATCCAAACATAGTTGAAGAACCCTAAGAAAAAAAAAAAGCACCCATGCAGCATGACCCATTCATTGCAGAAAAATACTGTACACCATTCTGTTAAATTGTACAGAAATGATTGTGCACTTCACTTTAATGCTGCAGCTGTTAAAGGTCAAGCTAATTATGCTATGTACTGGTGGGTAGCCTATGAAATTACCCCAAGGATCAGTGAAGTCTAATTTTAACACACAAATGATTATAGTTAATAAAAAATACAATAGGAAATTCTTAGAATAAAGCAATGCATGTAATAAACGTCCTTAAGTACAGTACTTTAATGAATGGGCTATCACAATTAATTTTAACTGCTAATTTTAACCTGATGGGGAGAGGGCTTGGGAGGGTTGAATCTGTAGGGCGGGTACATAGGTCACTAGTCTATCACGGGGCTAATTTGTATTTAATAACAAAAGAAATATGCTTTTTTTTTTAACGGAAAAGGCATCTTGAGTTTTGACATCTGGGGCAGTTGCTAGGGACTAACAGAGGGTTCAAATAGAGGCTTGCATGATTAAAATGTCTACTGTGTGCCTCAGGACAAGATTAAAGTGTGCATTAAAAGTAACCAATTCTAAGTGGTCTCCGTGAGGAAATGGCTAAATTTGAATGGTGGGATTTGATCTTCTTTCACAAATTAGAAACTGAAGTGGGGCACGCGGGGAAAAGATGGAAACTGAACAGAAAACCTGAGAAATGTAAAAAAAAAAAAAAAAAGTAATTATATTAGCATGGCCTGCATTGTGAACTAAATTAGCAAAAGGTTTTTGCCAAAGTACTGCATTTTCCTTTCTTTAAAAAAAGGGAAGGAGACAGCTTCGCACTGGTGTTAACATCATCCTTGATTGCTATATTTTGTGGTAAATTCAAAGCATTTAGCAGCTGTTTACATGCATATCATATTTGTTGATATCCAGGGGTTTGTAACTAGAGGAATTCCCTGAGATTGTATTTAACATGGAAGGCTGTAAACAAACCGATGAATGATATGAATTACAACACCCACTGCTACTTTATTTTATTTTAATGTGCCTGCTCTGTTATTAATAACTTAAGAGCAGGTGAAAAGAAAAAAATGGTAAACTTTTCATTTTCAGTTTGTGAGTGAATTGTTTCAGATTGTAGTGCATTACTTCAAAACATTGTTTTTTGTTTTCACGATGAAATGAAAAACAAACAACTGTCCAGCCGCAATCTGGAGGTGCAATGATGGAAGGAGCTTTTCACTGCTGACGTGAAGTGTTGGCAGTCATGACAGACAGCTTTTCACATTGATACATCATCTGTGAGTCAGTCAGCTGGAAGATATTTAGTCACATTTGTGATTGACTGCCTGCAGTGGATAAGGGATGGATTGTGCTGTAGGAAACTCGCCAGGAGAGACTCAAGATAGTCTCGAAAACAATTTTATCACATATCTTTAGCACAGAAACTAAAAACATAAGGAGATAATTTTTTATTGTTATATTTTAAGGCCACGCGAGAGCAAGTAAATAATCTAAAGCACAGGGAATAAGACTGAACCTTGATGGGCTCCACATTGTAATGTAAGATCGAACAATTTCTATAGTGGGTGAGACTGTGGTAGCATTAACAAATTGTCAACCTCAAACCTTAGGAAAATTCTGCATTCTCAAATGGAATCTGAGATAGATAGATAGATAGATAGATAGATAGATAGATAGATAGATAGATAGATAGATAGATAGATAGATAGATAGATAGATAGATAGATAGATAGATAGATAGATAGATAGATAGATAGATATCTGAGGCAAGCTTTCTTGTAATTTCTTTAAGTAGTTTTCAGGAATAGTTCAGGCTACGTGAACAACATTCAAAGCCCGTCTTTTGATGCTGACTGCTTTATGTTCTCTTTTCTGTCAAAACGATCCCACACGGCTTCAGTGATGTTAGGTCTGGGGAGGCCGATCCATAACTAATACTGATTCACTGTGTGTATTTTTCTATGCTTCTAGTGCATTTGTAGTGTCTTTGTCATGTTTTGTAGATGAGTTTAGTTTATATATATATATATATATATATATATATATATATATATATATATACATAATGACAATTATTTGAAGCAAAAATTTTAAATTTATATTTTTTAAATGTCATGTTCTTGTGTAGTTTGACATACGTTAGCCTTTTCTCCCTCCCTCTATTCCTTAAGAATGGCTTCTTGACTTTCATCTGTCTACGGAGACCATTTCTGATGTGGCTTCAGTAAAACCATAGATGAATCAGCTGAAACGCCAGGGGCATTGCTTAATTCCTGTTTCAGGGTTTTGCTATTTCTTTTCCTATGGCTTTGAGATATTTCCTATCTGCTGTAGATGGCTTTTTTTTTTTTTTAGACCTGCCACTTTTCCAGTTTACTCAAATTTTTCAAGGACACACTACACCAAGATATGCCACGTTTTCAGCTAATAGCTGTTTGGAAATCCTCTTGTTGTTTGATTGGTCAGACTGTAGTTTTGGTATTTTCCATAGATAGGTGATGTGCTTTTATAAGTGCCGAAAGATACAGTTTAACATTGGTTCTTTGCTAATTTATCTGTTATTTGTAGAAACAAATCACTTGTTCATTCCTTGAATTGTGTGTCTTTTTTATGTTTGAATGAGGTTTGAATAGGTCAGTCACCAATTTCAGAGGAACCGCTCATCTGAAAATGGTCAAGTTCAACGACTTGAATTTAGGCAATTCAGTGAATTTGTCCAGTGAATTAGAACTAGTGAAAGGAATTTGTAAGAGGAGAAGTCACATTGTCACATTGTTTTTTTAAAACTGACATTTGATATATTGTTAATATAAAAAGTATCTGTTATAGCCATCTTAAATTGATGGCTTTGAGTTTCAGGTTATATTTTACAGTGATTCCCATTTAGACAGGGTCATTTTAAATCAAAGTTTCCATCGACGAAGAGAACGATTGCAAATTTTTGCTGCACCCATGGGGAAGAAAATAAAATATTCCATTTCATACTCTTTATAAGAATGTATGAGCTTTCTGGATTTTGTTGGGTGCTTTTCAATTTGTTAAATGAAATGAGAACTTGTGCGATTATCACTTCTTACCTGTGTGGATCACTGGGGCTTTCTTATGCACTGCTATCCAAAGACGTGGGAACGAGTCAGAGAAGTCGTGCTGGAGCTTAGGTCGACGAAGTTTTTTTTTTCTTGTTTTTATGCTTCTAATGAGCTGTTTCATCTCAAGAGGCTTATCCGGCTATTGGAGTGAATAAACCTAGGGTAATATCTGTTTGGAATTCAAATGAGTTTAAGTTTCTCTCAGTGTTGTGTAATGTACCTCTGGTTATGGGATCTAGGTCAGAAAATCCAGTAGAATAGGAGAGAAGTAATTGTCCCTGCTTCTGTCACTCTACTTTATAGTAAGTGTCGTTGTGGCTGTTAACATTAAAACAGCCAGAGACATTGTGTGATAAGCCGTGCATGCCCCGCTTTGCAATGACATTCAGTGAATGTCACAGATTCATTTTAAAGATAACATGCCAAATCAAACACACGAGTTACCCATTGTGGTGACCCCTTGTGAATAAGGGAGCAGCCAAAAGAAGCTTATTATCATTATGATTGTTATTATTAGTACAAAGGAATAATTTCCTGGGTAATGGGTGAATTTTCAGATTCTAAGCTGAATGTTGATAATATTTAACCTGTTTAAACGCCTGCAAAATATCACAATGAGAGCTCTTTGCTTCTGTTGGGGGGTGGGGGTGGGGGTGGGGGGCATCCACATACAAACGGAGAATGTAATTTTTGTTTAAAGGAGCATTGGTCCTTTGAGTACATCAGGATGCGTTTGGCAGTGGCAGAGGACATTAAGTCCTCTAATGCCAGTCAGGCCTGGCTTGGCTCACATATTACTGTGAGGAGGTAGTAGCTACAGCAGATCCTGTTAGTTTCAATTTGCTTACTGCTGCTGAGCCAGCAGACTGAACTGAATGATAAGGGACCAGATTCAAACCTAATCCTTCTATCATGCTCCTTCCCTGTCTCTCCCCCTCAAACAAACCGCTACCGGTTGATCTGCCATCACCACTGGCTGTGGAAGGAAGCCAATAAATGCTCCCTTTGGGTGTGATGTAATGTACATTTTATAGTCTCTCATATTGACTGATTCTTATTTCCAACTAAAAGCAAGGGGGAGGAATGAACTTAACACCTTTTTTTCTGCTTCTGGTTTTCCCTTTTGCACAGGATTTAGAAAAGGCAGTCTTCCTTTGGTGTATTTGAAATGATGGTGCAATGCAGAGATGGCAGACTACAAATAGCAAAATTTCAGACGTCTTTGCACCTGTCTGACTTGTCATGTCATCATCATGGTCTGAAGAAATATTGCACACAAAGATTCAACTATAATTTTAATGGCATTGTGTGTGGTTTATTTACAGTAAAGGTCATAGTCATAATGTCACTGGTGATTTTTCATATACACGTATAACTGTTCAACTGCTTTTTAATTTAATCAGCCATCTAATCACATGGCACAAATTCAGTGCATTTAGGTATGTAGACATGGTCAAGATAGCCCGCTAGTTTGAAGCAAGCGTCAGAGGGATTTTGAAGGGGACAGGGTTGTTGGTGTCGGAGGCTGGATTTGCCACCGAGTTGTCTTTCGAGTTTACAGAGAATGATCCAAAAAACAGAAGTGCCACTCAGGTGAGAAAAGTTTGCAGCACCTTGTTGAAACTATGCCATAAACAATTTAGGTAGTTTTGGAGGCACTAAGCAAGTTGTACCTAATTACATGTCTGGTAAGTATATTTCGATGCATTCACTTGCAATAAACAGACACAAATGATAGGCTGCACTTTAATATAGCAATACATTTCTTACCCTCATACCACATCACTGTTAAGTAAGGGAAACATTTTATAAGAGTGATTCACCTTGAATAAAAACAAGTGGAGCTCAGTGCCGAGACACTTTTGATAACATATTGTTATTCCTTCTCTTCTGAAAAAGTGTTTTTTTTCCCCTCTTGTTTAATGCGCTTCATTTGACTGCTGTCAGAAACATTTCATGTGCGTCAGCATTTGAATTTCAACTGAAAGGAAGCACCTCTGTCTGAACCAGAAACTCTGCAGGAAGCTCCACAGAGGAAGACAAATGAACCAGAAACAGACCTGCACATGAGGGTCCCAGTGGATGCATATGTTTGTGTTTTGCAGAGGAGTGTGTAAGAACAAGCTGATGTATATTAGAAGAGCCATTTCTACCTATGTGAGTTCTGTTCATACAATATCGAGAGCAATAACTTTTCCTAATTTTGAAAGAGGGGGAGACAATATGTGTATAATATTTTTGTTATGGTGAGAGAGGGCCGCAAAAACATGTTTTTTAAGTGCTGGTCAGTTTTGATATTTTAGGCTATTTTCATCCCACTTTTCAGTCAAACGGTTGAATGAAAATGTTAAAAAAAATATTTTAAGCTGTTGACTTTACCACTTATTCAAATTAGTGCATATTTAGTGAGAGCCCTTATTTCCATAAACATAAAAGTTAGGAAATTTTGTTAATACTAAACCATTGTCTTAGCTTAAGTAATCAACTTTTATTTGTTTCTCATTTCTGATTTTTAAAAAGTCCTGGAATTATACAATGCACACATATTTTAGACACTTTTTAACATCTTCCAGATTTTCTGGTTTTATTCTTGTCTGTATTCTGACAGTTTTTATAGAGGGATTTTCTTATACCTCTCAAAGCCTAGTTTTTATAATATTATTGCCTTCCTAAAAACAAGGGCAAAAAAAAATCTTTCTGTCTGTGTTTGACAGTAAGACCGTGTTTTCTGATATATGAAGTGATAAAAAGAGATTTCCAAACTCTAAAAAGACATGCTGACTTTTTGTTCTGGAAAAGTTCTTGGATCCATAATGCCTCATAAGTGCAAATGGACTTATTTGTGGTAAAAAGAAAAAAAAAAGAGAAAATAAAAATTTCTGAAAACTTTTTTATTAAATGAATGAATCTATCAGCTAAACTGTTTAACCCGTAGTTCCTCCCATTAGAACAACAGATCATTGTTACTAATGTAAATGTGAGATCAGCTGATGAATCACAACATCAAAACTACCTACATAATCTTTCTGCTTCTCTTGTGTAGGTCATCTCATGTTAGCAATGAATGCAAATGTGAAGTGTTTTGCAGTCAGCTGTCAAACTGGAGTCTAACACCATCATCCCAACTTGTCATCTTAGATTTCTGAAGCAAGGCAGAGCAAAAGAACATCACTGCATTTCCATGAAAAGGAAAGGCAATTAATAACCTTTTATATTGCTTATTTGGTAATAGATTACCATAAATTAAACATTTTTAATTGACTTGAAAAATGTTTGGCAAAAATATCAGAAGATTTCTATTTTGTCAGTGACTGATTTTTGGTGGCAAATTATGTTTCACTGAGCTCCAACTTTGTTTTGTTAATTTACTTTTGAATACAGATACCATGATTTGGAAGAATACTGTGAATTCCATTGTTTCTAACTTGCTAAATACCATATGCAGATTTTTATTAATGTCTATATAAGAAATACAATTACCCGAAGCACAAAATAAATGTACCCTGATATTTCAGTTATGGCACACTACAGACTCTAAAGGATAACTAAATACATGAGTCAGTCCATTTGCACAAAGTTAATTGAGACAGAGGAAGTAAAGAAAAAATCTCCATAATAGGTAATATTTAGAAAGGTCAACATTTACATTATGGTAATACATGCATTATGTGCAACAGCAGCAGGTTTCACACTCATCTGTTTTATGTATTTGAACTGTGGGGAATAGCTGTATGTGTTTACTGTGGTGTGCTTTCAAAGGGGGGGAAACAGCTACTGTCCCTTGGGCAAACATAAATACTCAAGAAACTCTTAGGGGTGGGATTTAGGTTAGGAGTTTATATTAGACAATAAATAAATAAAATAAAACATTTCTAGAAAATTAAGACAAGTCAATATAAAAAACCCTGTAATCTAAAAACAACCACGTGTGTATATATGGGATAATGGTGTTAGAAGCCTGAGATAAGGCCTGGGGGAATCAAACCATCCCATAAGGGATTCTGAGGCAGATGGTTGTCTGCCTGCTTGTGGTGGGCAGCGAATCCTCCTGCCCTTGTCTCTGACCTGGTGTCATCCTTTTCCACTATGAAGGGGAGCTGAAGGCCAGTGATTTGTCACACTGGAGTCTGCCCTTGAAGCAGGAACACAGTGGGCTTTTTGAACGAGGCTGTAAGGACACTTACTGAGCTGTAGTGTGAAACCTGGATATTTCTTTCTCATGACCCTCATTAAGTGGTCCTAAGAGATATTACCTTCTGCAAGTTTGAAAACATGTTCCAACACCCTCAGCTATTCTTATAAGCTATCTCAATTTATTCTTTGAACTCCAGATTTTACCTCTTTATTGCATCACAGATACAAGGCTTTGTTTTGTGGATACCGCCTTAGGTAAGAATTAGTGAGATTGCTTTAACTGGCCTTCTCTAAAATTCATACATTCTTTTATGAAGAGGTGTTTCCCATTACTGTCTAAGAGAAATACTTCACTTATGATATGCTACAGCAGCAAATGATGATGTCACAGATTATGTGTGGAAAAAAAAAGAAATCAAGATCAAATAAAATATTTATGGAGCATTCGGAACAAATCCCATCATGTATTCACCTGTGCCATTTCCCTTTAATGTGAAGCAGAGTGAAAGGCACAGAAGCGCTAAGCCTCAGTCTCTAGAGAGGCCTGGAGACAAATGCTGGCAATATCAAAACCGCAGGGAGGGAGGTGACAATGTCGTCTGCTTAATTGTAAAGGAGTGCAAACTGCAGGCAGGCAAACAGTGTTAGAGGCTGACTGGAGGTGAATTCTGGCTTAAGGTTGTCCTTTGTGAGGTTTCTATACTGACACCTAATGGCTAGTGATATAAAATATTCAAATAACTGTGGATGTAGAACATAAATTTTATCATAACTGCAGAAGGAACTTCCTGAATAAATCCACTATCTGAAGGTTTTGGCATGGCCGTGTTTTTCCTTTAACTCTTTTACTTTACTCCGTTTCATTTTTTGCACTGCTTTATTTACAGACAATGATTCTGAATACTAATTAATTTAAAAATAAAATACATATGTATGTATTTTGCATATTTCAATACTTGTAGTGCATGGACACGTTTCCATTTTGCATCGGAAACATACATCAACCACACCACTCTCTGAGTCTGAGTTGGAACTAGACCAGTGTTCAAAGCCCAAAACAGAGCCAAGAAATAGAACATGGTGCCTGACTTTTCAAGTGCTTGAAGGTTAATTATTCAAGACTCCCCTCTCCTCACAACAAGCCAAGAACAGCAGGATAGTGCGGTGAGCTGCAGCTTCTTCTTTATTCCCTTGGAGAGTGTCAGAAGTTTAAAACCACTGTTCAACTGTAATTGAAATGCACACGTTGTCTGATGTCTGGTACCTTCAAGCAAGGAGAATAAAATATAGGACAAATATAACCTCAGATACTTGGTAAGCAATCAGTGAAATGATACCAATCAGCAACAAGACTAATCTGTTCTTTGTTATTGTGATTATGCATGCATTGTGAGCGTAAATTATGTGCAATTAGTTTGCTCATCTGTTTAAAGATAAAAAAACACATACAGGTACTTCATAATGAATATGTTGGGTATGTAAGCAACAACATAATGAGATTAAGGATTTTGATAATTAGGTTTCCATAGTTTCATAAATCAATTAAAGCCTGAATAAGATTGTTGTATTACAAAAAAAGAGAGAGACAGAATTTAGGTACAAAAAGTGGAAGTAAATTGCCTTCGAAAGTTACATTGTGAAATATGCCCCCTCCCCCCCAAAAAAGCCCCTTTTCCTCTTCCTTAAATACTTAAATACCTCTTTTCTCAAAACTATCAAAATCTTCAGCAAGAAAAAAGAAAAAAAATTGCTTAATGCTGATTAAAATGCACATTTAAAAAACAAACAAATTTGAAATGGCATAAATCTCATATATATACCAAGTCCAATATATACCCTATCCTTTATAAACCACCAAGAGTTACAAGCAACAATGTGTGTGGGCTCATCATCATGTGGGCTAAATGCACCTCAAATAAAGATAAATAAATGATAGCGGCTGACCTTTTTACTACAAACAGTTGTAAACTGTGAAAGAAAATGCTAGTGCTGTTTAAGAAATGTAATGTCTTAAAGGTGCTGCTAGAAGAGTTGTTACTTTGTCCATCAGGAATACACTGTCAAATTAGAAAGGCATTATCTTCTAACAGCTAGCCAGCTGGATTGCCTGTTTAACTGTGAACTGATTGCTCACAAACAAGCAATCACAAAACTGCTATAATAACACTGGAAAACAATTCTCTGATAAGGTCATTGTAGGAGCGGATAAAATATGTTTGTCAATATTTCCTTGGCCAAAGAACTGACACAATGCTGAATGTGACTCCATTAGTTAAAATGCAATAGTGGAATAGTAGTGGTTGCTACTGGCAACTGAATGTTCAAATAAAACCAGCTGCTTGTGGCAGAACAGAGAGTATTAAGACCTCCTCTTCTCCTTTCCCTTTTGGTTTTACACTTGATAAATGATTTTATTTTTAAAAGTAGCTCTGTCAGAATATAACTGGAAAACTTGATGAAATTGTAGCCGTGAGCCTCAGGGCAGATGGGTGGGTGCATGAAGAATTCCCGTGATGCTGAACAAAAGGAAAGCACATTTCACACTAAATAGAAGAAAGGATTTCAATCCAAATCAACAGTGGTCTAATGATGCCTATGCGCCATGTTACTCATGTCCCTTCTGGGCAACCATGTTAGCCATAATTTCCCAGTATTTAAAATACACTAACAACTCCTTGAGAAAAAGACAGAACTTTTTATTCAGCTCAGAAATGTTTTTATCCAAAGTTGTAGTAAGCCTGTGGTGTTCTTTAATTATGCAACTAAACTTGTTTTATGTGTATTCATTAATTTCATTTTATTTTGCAGGAAAATCTAAAAGCCCACAGTGCAAAGGCATCCTTGTTAAGGGATTGTCCTGATTTTGCCATAATTGTATATTTAAGCGTGATCGGCTGTCTCTCTCTGGTGACTGGTGACCTGTCCAGGATTTGCCCTGACTCTCACCTTACCTGACAGTTAGCTCACTGAATGGCTGGCTGGCTGGCTGGCTGGCTGGCTGGATGGATGGATAGATGGATAGATGGACGGATGTAAGGATGGATGCATAGATGGATAATCCAGTTACAAATGTTTTTATAGCACATATGATAGCAAAACAAATTTAGATACCTGTTTGTTCAGATTGTATTGAATACACTAGCTGGCATAACAACAATGAGAATGTTAACATACTCTTGTTCAAGGTGTCCATTCCAAGTTTCAGTTAAACAGCTTGGAATGTAATTGGTACATATACATTTTCACCATTTCAGATTAAAATAACCACCCTTGTCAATAACTCCAATATGTTGGGTAAGAGCATAACAAAACAAGCAATGACCCAGAATCAAGATATCACCAAAATCCACCTGTTTATTTCCCTGGTCTCCACGAAAGTCAACATCAAGTCAACAACTTTATTTTCAGAAAAATCTATTCTTTCTGCCCACACAGAAGTCGCCTGGACTGTTTTGCTGGGATATTGCTTATTCCAGTCATTATTACCAGTGCTATTACCCAGCAAACTGAGCTCATGTCTTGAACCAGTTCTGGACTTTTAGGCTGCTATCACTAGTTTTGGCCCTTATACCTTACTTTATCAATTACATGAACAAAATAAGTGAATAAATAAATAAAACATAGTTATAATAATAATAATTGTATCCCTTATAATCTGAAGGCCTTGTGACACAATTTAGAGAAATAAAAATAACTTGCTTATATCTATAGCAATTAGAAAGGTCACATTTAAACACTGATCCCTGCGGTCAGAACATAAGAAAACATTTCACAATGTTCATATTGACCTTATTAGAGTATGCCTTTGTGGTAATAAATTCCACTCTATGGACAATCATTTTTTGATGCTTTTGGGTGTATGCTCAAATAACAAATGTACAAACTTATTGTAAATGCTTTGAACTGGGTGTTTTCTGTAAAGAAGAATCCACCCTGCTTTATTTTAGAAAAAAAAGAAAAGAGTTCAGGAGAAGGACAAATGACATCACTATCCTGTCTTGAAATTTTCTTTTTATTGTATTGAATACAAACGAAGAGCAGAAGAGCAGAACCCATTATGTCTCTGCCTACAATGTTGCATCAGAGTAAGTGAGAAAAGTCATCATTTCTCGGATATTCTGATGCAACAATCCACATTTATTCCGGTACTCTAAAATCCTTGAAACACAATTAAAGGAAATGGAAATTGCAGTAAATCCATAAGTGGAATGTGTGCGTGTGGTGCATCACACACTTGAAAACCTAAGATGAATTTCAACTACAGAAATATGAAAGATCATGTGAAAAAGTTTACCAATCACTCCTAGAGTCGCAGTGACAATAGTGTCTCATCACAATGTGTTTTTTTTATGTTCAGAAATTCTATTCTTTGGAAAGTACTTCAGACTTATGTATACACTTACTTAGTGTAAATGCCTTGAGTCAGACATTTTGTTTAAGTACTTTGCTTTAGAAAAACAGTTTGGGGAAGAGCAAATGTGTTTTTATATTACCTGTTTAGATCTACATAGAGACCAAGTGCACAATGTTGCGTCAGAATCTCCTGATGCAATAGACTATTCTGGTAGTGTAAAGGTTACAATAAGTCGTTAATAAAATGCGAAAAAGGACAGATCACAGTGGCCTCATCACAACGTGTCTTCGTGTGTGTGTTTGCGACGCTTCTACATCACGTGCTTCATACAAGGTGCACTGACCAAGTGTTCAGGAGAAGAACAACTGAAATCGAAAATCATTAAATATAAATAAAAAAATAAAAATCTAGCTTGATATCGTGATATGTGATTGCATTTCCTTATTTAAATACATAAAATGAGGTTTGGCATTAGACTTTTTAATTAATGGACACAAACTTTGAAAGAAATAAGACGTGTTACATCACCCTCCTCTGACAGGAAGCACCGCCCAAGAGCACCGCCTGCAAGCTTGCATCAGAATATCCGGGTAACGTCATCAATCCTTACCCGGCACCTTGCATCGCTTGCAGTAGATATACCTCAGACTTTATCTCTCGGTTTAAAGTAGGATAGCTTTAAACACCGCGGTAAAGTGAGCCGTCATTTGTGAGCCGCGGTCAAGCCAGCCGCCTCTTATCCGCCGCATAAATTTCCTTGCGCTTTTACACCAGTCTTTACGGTAGCGCCTTTTCGCTTTATATCCCGATTGAGAGCCTAGACCCGCGCACACGCGCACGCGCGCGCACACATTACGATGGAACAGCCCAATACAGTCAATACAATTATGTCTATTACAAAAATTCATTAAAAATCATCCTTAGTAGTTGAGGTCCAACTTTCAACACATTCCTTCTCTGGGAAGCCTACTGTACCTGTGTGCCAAGTTTCATCCAGATTTACTGTAGAATTCCTCAGAAATTAAAGGAAACTAATATTCAATGCAATACAGTCAATACACTACAATTATGTCAAATTTCAAAAATTCATTAAAAATCATCCTTAGTAGTTGAGGTCCAACTTTCAACAGATTCCTTCTCTGGGAAGCCTACTGTACCTGTGTGCCAAGTTTCATCCAGATTTACTGTAGAATTCCTCAGAAATTAAAGGAAACTAATATTCAATGCAATACAGTCAATACACTACAATTATGTCAAATTTCAAAAATTCATTAAAAATCATCCTTAGTAGTTGAGGTCCAACTTTCAACACATCCCTCCTCTGGGACACCTACTGTACCTGTGTGCCAAGTTTCATCCAGATTTACTGTAAAAGTCCTCAGAAATTAAAGGACATTTATATTCAATGCAATACAGTCAATACACTACAATTATGTACATTTCAAAAATTCATTAAAAATCATCCTTAGTAGTTGAGGTCCAACTTTCAACAGATTCCTTCTCTGGGAAGCCTACTGTACCTGTGTGCCAAGTTTCATCCAGATTTACTGTAGAATTCCTCAGAAATTAAAGGAAACTTATATTCAATGCAATACAGTCAATACACTACAATTATGTACATTTCAAAAATTCATTAAAAATCATCCTTAGTAGTTGAGGTCCAACTTTCAACACATTCCTTCTCTGGGACACCTACTGTACCTGTGTGCCAAGTTTCATCCAGATTTACTGTAAAAGTCCTCAGAAATTAAAGGACATTTATATTCAATGCAATACAGTCAATACACTACAATTATGTACATTTCAAAAATTCATTAAAAATCATCCTTAGTAGTTGAGGTCCAACTTTCAACAGATTCCTTCTCTGGGAAGCCTCCTGTACCTGTGTCCCAAGTTTCATCCAGATTTACTGTAGAATTCCTCAGAAATTAAAGGAAACTTATATTCAATGCAATACAGTCAATACACTACAATTATGTCAAATTTCAAAAATTCATTAAAAATCATCCTTAGTAGTTGAGGTCCAACTTTCAACAGATTCCTTCTCTGGGAAGCCTACTGTACCTGTGTGCCAAGTTTCATCCAGATTTACTGTAAAGTTCCTCAGAAATTAAAGGACATTTATATTCAATGCAATACAGTCAATACACTACAATTATGTACATTTCAAAAATTCATTAAAAATCATCCTTAGTAGTTGAGGTCCAACTTTCAACAGATTCCTTCTCTGGGAAGCCTACTGTACCTGTGTGCCAAGTTTCATCCAGATTTACTGTAAAGTTCCTCAGAAATTAAAGGACATTTATATTCAATGCAATACAGTCAATACACTACAATTATGTACATTTCAAAAATTCATTAAAAATCATCCTTAGTAGTTGAGGTCCAACTTTCAACAGATTCCTTCTCTGGGAAGCCTACTGTACCTGTGTGCCAAGTTTCATCCAGATTTACTGTAGAATTCCTCAGAAATTAAAGGAAACTTATATTCAATGCAATACAGTCAATACACTACAATTATGTACATTTCAAAAATTCATTAAAAATCATCCTTAGTAGTTGAGGTCCAACTTTCAACACATTCCTTCTCTGGGACACCTACTGTACCTGTGTGCCAAGTTTCATCCAGATTTACTGTAAAAGTCCTCAGAAATTAAAGGACATTTATATTCAATGCAATACAGTCAATACACTACAATTATGTACATTTCAAAAATTCATTAAAAATCATCCTTAGTAGTTGAGGTCCAACTTTCAACAGATTCCTTCTCTGGGAAGCCTACTGTACCTGTGTGCCAAGTTTCATCCAGATTTACTGTAGAATTCCTCAGAAATTAAAGGAAACTAATATTCAATGCAATACAGTCAATACACTACAATTATGTCAAATTTCAAAAATTCATTAAAAATCATCCTTAGTAGTTGAGGTCCAACTTTCAACACATTCCTTCTCTGGGACACCTACTGTACCTGTGTGCCAAGTTTCATCCAGATTTACTGTAAAAGTCCTCAGAAATTAAAGGACATTTATATTCAATGCAATACAGTCAATACACTACAATTATGTACATTTCAAAAATTCATTAAAAATCATCCTTAGTAGTTGAGGTCCAACTTTCAACAGATTCCTTCTCTGGGAAGCCTACTGTACCTGTGTGCCAAGTTTCATCCAGATTTACTGTAAAGTTCCTCAGAAATTAAAGGACATTTATATTCAATGCAATACAGTCAATACACTACAATTATGTCAATTACAAAAATTCATTAAAAATCATCCTTAGTAGTTGAGGTCCAACTTTCAACAGATTCCTTCTCTGGGAAGCCTCCTGTACCTGTGTCCCAAGTTTCATCCAGATTTACTGTAGAATTCCTCAGAAATTAAAGGACATTTATATTCAATGCAATACAGTCAATACACTACAATTATGTCAAATTTCAAAAATTCATTAAAAATCATCCTTAGTAGTTGAGGTCCAACTTCCAACACATTCCTTCTCTGGGACACCTACTGTACCTGTGTGCCAAGTTTCATCCAGATTTACTGTAAAGTTCCTCAGAAATTAAAGGACATTTATATTCAATGCAATACAGTCAATACACTACAATTATGTACATTTCAAAAATTCATTAAAAATCATCCTTAGTAGTTGAGGTCCAACTTTCAACACATTCCTTCTCTGGGACACCTACTGTACCTGTGTGCCAAGTTTCATCCAGATTTACTGTAAAAGTCCTCAGAAATTAAAGGACATTTATATTCAATGCAATACAGTCAATACACTACAATTATGTACATTTCAAAAATTCATTAGAAATCATCCTTAGTAGTTGAGGTCCAACTTTCAACAGATTCCTTCTCTGGGAAGCCTCCTGTACCTGTGTGCCAAGTTTCATCCAGATTTACTGTAGAATTCCTCAGAAATTAAAGGAAACTTATATTCAATGCAATACAGTCAATACACTACAATTATGTCAAATTTCAAAATTCATTAAAAATCATCCTTAGTAGTTGAGGTCCAACTTTCAACACATTCCTTCTCTGGGACACCTACTGTACCTGTGTGCCAAGTTTCATCCAGATTTACTGTAAAATTCCTCAGAAATTAAAGGACATTTATATTCAATGCAATACAGTCAATACACTACAATTATGTCAAATTTCAAAGATTCATTAAAAATCATCCTTAGTAGTTGAGGTCCAACTTTCAACACATCCCTCCTCTGGGACACCTACTGTACCTGTGTGCCAAGTTTCATCCAGATTTACTGTAGAATTACTCAGAAATTAAAGGACATTTATATTCAATGCAATACAGTCAATACACTACAATTATGTCAATTACAAAAATTCATTAAAAATCATCCTTAGTAGTTGAGGTCCAACTTTCAACACATTCCTTCTCTGGGACACCTACTGTACCTGTGTGCCAAGTTTCATCCAGATTTACTGTAAAATTCCTCAGAAATTAAAGGACATTTATATTCAATGCAATACAGTCAATACACTACAATTATGTCAAATTTCAAAGATTCATTAAAAATCATCCTTAGTAGTTGAGGTCCAACTTTCAACACATCCCTCCTCTGGGACACCTACTGTACCTGTGTGCCAAGTTTCATCCAGATTTACTGTAGAATTCCTCAGAAATTAAAGGACATGTATATTGAATTCAATACACTTACTTAAATATTGCATCATATTCAAAAATTCATTAAAAATCATCCTTAGTAGTTGAGGTCCAACTTTCAACACCGTCTTACTCTGGGCGACCTACGGTATCTCTGGGCCAAGTTACATCTCAATTCACTGTAATCTTTATCAAAAATTGAAAGAACAATTATATGTCAATGCTGGCTGTGTGCCTTTCAAAGTGACACTAAATAACAGAACTCAGGCACATCCGCCAAAAGGCGGATTTATTAAACAAAAACAACATACAAAATATCCCTAACCCATACTACATAACCTAAAAAGAAACAAAGGGACACTTAGAAGCACAAGAAAACAATACTATACTGGAAGGGCAAGAGACACAGCCCAAACATAATCCACAACTAAAACGCCAAAAGAACAAGTCATCCCACATAGCAGACGGGTGTTGCCTGGATCTGGTGTGAAGCCGGCACTGCTGGCTGACTTCTGGCATGGTAAGATGGCACTGTTTATGTGATGGCATGCTACATCTGGCCTGATTGGGTGAATGTGACATGTTGTATAGAGCACTTTGAGTAATATGGGTGAGTAAAAAGGCGCTATATAAGAATCAGTCCATTCACTGTCTGAACAGAGTTTTGTCATGACAGCATATTTGATTGTCTTCACTGACTCGCTATCCGCCTTAGTGCAGCTGCCGTACCATCCTGGGATGCAGTAAGTTAGTAGGCTCTCAATGGGCGAGTGGTGGAAGGTCAGCAGAGGATGTCTGGGATGATTGCATTAAAGGCTGAGCTGTAGTCCACAAAGAACATTCTGGCGTAGCTCTGCCGCTTTTCTGACACAACGACCGAGACTGTGGGAGCTGGGGCTCGAACCAGCAACCTTCCGGTGACAAGACGAACTGCCAACTCTCATTATGCAATGTACTGTTTAAAAGAAAAATCTTTTTTTTGCCTTGACAACATACATTCATCTTCATTTCAAATAAGTAGTTATTTTTCACACAGAGAGCAATACCATTCTCCAGCCTCTGCTGTCCAAAACTACTCTGTATTCATCTGGAGGCACTTTGTGTGAAACCATTTTAAATAGCTCTCATGCAGGAACAAAGCAATTGTATAAAATGAAGTGAGGGAATGGAGCTATAAATAGATTAATATAGAGATATGAAAATAAACTTATATATAGACATAGGAACACAAGTTTTAACATTAATGTTTCTGGGATATAATAAACAATATAAGCATACAGGTGTCTAAGCAAACATTGTGGCATACAAAGTGAGAGAGTGCAGTGAGTCATGTTTATTCCTGTTCAATATGTGTCTGACACAAGTGGATGAATTAAAAAGTCTGACAGCAGCAGCAACAACAGGCAATGCCTTCCTGATGACTTTCTATCTGGTTACATCTTTGTCTTTGATGCCTGTATCCCAGCTTGAAGAGTCCTGGACCTTTTTTCTAGTCAGTGGGTGTATAGGCAAACAACTCTGGCTTGTCACCCAGTTGGATTTCCTGGTAATTGTCAGGTGGCACTATCTACAAATCAGGACACATTAACTATGATATTAAAAAATTGACATGATGACATAGTCCTTGGTCAGTTTACCAAGCATTTCTCAGTTTTGTTCTTTATAGTTCTGTTCATCATATCATTGTTTGTGAGTCCTGGATTATTTGATGATATGTTTACATTATGTATTCTTTTGTTTTCAGTTCCATATTGCTTTTAAGTGTAGTTCTTTTTAAGCATTCCACAAGTGGATGGAACACTTGTGAAAACACTCTAGTGTTAAAGCCAGTCTTGTCTTCATGTCTGTTTCTGGTTTTGTCTGTGTCAAGCTCGTGTGTCTTAGTCTGTGTTTTAGTTTGGTGGCCTCTTGTCTCTTTCTTGTGTTGAGTCTTACTCCCATTGTCTTCTTATTCCCAATGTATCCCTGCTGTGTTACACAGCTGTCTCCAATTCCCCTAATCACCATCCTATTTATACATTTTGCCAATCTCCCGGTCTGAAGTACATTATTCTATTCGATTCTATTATATTATATTTATACAGCACCAAACCACAACAACAGTCACCTAAAGACACTTTATGTTGCTGGTTAAAAACACAACAATAATACAAAGAAAGCCCCAACAATTTAAGTACCCCATATGAGCTAACATTTAGTGTGAGTGGGAAGGAAAAACTCCATTTGAAGAGGTAGAGACATCTGGCAGAAACAGGCTCAAGGAGAGACAGCCATCTACTGTGACTGGCTGAGGTTGATGAAAAGGAGACAGAACAACATATACACTGTGCAAGAGATACATACTAACTAATGATTAAATGCAGAGAGGTGTATAAACACAGAAAGAGCAAAGAAGGAAAAAATTCATACATGATGGGAAGCCCACAAGAGCCTAGGCTTATTGCAGCACAAATAAGGGAAGATTCAGGGTCACCTGATCCACTCTAACTGTATTATTTGTCAAAACTGAGGGTTTTAATGCTAATCTCAAAAGCAGAGACGGGTGTTTGTCTTCTGAATTAATATAGAATAGAATAGAATTCAACTTTATTGTCATTGCACATGTCACAGGTACAAGGCAACGAAATGCAGTGTGCATCCATCAAGAAGTGCTTTAGCCATGATATAGATATATTACAATATATATTAGCAATAATATAGGTATGTAAGTATATTACAGAAATGGGTCTATTATGGTATGTTATAATGTACACGGTATGAAGGTATGTTATGAATATGCTATAACTATAAGTATGTACAGGCTATGAACAGGATATAAACATGAAAAACTATACAGAATGTGAAATTAAAAAAACTATACAGAAATATGAGATATACAGCTATACACAAATGTGAAATATGCAGGTTATAAACAGTTGTAGAATTAAAAATTATCGTATTGTACAGAATGATGTGAGCTGCATCCACAGAAGAGAGGCCTGAGAGATGATTCCTGTTCAACCTTAAAATTCTATAGGAACCACAAGTACACTTAATATTCCAAAATTAAAATCTGGATTTCAAAGCGAGTCAGTGAAGACAATCAAATATGCTGTCATGACAAAACTCTGTTCAGACAGTGAATGGACTGATTCTTATATAGCGCCTTTTTACTCACCCATATTACTCAAAGTGCTCTATACAACATGTCACATTCACCCAATCAGGCCAGATGTAGCATGCCATCACATAAACAGTGCCATCTTACCATGCCAGAAGTCAGCCAGCAGTGCCGGCTTCACACCAGATCCAGGCAACACCCGTCTGCTATGTGGGATGACTTGTTCTTTTGGCGTTTTAGTTGTGGATTATGTTTGGGCTGTGTCTCTTGCCCTTCCAGTATAGTATTGTTTTCTTGTGCTTCTAAGTGTCCCTTTGTTTCTTTTTAGGTTATGTAGTATGGGTTAGGGATATTTTGTATGTTGTTTTTGTTTAATAAATCCGCCTTTTGGCGGATGTGCCTGAGTTCTGTTATTTAGTGTCACTTTGAAAGGCACACAGCCAGCATTGACATATAATTGTTCTTTCAATTTTTGATAAAGATTACAGTGAATTGAGATGTAACTTGGCCCAGAGATACCGTAGGTCGCCCAGAGTAAGACGGTGTTGAAAGTTGGACCTCAACTACTAAGGATGATTTTTAATGAATTTTTGAATATGATGCAATATTTAAGTAAGTGTATTGAATTCAATATACATGTCCTTTAATTTCTGAGGAATTCTACAGTAAATCTGGATGAAACTTGGCACACAGGTACAGTAGGCTTCCCAGAGAAGGAATCTGTTGAAAGTTGGACCTCAACTACTAAGGATAATTTTTAATGATTTTTTGAAATGTACATAATTGTAGTGTATTGACTGTATTGCATTGAATATAAATGTCCTTTAATTTCTGAGGAATTTTACAGTAAATCTGGATGAAACTTGGCACACAGGTACAGTAGGTGTCCCAGAGGAGGGATGTGTTGAAAGTTGGACCTCAACTACTAAGGATGATTTTTAATGAATTTTTGAAATTTGACATAATTGTAGTGTATTGACTGTATTGCATTGAATATAAGTTTCCTTTAATTTCTGAGGAATTCTACAGTAAATCTGGATGAAACTTGGCACACAGGTACAGTAGGCTTTCCAGAGAAGGAATCTGTTGGAAGTTGGACCTCAACTACTAAGGATGATTTTTAATGAATTTTTGAAATGTACATAATTGTAGTGTATTGACTGTATTGCATTGAATATAAATGTCCTTTAATTTCTGAGGAATTTTACAGTAAATCTGGATGAAACTTGGCACACAGGTACAGTAGGCTTCCCAGAGAAGGAATCTGTTGAAAGTTGGACCTCAACTACTAAGGATGATTTTTAATGAATTTTTGAAATGTACATAATTGTAGTGTATTGACTGTATTGCATTGAATATAAATGTCCTTTAATTTCTGAGGAATTTTACAGTAAATCTGGATGAAACTTGGCACACAGGTACAGTAGGTGTCCCAGAGAAGGAATGTGTTGAAAGTTGGACCTCAACTACTAAGGATGATTTTTAATGAATTTTGAAATTTGACATAATTGTAGTGTATTGACTGTATTGCATTGAATATAAGTTTCCTTTAATTTCTTAGGAATTCTACAGTAAATCTGGATGAAACTTGGGACACAGGTACAGGAGGCTTCCCAGAGAAGGAATCTGTTGAAAGTTGGACCTCAACTACTAAGGATGATTTTTAATGAATTTTTGAAATGTACATAATTGTAGTGTATTGACTGTATTGCATTGAATATAAATGTCCTTTAATTTCTGAGGAACTTTACAGTAAATCTGGATGAAACTTGGCACACAGGTACAGTAGGCTTCCCAGAGAAGGAATCTGTTGAAAGTTGGACCTCAACTACTAAGGATGATTTTTAATGAATTTTTGAAATTTGACATAATTGTAGTGTATTGACTGTATTGCATTGAATATAAGTTTCCTTTAATTTCTGAGGAATTCTACAGTAAATCTGGATGAAACTTGGGACACAGGTACAGGAGGCTTCCCAGAGAAGGAATCTGTTGAAAGTTGGACCTCAACTACTAAGGATGATTTTTAATGAATTTTTGAAATGTACATAATTGTAGTGTATTGACTGTATTGCATTGAATATAAATGTCCTTTAATTTCTGAGGACTTTTACAGTAAATCTGGATGAAACTTGGCACACAGGTACAGTAGGTGTCCCAGAAAAGGAATGTGTTGAAAGTTGGACCTCAACTACTAAGGATGATTTTTAATGAATTTTTGAAATTTGACATAATTGTAGTGTATTGACTGTATTGCATTGAATATTAGTTTCCTTTAATTTCTGAGGAATTCTACAGTAAATCTGGATGAAACTTGGCACACAGGTACAGTAGGCTTCCCAGAGAAGGAATCTGTTGAAAGTTGGACCTCAACTACTAAGGATGATTTTTAATGAATTTTTGTAATAGACATAATTGTATTGACTGTATTGGGCTGTTCCATCGTAATGTGTGCGCGCGCGTGCGCGTGTGCGCGGGTCTAGGCTCTCAATCGGGATATAAAGCGAAAAGGCGCTACCGTAAAGACTGGTGTAAAAGCGCAAGGAAATTTATGCGGCGGATAAGAGGCGGCTGGCTTGACCGCGGCTCACAAATGACGGCTCACTTTACCGCGGTCTTTAAACTCCTTATGGCTGAGAAGACTGTCGTGGATAAAATGAGCGAATTACAAGTGGACGAAGGCAAAAAGGTGAGACTTCAGTCTGTGTTTTAAGTCATGTAAAGCGGTTTGCAGTTAGCCTAGCCTATCGTAGGACCATGCCGTCATTTAGCCACTCAGTAAGAACTTTTCGGCTAGCTGGCTTTCATGGGGATTTTTGTGTTGGCTTTAGTGAAAATTATTCATCTTAAGGGAACTAGCGAAATTGTTCATTATTTCATGTTTGTGTTATGAACTTTACCACGGCAACAATAGTTAAGTGTTTTGGCTAAGTTGGTTTGGCTAATGTAGCAAATCAGTACACGTACACTAAGGTTAAGCCGGACTATATTCAGAATTGCGACAGTTTAATATTTCTTTCTATGTTGGTAGGCTCACACACGTCAGACCAGCTTATGGTACTGAATGACTAGCTTGGGTTCTCCTTCTAAATCGGCACACCCAAGTGCTTTAACTAGTTGTAACACAGCATTTTGTGCAAGGTTTTGTTATGTTTTGATCTTACTGAAGATGCTAAAGTAGCAACAAGAAAGATCTATTTAAAATAACCGATATGTATACATTTTTAATTTGCCCAATATTATCTGCATTCGTTACTATTATTAAATGAGCAGTTGGTAGGAGTGTACCTTTTACATTTGCATGGAAACTTTGTCCATGAGACCCTTAAACAAACATGTTTTTCACCTAGTTTATTTTTATAAAAGTAAAATAATTACATGGTGTGATATGTGTACAGGAAGGAACTGAAAGTGGTAAAGATGGAGGAAAGAAGAAGGGTAAAAATGCTGCTGGAGACTCTGGAGGCAGGGCTGAGGTGAGTTATTATATTGTCAGAAAAGTAATGTTGTTCTGCTATTATTAGATCTTGTTTTTCAAGAACATGAATCATGTACTTGTGTAGATCTGTGTCATCTCAAAGCAACCACCCATTGGCTTCAAGATTGTGTTTTTGTTGTTGGGTTTTTTTTTGTAATGACATTATTCAAAACACAGATTCCCTAAAAAAAAAATTAGACCCGATGATTGTTACATAAAAAAATAAATACAATTAAAACTGCAATGAGTAGACAGAAGAAATGACAATGAAAGGCTTGCTTATCTACTCTCTGTTATTTTACTTTTTTCAGCTGTCACCACAGCCTCAATACATTGAGGAACGTCTTACTTTGTACACAAAGCTGAAAGCAGAGCATGATGCTCTGATGGCAGAAAGAGCTGCAAAGGATAGCAAACCTATCAAGGTTACTCTGCCTGATGGAAAGGTTGTTGAGGCCGAGTCCTGGAAGACCACGCCGTACAACGTGGCCTGTGGCATCAGGTCAGTGCTACAGAATGTATTTTTTCAAAGATGACCCCCTTTTTGTAGTTCCTGTAATCATTTTTAGTTTCTAAAGGCTTCACAACTCTAAAGGCAAAATTGGAAGCAGCTGGAAATCACACTTGTCAACTTTTGACTGTCTGCTGAAGACAAGAAAATAATGGGGTAAAAAAGCAAAACTTGGTTTGGTTTTGCTTGGAATGTTATCCCTTAGTACCATCCAATGTAAAGTGATTGTAAAAAGGGGTACACATGAACATAAATTTTGGCAGCTACATAACAATCATTGGGGGGGGGGGGGAGAGACTATCCATGTGTTTGGGTTTTTTTTTTAATTTTTTTTTTAATCCCATTTCATAATCTTTTTATAGATGACAAATGTCTCAGCCCCAAGACTTTAAAAGTAATTTAAGTATTAGTTTTCTTTAAATTGGACTGTTAATGGCATTATTAGCACGCAGTGTATATCCCTGTCAGTAAAAACACACATTGTAAGGCCAATATAAATACATTTGGAATGATCAATTCTCAATGTAAAACAAAAATATTTAGGTTCTGTGTAGGGTGGGTAAATATCAGGATTTACTGGCAGTACACTTCTCATTACTAGTCATAGTGAAACCACCCAATGAAATCCACATATAATGAAACTTAAGTGTTTTAGTTCTGCTTTTCATAATACTACAAACGTGTATTAACTAGATCATTAACTATACTCTACAAAAAATATTGAGGCATGCTTCTTAATTGTTGCATTCATGTGTTTTCACTCTGCCTTTACAAAGATTTGTGGGAGGAAACAAATGTTATAGTTAGCTCATTAAATTTGAGTGTGATACTGTTGCAATAAGAAATTTCTTCCCTCTGAGATATTCGACTATCAACTGTGTCATTAAGTGGCAGAGCACGTAAAGTTACAGACTGGGGTCACAGAGTGCTGAGGTGCATAAAGGTTAACAACACACTGTTGATTCAGTAACTGCAGAGCCCAAAGCTTCCTCTGGAATTAACATCATCATCAGGAGCTTCCTAGCTTGGGTTTTCATGGCAGCTTCTGTAGTTTTGTGTAGGTGGCCCAGTACTTTTTGTGGTATGTCATTTAATATAAAAGTTTGCATTTTATCATATTTGTCTGACTTAACCCATATAATGATAAAATATGTGATATTTTTGTTCTCTTGTTGGCCATTTCTCAATAAGGTAGAACAGGAATTCTGCTAATCACAAGGATATGGCAGAGCTATTCCCAAACTCCCTCTCCACATGTCTGAGTGTGAGAAAATAAAAGGCAAATTGTGTTGTGCTACATAAGTCCGGGCATTTGCCATTTTATTTCTGTGTCTGTACATTATTGTGATGTAGACTATTTGTGTCTTGTGTTCAGTCAAGGCCTTGCTGACAACACGGTGATTGCCAAAGTAAACAATAGTGTATGGGACCTGGACAGACCTTTAGAAGAAGACTGCAGCCTTCAGTTGCTCAAGTTTGATGATGAGGAAGCTCAAGCTGTAAGTCAGATTTTTCTTTTCTCTCCCTGCTTGTACTGCATTGTTTAGAAGCATAGTTTTGGAAATTTATTCTTAACATCTTCTGGATACACAGCGTCATGCTCGCTAAACATCAAAGCTTCAGTTACCTTTTGCTTTGTAAAAGCCATATTTATATACTTGCCAAATCTTCTTTTTTTCTTTTTACACAAGTGTTTTGTTTTCAAAGCATGCAGTTAAAGCCTCAGTTCTGAGTGTATTAATTTATAATGTGCATTTATTTTGGGGGTCTCCTTTGTGCGCTTCCTCAGAATTCAATGACTGGTGTTCCTGGTGTGAATTTGATAAGCAGTGTCACTAGTTCCTTGTTTTTAAACTGGCTTCATTCTTTTGTATTGTCAGCTTTTTTTCTGCTCTTTGTCATTAACAAGGAATCTGTTCAGTGTCACAACCTTGACCTTAAAAGTCTTAGTAACACAAAGGGTTTGAATACTCCTGTTTTCTAAATTTGCCAAAACTTCTTTATTTTCATAGGTGTACTGGCACTCCAGTGCTCATATCATGGGTGAAGCAATGGAAAGGGTGTATGGGGGCTGCCTCTGCTACGGTCCCCCTATCGAGAATGGCTTCTACTATGACATGTTCCTAGAAAACAATGAGTGAGTTTCGTATGCTCTAAGTTCAGAGTTTCTATCTAATTAGTGGTGTTAGTCTGCATCCAGTGATATTTTTGGTCTGTACCTCAGGTCTTAGCAGCTGTCAATCTGGTTTACTGTCGTCAGACCAGAAGCAAACACAAAACAGACAGATTGTAACTACACTAATGCTGTCTAGCTGGGGCTATGTGTGGGGACTGAAAAACATCTTTCTACATATTTCTGTTGGAATAACAAGTCTATTCAAATTAAACAACGAGAAACAACTTAAGGGAAGCTTTGAAAGGGGGATTGAGACACCTTCAGAAATTTCAACAAGTTTTCCTCATAAACATCTTCTTAACTTGACCTTTTTGGATCCACGTCTCTCTGCTTTAGGCTGCAGGAAAGCTTGAGCAGTGCTGTCTAATTAATTCTACAACCTCCTTAATGAAGCCATTTTATGCTAATGGCATTCTTGGAGACTGTTTTCTTTTTTACAAGGATATTTTGACATTGTGTAAGCCCTAAAGCCGAGGACTTTAAAGTAGTTGCCCATCCTTGGATGAGGTTATCTGTATTACGAATACTTAAGAATTATTCTGTTGGACAAAAGTCTGTTCTCATGGTTAAATATCTGGTCACATCCATGCTGCCCTTTGGAAAGCGTGGCAGACTAAATTTAGCAGTGGAGGCAGTGTGCATATTAATGTTGGGTTTTAAGTGAGAAAGTGTTCGGTGTGCAGTTCTTGGTGTGATTTCTTGATGTTTTGGACAGGGGTGTATCGAGCAATGACTTCCCCTGTCTGGAGAGTTTGTGCAAGAAAATCATCAAGGAGAAGCAGCCGTTTGAGAGGCTCGAGATAAAGAAGGAAACTCTCTTGGAAATGTTCAAGGTATCTTTAAGCAACAGCACACGAATATGGAACAAAAATTAAATTGATTTGATGATTTTTTTTTTTTTCACATAATCTTTTGTTTTTTTCTAGTACAACACGTTTAAGTGCCGCATTCTGAATGAGAAAGTCACCACTCCCACTACCACAGTCTACAGGTGGGTCAGTGAATGTAATAGTATCCTGGTGATATATTCTTTTTTTGTTTGTTTGTTTGTTTGTTAATCTCAAGCAAATCAAATAAAAAAACCCAGATGCACTTTATTACAGGTGCCTCATCCTTTAACTATCATCTAAAACAATTTTTTAAAAATACCGTAATGTGACTATGATATGTGTGTATATATATTATTTATTTAAATTTGAAAGAGATATTGATTTGCAACTGCACTACTTAATTGGTTAAAGATGCTGTGTTTAGTTTTTTTCTGTCACAGACTGGGTAGACATTTCGGTGCTACATTCAAAACACAACTGGTTCTCCTAGTCAGTATTCATTTTAAATATAGAACAAAACAGGTGACTAAGTGAACTAAAGTTACAATATCTTCCATTTCAGATGTGGTCCCTTAATTGATTTATGCCGGGGACCTCATGTGAGACACACTGGAAAAATCAAGGCACTCAAGATACACAAGGTTAGACTTTTTGCTATCAGCTGTGGAAAATTATTGAACAAACTTGCAGTTAACAATATATGTGGATATAAGAGAGATTTAAAATACTGGAGTCTGTGTCCTGAATGTCTGGCTGTAAGCACATTTGTCCCTATTTTTAGAGCAGAGTTACCCTTTGTTTTATCCCCAAGGGATTTGATGGACCCAAAAGAATGATGAAAAAGCTTACGTACTCCCTTTTGTGTGCTAGAATTCATCCACATACTGGGAGGGAAAGGCGGACATGGAAACCCTCCAGAGGATCTATGGAATCTCCTTTCCTGACCCCAAAATGCTTAAAGACTGGGAAAAGTTTCAGGAGGAGGCCAAGAACAGAGATCACCGCAAACTGGGCCGGGTAAGAATTGAAATGTAAATGAGCTGTGAGTTAGGAAAATGGTCTCTTGCAGGTTTCACTGTTCACAGTCTCTTGGTATTGCAAGAAGAAAATTTGAAATGTACAGAGTAAAGTACTCAAACTAGTTTTTGAACAGTGTGAAAACATGTATGATCTTTAAATCGGTTAATAGCATGTGTAATACCTATTTTTATTTAGTGAATTGTTTGGTAAGCTCATAAACTGATTGTCACATACTGACATTAATATAGCATGACGGAAAAATATCCATGAAGCAGATTTTAGTTTGCTGGTTATTGAAAGAAAACCCATAGTAGTCAGCTCAGAGTGTAGGGTGTTGTAGCCATATTTTCAGTGTGATGAAGGTGTGGAAAAGGGCACATACCTAGACAAACCCTATTTAAAGCTTAAGTATGTCACAAGGTGTCTTCAAATTGAAACCAGGTTGACTTGTTTGATGGCTTTTTAATTTTCTGTCTCTAACAAACCCTATTTTATTTTTACATTCAGGAGCAGGACCTGTACTTCTTCCATGACTTGAGTCCAGGGAGCTGCTTTTTCCTGCCTAAGGGAGCCTTCATCTACAACACCCTGATTGAGTTCATCAGAGTAAGGCTGGGTTGTCAGACCCACTGATAATTGCTGTGATCTAACACTGAGCTTGGAGATTTAGAAAAAAAAGAGGTTATTAGGGAGAAAGTTTACATTTGCAGGAAGAAGTTCTGCGATGATGAAAATGGCTTTATAATGCACACAAGAAAGAAAAAAACGCCTTAAGCCATGTGTCATACACTTTAATACAGAGAACTAAAAAGGGATTGGTAATGTTTTGATAATACAGCATTAAATCAGTGTCTTAAGCAAAGACCAGATCCATCCATCCATCCATCTTCATCCGCTTTATCCGGGGCCGGGTCGCGGGGGCAGCAGCCTAAGAAAAGAGGCCCAGACCTCCCTCTCCCCAGCCACCTCCTCCAGCTCATCCGGGGGAACACCAAGGCGTTCCCAGGCCAGCCGAGAGATATAATCTCTCCAGCGTGTCCTGGGTCTGCCCCGGGGCCTCCTCCCGGTGGGACATGCCTGGAACACCTCACCCAGGAGGCGCCCAGGGGGCATCCTTATCAGATGCCCAAACCACCTCAGCTGGCTCCTTTCGATGTGGAGCAGCAGCGGCTCTACTCTGAGCCCCTCCCGGATGGCCGAACTTCTCACCCTATCTCTAAGGGAGATGCCAGCCACCCTTCGGAGGAAGCTCATTTCCGCCGCTTGTATCCGCGATCTCGTCCTTTCGGTCACTACCCACAGCTCGTGGCCATAGGTGAGGGTAGGGACGTAGATCGACCGGTAAATTGAGAGCTTCGCTTTTACACTCAGCTCCCTCTTCACCACGACGGACCGGTGCAGCGTCTGCATTACTGCAGCTGCAGCCCCAATCCGTCTGTCGATCTCCGGCTCCCTTCTCCCATCACTCGCGAACAAGACCCCGAGATACTTGAACTCCTCCACTTGGGGCAGGACCTCATCCCCGACCCGGAGTGGGCACTCCACCCTTTTCCGGCTGAGAACCATGGCCTCAGATTTGGAGGTGCTGATCCTCATTCCCGCTGCTTCACACTCGGCTGCGAACCGCTCCAGTGCGAGCTGGAGGCCCTCACCCGATGAAGCCAACAGAACCACATCATCCGCAAAGATCAGAGATGAGATTCTGAGGCCACCAAAGCGAAAGCCCTCCGCCACTTGGCTGCGCCTAGAAATCCTGTCCATAAAAATTATGAACAGAACCGGTGACAAAGGGCAGCCCTGGCGGAGCCCATCACCCACCGGGAACGAGTCCGACTTATTGCCGGCAATGCGAACCAAGCTCTTGCAACGGTTGTATAGGGATCGAATGGCCCGTAGCAATGGGCCAGACACCCCATACTCCCGCAACACCTCCCACAGGACACCCCGAGGGACACGGTCGAATGCCTTCTCCAAGTCCACAAAACACATGTAGACTGGTTGGGCAAAGACCAGATGAATGGGAAAATAATTCATGTTTTCTTTCCACAACAGTAATGCTGTAAATGGAAGCTTGACACATCCAATTTATGCTTATTTAATAAAATATTGTTTTGGCCAGGTAATAGAAAAGCATTGCTCAATGTGATGTTTACCTTCTGACACACAAATTCACTTATGAATCTCAGAAAAGCTTATTATTATCCAACACTTATTTAAAATATATTGAAACACTGACAGCATTAAAGGAAAGCTTTATTTACACCTGTTCTATTATACAGACACATAAAAGTCAATCTTTTTCAAAGCATTTATTTCCCTGGGTTTCCAGTCAGTGCAGTCATAATAGAAAACACATTCAAGGCAATTTCACTTAAATAGATTTCTGACTGAGCAGATTTGGAGTAAAGAGATTTGTTTTGTTCAAAAAACAATACATGGTTCTGCGTTCTGTTTTTACAAACAGCAAAACACCGAAAACATATCAGCAGATATCAGGATTTAAAAGAAATGACAGATTATTTAATAGTATCATCTGTCTTTCTGATTTGAACAAACCAATCAGCTCACGGTGAATTAAAGCAATACAAATGTGAATACCCTTATATTTCAGTTTTCCCCCAAACTCTTCATAATATATGAACAAACAGGAGAATGCAAATATGCAGCAGTATAAACATGTTTGCTTGCAGAGTTGTTTACCGTTTTATTTATGCATACGTCCCTTATTAGAGAGTCTCCAGGTGTTGACAGAAACCACTTCAGCCAGTTGTTTGTAGAGGTGATGGATACACAGAATTGTGAAGCTGAGCTTTTTGGAAGACTTTGTGAGAAAACATTGTCACGTTCATTGCCAGGGTGAGTACAGGAAGAGGGGCTTCCAGGAGGTTGTGACTCCCAATATCTACAACAGCAAACTCTGGCAGACATCTGGGCATTGGCAGCACTACAGCGAGAACATGTTCTCCTTCGAGGTGGAAAAGGAGATCTTCGCTCTCAAGCCCATGAACTGCCCTGGACACTGGTGAGACTTCTGTTTCCTCACAATCAGAGTTGTTGTCAGGTATAGTTTTAGTTTTAAAGGCAACTACAAAAGAATGAGGAAAAGAAAAACACTCCGTTTAATGCACAATGTAGCAAGTGTTGCCTGTAGTGTGAAATATTTATTTTTTTAATATTTGTAATCAGAAGTAACTGCTTGTTGAAGGAAGAGCTTTGTATTACATACATGTCCATTACCATTAAATAAACTCAGACTGCTGTCACAAAAGAAAATGCTTGTCTGCCAGTTCAGCTCAATGTTTGCTGTGTTTTCAGTTGTTGGCCGAGGACACTTGCTGCTGCATTGCAGTGCAAAGAAGCAGACTGCAGTTATTTGTATTCACATCTTTTATCTCTTTCCACTCGTTCAGTGTTTTGGCTGTCCACAAAGATGACCTCTCTGAAAATCACACTGTAATCAAAATTGATCTTCAAAGTGTTGAATATCAGTTAAATCAAATATTACACTCAGGTTTTCACAGCAGAACAATTTTTAGGTATTGTGATTACTCTAGGTAGAAGTTGGCAGTTGCATCTTTGTGTATTTTATACATATGTTTGTTTGGCACCAGTTTGATGTTTGATCACCGGCCTCGCTCCTGGAGAGAGCTGCCTTTTCGCATGGCCGACTTTGGTGTCCTGCACAGGAACGAGCTGTCAGGAGCTCTGACTGGCCTCACCCGTGTCCGCCGCTTCCAGCAGGACGATGCTCACATCTTCTGCTCCATGGACCAGGTGAGATGTGCATTGAAATGTGTACAACACACATTTGGGCTTTATGAGCCCGATGAGACCAGTAAGAATTGTTTTACACTTAAAAATCTGTTTACAGTCTTGGCGTTTCCCACTAGGTATGTGGGGCGAAAAAATTATTTAAAGGATACGTAGGATGCTAATTTCCGATTAGTAGAGTAGCTTTGCATCCTACTTCAATATAATGGATATTTACGCATGGATGATCAGTTCACTTTAAAGGCAATTGTTACTGGTGCGAAGCATTCAGTTGAGACTGAAGAAAGGTAAAATAAATCTGTGAGTGTCGCATACACCCCTCCTGAACTGTCAGCAGTTGGGTTTCTTTTAACAAAAAAGAAAATGAAGGTAAAAAAGACAATACCCCTGACTCTGCTATATCAACTTTTGTTCCCTCCTTTAAAGCATGGCCATGTTCAGTGTTATTTGACTGAAATACTAAATTCATTACTCTTTAGAAAAGGATACCATTCATACCAGTGTAATATTTTAAGTCACATTTATTACTGAAATACTTTCTAAAAAACGTTTTAATTTTTAATACATTTCCAAAGAACGGCACAGTTACAACTGGTGCAAACAAACAATATTTGGAAAGACCAAAAAGGTTTCTTAATTTTTCGGTTCATAAGTCTTATTACAGCAGCCGTGATCACACTGATTAATTTTCTCCGTAAAGGCACTGGATTGGATGTTTAATTATTTTGATTGCACTTGTGCACAAATTATTTCATTTTTAATTTTTCTCTTTCATTGCAGCAGCTGGAGAGCACTGCTTGTAGTCGTTTTTGTTTTTTGTTGCTGTTTGTGGTGGTGTGTTTTTGGGTTGTTTTTTTCCCCCAGTATTTACAATCATGTAAAACAGACTGCAGGAGATATGTTCTTATGTTGCATTAAATTGATAATCAGTGACTTCATCACATGGTTTACATCTAGTAAGAAAAGAAAGCAATCATTTTCCTTTCAGTTATTCTTATTGTGTATTTTCCTTCACCTTCAAAGCACTCACTCGTTATTTATTTATTTATTTTTTTTCAATTATGATGAAATCTTTGTGGTTGTTAGTTTTTGGGGGGTTTTTTGGTGTTGTTTTTTTTTTTTTTTTTTAAATAAACCAAAAGGTGAGCATCTTTTCAAACAAAATAATTAGGTTTCCTTCTCTAGATATCCTAACACAAACAAACATGAAATCAGCAGCAGAAATTGCATTTGTAGCCATGTCCAGATGGATGATGCAAACACTATTGCTTTTTTGTTTTCTTTCTTTTATCACTGACCTCAGATTGAGGCGGAGATCAAGGGATGCCTGGACTTCCTGCGGACTGTTTATGATGTCTTTGGCTTCACTTTTAAACTCAACCTTTCCACGAGACCAGAGAAGTTCCTGGGAGAGCCAGAGGTCTGGGACCAAGCAGAGAAGGTATTCAAAAGGCCTCTAGCTTCACTACATGTAGAAAATAAGAAAACGCTCAGTCAGTGTCTCACTGGAACATTAAGATTCTGATGTGAGATATTGTTAAGATGGAAATTCTAGAGCCACTCCACTGACAGCGAATGGAGAAGTGAGATTTGCAGACCCTAAGTACATTTATATTTTAATGAGGTTTTTTTGTGGACTTGCAATCATGTCTGAAGAAAGGGGGAGGGGGAGTTTTTTACGCTTTGAAACCGTCCACATATTGTTGCTTTAACTGTCTGCTTTTGCTGCCAAATCAAGTTCATAAGTTCTGTATTTTACATCTGTAGTTCGGCTCTAATTTGCTCAGCTTGTCTTTTAAACAAGCATAAACGAATAATAGAAGTGAGTTGGACTGAGTCATATTTAGGCTTTATTGCTCGGTGTTGTGGGTAACATCTCTGCTGGGACAACTTGAATTGTAGGAGATGAGTCTGTAGAGCCACTGTTAAATGACAGTTACTAAATGCCACATATATACTGCATTGTTGTTCCCGCAGCACTAGTCTATGAAGGACATAAAGTGTTTATTTGTCTGGCAAGCCTTTGCTGGCTGCCTTTGAATGGTTGAAAAAGTTTGACTGATGTAAAGCATGTGTTGAATTAACTTTCACACAGCCTTTACTCTTCTCTTTATCTGATTGCCGAGGTATTTTATTTCAGCAGTCGGATAACTATTTCATCTGCACATTGCCACACTCGATTCATGCCACAAAGATGTTCAATTATGTTTTTCTCTAAGTGGTTTTTTTTGTTTGTTTTTTTACTCTGTTGGAAACTCTCATCTGGCAGAATAAGCTGATACATTTTGTACCTTGTTGTCACCACTTCATTGATTTTTTTTTTTTTATCATGATTGTTTTGTTGTGGTGGTGGGTTTGTCATTATAATCTAGTGCAGTCTTCTTGGTGGAGGTTCAAGATACATCCTCTTTTTATAACTGTTCGAATGTTTTAAACCCATGAGCCACTACAAAAAATGGTTTATATTTTTGTTCTCAGGCACTGATAAATTACCATGAACTGTAGCTACACTCATCCTTGAATAGATGGAACATAATAGCCGGGTAGAAGAAGAGAAAAGCATACTTACTCTTTATTACTGGCTCTGTCTGCCCTTCTGTTTTTCAATTTATGGGTATTGTATAAACCTGAAAGAGTTCCTTTTCCTTTCTGCTTCCTTTTTACAGTCACTGGTGTCATCATTCAGTTCTCAGTCCTTCCGTTTTTAATTTAATTTTCAAGCATATCTTTTGTCTGCTGGGAGAAAAGCATTACTGATGGAAGTTATTTTTAGGCTATTTCATTATCAATAAATTGATTAGTTACAGTTACTATTAAAGTTTTAAAGACTATGTAGTTTGCTGATAAGTAGCACACTACAAATATAATTCCAATGCTACAGTATAAAAATTCAATGTACTGTATCTTACTGACTGCACATGTTAATTATGGGCTGCTGCTATCTTTTTCTAATTAACAGTTAGTCACAGTTCTTAGAATAGAAATAAAAGCCATAAAAAAATATCAGTTTGCAAGTTGAACAGCTGTCTTACTTAACCTGTCATCTGAAGAAAGCACTCTTTTTAAATGCAGCACTGACTTTTAATGATTAATGTGTCCCACACAAAGGTGGAAAATTATACACACAAAAGTGACTGGGGAACTTGGCATCGTGCTTGGAAGAGAACTGCTGCATATTTCCCTCAGCTCGTTAATTCCCACAAGCAACCATAAAATATTATTGAGACGTTAGCATTTCTCAGTTCAGTGATTAGTTCCAGATGAAGAAAAGGTCAGGTCTATAGGAGGAGCCTTGCTTAACACCTCTGTTTACCTGCACGTTTGTCAGAAACTGACATGGTAACAAAGCAGTTATTGTTTGTATTTACAGCAACTGGAGAATAGCTTGAATGAATTCGGAGAGAAATGGGTTCTAAACCCAGGTGACGGAGCTTTCTACGGACCCAAGGTGAGCTGTGCGCTGCACTAATGATGTAGCTAAACTGTGAAACTGCAGAAGGGTCGCTTTTGATCACAAGTGTTTTGTCTGCAGATCGACATTCAGATCAAGGATGCCATTGGTCGATACCATCAGTGCGCTACTATTCAGCTCGATTTCCAGCTCCCGATCCGCTTTAACCTCACATTTGTCAGGTAACGACAAGTTTTATATGTTGGGTAATTAAATTTATGGCTTATGGGATAAGCTAAAGTGTCAGTGAGAAACCAGGAAATCCAGTAACCAAATAGCGATGAGTAATATTCTTAATATGTAAATAAACCCCCCGACTTGGAGACAGTTAACATGTCTGCCAAAAAAACATTACAAAATGATCTGTCTTCATTACAGCTTTATGACAATACCCAGTAATAAAGCTTATAAGTACAAGACCAACAAAAAAGGAGCACCACCATAGCAATTATCTGTTTCTCTTTATAGTGCTTAAAATGTATGAAGTCTAGAAGCAGAGCCCCCCCTAGTCTTTTTCTAACTATGATAATTGATATTTCTAGCAATAACAAAATAGTAGTACTTTCACTTTGCCTCAGTCTGAGAACACCTCAAACAGCTTCTGTCATTGTCTGTATAGCAGGAAGGAACAGACAAGAATTACAGCTGTCACAGGTGATGAGATCAGAAGTGACAGAAAATTCAGAGCTTCATGCAACTGGAAATGTCAGTCTGTGACCTATAAATGTGATCTTCACTTATTACCGTAGTTCATGTGTACAATATGATCATACTCACGTATACAGTAATGCGTACTCTTTTCCATTAATGGCATTTTAGGGAAATTTTACCAGTTATGCAAGTCTCACCTATTATTATACATCTCACGATTCAGGTCATATTGTAGTATTTTCAAACTGTCTTTAATTGGTCATTTTTTCACTGTTGTTGCATCACTTCATAAACTGTTTAAATTACATTATGTGATGTTTGTCAGTAGCTAATTAAATGATCTGTTGCCTTGAAAATTCACCTTGGTAAATAATTAACCTGTAAAGCATAATTGAAAGTATTAGTAGAAGCTGGCAGTTGGAGTTTGAGTTTTACACATCATCTCGTTGCCCTGAGTGCCATCTTTCACAAAAGGGCAGTGACTGCATGAAAATTAATTTAGATGTTTTATTTCTGTCTGGGGGGAGGTGAATAAGGTGACATCACAATATAGATTTGAGAACTAGATAAAAGACACTAGTCATTAAATAGCATATGCTGTCCTCACCTGTTTGTTAATTGGCCCTCCATCATTTTCTATTGATTGCTTTTTGTAAGTCCCTCACTTAAAACAAACATAAGTCTGAGTTTTGTCCTGTATAGATGGTTGTATTTGCTGAGGGGAAATTTTCACTCCTGTTATTTTTTTTTTCCTTTCCAACAACTTTTGTAGCCATGATGGTGATGACAAGAAGAGACCTGTGATCATCCACAGAGCGATCCTGGGATCAGTAGAGAGGATGATCGCTATTCTCACTGAAAACTACGGGGGCAAATGGTTTGTAAACAATCAGTTTAAAAAGATGATTGATTGATTTGTGAAGTAGCACCATTCTTGATTTTTGACATTTTTGGTTTATTGCTGTTCTTTCAGACTGTTCCCATGATTTCTTGATTAATGGGCTAGAAATGCAAGCATGACAGCTCAGTGGGGGGTGGGGGTGACATTTTTTTTTTACATGGGTTTCTGGCAGACGGGCAGGTTTCTGGCCTGTTTTTTAATAATCAGCTAAATGCAAATATGTCCTCCTCTGTTTCAGGCCTCTGTGGCTCTCTCCTCGTCAAGTGATGGTTGTACCTGTGGGACCAACCTGTGAAGAGTATGCTGAGAAAGTAAGAACTGACCTTGGCTACTTCCGTATTTACATTTAAAGGACATTACAAACAGCACCCTCAGGCTGTTGAGCACTTTAATTTAACTTTATGCAGATTTTAAAGCCTTTACATTGATATTGTGGCTATTGGTTGGATCACTGTATGTTATCACAGACTGGAGTCATTCAGTACTGGAGTATTTAAGGATCATTAGTTTCGTCTCTATTATACTACTGCATGCTTTGCCGCCTCAGCTTTTAAGTATATAATTTTTTAAATATTTCTGAACCAAGTCATGCAGGTTTTTGTGAAGCTGTCACGCAATGTTTTATTTAAAATTAAAATAAAAATGAAAGCAATGCTCTGCTATGTAATTAGGATGTTAGTTCATAAATACTAATGGATTTTTCTTCTGAACATTTTTTGTTTTGATTACAATTTAATTATTTGACATTGGCCTAATCATGGCGAGCACAATGTTATCACACCTAATAAAACTGACTGTCAGAGCTATGAAAATAAAACTCAGTTTGTATTAATGTTTGTTTAGCTTTTAACATGTGTTGGGGACATTCTGGTTGGATATCATTGGTGCTGAACATATTTGTAAAGGTGGTCTATAGTCCCAATATTGTAATGGGAAAAGAGAACAGCCCCACAGTCCACTGTGATTGTAATGGTTTCTGTTATATGATCTTTATTCTGTTCAGACTAAAATGTGTAATATCTACAGACTTTTTTCTTGTAAGCAAATGAATAAATTTCCAAAACGTTCCTGGACTGTTTTAAGTGTTGGTTGTTTCTCTCATTAATGTGGCAGATCAAGCAGGAATTCCACAGCAGCGGCCTCATGACTGACGTGGATCTCGACCCCAGCTGCACCCTGAACAAAAAGATCAGAAATGCACAGTTGGCGCAGTATAACTTCATCCTGGGTCAGTGGCAACACACGTTTGTTTCAGTCATGTCTGTTATTCCTGTCCTTATCGCTTTCTCACTGACCATCTAGATATTGATTTTCCTTCTCTCCCTTTTTGTCTTTGCATGTTTCCCTGTTTGGAAAGTGGTGGGAGAGAAGGAGAAGACGAGCAACACAGTGAACGTACGCACCCGAGACAACAAAGTCCACGGCGAGCACAGTGTGGAGGAGTGCATCAAGCGCCTCAAACAGCTCAAGACCTCCAGGTGTCGGAACGCCGAAGAAGAATTCTAAGAAATCAAAAAACAGTTTCTTGAGTAACATGAGGGAAAAAAGTTGAAATATGTTTTTGATAGGGAATAAAACTGCCTTCAATGTTTGTCTTTGCTCTTCTTAAATGATTTTTCTGGTATCTTCCTTTTGCTATTTTATATCACAGTTTTCGGTTGTCAAATCACATCGTTAGTATGATTTTCTCTATTCATTGTTCTTAGACAAAATCCAGCTAGTGGGACTGTAATGTGGGGATGTCTTTGAAAGGTTTTCAGAACACTGCTATGAATAAACCAGAGAACATTTTCCAAATGTAATGAAAAGAAGAGGATGAAATGGCTTGTACCTCAACTGTCAGTGTGTATCACTCGTTTCTTCAGGGAATTGTACTTTAGTTACAATTTTGATAATTAAATCATCTATCCTCGACAGCTGTGCCCTGTGGGTTTGTTTTTTTGTATTGTAGAAGCAGATTGTTGTTTGCCCAACAGTCACCCAGAAAATGTACAAATTAGACAAGTTTGAGTTCAGAAAAGTCAAAATAAATAAAAAAATCCAGCGCAAACTTACAAGTCAACAAGAATCTAAATTGAGATGGCTGATGATGATGGTGGGGTGGAAGTGCGGAGATTGTAAAGGGAATATATCCATGTGTAAAAACCGGATCCTTATCACCATCCTCCACTCGTGCATCATACTTTAAGACGGGAATCAGCAGTGTGCTGGCAGGTACACACCTGATGCTATTTATTACACGCTTGCTGAGCTTTGGAACCATTTACTGTGCCTGTCTGTGCTGTTAGACTAACGCATGAGTGAGGAAGTTTTATTTAAACACTGGGAAACGCTTCCAGTTACCTATAACCAGTGTGATAATACATGCAGAGAGGATTAAACAAATAACACTGCATGTTGATTGTGCAGTAAACACAATCTGTGTTGCACCCAACTTGAGTTTTGGGATCATTATTATTCCGACCACTAGTGGGTGCCATATCTGTGTGTTTTACTTACACAGCTGGAACAGACAAATGAAGACAGGTCTAAAAAGTATGTGCTTTGTATCAATCCCAAAGGATTGAAATTGAAGAAAAAATGGCACCAAACATTATGTACAATAATCTAAAAATACTTTCATTAGAGGGGGCTGCATCCCGGTGCAGCCCCCTCTAGCTTCTGCCCGGTGGCTACTGGGTGACCCCTCGTCTGGGGATCCTCAGCCCTTCCCATGAAGGTGGCACGGATGCCCCTCCGGTGGTCCTCCTTGGGCTCTTGCACTCTGGGGCCTCTGGATGTCTGGGGCCTGGATCTCCTCCATGCCTGCTTCATGCCCTGGGGGACGGGGCTATGGCTCTCTACATCCTCTAGCAGACCATTACATGGGGAAACCATTTGAATACAAGCGCGCCGATCCACACAGGTGTGCACACGGGTGTTCACTGTTCGTAGACTTAAATCACACCTTTCTTGGCTGCTACTTCAAAGCACATTGTGCGCTGTCTGTCCTGCGTGCTGCACAACAACATTCAATATTTAGTATTTACTGCTGTTTACACTTAGCTAGATTAATGCGATGGTGTTGTGTATAGTATGTTGCTTTGTTTTGTTTTTTTTGCTTGTTTTCTATTCTTTTTCTCTCAACAGGTGATCCCGGAGATATTTTTTCTTCCCCCCTTTCTCACTGTCCCTCTCCCCTTCTGTTTTTCTTTTCCTTCCTCTTTCTTTCTCCCTTTCCTATCCCTCACTCATGTCTGTCCCGTCTGTAACAACTGAAAATAAAATAAATAATAAAAACAAAGGTCGATCAAATGGACCAATACGGCAATGCCATGATGATCCATTTGGCAAAATAAATCCATTGGGTATCCTTGTTGGTCTTCAGACAACAATTCTGATGGCTAAAGAACCAAATGGGACAGGCGAAAAAAAAAAAATAATAAAATAAAAATACTTTCATTAACCGTTGCATTTATTTGTTCACTTAGATTTAGTGTTTATGAAGTACTTAACAGGTTTAGCATTTGCCCTTCTTCCGGTAGACTGTAACTGTTCCTTTGCTTTATTTGGGGGGAAAATTGCTTAAGTCATACAAAAATTTTAATTTAAGTTGGAAATAAAGCATGCACTAAGTTAGAGTGAAGGATGGTCTCATACTTGCAGAAGAGGTGGGAAAACTCTGAATACAGGCCAAAGAAAACATTTAATTTGGCTGCTCCACAAGTTGAAGGTAATTAAATGTGAGAGAAGCCATAAGTTATTTTGGCCGATTTAGGCTTTCAGCACCAAATAACATATGTTCACAGGCTCTATTTCTTGTGTAGAGTTTTATTTCATACTTCATGCACACTGATTGTTTAAATGTATGTTTTTTTGTATATCCATTTTCTAAGTGTAAATGCATGAAAAGGGTCCTGTGTGTTCTGTGCAAACACTGTCTTGGCCATGGCATGGTAGTTATGAATTTTTAGTATTTGTTTTCATCTCTCCAAGGTGAGACAGGAGACAAAAATACAACAAAGAAATCAGAGGATAAGAAAAAAAAAAGTGTGTCTGTGTAAAGGCACCCTCCTATCAAATCTGACCACAAGGGGGAACAGCTGAACCAGGATCTCGTGGGGGGTGAAAGGGAAGGGGCCTAATGTCGGTGGAGTGTGGGAGAGAAAAACATTTTGATAAGGGGTTAATGAAAAAGTCAATGGAGTAGAAGAGTGTCAACAGACAGAGCGAGACAGCCAGAAATCTCTGGGGATGCAGCTCGGCTGTTGACTCTCAGCTTGCCTGTGAATCCTCGCTCCCTCTTGGATCCTTCCTGTATGCTTCACTGACGACCTGGCCATGAAGGGTCACAATGCTTCACTGAACTGAGCAAACTTTTCTTTCTCATGCCATGCATGCATTTTAAGGTATTGATTCACATATTTAAAGGTCCCACTGCTGCTCTTTCCCTAGATAATAAAGTGATTCTATGAAAACCTTACAAGTAGTCTTATTATACAGTATATCATACAGTACTGTTTTAATACTTATTTTTTATGTTAAGGGTCCTGAAGTATTTTTTGATTATCATGTTTCAAAAATGATAAAATTCTCAAATTAATTATTGGAGAAAAAAAAATCACATTTAGCCAACAATGTGATGCTCAGACTTGGCACTGCCTAACAAACTGTGATGTATTCAAAGCTGAGCTGGCTTCAGCTGCTTTCACTGCTGCAAAGACACGGCAAAATCAAACTTCATAGGCTCCTATGTTCACACACATACACACTCAAGTCTGTCCACAAGACTAGAGCAACACTTCAACACCGAGTCTGTGACAAAGTAGGGAGCTCACACTGTATATAAAAGATGGGTATCTGCTTCTTGAACCCAAATGTCACAAGTGCAGAGTAGATGTGACACAGAGGGATGCTGCATGCTCATACATAAAGAATTGTTAATCACAAGCTCTAAAGTCACGCTTTATTACATGGAAACTAATGAGAACCATAATTTGCAAAATGACCATAACTCGTCAGAAAAGTGTTTACTGATGACATGGATCAAGGTAGCCGAGGGTCCCCATAGAAATATTGTCCTGAAAAACCCGAGGTGGTTATGTACATCTTTTATATACAGTCTATCATATGGTAAACGAAACAAGTTTTGAAAATGCTGCTCTTTGAAAGAGAGATAAGTTCATACAGCGCTACTGGGCACATTTTGCTGTCTTTGGACAACATGTTTCCAACCTGTGTGCTAAGCTAAGCAGAAGCTAGGCTAATGTAATATTTCACATGGATGTATAATTGTGGTATCAATGTTCTTATCAAAGAGCTAGAAAGAAAGTGTATTTCCCAAAATGCTAAACCACAATTTATGCTGAGACTTCTCATCCCATCTGGCTTTTTTTTTCAACAGTAACAAGTTGTCATACTTGCTTTTATGTTTATTTTTCCTTGTCACTATGACAACTGAAAGCAGTTGTAAAGTTAGTCTGTATGATGCATGTCAAAGGTTTTTTTTTTTCCTGTACTCCACCCCCCACCACCCTTAAAAGTGACAATCAAAAACCAGAAAGCCTCCCCCGCACTCATGTACCTACTCTTTGCCCTTTCATCCTCAAGACATGTTGTTTCTGGGCCAAACGAATGCATATTTGAATGCTTACCAACCGTTTTCTTCTCCAGAATACTTCTCTGTCTCTGGAGCAACTCCTATCAACCCTGCCCCACACACACACACACACACACACACACGCACACAATCTCCTACTGCACCATAACCCCTCTGCATAAATGCAACAGAACCCAAAATTATGGTCAGCCGCTCATGAAGTTAGTTTTGCTTGGGAAAACCAAGCTGCCAGCTTTAATATCACAATGTTACCAAATTATATGGTTCTAATTGGGAACTGTTTGATCACACTTTCTGGCAGCTGGAAAGCTAGCGTGTGACCATAGAAGGCTTTTTTTTCTCATCTCAAAAGTATGACCTCTGTTTCTGACCCAGCATAAATTAAGGAAACCGCTTTACACCAAGGAGAGGCCTTTGGCACCAGTCACACCCTGCATGCAGCCAACAGCAACAGTTCACTGTGAATATCTGTGATGTAGGTCTGGAAGATGTGCAAACACAAGACAGCTGCATGTCAAGCAGTAGTTGGTTCAGCTTAAACAGTACAATAGTATATCAAAGAGCAAAGATGAAAAAGAAAATTCAATAATCAGATTTGGTTTAGTAACTTTGTAACAGATTGCTGTTTTAGAGAAAAACCTGTTTACTAATATCTATTAATTAATATTTCAGTATATATTAATAGTTTTTAGGTAATAATTGAACTTCATATCCATAACCTTTAACTTAAAGATTAAAAAAATTCACACATTTGTTATTGTTGTATGTAGTGCTCACAGTTAAAGTAGATTTAATGCAGTCTGATAGTACAACTCATGGGTTGGATGAGCTAGAATTACCTCAGGGGTCCTGTCCTGTCGGTGGCGCTGTCACTTGGTGTTCGCTCGCTCTGTGGTATAGTATCGCTTCCTGTTCCTGCTCAAACACAGTGGTGTTTCTGAGTAGCTTATTTGCTTAGCAGTTTAATTAACAACTTTTAAATACATTCTTTTTCACAGTATAATCTTCACGTGCTTCATCCGAAGCACACTTTCTGTGTACTCACTACCTAATTTATAGCCAAAGTATTCACTCACTGTCTCTGTACTGTTTCGCTAGCTTAGCTCGTAGCCGACCCGTTAGCACCATGGCTACTTCACCTGTCCCTTCTGCACTTTCTTGCTCATTGTGTCAGATGTTTAGTTACTCCTCGGCCTCCTTTAGCAGTAATGATATCTGTAACAAATGTAGCATATTTGCAGCTCTGGAGGCCAGAATTACTGAACTGGAGACTCGGCTTTGCACCCTGCTCTCACCCTTAGCTAGCCAGGCCCCTGTAGCTGGTGCAGCCGAAGATAGCGTAGGCCCCGCTAGCTGTTCCCCGGCAGATCCCAAGCAGCTGGGGAAAGACGGCTGGGTAACGGTGAGGAGGAAGCATAGTCCTAAACAGAAGCCCCAGGTACACCACCAACCCGTTCATGTGTCTAACCGTTTTTCCCCACTCGGTGACACACCCGCTGGGGGTCAAACTCTGGTAATTGGTGATTCTGTTCTCAGAAATGTGAAGCTAGAGACACCGGCAACCATAGTCAATTGTCTTCCAGGGGCCAGAGCAGGCGACATTGAAGGAAATTTAAAACTGCTGGCTAAGGGTAAACGTAAATTCAATAAAATCATAATTCACGTCGGCAGTAATGACACCCGGTTACGCCAATCGGAGGTCACTAAAATCAATATTGAATCGGTGTGCAACTTTGCCAAAACAATGTCGGACTCTGTAGTTTTCTCTGGTCCCCTCCCCAATCAGACCAGGAGTGACATGTTTAGCCGCATGTTCTCCTTAAATTGCTGGCTGTCTGAGTGGTGTCCCAGAAACGATGTGGGCTTCATAGATAATTGGCAAACCTTCTGGAGGAAACCTGGTCTTGTTAGGAGAGATGGCATCCATCCCACTTTGGATGGAGCAGCTCTCATTTCTAGAAATATCGACAAATTTATTAAACCCCTCAAAACATGACTATCCAGAGTTGGGACCAGGAAGCAGAGTTGCAGTCTTACACGCCTCTCTGCAGCTTCTCTCCTCCTGCTACCCCCCCAAATCCCATCTCCATAGAGACTGTGTCTGCTTCCAAAAAGACAAAAAACAAACTAAAAACCAGCAACAAACAACTTAAACATTTACAAAGAAAGAACAATACAGTATCCACATCTGAACCAAAGAGTAAAACAGTGAAATGTGGATTATTAAATATTAGGTCTCTCTCCTCCAAGTCTCTGTTAGTACATGACTTAATAATTGATCAACAAATTGATTTACTCTGCCTTACAGAAACCTGATTGCAGCAGGATGATTATGTTAGTTTAAATGAATCAACACCCCCGAGTCATTCTAACTACCAGAAATCTCGAAGCACAGGTCGAGGGGGCGGTGTGGCAGCAATTTTTCACACCAGTCTATTAATGAATAAAAGACCAAGACAGACTGTTAATTCATTTGAAAGCCTGATGCTTAGCATTGTCCACCCCAGCTGTGAAACTCAGAAACCAGTCTTACTTGTTATCATCTATCGTCCACCTGGGCCTTACACAGAGTTTCTGTCTGATTTCTCAGACTTTATATCTAATTTAGTTCTGAGCTCAGATAAAATAATTATTGTGGGTGATTTTAACATCCATGTTGATGCTAAAAATGACAGCCTCAACATGGCATTTAATCTGTTGTTAGACTCAATTGGTTTCTCTCAAAATGTAAAAGAACCCACCCACCACTTTAATCACACTCTAGATCTTGTTTTAACATATGGCATAGAAACTGAACATTTAACAGTGTTTCCTGAAAACCCTCTCCTGTCTGATCATTTCTTGATAACATTTACATTTACAATAATTGATTACGCAGCAGTGGAGAGTGGACTTTATCAAAGTAGATGTCTTTCTGAAAGCGCTGTAACTAAGTTTAAGTATATAATCCAGCCACTGTTATCATCGTCAATGCCCTGTACCAACACAGAGCAGAGCAGCTATCTGAACGCTACCCCAACAGAGGTCGATTATCTTGTTAATAATTTCACCTCCTCACTACGTACGACTCTGGATACTGTAGCTCCAATGAAAACTAAGGTCTCTAATCAGAAGTACCTGACCCCGTGGTATAATTCTCAAAAACGTACCCTAAAGCAGATGACTCGTAATCTGGAGAGGAAATGGCGTGTCACAAATTTAGAGGATCATCATTTAGCCTGGAGAAATAGTTTGTTGCTTTATAAGAAAGCCCTCCGCAAAGCCAGAACAGCTTACTACTCATCACTGATTGAAGAAAATAAGAACAACCCCAGGTTTCTCTTCAGCACTGTAGCCAGGCTGACAAAAAGTCAGAGCTCTTTTGAGCCAACCATCCCTTTAACGTTAACTAGTGATGACTTCATGAACTTCTTCACAAATAAAATTTTTATCATTAGAGAAAAAATTACCAATAATCATCCCACAGATGTAATATTATCTACAGCTACTCTTAGTTCCATTGATGTTAAGTTAGACTCTTTTTTTCCAATCGATCTTTCTGAGTTAACTTCAATAATTACTTCCTCCAAACCATCAACGTGTCTTTTAGACCCCATTCCTACAAAACTGCTCAAAGAAGTCCTGCCATTGATTAATTCTTCGATCTTATATATGATCAACCTATCTCTAATAATCGGCTATGTACCACAGGCCTTCAAGGTGGCTGCAGTTAAACCTTTACTCAAAAAGCCATCTCTAGACCCAGCAGTCTTAGCTAATTATAGGCGAATCTCCAACCTTCCTTTCATATCAAAAATCCTTGAAAGAGTAGTTGTCAAACAGCTAACAGATCATCTGCAGAGGAATGGTTTATTTGAAGAGTTTCAGTCAGGTTTCAGAGTTCATCACAGCACAGAAACAGCTTTAGTGAAGGTTACAAATGATCTTCTTATGGCCTCTGACAGTGGACTCATCTCTGTGCTTGTCCTTCTTGACCTTAGTGCAGCATTCGATACTGTTGACCATAATATCCTATTAGAGCGATTAGAACATGCTGTAGGTATTACAGGTATTGCACTGCAGTGGTTTGTATCATATCTATCTAATAGACTCCAATTTGTGCATGTAAATGGAGAGTCCTCTTCACACACTGAGGTTAATTATGGAGTTCCACAGGGTTCAGTGCTAGGACCAATTCTGTTTACATTATACATGCTTCCCCTAGGCAGCATCATTAGAAGACATAGCATACATTTTCACTGCTATGCAGATGACACCCAGCTCTATCTGTCCATGAAGCCAGATAACACACACCAATTAGTTAAACTGCAGGAATGTCTTAAAGACATAAAGACTTGGATGGCCACTAACTTTCTGCTTCTTAACTCAGATAAAACTGAGGTCATTGTACTCGGCGCTGAAAAGCTTAGAAATATGGTATCTAACCAGATTCTTACTCTGGATGGCATTACCTTGGCCTCCAGTAACACTGTGAGGAACCTTGGAGTCATTTTTGACCAGGATATGTCCTTCAACGCACATATTAAACAAATATGTAAGACTGCGTTCTTCCATTTGCGCAACATCTCTAAAATTAGAAATATCCTGTCTCAGAGTGACGCTGAAAAACTAGTTCATGCATTTATTACTTCCAGGCTGGACTACTGCAATTCATTATTATCAGGATGTCCAAAAAACTCACTGAAAAGCCTTCAGTTAATCCAAAATGCTGCAGCAAGAGTACTGACAGGGACTAGAAAGAGAGAGCATATTTCTCCTGTTTTGGCTTCCCTTCATTGGCTTCCTGTTAAATCCAGAATTGAATTCAAAATCTTGCTCCTCACATACAAGGTCTTAAATAATCAGGCCCCATCTTATCTTAATGACCTTGTAGTACCATATCACCCTATTAGAGCACTTCGCTCCCGCTCTGCAGGCCTACTTGTTGTTCCTAGAGTATTTAAAAGTAGAATGGGAGGGAGAGCCTTCAGTTTTCAGGCCCCTCTTCTGTGGAACCAGCTTCCAGTTTGGATTCGGGAGACAGACACTATCTCTACTTTTAAGATTAGGCTTAAAACTTTCCTTTTTGCTAAAGCATATAGTTAGGGCTGGACCAGGTGACCCTGAATCCTCCCTTAGTTATGCTGCAATAGATGTAGGCTGCCGGGGGATTCCCATGATGCATTGAGTTTTTCCTTTCCAGTCACCTTTCTCACTCACTATGTGTTAACAGACCTCTCTGTATTGAATTGTATCTGTTATTAATCTCTGTCTCTCTTCCACAGCATGTCTTTTATCCTGTCTTCCTTCTCTCACCCCAACCGGTCGCAACAGATGGCTGCCCCTCCCTGAGCCTGGTTCTGCCGGAGGTTTCTTCCTGTTAAAAGGGAGTTTTTCCTTCCCACTGTCGCCAAAGTGCTTGCTCATAGGGGGTCATATGATTGTTGGGCTTTTCTCTGTATCTATGAAGCGCCTTGAGGCGACATTTGTTGTGATTTGGCGCTATATAAATAAAATTGAATTGAAATTGAATTGAATAGGTGTGTGTGCGGGATGTTGTGCAATCTACTCTTGTGATAATAAAATTAAATAAAGATCACACAAGTATGTTCTTGTCATTGTGAATCATTTCATGGAACCGCTGTGCCATTTGCCAATATATTGTATATCTATGTGATTATGTTTTGGGGAATCACTGAGCTAGACCACTATGTCTTATTTCCTTTCAGGTCTATTTGATCTATCTAGCAAACTCAGCCCAGCAATTATTTCTTAACAGGTGTTTAATAAAATTTGACATTCTTGAGCTGCAATTGCGGTAAAAGCAATTAGCCCCCGACACTTACAAAAGCCCCGACGTCTTTACCACAAATCAGAATTTTAATCTTATAGGCAGCACCTTCAGCATCACATTAGCAGATGGAGTGGTGTTTTTTTTTCTCCTAATATACTCCTTATGGTAAAGACTACTATAAATCAACCCCATCCATAGTCCACCTTTCTTTCATTCCTGTGTTTGTTGAAATTGGCTCAGTGCACTGGTCCAACATGAATTTAGCAACCTCATTACAACCAACCAAAACCCATTACTCTGCTCTGCCCACGGGGAATAACACCTTTTTCTTCATCAAGCAGCAAATAAGAGGTTTTACCCGCAGTTTCCATTACTTGAAACTGCACAACCTGATGCAAAATACCTCCAGACTTACTCTACTGACTAATTTTCAACACATTTTCCCCTTATGCACCTTATATTTACTCATGCAAATTAGCCTAGCAGTGAGATTTAATAGAATTTCCTGATGTGTCTTTTCACACAGCTTTTTCCTGGTAACATTCGACCTTAAAAAATCTCATGCAGTCTCTGACGGTTTCCCAAGTAGCTGACCTGTTAGTTGGCTGTTTCACTATGAATTCCCCTTTTCTCTCCTTGCTTTAACCCAAACACAGTCTCTTCCTTATATGTAGCCAGCCAGATGTTTAGGCTGGACGTTCTCCACGGAGGAGGCCTCAGTGTTCTGCATGGTTGTTATTTATCTACATACTATTTTTCTCTTAAACAGTGTTTTTTTTCTTCCTTTCAGCTCTCGGGGGTGGTTTACTTTAGCCCCATAGCAGGAGGTGCAACGGGACTTTGGCAGCATACCCACAATTCACCAGTGGCAGACGGTGCTGATGAAGCTACATAAATCACTAGCTCATGGTGCTAATAGGTGGCAGTATAAAATCAAACAGAGACCACCCATGCTGCAGTGCAGGAACAGGAGCATCAAGTCATGTCTACCGTACCGTACTGCACTGTACAGCCATCCGAAACACTTAACCCCCCCCCCCTCCCCCCCGCCCTCTTGTTTCAGTCCAAGGGGCTCTCTTAGCAACACAGGAAAGGCGCGTCTGGCATCCACAGTGCAGTGATTCATATTTGGCACTTTCATAAAGGTTCCAAGCTGCTGGAGTTTTTTTCAGGCCTATTGTCAAATGTTTAACTCCTCAATCGTCTTTTCGGAAAAACCTATAAACTTTCCAAGACCAATCACCGATTAGGAGCCTGTGCTTTTTCCTCATTCAGATGAAGATTTCAGTACATCACACAGTCGTCGTCGTCGTCGTCCCCCCCACAATTTTTCACATTCAGGAGAAAGGCCTGCACACTTACCATCACCCGGATTTTTTTTGTGTGTAGTATATTTTCATGTATAAATGGAGAAGGGCTTGAGCTCATTCAGCAGGGCTGCTAAGAGGGGTGTGAAGGTGGCTGTTTGCAGGGCCTCTTTCTTTGTGAAAGAGGAGATAAAACACAAGCAGCGCATGAGGGGTGGGCCCTTATTGAAAAAAGCAGAGCATATTGCTCAATAACAACGCTGGGATCCCCAGGTCAAGCACAACAAAACTTTATCTTGGCTGAAAGGCCCCCATGACCATGTATAAAGCACACCCCCTCTATTCTCACATGTTTGAACTTTTGTTGTGTTGAATGATTATCACATTTGAAGGGTGTGCTTTGAGAGTCAAGAGTATGCTTCGTGGAGTGCAAATAGCATAACAATATACATAAATCAAGTGGATCACCCTATTCGTGTTTTTGTCCATTATAACTCTACGAGGCACAATTATTACGTACTCAAGGCAGACTGTCTTAGAGTCAAAGTTTAATTGGAAATATCTTCCAGGCCTGAATCAGTGAATGAAGAAAAAACAAACACATATTGCTACACACTTTTAAATCAGTAAAGCACAGTCCTGCATCACTAAATCTGGAATATTAAACTAATATTTATTGTTCACTAACAAACATGTTGTATCTTGTGCAGATTGTTTTATTTTTATGAAGCTGCAGACCAGATTGAGAAGGTCTGAACCAGTCCTCAGACCTCTAGCCATATTCTTTGCCCGGTTATGCTCTTACACAAACCTTGGGCCACATCGAAGCCATTAAGTTCCATTTGACACGTCTTTTTTCTTTACTACCCTTTCACTGCAGCCTCATCCTGAAATCGCTCACTCTGATGGACTTTAGCTGTTACAGGGTGTCCTTTACAGCCTATAAATAGCTTGAGGTCATCTGTCATTAAACTAGAGTGTGCCACAAAATAAATCCTGGCTGTGCTCGCCCCAGACGATAAAGTCCGAGTGTTTATGGCAACTACCGGTACTCCACTCTCACTCTCTGTCCAGGTGGGCTGATGAAGGGAAAATAAAATAAATGATGTCAGTATTTGCAAGGTCGAAGGCTGGCTCTGTGGTTTATGTTACTGGTTAATATCCAGGTTTTGCAAATATGTGCCTTACTTAAACGATCAGTGCGTTCAGTTTTTTTTAATTTGCAGTTTTGATTTTATGAATAATGATCTGCGATGGTTTTACTTGTGAATGAGAATTGGAAGGTTATATGTTTGATTATGTAACTACATACAAAGTTGCACTCATTATGATCACATTTAAATTACCTTTTCTTTTCTTTTTTTTAATGGAGCATTACCAGGAAATAATATTTTACTGTGAACTAGCCAAGCTATGGCTGTTAGACTGACCAGTGACTACAGCTTAGCTGAAATGATAAAGGTTATTCTAATGTAGTGGTTATTGCAGACTACCCTATGATTATTTGTTTCTATAAAATAATATAGATTCTGGACTTAATTCTGGAGTTAAACGGCTTTTGTGTTTCATCTTAACTTAAATCTCTGTTTTAGCATTTTTAAAACAGATTTTTCCACTTAGGCAGGAGTTGTTATTGCAACATACAGCTTCCTTGAGTATGTTTTTATCTCACAAACACAGCTTATACAACAAATACTGACTAATATTGATGGACTGACGACCTATCCAGGGTGCATACCTTGACTCATATGGGATAAGTTCACGCCTTGAGGATAAGCAAAAGAAAACCGATGGATGGAAGTTCCTCGTTGCTGAAGAGCTCAGATCATGGTCAATAGCCGCCTTCAAGGGTAATCAGCTGTTACTGGTGAATGAGAACCTGCTAACATCTGGTAACACTGTTGGCAGTACAACAGCTGATTACAGGACAATGCCTAGAATCTGGGGTAGCAGCATACAATCAACACTATGATTACAGTGCATAGTCTAAAGTAGCTATACAAAAAAAATGCTGGCAGTGAAAGCCCTGGACATGATTTTAAATCATGTAGCCTATAGTATCCATCTTCTATGGATTTGGCATCAGGACCTTCAGTGGACACGTCGCTAGCGCGTTGGAGCAGAAAACACAGCTTAATCAACCGATTCATTGTTTTGAAAACAAATCAGACCGTTTGAGTTGCTAATTTTCTCTCGGTGGCGCATTTATAGTAATCATCGCCATGTCTGCTTTGGAGTAATTTTAGCATAAATTTTTCAAAGCTGCAACTGTTTCCAGACCTATCTATGTAAACGCTCGTTTCCAAAGTTGGCAAAATCTTGAGCAAATATTTCAATTTAGTTAAGTAATCTTCAGGATTTCAACAAATTAACTGCTATTCATTAACTTTGCCGTCAACGAGACGCCCCGCTCTAATGGAGTCTGATGCCACCCAAGTGACATCATCCCATGAGGAAAGGTTACTTCATCCAGTACACTGAGAAGAGAACCTATCAGGCTGCCAATGACTTTGGGCATATTTTTTTAAATGTTGTCATGGGAGAGGTGACTGCATTTGCAAGAGCCAAACAAAAGGGGCCTTTGTCCCTCCACATACATCTGTCCGAAACCACCTCCCCTAATTACCAAGGTTAGTCTTTGGAATTGACAGCATAAATATTAAACTGTCAAATTCTGTCTGTTGGCTGCACGTTCCAGCATGAGTCACTGACTGCCGAGGCCGAAGGAAAACAACATTCTCTTTCTCTCTGCTAAGCACGGCCGGTCAGTGGAGAAGAAGCGAGCGCTTCTCATTTACCTGTTAGAGTACTCAGCCATAACATTTTTTCAGTGGTTTTCAAACCACCCTACAGTATCTTTATAATCAACCTTTTTAGGTGCAACATAAACAAGCTTTAGATGTTGCAGTAGGTGGATTTTGTTAAAGTGGACATTGCCAGGGCAATGATACTTCCTCGGTCCAGTTACTGAGGTGGTGTCCCACATTCTCAAATTAATAGGTATGTTTTTGAAATGTGTTGCATCAACTATTACATTTATACAGATTAGCATAAAATATATGCCATATAACTAAGAAATAATTATATGACTTAAAATAATTTTTTTCTGTAGTACCTATACAAAAGATTAAACACAAACTCAGTCACATGGATTCTTGCAGGAGTTTTGGGCTTTTTCTTTCCTGTCGTTTAGGGTGAAATAGACCATTAACCTTAATCATTTTCCAGTCAAAGCCTGGATATAACATCTGCGGAAATGTTCTGTCTACAAATCTATCACCAATGATCTTTTCAGATGTGAGTGATACCCTGAGACAGAAGAATACAGCTCTATTGATGGCATAAAACCTAAACAAACTATGCTGTCAAGAAAGAGAGCTGCGCAAACAGAAGATTAGAGAGGAGATGAAAGAAAGAGGAAGCTGGTTCATTCAGTTGTTGCCAGCAGTCTGTGGCTTTCTGCTACTGTATCCAGTGGAGGGGTTGAAACCTGAACTCACTGGAATCTGGAATCTTAAAAAAGGCTCCTTTTTGTCAACATTAATAAATATACAGCCATGTGTTTTGTTGATAGTGAAGCGCAGACGTACTACTTGTTCTAATTAAGTTTTTATGTTTTATTTATTTTTAGAGCCGCATAAGAACAAAACTCTAATCAGAACATTTTGTTATAAAGAAAAGAAGTAGTAGAGTAAGGGATTCCTAAGAATGAAAACAAATCAAAAGTCTAAGTCAATAAATTCCTCTAAATTCAACAACAAAACATGTTTTTCCATGCCCTCCGCAGTGGCACATAGATGTGTTTCTGATCTCGTGCCCGTATCAGCATCTTAAATGGTGTAATCGTGTTAGAGATCAATGTGCGTTACCATGTAAAGATGTGATAAAAGGTTTGTATGTAGGAAAAGGTGTTTTGTGCAAACAAATACTAGGGTTCATTTGAATCCCTTTCCTATATATACATTGCCACAAAAATGTCAAATAGCCTATTATTTCTGAATTTCCACTTCAAATCTGAGGTTCTGGCTGGACTCTAAGGGATATAAGTAGTAATATTAGACAAACAAATCTTCGGTTAACGTATCCATGAAAGCCTCCTTAGGCAACAAATTTGCCAGAGTGACAAATTAATAAAATTATGGATGTCTCCTCTTTGTTTTTATTTCATTTCAGTCCATTTTGCAAGGTCACAAAATCATTTCAGTTAGAATTATTTTGTTCTTTTGTTTTTGCAAAAGTCTAATTTTCCTTTTTATTTTAATTAACCAAAATATTTGTTCCCATCTGATTTTAGTTTACTTTTACTTAACTATAACAATCTTGCAACAGTAAGTAACGAATGAGTGATTTTGCCAATTTGTCATAGTTAATTGCCTTATGATCACAAACAGATTGGATATAATTGCTAATGTGACCTCATTTAACCACAAACAGATAACAGACTGACTCACTTTTATTGCAGTTTTATCACAGTCACTTTGAAGATGGCAAGTAATTGCGAGTGGCCACAGACCTGGTCCCCATCTTCAAAGCAACCATTTCAAAGATAGCGAGATTACAAGTTTACTGCACGCGGCCACAATAGTTTTGGTCATGCCACGGTCTCCAACCTCTGTTTTCCCTACTGTTACTGTGGCATAAGCTAAATTTCTTCTTAGTGGATGTCTCTCCCAAACTGGAAGTTTAAACAGCAGGTGACCAGGACTTCCATCTTTAAGATAACAAAATTAAGAATTTCTCTCTCTTCATAAAGACCCTAAAACAATCTGCCTGAGTCTGAATATTCAGAGTAGTCTGAAGCCTGAGCTTTTGAATCAGAGGGATTACTTGTTCATAAGGTGAGGTCACTTCAAACTCTGGCCAAGTTTAATATGATGAGACAATTGATGTACAGACAGAAAGTAATAAAAGCATAATTGACCAACTTAAATCTTACTGAATAACAGCCCACGCATGATCCTACCAGCACTGGATCTAGGGCAGCGTCATGTCAACACATGACAGGACATGCAAGCTACAGCTACACTTATAAGTCTATCATAAATTTTGGAGGATGTCAGAATTGTATTTCTTAGGCTCTGGTAGAAACCTTCAGCTGGCAAGAATAGGCTTGAATAGTCACATCAGAAATTGTATTCACAGTTACTTTGATAAATAACAAATTACTGTAAGCATTTTTGTGTTTGCTTACTTTTTCTTACTATTTTACTTATTCATATGACATTATTACCAATTCTGCTTTAATGTCTTTGCATAGCATTTCCCATCATGATTCTCTGCAGTGTTCTCAAAACAATACATGATTCACTGACTGTACCCAAACATTACACCATTATCGGATCAAATCTGAAGTAACCAATTCAATTTTATTTTGAAATGTCTTCTAAATACTTACGTTTTTTTGACATGTGTACAGTTCTACATTGTATATTGTGCTTGTGTGTATATGTGTACACTTGGTCTACTCATGACATGCAGGCACGAAAGGGCACATTGTGGGATCTCCTGATAGCTCCTCCTCTTTAGCGCGCCAACAAAAGCACCCATCGTGTTGTTTGGTTAGTTTCGCTGTAACCCCCACATCCACTGCTCCATCACACAGCACCAAAACACAAATGAACAAACACTGTCACCCACAAGCGGTTGCTAAACAACCAAGGTAGGCATCCTTGGAGAAGAGCGGCACTACCCTCAGTCTTAAGGACCCCTAGCTGCGCCGTGGGCTGGCCATGCGTTGCCTGCAGAGAAGTGTGACAGTGAGACCTGACAGTTCTGCTGCCTTGCCCAAGGACACGCTGTCACCGTGGCATAATAGGAGCGGACTGAGTGGCCCCCGGCCGTCAACAACAGCACATCCCCCGCTGGACGATTAGAAAGAACTTTTCAACAATGAGAAGGCCAACAAAAGGCCCATGTTAAATTAGGCATTTAATTCAAGAGTCGGTCACAAGGGCAAAGTAATCAGAGGCGAATCAAAAGACATATTAAGGGGACAAGAACAGGCATAGTGTCAGATAAGCCTACAGAAATGACTTAGGAAGAAATCTTGAACACTATACCTGGTTGACTAAGTTCAAAAACAAGAGCTTTACAAAAGAACGCGACAGTAAAACACAACACAGGCTTAAGACTCATCAAATAAGTGTGAGGCTGGATTTTACATTTAAGGATTTCTGTTCTCGTTGATCTTAGTGACAGGCCCAAAGCCACATGTGAAATTAAAATCCCAGCAGTACAAAATGAAACAGACAAGCTCGTGTCAGAGTGTCAGGGTATAATGCTAACTTTTATATGCTGATCGTTGTTGTAACATGAAAGCCTGAGCTAGCAGAAAACAAAATTGTGAGATTGGTCTGTGCCTGTTAACCTGTTGAAACCTGCATTGTCCTAAAGTGTGTCACTTTACACAGTGACAGTCAGGATGCTTGTACTGGTCTGCGTCTCGCTGTTTAGTCTTAGAACTAAAGGTTCAGTGCCTGCACAATAAAAGAATGATATATGACATAAGTTTAAAAACTGACATCAATAAAGTCATCTGGCATGCACCCGTTTCCTCAAATCACAGTGTTATAGCTCTCGTTTTGAAAATTCTGAATTTGCAGTTGTTGTTATTTTATGATTTAATTACAAGTGTAAAGCTTTCGAGGTTAAAGGAGAGCTGCTCTCTCAGCCCTTGTTGAGCAGAGGATAATTATATGGAGGGCAAACCTCGTCAGAGTCAGAGGAATCCACTCGGATTTGCAAGAGGGAACGGATTTCTTGTAAGCCTTAAATAAAATTTAATTGCAGTAAGCTGTCTAACACAAGAGACCCCCCAATCCCCCCTCTGGGAACTTTGATTACATTACAAAGAGAGAAAAAAAGGAGTATTAAGGAGCCCCAGTGGCCCCTATACTCACATAAATCACTTCATTTATATTTAAGGAGTTTTCCTTAAGTCTAAAACGCGTACCACTTTCAGCTCAACACGGCGGCATGGCAGCTTACTAATTTAACATGGAAATTGATGTGATATATCAGCAAATGTTTTATAGGTCTAACAGAAATTAGAAGCTTGATTTTATATGCCATATATGCTGAGTTTAAACACAAAAGTAAATTAAAAAGAAGATGAAACCTAATTGCCCTACTTTGGAATGCATGTTTCTGATATCCTTTGGACTCCTGCCCTCATGTCTCACTTGTCAAGTCATGTTGTGGTATTTATAGATTTGATTATCCAGCTTTGCTCCTGCATTCTATCCTCTTTGAACCTTTAACGCCTTTGCCTACATCCTGCTTTAATGCATGAGTGTGTGTTTGTTGTGGCTTTTAATTGTCTGCGATTACTGTTCAAATAACTTCACTTCATAGGTGCAGGAGGATGCTGTATACATACCAGTAATAATTTCCAATGTTTCTGGCAAAATTCCTTCCAAAAAAAAAAGTTTCCATTTTTGGTAACAACTGTGCAAATGATTGTTTACTGTGAATCTTTATCTCAGGTCTGAGATACTCTCTGCTTGATCTCTCACTGAACCTCAGATGTGAAATGCATTATTACCCACATTATTAGCAAAATGAAAACACACAGCCTATTTTAGATATACTGTTGTAACAAGAGAAACAAGCAATGATAGAGTCAAAGTTTCCTTTCAAATCAAAACTGTAGCAACCAACTGCTCACAGAGACAGGGATGTACAGAAGGTTAGAAATTACCCTGACTGTCTGTGATGGAGAACGTGGCCAGTAAAAGTGTTAAATGAGCATTAGACAGGTGTCACTGGTCCTTAAAAAAAGACAAATTTGCCCAGAGCATCTGGTATTAAAGCTACACAGTATAGAGGAAAATATTTGGGAAGACAAGGAGAAACATAGATGAAATAGATGAAAATACTAATCTATACATACTGCTTTCCATTACAACTAAAAGAATGAGTGTTTTATTGCTATAACCTGTTTGTAGTTAAATGACTTCTAATATTGTGTATCTGAGCTCGCTGAATAGTTTAGCTTGAAACTTTATGACTTAGAGAGTAACCACTTTTTTTTTCCACGACCCCTGCACAAGTTGAAGCTTGCTGCATGGTTTCCAAGCCCAGAGGAGGGAAAAGAGACGCGAACTGAGCTGGAAGGCAAGGAGGGTAGGAGTGACATTCCTGCTGTGAGTCCAAAGCAAAAGTGTGTTCCTTATTTTCTAACTGGATCTTTGAGGATTCTGTCCGAGAGACTTTGGGGGGATATCATCTAACTTTAAAGATCATGTTCACCTTTTTCATAAATAAAAAAAGAAAGGATAAGGCGAGCAGCATAACATATTGGGTTTGGATGATCACCATTCAGATCCAGATATTCGTCCTTCATACTAGCCCACAGCAGTCAGTCTATTATTGAAAGTAAACAGCTAAACTATGTTTTAGAAGGGTTGTATTTTTTTTTAAACTTTTTTGGTGGTAACAAGGTAGACCTGCATGAACAGAACAACTGCTGTCATTTTACCAAAACTAGTTCAAATGTGTCAAGCAGTCCCAGAAGTCTGAACATTTCCAATAAAATCCTCTCAGCAGGCAAATTATTTAGTACAGAAATCTAAAATTTAAACTGTGACATTTGCTCATCAAGATAAGATAATCTCAGTGGAAATCGCCCTTGAGCCTGTCAAAAGGTCTCCAGACTGCTTCTTCCTGTCTTCAGCAGCTCTGATGACTCAGCGGCTTCTCTCAACAGAAAGATCATTCTTCAGTTTCTCTATCCTGCAGGGTCACAACCTGCTCCGGACAGAAAAGACCCTGCAGGCTGTTAGTCACTTAGTGGAAATTCCTGCATCTAACTGAAAGTTACCTCTCTCTGCAACTCTTCCTCCATATACTCCATATCCATTTACTTATTTTGTGTGGGTCTTTTGTGTGTTGCATGGCAAATACATTCCTGCGTTTTAAATGACGACAAACAAACTTGCATTAGGCAACTTAACTTTGCTACATATTCCTGGTCTCATGCAAAGAAAAGTTTTCTTTAAAGAGAGATTTAGATTGGACTTTGCAGCCCTCCTGATGAGACGCACATGTAGGTAACAGTGCAAGAAAAGATGAAACCAAGAGAAAGAGCAAACGACAGGCATCTCTGTGGAAAACCTTAGATTTCCTCTTTCTTGATCCCCTCCACAAAAGAGAGCTTTGATGGGCTGATGTGCTGGCTTATAATGAATATCACTGACAACATCTTAACACCTCCTTCTATATAACACTGAATGACTCAGGCAATACATGCCCTCTAGTACAAAGTCAGTTCTGAAACAACTATATATACGATACAGATATATAAATTTAGCTAACCGACTACCAAAATAATAGAATCTCAAAACATTACCTTTTTTTCCTTTTACAAATGTGGCTAATCATAGATGGAAACCAGTGTATAAAGGGACAGAAACAAAGATTTATAGCTGGAGAATATTTTTTCTTCACAGCTATAATTGTGAATGTTGATGTTAATTAAATTCATTTTGTACTAATGTAACAGCACATCCATCTTTCACTCTCTTCCTGCACTGCTCATGAGAGGCTTCTAATGGCTTTGCTAATTTTCTACTCATTCACGATGGAAAGACTGTTGATACACTTCTACAGGGATAACCCAACATGTCACTCACCTGTCAGGAAAGGCAGTACATTAATGATCACCCTCCTCTTTGTTTTTTGTCCTTTTTGTTTACAGTGTTTCTGTGTGAACTTTTGATAGTCGATTTCACAATTAGAATTTCCACCAATAACCGCCAATTTTATAACCTCTTAAAACTACTAACACAGCACCCTTAACAACTTACTAAAAAGCTACTAGCCAGTGGCCAGTGTGTGTAGTGTGGTAATTTTCACAATACCTTTCTGCTGTGAGAGTAACATAAAGCATTATTTTTGCAAATTAAGCATTCAGTTATTAAGTTAACTTACTAATAACTTGTGTCATCACCTGGTTTCATTTATTGTCACAAAAAATTGTTGTTGTTTTTTTAATCTTATAGGTAACATTTTGCTGTCTCACTGTTGTGTCAGTGAACATGTGCAAGTCAGCTAGGGAGATGACAGAAAGGACAGCCTGAACATTGTGGAGGACTAAGCCTTATTTTTTGCGACAGTGATCATTGGTGTCTGTGTCTATCAGCTGCAAAGAGCTGAAGAAACAACTGCAAACCCAGCTGTGTCACAACACTGGCACAGATGCTGTTTGAAGAGGAGAATGATGCCGGTGTTACAGCTCTGAAACAGAGCCACCATGCAAAGGTTAATTAACAGGCTGAGGAGAGAGAAAAATTAACAGACTACAGCGTTTTATAGTTTTTTGGGCCATAGCACTTTATGGTGGGTTTTAATTGTATTTATTTTGTATGGGACTCCTCTTGCATGTCAACAGTGCACATTACCATTCTTTGTCACTATATCATTTAAAGTAAAAACACACAAAAAAGTAGATCAGCGGGACCTCAGGCAATCGTGTCTTTTAACAAAAGCAACTTGTTCCGTGAGAGGCACAATTAAAGAGTGGGAGGCAGGAAGATTACACACAGACTTTATAGGCACCTCCAAATGACTCAAGAGCAGACTATTCACCAGCTGGTAAAATTATCCACCATTGTCACGAAACATTCAAAGTCAATCATCGCCGGTAATGCACCCATCTCTTGCTTTTCCCATAAGAATAGGCCAGCTCTGTGGGGGTTGCAAAAGTGGAAGGAAGACTAAAAAAAGTTCTGACATTTTTGCAAAGTGAGGAAAAAAATAAAAAGAGGTCAGTCTCACTGCTGTCAGAATAGATAAAGTCACAACAGTCTTAAAAACTCAGGCACATCAAGCACAGTAGAATAGCGCTAAGGAATTAGGTAATAACTTCAACACATGACATCTACTACTTTCCAACACATATGATACTTCAAAGGGGAGAATATGGTATTTATTGATGGGCCCATAATTCAGTTCTCTTCTAAAGTGGCTCCAGTTTCATTGGATGGGGCAGAGAGAATAGAAACCAGATGATAAGCACTCTGGGCCTCAGCTTTCACTTTAGGCCACAAGATTGCCAGGTCAAATCTCAATAGGGGAGAGTCCCATCTTCTGAGAATCAGGGGTAAAAAATATGTAACAAACCAAATGTCCTCACTTTTGTTAGTCTGATCCACCATATCCCATTCACATGGGATTAAGCAACACAAACAATGTGTTGATTTCTAATTTGTTTTAAAGTGGGTGTCAAGTTCCACTAAAACCAGTAAAAGTGGGTATTGAAACAATATTGGTTTTCATACACCAGTCATGTTTTGGTCAAGTTTGGTCAAGTTTCAGTAGAAGCCTATAAACCTACATATACTAAACTCTGTATCTATTGCTTTTTACTAAGTGTTTTATTTACTTTAATCCCTGGCTTGTTTTCATGGTCACTCCATGTCTGTGCTTGGAGGCCCAGTCAGTGTAGCACCACACTTAATATACAGTTTTTCCTTGAAAATGGTATCACACACACCAAGACTTTCATTTTATCTAAATACACCGTCACTGCTCTGGTTAATATTGTCTGATATAAAACCTTCCTTCTTAATGAACACCTTGAAATTAATAACCCAAACATGGATCTAAATCTATTTCACTTACACCACAAAAACCATCGCCTCTTTTATTTTGTGTACTGTTTAGCTCTTTAATGCTAAATGAGAATGCTGATTTATTGTGTACAGCTTAATGTTTACTTTTCAGCACCATCCCAGTAGCTCCATATTTTTGCTGAATACACACAGCCTCTAATGCATGACATGCAACACATCACTTAGAGGAGGGCAACTGGCTTGTGTGAGCCATCTGTCCCATCTCACTCTGCAAACGCCAAAGGGATTTCCACAAAGCAAACACTGGTTAGCCTCGCTATTTAGTGTGGAGAGCCACCGCAGCCAACAACTTCACTTTCAGAAAATAGCTCAGTCTGCCCCTGAAACATCACCAATGTGAGTGGAGGAGTGTGTAATCCATATGATTCTGCACTGGCCCAGATACTGAAGCAGTGAATAATTCTCTGGCACAGATCCAAACTGGATGTGGTTTCACTATTTGCTGTAGATTTTCTCCCAAAGGGGTGGGGGGTGAGGGGGGGTGGGGGGGGGAGAATGGTGGTTTGACTATCAATTACAGTGGCTGGAGCCTTGCAATCCAAGATCCTCTGTGATTCAACCATGCCATGCCTGCATATTTAACTGATATGCAGGTTTCCTTGCAGTAATCACCCTACAGATTAAAACAACAACAAAAGAAAAACTAATTTTGTTGTCATTTTACTTCCTGCTGTTACCTTTTTTATATTTTCAATCACAGCCATTGACAAAAATCTAAGAACATATAAAGAACGAAGCATTTAAAATGAAACCAGTTTCTCAAGTACTTTAAAAGTTTCTTTTGGCCTGCAATTGGTTAAATACAGCTGCTTGTAATGTACTCTGCTTTTATACAGTGTTGTACTTTCCCACAGATAAGTTAGATGATGTAATGCTATTTGAACATACTGTATGCCCAGCGCAGTTTTAATAGAGTTTGATTGTAGAGGATTTCACAGCAAGCTAAAACATCTGCATTAAATCCTAATTGAATTCTTCACAACCGAGAAAAAAAGGACTTTTGCAGAGACTCTGTAGTTTGTAGTCATCAAGAAACGCACAATAAGAGTCACAGAAGAGACAAGTTGGCTTTTGTGACAGAAATGCCCCCAGAAAAGGCCCCTGTAGTAACAAACCCAACGTTGGATCCTTGCTCTGGTTGAAAGTGAAAAATGTAAATATACTTTTTTGAAAGTGATGGAAGAAACAATGGACCCGATGGACTCAAAACAGATTTAAATAACACCTACACTCTATATTGTCTGTCATTTTGCATTGATCAGTTTTACACATGGATCCAATAATTCAAAAGCAGTGCTCTGCTGGTAAACCTGCCATCCTGGCATTCACGGCTCTGTCACTTTAACAAGTAAAAAAATTGCTGCAGATTAAGCATGCCCTGTACTCTATTAACATTCGCCACTGGCAGCAGTTTGAGAATATAACTCGCCGCACCGCAAACACTACTCAGGAACAGGACAGAGACCCTAGGGTGCCTTTAAGTTCCACAAATCCCAATCCTACAGAGCATGGCCTGGAACAAGTCCCATCCTTAGACACTCAGAAAGCTAAAGGATGAGTGCCAGAGACCAGAGGATACCCCCAGAGGTCTCATGTCCATCCCTTTACAGGTCACAACCGTTTTGGTGGCATGAGAGGCCCTGGCTGGTTGATATAATTTACAATATTTAAGTCAAAATGGGTTTTTCATTGCTGCTTAAAAAAAATGTCATTCTTCATTGTGAAGCCGGGAAATCCTGAAGCTATAGTGATGTGCAAGCAGCTTCATTTACATCACTCATTAGAGACCAGGGAGTGAGTAACCCGCAAAGAAATGTCAGTAGATGGTCTGTGAAACAGTCATTCAGGGAACATTCTTTGATTGCTCATTGGACAAATCGACATACAGCAAATAAAAGAGGGTCTTACGTGCAGACGTTAATGCGCGCACACACAGAGAGCTTCCCGTTAGTGTGCGGGCCTCTTATTGTGCAGCTCAGCCATCTGTCTCTCAGCAGTAGGTCCTTGTTACCTGTTGTACTCTTTCTTACCATGCTCATTCACCAATCCACGGTCAGTGCCAGCAGTCCCTTTCACCATCTCATTTAGTAAAGAGATCTCAACCAAAATTCCTCCCAGAAAGAAGGATCCAAGTGTCTTACAGTTTGACAAAGACCAGAAAAAGAAGCTTATCTGTGCTGCTTATTCAAACTAAGTAAGTATTAGTTATTAAAGCTTCTGACCTTTTCAATTATTAAGGATTATTTTGACCTGTATGGACCTAAATAAACGAGCAAACAAAATTCTTCAAGCTGTGTAACATTTCAAACGTATGTCACCTCACTGTCAGAGCCTTTAGCAACTGGTGTGGTTGATATTGGGAGCAATGGGATACAGATGCTTCTCCTGAGAGCATGTGAGGGGATTTGCCTTTGGCCCCCGCTCAGATGAGATGCAAAGTTTATGCTGAACTAGTCTGCAGTAGTCTTAGAAGTCAGTTGGATGTCCAGACCTGTACCATATGGAGCTAGTTAGAAGCAAGCCTTGGGCCCTTTTTGTCTCTGTATGGGACCAATCATTGCAGGCAGCGTGAGGCTTCAAAGATTATAGTCAAAGTTTATGTTTGTTGGACGCAAGAACAAAAAAGCTGGCATCTAATAATGATTCCTGAGAAGTGCAATGAAACTTGGATGGAATGTAATTAATATTCAAGTTAACTGGATTGCTGTTTACCTTAAACATGCATGGTCCTTCATGCAATTTTTGTACACTTTGTCAAGTTCCGGCCACATCAAAATGTCAAATGGGAGCGAATTAGTATACTTTAGTTCAAAATTAGAGATGCATTCCAAACAGCCAGAGAGGTTTTTTAAATAGCAACAAAAAACCGTTTACATATAAATGTTTTAATACATTTATGTATTCTTTCTAAAAAGTCCCAGCAGCTGTTTGCGTGCCATTCCTTCTAATGACCTTTGGTTAACTTTGCACCTAACGTCCTAATGTGGTCATTATCATTGATAACAGGAAGTTAATTTTCCTGTTCCTAAACTACCCAACCTTTTCTTACCAATGACCTCTCAGAATAAGGGGCCAAGGCCAATTATAAGCAAGCTACTTATTGTGCTTTAGTGAGTCCAGATGTTGTTGCCCAGCTTAGTTAAAGTCACAGCAGAGAGTAAATGACCACAATGAGTCAGATCCAAACTCAAAATAACCTGAAAATAAAGACAATGTAAAAAAAAACAACAACAAAAAATGTGATTTATCTACTGTTTTTAAATGAGCCTCTTACACACTATGATATGCAGTCTTCATTAAGTTACTTTAAGTCAATATTTTTAACAGTTGACTCCAGGCTTTTGACATTTGACATTTTAACTACTTGCCATTTACAAGTCCATCTTAACACAAAACTCGCGCACACCATGTCAACTTAAAAACCACGGTTTCTATAGCGGAAAAAGAACAGCATTCTTAGAGGATATCCAAATTTCATAGGAATGCAGTGTCTTCCATTTGCTCATCTGTTCTTCAGCACTGTCCAAACTTACACTATTCCAGAAACAAAATAACTAAATAAATTAGTTTTGTGAAGCTATTAAACACATGTGCTTGCTTCACCATTTGAGGCAAAAGCACACCCTTGAGTACAACCAGGCTCGGAGGCACATGAAGGAGATAGTAGCAGCTGGTGATGTGCGAACTGAAAATTTATAGATTATTTTTACGCACTTTCTCCATATGACCAGAAGAGCTAACAATGAATGGGAATTGCTAGAGGACTCATTTGGCCTTAAGGGGGAGGTTTAAACAACTGGTTAAAAAGCTTTACCTAAAGTACAACACTCAAGATGTGACAATATTATGTGAAAATATTAAATGATTAAATGAATATTAAATAACTGAGGAGTTACAAGGTTAACTTACTTTAGTTATTGTTAAACATAAGTGGAAAGCAGTTATCTCGTACCTAACATTTCCAGGGAGAAACACCACTGAAGCTACCTTTGTGTTTGCATGATGTACGCATTCTCACTATATAATGCTGTGTCACTTCTATTGCACTAAAATCTTGCTGCTGCTGGCACCTTGTTTCAGTAGATAAACACTGTGAACTGGGCTGTCGTTGGAAGGCTCATTGGAAAAGAAGGATGGATAATGCTCTTCATTTTGTTAGCATTAACGCTGCTGGCTGCACGCTGCAATAAATAATCGATAAAACACTGCTCGGTATTTCTTTTTATCATCATAAATATCATTATTGCAAAATTGGCTGGAAATCGTGATGCAATCTTACGGCTATATTGTCCACACCTACTGTGGCTAAAAACTGAGACGGCTCATTATTAATATCGCAGTCTTGATAAGTGCACCGTTCTGTGGGCTGATGCTGTGCTAGCCTTTATTACACACGTTCAAGCTTAACAAGAAGGGAATTTTGAAAAACCAACAGCCTGTTTCGGTGGTGTCTAAACACACATCACATTTTCAAGCTTATGTATTTTAACATTTGAGAATTGTGACACCGCTGCAGACACATTCGCACCAGAATGTAAAGTTGACATTTTAATCATCTTTTAGAGACACACTTCACAGTAAGTAACACAGTGCAGAAAGTTGTGGAATGACTCCTGCTGAGTGTCTGGCTCTTGTCAATCCACAAACCAGACATGCAATCTGGATTATGTGTTGCTGATTTTTTTTTTTTCTTTTAATTTCAATATACACAACCTACAAAGATGCTGTGGTTTAATAAAATAAATAAAAAAAGAGCCAACTAAAATCAATCACTGTATGTATGTCATGTAAGAGGCTTGCTTCTTGCTACAGAGCTGCTTCTAGGGTTTGGGGTTTCCGAGGGTAGTCCATGAACAATTTATGTGCTTTTTTGTTTGTTTACTGTGGTTTGCCGGCCATAAAAATAAAGTCAGCTGAAGGAATCTCTCTTGCTTGCGTTCCTTCTCTCCCTGTGTTTTTCTCTCACTCAGTCACTCTCTTTCACTCTTGGCTGACTGTCAAACCCTCCGAGCCATTTGGAACGCCACACCCACCGTTGGCCAGGACTGAAATTAATTGCTGACTAAAAAAGCGCCTAGCAACTCCATCGCCGTGCAGCAAAACACATCAACAGGTTGTCACTTGTGATATCAGGCATGTTGGCTCCTCTGAATTATAAGAGCTGACACCAGTAAATGATACACTAGCGAAAGAATTTACATGACATCATGGAGCCCAACATCTTATAGGAAAGAACATAAAGTACAATGGCTCTTTACACATAAACCTTAAGCTACATGCTCACACAGCGGTACAAACCCATATTCTAACACAAATATACCGAAGAGTTGAAAACAAGTACAAACAGCATGTCACAGTAAAATGTTGTGTCCACAGTGATTGTGCTTTATAAATAGGCACAGTTAGAAATGGAGGCTACACACCTGACTGCTCATCACTGCTTTTGTTACCAGATGAAAATCAAGCTTCACCTTACTTTGTTTAAAATGATGAAACTTTTTTGTTCACAGTAATTCTTTTGTTCTTTTCCATGATATCGTTTTAGTATAAACGTATGTATGTATAAACCATTCATCACTAACAACTTCAACAACATGCCATGTCCCCTACAGTTTGCTGAGTGTAGAGAAATGTTCACCGTAGGAAATTGAAAAATAGGAATACAAGCTGGGGCAGCGGAAATTAAAATAATGAAGTCAGGCATTTGGAGGCCTGCATTCAAAACCTGAAGGAGTTCGGTCTGAGACCTTTTTATTAACCTGTGTCTTTGGTTAGAGGAATGCTTATGAAGTGCAGCTGGCAAACAGTCCCCAAGGCAAAACATGTTTATAATAGACCATGATACCCCTTCCCTTCTCCGTTTTTGTTTTTTCTTTCTGAACACTGTGCATCACAACAAAATTCAGATCTTTGAATATAATACCTGTGATAGTTTTGATTAATGATAATGATGGAAATGCACAATAAATACATTTAACAAAGGCAGCTCACTTAATTCAAAACTTATTACAGAGTTTACAGCTTATTCTAACTCGATAAATGCTTAACACAGTAAATTCCTTCAGTGATCTTCTGCCTCTAATTTTCACTTAAAAGACAACATGCATGTCATGACAGTTTTTCCTTATCGTTCCATCTCTTGCTGGTACAGTCTTCCACTTATGGCAAAGAATGTCTGCTGCGTTTGTCAGAGTGTGCAGGTGGAGGTTGTACAAGCAAGAAGACACACAGAAAAATACGCTCACTTAAAAGAGGGCTGACTTTGGACAGTCTGAAGTCTCAGTCTGAAAAGATCATTGATTTCAGATAAGAGTTTGCAAGTGGGTATATTTTTGCATCCACTGTTTTGACTGATCAAAACGTTAATGTTAATGGCATGTTTTATTTTTAAATTGTCTTTTAGACCATCTCTAAGAGTTAGCACATAATTGCACCACCAACTGCAGACTACTGCTACATCAAACTGCAAACAGATACATTGATGATCATCCAAGCTTCACTCCTTGTAAACAGGGTAATGTAGATAAACAGTTGTTACTATGTCTTGATGCATTCTCAATCATCCAGGAAAAAAAATCTTTCTGCAAATGTAATCATTTGCATGATTACATTATGCAAATGTACTGTTTATAAGATTGGAGAAACCTGCAGTCATCTGAGACTGAAGAAGTCACTTGGATGAGTGACGAAACGTTTCTCCCAGAAAACGCTACGTCCAGATGAACAGAATCAACTTTTGGAGAGTTGTTACTATGCATTATGCTGGATGTCAGATGTATATCTGAGCATATTCCAAAATGCCCTGTCCTTATAAGAGGAACACATCCCATAGATGATAATAAATTATCATAAATTTGTACTTTATAGACTGTGTCTATTGTCAAATACAGTAGTTTCTCGAGCAGGTAGCAGCCTTGTTTTTGTACTGGACTTCCAAAATGGCAAACAGTTATCATACACCCTCTGGACACTGTAGTGTTCTTACCTGACAGGACCTGTCAGGTAAGAACAGGAAACTGGGGCTACAATTTGCACAAACTCATGAAAAATGGACAACATAAGGTGGAAAAAATAGAAAAACATTGCTTGGTCTTATAAGTTTATATTTGTGCTGTAAATGGTACAGTCAAATTTGGCATAAGCAACATAAAAGCATGGTTTCATCCTAACTTGTATCAACAATTCAGGCTGCTGCTGCTGCTGGTGGTGGTGTAAGGGTGTGGGAGACATTTTCTTGGCACATTTTGGACCCTTTAGTACAAACTGGGCATTTTTAAAAGCCACAGCCTATCTGAGAATTGTTGCCATTCACCATGTCCATCCCTTTAGGACCACGGTGTAATAATACATGTCACAAAGCTCCAACTGGTTTCAAATAATCTCCATAGTCGCCAGATCACAATCTAGTAGATGTTGGAATTGAGATTGTAAACAGGAGATTTGCATCACTGATTTGCAGACAACAAATTTGCATCAACCATGTGATGCTCTCATCCACCTTGATGCAAGTATGCCATGATGAATAAAAGTAGTCATGAAGGGAAAAGGGGATCTAATCCAGCATTAGTAAGGTGTACCTAGCAAAGTGGTTAGTGAATGAGTTGGACCCAACAGTATAAAGCCAGATTCAGATTTATCAAAACAGGTCTGAGACAAGGCTTGAGAATGCAGGATAAGGCCTAGTAACGTAAGTGTTTTCTAAATTACATACATTTGTCATTTTCACACATGCACTCAGGCAGACTGTCCTGCACTGGTGTCTCTTTTCGTAGCTCTTCATCTACACAGAGAAAAGGTTTATGAAAACGCAACTGATATGGATGCTGGAGAGACTCACTTGTATGCACTCTAGTACGTCAGCCCTGGTTGATGACACTGAATCAACTGTCATACGTAACAAACAAAATAAAATACAATCTTTAAAAAGATGGTACAAGCAAAAATGACTTGCTTAATAAAATTATAAGAATGCTTTTTTTCATTTCTAAATTAATCATACAGCTCTAACATATTTTAAGAGGATAATCCATGCAGGACAGTGAGGTTTGCTACTGAATACCACATAGAATGACTTTACTTGTGAATTAACTTGTCTAGCTCACGGTCACCATAATTCATCCCCATTTGTTACACATCCAGACATAATTTCCTGCAAAGCTAATTGTCATAAAAGTACAAAGACTGAATTGATGTCAAACTTCTAGACAAGTGAACGTCTCAGCCCTCAGTTGACCCACGGCTGCTCTGTGTGTTCATTAAAATACTTTAGTAGCTGCAAGGCCTGAATGTAATTCTGATAGTTCAGGGTAGCACCCAGGGAGAGGGACTATGCTCTAGGGTATCATGGGGGAAAGATTTTATCTATGGCTCCATTCATGGGGAAATATTTCTGTCCATTTGGCAGAGGACTGCTCTCTCAGTGGGCTGAGCCAGAAGATAAGAGAGATGACTAAGGGCAGGAGACAAGCTAATGGGAGGGAAATTTCCCATGGATGGCCAAACCACTAGCAGCTGGCCATCTGCAAAAACACTAGAAAGCATGAAGACATAATGTCCCCCACAAGTTAAGGCTATCATCAGGATCAGATTCACTATTTTAATGGTTTTTGTTTTTTTTTTTAAAAATACTTCTGAAATTATTGTTTCTGTGTGACACAAAACACAATTATTTGTCACAAATTTCCTGTTGTGGATTGAACCAAAACTTCAAGACACTTTGGACAAGACCCCTTCTTTGTCTTTAGTTCTAAGAACTTGAGTCAGATTTTCCACATACCTCAGCAGTCACCGTTTTCAATATTAGCTGATTATGATAAAATATGCATGTTTTTACTTATTTATTATGAATTCCATACCAGTGTATAAAGATGAGAAAATGCTCGCAGTACGAATATGCTCAAAAAGATGCAAAAATAATATGCAGATGATCTACCGATTTACCTTTAAAAGTTAAATGCACAGCTCGCAAAAGAATCACTGCTTAAATGGAATCAAAATTACTCACATTAACAATAAAATACACTGTTCAAAATAAAATAAAAATAAAATGCCTTGCCAGTGAGCAAAAGTACATTTGATCAGCATACCGTGGTGTGTTACTGCAGGTGACTTTCTAACTCATGAGAGTGGACCACAAGAAAAGATACGCCCTGATTACTAGCTAATCGTAAATTTGTAATTAGCTTGTCCCCCCAAAGTGTGCTATACTTAAACATCAAAGCCCTCCAAAACATCAAAACATACAATTAGAATTAAAATACTGATTGCAGTAAGATTTAGGGTGGAAAAACTCTTGTTGGGAATCGCAGACAGACACACACGCACTCTCTCATGGACACATCCAAAGCCACTACCGGAAAGCCTGTGGTCTATGAAAGAAAAAATGTCCATAAACACGAGTGTGGGTTTGCCTTGGCTAGAGCATGTTACTGTCTCCCTCTTCACTGGGTGTGTAAATCTTTTCTGCCTGGTGTGCTGTGAATCTGTGTATAGCCTTAAGCAGTGCTGTATGCCAGCATGTCCCCCCCCCGACAACTTTGCGGTGCACAATCGCTTCAGTGTTTCACATTTCTGTCCAAGGCCTCTGGCCAACACAAGGATGGAATATAGAACCATACGCCAGCCAGACTAACGGCCATGGCCATTTCCTGTGGCGCTGCACCATGCACTGGGATTGATCATCAAGGGACTCTCCACTCTGAGAATCTTTCTGTGCTACATCAGGATTCATATTAGCAAACCGCTGCAGACCTGTGCTCAGTTTTCACTTACATCTGCTCCTTTCTCTGTGCTCTTTCACCTCTCCCCTGCCCCAACTTCCTGTCTTACTCTGGCTTGCTGAAAGGACTTGAATATTTCTGCTTCAGAGCATGAATTTTAAGTGGATTTGAAGCTGCGGTTAATCAGTGGTTTATCATTTCTGTGACCAGTGATAATTTTGTGGGAAAACGGACCACAGCAAAGTCCACTTTTAAAAACAAATATTGAGATAGGCACAGCTCTGAGTCTTTTTGTCCAAAGAAACCAGACAAAAAAATGAACTCCCAGGCTGATGAAAACTTATTTTTGTGCTGGTTATATGGGAACACCAGCAGGAGGAAAAAAGATTGTAAGCCATCTGGTTTTCTGAGCAGCAGCTATGAGGCTGAAGTTTTAAGAAGATTATAATAGACCGGCCTACCAAGAAGAATAGCAGGATAAGACTGAAAAAAACATGTTTACATTCAAGTAATATTTTTAGTAGCAGTATTGATTATGACAGGAGCCAAAGAAGAAGACACACGATACAATAAAGCAGCAGAAAAGTGTACGTTCTTCTACTGTAGCATTAATAGTGCTTGGATAAATAGCAACAACAGTTGTGTTTACAGTGATTGTAAATCCAGTGATGTTCAAAATAAATGAATACAGGTGGAATTATTGTCGCTTCATTCTGAAGACATTATCCATGTGGACTGAGTTATGATGTGTTTGGGTTTTTTTAATACAGAGACCTCATTACTTCTGGCCACACGTCATTAACATCAAAGTCAAAATTCTAAAATGTGTCTGCAATTGGAGTGACTCACATTCATTTTCTGACATTTTAATTCATGGTATAGCCCCATAGGATAAGGTGTATGATCCAATAAAGCATACATATTCGCAGTGAGTGGAGAGCGTGTTAGTGGGTCATTGTTCCTGGCCAACACTTGGCTCTGTAGAGTGCAACCAGTGGGCTGCCACCACTTCATCCACACTATGTTCAACCGGGGCTGTGCAGAAGGTATTACACTAATCAGTAATATATACTCTTATATACTCTACTAAATAGTTATTATTTGCTAAAGCAGTAAATATGACTGAAATCATGATGCTCACTTCACCATTCTGCACAATTTGAAGAAGGTTTTGTTACTTGTGCATAGTGCCTTTTTAATCCAAACATGCATTTTTTTTTTAACCATTCTGGCTTTTCAACCATCTGGCCAAAAAATACTGTAACTATGATATTTAATAGAATTTACCTTGACACTATCATCTTTTGTGTTTTTTTGATAGTTGACACATGAGTTTAGCTCTGTAGGTGTTCTTTGGAACAGCTCTGCAAAGTACACAATTTGTACACAATTCAATTTGTTGCACTGACAAATAAGCAGGATATTCTTGTACTTTTTTCAGCTTCATGCTTCCACCATGCCTCTTCTAAAAATCTTCTAAAACTTGTTGTAATAGTATCGCAAGGCATGGGTCACACCAACCCACGAGAAGACTCACACCCACTTCCAATCTGATCCTTTCAAGCTGACCCATATTAGCCTTTAGAGAAATCCGCATCATCAACAGTTACATATTTTTTCTTTTTACTGCCAGGAATGAATTTGATTACTATAGATACAACTTAGATGAATGTAAATGAAAAAAAAAAAAAAAATCTGAAATTTCCAAAGGCTGTGTCTCACTGTACTGCACCCTAAGCTGAAAAAAAATGACAATTGATACTGGATTTTGTGTGCATGAGGGAGGAAAACAGAGCATTCATCCACACATCTTTTAACGAACAAAATGAGTAAGCGTTGAAGTGCTGTGTTACAAAAGACGCCTAAAAGCACCTGGTTGCAAAATGTCTGCACACTTTCTTGCACAAACAAACCTTCAGGGTCACCTGCAGCAAAACGTGTTCTCTCTTTATGAGCCAGCTTTGGATAATTGCATATCTTTTACAGTACAGTTTCCATTTAAAAGTGCTTCACAAACAAAGAGATTTACTGGGATCTGGAGGGTGCTGCTACCATTAAAGGTGCATGAGGAGAATCGTTTATTTTGGCCAGTGCATGGCAGAGCACAGTAAAGCAGGGATTTGAAAGGAGATCAGAAGGTTTTCCCATCGTGGTCACTTTGTTTGATTGGACTTAATTCCTCTGAGTGAGACTAACATGTTTCCCTTTGTTGATAAACTGAGTGACAAAAAGCACACAAAAGCTGCTCATTAGTTGATAGTTACTGCTGATTGAAGGCATTGAAATAATTTTAATCCATGTCATGCTGCATGTACTAACCTGAGGCATCACCAAATAGAAGTTATCGCTAGTTTTTGAATGGCTGTGAAACCCAAACACAAGACAATTACATTGAGAATTAAAGGATAAACACAGCAAGTAAAGGTCTTTTTAAGAGGGGCTAAGATTACACAAGCAGAGGGTTAGAACGGTAAATGTGGCTCCGTGCCCTTTGCTCTTCTTCTTGAGGTTTTGTTTGTTTAACAGTGTTAGATCCTGGAAGCTCTTGAGGTGCTAAAGAGGGAGGGCAAGCTGAGTGTCAAGGATGACGTTGTGTTTCCAGAAAAGAAAAAAGAAAGAGCAGCATTTGTGTTGTAGGTTTGCAGAGGAAGTTGAAGCCGGTTCTTAATTTAACTTAGTGCTGGAAAAACTGACTTCAAACATTCACTAGTTCTGTCTTCCCTGACATGAGGATGTGTTGCTTTTCTTCAACAAATCTCACCGGCATGTGACAAAATGTGTACATTTCTTTCTGATATATGCCAAACAATTCTCTGAAGAAGACATAAGCATAAGAGATTTAACCATTTATGCAAGCAACCATGTGATCCTTTAATGGTGACAGTCTTCACTCCTGAGCTAACTTGAAACACACCTGAGGCTCATGGGTGTTTCATTGATTTTGCCACAAACTGAAACATTCTGACCTAAAAACTGAGCTAAATGAAATAAAAAATAATGTTCACATTTATCTGAGATGCCCATTAATGTGTGGACAAAACCAATCCGCCAAACACTGAAACTGCTAATGCCAAACTAAAACTAAAAATTTTACACACTTGGTAAGAATATTTACACTTACTGGCAACTTCATTAGTTATACCTGTTTGAGAAATGGATAAGATAATCCATAAGCCAATCGCACTGCAAAATCCCAGTGCATGTAGGTAAAACAACCTGCTGAAGTTCAAACTGAGCATCAGAATAGGAAAGAAAGGTAATTTAAGGAACTCTGAATTTCACATGGTTGTTATTGCCAGGTGGGATTTCAGAAAGTGCTGATCTGCTGGGATTTTCCCACAAAATCATCTTTGACAGAGTTGAGAGAGGATGGAAAAAGAAAGAGAGGAAATATCCAGTGAGTAGCAGTTCAGAAAAGGCATTGCTGATGTCAAGGGTCGGAGGATAATGACCAGACTGCTTCTAGCTGATAAGAAGGCAACAATACTTGTTACAACCAAGGTATGCAGAAGAGCATCACTGAATGCACAGCACACTGAACCTTGAAGCAGATGAGCCACAGCAGCAGAAAGCCACACTATGTGCTGTTCCTGTCAGCTAAAGACAAGAACAGTTCAGGCTCGTGGTATAATGTGTGGGGGGTGTTCTCTTTACACACTTTTGGTCCCCTAGTACCAACTGAGCAAGGTTTAAATGGCACAGCCTCCATGAGTATTGTCACTGACAATGTCCATCTCTTTGTGACCATAGTGTCCCATCTTCTCATTGCTGCTTCCGGCAGGAAAACACATCATGTGAAAAAACTCAAATGATCTCAAAATGACTTCTTGAAAACAACAGTGAGTTCATTCATGCAACAATGTGATTCATGCAACAACCCTGAGGGCTGTTTGCAGCACCTGGCTGAATCTATATGACAAAAAAACAAGGAAATGAGGTTGACCAAATAAAGAGTACCATGAGTGTGTATATGCAGTAAAGTAACATATTTTCATTTTCTGAGTCACATTAAAATAATCAGACACCTTGTCAGTTGAAAATACAACACAGGAAAACAAATTCTGGTCAAATGTTTAGCATCTGGTTCTGAATCATTTAAATTATTAACTAATTTGAACTAATTGAGTGACTAGCTCCAGTTTATAAATCATCTATGTCTGATTGAAACTACAAAGGCACATGACAACATATTGAGAAGATCAAGATAACTTTGTATAACTTCAACACACAGTAAAAGGCAACCAGAAGTTTTTTTTTTTTTTCTAGAACTCAGCAATCTGCACTGTCAAGCACAAACATCATTGGATATTAGCTTTTAATTAGCTTAGCTTTACTGTTTCAGGAAAGCTTTGATGACAAATCATGCATACGAGCTTGATCATTTGACTTTTAGCAAACAATTGGAAATCAGCAATGTTTTTACAATTATTTCTGAGAAGTTGTTGATCTGTAGTGTTTCACTTGGCACATAATGCAAACTGAGCCATGTCAGACAAAAGATAAATTGGGAAGGATTTTTCTATGGCCAAATTATGGCTTCAATTTCAGCTCTCAGCAAACGTAGCATGTCTGCACCTTACGACCAACAGAGCGGGGAAACATGCAGAGCAGCCGATAGCAGCCAGCTGGCATATTCACACATGATCAGAATAAGTTAGAATTTTAAGATGCCCTCATAGGAGCATCTCAGATCTATTAAGTGAAGACACACTAAATTAGAGAGAATTACTGTCATCATTAGGTTTAGATTAGCATCCTGTTAAATAAACTGGATCCAGTCATGATGGTGGCTTCCAAGATATACGAAAACCTACACTTTAATCCTTGACAGGCGTTTAACTAATTTTCACATTGATTCTCAAAAACAATGGATTGTATTATATATTTTATATATTATAAGATTCATAAATATTATTTATTTTAACACAGGTCCAAAAATGATTTTTTTTTTTTAACTTTATTTAATGAAATACAAAAAAGTTGCAAGTTCCCACATCATAGAATCTAAAGTTTTTATTTCCTATTAATTTTCTGTTGACCAAACTGCTACAGCCTTGGTGTTTAAACATTAACAAGAAAAGGAAAGTTGTGACATTACAGAGCTAAAAAAAAAAAATGGAAAAGAAATAGAAAAAAGCAGAGGCAGAAATGGAAATTCAATTTGCAGAGCTTTTATGAGGCAAGCTATCTAGCCAGTTCAACTTGAAAATCGCTCAACTAAAACACACATGGCATCAATGAAAATGGGCTTTATTTCAGGAAAATTCCCCCATATATTTTAAGATGGACTTTTCTGCAAAAGCATTATTACTGAACGCACCAGTGAGTGTATTTTTACAATATCATTAACTTACAGTATGTTTTTTCCCCCTCAGGCTGAACAAATGTTTTGGCTAAGCTCAGCCAGTGAGTATACACAGGTATCTCATTAGGATCTTTTCTTTGGCTGGTTAACCACCACCAAACATACACAGCTTGGCTTCATGCCTGCTAAAGAGGTACTAATGTTAAGATTAAACATTGTGGTTTACCCCTAAAATGAGGAGAGAGCAAGTGCGTGTACTCACGTGCACACACACACACACACACACACACACACACAGAAAAACACACACTTCAAACAGCTCTGCTACTCAACCTGCCCTATAATGCTCTGCAATTAGCTTGTGTTTTGTTTGATGATGATCGCGTCTGCCCTGAGGCTGTTTCAGATACATGATGAAAATGTCCAACTAACCTCATCCTACAATTCAATCATCCAGCTGCAGCCCTCATTGTGACATGCCACATGTCTTATTAGCTGGCACAAAAAAAACAGATGTTGCATTTCATCACAATTTTATTATAGTCTACCGCAACACAAACAAGTTACAGGTTCCCAGGTTGTATAAAAGAACATCAGCTCTTCACACTTCTTCTGATAGCCAAACCACAAACAAATGAATCAGAGGATGTTTCTCTACAGTGTTACACACTACAGTTAATGAAACTACATATTAAATTAGAGTTAATAATAGTAAATAGAATTTGGAAGTGAAGGTTTTCTGTTAATTCATTAATTATCTTTTGTTTTGCTCGATTTATGGTGATTTATGGTGAAAAGAAAAAACAGTCCCAGCCTTCCAGGGAGTGAATGAAGCACAGTCTTTTATTCTCCTCAAGCCCGAGACACAATTGCAAAGTACAATACTCTTTTTAAATTAACTTCGACGTTTTTGTTTATTTTATTTCCACATTTAGGTATTCTATTACAGATGTTTTTAATTGGTCTTCAGGGCTATTTTTGGGAATCTGAACCTCGGATTAAAAAAAGGGATGTTACATATTTATAAGTTTATTTATAATGAATTGTAAATCAATATGTGTTGGACTTTGTTGCCGTCTTTATCGATGATTGTTGCACATTTCAGTGGGAGTATGAGCCACAAAATTAAATATGTAAGATTTCAAATGAAGTTGTCAGAAGTTTTGCTCCAGTGTGACAGAGCCACCTGTCTGTGGAGAGGCCCACTGAGGCTGAAGGCCAAATCTTCAGCAGCTTGTCAGATTCTATGATTAACATTCCTGGCCGGGACTCATTTAACAGCTCTGTCAACAGGTGGACACAGAGAAAGAGGCAGCACACAGACAGAATAATTGGAGGGAATTCTGACTCTGTCCTTCATCACCGCTAATAATGAGACAGGTGAAAGAAGGAGCTCAACCTGTGAGTTTTCCTGCCTCTCCACCCCCTCCTCTCTGCACAGACAGAACACAATAATTTCCATGTGAGTGTCCCCATATGGAAAACAAATAGAAAAAAAGAGTAACTTTCATCTACAAGTCTAAGATAATAATCATTTTTCAGAGATTGTCTTTTTGATTCATGCTTAATGTTTATTATTATGTTGCAAGAAAAAAAAATGTTAAATTGGGCTATTTTCTTCGTTAAATGTCCTGTGTGACATTCAAAACATGTACAGTTACTGTATATTCTTTTTGTATTTCTTTTCCATAAAATAAAGTTTGTAGGTGTCAGAAAAGGAGACAAAGGTCTAACTGGTGGGGTCAGTTTGGAGCAGTTTCCTTGGCAAGGGGATTTTTTGCTTTTTTTTTGTTAAAATTTTTAAAAAAGGGAGGGTTTTTTTCTTTCCAAGGACTTGGGGTTACAAAATCCTGTGAAAGCAACAGCTGTTGTTTCCTTTTCTCCGAACAAAGGCCAAGTACCCAGTGGAAGCTGATACGCCATTCAGGGGCAGTTGTAAACTGAAACGGGCACGGAGAAATGAGTCAGTTCTTCTCAAAGCCATGATAATTTGCTGCTTCAGGCAAAGATGGTTCGGTGTGAAGAGGATATGAAACGGCACCCTTTTTCGTTTAAAGCGTTAATCGGGGGGGGAACAAAAAAAGTTATGAAACTTGCGTGCAGAATCAGACGGAATGCTTAATTTATTCAGCTAGGCTGCCAACAAGGAGGCACCAAACAAATGAGTGAAGAAAAGCACAGAAAGTGAGGCGCACAAATGAGAATCTCCCAAATTGTGTTGTGGTCGTACTTCACAGCTAATAATTTGGGGGGTGAGGGGTCACGGGGAGGGGGCTGTATGTCTCCAAATCAAAAGGGTGCCATTTTCATTTTGCAAATAAACAAACTTCTTTTCTTTTTTTTCCAGAGGTTGGCATTGCAAATCTGGAACTGATTATCTGGTTCATAAATTCCACTGGAACGCTTGTAATAAAGCATTGAGAAAGATATTTTACTGCTGCAGCAACACTGCCTTGACTTTATCCTGATTGTTCAAGTCAAACTGTGAAAAAATAGCTTTACAGCATAAATGATGCAATCTCTCAGACTTCTGCCTGAGGTGCAGCCGTAGGTCAGACACTAATCTAAATATTTATATCCTTCTCTCTACAAATCCAGTTTGGGGGAGGGGGTTGTTTGACTGTCTCAGTAAATACTTATGTGGCTCAAAGTCAAACAGAAGTCTATAATTCTCTACTGTGTTGCCACGTCGGACCACGCCAGCTAAATTAATTTTTGAACCCGACCACAAGCTTGACACAAGTGTTGTAATAGTTGTTTTTAGTAGAGGAGTCCACGGGCTTTCAGAACAATAGACAAATGTGGCGGGTATTTGAAGCTGCACTGTGGAATTGAAGGGAAACAATATCTATTCCTATTTGAGAGAGAGAGGGAAGAAATATTTATGCTTCTCTGGAGCGCTTCGGGGACGTCTTATCACCTGTTTCAAACAACTTGGGCATTCTCAAAAACATGAATGCCTAGGATAGATGCCACTGACTTAATTCAGCTGACAGTCGCTTGATAATGTACAGAGTTATCTGATTGTCTTATAGAAGCGTATATGTCTATATTGCTTTCCTATTTCCATATATTTTCTGGAAATTATGACATTTTGAGAAATGACAAAGCAGGCAAAGCATTCTTGCCTGGAGTTAGACGGGGATATTTTTTTCCACTGTCATGCAGATATTGCATCATGTTTTCTCATAGATCATCATATTGACACTGACTCCTAAAAATGCTGCCATTATGTAATTCTGTCATATTTTGATCACATTGTAAGTAAAGAAATGAAATTCTATTTATGGAGCACTTTTCTCAGACATGTGTTCACAAAGCACTGTACAATCAACATGATAAAGACTATATTGATATACTTCAATCAGAACTAATATACAGAGTTGAGTATGGATTTATGCAGGCCTGAAGAAGAAAGAGAAAGCACATAAACTGTGCAGTCAATTCTCATGTAAAGCAGATGGATGATTTTTTTTAAATGAAAAAAAAAAAAGCCACAGTCACTGTCAGTAAAAAGCAAATGCAAAATAAATAAAGCTGAGTGCTTGCTGGACCATAATCAAATGCATCAGGGGAAGCTGCTGCAGAGGAAGTGCATTGGAAGGCTGGACCCTGGGCACTGGGATTACCATCATCATTTCAGTCAAAGTTTCTGTAGTTTGAAAGACATTTGTTTCCTTGGAACAAATTACCAGATGTTAACAAAGTGTTGGACTCCTCAGTGTTGCGAGCATTCACATTAACAAGAGGAAACCCTGCAATAAGCCTGTGGTGGTCATAAACATGCTTCTAGAGCTCGATGGAGGATTCCACGCTGTATGTTTAATGTTATTGTTACGGCCGTGGGCCGGCTGCGTAGTTTTGTTATTGAAAAGATAGACCACCGACTCTGCCAGCACTGTGCTTTACAGTATAGAATGTAAATTATTTGTTGCTGTAGACCCACCATGAAGTCAGCCGGTGTTCGACAAGACTGTGTGCTCTCATCTACATTGTTTAACATCTTCCTGGAAAGGATAATGGCAGAAACCCTGGAAGATCACACAGCCCCATTAGCAAGGGGCGGGCAAATCACCAACTTGTGGTCTCCTGATGATGTTGCTAGAATGGCCAAAACTGAACAAGAGTGGGAACTGATGTCAGACTTGACCTCAAACATCTGTAAAGTTTGGGATGAAAATAAGAAAAGGGAAAAGCGAACCGATGACAAACACCAAGTACGATAGTGAACATCTAGTTCCAACTTAGAAATTGTATCCTGTGAACCAGTTTAAATACTTACTCTCTCTCAGAAATTCTGTCAGAAATCTTAATTTGTCTTTGACAAAAGACAAATTAGTGCAAGACTACAAAACTGCACAAACAACACAATCCTGGGCATATCATACACGGATCACATCATAAACTATGATGATAATAATACTGAGGAGTTGCCATGGGAGACCTTCGCAGAGACTTTTGTTGCAAGTCAAAATCCATTATTTACATATACTAAAATCCAACTCTTTCTCACTCCCAGGTTTTCACAATTAATTATGTCTGAAATCCTCCTAAAGTTTGTTCAGTGTTCTAATAGCAGCTACCTTAGCTGTTAATGAGAGCACTGCAAAAACTCAAAATCTTACCTCAAAATCTTGAAACTAGAGAAAAACTAGATAATTTTCACTTGTTTCATTGGCAGATTTTTTTTTACTTATTACAAGGTAAAATGTCTCGTATTAAGTGAAAAAAATCTGCCAATGAAACAAGTGAAAATTATCTAGTTTTTCTCTAGTTTCAAGATTCACTGTCTTGAAACAAGTTCATATATCTTCCTGGATTGTTGCTTTGTAGCTGATTTTGTCTTATTTTAAGTGTAACTAGATATTTTGACTAGAAATAAGACAAATATACTTGGTAAGATTTTGAGTTTTCGCAGGAGCACGTGGCTGGTGCTGTGCGAAATTGTTTTTGCAAATGAACATTAAATCTGAGAACATTTTTTAGTCTCAATTAGTGTATGGGAATCCGTTTTTTTCACAACCCTACAAGATTTAGCAATATATTTATGGACAAATATGAAAGCATGTTATACATTTAATTTCAAAAGCAGCTTTAAAATGAACATTTTTCTCCTGCTAGAGTGGAGCCACAAGCTACTTTTATTTTTGTTTTAATCGTGTGACATGTGTGTTCAGGTAATGTGTTTTTTTAAGTAGAGGGTAGGAGGGCTACAGTGGATTTTGCCCTCTCGGAGGTTTAACGGAGTGTCTACCTTGAGTGCCGCCAGCTCTGAACTGTTTCCTGCTGTTTGTTTAATCCGTACCAGGGGCCTCAGTCCTGAAATAACATTATCATCTCATTACACATAAAAAAACACATTTGGAAAAAACTCCAGTAGTTAGCGGTTTCATGATTTTTGGCATTACGGGAAGGCCACGTAATCAAAGACTTATTTTACCTGTTAAATTGGGGCATTTTTCATGTGTAGTGCTTTGTCTTAGAAGATATAGTTAGTTTAACATCGTTTCACATTTTGAGAAATGTGCCTATATTCCATACTGAATGAACACACAGATGCAGCTCAGGTTACCACAGTGTTTAAAAAAAATGTGGAAAAAAGGGAAACAGCTTCCTCACGAATAACAAAATCATCCTAGAAGTAACAATTCACAATTCATGTGAAATGTAAAAACTAATTGTGGTTTCACACAAAACAAGAGCCTTTCTTGTTTTATGTAATGCTTCTGTCTCACTAACAAAAACTCACACTTCCATGCCTTTTCACTTTCCCTCTCAATCTGGCTTTCCCAGCAATACCCTCCCCCAAAGCATGCACGCACATACCCACACACACACAAACGCACACGTGCACACGCGCACACACACGTCTTTGTTTCTTGCTTTACTCTCCATTGGATGCCCCGCCTCCTCCTGCCGTTTCTGCTGTGTCCTTAACATGACACATGAGCAGCTCAGAAAAAGACTCAGTCAGCTTTCTGTCTTCACTAGGGAGCTGCTAATCTGGATTTCCGTGTGATGAGAAAAAGCCTTAAAATGAGCCAAGAAACGAACCGTGGTAGAACAGTTCTAGCTTTTTGTTATGTTACTTTTACCTGCATGACCAGTTTACTTTCAAAGTTCATAACCATTTATGCATTTATGCATTCACCATATGTTTCTGCATATTTCCAATGCTTGGACTGCCTTGCTGCAAATGAGGATTATCTTGTCTGTAACCCTTCGTGCTTTAGCGTTGCTTTGTTGTGAGTGCTTCTATTATGTTGAAGCAGGTTAACAAGCTTCACGAGTGCACTACCCTAAACACATGGAGAGCAACTCAAATGAACGCCAAAACAATGAAGACACATCTGAAAACCTTCCTGTTACATCATGAACTGAAGAACAAAGAGTGCTCTATTAATGACCCTGAATGACCAGTCGTGCCCTCAGTTGGTTTGGTAAAGCAGACCATTGTGTTTACAGCATTTGCACACCATTATGTGTTTAACTCATGTGAACCCAGTTTATTGCAGACTCATCGTCTTTTCTCTGTTTTTATACCTTCAAAACACAATTTGAGTTTGAACTACGGGAAGAGATATAAGTGCCGTATGACTCTTTTTTTTTTTTAAATGAGATGATAATAAGATGTTAATAAGAAGTTTAAGAACAAAACAAAAACCAAAAAAAAATCCTTGTTTGTTTACTTTGTACATTTCCCTTTAAATCGAATAATAGCTTCCTGTTCCAAGTTATACACGGCACTTCTTTTGCTCCCACTTGTTGGACTTCAAACAGAGACGTCCTCCGCTCTGAACCTCTTTGAGCTGGGGTGAAGTGCAGCCTGCTGAAGGCTTTTGGGTGTGTTTGCTCTTGGGATTTCACTTGAAGATGTTTACAAATGCCTCTGCAGGAAGCACAACAGGAAGAAAAGAGATCAAACCCTGTGTTTTCAGTGACACACTGAGCTTATATGGATCATTTCACTAATCTGTTGGATAAATAAGAATTTATTTTCACTGAGAATTGTTTGTATGCAGACAAAATAAACATATCAAGAAGCTAAAATGCATCGTGATACTTCTGAGATATTGGATGTTATATAAAAGAAATATATTTTTAAGCTTATATACTATCACTACCTTTCACGGCTCCCTCTGTCCTATGCCTGGTTTTGCATTAATTACTCTGAAGCCTCCTGTTTGTGTTCTAGTTAACAAAACCACATCAACTCACTCAGAACAATATATTTATGACCTACAGTCTGTACCGAGGTTGTTCTGCATGCGCTCACACCGCCGCCTTCACCCCTCTGTGAAAAGAGGGGGAGTATAAAAGAGGAAATGAATGTGTGAGGGATGAATACGTGGCCCTGGGGGTCAGCTTAATGGAGTGAGACCCCAGCCCCTATTGACTTCCACTGCCAAACTATTAACTCCTCACAACTCCCAAGCAACAGCCTCATTATTCATTTCAGTGTGAAAGCAGATTTCCTGTTTATATATTCTGTGATGCATATTTGTGTTTTGTTAGCAGAGGCATCATTTTCCAGAGTAGGACCATATATTGGCTTTGAAACCATAAAAATTGGTATAAAAATCAGTTTTTGGCACATCACTGTGGGTTTGAACAACTATGGTCACACAAACTGTCCCACTAAAGTCAAATCACTGAAAACAACTGCTTCACAGTCAAGATGATGGTGTATCTCACTAAAATTGATTATGTCTGATATAGTAAATTTTCTTAAATAAAGTCCATCTCTGTCTATTTTAATTGCATTAAAAAAATACTTCCAAAGTCTACTGTCACTGATGGGTCTTACGGGTGTAACTGATATTTATTGTATTATTAAAATGTCCTGATTAATTGCTTGGCCTATATCTTTCAAGCAAAGAGTGGATTGCAATGGAAGCTTTGTTAATGTGATAAGATTCTTGCCCGTGCTAAGCTCTCCACACTTGTTATTTTCTTGTCAGTCAGCCTCTGACATTACATTACCTTCGCTGATACTCAGCATCACAGCAGCAAACATGTCTCAGCTGAAAAACATGTGTGGCTCCAAAGCACTAAAGTGCTCTCAGCAGGACATTTTCTTCGTGTTTTCAGCTGGCGAAAAACACTTTGGTGGCCAGAGTCCCCTAACATCCTGGTAGAACATAAGATTTAATATAGCACTACTTCTTTTAGAAAAAAAGTAAAGCTCCAGTCAGAACTCCACTCTGCTTCAGACATCCACTAGATTGGATATGACTATGTAGATGGGACTTTGAAATGGGACTGTGTCAAAAGACCTTTTCAGTGAAGGTTTCATCAGTCTCTTAAATGTCTGTCTGTCAGACAAACTTCACATAATTTTTTACACTAAAATTCCTCACAGCCTCATTCAGACATACCCACAACACCATGCACAAAAAGCTTGTGGCAATAAGGAAAAAAATGAATACACTTCTACTACAAGTGTGGATACATAGGAAGCAGCGATTTCTCTGCAGGAAAACAACTTCAGACACTGTTGCATTCCTAAATCTTCACATGTCATGCCTTCTAAGATGTTGCTAGAGATAAGAATCCCTCCAACTTATGTATGTGTGTTTGCGCGCGCGCGCGCGTGTGTGTGTGTGCCGTGAGAGTATATGGGGTGTTATCAATAACAAGTGAGAAGGGTATGTTTCTTTAAGACAAGCCCATAAATGGTGGCCCGGTCACCACCTCCTTCATTCTGAAGGGGCTAGCTGCAGTTTGAGTTTTCCTTGGCGGGTCAAGCCTGCCATTGAAGTCTGAATGGGCTGCCATGGCAGATTACACTGCACAGCTGTCCCCCTACCGTGGAAATTAAGTTATGCCCCGTGTCAGCAAGTTTTGTATTTTCCACTCTAGTCCCCGCCCATCCCCCCTTTCCTCTCCCTGTCTCCGCTTCTTCCGTAAATTGTGGAGGCCCCTAAAAAGTGCATAGCTTAAGGGTGTGTTTGGAGGAATGGATAATCATGCAAGGGAAAAAAAATATGAAAAACCTCTCTATTTAACTAGGAAACTGAAGATTATGATTTCCTCCAGCAAACTTCCACTAAGAGACACACTGTTGGTTGCAAATGAAAATATCTGCATACACACCCCACCTACACGTGTGTAAACAAAAAGACAAGCAGGCAAACAGAGCCAGCGCTGACTCGTTGTCTCAGTGCTTCTTGGACTGTGTCCTGCTGCACTTGTGGCCTCTGCCTTGTGTTATGTTTATTTGTGGGTCAAGTTGTTTGTGTTGTGGTCAAAGTGAAAGGCAAACACTTCAGCTCCTCCAGTGATGTGTGAACAAGCAAGGAACGTCCCCCTAGCCTGCAGAGCAGCGGGACCCGCTAGCTGAAGAAAGCTGAAGGGCCACTGGAGCCATACGAACAGATAGTAGTAAACTGTTAAATGTGTCAACTAGAGGGCTATTACTGAGTAACTAACTCCACAAATCACAGTATATTTGAGGACAGTTGATGATCATTTGTTTCCAGAACTGTTCAGATAACAAAAGAATGCCCAAAATAAATCAACATTGCTTGAAGCTGCTTTCCAGACACAGTTAGACACAGAAGCCTTTCAAGATAGGCAGAAAAGAAAATCAGATTTAGTTTTATTAACAACTCTATAAGGCTTGGCTACAATGCACTTGAATGTGTTCCAATACACAGCATATAAAAGGTGGATGTAACCATCTTGACATCACCCACTGCACTCTGATTTTGAAGACTCAGCTTTATCTTCATGGATACCAGTAGCTTGTGTATTTGATAATCCAAAGGAACCATATTTGGATGTGCGAATGGCTAAGTTATCAGATAATGCGGGTAACCTAGATTACTAAGGCACATCCACAAAGCATACAGATGCACTGCACAGACAACCAATCATGTTAAGTCTAAGATGATTCCTCCAATAGGCCACAAGCTCAGTAAAGTGGTGAAGTTCATTGACTTGAGTTAGCTGAGGTGCACCTATCGGCTTCGGCCACTTATGTCAGCACCAACTTGTCACCCAAAGTGGCGAACCCCCCAAATATTTGGGAGATTTGAAGCTAGCCTCAAGTGGCTATTCAGGGAACTACAGGTTTGGACAGTCCAGCACTGATTTAAATTTTATCTTCCCAAGGGTTCTCGATTGCATACGTCCTATAACCATGCATGGACTTTTCTTCTGAGATACTTGATATTACTTTTAGAGCTTTTTCATTTGCAAATAAATGTTGAAACGACAGCTGCTGATTTTTTGTGAGGACTTTCTGACTATACGTGTGGCAAGACACTACTTTTCGAATATTTTATTTCGTTTTGTCAGTGTCCAAACACTAATGTTTACTCACGTTATGTCTAGACTTAGTAGTAATAGCATATCCAAAGCAGGTTTTTTTTTTTTTTTACAAAGTAACAACATTGGTATACTCACTCTATGCTACTTTACGACTTTACTTTGAGAGTAACTCACTTCCTCTACAAAAACCATGAACATTTCATTGTTTCATTGTAATCAAATGTTGATTCCAAGACATTTTAGGATGCCTCCAAAATCTTATCAGTCCTGTTGAATACATAGGTATTTGGATTTTTTTATTCATTGCATACTCAGTGGATGTAAGTTGTGTTCAAAGCACTTCAAGCCTTAAAAACACACTGAAACCATCCAGTGGCTTTCTTTTCTTTTGCAGCTAAACCACTAAGGGTGTTTTTTTTTCTTTTGCATCATCTTTTAGATTTTTCCGACACTACACCAGCCTTATACCTACTGCAGTACAACTAACAAAACCAGTGTGAAACGCTTTGTGACCTTCTTTTAGAGACCCTCAACAGCAACATATTAAACAGTGAATATATCAAATGGCTGCCACAAACACTCAGGTAGCAAGGCGTTCTCTTGGTGACAGTGGGATTAGTGCTGCAGGTTTTCTCTCAGGACCCAAGGAGCTGCGCGGCAGCTTGAGTAACTGGATTACAGGCCTTTTTCTCATTTCAAAGGGTTGTGAACTCAGCAGAGGTCTTGCATGATGAAATCAAAGTGGCAGCTGAAATAGAACAGAGAAAAATAACAAGGGTTTCCTGAAAGTCTCCTGGCATCAGCAACACAGCTAACGAGAGAGATGCAAAATCAATGATCTTTGCTATGCTATCTGACTGGCGTCTCCCGAAAAGAACTTGAATTTAGAGAATCCCCAACCAAAGGCAAAGAGGAGAGCATAACCAGGAGAGCTGAAATAACTTACAACACAAAAACAAATTCCAAGTAAGGATGAAAAGGGAACAACTAACACCTATTTTAAACCATCTTTTTAGCAAATGCCTAAGCTTTGGCTGCAGCACAGAGGGAAGTCAAGGTGGAGTCCACTCCATCAGATACCCTTTGGTAACTTCAAGGGATTATTTCCAAATCCTTTCAAATGAACTTTCCATCTCAGTGCCTCCTCCTCTGTCTCAGCCATTCCAACTGTCCAGTCGTTTTTACATCACTTTTTGCACAAACCTGTATGGAACCAAGGCCAAACCAAATGCCTCTGAGAAAAATGGTGAGGGAACATCCGGAGGGAAGACCCCGCTTCAAGGTTTTAAAAGGCATTAAGCAATGGTTTTTAATTGATGTTAAAAACAGGCACTAGGACTTTTACAGGTACCGGCACTTTTATGGATTTTAACTAACGGGAATTTGTTGGAATACAGTCAGTGTTGGAAAAAAAAGAAAAAAAAAAGAAGGAAGGATACACTTTAGCCCTTCCAAACCTTTTTAGAAAGACCGAAAGAGTTGTTAAAAAAAAAAAAAAAAACACCCATTGACACATCTTGTTTTTGATTTAGGGTTATTAAAGGTGAAACTAAACAGGCTGCATGCAGGTTTTCCATTTATCTCTCCATGAAAAAACACAACCGGTGCCAAGAATCAACTGAAAACACTGCTAGGAAACTTATTGCTAAAACAGTAGGAAAAAAATAGGAAGAAAAACAACATAACAGTAATATATATATATATATATATATATATATATATATATATAAATAAAAGAATTATTATCAGTTCTATTAAAGGCAGCCAAACATCAAATCTCCAGCATCAGTGGTTGAGAGACTTGCTCCTTGTAAACATTGTGCTGTGATAAGCATGAGGTGAAGGGGCGAAGTGATCTGCATGGGGTGTAGTGTGGGCCGTTTTGTTCAAGAGGCCAAAGAAACAGAGCTTGGAAGTGAACTGAGCTCACTGAAGCAAAGTTGATGGCAGAGATACCTTACACATTCTCAAAGAGCTGGAACACAAACAGCCACAGTTTGTAAATTAAACCCAAAACCACCACCACCCCACGCCCAACACACACACACACACTCTGCTCTATGTATGCTGAGGACGACAGAGAGCAAGAGAGGAGTGTTTAACGACAGAATCAGCTGTGATAACTCTCCATTTCTGAGGCACTTTTTGTGGCTGGTTAATTTATTTAGTTTAACTACAATAATCCTTTAAAACCACAGAAAAAATAAATAAACTTTGGCTTGTGAGCTAAACACTATGAAATATATTCCATTTTCTGACAAGCAGGCAAGTTTCGTGAGATTTTTTGCACTTCATTCATCCATTCACACACACTGCACATTATTATAGCCTAATCAACGCATGCTGCGCCTTTTCTAAGTGCTGAAACTGCCTGAACAAATGCGAGAGGCAAAAGAAAGACAAGGAGGAGGAGGAGGGGAGGACAGGCTGGGCTACAGGGCTATTCTCCTGCCTGGAAAGCTTCATGCACGGTGGATCACATTACCAGCACTGCAAGAAACTGACAAGGTATTTCGTTTAGGCGCTATGGGATCTGGGGAACTCTTTGCAAGCAGCAAATATATAGACAGCATATTTTTTCTGCCTAATGTTACTTTTCTTCTGCAATATTTAAAATATTGCAAGTAATCTTTTCTTGCATTAATGTGCTGTATTCTTGTAATTTACTTAAAGCTTAGGTATCAAAGTAAACAAAGCAGGTAAAAAATTAAATTAAAAAACATCTTCAAAAATACACAGGGCACATTACATGCATATTCAAGATAAAACACCCCTCACTAGGCTTGTCATGAGTTTTCTTCTTCTGCTGTTCTTCTTACAGTGGAGGTTTGAGACCCAAGCGGCAGCAGATCGTTCCCACATGCTTCCCCGTCGTTCGGCTCTCCAGAGGTGTCAAGCCAGCCTGAAAGAATGAAGTGCCTCCCCATTGTGCTACCCAACTATTATGTGCTTAACATTTCCATGACAAAGATGCCACTCGACTTCTCCTCCATCCATTCAGCTAGAGTACCCTTGTCCCCCCTCTAATAAAACATTTTGCAGCAAATCATTGATTTAAAGTTACCCAAAGCTGACCGGAGAGGCGTGGCAGATCTGCAATATCTCTTGCAAAAAATATTTCTGCAAATAGTACTACTACTAATGATAATTGAGCACATAACACATGTGATCTTCAAATTAAAAGGTCAATAAGTATAATTTCTGTTAATTTTGTGGAACTGCAGCTAATTAATGAATAGTCAATACGCTTTCGCTACATGACTTAAATATGCCAGTATTGTCACAATGACATGACTTTAAATAAAAAATAACAACAGCGTAATAGTCAATGTTTCTGATATGGTAACGTGTTAGTTTTAAGCAATGCTCAGGCTTGAATATAACGCTAATCTAAAAAAAAAAATCATATGACTGTTTGTAAAGTGTCCTTAGTAGAAAAAAAGAATATAGACTGTGATTTTAACAGCCAGTAAATTCTGACACCTGAGTTTAGTGGCCTCGGGTGTTGTTGGAGGGAGAGGGTGTTTTGTTGATTTATAGCGACAGTTGCTTTTGACAACAGGCAGCTAAATCAAGACATAGCAGGTCATTAGACTATCAGTCAGCAGAAGAAGCTGGCCTGCATTTAGTTGAGTTTACTGTCATCTCACAAACTGAAGTTGGGAAATGTAGGTTTGTTTCACAGTTGCATTTGGGTTTAAAATGAAACTATTAAGGTTTGATCACTGTTATGAGACAAAAATCTTAAAACAAAAATGGAATCAGCTCAACCACAGCCCTGAGTTGTTTTTTTTTACCAAATCACTTAACATTTTATTATTATACCAAATAAACTGAATACAGCTTCTTAATAGCAACGTATGTAGCTATAGATCAATCTATAATCAAAATGTGCCCTTTCAACCTTTATTATTATGCAAAGGTGAAAAGGATTTATAGAAATAAAAATACCACTGTGCAAAATAAAAATTTTATTTACTTATTACAGAAAAGTAGGTATAAAGCAAGTCACTCCAAACTGATGTAACTTAAAGGTGGAGAGGTGTCATCTGGGGATTGTTTTTTAAAAAAATAACTGATACTTTTCTCTTTTCATAGTGGATTTTGTTACTGTTCAATCTGATACTAATCAAAGAATTGTGTGATAATGGTCATCAGACTCCATGTCACTTTTGTCTGAGTTAAGGCACAATACCGTATAGGAAGTAATGTTGCAAAATTAACACTCACAGTCAAGAATGATATCTTCAAGTTTCCTTTATGCCTTCTATAAAGGTATATCATTAAGGCAGTCATACAGTGGATTTAGACATTTCTTTCTCTGGGCTATAAACAGTGAATAAATCATCTCATAGCCTAAAACATATAAGATTCTCTGGGGGGGAAAAAATCTATATGGGCTATACAAATATATACAATGTACACTATATTCAGTCAAAGAAAAACAAAAAAATCTTCCCTTTAAAGCTGGAATTCTCTGTGTTTATTCACATGATGGTGATTTGGATGTAACTAGGTGGTATGTAATAAATTAGGCTACAGCTTTACTTTAACACCTAATCTATTTACACTGGATTCCAACATTAAATATGTGTAAATCAAATGAATCAGCCTGATGCCAAGGGGCAATGGCCTGTCCTAAAATATGTTCACACACGCACACAAAAAGATTGGCAGTGCAAAGCATATATTGATTATACTGATACCATTATACTGTTACCAAAACAAGCCAACTCTTTCTCTTTTGTGACAACTTTACTATCAGTCTGTGACAGAGAAAGTGGGCATTTCTATTTAGCTTATCACACAAATAAAACACAACTGCAGAGTCATAAGTGGTGTGGTTTGATAAGAGAAACAGTTTATATATCTTTCTGGCCTCATTTGCATAGAAATATCCCAATTTGATATCCTTCAGTCTTAAACTCGTTTCAAAGAAGGTTTGCTTGCGCCAAAAGCACTCCCCTTTAATCTTTGAGGCTCTATACTTTCACTATAGAAGCAGGTCAAGGAGTGACAAAAGTTTAGATTGCCTTTTATCCGGACAATAGACGGGGCAGTTTGTGAAACGGGGATTAAAAGAGGGGTAAAAGAGCTAAAACGGGTGGCAGCAGGGTCAAAACATACTGGGCAGCTGGGAGAGAGGCTCCGCTCTCTGGTTCTTCTGTATAATCCGTATACCCGTCTTCGTCATCTTCGTAGGACCCACTAGCCTCATATCTATCGGGCCTTTCGAAGCATAACGCCTTCATGCTGTTCTTGACAAACTCACAGATGGCCCTTTCTGTGCCATCACACACACACGTTTCCAGCTGCTGACCCTTCGGTATTTTACGCATGTTCGCGATCACATTTAGGCATGCGTTTGTGCACACTGCCCCGCTGAAAAGTTTCCCGCAGTGTTTCAAATACTCGTGCATTGCCGAGCTGCACTGAGGGTCTCTCTCGCACTGGTGCCGGGCTTCCGTGCAACCGGTACTGGTAGTCCTTGGCAAGCAGGGCTCTATGGCCCGTTTGGTATTTGTGCACATCGAATCGCGACCGCAGCTGCAGTCCTCCAGAGCCGGCCCGCTTTTAGTCAGATTGAGCTGGATGAGCGAGGCGATGCAGTGGCTGGGACACTTCTTCTTCTCCCCACTCAACACTGGTTGACAAGCGCGAATGTAGTGTTCGTACGCGTAGTTGCATTCAGCCTCGCTTTGGCAGTTCATGATGGCTTGCCAGCATATCAGTCGCCGACCATGGGACGGCGAAGCCAAGGATAAGTAGCCAAAAAACAAAATCAAGCAGCCAAGAGGCCAAACAGTTCTGCAGACGCTCTGTACCAGTGCACCATTGTACCAGTTTGCCATTGTTATGGCTGCAAAGAAAAAGAAACGATAAAACTCACAGTCGTGTCATATGTGAAACTTCTACACTACTTCCATGGATATTGTCTTCGTTGGAGAATTTTATTATATAATGTTATTATTCCGAGGCAGATGGTGTGTCATAGGCCCGTGTGTAGGCGTTCAACAGGCTGGCAATGCGTAATCCGGGCTCCATAAACCCGTCAGTGCTGATCCACTTGAGCCGGATTCTTGAGCGAACTATCTGTTATCCGTACATGATTGGGATGGAAACTGAAACAGTTACTTAAAGTAAAATACACAGCAAAAGAAAAGTTGTCCATAAGAGTTTCTGCAGCGTCTCACTCCATGGCAGTGTTTCGGGGCTCAGCGATTCCCCGTTGCGTTCCCTTGCGGATCTCCACCAACAAGCCAAGCGAAGTCCCGAGTGTCCTTACGTGGACTGCACCGGGTCCTTAAGCAGTCCGTGTGCGCACGGAAGTGCCAACAAACAGTGCACGGGGAAAACAACAATCCTTGTGGGTCGCAAAGTGGTCCTCTACTCTCTCCCCTTTGACCATTTGTCTTTCGGTTATTCAGCCCCCTCTACATACATTAGCGAAGTGGCTCTCATTGGCTCGTCACTTGAGGGTTTCTACGTAGCGGTGGGCGGGAGCTGAGGGTGGGAGGAAGATGGTCTTGGGAAACAACTTCAGATTGATGCTTTGGAGAGAAGATTTAGTAAAGGTAACGGTGTTATCCAAGTTTTTCAGGGAAATGATATTCCCCTGAAAAACTTAACAACTTTGGTTAGTCTTTTTAATTTCAAATTTCCAGTATATTGGTACCCATGATTTTTTCCCCATTAGGACATGTAGAAAAATAAAATACATCATTAAAAAAAGAGAACAGATTTGGACATATGCTGAACAAATATTGTTTTCAGTATTTAGATATTCCAATTTAAAGACATAAAGAGGGCAAAGAGTGTCGTTTCTTTTACTTTGTAAAGTGATAATAAATTTCAGCAGAGATAAGCTGTATAATACCAAAGTACCTAATTTACTTCAGTGGTTACTGAGTTTTAAGTGGTAATATTGTTTAATTCAATATTTCACTAAAGGGTTTTTATTATTATTATTATTATTTATTTTTTATTTCTTCCAAAAGAAAACCAGAGGCTGATAATGCGAGGAAAGAAAGAAGGTCCTAATAATAGCATCCTTTATGTGCTTCAAACACCAGACCATCATAATGTCCCAGCTTACCCAACTTCTTATGCTACAATATCCTACACATAAGAGGAAATGACAGCGTGACTCCCCTACTAAGCATCGATAGGCCATGCAACAAGTCCATGCCTGCAGTGCTAATTATCTGTGCAGCATCATCACTGATTTAATCATCTTCATCCTATAAACTCTCCCTCAGAAGAGCGGTTGAGTGCAAATTAATTGAGGTATAATATGACCCTCATTGAACATAATTCACTCTAATCATTCATTATGGACAAATTTCATCATGCCATTGCACTAGCTCATATCAGTCTTTTTGCTTATGAATCGGATGATGGTCTCTTATATTAGCAGTGTTATACATGAATAATTACATCAGTTTAACCTGATTGGTTGATTAATGTGAACCTCAGGCATATTTCATCAATCAGTTCAATTTTGTGATGAAGTTCCAGCTTGATCTTTTTGTGCTTTTTTCTGTCATTAGTGAGGACTGTGTCAAGTTTTGACTATTCATATCCTTTATTTCAACAGCTTAATAGTTTAAATTAGATATCAAGATGTGGGTAGGCAGAAACACAAGCTGTAGTTTTTTTCAGTGAGTGCTTCTATTTGCATGTAAATCACAACAAATATCTTCACACAGCCTTGCAGTCTGGTCAGTGGTGGATATTTGTGGCATAACTGGAAACCTCTGTTTCCTCTGTGATGGAGTTTTCATTGCTTAAATACTTAATGGTTCTCCAAATAAGAGTCAAGAGTGTCTGTGGCTTCTTAACTCTGAGGGATAAAGACCAAAATTTGAAGACAGCTATAAAGGTTTTAGAGTTTGAGAGTTTAAACCTTTCTTCTATGAAAAGCTGCATGCATGCTTTTATTAATTGAGCAGCCGCTAACAACAAAGCAAGCCCTGAAAAGCAACATTTACACAAAAAGTTGCATGCCTTTCCCCCCCCTTAAAGTAAGTAAAATGCTTCTTTAGTCTTTTTAATTATAACTCTTTTTTTTTTTTTTTTTTTTCCATTTCACTGTAAGGTAATGTGATAGCTACATGGGAAAAAATACATTTTAAAAGTCTTCTGTTTCACAAGTGACAACAAATTTACAGAAATTGGGTTAATGCATTAGGTTAAACACACACACACACACACACAAGTTCCTGTATTTGTCTCACACAAATCTCTGGTTAAAAGCGGGGACATTTCTACATATTTGTTGGTACTGACCAACCTCAGCCCAAAAATGACAAAAAACAATTTGGATCATTTTTAGTTAATATTCAGATTACTAAACAAGACCAAGAATTGGACCAAGAAAACTAGGAAACTGCTACAATTGAGGGGAAACAAAGGACATTTTTGTTTTAAAATAATTTAATTATGTAATGAATCTGTGACTGTGACTAATCTGCAATACTTCTCAATACTTCTCATGTGAATCAAGACAAGTTGGGATTAAGGTTTCCTTTGCATCTTTTGATTCTGGTAAAAACGAGCAACATCAATCAACAAATGTCAAAACATATATAAAAGATGATGGGATGAACAGCTAAAACTGATGCTGTAATGCTGTGCAGACCGTTTTAAGGAGCCCTGAATGTGAAATTTTAAAATGTTGATTTTTTTATGACTTTACTGTGATCATCACAAAGGTTTATAAGAACAATACACATCGTTTATGTCATAAAGGCTTTGCCTTTTTTCCCCAAAAAATCTTAGATAGCTTTAGAAAGTTATCTGCCTGGACATCATCAAAATGACACGTGTGTGTGTGTGTGTGTGTGTGTGTGTGTGTGTGTGTGTGTGGATACGTGCGTGGTTGTGAGTGTGTGTGGGTGTGAGTAAAATGATAGCCCACATGTTGACACATGAGCAAGAGGCGGCAGTTTAGTTCTTGAGGCCTGATGTGGATGAGGGAGTCAGGGAAAGAGAGCAGTGAGGGCACAAAGGCTGTTTGTGTTTCAAACAGTATTCTGATCTCAGGAATGTACCTTTAGGCCACAGCCGTGAGCTCCCACTGCAAACAATGCACTCAATGTCAGTTACGGCTGGCTAGCACAGCCGCTGCTGGCGCTACTCCAAGGTCCTAACTCGTCGAAAATGATGGATACAGGGAACTCAATACTTCAGGAGTCTCTCTCCTCTTTTTTAAAAAACGTTTTCCCTATAGCATGAAGAATTGAAACATTGTTTATTGCAACACAAGCTTTCCAAAAACGAATATCTTTACTGTTTCGTCACTGCAAACTCTAATAGAGGAAACATTATTGAATCAATATTATATATGTTTTACTGTATTCATGTAACTAAAGACACGACTCTGTGGTTCTAAGTCCGTAATGTTGACAAGGGCTTAAATGTAAAAAGAACTCATTAAAATTTCACCAAGTACATAAAAAATATTTCATCTGAAACACTTACAATATGAAACAACACACACAATGTATTGAATCATCAAACACTTTTGTCCCTGCCAGCAGCTGTATGCTGAAACCAGATGTGCTGCACTGAGAACTGAGCGCTATTACTTTGAAGGATCAATTAAACCCATATTCTTGCCGCAAAAATCCAATTAAGGGACAAAGCAAATGTGTTGCTCAGAACACAGAGCAAATAAGACCAACGCTTCGGGGAGGCTCATGTGAGGCTACACAGTTGGCTGAAATCATTTTTTTCCACAAAACACCCAAGGATTACCAGTGTTGATTAAGTTGTGCTTTTGACAAGTTTGAATATATTTCAGTAAAACTGATGTGAGTGCATTTCAGTAATTTGTGTTTTACCTGATGGTTCGAGGACTGAAACTTACTATCCTTTCGCAGAGTTTACAATTTATTATAAATGTCCACAAGACACTTTTAGAGTCTAAGGACCTTCTTGAATTCTTGAAGTAGATCATTGCTTCTATGCGCGGTAATGTCCCCATGTAAAAATAAATCTAGAAGATTAAATGTGTTTTTGATGCCAGAGAACAGACATTATGAGAGTTCATCCACTGAACGTTAGCTCATTAGTGGCCACAGGATTTCCGTTGTTGGGGTGAATTGTGTTGTGATTTGTTGTTTTTTTTTTTTTTTTTTAAGTTATTGAGGGAGCTAAATCCCAGCAGGTCAGCAGCAGTGGGCCTATGCTGTGCTTTCCGAAAAAGGAACTATCAGAATACAGGAAATGAGTTGGCAGGAACTATCCATTCAAATTACTTCCTCTTTGGGATTTCAGAGAAGTGATAATGGCAAACGATAAGTTATTTGGAACACTTCCAAATAAGATTACAGATTCATTTCCTTCCTCATGTCTGCCTATTAATTTGCCTCTGTTTTGTCCATCCTCTTCCGGGGATTAGTGTTGCTTTTTTTTCCTGTTAAGAACTGCAGAGTGACACAAGTGATTAAACTCTTACCACTTCACAGATAATGGCAGAAAGTCATAAACGCAAGACCCAGCTTTACCATTTCTTGAATACCGTGGCTATAAATGTTGTAAACCCTTGAAATGAAATAGAAAATCCCCAGCAGTACTAAACAGCAATAAGTTACAATAATTACACCACAGTGTTCACTATGGACCTTCCTATAAATCTAAACAGCAATACATATCTTTAGAACTTGCAGAAGTGGGAGTTGGAAATTCTAATTTTTCTTTCCTATTGCGCTTCAAAGTATCTAAAAGGAGAAGATGGATCATGACTTTGCAATCTGTCTAAATGGGCAAATGCTAAATGAAGTGTTATGGGGGTATGCTCCTTTAATCAGTACAATTAAAGTCATCCATCAAGTGAAATAGACAGAGATCCTCCTGACCCTTTTCACACAGTCCGCTGCACTATAATTTCTACAGGACTGCACACATTGGAAGAAACCAACACTCAAATTAAGACTTCATCCATACCTTCTCTCCATGATTTTTAGGACTTAAGACAGCAAATGTTGTGGATTATATGCAATCTTGCTGCTTTTATTGCATCAGTTTGACCAAAACTAAAATATATTGAAAGCCATTTTGAAACATGATTTTGAGTCAATTTTCGGAGAAAAGGATACAGCAGGATATATTCCACATCTGTGTGGTTTAAGTAAGGGGCCTGCCTGGATAGATCATGCAGGGGAGAACACACATGACAGCAGCCTTATAGAGGTGAATGTACTAGTGTATTGGCTGTGCTACTGCATTAGGGAGGTCACAGATTAAAGTTTGCATCACCACATGAAAGTGGTATCGAGCTCCAAAGACAAAAACTATTCACTTCTACAAACCAAGCAGCAGGTAAACAACTGGTGGTACCTTCCAGAGGAGGAGGCGGGACTCCAGTGGAATCTGCAAACAGCCTTGATGGATTGTGAGGTCTATCATTTGACCTCCTAACACACTTAATCACCTTAACCATGATGGCATTTCTTATCTTGAACAACAAGTAGACCACTACATACATGTAATAACATTTTGATCTGTAACTGCACCCAGGTAACTTCTACAGCATTTACCCTGAAAGACCTCTCCTCGCAGCCTCCAAACACCAGACATCACACAAACAGCTGTTGCAACACATGCTGCTCAGCCATCAGCTTGTATACGCGGCTGTTTAAACAGGCCTAAAGGCCTTTCATATCACTACACACAAAGACTAGCACATATGGACCAACCAATAAAGCCCTAACCTCCGACACAGACACATGACCTTAATCTCCCAAACGCGAAGTGCAGCAGGAAAGAATTTAACAATGTAAAAACACAACAAAGCAAACTTACACATAATCACTCTCGCCACAAGTTCTAAACATTCCTGATCTGCTGTTGATGAAATGCTTAGCTTTGTTGTAGTGAGTGATAAACTTCAAAAGACACACTTCAAAACTGCATTATTATTGCAACCTAGTCAATCCAAAATGCTTCTTTTTGATTTCTTTGGTTACATAAATAAAAATAAATAAATAAATAAACGAAAAGGAAAGAAAGAAAGTAGAAGAAGAAGAAGAAAAAGAAAACAATGTGACTGACTGCAGGTGAGCAAGTTGTAAATGCACATTGAAAAAAAATGATAATTTCACTTTTTTTCAACTTCTGTATTCAAGTAACTTCTTAGTTTTAATGTTTTAATATCTTTACATCAGCAAGTGCACAAATGTCATGCCCTGGCATTTGTCTCCTTTAGATCAATGTTTTATTTCCACCAACTTACTTAAAAAAAAAAAAAATCATAGCTGTTGACAGATAAAATTCCTGCTTTTTGCTCCAAAATTTCAGAACGAGAATTTAGTGTTTAGCAACCGCAAACACTATATAAGCTGCCACGGTAATGATGCTGGTCAGAGCAGCGAACCATGAACTAAAACCATTTATAAAGTTTCAGAAAGCTGATGTGGACTACAGACTTGTATAATAATGCTTTGAGACAAATTCAACTTATCTTCAGTACTGACATAGGGGAAGAAGCGTGTTCACGCTGGACAGAACGCCGCTCCTTGCAGGGCCAACACACAGAAACAGCCATTCACATTCACATCTGTGGTCAATTTAGAATCACCAGTTGACCAAACCCAATGCACTTTTTTTGCATTGTTGCAGGAAGCCAAAGTGCTCATGGAAACAAGTCCACACAGAAAAAAAAAACAAAAAAACACAGAACCTTCTTGCAGGCAGCTAACCACCACACCACTGTGGTCACCACCAGAGTGATGATTATTCTATGAGCAACCAGTTTCACTTTGTTACACACTGTATCCCACTGTCCACTGGCATTGGTAAAATTACCATCACGCATTAAGCCAAGTTTTTGAAGTGTTTACCATGACCAGATCCTAAAGGTATACTCCAGTATAGTTGCTCTGTCCTACTACTGTAGAGATGCTTGAAACAGATTTATTTAATATCGAACATTATTCTCATTTGGATTTAAAATCATTTTTTATATATATTAAGTAATTTACAGTACTAGATTGGGAAATTAATAAAAAGGAAATCAACTTCACTGTTCATAATTTACATTTAGGTTAGCCACTCTTTAAACACATAGTCAATGCAACACCGTATCACACATAGCTGTATATCTTCTCATCATTTTGTACAGTTTTCCATCACCAAACACCATGCAGTTCTTTGGCAGGCCTCCAAATCGTGTGGACCAATTTAAGAGATTAGACCCACAAAAAGCACACGAGACCAAGACAAATGGCCCCCACCTGATCTCCCCCTGCATAGCTTTTGGCATCGCAGTCTGCTATAGAGACGTCAAGTAGTGCGAGAGGGAATGTGAAACCTTAGCATGTTCCCCATTTGGCACGTTCCTGAGGCTCCAACACAGTTATGAGGCCACTTCATAGGAGTGTAAACTGTGTATTTAAAAAGCCGTCATTGTGGGACTAACACTGGCCCTGGTGTAGGTTGTTAGAATAACTGAATGACACAATGGTTTCTTTTCTAAATAAACAGATGTGGGCAGGCTGTTAAAACCTTCATTTTTTTCTCTTCCTCTGCATGTCTTTCTCCCCTCCTCCATCCCATCTGTATGTTCCCCCCCCCCCCCAACCCCTCCCACACACACACACCCACTCACTCACTTTCTCGCTTGGACTCTCACCCTCTCTCCACCCTCCATCCATATGTCTAAGAAAGGCAAAGGGCCGGTTTCCTCATGCAGCTGTTCAGTACAAGCGGCCCTCTATTCCAGCCTCCACAGTGAAGTGATACCAGTCATCTGCTCGGGGTGATTAATTGCGTGTCATTCTTAACTCCTGCAGGACTACTGCGGCTCTGCAGTTCCTTTAAAATACCCCATCACTCCACCTCCTTCCCCCATGCTGCACATAGAGGAAATGAACTCACCACAATCCTGCTGCCACTGGACTCCTATCAAATATAATTCTCAGTGAAAGATTACTGTGTGGATATCAAAAAGGTCGAGGCTGGTCAAAATTATAATAATTCATAAGTTCTCTGAACGGCTGGTGAAAAGAAGTTTACTCTACAACAACTCAGTTTCATTAAAAGAGAGCGAGAGCGAGAGAGAGAGAGAGAGAGAGAGAGAGACTGAACTGAAGCTGGAACTGAAATCAATATCACATTCAGTCTCATTTAATTTAATTTAATTTTTTAAGCCATATTCTGTGATTTAATAAAAATAAATAAATCTATACAATATCTATGCACATACACTTGTTACTGCATATCAGTACAAATTTTCAGTGCATCTGTTTTCCATCGGTCTGTACAATATAAATCAATAAATCTTAATCTAAACTTATAACGTATAGAATCTGAGATAAACAATGTCGATGTACATATTAAATAAAAGGGAAAAACTGTCAGGACCTTAGCAAATAAATATATTGCACAGCAACATACCAGCAGAAAACTGCACTGTCCTAAATACACAGTCCCTGAACAGTTTCGGAAATATATCAATAAATGTATAAAACACAGAACTTAGATTAGCCACTCTATTTCAAGATTTAGTCCACAATATTGTCAGGTCTCTACTGATATTTTCTTTGTTCCTTCTCCTTTTGGGGAAATGAATTTCCTGATGTAGAAAACTTTGCTTGACCTGATTTTTGTATTAATTCTTATTTGCTGCTGTTGTTTTCTTTTCCAGTATTCAAATGCAGCGGCTGTGAAAGAGTCAGTTCTGTATTAATTTGTGACCTACTCCAAACAATCGCCTTTTTGAAGCGAATGTCCAAACTGCAGCAAATAAAAGCAGAAAAAAATGAAAAATTCTTTTGTTTTGGAACTTTGGCTGGAAATATACCTGTAACTGAAAATATGTTAGGAGCTTGAAAACTACTGAAAAGATAAGCAAACGTATTTATGAAAACTAAGCTTGAAGTGTTCTTTAAAAGTCACAACATTACAATCACTGTTCGCTAGTGTCCCCATGGTGCAAGAGTGCATTCCCAGCTGGTTCTGCTATGCTGATAAGGCATTGCTGCTGCCTGGTGACCAAATAAAAAGCATATGCCTGACATAGCATCAGAGACGCATCAATCCTCTGTGAACTCTTGACTCTGCGGAGATTACTGTGGATAAGAATGATGTGACCAGTCCATGTATTGTAGACTTTGAGGAAACACTGGAGACATTTTGGAGTATCAAAATCCATACTTGTACTTTGTAAGTTGATTGGATTTCTCATTAAAAGCCATAGCTTCTCCTTTAGCATATTGTTTTTGGCCATTTTTTGTTTTCCTATTTTAGAAAAACTGTATTCAACCTTTAGTTACTGTGGCTTTAAAATTACAAATGAAAATTATACACTATTTTCGAGATAATAAACTGTCCGTTCTCTCGAGTCTACGCATTACTCCTCACATGTGATTTAAGCAGCCTTTTAAAAGACAATCAAGATACTATTAATTGCAAAGTTTCTGCTCAGCTGAGTTGTGGCTATTTGAAGTACACAGGATTTTAATCCACAAATTCCCTTTTTTCACCTTCCTTTTTTGTTCTTGATAAACAACTTGGCCTTTGGCGAAGGGTTTACTGTAGACAGCTCACCAAGATGACATGTTTTAGACAAGAGCTGAGGAAGAACAGAACAAAAAAAAATTGTAAAAAATACTCTGCTGAACCAAATGTCAAATAAAGCAAATCTCTAACACGAGATTGTGTTCCCACAGCACCCTGTGAGATGTATTTTGGATTGTGAAACAGCAAAGGGACAAAGCTCTGCAAACATAACTACATCAGTTTTTTGTGTTTTTTTAAGAAGACATACGGTAATGTGAAATTCTTTCCTCGAAATGTAATGTCTTGGCAAAAGGAGATTTCAATATTAATGCAAAACAGTCTACACACACATTGTAATGGGCTGGGATTTTCAAAAGTACTTTATTAAATCATTTCTCAAGTACAGGTTCAGCATATTGGTTGTGAAATCTGAAATATCTAAGATAAGGTGGATTAAAATCCAGTACATCAGGATGAGTCATTCGTATACCCTGAAGGCCCACTCATAGGTTTCCCAGCATTTTTCTTCTGAGTAGGAATTCACACTTGCAAATGTTAAACAAAAAACACCTCGGTGCTGATGTTTTGTCACAACATCCTCCGTCAGTATCTGCTTTCAGCCGATAACAGCCAGGCAATAACTCTACAGGGGCCCCCAGATGGCTTTGGACAGATTCATCACAACTAACACCCCAGGTCAGCTGCAGGTAATCCATCAGGGCACGGAGCTAATTCAGCAGTGTCAGGTAGGAGCAAAATAAGTCTGACTTTTTCCTGCACTCAGTTCAGGCAGAGGTTATCTCTCTTCTGATGCAGTTTACGGCTTCTTCCAAGTATTTAGCCCTGTGCACACGTTGTCTCTTGATAAAATAGGGTTCGATGAAACACTTAAAGATAGATAAAGGTTTGCATGAAAGTATGTGTAATCTGTAAAAGAGGTTACACACACAGAGAATGTTTAAATCGCTGCTATTATTCTCTTACAGCACCTATTTACTCCCAGGAGAAAATGCTCTCACTTACTCTCATGAGTGTGCTGTGTGATGTGGTAATGGACTTCAATATCAGGAACAACTGACAAAAGTAAACCACTCAACAGCTGCATTACTCAGCACTCTGGGCAACTCCTAACATGGCTGTTAAGTGAGCCATATGAGCTGAGGAGGATCCCATGCTCTTGCATCTCAGTTGCTCACAGCAACTCCTAACAAACAAATCCCACAGCCTTCAATAATGATTGGAAAGAATTAGGCAACAGTTCAATCTGGAAAAAAAAAGTCTTCTGTGAACCTTTACATCAGCAGCAAGAGAAAAATGACCAACAAGCCATATTTAATCTTCCAGCAAGAACGTTTTTTTCTCTAAAGTTCACCTGTTATTTCCTTATTTTTGGTAGTTTATGTTACAATGGTAGATGCACATATTAAACATAGCCAAGGTTTCATAAACATGTGATAACAAGCAACAGTCTCAAAGACTCAAGCACAGCTTAACCAAGGACAAGTGAATACAGAAAGTACTAATTTCTAAAACCCCTGACTATTACATTGCTAGCTATATCCGACTAAACTTCCCTTACATTGTCAATGTAAGCAGGGGTAAAGAGCTTTAGTGACAGTCACTGCACAAAACAGCTGAAGTCCTACTGAAAAATACTTCTATGACTATGAGCTTTAGTTCTGCATGCATTTATAAACAACAAAAGCAGAAAATATAGACTGCTATGCCACATTGTGCCATTAGAACCAAAATTGATTAACATTTATTAAAATTTATTATTTATGAACATGCTATATAGGGATGATCCTGCAAAATGAGGATATTATTAAGATGAAGGGCCAGATTACTCAATGGGCAGGTGCCCAGAAGCCAATGCACAGTTGAGAGCAAACAAAAACAGGATAAAAACGCTGCACTTAACTTTACACTTTCAGTTAACTTCACATTCAGTAAGATGGCATGCAAACTAATCTGGTGGTGTAGCTGTAGCAGCCGCTCACAACTGCAGTGGATTTATGACTTGAAAATGTATTTGTATTTAAATGAAAGAGGCAGGCTGCCCTCACCAGTGAAGACCTGCTGGACCTTACAGTTGAAGAAGTGGTACTCCATGTTTTTCTATGAAAAGGGGGAAAAAAGAGTTTATTTCTGTACTAAGTGGATACATCCCAAAAGTGCTTTTCCCAAGAAAAGCTCTCCGAGCTCTGCTTCATTATTGTTTCAACTCTTATCTGGGAGCGGGACTGTGGTACTGGCAAGATGTGCTGAAAGAAAGAAAATAAGACAGACAGAGAATGAGAGCGGAAGAAGATAACAGGTGTGCATGTGCATGAATGCACAAAAACATACACTAACACTGTATTATCATTTTTTTTTTTTAAAAATAGATAAAAACAGTTCTAGCTGACTCCATTTAAGGTTCTTAAGAGCATTTAGGGAAGTTGCGCTATGATGGTATGACATTTCTGTATGTCTGATTACTGAAGAAGAACAAAGCAAAAAGCTGAAAAGATCCTTGTGAGCATTATGCCAGAAAGCATAAAGTTTTTCTGTGTTGGGAGGGATGTGTTGCCTGAGTGTACTCTCATTACTGATGCTAATAATTCAATTATTCTGCCTCAGTAACAGCCAAGGTTTTTCAGTTAAAGTGGATACCCTTTATGAGACAAAAAAAAAAAAAATGAACCACTACCTATGTCTCTGGGAACAAAGTCTTAAAATTAAGTCAGCAAACTCTTTAAATCACTATTTAAAACTATTAAAAGTAAATCAAACAGCACATAAAAGCTAAATTAGGAGTAATAAGGTCCAATAGCATGTGTTTAGTTGGCAACACTAAAGAACTGTACTGGCCTGGATTGAAAGAAGAAAAAACATAGAAGTGCATCATTTCCACAGAATATATAAATTTCAGAAGGATGTAGTTCTTGGATTTAAATATGAGTTAATCACAAACTTTATTGTTTAACTGATAAGGCTTGTGATTAACTGACGAGAGATGCTGAAACCTGAGGTGGAGTAACACGCTTGCTACCAGAGGAGCTTTTTCCTTTAAGGAACACAGCTTAACTCAATTGGATCGTTAAAATTCAGGGCCAGTCTTAACGTTAATATTAAGAATGGACTATCAGACATTTTCTAGTAAAGACTCTTGAGACAACAACTGACAGAAGGATGCAGACTAATGGCGAGGCCACATCTCCACTCTATTAAATACAATATCCATCATTACAAGCGACACAGAGGCAAAGGGGACATTTGGCATAATTGTGGCCATTTCCTGGACCCAACCCCGCACCCTGGCTGTCTCTATACATGGAGTCTGGCAGTCTGGGCCCATATAGACAGTGCAAGCACACACATCCATCCAACACACAGCAGACCTCTAATCCAACTGTGAGAGAAGCTGAACAATCTGCTCCTTCTTCTGGCGTTCCCTGTCCAGACATATTTTCTCCTCCAATCTGTCCACCCCAAATGAAGATAAAGGGGAACACCACAGCCTGATTTATCAGTCAACATGGAACTATCTGAAAGTCCCTTCTAAAGATTCCTGGATAATGTCAACTTGAAGACCCTTCTCTACCCCTGCTGATTTCTTTTAATCTCTCTCCTCAAGACATATTCCTGACAATACTCACGAGCACTAATGATAAGGCCAGAATTTCAAAGTTAGTACTCGAGGGTCTTTATTGATGTTGTTACTATAACAACATGGCTAACCGCAGACTTTAGATTACTGCAGAAGAACCTGTGATAATAACTATAAAAATAAGTTGACAGTTTCTTCTTAGTAGATGCCTGAAGTGATCTCTTATGTGAAGAATGCCAGAGAGTCCACAGTCAGGTTGTTTAAATTGGAAAAAAATATAAAAATCGCTATAGGCTTCAGTTAATAAAGCTGTTTGCAGTGTTAAAATCAAATTTTGCCTGGGCATGTTTGCTGATCAATACAAAGAATTTTACAAAATGATATCATATAATAAAATGTGAAATACAGTTTTCCATTACTTTTTACCAGAAGGCCACAGATCAGTTATCCAGTGACGAGCTGATTTTATCTTTTTACTTTCAAACTCCACAGACGTAAACTTGTGCAAATTGACAATTAAATTTGTTTTAGTGACAGTGGCCCCGCAAATAACACAATATTTATGATGGACCTTTATTTATTTATTTTTTACATGTATGATACATGCACAAATTAATCACACACAAGGGAGAAAATGAAATTGCTAGTTCCCACATTAGCCTAATTGATGTCAATCAGCACAGTTCAGTCCACAAAAATGTGATTAAATAAAGTTACCCTGATATTAACTGTAACTGGCATCAATTCTTCTTCTTGCTAAAGATGTGTTAATGTAACATCCGATATCTGCTGAATCTCACAAACGTGTTTTGACAAATCTGGCATGCAGTGGCAGCTTTTGTTTTGTTTTGGAGTTTTTTCCCCCAAGCACAGTCAGCAGAATGATAACCATGTAATCGGTTTAATCTCCTTTACGAAACATGTACAAGACAAAAAACACAAAAAACAGGTTAATGTACAACAGCGGGAAACTGTCACAATTTAGGTCTTATCACTTGCAATAGTGACAGTTCGTTTGTGTAAATGGATGTTGCTGATTTCATTGGAGTATTGCATGCTTCCCTTTCACTAACTAAATGGTCCACAAGCTTAAACGACAGTCGAACTGAACCAGAAAAATTAACTAACTGTATGTTTCCGCTGTCATCAGGTTTGTTTGGTTTTTTTGTTTTTGGTGTTTGTTGTTTTTTTACAATGACCCATTTACACTGCTGTGCAAAAACCTTGAGCCAAGCACCATTTTTTGTATTTCGCCAGGAAAATGGGAAATATAAGCAGTGATTTATTGAAACATGAGCAAACATACACAGAAATACACATAAGACAAAAAAAAAAAAAAAAAGTTTTCATTGGCTGTTTTATTTTGTTTTCTGTCAGGGATCATTTCACGCTGCTTTGACAATGTTGAGAAATACTTAAAAATGCTTTTAGTTCAAGACCACTTTAAAAAAAATTACAAGAAAGCAAAAATACAATGAAATAAGAATTTTCCACATATGCTGAGCAAACACTCAACTGGTGAATAGCCTTAAGTTTAAAAAGACTGGTTCTACTTCAACTAAACACTATAATCAATTCCTCCTTACACAGAAAAGGTCAGCATGCCTGGTCCTTAAATCTTTGATATGCACCACACTCAGGTCTTATCATAAAAGCATTTTCTATGGTTTAGTAAGTCTGCTCAAAGAGGAAGAAAGATACCCGGAGTTTGCTTTGAACTTCAGATAACATGGTCTCCACATGTGTGCCAAGTGTGTGTGTATGCGTGCGTGCACTTCTACTTCAAAATAAAATTAAGCATAAGAAACATTTGGCATTTAAGCACAGAGCACTTTTCTAAATGTTGTTTTTTTCTTATACAGGCATTATGGAAAAGAAACACAATTAGGTACAGTGTATTTTTAATTTGCTCAGCCACAGATGTTAAGCATCAGCAGACTCACATAAAAAACATTAATTAGTAAACATTAACCAATTTGCCACATCATGGTGCAATTTATCTTGATTATAATGCTCTTCACAATCTAAAATTCATTCCACAGGGCAAACTTTCCTGAATGAAGATTTCAGAGCCTAAAGCATTCTTTCTAAGTGACCTGATTTTTCCATTAGCCTCCACTCAACTTTCTGTTTTAGAGTTTGGGGAAAAGCAAAACCTGATTCACACATCTTCCAGTTTCCCTACCTGACAGGAGCAGCTGCACCTCATGACATATAGACGATGTCATTTCCAAAATTCCTTCAGTGCTGCACTGCTCTCACCATTTCTGTCAACACTCAATATGATGTTCTAATTTTACCAAGGCTGGTACACCTGTGCACACTGAGCATTCACTGTGTTGGTCTCTTCCCTATATTATCAGTTGAAACTGGCAGATCCTAAATGTCTGTATCTATTTATAACAGAAATGTTTACTAGTTACTAGTAAACTAGTAGTTACTAGATGAATTTAGTAGTCACTTAAATGTGGAAATGACACACACACATATATATGCTAATATACATAGACAGATAAACCTACAATTATGATTTACAGGCACAGACAGCAGCCTGATACCAGATAACACGGGGAACCCCTTGGAGTTCCCAACACCATATGCAGAGCACCAGATCCTAATGTTTTGGCTGCACAAATACAACTCACTGCATGAACAAGGAGCACCATTACCAGTGCATAATGCAGAAGTTGGACAATCCACAGGACAAGGTACTAAGTGGAGAGGTAAGTGAATGACGCTGGAGACAAGCACAAAATCGACCTTGACGAAGCCTGCAGGTATCCATACAGAGCTTGTTATAAATAAATAATATCGCTTTTCAAACTTGTCTTCCACAAGTGAACTAAGCAAAAGTGCCACTGACTCAAACAGAAAACACTATGGTTGACAAAGAACCAAATAGTCCAACATCCTGAAATTTTCTCACAAGATGGGAAGCCAGAGCAGGACGCAAAGACTTATCAGTACAGACCTTTGTGCTGCCAAGATGGTTTTGTATGCAACAGACGACATGCATGGCTAATCTGATGTTGACATAAATTTGACTAAATCAGAAGTACGGTGATTTGCCTCGTGGATTGTGATTTGACCCAAAAAAAGATTGTGATATGATCTTTTGGCCAGACTGCCAACCCCCTACCTCCAAGGTCTTGTTAAGGCCATGGAATGAGCTGTACAGCCCTTTAGGTAATGGCCTGGGGATGTGCTGGAAAGGAACTCTAGCCTTCTTGCCATTCCAGGCAGAGCACAGCAGGCCATGCTCAGTATCAATGGCAAAAGCAGGCAGACAGCAAGCACTGATGCATAAAACATGAGCCTGAGAAAGTTAGGACAACTGAGTCAATTATCATTTTTGGGAGGACATGGAATAAGCTGCTGCAACAGATCGTATAAATTAGCGCTTGGAAAACCATATAACCATATAACGAAATAATTGGGCATTTTGAACCAGTAGCACAAGCTGAAAGTCTAGAAAACAGACTCAGTCATTAGAAAATGGCAAACAGCTAGAGACCATAGACAATGAGACTTCAAGACTTTTGCATAAAAAAAAACAATAACTTGTGAAAAATGGCTTTGTTAAGGAGTGTTAATGCTAAGACAAACACATATAAACAAGCATGTAGTCAAACTACTGTGTAGTCCACAAAGATACTGCAGTTTTGTATAAATGCAGATGAGGCCAAGAAAGTTGTTTTGGTTGAAACCATATGGGACTCATTTGCAAGGGAACTTCTGGCATCAATTTCAGGGCCTGGTTTTGATGTGCAGATAGGCACAGTACACAGTTCGGTCAACAAGAAACGATTCCAAAATAAATGTGTCACTGTCACTGTAATAGCGAGGAAAATTCGAAACCTAAACCATAAGCACATTCAAATTATTTTTATTATATTTTTCCATACCTCGACAGAAATATGAGGAATTGGCTTAGCCCATACTTTCTACTTATTCCATTCTAAAGTTAAGAAAGAAATAAAATGTCAAAAGTTTCAATATATTTTGTCTATAAAGTTAAAAGCAGCTTTTTATGGCAAGATATTGCAGTAATTTGAGTTGATTTATTTATTTATTTTTTAAGTTTAAAAACAATTGTGACTGTAAAGTTACAGTAAATGTTTCACACTCCAACTTTAACAGGCAGATTTATGTCTGCTTTCCTCTCCTACTTGGATCAAAATTAGTCTAGGGGCCTGTTCTGGGAGAACTTAGGCTCCAGCAGGGACCAACACAAGGTTTAAGTCAAAAACTCTTTTGTTACATCAGCTACTCCTGGAGTCACCTTAAATCTTTAAAAACTGTTTTAGATAGAAGCCTCTTTGTGACTGACGATATTAAGCTGCAACATCTAAAAAATGGAGCCAAACAACCATTTGTGAGGGGTCTACTGATTCAAGTTCAGCTGGATTACCATATACTATTTTAGTTAGGCTTTTAAGCTGTTTAGTTAAGTTTCTAAGTATCTGAAAAGGCAAAGGTCAATTTGAACACAGTTCTCACAGTGAAAAACAAGCGCACAGTGTTGGCCATAGGTCCCCAGAGCACTCAAGTGTAGTTGCCCAATCAGACTCCCACTGTTAAAAATCCACACGAAAAACAAAATTTACTACAAAAAGTACATAAAATTGCTGCCGATTATGGTGAGTGATGGTAATTCAAATAATGCACTTCTTTGATAATGGCACAACATATCTGCCTTCTTGTAATCTGGTGTGCTGCCCTTGAAACATGAGCGATTTACTGTAATGCCCTTACCATGATGGCCATGATGAGATTACAATCTGAGTAGCTATGAGAATGCCAATTGCTTTAGATGTGACGAATTACAAGGAAAACAAGGCATGCACATACACAAACGCACACATATAGTAAAAATGCAGACTGTATGGCACCAAAATGTGCAGCATTACATAGCTCACGCTTTGTGAGAGCACAAACAGTGCCCCTGACTGGGCCATAAAAAGTAAACGGTACTTATAGTGCACTGAATGAAGACACTATAGATGAAAACTAGATTAAATATTGAACCTCTTTCAAATTTCCATAAGCCAAGTTCTAGCTCTGTTAAAGCTGAAAGAAACAGCAGAAGCTCTTCAGCCAAAACTATCTTTAAGCTTAAGTAGTTTCATGGCAGATTCAGAAATCTTTCTCTAAACTCTGTAAGCAGTTTTCTTTGAAAAGGATAGAGCGAACATTTTCTTAAAGACTCAAATGAGTCAAAAAGCTTGTGCAAAAGCCTTGACCCTCCCTTTCCCTAAATCTAAATGTAGTATATAAAGCCAAAACAGTGTTTGTACAATTCTAACAAGCCTGAAAGTCAATATTTTGTATGACCACCTTTATTCTTTGACACAGTCTGACTAGCTAAGTAGCTTTCACATCACTTATGCCAAGATTTCAGCTGACTACTTTTTAGGAATCACTTCATTGGCACAAAAATGCCAAAGATAAAATTTCTGTTGTTTTTTGGCATTTTTCTTAGATTGGACTAAAGAAATGGAAACAAATTATGTGTTTTTGCAAGAAGCAGATAGCAAGAAAACTGCAAAAGATACCATTTGACCCTTTAAAGCCGGTCAGAGCAGGCACGCTCTGTAGAACCAGAACCGCTTAAGCTAGCACAATAATTTTGTTTTTGCATATGAAACCAGAGGAGTTGTACTTACATCTTATGCCATCAGCTTGTCCTAGGTCACGGTTTCCTTCCACATATAGCTTTGCAAAAATTGCATAAAAAGCGCTTGCAGCAACACAAACATAATATTCCAGAAACACGCTTTGTGATCCGATCAGCTGTTCGTAACACTTCCCACATTGAAAAAGACCTCAGCTCAAACGATCGCATGTCCGCCATTTCTTGCCTGAGACCGGAAGTGACGTCATTTTCGCAGAAAATGTAGTTTTTTACTTGTAGGACTTAAAAGCCTATACTGGTGTTTTTATAAGTCATGTTTGACTCTATACTTTTCTGAATAGTTTCTGTGATGCTTAGAACTCGAATTGCACTGCTGGAAATAGTTTATTTTGATGCACATGCTGTTTTCTTTGCAAATTTGTATCATAGGATTCTTTTTCATTTTTCCTGCAGTATAAAAATTGCTGTATCTCAAAAATAAAACTATGAAGCCACTCAAAATAAATTTCCTGTTGTTGTAAACTGTTTTTTGCAACTTTTTTGTATTTAAAGTTTTGAGGGATAAGCCTCTTAAATTTTTCCAAGTAGAAATATATGTAAAAAAAAAACAAAAATGATTTTCATTTTTTTTGTAGTTTATTGCACTTTTTTGCAATTAATGTAGTTACTATGGACTTAATGCATACATATTATTAAAAATATGGGCTATAACAGTTGTATTGATGTATAGCAACTTGAAATGGTCCCAAAAATGACACTACAACATGTAAAAATATAATATAAGCTCTGGCGGACTTGGTTCTATGGTAGGTCTTAAAGGGTTAAAATTGGTTCTTAAGTATGTTATCTCTTGGTGCCTCCTCATTCTTTAATGATTCATACATCATTATTAAGTGGCGAAACAAATAATACTTCCCAGGTACAAGGATATGACTGAAAATGAATGAAAAAAAGCCAATGTCTAAATACAAACTTTGAAATACCTTCAGAAAGCCCAGAGAGCCATTGTTCAAGACCACTTCCAAAATTTTACAAGTCTGGCTCTGTGGAAGTAAAATATAAAGAAATGCGGACTGTCTTTATATTTTGTGTTTTACATTTTAGATTCTTCAGTTGCACACTCTTGGCATTCTCTCGATGAGCTTCATGAGGTAGTCACCTGAAATAGTTTTCTTTTCTTTCTTTTCTTTGTGTACTTTCCCTGTAGGGAAATTACTCTCTGCATTTAACCCATTCACTCACTCGCTTGTGTTTCTTGGCCCAAACAAATCTCTTCTGCTTGTTCCTTTTTCTTCTTAGCAGCTATTTGAGCATAGAGGCCTGATTCTTTCAGTCTACTCTGAACAGCTGATGTAGAGATGTGCCTGCTAGAGCTGCAGAGGTAACTCTCAGTCTTCTTTTCCTGGGGCAGTCCTCCTGGGAGCCAGTTTCATCGTAGCACTCGATGGTTTTTGCGACTGCACTTGGGAACACGTTCAAAGGTTTATCAATTTTCTCGACTGACTGGCCTTCAGTTCTTAAAGTAATGACAGAGTGCTGTTTCTTTTTACTTAACTGATTGGTTCTTGCCAAAATATGAATTCTAACAGTTGTCGGGCTATCAGCTGTGTACCAACCTGACTTCAGCGCAACGCAACTGATGGTCCCAAACCATTGAGAAGGCAAGAAATTCCACAAATGAACTCTGACAAGGCCCATCTGTGAAGTGAGAACCATTTCAGGTGACTACATCATGAAGCTCATTAAGAGAAGGCCAAGGGTTTGCAGCACTGTCAACAATGCAAACGGTGGCTACTTTGAGGAATCTAAAAAAGAAAACATTTTTAGAGTTAATTATCTGTTTTTTCTTTCCTACATAATTCCATACATCTTGCTTGATATATTTGATGTCTTCAGTGTGTATCTACAATGTAGAAAGTAGTAAAAATAAAGAAAAAAAAACATTAAATGAGAAGGTACGTCCAAACTTTTGACTGGTAATGTACATCACTTTAGTATTTTTTGAAATACAGTTTAGCATAACAAATTACCTCTAACATCACTCTTAGGCTTTGCCTAGCAAAAGTCTTTTAAAATCAGTTAAAAACAAGTTACAGCAAATATAAGAAGTGAAGGTGTTAGGTTTGAAGAACATTTGAAAATCCTTTCAACTAACTGGAGACAGAAGGGTAAAACCCTGCTGGAATTTCTTCACTTCAGCTGAATTTGACAGATTTAAATCAAAGTATATCCACAAAACTTCTGTCTTTCTGTACTTCATAAAACCCTAATAAACCACAAAGAAGGCTTGTTCTTTGAACAACAACAACAAAAAAGAATGCAGTGCCTTCTTATTCTGCAGCCGATGTCTCTTTCAACCTGTAACTTCAGTCTACCAGCAGCTGCACACCCGCATGAAACTGCCTCCATTAGAGATTCACTGCCTGCATCAATCAGAAAGACAGAGAGAGATTAAGGATGTAGTGCAGGCTGCTGGCATGCACTCGCAAGTCAGATTTCACATTAACATATTAATCAGATGAGATATATGGGCTCTCTAACATGCACTGAGACTCTCACTATCTCAAATAAAAAACATTAATCTGAGGTTGTTTAAACAGTGAGAAATTACAGAGATCTTATTAGAGATGAGATAAAGATGAATACTCATTTTCTATGCAGTCTTGTGAAAAGCCAAGTGCACCATTATTGCATCCATGTGAAACAGCCAGTTCCTGATAATCAAATGTACTTGATTAACTGATCATCAGCAAGTGTGGCCGTCTCAATAAAGCTGAAGAAGACAAACAAAAAAACAAAAACCCAAGAGTACATCTCAGCCTTGACTCTGTCAACCATGGTGGTAGAAGGGTGATGATTTGTGCTTGTTTTGCAGCCAGAGCACTCAGGCACCGTGCAGTATACTAAAGTGTTCTAGAGTCAAATGTGAGGCAATCGGTCCAACAGGTAAAGCTTGGTCAAAACTAAGTTGTGCAATCAGAAAATGATGACAAGCACACCAACATCTCTAACAGAACGGCTCTATTTCTTTTTCGGTCAATGTCCCACTCAAAGTCTCAGCATGACTGAAATGCTGTGGTGGGCCTAAACACAGCTGTACATAAATGAATGCGCACAAACATTAAGTAACAAAAGCGATATTGTAAAAAAGAGCTTGCTAAAATTCCTAGACAATGATGTGAGAGATTGAATAAAGTCATGCAGAAAATGAGAATTTCAATTTATTGCTGCTAAAGGTGGTTCTGTAAGCTACTGAATCACAGGGTGCACTTAGGTTTTCATAAGACTGCATAAATTTCCTGTAAAAACCTTTCTTTTTCACATGACTACATTTATAGCAGCAAGAAAAAAAATCCACTGCCCACATTACTCATAATGAAGCAAAATGTCACTCAGTGCAAAGCTGTGGGTGATCAGTGTGTGTGTGCGTGCGTGCTTGCATGCATGCCTGTGTGTGTATTTTAATAGTTTTTGGACATGGCACCAAGCATTTAGGCTCTGGGCCCATATATGATACTAGTTACTTGGATAACTGCTTGTTGGTTTTGCTCTTTTGACTGGATTTTCTGTCAAAAGAGTAGAAAATGAGAGCTGTGAAAAGGGAAACTGCGCCATTGTCAGTTGTTGGTACATATTTAGAGAAGTGGTAAGTTTTAAGAATTTTCTGTAGTTAATATCAATTCACATTTATAACTTGAAAGTAAGGGCCAAATACTTGAAGGGAAACAGGATACCTAAACTTCTGTCGGTGACAGCTGGTCAGGGAGAGCCGAGAGAGAGGGGGGATGCAGCTGCAGCCTTGCTGCATGATGGTAGGGGTCTAGAAGCAGATGGAGGCTATAGACTGATTGCAACATGATAGCCATTTTGAAATACCCACATGTTTTGGTTTTTTTTAAAATAAATAAAATCACTTTTTTTCCTTTGTGTTCAACCAACCTTTTATCTTATGCTATAAAGCTTACACCTTTTATCCAGATGACATTTTGTTGTCCTTGAAACCACTTCCTGTACTTTACGTCTTTATTGCTCTGCTTATTGTGCTGTGTTAGAATCCACTATTTTAAGAGTTTCTGTCATTCTGCAAAGAAAATTTAAATTCCCATGACAAGAGGTGTAAAATAATTGTGTATTACATTTCAGGATTGTAATCTTGCTTCTGTCCAATGACTGCAGGTTTGCAATGACTGAAGAACTTTGGCATCTGGATTGGAGGAAACCTAATATATCTCTGCCCCAAGGGGTTTTAGGCTATAGCCTCCTGAAGCCACACTCTAATGAAACCAGCAATTTTGGTTGTACAGGAATGTTACATGAAAATTACTTCAGGCCAGTCATAGATTATCTGTCTGTAAAGAGAAATAAGCTACTGATTACTGAAATTTGTAAGATGTGCTTCCCTGATAGCTTGTACTAGCTCTGTTGTCAAGAAGAACATGAATACAGAAAGTTTCTCAGTTGCTATGTTGCACTGTGCTCTTCAGACTTTGTTTCCACACTAATTATACTACACTTTAAGTTCCAGCAATTGTGTTGCTATGAATTTCACATTATCATAAAGTATGTGTATTTCTTGCAGCACTGGGAAATTTCCATTAGCCTAAGTCTTTAGTCGAGACCAACAACATTATCCAGTAACCTCGACATTTTTTTCTGTAATTGCACAATAATACAGACGATAGTATCTCAAATCAAGCTCTAGGACTTGGAGCCACAGTGGGGTGAAAGAGATATTACAGGCTGAAAGTGATAAAGGAGAAACCTCCCTCACTGGCCTGAATGTGACCCAGACCTGCTGTTTCTCAGGGAGGTCAATCCCAGGAGTGTTGGAACCCAGAAACTCACACGAATTTTATCAACTCTTCAGCCAAATCTGTTTGATTACTTCTACATTTCTCATGTTTGTCTTCTTTGACAGCTCTGGGAAAAGTGAAAACTGCACTGAACTCAATTTGGGAATATTACAAATGCCCTTTTCACATCACAGATTGTTTCTAAAAATATGACTATATCATTTATTTCTGTGTAAGTTTTGATAGTTAGAGGAATAAGTTAGCTTTGAAATACATTATGTCATTAATAATAGATTTTCAGCCAGTGATTATCAAGCACACATTATTTTCCAGACACTGACCATTTAATGTTAATTGCAATGGGTTACAACAGTAAATACACATCTGCAAGAAGTGATGAAGGCACCAGGCAGTTAGGTAGTTAATTAGTAAAGCAGATGTTAATTGCAGTGACAATGATAAGCTCTTGAGTAGATATACCAAATTTGATAGATCAAAGCACTGCAAGCACTGCTGCCGACTTCTTGTTTGGCAACCTTGCTGCAAAAAAACTTTGCTGGTGTCAAATCTAAACACCAAATAGAGACAGAAACTAAGAGATTTAAAAGATTTTCGTACTTTCATGAAATTCAACACTTTGAGCTTGTATTGATCCAAGGAATGTAAATATATCTCATTTCTGAAACTTAGGCGTATTGTTCTAAATGTAAATGAAGTTTATGGTGCTAGAGTGTTTGAGATAGAGAGTCACAGTCCCTAATCGCTGCACCGGTTTTCAAAGGTTAGTACACTACAGTTCTATAGGCTGCTCTAGATGCAAATAGCAGAATATAAAAAAGAAGTTTCACTATTGGTAACCTAAACAGCATCATTGCTTGCCCACATTTTTTAATGCTATGACAATGTTATGGTTAAGGTCTGGTTAGGCAAAGCCACAAAAATAACTTGGTTAGGCTTAGGGAAAGACCATGGTTTGGGTTTAGATTATGTGCTTTGCCACAGTGCAAATAGTTATTAGGAGCGGGTTGAGGAGCATGACAAAAGAGTTCAGTGTTGACTTGGGCTTCAGGTTCTCCAAAATTGAATTCAATTGAGCATCAATGGATGCATTTAGAAAAATCCACGGAGCCCCATCTCAAAACTGCTGCCAACATCTTGGTCCTTGAAACCACAGGAGACTTTCGGCGAGTCTTGTGGAGCTTCAACTGGTCAGAGTTCGCTTTGGCAGCACAAGGTGGACCCACACAATATCAGGATTAGGGATGCAGCTGGTTTTACTGTTGTGACTACTTAGTGTAAATGTTGTTAATCTTCTCATCTAACTTTTAGCCCGGAAGATATTAAGCGTATTCCACAAAATTAACAAATCCTTTGAGTCAAATATTGGTGTCTATTATATCAAATATCGCAGTTCACTTTACCATAGTTATGTTCCATCAATGATGTACATTTGGATTACTTTCTTTACATAGCAATAATCCCTAAACAGCATGTAAATGTTTCTATATTTTACCCTAGGCTGGACATGAGTTACAGCTGCTATAATGTGGTGGCTGTTTCACTTTTATCACTCCAATTATAGTTAAAAACATGACGCCTACATAAGTGCCTGTTTGAATGTTCACTGGTCAGAGGGAGAGAAAGGGAGAGAGGCTGCTGCAAAGGGAAGCATACGCTCGACATTGTGAAGTGAAGGTTTATGAAGAGCCTATCCTCTCAGCAGGAGATGTTTTATTAGCGATGTTTAAATGACCAGCTTGTTAAACATCAAGCGGCAGGCGGGCAGCCAGGCTACTGTGGCCTATAGGATCCGCTGCAATGCTACAACGCTGGCTTTTTTCACCCTCTTCTGAGCTTTATTTGACATGCTAGTGTGTAGACAGGGTTGTTTCAAGACACAATAATCACTTTCAACTTAATGTGAAACCTTATTCCCACCTGTGAGTGTGTGTTAGGTCTCAGGTGGTTCTAGGTAGTTCAGTATCTTCGCAATGTCAGAGAGAAAAGAAGCAGGAGAGGAGAAGTAGTAAGATGAACAATAAGGTTTCCTTCCTCCTGTAGGATCTTAACACTTAGACACATGAAGGGAATCCACATGAAGCCTGTCATGGATATGCAGTCACGCACAAAAAGCCTAAATTAACATTTTTAATTAAATCACAAGCCCCCTTTTGGCATGTTAGTGTTTAAGATGTAATGTTATTCCTTTCTAGACCATGGGAGCAAATGAAAGACAATTGATCCCCAGAGATGAAAGCTGGAGTCATGGAAAATATTGGAGATTAACTCCGTTCTTTGATGATGATGATGCAGATGGAACATCAGGAAATAGAAAAAGATGTTAAACTATTTTAGTATAGGCAAGGCAAGGCAAGTTTATTTGTATAGCACAATTCAACAACAAGGTGATTCAAAGTGCTTTACAGAGACATTAGAAACAAAAACAAATAAAAAGCATGATTTAAAATTGATTAAAACAAGCAAACAAACTAACTAATTAACAAACAAACAAACAAACAAACAAAACAGTATATAAAATCAAAACAGATAAAATCAGAACAGTAGATAAAATCAGTAATTAAAATGTGAGTTTTGAAATTTAAGCCTAAGTGTGGATTTGGTGCTTTATTCAAATGCAGCTGAGAACAGGTGAGTCTTCAACCTGGATTTAAATAAACTGAGTGTTTCAGCTGATCGGAGGCTTTCTGGGAGTTTGTTCCAGATATAAGGAGCATAAAAGCTGAATGCGGCTTCTCCGTGTCTGGTTCTGACTCTGGGAACTGATAAAAGACCGGATCCAGATGACCTGAGGGATCTGGAAGGTTCATACTGGGTCAGGAGGTCACTGATGTATTTTGGTCCTAAACCATTCAGAGCTTTATAGACCAGCATCAGAACTTTAAAGTCTATCCTCTGACGGACAGGCAGCCAGTGTAAAGACCTCAGAGCTGGACTGATGTGGTCCACTTTTTTGGTCTTAGTGAGGACTCGGGCAGCAGAGTTCTGAATGAGCTGTAGTTGTCTGACTGATTTTTTAGGTAGACCTGTAAAGATGCTGTTACAGTAATCAAGCCTGCTAAAGATGAATGCATGGACTAGTTTTTCCAGGTCCTGTTGAGACATCAGATCTTTTATCCTTGATATATTCTTGAGGTGATAGTAAGCTGATTTTGTTATTGTCTTGATGTGTTTTTCTAAGTTTAGGTCTGCATCCATCACTACACCCAAATTTCTCGCCTGGTTTGTGGTTTTTAGGTGTATAGACTGAAGTTCTCTGGTGACCTGTAATCGTTTTTCTTTGGCGCCAAAGACTATTACCTCAGTTTTGTTTTTGTTTAACTGGAGAAAATTGTGGCACAACCAGTCATTAATTTCCTCAATGCATTTACCAAGAGCCTGTACAGGGCCTCGGTCTCCTGGTGACATTGTGATATATATTTGTGTGTCATCTGCATAGCTATGGTAGTTTATTTTGTTGTTCTTTATACTGGCCGTTATTTCTGCACAGCCTGACTGATCACTGTTGGTGTCACTACTGGTATCCTGAAGCAATAGCTGGACCCTACAAAGGTTGCACAAGTAGTCCAACCCTTTCAGTGGCATATGTCAATATGGTGCCAATGCCATATGTCCCTTCTCCCCCAACACAGTCTCAAAAGGATGGAAGACATTCCAGGAGAAAGGTAGTTATTCTAGGAGAGCTGGACAGGTCCATTAGCAGGACTGATATCGGCTCCTTTGTGCAAAGAGGAACAGGATGAGTACTGCCAAAGCCCTACAAAATGATCTCAAGCAGGCCAGTGGGGTGTGAATGTCTCTGACGATCAGAAACAGGCTTCATAAAGGTGGTCTAAGGGCCTTCTTCTAGTTACCATGGCCTTAAAAGGCGAGTTCACCAAGCGGACTCTAAAGCAGGACCCAGGAGACAGCAACTTACAGTTTACAAAGTTTATTGATACAATAGAGTTTCACTAGGGAATTGTGTGAGAGGGAGGTCTCAGCAGGGTCAGACTGGCCGCATGGATTCATGGTCCAAAAGAAGAGGAGATGGGTGCTAGGAACTGAAAAGACTGAGACTGAATGGCAGCACAATGGAATCACAGTTGTATTTTGAGATTTACAGAATGGCCTTACTTGAAAATGGTTGGAAGAGCACTGGGGAGGCAGCCACTAGGGTAACTCAGATCCGAGGTAGTGTGAGCAGACAAGTGAATATGGAAGGTGAGTAAGTGAGTACCCCTCCATATATCCATGGAGGGGTATACAGACCTCTATGGGCTAGGGAACATCATCCTGACTGTTGTTAGAGTGTAGGCAGTTACTGGATGATGAAGGAATTGATATTATTCACTGGCCCCCAGTCAATGGCACCTGTCTGTCCTAAATCCAATAAAACACCTCTGGGACATTATATTTCGGTTCATCCAATGCTGCAAGACTGCACCTCTGACTTTTTATATTGATTTTCTAGGTATCTTTGAATTCAACGTTCTGTAAGTTGATAATTTTCATTTGCATCAAATCATGTGGCATCCTTTCTCATCCTGTTTATTTTGATAGTCACTTGTCCTGCGTAAATCATGTTCAGGTTTGCTGCTCCTGTCTCATCAGTTAGACTATGATTCCCTCTTGTGTATATATTCTCTGCGTCTACATCCGATGGGTGTTGTGATTTCACTCATTTCCCGTATGTGTGTCCTGCCTCTTAGTTTAGGTTTCTAGTGTATTCCAAATGTTAGTTTTGTAAACTGTAATTCCAGCAATAAAGCTGTGTTTTTGTTTATTAGTTCAGTTTCCATCTTGCCTGTGAGTCTGCACTTTACATGATAGAAGACTGCGGCCACAATGGACCCAGCAAACTTAACCAAGTATTAGCAACAAGCAATTGCCTCCTACCTGGGTGAGTTAGGGAGGTGGGTATCTCGGTATGTGCCAGAGCATGAGTCGCCCTATTTTGGGACTCGTCTGGCCATAGGCGGCCCTCGGAGCTGCCAAACCTTATCCCCCGCCAGCACCTCCAGTGGTGAGGGTGGGCAGTCTCAGTCCCCCCCCCCCCCTCTCGTTCAATCTCCAACCTCTCCAGCCTCTTCGTCTGCCTGCTCATCTCCTCAGACACCGCCAGCACCATGGCCCTGAAGAACGGGCTCCAGGCTGTATGTTGCTGGATGTTGATCCAGAGTACTGCGATCTCACCCCAGCATACACAGCCAGACAATATGTTCGAGGCATATGCAGCTGCAGCTCGGCAAGCTCCCTGTTCTAGGAGGAAGTGAGGCTCCCATCAGCATCCACCCTCGCCAATACCCAAAGTCAGCATCTCCACCTGAACCTGTCACCATCAGGTCTACTGAAACATTTGCTCCAGTGAGTAAGATTGAGCTTTCTGTTCCTGATCCAACCTGTTTAAAGACTGAGTTTTCTGGTTTCCAGCTGGCACATAATGAAACTCAGCTTTTAATTCAGAAGCTTGCCACAACTTAGACTTTGTTTTATGCTTCTCAGCCAGCTGACTTTTAGGCTGCTTGTGGTGTGTCTGAGCCAGCTGTTTATGAAACTGAGATTTTTTCCTTTTAGAGTTTATCAGTGGTGAAATAATATCCAGTTTTCTGCAGCCTGCTAATGATAAAACTCAGTTTAATGTATTTGCACCTGCCGAAGACAAAACAATGTCTCACAGACATTGCCTTAATGACAAGCAGGAAAAAATTGCTGCTAAGCCAGGATGTTTAAAGACTAAACAGGGTGGTGTTGTTACAACTAAAAGGTCTGAGTTCACTGCTGAGCAAGCCATTCCAGAGCTGTTTCACCACCTGGGGTCCAGGATGTAATTGGCTGTTTTTGAATACTATTTTACCTCTACAGTTCACCTTTAAAAACTGTTTACCTTTCCTTGTTTGGTGTCATTCTTTTCAGCATAACCTTGCATGTCTGAATTTACAGTTATTAACACACCTGATCTAAAATCAGACAAAAAACATAACATCAGAGTAGAAAAAAGTTACATTTTTATTGTTAAAAACCACAAACATGTTTAACAAATAACTTTCATAACTTGAAATGCAAATATAAATTGTAAATTTTAAAAACCTATGCACAAGATTTGCAAACAACGTTGTTATAGTTATTTGCAACTATTTAACTAAAAATGCAGCCAATGCCTCAGTTTTAAATGGTTATTTTAAAAAAAATGCCTATTTACAGAACGATCTGGTGGTTCTGCGTCAAATAAGATGCCACACAAATTATTTTTGCCACTCTAAACAACAGTTTCTGTCCACTAGAAGCCACCAGAGCATATCACAAGCCTGATACCTGCAGGAGGTGCATCACTCCTCCTGTTTTCTACCTGGAGGCAGCATTTGCATTGCAGTCTGCCTTTGGTGGCTTTTTGGCAACACCTGTGACATTCAGCAGTCGCCACGTTGTTTTGACACACAAAACAAAACAAACGACTACACACTAACTACACAAGACAACACACTAACTACACTCCAAACAGTATTCCAGTATTTGCCATCTCTCCCTTTCTTTCGCTCGCTTGCTCACACACTCTCTCACGCCACCGTCACTCCCAAAACTTTCCCCTCTTCCTAAACAACCAAATGTCACATGTTGCCATATATAAGACACATTTTTCCACTAATAGGAAATGAGTGTTTATTTGGGGTGTTGGGTCTTAGAAAATGCAGTTTTTCCATTTCTTCCATCAGTAAACATGACAATAGTATTCAGGAAAAAACATAGTGTGTATTTTTATTTATTATAACTCTGTGTCAAGACTGAGTAGCCAGCAATGAGAAACCCAGACCCAAAAGCAGATTCACAACAAAGGCTCAGAGCTGAGATTCCAGAAAACATTATTAAAAATGACGTGAAAAACAGAATAACCAAGAGCTAAGGCTATGAACGTTAACTACAAATTTGCACATTAGACTACATGAAACATGAGCTTTGAAACTCTAGACCAGGAAGGCTGGCAACATGAGCTTAAAACTGGCTGGGCTTGGCAGGGAAACTGTGGCTCGAGGGTCGGCAGACCTGGGACATTATTTGCAGGTGGAGTGAGCTGGAGGGGAAGGCGAGTGGTTGTGGTCTAGGTGAGTACAGTGAGGATTGATCCTGAGGTTCCAAGCATTCCAAGACATTACCGGCTTTGATGGAGCAAAAGTGACCAGCGTCCAGGTTGGAGAAGTTATGGTAAGATGGAGAGAGTATTTCCGTGAAAAAGGTTTGCAGACGTTCTGGTTAGTTATGCGTGCTGGTATTAAGTACTGCTGCTCTAATCAGCTCCAGGTGGATGCCCTGGGAGGAGTGATGCTGCTCCTCCTACCCCTGAGCCATCTTCTCCGCCTGTTCCTGCTCCCTGGGTGGCTAGGGTCCAGCCTTCTCCTGCACCCGTACCTATTAATTTGGGTGGGAACAACTGTGATCTGGCCTTTCCTTGCACCTACACCAGTTCCCCAGGTGAGGGCAGCTGACCCAACAAACTCCTGCACCCATACCAGTTCGTCAGTTGGGAGCACCTTTTGTCTTGTCTGTCCCTGCACCCACACCTTCTCCCGGGAGAAGAGTGGCCAGGTTTCAACATCAGCCTCAGTCAACAGTGGAGCCTTCTGCGTGCCCTGGACAGCCCGAGCTAGCTTAGTCTCCCCGCCTTAATTCCTAGCCCATTACGGAGTCCATATCAGTGTAGATACTCAACACAATTTTGTTTCACATTTAGATCTGATGTGTTTTTCTAAGTGTTCTTTTAATTTTTTGAGCAGCATACACATACATACATACAACAGTTTTAATATGTGGCAGTAATCTCAAAAAAATTCAAACAGTAGTGTCAACTCCAGTAAAGAATTAGATCTGAATAATAATATATAATATGATAAATTCAAGATAACATTATGATTAAACTTCTGAACCTCAGTCGGTACAACACAGCTGAATAAATTTCAGAGGCCTCGTTAAGTTTTCTTAACTCTTTTACATTCAGGTTACCCTTCAATATGGATAGAAAACAGCTATGAGAAAGACAGATAAGGAGAGAAATTTGGTATTAGACTTCTTCTATTGATTCCATTTATCCATTTTTACTTTTGTATCGTATTTTTGTGAGCAGCATGGGACTATAACAGCATCTTACGCAACCTTGTCTTGTCAAATAATCAAGAATGTACCTTGAAATAATTTTTTAAAATCTACATCAAGTATATTTTACCTTTTGGGGTTTTAGGTATAAAGCAGCCAAATAAATACATTTGAATGTTACAAAATTGTACTAAACAATTTTAGTACTGCAGGATTTCCTGTACTTTTATTGTCAGTATGATCATTCTTGGTACACAAGCCGCATGAAAATAAAGCTGCTTGCCAATTTCATGAATGACACCAACAAAAACAATCAATCTAAGACCAGTAAATTGGACGCTATCAGGAGGTGTGAGATTATACGTCTGCACTCTCTAGCCTACAGTAAAATAAAAGTTATCAAGGATTCAACAAATCAATTCCAAACCCAGTTGGTGACTTTGTCTTTTTCAAGGTGTTTCCCTCTATCTCTACTTCAATTGTATTCGTTATTGAAAGAATGGTTATGCAGTGTGGCTTTCTGTCAGTGCTGCTTTAGGGTTGACTGCGAGGACAGATTTTGCTGCAGACAGAAAAACTGGCACAGAATACAATATTACCACAAACACTTTCAAGAGTTTTTCTTGTGAATTTAAACAAACCTACAGATTATAGACGATATCTGTTAACTGAAGAATCACTTGATATAATTATATTAAAACTGCTTGAACTATTATAAATTCAATTTCTGATGTTATATTGTCATATTGTTGTTATTATCTAGTGCCATTTGTGTCTTTCTGCACACACTTTTGTTGGTAAAAAAAAAAGTTTAATTATCGTATAGTTTGATTATTCCGTTGTTCTTGTTTCTAGTTTTTTTTTATGCTAGGCTGTATTTTCAAAACTAGCTTGAAGCAGCATAAAACAATAAAGACAAAGGGACAAAGTCAAGAATTTGCAAAAATTTGGTGGAATAAAGAGAAACAACATTTTGTACCAAGTCCAGAATACCATAATCTTCTGTAGATAAACCCACAGTTGATAAACTTTGAAACAAACCAATGCAATTCACAGAAGACAACTTATCTATAATAATTCAAACAACACACTAGATTTAGAAACTGCATTAATCTACCTAAAGATTTTTAAAAAAATAAGCTCTGTTCTTTTGTTAGACAGCTGGAATGTTGAGTAACACTCAACATTAACATTAACCAGAGGTGGTCTGGTCTGTTAATCGAAGCCATTGCTGATAATGCTATCACTGTTCCCCATGTCCATGTCTAAAATAACTCTTTGATAGAAATAACTGTATAGCAATTTGTCTTCACTTTAGTGTAATCTTTAAAAGACAAGAGGGATGCTAGTTCGTATCTATATAAAGCAACAGTCTGACTTATGTATCGAGGTTAGAGTTATCTATCTGGCTTCCTTAAATCGCATTGTTAGAAACATAATGTTCGGCTTCATCAGAGTAACAGCATCTATTAAACATCTGAAACACGGTGATTGGGCTATAAAATTGAATGACAAGTCTGCAGCGGGAAATTAATTGTTGATCTAAAGCAGTTTTCATCCATGTACAAATCCCTGAACCTTTCTAAATATTATCTAAAAGATGTGAACATAAGATTAGTTTCTTCAGATAAATGCACGGAAATCTCTGCAAACCAAGTGACTGTATAATTAAATTCAAATACATTTTACTTATGTAGTGCCAAATCACAACAACAGTCACCTCAAGGCACTTTATTTTGTAGGGTAACTACAATATTAGAGAGAACACCCCAAAAATCAGATGACCCCCTAAGAGCAAGCACTTGGCAACAGTGGGAAAGAAAAACTCCCTGTTAAAAGGAAGAAAGCTGATGGATTGGTAGCCATCTGCTGTGACCAGCTGGAGGTGAGGCGAGGGAGACAGGGAAAAAACACTTTGGAAGAAAATGCAGAATGGTGTATAAATACTGAGTGAGTTAAAAAAGGTGGAAAAAGAAAAACTCAGTGCATCACGTCTGTGAAGGTTCTCAGTCACCCAGGTCATCGTAGTCTAAGGAGCTTGGAAAGAAAAGCATCGGGACTTCTTTAAGTTGCTTGAATACGTTTCACCTCTCATCCGAGAAGCTTCTTCAGTTCTGAACTGAAGAAGCTTCTCAGATGAGAGGTGAAACGTATTCAAGCAACTGGAAGAAGTCCAGACGCTTTTCTTTCCAAGCTCTTTAGACTCACTGCATCATGGGAACAGGCAGAAGCCTAGGTCAATTGCAGCATAACTATGGGAGAATTTCCTTTTTCCAAGGAATATTTTTAAAAGTAGAGAGGATATCCTAAATCCAAACTGCGAGCTGGTTTCACTAAAGAGTGAAACCTGAAAGCTGAAGGCTCTGTCTCCCATTCTACTTTTAAATAGCCTAGAAACCACATGTAAACCAGCAGGGAGGTCTTTAAGATAAGATGGGATCTGATTATTCAACACCTCCTATGTGAGCAAAAGGAATTTTTAATTCAATTCTGGCTTTAAGAGGGAGCCAATGAAGAGAAGCCAACATGTGATAAATATGCTTTGTATTTCTGACCCATTCAGCACTCTTATTGCAGAATTTGGATCACCAGAAGGCTTTTCAGGCAGTTTTTCGGGGTTTTAGTACAATATGATTATTGTACTTGGAAATTATGATCCAGATCTTTGTGTTTTTAACACTGCACTTCAACAAATTGGCGTGTGCTTTCTGGCTTCATGGGCAGATAAATAGACAGGACAAGCACAGAGATGAGTCCAATGTTGGAGGCCATATGAGGATCAGTTGTAACTTTCACTAAAGATGTTTCTATACTGTGTTGAATTTGGAAACCTGACTGAAACTCTTCAAATAAACCATTCCTCTGCTGATGATCAGTTACCTGTTTGACAACTATTATTTCAAGAATTTCTGATCTAAAAGAAAGGTTGGAGATTGACCTATAATTACTTAAGACTGCTGGGTCACGCGATGACTTTTTGAGTGATCGTTTAATCACTGTCACCTTAAAGGCCTGTGTGTAGCCCATTAACAGAAATAGATTGACTCTAGGTAATATTGAAGCATTAACTAATGATAGAACTTCTTCGAGTAGTCTTGTGGGAAAGGGATATAACATAGCTTGATCTTGATAAGAAAAAATACATTTTTCCACAGTAAACTGGATAAACTTGCCCCTAATTCACCATATCACTAATTCTTTAGTTTCTACAGAAAACCTTTGTTGTCAATATCCAGTGTAATCCAAAATCTGCTTATGATCTCTCTCTTTTACTGGTCATTTATTTTCTGACCTTTTCCTGTAACACTGAAGTGACTTCTTCTTTTACAGGAGGGAACATAAACAAGCCTTTATTATCCAGCCTGTGCTGTCCATTTGATAGATGTCATTTTGATCCTGCTAGAAAATGCTTAGGGTGGTTGTCCAGACTGCCTGCAATTTATCTGGTGTGTCTGGATTAAACAGTATACACTCCTGGCAGCCTCTGAGACAAGCACTGCTCAGAACAATTTTAAATGTAAATACAACCTGACAATGAAAATCTATCTTTGCGCTTTCACTCTGTTCTCAGAACAAACGAGGGCAGGGAGCAGGAGCCAAGTGACTGACTGCACAGGGAGTCTGTCTGCAGCTAGTGAAATATGTAGATAGGAGTTGAGAGTTGTGCAAATTTGAAAACTTGAAACCGAGAAATTGCACTAAACAGACCATTTCTATAGCTTGATACCACTTTATGCAAACAGCGTCTGACTGGAAAATTAAAAGCGCAACGTGAAAAGAGTAAACATTTCATCTTGTTTAAGCAGAACAAGCTGAACTAGCCCTCCTGTACAGTGATTATGTTAACTCTGTGCTGTGTTCTTGTAAAAGACAATATCTATAAGTGAATGCTGGCAGCACAGACACAGTGTTGTATTAATGATCTGTTAGGGAGGGGTTTCAGTCCAAAACATATTTCATGAGCCAGAAGAATGAGTGCTGCGGTTTTTGGGTTTGGGGTCATCTAAAGAGTCAAGACCAAGACCAAAACATCCCTCAAGGAGTCCCCACAGGAAGTCCTCTCTAAGAGTGCAATACGAAAAGGAGTTTTAAGTTTTGGGGGATTTTTGCTGCCCAAAACATAGCAAGAGCATCTTTATCTAGAATGTCAAACAGAAGAAATACCTCACAGCCAACCACAGTAGAAGATTTGACATATCTCCAAAATGCATCGTCTTGTATATGTAGTTACCAGAGCAATAAAACAGTTGTGAAATTATTTTTGTAAAAAACAGAGATGTAGTCCTGAACATCATCTTGAAGATGCTCCTTATATGGTCTGTGAACATGACTACTCTTCACATCAAGACATAGGAGGGAAATATGGGCTGGTTATCATTTTCATTGAACAAAAAAAAAAACCAAAAAAGAAAGAAAAAAAATACACACACACACACACACACACACACACACACACACACACACACACACACACACACACACACACACACACACACCATATAACCCACTTAGACCACTCATATATAGTTTATTCAATAATAGGGACTAATACCTCAAAGTGAGTAACAACCATGGAACAGTTTAATGCTGTGTTATTGAAACTAACATTAGCTATGATCAAGTGAACATAGTGAAAGTTATCAGCTCACTTCTCATAATTAGAGCCATCTATATCACTACATTTTAGAGCTGCTAACCAACATGCTGAAACAGACCACAACCGTAGAACATAACTTTCCGATTTCCACATGCTGGCGTCTTTCACTTTTATATGACCACTTACTCACAAAGCTGAATGATGTCTGTTTATACGTCGAAGGGTTTGGCGTTAGCACCAGGCAGGCTTCTGCTCCATCTGATTGTTTATGTTCATTGTGGAGACCCACCACCTTCAACCGACATCAATTCAGGCAAGAGAGACAGAACCACCATGTGTGAGTGTTCTCTTACTGTAAATATTTCCTTAGCTATGCATTTGTCGGCTGCCCTCCCTGCCAGCATTGACATAGTAAAAAAAGGGGAGGGCTCAGACAGATTTAGACAGAGGTGGTTCGGTTGATACAGTACATCAGGGACTGTTGAAGATTACTTGTCAGACTGAGGGATTTTCAGTCAGCGAAAACACTGTACATCTGTCTACATGAGGATTATACAGTGAAAGAAATAGGTCGTTGTAACAGGTTAGTTCAAATGATTGATCTGAGATGATCTTAAGGCAGTATGCACGGTAATCAATTTAACATCAAACAAGGTGATGAGCCTCTTTGAACTTGACAGTGACCCGATCAGTGATGTAAAGTAACAGCCTTAAAGACGTCTCTTTGAATGCTCTGGGTTCTAAGTCCTACGGTTATTCCCTACTAGTGAACTAGTTTACTGCTTTAAGTTCAACAACTATTTTAAGCCGCAACAGACCAGGAACGTCTCCAGGGTGTACTGTGTCTCTTGCCCTGTGACAGTCCCACCATGACTCTGAATCAGAGAAAGCTGAAGAGGATGGCTGGACAGACTGACAACAGGCATTATGACATAAGAATAAACATTTTGCAAGGGTTAATGTTGAGGTGGTGGAAACTATACTGAGAAACAGTTAAGTTGGAGTCCTGATCCATACATTTTTAGACCATCAAGTCTGACGTAACTGAAAAAGTAAAGACTCTATTAAACCATAAGAGTGCACATTAGACTGCAAAGTTTAAGGTATGCACCTGCACTACTAACAGCTGATTTCTCTAAAAAAAAAAAAAAAAATCTCTTAATATTGTAACAAGTTTATACCATGTATCTGGTAGGGGTGGGGGAAAAAAATCGATACTGTGTAGTATCGTGATATTTTGTTTGCTAATAATGTATCGATACAGGGACAGCAGAAATCGATATTTTGTTACAAAAAAGGTTTTTGTGCTCTGACTTCAGAGCATGTTGATCCTTTTTCTGAGCAAGAATCCTGACATTCCTTCACTGTCCAAAGGTGTTTAACTTTTTTTTGGCAGCAATAAACATGACAGTTTACTTATTTTAATTTAAGACATGTTTTATTTTAATTAAGTTTAAAACTTTTTTATTTAATGTAAAATCATATTTTGTTTTAATTTACTTTCAAATTCTTCAGTTGCTGAATGGGCTGCATAGTTTTCATAAATTGCATAGTTCAGAATAGCTATAATTGTACCAGATGGTTGCATTCAGTTACGTTGGACTAGACTGTAATACAAACCGTTGAGTTTGTCAACAATAAAACTGAAATGAGAGAAAGACTGAGTGCGAGACTTTGATATTAGATAAAATGAATATTGATAAAGTTTACCTTTATGTACAGAATCTGAATATCGCAAAATATTTTTAAAAAATTGCAATAATATCGTATCGTGCGTTAAGTATTGTGATAATATCGTATCGTGGGATGTATGGTGATTCCCACCTCTAGTATCTGGTGACAAAGCAACAAGTACAAGAATATGAGAACAAATGTATTATATGAGCAGACTGTACTTTAAATATGTAGAAGAAATACCTTCATCGTGATCATTACAAGGTTAGTGACTCTAGGATAATGTGCACCAAAATAGGACCTGAGTGTTATAATCAGATGTTTCTTTTAAAAAGAAAACACATGCGTGACTAATCATAGAACAGTCTCACTCTTCTTGCCTTTTTTCCAAGCATTTGGAGACTTTGTATCATTATTTTCCCAAACTATTTCAATGTGGGAGAAAAAAAAAAACTTTTTTTTTTTTTATTCTGATCCAAAAAATAATAAGAAACCATAACACATTAGCTGAGTTTAGAAATGCATTTTTTCACAATAAATAATTAGTTACTGTGGCTATGCTAAAGGGAAAATATGATCTTGTAGCATTGGAATGTCTCCTCTGTGTCCTGCCAAATCTGAGCTGGAAACACTTAGTAAGGAACCTGCGTGTACTAGGAACTGCTAATAATTTGCTTAAGGGAACCCACATCTGGTCGGATGGCTGAGGCAGAGGTTAAGAGTGTCGAAACTGGGCCACTGCTCCTTGCCAGTTGCAGGCTGAGAATAGAGCTTAATGTTAAACAAAAATCTTAACTGCAGGAAATAGGCCTGTTATCATAATATAACCATTTACCTTGGCTGACAACCAGACTAAAATTGTTCCTTGTTTACTATTTTTGAGTAGGGCCAAAAGTTTATAGATAGATAAATCTTAAATCCTTAGCACAGCAACAGCAGTTCCCCCGTTGTTTATTTTTTAGTATCATGGCCAAAAAGTACAGCATATTGAGAAAGTGTGAAAAAAAAGAAAGTTTGTTTCCACAGCTATCAGCCTTGTTTGAGGGCTAAGACGATAATCCAAAGAGTTCCACCCTCCGAGCTACTGAGACGACTGCTCAACCGCTTCATAACTTCTTGCAACAGCTGCTTTAGGAAAACAGAAGCAAACACAGAAAAGTGTTTAAACGTTACAACCTAGCTGGAACAGACGTGAAAACCAATTAAACATGAGAAAAGTGATGTTTGGGGGTTTTTTAGCTTGCAGAGGTTTTTCCTGCCATTCTTGGAGCTTATGGCAGAAAATCTTAAAGCAGAGAATATCCAAAGGAGGGGGTGTAGAGAACAGATGACATGTAAAGGTAAGATGAGAAGGAATTTTGACAAGGCATTTGTCTTTGAGCATCATGGACGAACAGCCTGCAAGAATTTTGGCCTTGAGGATCTCACCTGTGCTATTCAAACACTGTTAATCTTGCTGATGATGCATTCCTTTCATTTGCTAAACTCTCTGTGCAATAAACTACCTCAAACTGACAGCACTGCACAGTGTACCCTAGTGTAATAATGATTTCTTAACTTCCCTGTAAAGAAAAAATTAAGACGACAGGAGGACCAGAGAAGGTCAGCGGTGACAGGGAATGAACCTTGAGTCAGAGGAGTTTCTTGGGAGTGCATCACATCCTTTCTGTTCATATTATTGCTTTCCATTAGAAATAGGCTGAATCACATTCATATGCCTTGTTTAATACTTCTGATTATCAACAGGAACTCTGTTGGCACATTTATCCTTAGTTGCGTGCATGAGGACATTTCAGGCCTATATGAAAACACAGCACCTTTGCTACTGCAGCAGTGAGATCCCCAACGTAAAAAGAAAATAGCCAACAAACAGTAGTGTATTTAGTTTTTCCATGAGGAAAAATCTTTTTAAGCCTAGTGCTATTATAGCAGCTTATCTGTCATTTTGTTAAACCCAGATTGTTTGGTGCATTTCCTACTAAAGATAACGAACATCAAAACAGTAGAAAGGCTAATGTCCTCAGTGAAATTCTAATGGGCCAAGAAAAGCTAAAATTACTCCTGACAGATCTCCATTTTTAATACTCAGTCGGGTTTTACTTTTGGGAAAAGATCACATAGCTGTCGGTTAAGAAGCTCAAATGTAGTCATAAGCTTTGTTACTACTAAGCGTTGTTATATAGTTACTGTGTGCAATAGCTCACTGTTATTACCAGCTGTTTCTGGTGATAGGATAGCAAACTTCAGATTGATATAGTAGAACTCCAACTATTTAGTAGCCTAGTATTCCATCTATAACAAGGCATTATGATGGTGTGAATGTTAATAATGAATGTTAATTCAGTGTCCAACATAGTATCCCCAGGTCACATGAGCCAGTAAGGAGTTTTACTGGCTCATGTACATTTTTATTGAAATGCAAAAAAAAAAAAAAACTTTTATATTTACATTTTTAAATATTACTAAGTTTAAAAAACAAACTTTATGTAATTTCACTTTAAATCTGAAAAATAATGTTACAAAAGCCTTGACACCCCACGCTCCCCTTTAGACTCCCCTTTGTTTCCTCAGGTATCATTGCGATTGAAAAACACAATGGCTGCCATGAGCATTCAGCAAGACGCCTGATTTAAACACGGTATCAGACTAAGTTCATCAGCATATTTTAATGTAATTTCTGTAGCCTTACTGGAGGTTTTTCACTGTGGAAAACAAACTGTGGTGGACGGAGCAGCTACAAAGTTCACTCTTCTTCATGTCAGAGTTTGTTGATCAGAAGCTTTGATGAAGGACTCCCACTAGGCTTTTTCCCAGTAAAGATTTTAATTGTGATTACAGGAGCAGAGCTGCTGCATTCTTTCACTCTACGTATTTGCTCTCCGCCGTGTGTATAGACAGACTCCATGTTAAACTATGACATCATCATCATCACTGCTGCTGTTGTGTTATCAGTCTTTTTGTTGAAAAACTGGGGTCTGAGTGGGCTTAATGTTGTCATATTCTGTATTCACATGGCTGCTCCTGGATGTGTTTCTTTTCCAACTCTATAATTAGTTACATGGTGACAACTGAGCACTCCAGAGCTGTGTGTTACATGAAAACAATAAAGCAAGGACGTTTTTATAATCAAGGAATCGTTGCAGGCCTACATCACAGTTCAATTGACATTGTGGAGTCAATTGACTGATTTTACAGGTAAAATCAGGTAAACAACAAACCAAGCAAAGAGACAGATTTGTTTCATTAACAATACAGGTTGTTGTTTCTTGGATGGTGGAGGAGGTCGTCTACTAATTGGAAGGTTGGTGGTTGGATCCCTGGTTGCTCCAGTCTGCATGCCAACATGCCTTAGGCAAGTTGCTCTCTGACGCATTCACTGAGGCTTGAAATTTAAAAAGCACATAGGCAGAGAAAAAAGTGGATGAATAAATATGTGTGAATGGATATATGAGGCCTGTTGTATAAACCCTTTGAGTGCTCAAGTAGAGTACAAAAGCACTAAATAAGAACCAGTCCATTTATCATAGCAGTTTGGCAAAACACCTTACACTACAGCTATGGCCTTTACATTTTTAAATCAAGAAATGAGTAGCAAACAGATATACAACTCAAACGCTGGTGTGAGTATAACATAAAAGCAAAAGTGAGTATTGCATGCAGTGTTTTGTCTTACTATCAATTACACCAACTCAGCCTGTAGACAGCTCCAGAAGGATACAATTAATGTCTCAGACCAACAAAAAACAGATGTAATTCTGTTCACGAAGAGGCCACCATGCAGCCCCTACACAAGTATTACTGAGAAACTATTTGCTTCAGGCACAGCAACATGTAGGTTTCCCTTAACAAGGGTTTCTAGACATAGGATTCTCTCATATAGTAACACAAGGTTGAGAAAACTACCACCAATGAAAACAGATGATATTGGTTGGAGAGTTAAACATCGACTTCTTAGGAAAGACCTGATCCTCGTGATGATTCTGCTTTTGGAGTCTTTGTATGTCTTTAGAGTAACACAAGAACATGTGCTGCAAGTGAGATAGAGAGGAGAAGAAGGCATGGGGAGTTTTGATAGTTTCAGCCCCAAATTACTGATATTAACACTGAAACAAATTTTCCAGTCTACCATAGCATTTAAATGACCTGCTATGATGATGAGTATTGCAAGTGCATCATGTGAACACACATAAGCTTATGTAATGAATCATCTGCTTTTGAATAATTATTACCCTTACTTTCAGATATCTGAATAACTTTACCAGATTTCTGTTACCTTGTTGGATTACTCTTGCACATTTGGACACTTCACCGTTGCTACAAGTGTACAAGCTCTTTTCCCAGACAGAAAAAATGACCAATAACATCTGTAAGCGAGGGCATGCCAGCTTTCCAGCTTTTTGTTTTTGGTCACTCTGACTAATATAATGACTCACTTTTTAAAAGGATATCCAACAAGTCTTTGAGGTTCACAGTGTTTTTTATTACAGTGGTGTTGTAAAGTAATGAGTTACTGTAACTAATCACCCCAAGTCAGTCCATTTCTATGAGGTCATTACATGCAAACAGAGGACTTTGAATCAAAGGAAAAGTATCATTAACACTACAATTCAATCTTGATGTCTGAAGTTCTTGCATTCTTTAATTGGAATAAAATCATTTTTATTCTTTTATTCTTCTTAAACCGTTACAACAAAATGAGAGAGAGTGGCACGTTTTTGTCTGTAAACCTATCTTCAACATCTGAGGGAACCTAAAGAAGGGGGTTGTACCCAAATCTACAGACTCTTGTCGAAGTTCATTTCCCCCAGCCTCCTCCACTCAATGAATTCCAGATGTTTTGCAGACGAAAGTGAATTTTAAAGGGTGGAGGGACGCTGGCAGTTGTGAGGAGCTGTTCGTTTTTTGTACAGTAATGCATATATGTACCTAAAAAAAAAAATTTAAAAAAAAGTCATACAGACCCCTTATGCATGGCAAGACTCCAAAGTCTTGCTGAGAGATTCTGCCTTTAATCTCCTAAAGAACATTATTAGCATTCAGCAGTAAAAGTAGCAGCATAATTTACGAGTTACGATAAACTCAAACGCAGATACACTTAATACAGCCAAAATAACAGAGCAAGTCCACACACACTGTACAATTGCCAACTTAGTTCAAGTAACAGCCAGAATCAGTTCAGAGTCTAATGAAGTCCTGAGCAGCACATCTTTGGCAGAAAGTCCACAATTCTTCAAAAATTTACATACTAGGTCAGGCAAGCAGAGGAGGTGTTTCTGATCTAGTGACTGTGTGTGGTCTGCCTCACTGGAATAACCTAGAGTCATGACTGGAAAAAAAATACTGCTCTCCATTTTTAATAAATATCAAATCCTTCTTGCCTGAGGGAGAGATGAAAAGAAGCCTCCATCTAGTGTTCCTCTTGGCTCCTAATAAAGTGGCAGCCCCCATGCAAGACTCTCAGACAAGAGGAATCAAATGAAAAATGCATGAAATGTAATTATTGTCCCCACAGCTTCTGCAATATAAAAGCATATGAGTATGAGTTGCTTCTACTAAACAAGTGAAATGAAAGTGTTCACTTGAACATACTTTTAAATAGTCTGAGCAAGTTAGTTATATGTAGCTATATGTGCTTCTTTTTTTCCCCCAAATATGAAAGATGTCTTTTTGTGAATTACCATGGACTTCTCTGACCCCCTCATCAAATCCATTAAGGTTTCCCTCAAACTGCTCGAAGCACCAACAAGTCTGACTTCTAGCTGCAAATCATGGTTTCACACTCGCCACTCTTTCGCCTGACTCACTTGACCAGGATTGCAGACTCATTGTTTGCTTTCCTTCCCGGTAGCAGCAAACGCTGGCGACCGCGCATGACATTGGCAGCAGATGTGGCGGGGCCCAGAAAAAATAAACTGCTCGACGATGATGCTGTCCGCAGAAGCTAAATATTGACTTAGCGACCTGTAATCAGATTCACACACATGACAGAATGGAAATAAACAGCAACATTGGCCCATGTCGCCTCTGCCGACCCTGCCACCACAACACAAGAACCCCAGCTCGCAGGGAAAAAATCGTCCGCCTGGGGCTGTAAGCTCAGTCGATCTGGTAATGAGAACTTGCATATGACGCCAAGGGGTGGGAAAAGGAAAATTGTAGACCTATTATGATGTATAATTACTTGTGTGACAGTCCTGCCTCCTACCAGCTCTAAAATCCTGCTTAGTGAAAGTTTTGCTGTGGACTCTTTACGGCTTCTAAATTTCTTCTCAGAAAATTTTAACCTAAAAAAAAAAGAAAAAAAAAAGTACATATTTTGATAAGAAAAAAATAATAATTTCATGGTTGATTCAATGAGGTTTAAACCCCACGTTTCTATATTTGAACAAAACAAATGGAGCTGGTTTAAGAGATAACCTTTTCTCCACATATGTTTATAAGATCAGTGTTAATCCAAGCATCTGTTTATCTGCCAGTCACAGCGCTGGCTCATTTTCTACAGAGAGAGAAAACATTAAGCCAGCATTCTCTGAGCTCCATAAATTAAGGTTCAAAATATAAGACCTTCATGTGGTTGGAATCTGCAGATTAAACAATGGTCATAAATCAGGCACATCTGGGGTGCAATAAATCTGTCTTTCTATTTTTGGACACCTCGCTCTGAGTCCGGTTTGCCAGGATTTGAAGAGCTCTCAATGCAGATAGAGGGATCAGTATGGCTTGAGCATTGTCTCACGCAGTTGTATTTCTCATCCATGAAAATCACTTTTTGCTATGGATCAGCATGTACTTGGAATCAAATTGTCCATGAAGTTCATTACTTTGATATTACAGTCTTTTCCAAGGATTAATTTGGCTCTCAGCAAGAGTTCCTTTTTCTGCTGATCAGCAAAATGGCACGACTGATTCAGTGGTAACAAATACAGTTTGAACTGAAAAAAATTCAAGCATGTCCCAGCTTGTGTGCTGTATTACAGAATAATAAATTAACGTTTGCTTGACTCTAAATTATAAGTACACCTGCTGCCAAGAACCAGTCATCATATCCAGTCATTTGTGCATGAAGACTAAGACATGTACCAAAACTAAACATGTAACTCCTTCTATCAATATCACTATTGCATTTTATTTAAGACACCCATCGTTTACGTGGACGCACACAGCCATTCCCTTCTTGAAATGCTGAAATCCCGCAGTCATTCTTTAATTATTATGTAGGTTTATGATGTCCAACGTAGAATAGTGAATGTGTTATTGTATCATTATGTTGCTGGAGAAAAGCAAAGCTTTGATCTAGTCTGTATTTGAGTTGCACGCATAATTATTATTTCTCTCCATGTCTCCTTGGTTTATTTGCAGCAGATGTGTGGGAATTGATTCTGTATTACACCAAACCATCTGCTATTCATTCACTCTTCATTTGTTTTGTTTTCTATGAATTGAACACGCTCAGAATGAATGTTTGGAATCTTTTATCACTTGCCAGTTGTCCAAACTAATGAGGGATATGAAAGCTTTCTGCTGAGCTTCATATTTTGGAGCATAACAGCCTTTAACCACATGCTTTTGTAGGCTTTATGTATATATTTATATACACTCTAAATACACGCTCAGCGCGTTTATATCTGAAGCCATCAATCTGAAGGCCTAAATCAGAACAAAAGGGATGCTGGAGCCAGGAAGATATTCATTGTCTCCCATAAAAGAATTAGCTGAATAAACAGCTTTAATGCAAACTTGCATGGAGAATCCACACAAGTTTAATGTAGATATTCGTTTTACTGGACTGCGTCAATATTACATGACTTTCAAGTTTTTTTCTCTCTGCAAAGCGTAGAAAAAGCTACAAAGTCCACCAGGAGTTGATGGTGTTGGCATACGCCAAATAAAAACTTTCACCGAGAGGACCGCGGTTTGTGTCTTATGTGGTATCATTACATCTCTGTAATTGTATTTTTAGAATAGACTGGGAAGAAAATTACACGAAAAAAAACAAAACATTTTTGGTGAGGTTTATGCCCCAAAGCTACAATATTGTACAGAAGTCTTGTGAAACCACTCGGCTCTTTATATTTGCTAGGATAAAGGGAAACATTTGCATTGACTTATTGTGGAAAAATAAATGCAAATGCAATATATACTATATTTCCAGGCTTTATGAAAGACATTTAAAGCTCTTCTTTGAATTAACACAAAACTGGTTCACCCCTTGACTTCTAGGTCCTCAGCCCTATTAAATACTAACTTGCAGAGGATCACTGGAGGGTCGTTGGTCTTATTTGCAAAATGTTGTTGTTGTCTTTATTTTAACCTATTAAGAACATTGACATAAATCTTTAACATAGATGGTAAAACTGAATTAAATTAATGGAACTGTTTCTCACAACGACACTGTGTTTGTGTATTTACAGGGCAAAAATGAAGAGCACACTTCTACTGGTGTCTTTGGACTCCAATACAAACATTAGAGCCTAACCTGATGTCTAGCATTTGTCGACCAAAAACAGTTAATGGATACTTGTGGCTATTTTGCGTAACTGTGTTCACAGTAAGGCTAATAATTATACATGTTGCAGATGCTGCTTTTTCCATATACCCTCTAATAGCAGGTTTTAAACCAAACCCAGGTAAGATGGCTGCCATATGGTTCCATTTGTGTGTGGGAATGTGTTTTGACATTTCCTTTTTATTGTTAAGATCGAAATGAAATATCCAACTGTTGCCTTTTATTCCAGTAGGAGGCTGTAATTGTTGGATGCCTGGATAAACTGTCAGCTTAGACCGATTTCTTCTGCAGCCATCTGGACCATTAGTCCCCCTTCAATGCCTGCACATTTTTGAACTCACTACACAGGAGAGGAGATAGCGGCTCAGATGACGCCAAAGGTAATCACAGGAACTTGAATGGGTCCCTGCCACTGATGCACAGACCAGACTGATAAGTTGGACAAAATGCACATTTGAGGTTGAGGAGGAGATTTTTTTTTTCCAGGACAGCCTAATTGCTGCTGAGTGGTGGGCAGTTTGGCCAGATAATCAAGATGGCAGAAAATTGATTAAACCCTAGCCAGTCTTTTGAATGAAGCCAAGTTTCATTCAGTTTGAACAAATCCATCATTGAGGGGGAAAAAGGGAAAGTTTTTCAGAAATACACGTCATGTGTGACCACACGTGTCTTTCTGATTTGAAGCTCACTCTTAAGGTTGATAAACTAAGCATATTATATACATACTACAGCAGTATGTACCATAACCTTTGTTCCAGGGTAAGAATTGCTTTAATAAAAACAAAACAAAACAAAAAGAAAGAAAGAAAACATTTAATATTCCCAGCAATAATCTCTTGGAGGGAATTGAGCCTTCAATAAATATTTAGCCATCTATACTGCCATGAAGCACAAGAAATTAAATGCTCAGGTAAAAATCATGTTGTTTCTGTTATTCTACTCCACTGTGTGAAGTAGAGTATGAAGCATATAGCAATGGAAACAACAGAAGCATCTCATTTTCACAGTAAGAAAATAAATTTTCAGGTTTTGCTCTAATGAGAATTTCTTTGAGATAATTTTGTGGTGAGACATTTTTCTCATTATCACGACAAATTATCCTGCTATGTTACAAACTCCTTTTTAATAGAACACATTTAAATCGAAATTGAATTATAAAGAGAACAAATCAAAATCTAATAAGAAAGCCTTTTTTTGCTATTTTTTGAATTAACACCAATGCATGCTCAAATACCTGCTCAACTGATCATCTTGTGTTCTTTACAGTGATGTGCTCCAAAACACATTAACGAAGCAACTGGGACAAAATGAGCTTCCATTTGGAGAAAGACTGATTCCTCAGCCACACATGATAATTCCTTTATGCCATTGTAAGTAACCTGCCATTACTTTGGATGATAGTAAATGCTTGTGTTTCGTGTGTCAGCCTTTCCTGGCTTTCCTTCTGGGAAATCACCTGCAGAGTGTGTAAAGGCAGCTGTAGGAGGTGAGCTGCAAAAGCCATAAGCCTTTGACAGCTCACATGTTGTTTGCTTAGTGATAACTTTTCAAAGAGAAGCTGTTTTGCGTATCCAGCTGTTTACAGAAATGTCAGTGAGAGTGGCATTCCTACATGCTTTTGAACTTTTCTAATGATGATAAATAGGATGTTTAAGGCCATGCACTCGTACAGCATTAGTATAACTTCCTGGGAGGGGGAGGACTGGAGAATCTCATATGAAACTTTTTTACATTTTCCGTCTCTAAATAATTTCGCATGGATCTTTCTTCGAATGAAACTCCTCTAGTGCCTCAGGCAGAAGAAATAATTTGGAGTAGTGAATGTTTACTACTTCAGACTGCAACTGTACCACGACTTTCAAACACAATGTTCTCCAGCATTCATTTATGCTTATATGTTACCTAGAGAAGTCTGTAATGTCAATGATTAATTTATGCATGGTGTCAGACCCAAACAGGTCCAGAAACAACACTTGATAGGGATCCTTTATTGATTTAAATGACATGACTAAGAAATACACATAAAACTATAATGTTGGGATGGGTTAGTGGAACAAACTGTACACATTACACTGGTTCATGATGGCAGTTAACACAGGCGCATAACAAAAGCAAGGTTCCACGCATAAAATTCAAGCGCGATGATGCTACAACCCTTCACACTGAAGTTATACTCACGCAAAGGTACTTTGAGCTGCTCACCATTTTTCTAAGGGGTGTGGGACAGATTTTCCATCAGGTGCCACCGGTGATGTCTGACATGATGTATGAGCCACTCTCGTATATCATATTATATCATTTAATATTAACTGTCCTATTAGCTGTGCTTTAGTCTCCATTAACTGATACAATGAATGCTGCTAAATCTACAACATTCTGGTATCGACTATATTTACTACTGGCTATGGCAGCGCACAGCCTATAATAATGCTCTGCTTTATATAGATTAACTGCAGAGATCTTGACAGCTCCTTTTTCATTGCACCATTATAATATAAAAATACTGATTAGATCAGTAATTGCCAAATGAGCATGTAAGCCTCCTGGTTTCTTTCAGAGGTCCTGCATCACTGGCAGTCCAAACTTGCTGTTTTTACAATGCAGGCATTCAGTTTCAGTTTCTACGTCATATCTATTTATTCATATGCTGTGTGTACATATCATTTTAAGAGGTTAACATCTTAAAACTCAGATGTGTAGCACAAAGAAAAGTTCCAATTTCAGTATTAGATTTCGTCTACAGTCAAGCTCTGACAATACTTACACTTAGACATGCAAAACATATAACAATGACCAAAACAAACGTTACCTAAAGTGGACAAACACTAAAATCTGCTTACAATGTCAAATTGTTACCATTTGTGGTTAAACACTTTAGAAAGGGATTTCTGTTTCTGGTAGAAGCAGAATAGGAAGTAGAGACACTGCAGTCACTTTCTGAAAATTACATTTAGATTGCACATAAACAGATTTGAGTTTCACCCACTCACCCAACAACTGCGGTGCATACTGTGGATTTAAGTTTCAGATTCACAATGAAGGCATATAATGAGCTGACCAGATAAATCTAATAATGCATCCTACTGAGTTTGTCTCAGATTAATCTGAATCCCTTCTATTTCCATTTAGGCATGGCTGTCAAAGATACAGTCCCAAAGGACATGAGGGACAGCAAAGTGTTGTTTATTCTTCAGCTTTCTCCAGGGCACGAAGAAAATGCCAACAAGGTTTTCATTGTGAAAGAACAGACATCCTTTGTGTTCCCTGTCATTGAGTTCTGTGTTTCCATAGCCCAATGCTCTCCACCCTCTAAATCATATAATATTCCTGAATTACAAAGACATGCGGCGAATAGGGTTTCTTTTTTCTCAGACATTTCTGTCAGTGTCTTAAAGCTTTGTCTTGGCCAAGAAATCTGAGCCCTGCTCCAGAGGCAGATCAACACACTTACCGAAGACAATGCCTGCCAGTAATTTATGGGTTTGAAGAAGTCTGGTGTAAAAGCCATAAAAAGTGAAAGTCTGATGGAAGGGGAACAGTTGCACTTGGTGTTTAAACGTGGCACAATTTGGTGCCAACTGTATTAAACATGGATTTCAAACAACTTAACAAGACTTAGAGGCTACAGTCAACAGATCTCTGGGCTATGATGAGGGAGAGCAGTGCCTTCTAACACAATACTGACATACTGATGTTTAACAGTCATATTTATTTATATCTTCACCAATGTTTTTTAGTGTGTTGGCATGGAAACATTTGTTTATAACCAAGTTAAAATTTATCTAAAATTGATCTATTTAACAATGTTTTTTATGGTGCATCTTAAGAGAGACTCAAACAAATGAACTTAAGCAAATTTACAGATTGATTTTTTTTTTTTTGATGAATCTAATTAAAGCCGCAAAACATAGACGTTAACATCTTGTTAGTACTAAGGGAAATTTAGGAGATCATCAAGCGCTCTAAGATGTATCATTTTGGAGCAGTGAATGTCTCTATGATACTTGACATGACAGTTCATCCAATAGCTGTCGATGTGATCAATGTGCATATTTCCACTCCTATGAGGCAATGAGAATAAATGCTATTGATTAAACACTATTCAGTTCAAGTTACTAGAATATTATACATTCTGGGAATTGCATATGCACAAATACCACAAAAAAGTTAAGTTGGTTGGTTAGTTGGCCGGTAATTCTGAACAAATAAATAAAAAATAAAATACAAAAACACTATACATCAGTGAGGTTAGTATCAGACATACTAAAACTCATGAAGGTATATAAATGTTTTAATTCCAAAGGTAGAAGTTTAACACTTATCAAGACCTACCCTGTTTTGTACAAACAAACAAATGTGCAAACTAAACTTATATGCTTAAATATAGTCTACATACATGCTGTGAGATGTGCTATTGGTTCCCACAGCCAGTTTATTGAGAATGTAGTTTCCTCTCAGTGCATGAAGTTTGCTTCTGTGCTTGACCTGCTGACAAATGTGCATCTCCACCTTGTTGGGAATATGTTCCATTATAGTTTCTTATTTCTCTCTCTCTGCTATTTTCCCTCTTCTTCCCTCTCCCTACAGCTTTCCCATCATTCCTACCTCTTCCCTTATTGGCTGTCAGGGACATGTCTGTGGTTCTGTGGGATCCTCCCATGTAAACAGGCATGTTTTACCGCCAGCATACTGCCAAACCCTCTCAATTTGTCACTTCCCCAAGTCAGTTTGTGTTTTGTGGCTTGCAAGGTGCTAGCAAGGCCAGAGATGGAAGAGATGTGGTCAACGGTTTGCGCTCTTTCGTAGGTGTGCTGAAAGTACAAAACCACTAGAGTGCCTCGAACAGTAACCGACACAACCTTCAAATGTTTGTACTTCAGATTATATTTTTTCTTGGTTGACAGATGTTGCTTCTTAGTAAATCTCACCAGCAGGTTGTAATATTACTTGCAGTTGTAACCAATGGTCACTGGCACTGCTCATCCAGAGCTTGGCATCTGTGTGGTCTGAACCACAAACCCACCATTCATTAGCAGCACATGGCAGAGGAAAGTTTATATACAAAATACAGCAGCACTTAGAGGTAACAGTATCTGTATTTAGCAGGAATTTGTTTCAGTTTTTTTTTTTGAAAAACATTTACCTTCCATTTGTTTCGTCAGTAAACAGCGGTCAGTGACAATTAAGCATACTTGATAAAAATAGGCCTACAACTTTTTGAGTGCTGAGGAACACAAATTTTGTTTATAAAGACGATAAGTTCCAGTAATGTTCCATTTTGTAAGTACACTGGCTTTGACTACTACATTCCTAACATTATTATGCAATAGGATTTTTGCCATGCAAAGTATCCATTTGAAAGCGTAAGTTATTTAGCAGACTAAGAGAGAATTATTGAACATTATAATGATTAATTAAATGTTTAAATAATGCTCATTTCCAAAATTACATTTATTATTTGACTCCACATGAGTAGCTTTGCATGATTCGCAGTTCAAAATAATCCTGATTTACCTTACACTGGCCTTTGTGGAAGCATCTCTGTTCATTCTACTAAACTAAGCCATTTTAGCAGCCTTGCCCCTCCTTTTATACAACATTCTTCTGGTTCAGTTATTTATATAGAGCCAAATCACAACAACTGCCGCCTCAAGGCACTTTATAATATAATGTAAAGCCCCTACAACAATACAGAGAAAACTCCAACAATCAGATGTGCCCCTATGAGCAAGCACTTGGCAATAGTGGGAAGAAAAAACTCCATTTTAACAGGAAGAAACCTCCAGCAGAACTCAGCAGTCTGAGAGTGAAGTGCTTTGTTTTCAAAGAAAATATTCCCTTTCAAGATCAGGACATACTATATAATGTCTCTAAGAAGAATTTGGACATTTCAGTGATAAATGTATGAAAATATCAAGGTAAATGGCATTTATACTTGTTATACTTGACATTTATACTTATAATAAATGTTATAAAACTTATAAAACTGATTATTTAATGCATCATCAAGCCCGTGAATTCTGTGACACTGAAATAAAGGATGCAAGTCTAGCATCTAGTCCATGTAGAGAAACCAATGTTTTTAACACTTTTACCCAACTTTACATCTCTCAACCTTATAAAAAAAAGTCTTCGGTGGCAGATTAATCCCAATCTCTACGTTTATATAAAAACATGAGCTGTGCATTATAACTGACCCAAGAAATGCAATAAAAGAATCAAAATAAATCAAGAATTTGATTTGAAATTATTCTGTAACTGAATCTGGATAACTGTGCAAGGTTTGTACAAAATGCTCAGAAAAATCATTCGTGTTTGATTCCAGCTGCTGTTAAGACCAAGACAGATAGAAGCTGCTGTTGATGAATCTCTGATCCTACTTTCACACAATGAACTCTGCTGCCACAAGGCACATTTGTCAGTTTTTGAAATGCAGAGTATGTTTCTGATATCATGATGGATTGGAACATATAAAGAGGTTTCAGCAGCTGACGTTGGACAGCTTAGTGACTTGAGTGTCAGTGGTTTTGCGGGTGTCAGTTCAGTGTGGGTACAGAACCAAAAGCTCTTCCGAAAATACTTTCAGATGGGATTTTTTTTTTTTTTTTTTTTTTTTGACAAAGACGTGCAGCTGCCTTTGTCATCTGGGCATATGTGCACTCATGCAGATGGGCAAAGCCGCTCCCACATATTACATACACACACTTCTCCCATTACTTGTCTGTTGTCTTTCCACGGCTCATGTTCACCAGATGCAGGAGAAAACAGATGAGAGAGAGACAGACTGATTTTGAAAAGGAGCCTGATAAAGTAAAATAGGAGTAAGGCACGGCAGGGAGGAGATGGAGAGCGCGGAGAAGAAACAGATGTGTGTGCATCTGATGATTCACACCTGCAAGGTGAAGAAAATAAGTAGAGAGGTGAAGGGGACTATCAGTCGGCGATGAGGAGAAAGGAGGTGAGAAAAGAAAAAAGATGACGTGTGAACCTCATTTGGCCAAGCTGAAGAAAAGAAACAAAACAAAACACATGATGGTCCTTCTTGTGACACCTTGTAAACATCTTCTGATGATGATGACGGTGGTGGTATTAAAATTTAGTACATGAATGAATAAATAGATGAATGAATAAAGGGAAAATGCAAAACCATGACTTGCTGAAAACAGAAAAAAAAAAAAACTGAACTTCAGCATTTAGAAATCACACAGGGCAAGAAACCAAGGCAGTGAGAGGGAGGGCAACAGGAATATTAGGAAAAATATATAAAATATTTCAGAAAGCACTTGGCTCTTTCTTCTTACGCCTTCACTGTGAGCAATGTGTCAAGGACTTCAAAGGATTTGCAGTTGAAATAGAGAACAGAGGATCCACAATCCACTATCACAGAACAGCAGCAAGATCTTTTGCTAGATCTTTTGTAATGGACTATAAGGGACACCGAAGGGGACTTTAGGAGTTCCCTTCACTTTAGGAATCACTAACCCCTCAGCAAATCCTTTCCCTTATTGGCGGGCGAAAGAAAATTGTTCTGGCTGTTCCTCTCTCCAAAGTTTGTGTTACATGTCCATTCTTAGGTCTTTTAACCCAGCTTTCTAATGTTAAATAGGTGATTGGAATGAACTGCTTCCTGTGATATGGTCTATTTTTATTAGATCAAATCGTATGAGAGCTGAGTTAGACCCTAGCTAAAGGAAGCATTTTAATTCCTTAAGGATTTTAAAATGAGGTACGAAATTCTTAAAATGAAAACCCCACCACTTGAAGGCTGCTATATCTTGGGACAAAGCTACTGTAGTTAGATGTGATTGTTACAAGACTGTGGATAGACAGAAGATGAATAATTATTGCAAGGCTCAATGGGTCAGAGATGGGTGAAAGAGCTGGGGCAGAGCGGGTCAGAGTGGATGAAAGATGCATGGATAACTGGGCAGATTGCTGGCTGTGCAGAGCAGTGGGGGAACGTTAGGTCAACAGATGAGAGTCCAGAACAAGAACTAATCCAAGCAAATAAAGAGCGAAATTTTAAGCACACCAACCAGTGTTTGCTCTGTTTTTTTATCCATCTAATCATCCATCCAGGCAGCGTACACATTGGACTTCATTTATTTTAGTGTAACAAAATTCAATTTTCCCTTCGATTCTGTTATAAAAGTTAGTTATAAAGCTGTGAAAACTAATCTTACATAGTTTTTTTAAAAATTATATTTGTATTTCTAAAAGTTAGATAAAAATTTAAAACTTAACTTCTTCATGAAAAGAAGTTTCCTACAGGCGAAAGATGATGTCAAGATGACTCCCCTGTTATTTCTCCTGATAACTTAATTCTTTGCAATGGTTAAAGTTTAGGTTTGTGTATCAGTAACAAAAACAACAACAAACGCATCTATTGGAGATAATATATCTGATTTTCAAGAGTGGGACCACATCTCCATACACAAACCTTGTGGTTCTCGTCTATATATGACCCCCCCCCCGGCACTTAAAGCTGTTTGTTTTTGTGCCCCACCCTCCCTCCCTTTTTAAATTCATTCACTTCTCATTAGTACATGGGGATCTGCCCGGCCCGGGAGCTGCCGCCAGTCCCCACTGAGGCCTTCCCCAAACCGCAGTCTCAATCCATGCTCGAGCCATCTGCCATTATCTACTAGAAATGCTGTCAAACCAAAAATGAGGATGTGGTCCCAGCTAGTGAAAGAAGATGTTCTAGCCAATAAAAATTAGCAGATCCTTGGAGCTCAAATCCTGGTGAGTTCACCAAACACTCATGCATCTCATGTATCTATGCATCTGAGAGCTTCTACAGAGCATTTCATATGGCACTAGGTCAAACCAGAACACAGAAAAAGCCAGGGAGCCTCCTCGAGATATCTAGAGAATGCTGAACATGGCCGACAAATGACGACACAGCTGCTTCATCTGAGAGCTCCTAGTCTCTCAGGAACGTGGAGTTATGAGGCCACTTACACACGACTATGTTTGCTTAGTCTCTGACACGGAAAGACAACCAACAAGAGAGATGGGAAGAGAGGGAGGAAGGAGGAAAACAAAGGAGATGGGCAAAAGGCCGATGGTAAAGAACAAAGTTATAAAAACGATGGATTCCATTAAAAAGAGAAAAGACAAGGTACGCTAGAAAGGTACTGGAAGTCAGCACATGTAATCACACTTAACTGCTTTCAAAGCAAACGAAAGCCAGACAGAATCAGAGTCATTGTCCCATTGGCAGTAATATTAACAATTTCAAACATCAGCCCCTGTATTATATATAGTTTGTGACCACAGGGGTGTTTGGACTTTCTCTAATAACTGCAAACTGCAACTTTCATTTCTTTAAATGAGTCAGAAGAGACTGTGCTTTAGTATAGTTTCAGTATAATCTCTTCAAGCTTTCTCGGGAAAATAAAAAGGTGAGCTAAAACAGCCAAACTGACTTTCAGCTGACTTTTTAGTGCAGCCTTCTTTCTAGATATTATTTTTATTTTTTTGTAACTCATGTTACTCATTTGGAGACAGATTTCTGGAACAAAAATACAGTTTTGTCTCATAAATGTAAAATCCAATATGTGTTTTTGTCTGTTCTATTGATTCACTGCAGATCACAATTTTTTTATTGACCTTTTGCCAACAGCTTATCTACAAAGAGAAAAACAAGCTGATAAAATGAAAAATTATGCTATTAATGATATTACCTCTCTAGATGGGCTCCATGTTTATCTGATGGTATATTTGTTGTGAATTAATTTGCCAGCTTTTAAGTAACAGGTTTATTTGGTTCATCAAATGTCAACTCTCAAAGATGATATATTCAAAATGTTTTGAATAGGCAGACCAACTGTCCGCAGACATATTCATACTATCACAGAACAAGCTGTAAAGTTAAATATCAGAGAAGCTGGATTCAGTAGTTGGTTGCTTAAAAACAGCTATTTTTCTGTGTTCTTGTGCTTTAATGTGAAACAATTTTTGTTATATATTGATTTTGTTTTTGCAAAGGAAACAAATTGTAGCTTCTTGATGGGTCTAGAAAGATCAACACACACTCATACACAAAAGAATGCACACACTTCAAACTTCAACCAAAGGGTGTCAATCATTGCGCTTGGTTGGTGGCCTTATGGTGTCCATCTCCAGACTAAACCACCCACACAACTCATTCAGACACTCTCACAACAAAACACTTGAAACAGCTGGGCAAGCTAAACCTGTATCAGTGAAGGCAAGAAGCTCATTGGAGACAGGGGTTTTCTTTGAAGTTGTGTTGCTCGGTCTGTGTGCCAATCCTTTTGTGGCCTGAAGAAGATTTACAGATTGTCCTACTCACCTCTGCTTTCCTACAGCTGCTTCAACACTGTCTGCTGGTGACAGCCACACAGCTCATAAAGGCTCACATAAACGCCAAAAATATCACCTTGCTAATTCAGTAAGTGGGATGGCTCATCCAATAATGCATACAGTACAAGGTTTGCTTGGTTAGCATAACCTATACATGTGTTATTTTTACTTAGTTTTTTACAGCTGCAACAATTAGATGTCTTTGTTTCTTTTTTTTCTCAATATATTAGTGTTCCAATACAAGAAGTTGAAATGATAAGAAACCAAGTTTTGTTTTCTGAAAATGTGAGCATGTTGACAAATGCTATGACCACCTTCCCCATAGTAACAGAGGGAAACCTGAGTGTTAGACTAGGGCCTAAAGCACAATTAAGAAGTGAACTGGCACCCCCTGCTGGCCACCTGATCAGAGCCATGCCAGCAAGACACCTGTTTAAAAGGTGATAAACAACATTATTACTTTTTCTAATAAAATATTTGATTTACAGATATAAAAGTAATAAAAGCGTGTTCCAAGTCAAGTTGTTCCTACTCCTTATACATCTGACCTGGCAGAAATGCTGGGTTCATGGCTGACTGTAAATTATTAGTTAAATGGCATAACCGATTGATTACTGCAGTTATTGTCAGCATCTGGACATTTATTAATATGTAATGCAAGTACATTTAAATAAGTAATACATTGAAACAAACCATAGAAATTTGTGTTATCCATAATTAAATTATTCATGTAATCTGTATTTAGTTGACAAAGTAAGGAGTGCCCCATTATTTAATACACCAGTAATAAACCATTAATTAAGATATTTTGGACAAACTATTCAATGTGCAGTTCACCTTGTGGAAAATTGCTATTAACCAGTTCTATAGAAGTATGACCTTCAGGGCTGCATATACTTTTTTTTCCCAAGGTATTTTCTAAATATAAAATTTTCTAATTTTCTAAAGTTAATATCTTCAAATAAGTTGAAAAAAAAAAATTTCACAGCAGAAAAAGAAATTAAAGAAAACTAAAAATGAGCGTTCATAGAGGAAACATTCATACCACGCTGACATGATGCACATTGACATGGATGGCAACAAATCTATTCCTCATCCTAAACTGTGCTGACAGCAAAACCCCACTGTACCACACAACCACATATAAATTATTTATTTGCATTATTTAACAGCTGGCTGAATAATTTTCCTCCCCTGCTGCTTTCCTTTCTGCCGCACCCCTGCCTACCCAGATTTTAGGGCAATTTAGAGCCCACATTTATTTCTATTTGGAAAAAAAGCTCTCACTGCATCCAGTCTAAATCACTGCAACAACTGAGCAGTAGTTAAAGGCCATTATTTATGTAGATCTCGGGAAGCCCGGTTGAAACTAGAGCACCTGTCACCCACAGCTAAAAGGGAAATGTTGAAAGTTTGAGGACCAAAAAATTAATGTCACTATTACACAACTCTAACTACCTTTTCTGGCTCTGCACTAGAAAAATATCTTCTATAGTTCCCTGCTGTGATCAGGCAGTCGCTTCCTTTTAAACACCAAGGAGTCATCTCGTCAAATATTTCCACACCGTGTCACCTTGAAACAATCTCTTCCGACTCTGCTTTCTGCTCCAAAGTTTTCATTAAACTCTTGGCTTCCTCCTTTCATTACATTTTATTTATTTTCTGAGCTCTTAAATGATTATACTGAGGTCATGGGAATACCGTAAGAGAAATATTTCCTTGGCTTTTGGTACTGCTTAAACTGTTTTCCTGTAAAAGCACTTCCAGTATGTAACGTAGACTGTGGAATTAGAGTTCAAACTTCTGTCAGCAATTCCCTGAGAGCCGCCACCATAAATTATGCTAGCCACAATCCAGAACAAAAGAGCTTCAGTCATCCTTTGATGCTTGTGTAAGATGGGAAATATAACCAACTTGGAAAAAAATGCACTCACTGGCTACGTTACTAGATAAACCTTGTTATTAGAAGGTTGGACTCATTTTTACCTTCAGAACTGCCTGAATTATTCATGACATTGACTCAACTGGGCGCTGAAAACATTCCTCAGAGCTTTTGGTCAATTTGGACATGATAACCTCACCCAGTTGCTGCAGATTTGTCAGCTGCACATCCAGCATATGAATCTGTTCCACAGCATCCCAAAGGTGCTCTATGGGATTGAGCAAAAATACTGTTGTTGATTGGGCATTACATGATGCTCAATTGGTACTAAGAGGCCCAAAGTGTACCAAGGGACTATGGCCCACATCATTACACAACCACCATCAGTCTGAATCATCGATGCAATGCAGGATGGATCCACCATCCTTTTGCACATATTGCAACATAAATTGCGACTCATCAAACAAAGCAGCATTTTTACAAATCTCTAAAGTCCAATTTTAACCTCAGTTTCCGGTTCTTAGCTCACTTCAGATGCTGTATCTGCCACAAGGTTTGACACGTTGTGCATTCAGACTGTTGTGCATGCATACCTTGGTATAAAGAGTAGTTATTTTGAGTTATTGTTGCTTTCCTATCAGCTTGAAGCAGCCTGGCTATTCTCCTCTGACCTCTGGCATACACAAGGCATTTTTATCCAGAGAACTGCTGCTCACTGGATATTTTCTGTTATTTTGGACCATTCTATGTAAACCCAATTGTTGTGTAGGAAAATCCCAGTAGATCAGCAGTTTCTGAAATACTCTGACCAGCCTGTCTGGCACCAACAACCTATGCCACATTTAAAGTCACTTACAGTCCATAATTTGCTGAAAAAGACAATTTTTATAGTTTTGCCCCTGTACACCACCACAGTAGTATTTAAAATCAATCAATATATGTTGACTGGAATACATTCATTCAGCTCAGAGTTTTGCTTTGGATAGGGATTTTTTTGTTCTATGTAGCAATTCAAGCCATTTTTATACATAGTCCCACAATTTTATGGAGAGGTGAAATCTCTTCCGTTGTCATTTATGACTAATGAACTTCTATATTATAGCTTTCCACTGTAATTTTAACTATAGGGCCTAAAGAGATCTCAGTGCAACCGATTCAATATTCTTTAAAAGCATGAATGCACAGAACAGAGCTAAAGTGCATGATGATAAAACAATTTCCTTGGTAAATACAAACAACTTTTCAGCATCAAACCACTTTAAACAATATTATCAAGGAGACCGGCTTATCATTGTTAAGGTTTACAATCACGAGATGCCTTCACGAATGAACATACAGAGTGGTTAAAACAAGGTGCACGGCACTGGTTACACTCCTGAACAGGAAAACCAGCTTAGACTTCTTGACATCGAAGAGCCTGCACAGTCCTGGAAAAATATTATTTGGTCAGATGAAACCAAGATGTGGATAGCATGTCACAGTGCAAATGGATAATGAGCCAAAGTATAATCCAAAAACAAGTGAAGAGTTTCTCATGGCGAAGAAATTGGATATTCTTCGATAGCACTTGATCTCAGTGCAATAGCTCTTCAGTCCTTAAATACAAAACTAAAGGCAAAAAAAGAAAAACACAGCAACTGAAAGCGACTGCAGCAAGGTCTGGCAGACCATCTCAAGAGAGGAAACACATCATTTTTATGATGTCCATGGATTCTAAACTTCAGGGAGTCATTGACTGCAAATGATTTTTGATAAAGGTATTCAAAACAATCCTTACAATTAAAAATTATATTTGCTTGTCCAAGTATGAGCCACTAAATGTCATATAAAAATGCAAAATTTTTGTAAAACCCCTTTAATAAAGATGAAACTCTGCCTTTGATCATGTGATTTAAATCTACTGTGGTGGGTGTTCAGAGGCAAAACTACAAAGATTATGTCTGCCTAACTGTAAATCACCTCTTTTCCTTATTATGATGCTCTGTTTGAACTTCAGCAGGTCTTCTCAGTCATGTCTGCATGCCTTAATGCAGAGTTGCTGCTATGTGAGTGACTGATTATACTTTTTGAATTAACAAGCAGTGGAACAAGTGTACCTAATAAAATGACCCTCCGTGTAAATGGATCTGCAACATTACATGAGTTAACATTAACATCGATTACATGTACATTCATGTAAACTTGATGGAAGAAAATCTTTTGCTTTGGTAAAGTCTGAATGCAGCACTAATTCCCGCCACAGCCAGGCACTATATGAACAATTGTTTTAGACCTATGCGTCATCTATCCTTCATGCCAACATCCACGGTACACCTGTTGCTCCAGTTTTAAAAATCCCACATCCCACATTAGACATAACATTTAAAAAAGCATGCATAAATCCTTACACAAAAACACAAACAAACAAAGCCCAAACAAAACTGGGGTCTCAAAATTGCTATGTTGGTAACCATCAAATTGCAAGGTGACTTAGTTTAGTTTATACAGCTATAAAAACATAATTATGCACTGTGGATTTATGAATACTGTGGTTTTTAAAATTAGGTCCCTAAGAAAAGCTAAAAACCTTTCTGTTAATTTGTTCCCTTTCCCCAAGCCTTTGATTCACCCACTGTGGTGAGATAAACGTTTATAAATCACCGGGTTAGCAACAGAGACACTTCCTAAAAGCACACAAGTGTGTCGGGCCAAAATGAATATGGTTTTGATTTGGAGCACATGCCAACACTCCAGCCAATGCTAATCGCTTGGGAAAGCTTGTGAAAACCATGATGGATTTTGCAGACATGGTTTTTGAGCTTTGGGTTTCATCACAAATCCATTTAAGCTTTTATGTAATTTGGTTAAATATACAGAATCCTTTTTATCTTTTTATGTGTCCATTTTGGACTGTCTGAAGTTGGTGGAAAATATGATATTGAGATGGACTTCTTTTATTAAACCTGAACTCTGCAGTGTGTGTGTGTGTGTGTGTGTGTGTGTATAAAGCTGACAAAGAAAAAGAGTGAAGCTGAGTGACAGAAGGTAAAAGCCAAACATTGTCTGTTATGTTTTCTTTATGGTGTTCTGCTGGCTTCCAGCTGTGACCACTTGTCTGATGCAATTTTCCCCACTGTCAGCAAGACAGCATGGGCAGTGACTAACACAGAGCTGTTAATGAAATCAAGAGTTGAGTTTTCTGTAAGTATGTAAAGAAGGATACCTGTACTATAGCCCAAAATAACAACCAAATGTAATTATTTGATCACGTGAAGCAAAATATCTGACTATTGTTCAAAGATGTCCTTGTGATTGAAGCATTTCCTCTAAGCTCCACATCTGGGGCTGCACATTTGCCGCACAGACCCTTATTTTGAAGTCTTGCTTTGGACTGGTGGAAGACTGAATGATTAAAAGAAAGTTTTCTATAGCCTCTTCGATTCTAAAACAATGACAAGGATCACAGGCTGTCTTTAAGACAGCTGCATCAGATAATTTATCGGCAAGCAATAAAACAGATTAAAAAGTCAACAGACGCACTGAAAAAGAAGTAAAATTCTGGATGGCATTTGAAAAACAAGGCTTTGAAAATGTAAAAATAAAAATAGCAGATTAGAAAGCTTGGGCTAAAATGAAAGTGGACAAGACTAAAAAAAAAAAAAAAAAAACAGAAATGGCGTCTTTGTGGATATTGCCAAATTAACATACTTAATAAATTATGCCTCTAACTTTAAAGATGTCATTAAATGCTAAACACAATAACCCCTTTCAACTTCCCAGCAAAACAAAACGATTAATTGTCCTCTGGTGACAGCTATGCTATCCATTACACCACTGAGTGTTTTTGCATTCTTAAAAATATTAAAGCAGTAAAATGGTAATGTAACAATTACGCTTGCATGCTTGCCAGAAATTTTCAAAAGCACAACATTAAAAGATTAAAATTACAATTGTACTCTTTTCTTGGAAAATAGCAACCACTTCATGTTCTTTCAGCTTTGGTGGCTGTTCTTGCTTAGGTTAAAGTCTCTCATGAAGCTGTTGATAGCACCTAGACGACAAATGTGTGGTCCTGTGAAGTGCACATGTTGTGTTGCACATAGATGTCTTGTAATTGTCACAACACCTAAGGTTGTTTATTGTGTTCATGTATTAGAGGAACATTAACAAGTATACTTCTTGACATCTTTGTCAGACTGCTCTTATCCTTATGATGACTGCACTTTGTTCCTGAATTGAATTTAACACGACTCCCTGAATTTGTGAGACTAAGCTGTGTTCTTTTGATTACAATAAGAGGACCCCTTCATCACCCTCAACTTTCATCAGAATATCCTCTTTTGCACGATTTATTTTTAATAGATGCCATAGTCGGTTAAAAAAAATACTCAGAAAACAGTGGGTGACAGATACTTTGCCTGCAAGTGTTTGCAGCACTGTTACATCAGACAATCTATGAGCGCTGCACCGGGAGCAAATTACATAATATTCTCTTATCATGAATGTGCATCAGAAAAAGTCAAAAATCAAATTTAAGATCCAAATAAATCATGGTTTTGTAGCTGGTATTAAAATCTAGTTTGATGCTGTGCAGCACACTACGCAGCAGATTAGAACCAAAGGCAACATCAGCATGAAACAACTGTCTCTGAGCTCTGCAGTTAAGATGCAATTATGAGATGAAGAACAAGCTAAAGCAAACCAAGAATAAATTATCCCCGAGTTGAAATCTTTCTGTAAGTGTGATTCTTAGCTAAATATATCATGTGGAAGAAACCTTAAAAGCCACTGCTTCTCAAGCATGTAACAAACAACTGTGGGATTTTAGGATTACATTGAAATAATAAACTCATGCATGCAGAAAGCAGACATGTTGAAATAATATAGACCCAAATCTCCCCCCCCCACCCCCCCCACACACACACACACCAAAAAAGAAAATAAAAAGCAGCTTAGGAGGAAAAACGTGTTACTAAATCTTTTATGTTAAAACTCTCATTCATACAGTATATTGGCCCAACAACAATGAAGTGGTTAAATTCACGTGGAGCACCCATGAAAACATATCAGTCCCAATGGCAGCAGCAGCAAAGAGCAGAAATTAGCAGCCAGCCAGATGTCAACAAAGAAACCACAAGCAAATTTGCACAGAACATTAAACAGTCCGCATCAGCTGCAGCCTCAGTCTCGGCTTTTAAGACGCCTATCGCCATGTCACGAGCACAAAAACTGACCGAAGAGAGCCGATGTGACATCACAAACTCACATTTTGCATATTAACACACAGTTCTTACCTTGAAGGAGCAGGAGGCCTGCAGCTGGGCGTGAATGTATTTTATGATTAAAACGTTCGGTTTGTTGATAGTTTAACCTTTCTAATGCAATGCAATACATACTGCTAAGAGCATAACGTTTGCAAAGGTGCCGTGTAGTAGTATTGGAGTATACTAATCTGCAGAGGAATTTGGAGACCAAATGACACGCCGTGCAAAGGTGAAGAGGTGCGTTCAGTGTCTGGGTGTAATGAAGAGGATTTCCCTCGATGTTTTAGGCTAATGGAGTTGACAGGATCAGCTGCGAGCTGTGCTCCACAATGCTACTTCTGATAAAGAGGTTTTAAGGCATAATGTTTACAATTAAAAGTTCAAGCATGGGTTTATTTTGTCATTTAGGATAATAACTTATGATAATGGCTTACTAATTAGAGTATGCTTTAAAAAAAGTTCATTGAAAGAATTCTGAGAAAGATGAAGATGTTTGACGCAGAGAAGCATGAAAATGCAAACAGATTATACTAGCCGACACACACAACAAGAAGGCAGTAAAACAAGTATCTAACGGTGTGTGTGGCCTGCTCCTTGGTATGACAGGCAGATTGGGGGAGTGAAACTGGTCTATATCCTGTGGTCAAATTGTTTGAAAGTGAAGATATCGTTGGGATTCTGGGGGTTTCTATTTGTTAACACAATTGTGCTCTAAATGGAGGATTAAAATTATGAGTAAGGTGATTTTTCTTGGGGCAATTAAAAAATAGTGCATTTTTCACTTTGATTGTTTGTTGTTTGTTGTCTTTTTTCTGTTTGTGCTCTCGGCCGGCCCCGCCACAGTAGCGCTCCATTAATCACGTAATGAATTGTTACACGTAACAAGTCATGTTTGAAATTGATATGGTTGTGGTTGGTGTGTGTGTGTGTTTGGGGGTTCGGTGCAGCCAGCTGTACAAACAGAGTCTGGATGACTCATGAACCCACCTGTGAGTTACTAATAGTCCGAAATCACAGTGGACCCACTGTGATTTTGTAACTCAGAGTCACTGATAAAGCACTGCAACAAAGCCTGATAAATATACAGTACAAAGAGGCAGGTGGGTGGTCTCTTATACAGACAGATAGGTAGTCTTGGCCTGCTCTCCATTGTAAGAATCTGTTGTCAATTTCTTATCACTCTGTATATGTAACTATATAAATGCACATCTGACAGCAACTTCTGCGCTAAAATAATATTTTTGCACTGACTAAACTTTTGATTATTGCGTAACTATAACAGTGCAGAGAGAAATGTGAGGAGATAAAGCATATAAGGGAAGGAAAAGAAGCACATCCACAGCTAGACTGTTTTGCGATAAAAAAATCTGAAGATGTTTTCCAGATATTCTGCTTAGTTCTTAGCTAAATAGATAAACAATGACCAAAAAAAGGGCTTTTAGTTTTACTACAAGAGTTTTACCTTCATACTGTAAAAATATTTTCCCAGGACCTTCGTGTTTTGCCTTTGTTTGTTAATATATTTATTTATTCCAGATTCTGCTCTTTAATTCTGCTGTGATCTTCTTTGAAGTCGTGCCCGTGCGCTCTGAGAGCTGTTCTGTCATCAGCTGCAGGTGTTTATAGCAGTTAGCTGTAGTTGTTTCAAGATATTGTGGGGAAAAAATAGAAAATACTGTACAGGGATTGTTGATAGCAGCATGAAAGCAGCAGTTCAATTTGCAGATTTTTAAAAATTGATTATTAAATCACATTTTCTCATGATGCAGCCAAAACTATAATGGACCACATGATGGCAGAATGGGACTGAGTAAACGAGTTATCAATTTTTTTGTGTCCACTCACTGTTACGTGACCATGTGATGTATCTCAAATTACCACATTTTAGCCTCCAAATTACATTTGAACTCTTTCACCCAACAAATATGTACTTTTGTAAAGAACAATAAAAATAGTAGTTTAATTTGTAACATTTTTAAAACTTATTTTAACATTTTTTAATTATTTGGAAACCATAAAACTAAAAATAAAAACATAATGGGTCTTTAATATCTTTAGATAGACCTGACATTATACATGTGAAAACACATTTGCCAGCCACTATATTCGGTACATTATTTCAACTACTAAACACAAATATCTAAGCCAATCACATGGCAGCAACTTAATGCATTTAGATATAACAACATAGTCAAGACGACCTGCTAAATTTCAAAATGTGCATCATAATAGGGAAAAATATTTATTGATTTGATTTAAATGATTTTGAATGAGACTTGGTTGTTGGTTTGAGTATTTCAGGAACTGCAGATCTACTGGGAATTTCAAACACAACCATCTCTAGGCTGTGCAGGGAATGGTTTGAAAAAGAGAATATTCACTGATCAACAGTTCTCTGTGTGAAAAAGGTCCTACCAAAGGGTACCTTAGAAAAGTGTTCAACAAGCGTACGCAAATATTAAATATTGAAACCTGACCTTTGTAACTTTACTTCAGGCTTCAAAAGCAACTTAAGCAGTCTTGTTAAAAACTACTAATATGCTCTAAATAATGAATCATCATCAGAACACATGTTTAATAAGAGTTGAATTTATTGCACTGTAACTTTTTTCTCCTTCTTCACAAAAAGGAATCTCTTTTAATTCTTCTTGTCTCAATAATCACAAATAATTTAACGAAAATCAACGTGGATCCTACAGATTCAGAAAGAGCACACATTACTTATTGACAATTACAAAAGGCATGGTGGTTTATTGTAAACCCATTAATAAGACGTTCACTGACTATGTTCTGATGACAAAAATGGGGGAAAAAAACATTGAAAAAAAAATCAAATAAAACCATTACCAACAAGACAAAAAACAAACAAACATTGTGTTCCTTTTGCTTCCTGTTCTAGTACAACACCTTATTAACACATTGAGGCAATGAAGGCATTCTTGTGGCAAGAAGCACTTCTGTGTACTGTATTTAAACAACTGGAAAGCTCGTCAAAAGTCACAACCACTGGCTTTTGACTCGTCTGACTTTGTTGTCCATGATCTGTCTGATGTAATTCCCAGATTTTTTTTAACAATAATATTTACAGATGTAAAAAACAATCCAAAAACCAAAGCATTTGCTTAAGCAAGAGCAAATGGTACAGAATTATAAATACGTAAAAGTTCACTATCTTACAAAACCTTAAAAAAAAGGCAACAGCTTTTTATAGGAAATACCAAGAGGCGTCAGCTTTCCCTGCAGAGATGGATCTGATATAATATTTACATTGCATTTAGTAATTAATAGTTATCAAATAATTTGCTATAAAAATAAAACTGACTGACTATGGTTTTGTCCTGAAATATAGTTTCCCATTTTTAAATCAGTCACAGGATGTAATGTACCGAATTTCCCAGAGGAAACCACCCGAGATATTAATAAAGTTTTATCTTATCTCTTATCTCTCTTATCTAATGTGCTTTTACTCCCAGGAGGTGGTGGTAATGCAGTTTGCAGCCACCATTGCACATAAATGGAAACTACCAACAACCCGTAAAAATGGAAAAGTCCAGCCATCAAAACTTTCTGTGAGTAATAAACGACAATGATGTCCAGTGCAAAATGGTCCAGGTAAAGCCAGCATTTGACATCTACAGGAAGCGGGAAAATCATCAAAGACCCCAGTCACCCATCACATGGACTCTTCACCCTCCTGCCCTCTGGGATGCGCTACAGGAGCCTCCGGACTAAGACCACCAGGTACCGGAACATCTTCTTCCCCACAGCTGTCAGACTCCTGAACTCTGCCTCCTGACATCTGACCCACGTTAACACATGGACTGGACATACACACACCCACAATGGACAACTGTATATTCATATTCATATTCATAACATACTTCATACCGTGTACACATTACATACATTAACAGACCCATTTCTGTAATATACTTGCATATCTATATTATTGCTAATATATATTGTAATATATCTATATCATGGCTAAAGCACTTCTGGATGGATGCAAACTGCATTTCGTTGCCCTGTACCTGTGACATGTGCAATGACAATAAAGTTGAATTCTATTCTATTCTATTCATTTTAGGGGTTAACCGTTCTGATACAGAATTTTCTTTTTGAGTTGCCATAATAAGACTGGCCTTGTTAAGGCCGTATTTAGAATGACACAGTGCAAAAGTGCAACCTTCTCTGAGAAATGCAGACAAAAATAACACAGAAAGGAAAGAAAAAAAAAGCTCTCACATCGACTTGTAACAGAAAAGTGTAAGCCAAGAAGGAAAGGGAAAACATACAATCTTTTTGTCACAAATGATAAACTGTCTTCAGTGTGAGAGTGTAAAGCTTTCTGTAGGATTTCCAGTATTTTCTTGTAAGCCTTGAAAAGCATAGCTCTTTGCAGATCTTTTACTCAAAGTGACCTTCCTGAATTGATTTTTAACTTCTCACTAGTACCAGAAAAAATACACAATAAAGAACCCTGTTTGACCTCAACACCTGGAATGTCCAAAAAATTCAAAACTATGAAGTAAATCACAAGAAAACGAAAAGCAAAAAAAAGTTAATTCATTTGGTACGACCAGTTATTCGGCGGGTTTTTCTGATTCGCTTGCATGTGCACGTGCTTTATGCTTATGAAGTTTTAACCAGGTGGAGAACTGTTCCCCACAACTAGTGCATTTGTAGGGCTTCTCGCCAGTGTGCATTCTCATGTGTCCTTTTAGGTCGGTTTTGTGACTGAACGCCTTATCACATACGGTGCATTTATACGGTTTTTCACCTGTATGTGTTCTGGTGTGCCTTTTTAAAGTCGTGTTGGTAGCAAATTTTTTCTTGCAGTAGGTACACTTGAAGGGCCTTTCCCCCGTGTGCACTCGCGAATGATTCTTGAAAGCAGAAGAATCCGCAAACTCTTTACCGCACTCGTTGCAAGTGTAAGGCTTCTCACCGGTGTGGATTCTCATGTGCTTCTTCATGTTCACACAGGCGCTGAAGCTTTTCCCGCAGGTGCTGCATTTGTAAGGCTTTTCCCCAGTGTGAACCCTGACGTGCAGGTCGAGATTATAACGTCGGTTGAACCCGTTTCCACAGACGTCGCACTTGAAGGGTTTCTCGGCTGAATGAATCACTAAATGTTTATTTAAATCCCAACTTTCCCGGAACATCTTGCCACAAGTCTCACATTTGAACGTCTTCTCAACTGTGTGGCTCTTCATATGAAATTTGTAGTTTTTGAAGTTGGACATCACTTTGCCACACCGGTCACACTTGTAAGGATCTTCCTCATCTTTGGCATTACCACCATCATTCTGGCTTGATGCTTTTAAGCGTTTTTCACCTTCCCTATGTCTCTTCTTTTGTGTTGGATCAGTACTTCCACTTGATTTTTTGCTCCCATTGTTGTTTCTCTTACTGTGTCTTGCCTCTGTAGTTTGGGTGGATTCCCCACTCTGATCCTTATGTCTTTTCCGTTGTGTTGGGTCGGTACTTCCTCCTGATGTTACGCTCCCATCATTTTGTCTTTTCAGCAGTGCTGCTTCCTTACTACTTGAAGACTTTGCGTCTCTATGTCTATGCTTCTTGTGTTTTGTTAAATCCCTGCTTCTGGTTGATGATGTTCTCTGATGTGTATGTTTCCTACTTGAGGTTGACGTAGTACTTGTAGTCTCATCACCAGGCATCTTATTTGGCGATGTTTCTGTACTTTCGGCCAATGTGGCTTCGTCACTGTTAGAATTCTTACTTTGTGCCATTTCAGTGTTTGAAGGAGAAGCTAGTTTTCCTTCACTCTGCTTCTTTTGTGCTAGGTCAGGACTTGAAATTGAGGATGTGTTCCCCTCAGTGGGTTCTGCCTGAACTGGACTTTCATTTGATGCTACCTGTTCATGGTCACTAGTCTTATTTTGAATTGGCTCAGTACTTTCCATTGATATGTCGTGACATGTAAAGTATGGTGAAGGCTCAGTGACATCATTTGCGTCCCAGTCTTTATGCTTCTCATTTGGCATTAACTGAGAAGTTGTACTTGATGACATTTTTCCATCTTTGGGTTTCCTACTTGCAGCCAAATCAGTACTTCTGCTTGTTTCTTTCTTGCTGCGTTTCTTTCTAGATGCATACTCATCACTTGTAGCTGATGTTTTCTTACCACTGCTTTTTTCATATAGGCTGACAGATGAGCTTGATCCCCCATCGTGACTTGACGTATTTGCCGCTGGCTCACCGTTCCCTTTTAACGGGGGGCTCGTTTGATCGTGTTCCTCATGTGGCGTTACATCGGGGCATCTAGTTTCTGTTGGGCTCTTTGTTAGTGTTTGTTCAGTGCTTTTTGTAGATGTTATGTAGTCACCACTTTGTTTTGTGTTAGTCGTTAGGCCAGCAGTTGCAGTTGACGTTTCATTCCCATCTATATGTTTCTTGTTCTGTGTTGGCTCAGTACTCATAGCTGATGTGGTCTCACTGTTACATCTTACAGTAGGTGTTAACTCAGAATTACTGGTTGATGATGTGTTTTCCATGTTACATCTTCTATCTGATGCTGGCTCATTGCTCTCATTGGTACACACCTGTCCTTCCTCTGTACCACTGTTTGCTGTGCTGCCCACATCATTGTTTTCCTTATCTAACGGCTGCGCTGCTGTAATAGCTGCTGATGTGTCCGTATCGCCTCTTGTTGGTGTTTCACTTCCATAGTTACAAGTTATGTCAGCTTGACTCTCCCCTTCATCTGAGTTGTGACAGAAGAAGTGGTTGTCATCATCTGGAGGTGGTACTGGAGAACTCTCTCTGTCACGTTCCTCTTCATTAGAGACACTGGGTTTGGGATCATTACTTGCTGCATTAGAGACACTGGGTTTGGGATCATTACTTGCTGCAGGATTTGTTTGGTCAGGACCTGAAGGCTGAGACTGATCACTGCGGACACTTTGATCAGTTGAAGCTGAAGTCACCTTAGAAGCAGCGGGCGCCTGCTGCTGTTTGAGCTGCTGTCGTTCCTGACTGATGCACATTTCCTCATGCTCATCTTTAATCCGTGTAATATCAGGCTGAACAGTGGAGTCACTCTGCTGCTGACTCAAAGAAGTATTTGCAAGATCTAGAGGGAGGAAGGAAAGAATGGGACAGTGTTTAAAATACTATTTTTTGGCTTATAGCTGTTAGCTAAAAATGACACTTTCTGTATGTACATTGTTTATTAGTGAGAGAATTTAAAAGCCATGCATCACCTTGAATGTGACAGCATTCATCTCTGTGGCAACCTATAAGGATTAAACTGCCGATAAAAACTGTAACATGCTTTTAAACCGTCCCTTAGTCGTGCTGCAATAGGCTTAGACTGCTGGGGGACTTCCCATGATGCACTGAGCATTTCTGTTTCACTCACCTATCTTCACTCTGAGTGTCTATGTATCACAAATGCATTCAGTCATTAGTAATTATTTGATTTTGGCTGGACATCTAAATGTTGAGGTTTGCATTCTAATACGGTGGGCTCTTTCCCTACAATGTAAAGCGAATTGAGGTGACTTGGTTGTGAATTGGTGCTGCATAAATAAAATCGAATTCAATTTTAAAGTTGTTGTACATTATTAATTATTGTATTGGTTTCTGAAAAAGGAGCAAAAAAAGTTTCATTCTGTAAAAAGCATTTCCAAATAGCATTTCCAGTAGTGCTATAGTCACAAAGACAGAGACCTGTACGTGGGTGTTTAGCGCTAAAGTCTATCTACGGAACTGATAAAAAAAACACAAAAAAAACCAATAATTGTAGTATTCAACTGACCTCAACCTCAATAATCAACCGACTTTCATTTTCAGGATCTAAATTTAAAATTATAGGACTGCCTCTTTAAAATCTACAAAGCACCCAAGTGTAGAGAAACCAGACTCACCACCAAGCACACTAAAAACTATTCTCTGTGAGTTTAAAGACAGAGGCAAAAAATGTAGACGGCAACCCCAATGCAACCTCACCTAAAGGCATTATTTGGCACATCAAAAGTTATTTATCTCCTCATCTGATCCTGTTGACTTGTGCAAATCATTCATCTGTGAACTAAGAAGCAGAACAGGACAAGCCCCGTGCTTGGGAGAGACCGTGCAAATTACAGCTCTAATAATTAATGAGGATGTGTCCTCATCATCATTAACGCCAACTGAGACACATAATAGTAAGACACTGGATACATTTTGTTCTAGCTGTTAAAATGAAACCTGCTGAGAAGTTTGAATGCAAAAATGTACTGATGTGATATGTCACCGAAATTTTGATTAAAAATTGTATCTCGGTATTATATCTAATAAATCCGCTTAGTTGTTTATTACCATTGCTTGCTGAGACACATGTGTTAATGATTGCCTTGTCCATAATTCATTACCCGCTCGACCTTCACGTGACATGAGACGACTTCCCCAAGACATGCATCGAGGAGTTGGCAACACTGCTCCCGATAATCAATCGATTGGTCGTCAGGGTGTCACCGCAGCTTCTCACACTGCGCACGCGCAAACACAAATGTCAGCGAAGAAGACGGCGCAGCACGGCATTGCAGCGTGTGATCTGGACACAAGCGATGGAGGCACAACTTGTAGAACTATGGCAAGCTCATCCGAGCCTTTTCGATGTGGCCTCACAAAATTATCACAACAACCGTGAAAATACAACAACCGTGAAAATAGTTGGATTTACACTGCTGCTCAATCACAGCTGCAATGCTAATGTTTTTCATTAGCAATTTAGCAAAGTTGATGGTGGTGGTGTGCGTGTCTGTGAGAGCGAAAGACAGAAAGGGAGAGCGAGCGACAGAATTTCTGTTATAACCTTCATTTCGCCTCAGAGCATCGGGCCGTATAGTGTGAGACCCTGCATCGTGACCTACGAACATCTAACCCCTGCGAGTCAATCGTACAGTTTGAGCAGGAGCTGAATCGCGCGACTGAAAAAAATCGCACAGTGTAAGCCCAGCATTACACTGATCTTTGGTTCAGCTGAGGATTTGAGGACTTTGTGTCAGCTTTTGTTACATTACCGAGGTACAACATCCAGCTATTAAAAATAAAATAAATTGTGTAATTCAGTAGAAACCAAATAGTACGTTATACCTGTCAAACTGGTTTGACCACACAGTGATCCTGGCACAATTAAGAAATGAATATCCAAGGACTGATTCATTTTAACCAGTTATCGTTTCAGACATAACATGACTCTTTACTGAGGAGCAAGGTAATCTGACCGACCTTTATTCTGCAACTTTATCTCCGGTGTGAACACCGTATCCAGCAGTCTGCGTTGACGTGCGATTTCTGACTCGTACTCTTCTACTCTCTTTTCAAACGCTCCCAGTATTTCTTGGGCAGCCGCTGTTAGTCGATCACAGACAAACTTACGCATGCTTTGAACGGGATACATTGTTACATCTAAAATGTACACGCTTTGACTTCGAAGCTGCCTAAACTTGCGCACTTTTCTTTTAACTTCCGCAAGTGATACTGGGCGATACACACATCCTGTACCCGCTCACTACCACCACCTACTGTCCGGCGTGCTAAAGGCATGCATACATGCATATGTCACACGTGTTTCAAATAGTCATAGAATTTTTAATATTAAGAAAAACCATTTAAAAAAATAACTCGAGTAAATACAAAATGCAGTTTTGGAATGATGATTTCATTTTGTAAGGGAAAAAAACTACAAACTTGCTCTCTACAAACTCTACAAACCTGGCCCTATGTCAAAAACAAATTGCCCACACTGCTGACCACAAAAAAACACACAGAGTGATCTCATATTTCCTCCCAAAAACCCCTGAACACTGTTTTATGTACTTGTGAAATTCTTTCTGTGGAACTGTAAAGAGTACTATGATCAATATTTACATATATAAAGCGATACAGTGGTTGCTTTAATTAAATAGTTTGAAAGAAAGATAATAATTAAATGCATGAGTTTCTCTTTCCAGTATTACATAATATGATATGCTATTATATTATATGATATACTACAGTATTGTATGGACTGGCCACGTTGATTGCTATGGAATTAAAACACGATGCTTTGATGTTTTTTAAGTGCATAAAGGGAAGCATAGGTTAAGTTGTTATAGGTGCACAGATGCTAAAAACAGATCATTTTGTGGGTCATAAGAACCTTGAAGGACCTAAGATATATCTGCGGGTCAAGTATGGTTGATCACTGAGCTTGTAGGACAAATTGGTAGACAGAGAAAGAAATACTAATACAAAGATTTTGTATATTATAGCTCCTCAAACCAATTCCTGTTGCTGTGAGGAACAATTTGATGTTATGGAAAGATAACAGTGCTGTGGTGAGTGAAATAAAAATGCAAAACACACACAGGGATATAGTCAAACTGAGCATTTAGTGTAACATTACATAGATATACAATAATTTCAGGCCAACAAATACTGCAAAGAACAAAATAAACACAAAACACCAAAGACTTTCAGACTGCATAGATGGCTCTTAGGATTCTTTTTGGTATCTAAATATCTATAAATGCAGATGAATACAGTAAAACAAGTTAAAACAAGTTAGCCTAAAATACTGACTGGGCAATGCTACCTTTATTGTCTATTGTTACTTCAATAAATCAATCCCCTTAACTAATTTTAAACAGCAACTATTAACTTCCTTCATTAGTTAAACAACACGCAAGTTTGATAAAGACATAAACATGTTGTACATTTAGATCCAGCATCATGTATCTTAACTGTTTTTCTCTACAGTACACGTTACAAGAGGTTAGCTAAAATCAGCCCTTGCTATGTGCTATATATATATATGTAATAGTGTATACTGGCGTGCAAATTTACTAAGTGAAAAGAAGAGAAGAAGAAGAGAAGAGAAAAGCTAAAAAAAAAGAAAAAAAGAAAAGCAAACAATACTGTAACTTCTGTAAGTATTTCAGTTTTGTTGTTTCTACCATTTGTTAACAGGGAAACTGTAACGCTGATAAGTAAAAGGCTTCACTGTGTTACCATAAAGTAGAAACATTCACCTGTAACCTAATGAATGCTAGGCTGGCCTGAGGTATGTAGAGCAGCCTCAGAACAAAAACAATAAAGGCAGATATAAATATGTTGTAATTAACAAATTCATGTTGAGGGTTTCAGTGCTTTCAAAAGTTCCACAAAGCATCTCATTCACAATTACAGCAGAAATACACTGAGAGACAGCCTGCTGTACTGCATTTCCTTTTAAATGATATAATGGATCAATAATCAGGAGCAATAAGCTAAACAGTTACTTTTTGTAAAGAGAAACACCAAACATTGTCTGGCTCTAACTGCTAAACTTTTAACTGGGAACATTTCAATCCAATCACCTTGTGTCACACTGAACTGTGCACATTTTTGCTCCTCGCTAAACAAAATAAAATATCTCCAAACATCAGCTGGAGTTGTATGAAATTGCGATGGGTATTTCGCAACACTGTTACTAGATACTTTTACTTTTGGACTTTAACAAACAACACCAACACAAAAAAAGCAATGAAGTTACAAAACAAATATTCATGAGCTCTCGAAAAGAAGACGTACAGTTGCATACGAACATTCAGGCACACAGAGAAAAATGGCGTATACTGTTACAATTAGAGATATTTTATTTAATACAGACACTGTGGGGTGTGCATGTCTTCTTCTAAAGGCAGGAACTCTAGGCCTTCGAAGCCAGCCGAAGCAGCAAGTGGTATTAGTTTGCCAGCTGAAATTTGACCAGCTGACAAATACTGTGAACAGACTTGTAAAAAGAATTTATATGATGCAAGAGATGGATATAAAGACATGAAGGCACTTCAAGCATGAAAATCTACTATTCCAAACCCTTATGTGTTTGAAAAGGAGCTGCAGGAAGGTTTTGCTGACACGTGAGTGAATGAGCATCATGCATCACTGAGACCTAAAATGCCAACATGGTCCTGACGTACACCCTCATAACAAAAGTCGACATCAACAGTCATGTGGTGACTGGGTCAAGAAATCAAAACTGGGGTTTTGTAGCTACAGTTAGGGCTGTGCGATATGACCAAAATCTCATATCCCGATATAAGAATTCTATCGTCGATAACGATATAAATCACAAAAATGTAACATTTTCTGTAAATTCTGTGAATCTCGGGCAGCTCATCTTGGTGTTTCCAGCTGCGCTTCATGTAGCTGGAGTCGAGTGTTTTAACCGATGCATAAAACTACACATTTTTAGACATAAGTTGTAACGGCTGCCGTTTTCTTTGTGAGTATTTATTACACGGCGTGCTGCGGGGAAAAGCCTGTTCTAACGTTTGAGTCTAAGGTCTATTTTTTAGCACCTGGCGACTCTTTTTTTACTTCTCATCCGTAAACAATCTGCTCTTTCACGTGATTCAGTTTATTTTGAAAAGTCTCAACAGGATCTTGAGCTTTATTGTGAAAGGTTTATGTGGAACATAAACAAGCAGACACGTGATGCTGTTACCGTCGTTGTTGCTAACCACAACGCATAAAAACAGGAGCTTGTCCTTCCGTAGTGTGGTTAGAGAACTCTAAGAAATTAATATAGCCACTACAGTGACCATCAAAAACGATGAAAAAATATTGCCGTAAACAGTTTATTTTGCGACACCACGAAACAAACGATAGCGTAAAATGAAACGATAGACGTTTTTATATCGTCATCTGATATATATCAGATGACGATATAAAACAGGTTATATCGAACAGCCCTAGCTACAGTCACCAAAGACGTATTTGGAGACAAGGAGGAGCAGCTTTTCATATATCAGACCCCACAATCAATCTGCAAGGCAGAGCGGGGGAAAACAAATCATAAATCCCTTTTACAGTCCCCTCTAAAAATCCGCTGTGGCTACGCCTTGTGTCAATGAAGCAGCCGAATGTAGTTTTCTATAAGTGGGACTTTTCCATCTGTGCTCAACGAATGAGTGTGCCATGACCAGTGTTGGGGAGTAACGGAATACATGTACCGCCGTTACGTATTTAAAATACAAAATATGAGTAACTGTATTCCGTTACAGTTACCGTTTAAAAAGGTGGTATTTAGAATACAGTTACTTTGTTGAAATAAATGGATTACACGGCGGTACTTCCCTGTTTCATATTGTCGCGGGTCAGGACTGTTTGGGTTTTGTTTGACAGCTACGTTCTGTTGTTCCAGGTGGCAGCGTTACGGTTGCTATGGTTACAGGGTGACGCTCTCTCTCTGCGTGTTTCCTGGGTGAGAGAGGTCTTTTTGTTGTTGTTGTGCTAAGCTAATAGGCAGAATGCTACCGGTATAGCTCTAAAGAATGTAGCATCATAGGCAGTGTAGTCCGTGCTGCAGAGAGAATGGACTGCCATACACGTTATGTGTCTGTGAGCGAGGGAGGGAGAAAAAGGAAAAGTACGAGCTGTCAACGAGCAAAAACGGGAGCTGGAAGCATGTAAATATAATAATAACCACTGCAGCCAAGAAGAGTGCCTGACGAGCCCAGTTGTAAGTAAGCTATTAAGACTCGACTGTACACCGTGTTCGTATTTTCCTCCAAAAACAATAAGTTCCGTTGGAGCAGCCTTTCAACGCCTCTCTCTGTCTCTCGCTAGCAAAGTTGACCCAGACAACAAAGTAAAGCTATTTTTCGGCTACGAGCCCGACACAGACCCCAACGTATTAGCCAGAGGTCCCTTTACTACGGTTCAGAGCCGCGGACCTTCAGTAACAGTAATAAATCACAGCAATAGTACATTCATGTAGTTGTAAACAGCATGATAATATATTAAGTAATCCAAAGTATTCAGAATACGTTACTCTCATTGAGTAACGTAACGGAACACGTTACAGAATACATTTTGGGACATGTATTCTGTAATCTGTAATGGAATACATTTTAAAAGTAACCTTCCCAACACTGGCCATGACCCATTTGTGCCCACAGCTGATGGTTCTGCCTTATTTGTGTATCCCCTAAACAGGTTAATGCTTTTTAAAAAGTCCTAACACTTATTATCAAATGTAAGCATTGAAGTATAAGACTGAGGTGTAATTAAATATTAGTGGTTTGTTTTAGTCTTGAAGTGAAAAACTGAAACTCTATATTGTATCTATATTTGCATATACAAACACTTAGTCGAACGAATGCAGCCTTAGATACCGTATCAAGCTCGATGCATAAAAGAATCATTTCACATAATTGCTGCACACAAAAATTATAAAATGCAGATTTTTCGTGTGCTGTTTCTTTTACATATAGTCTGGCAAACGTCTGGCTTCACACATGGACTTACAAGATAGCTGCATTTGAAATGTCACATATTTTGCAAGAATACGGTTGCTCGCCCGTGTGTTTTTTTCATGTGAACCAACAGAGTAGAACGACTCCTGAGACATTTCCCGCATGTTTTGCACGAAAAGGGCTTCTCGCCTGTGTGGATTCTGACATGAGCATCCAGTATTGACTTCTGATTAAATCTTTTACCACAAATGTTACAAGAAAATGGCTTCTCGCCCGTGTGAGTTCTTTTATGGACGTTCAGTATTGACGTCTGGTTAAATCTCTTTCCGCAAATGTTGCAAGAATACGGCCTCTCACCTGTGTGGATTCGTTTATGAACGTTCAGTATGGATGTCTGATTGAATCTTTTACCACAGATCTTGCAAGAATATGGCCTCACGCCCGTGTGGATTCGCAGGTGTCTGATTAATTTGGAATTAAATGGAAATGTTTTTCCACAAGTGTCACATTTGAAAGACTTTTTGCTTGCGTGTGTTTTACAGTAATTAATCAACATTGCAGGATTATGTATATGATAGCCTTTGTGACTTATCTTCTGTGGTTTTGTCTCTGCATTTCCAATTGACTTACAATCCTCAGGCTCGTCTTCTTTGTCAGGGCTTTTAGATAAATAGGAACTGTGAGAAAAGAGCTGGTGGTTGGTATTTAGCTCTGCTTCCTCTGAGGTTTTAATAGATATTTTGACTAAGGACTGTTTTTCTGTTGCACTTACTAATTCACTCGGATTCAATCTCAAAGTCTGATCTTCAGCGTTGTCACCTTTCTCATAAGTAAGAGGCACAATGCAAGTATCAGTCTCCTGCTTCAGTACAAGATGCTCTCTGTCCTGACTAGTGCAGAGTTCCTCTTTAACCTCTTGATCCAACCTGGGGTTCCTCTCCTGGAAAATGGGCTGCTGGTCAGAGGCAAGAACCTCCTCCTCTTTACAGGCAAGCTGATGTGGGAGCTCTGGAGGGATAAGTCAAACAAACATACAAACAAAAAGTTACACACTGACAGAAACTACACAGATTTTGCTACCCACCTAAAAAGTTCATAAATATTCCAAATACTGGTGTGTGTAATCCAATGTCAGTAACAGAAAAAAGTAAAATAAAGAAAACTACCCAATAAAACACGTTTGAGGTGGAAGGGATTTGAAACAAATAAATGGCATTGTAGTTGCCGCTCAATTTCATGTTTCCAAATCTGATATTTTAAACATTGTTGTAGAATAAATTTCAGATTTTCTTCCGTTTTGACTGATCAAAAAAACTAAAACATTTAAGAATAGAAAAAAATGCTTAGCAAACACCGACTCCCAGTTTTTCTCTCACACTGACAAAGATTATAGACAGAGGTCGGTTCGACACGTGCTGTGGTAATAGACGCACGTCCATATTCCCATCCTCACAACCCTGTTGGGATAAAGAAAACAAACTAATAGGACTTTAAACGAACATGATCTAATATAAGTCTAAAGCCTCCATTATTTAACTGCAAATTATATCAAACGTGTAATTAAGGTGTTGCGGACCTATCCTGGGTAACTTCACCGCAGGTTTCCAGGCGATGTCCAGCAGCCTGCGCTGACGGCTGATCTCTTCTTCGTACTCGAGGATAGTTTTTTCAAAAGCGCTGAATATTTCTTCAGCAGCTAGTCGCTCGTTGAAAAACTGTCTAAAATGCTGAACTGAAGGCATTATTGCCTTGTTATACATATACTGTTCCCACGCACAAGTCGATGTTTACGCCACCAGCCCAGTTTCTGTTTACTTCCGCTCGGTGTCACACTAGAAGATCCGGTGTCGTGCCAAACTAGGTATCCCCGACAGAATTTGTTTCCCCTGCGTCGGGAGCACACGCTGGACTGTCCAAATCAAGGACAAACAGGATCCCACATTGTTGATTTTTAGTTTACAAACACTTCTTATAATGACTAACTACTCCTGACATTTTTGACATGTTAGCTCGTTATACAACGAAGTTATAGTGGGATACAAATAATATCAGGCTGATCCTGCCACAATTTGTTCCCCCTGTGTAAATCACACACAAACAGTATCCCACATTGCTGATTTTTCGTTCACAAACACTTCTTATTATGACGCATTACTCCTGAAACTTTGGAGGATTTAGCTCTTTATATAGTAAAGTTACAGGAGAATAAAAATATAAAAATAGTTATCCCACCTGAAAATAATCCCACCTGACACCCGTGAGCAATAAATATATAATTTTCTGTTGTAACCCTCAAACTGAATGGTAATGTAACGATACTAATTTTTCACAAAATGAAAACATCAGTACTTCTTGCGTGCTCCCAGCACAGGGGAAACAAATTCTGTCGGGGATACCTACTTTGGCACAACACCGGCTTTGGAAGCGAGTTCACCCTTTCATTCCTCTCCCTCCTAGTAGTTGATCTATTCCAGTCGCTTTCACTGGGACTTTTAGTTATTTTTCTCTGCGCTGCTGTAATTATACTACGTATCTTTAAGACTTGGCATGAGGTAGTTTCGTTAAAATGTAACGGCGGAGATGCCTGAGCATCCACTCAAAGCAAATGTCTCATCAGTAGTGCTCTTTCTGAGCACGAATACTGCTGCTGTCTGATTGTCACTGATCTTCTCACTTTCCACGTTACTTCCACTGGCTCGTACAGTGTTCCGACACTGAAAGTCAGGCAGCTCTTCGTTCCGCCTTTACTTGTTGCCTTTTCATTTAGCAAGAAGGCTGTGCCTCTACTATCTATGATCTTACTCCGCTTTTGGTATATAGTCTACTTTAAATATGACCAATATTCGTAGTACTAAAAGTCATTTCAAAGACTTGTGAAAGTCTTAACACAAAGCCCGTTCCTCTGCTTCAAGGGGGGAGTATTTCGGGACGGAACTACGTCCTGCAGCAAAAGCTAACTTACGCTAAGCTATGAGGGGTAGTTGCTGTGGTGAAGGGGGATACGAGATAAACAAAGATAAAACTGTTACGTTTGGTTTTAGGTCGGATCTGGTTTCATCTCGGTTTCGGTATATGTTTGGTAACTTCCACAGAATCTAAATGGGTGCACACTACTGTGCCATTTGTAGACAAACAACATTCAACGGGAAGGGACACATTTTCGGAAAAACTCATCAAAGTCGACTCAGAGTGGTTCTACTTAAATTCACAGAAAAGGTATGCAGATCATAGATTTTTTTTTTTAACTGATATTTGATATTGGGAGTAGTCTGTGTTTTGTGCAGCATGATCTGACCCTGGTAGAAGTGATGGAGGCAAACTGTTGTTAAAATCTTAGATTGAACTGTTTTCCTTCCGAGTAACATTAAAAAGTATGATTCCCAAGTTGTGTAGCGAAATATTGTGAGTCCATTATCTTCTTTATTATATGTATATGATTTTAAGTCTACAGAACGGCCACCATGAGGTGCGTCGTATTCACAATAATCATAATACCACCAGCACGCCACGCGTAATGTGCCCTGCTTCTGAGATCATCCTTTCATATCTAATGCACGATACAACTTAAATAACTTTAAAGCATCATCATCATCATCATCATCATCATCATCATCATCATTATTATTATTATTATTATTATATTTTTCTGATTGTGTATTATATATTTTAACCATTTGTTTTTACTCGATATACAACATCTGTATATATCATTATGATATTACTGTTATATTTCTTTGAAATCGGACAGTAATATAGTCTGATTTATTATCATGTATATTACACGTATATTTTTCTTTATCAGTAAGGATTCAGACTCGTTCCCTAAAACAATTTATTTGACCAAATTTTTAAACAGTTCATTTATATATGTCCTCAAATACTGTAATGTACATACTTGCATAGTATGTCTTTGCATGTCAGTAATTTTGGTCTATTTCGTTTGTATGTACACTGTAGTTGGAGATTTGCACATGTTAGTAGCAGTTGTTTGGGGATTTTCTTGTTATATATTCCTGTCCCTTTTTTTTACCAGTGAAAATCCTCATTATAAAGTTGTTTTCAAGTCTTTTAGAGTTTTATCACATTATCTTGTATTTAGCCAATGCAGCCTTGATCTAAAACAACACAAAATCGACAGATAAACACTGACATACTGCCATTAGTAAATGTCATCTTATTTAGAGATGGCAGTCAACAAGGCCAATCTGAGCTGTTTAAATGTCCTCTGTGAACTACTGTTAGCTTTTCCTGAATCAGCTCTTTTATTTCTTTTGTTTTGTAAACATATATATAAATATATAACCCTATATAATTCAACAGTAATTCAACAAACTACACTCTCCAAACTGATTATATATATTTTTTAATTTGTATTTTTTAATTTGAATAATAATAAAAAGTAATATTCAAATACAACAGTAGAGTTGTGTGAAACTGTTTTAGCTCCAATCAGAGTCTAACTTTGTCAGTTTTCTATGTCTGTTTCATCCACTGTCTCCCAGGTGAAGGAAGCTCGCCGAACACTTAAGAAACCCCAAGTAGAAAAGTTTGATTGCACCCAGCACAAGCAGACATTCTGGTGCTACTGCTGTGGGTGTGAAATTGAGAAAAACGTTACAGACGGCAACATGACTGTCCTTCATGGAGGCCTGTTAGAACACATGGCCACGTGAGTCTTACTTATAAGGTTTTATTCACTGTATTTTGTTTTGTCTGGAACCATTTTGATTGCCTTTGATTGCTCAGATTGCTTCAATTTCCTTTGCTGTTTTAAAGCAATCCATGTCTGGAAAAGTGTTTTAACACAGTTTTAAAAAACTGTTTGTTTTTTTCATACAAACTGCATTTAAATGCGTATTACTTAACTGGCTGTGTATACACATGCTGTTGTAAAGAAGAAGGATAGGGTTAGTTGCTTACGTGTGATGAAACAGGAAAGATCCTTAAGTGACTGATAAGACACAATCAGGAAGAAAACGCTGACGCCTGAATTACTGTTTCCATTTCTTCCTGTTTATGTGCCAACTTGCAAGTTGACTTTTTAAAATATCTTTAAGATGTTTCCCAAACCTACACATGCAACAAAAATATGTAATATGTCCAGAGGTCACCAAGACCCATTTGACCACGAAACATACATTTCTCAAACATTTGCTGAATGAATATAGTACAGCTGCTTTATTTTTTCATATAAATTTATATGAGAGTGTATTTAAAGTTTTTCAACTATATTTTATTTCAGCCCAGAACACAGGAAGAATACACACAAGTTCTGGTGGGACAATAAAGCGGACCCGAAGTTTAGAGACAAAGTCATCGTCACAGAAGAGGAAACGGAAAGGTAGACCTACTGAGCCAAAAGTATTCAGACATTATTAAAGTTTGTTTGTAAAATTAAATGTATCTGCATTGACTGTTCTGTATTTTTCTTTAGGTTTAAAGTTGAGGTGGCAAAGGCATTGGAATCATTTGTGGAGAAGGAGGATGAATACATTAAACAGGTTTTGCAACATTGTTTTTAAATGAACTACATATAGCATTCTGTTTTTGGAGTAGTGAAGAACAGTATTGATAAATGCTAATATAGTTGCATATATAGAGGTGTTTTAAATTTTCAGTTCGATTTATTGCTGAATTATCCAGCATCTCAACATCTGAAAGTCAGCTCTGAAATGCAGATGTAGTTACTTAGAGACTGTTTTCATCCATAGAGTCATTTTTTTTTAGCATTATTAGTGTTTTAAGGAATGGTACATTATCCAGGTTTGAAACCTTTTGTTGGTAATTATTTTTTGTTTTCTCTCTTTTTTTGTGACTGCAGCATGCTGAGCATATACGAGCCCAGGAAAAGCATCGCCAGGAGGTCTTACAGTCGCTTTTAGAGGTTTGTTTTCCAACGATGCTGTGGCAGTATCCATCACTGTGGCATTAACTGTTGTTTGTTGGCATGTAAGATTGCAAATTCCAGCATTCTTCAGCTAAATATTTGTAGGCTCCTGTTTAACTCTTAAAGAATAGTGTGGCTGGTTATCCTTTTGGTGTAAGAAGAAGGGCACGAGGTTTATGTTAACATTTTGGGTAATGTTGTGTGTAAGGATTGTGATGATAAAAGCTGAGATGAAACATGATTAGATGTCAGACTTCCTCTGTGAACCACTGTTGGCTTTTCCTGAATCAATATCAGCGTGATGCAGAGCCTGAGTTGTTAAACGGACCCAACGGCACAGACTCATCTGTAGAGAACTCTGTCAGGTAAACCATTGTCCCATCTGCAACACTGTAGCTATTCTACACTCTCATCAGTCTCACTTCAAATGACTTGTGTTTTTGTTTGGGGATCACCTTATCCTTTGGGCAACAGCTCACAGTTTATGTGTCAAGGATCAGACCAGCAGGCGGGGAGCAGCTTTGTCGACTCGATGGGTGAAATGCCGTGGACTCCAGCAGGACACGGCCTGACATTCATAGGTTATCAGGTAGACTGGCAGCCTTTATTCAAAAAGTATTCACTCATCTATATATATATATATATATATATATATATATATATATATATATATGCAATGTTATCTTAGCATACAAATGCAATGACCTCACATGAACGCTTTTTTTCTCTCATACAGGATTCATCGAACAGTGGAAACGTTCATACAGGTACTGTGATGTATGACTTGAGGTGGCGGTGAAAAAAATATATATATGTGGTTGTGCAAAACAACTGCTTTTGAGAGTTACGCAGAACTTTTACTGTTCCTGCTATTTATAAAATTAATACATATAAATTCAGTATATATACTCACTGGGAACATCATTAGATTCTTCTTGCTAGTACCTTAATTCCTGGTAGCATAGATTCAACAAGGTACTGGAAAGATTACTCAGACATTTTTGTCCATATTGACATGATATCTTGTGATCTTGTCCCCAAACTTGTACATCAAACATCTGCTTAGTCATATTGCATGATGAATTAAAAATAAGTGCTTAATGATGTTGACCTGACTGCATTGTGTATCAGTGGACAAACCTTGGTTTCTGTTAAGCTAAAACATTGTTTACTGGTTTCCTGTTGTGTTTTTTAACCTTTCTGAAGCTTCTGCATGAAACTATTTTGTTTGCTTGATGAAACATTTTATCCTGTGTGTGCTGTAGGTGCTGTCCCTCCTTGGCTCCAAGATGATCCTGTAGAAGGGACCTCCAGAACTGCTGCAGAGCCAGAGATTGGCCCATCACTCCACGAGTTCCTCAAACATAGTAAGGACGATGCTATCATCAAATGACATGTAGCAGTGTCAAGCATTTGTTGTGTCACTGTCATTTATAAGTAGCATTTTCGTAAACACTAGAGCTGCAATCATAAAGCTGCTGTTGCTGGAGTTAGTGTGAGGAATTAAAAATAACATATCCACATAGACTTGTATAAAACCAGTTAAAAAATCTGCCTGTAATGGGAGTATAATGACATCTTTCTTTTGCCAGAGGAGCAAGAGAAGCTGAGGAAGCTTCCTCCGAACAGAGTGGGGGCCAACTTCGATCATAGCTCACATACAGACGCCAACTGGCTTCCTTCCTTTGGTAGAGTGTGGAACAGCGGTCGACGCTGGCAGTCCAGGTTAGTTGACAAAGCTCTTCATTGCACCTGGTTTCCATATATGGTGTTTTGGGACATGTTTGGGCAGAGGAATGACTACAGAGACAGGAGAATGTGTCTAAAATCTATGGTACCAACGGTGTTTATATTTGTGTTAAATTTGCTTTCATGGGGATGAAATCATGCTATCACTTTTTAAATGTTAAAGATCTCATCAACACAAGGGAAATAAAGCCCACCTGATTAGATTCATACAGAAGATCAACATATTGTTTAATATCCACCAGATTCTTGTCTGCAAGATGCTGATGCGTTAAACGTTTTAAAGTATGACAGTCACATGCCAAAATGACCGGTGATGTAGGAAAAGCTGACCTTCAGTGGATTATCATTGGTGTACTGTAGAAGATGACTTGAATCTTCTACAGTACGCCATTTACTGCAAGTCAGACAATACTAAGTTTTGTTTCTGCATTTTTTATTTAGTGTGTAATTTTGTATTTTATCACCTGGAAACTCAGGAAAGCTGCAAAAAAGCCTGAAACAGTTTAGCACTTTACTGCTGAGCCACATTTGTCCATATAGTTTTTTTTTTTGTTGTCCCTGTTGTTTGAGATTCAACTCAAGTAAACTAGCTTCTCTTGTCAGTGCATGTGAATATGTTTTTGTTTTTCCCACAACAGGCACCAGTTCAGGCAAGAGGAAGGGCAGAAGCACAGACAGAAGAGGAGGAGGGAACATGGCACAGAAGGGTCAAAGAAGATAAAAACAACTGATCAGCTGAACACTTAAAATTTAGCATGGCGTGTGAGAATAGAGAAGTGATAGTAATGTATATAGTGTGTGACTTGTTATTTATGGTTATAATGAGTGTTTAAGGAGCTGGACTGGAAATGTTTAGGTTGATAAGACACCTGTACATGCATGGCAGTACATGTAATTGTATTCAAACATCTTTTCAAAAACCCAAATTTCAAGTATTGCTGTAAAGACATTAATTTTGTATTATAAGTATTGGCTATTCTTTATTAAAGAAAAGTAAGCTCTGTTTTTTTTAAAAATAAAAAATAAAAAAAATAATCTGCATGTTGCACTTATAGTATAGGTCAGGACATTCAAACCAACTGGTGCTTATTTAATCAACTGTAAAGACTTTTATCAAGTCCTGGTTTCTGATCAGCAGTTTGCTTATGCTTAGATCTGAGGGCAATACGACTGTTACAGCAAGTAAACAGAAGGGGGCGCAAGGAGCTAAACTAAAAAGCACCTTTGTGTGCCAAGATGAAGCTAACACAGGCATGGTGCAGTTTGTCATTTTTAATGATAAGGTTCTTTTCTGTCTTTATGTGACAGGAAAACGTATGTGATTGAATACTACTGTGCTTTTTGAAGCAATGCAACCGTGAAAAATAATACACATAATAATAACAGCTGTTTTTACCAAATAATAAGGTTTCATTTCCTTTTTCAGAGAATGAATTACTGGAAAATGTTTGCAGACACTGCATGCAAATCTTGTCGCTTTTGGATAAATGTCTTTTAAAAAAAATCTGTCATGACTCCACCTTTGTGGTCCCACAGCCAAAACTAAAAATAATCATGCACCAAAAGTATTCTGTTAATGGGAAACTTCAAAAAGAAGTGGAACAAATGATTGATACAGCAGCACTTCCTCTTGCAATGCATTATGAATACACCAATGATAAATATCACCTTTATTAACGCAACTCATAACATGAGTTGTTATGTGGTTACCACCATAATACCCATCAAGTGTACGCTGGATCTGAGAGTAATATATGAACAATAAGACATCTCTATTGTGTGCCTGTGCATGAAGTTCAGATAACTTTTAAAGAACATAGGGACGCTGATATGATACTCGGAAAAGGACATTTTCTCTTTGCCATGCACAAAGGGGAGTAATCTACTTTTCCTCAACACATGTGATTATGTGGTACACGTTTTTAAACTCGTGCATTAATTATTTTTTGACAGATTAGAATTGTGTGGTAATTCAAATAAGAACAAATGACTCATTGACTGATTTAGTAATTTTGAGTTTATTCAGTAACAGACACTGGGTTTATTACTAAGAGATAAAGTACTAAGAAGTAACAGCCAAGAGCATCAAATTCAGTATCCTATAGTCCAGGCGCAGAGCTTAAACGCAGTCTTTTTTATCTTTTAGGCTGCATCGTCGTCACAGCACAGGCCCCAGTGTACTCTGGGTAGATGGGCGTGGAGTTCAGTGCAGCTGCAAGGCAATATGGGGATACATGTTGCTGAGCTATTCTTAGCTTTGTGACAACATGGCTATAGCTGATTTAGAGCAAATGGAAGGAAAAGAAGGGGGTTACCTACAGTACTGTGAATTTAACCAGTGCATAAATAACTAAAGGAGTTACCACGCATCCGTGACAGTAATTGTTAAAGTCTTATTTTTTAATTTTAATTTCGTGTCATGTATTATTTTAAACACTAATGGATAAAACAACTGTCGGAGCTCCAGCACAAAAAGCTATCCTTGGCACTGAAGACTAGAAGGGAAGAAAATGCACGTGTACTGGGCGGCTCTTGAGGTAATCCTTAAGCCAATCAGAGAACAGTATGTTTGAATAAATCTGCATAGTTTAAAAAACTACAAGTGGTGATTGGTTAAGGGAAATCCAAGCGGCGAATCGCTTAAATGACAGGCGCTCAGCTGGTGAATAAGCCCCGCCTTTGGTATTTTTACACGCAAACCCCGGAAATCCTGTTACTTAAAGGGACAGAGGAGGAATTTAAGGCAAAGGCTGAAACAACGAAAACAGCTGGGAGTGCACGAAAAAGACTGGCACAGAGAGGAAGGGAGGTAGCTTTGTTAGCTAACAAACTATTTGGACTATAGAGTGAAAGGACGAGATCAAGACTGTCCGAATATTTTACCTATTTGATATACGGTTAATGTTGCTAACGTCTTTTAGCTTCGAAGTCGATTTTCGGCCCATAACATCAGCTACCTAGAAACCGACAACGCAGCAGTCAACACGGCAGACAGACAACAGAAAGGCCAAACTCCCAGACTAAACGGACGTCAATTCAGACTGCCTGGCTGTGTTTGATGATCTGAGTCTATATTTTTCGTGAGGTGAGTAGACTTCGAAATCTTGAAATGTGGCTGATTGCCTTCCCTTTAATCTTCTGCATTGTGTGTACTTTAAAGGTAGGGGTGTGTTGAAATGGGTTAAGTTACATCCTTTTCATTGTGATCATGCATAGAGATTCCTTATCATAATTGTGAGTCTGGCAGAAGAATGAGCGAAATCCAGCCTGAGCCAGCTGATGACCTGACAGTAGCTTGCATGATGTAGGGGGCGTTCCCCTGCTTTGTCTGCCTTCCTCACACTTTCTTTATGTGTGCACAGTCTGCATTGATTGGGGACAAAGTGCTAGAATTTCCCAGTGAAATCCCAATGCATAAATCAAAATTAATAGTGTGCGTGGCATTAAAATGATTATGAGATAAAACGGTTTTTATTTTTTTTAATTATTGTAACTGCACACTGTGCTCCTGGGATTGTGCATATATGGGCCAGGCAAGAAGGAAAGATCAACCAGCAGCGGTATATCTGTGAGATTGTGACTGTAGCTCAGCGGGTGGAGTGATGATGAACATTGTACAGCTAATAGAAGAGGGCATATAAGTGATTGCAGTCGGTGTATTGTTCCCTTGGATTGCATTTGGGAGTTGCATTGCATCATGCATTGAAGAGTATTGATGATGGCACAGAACCTTTGTCACATGCATATGCAAATAAATAAATAAATATATAAATGTAACAAATCAATGAGTCCTATATTGCACTGTTAATATGCTAGCTGCAGTGCACCATCTCTCATTGTCCTGACAAGCAGAGCATGAAGGCAATGACATACACATTAGGCATGTGTGTGCAGTCTCACACTGCATCATCTATAAAGAACACGTGCATATGGGAAAACAGCAGCTGTCTTACATGTATGGAAACTACAGATTTTTGCACACACATGCAGCACACACTGCAGCACCAAATACAGCTGCGGCTCATTATTCTTTTTCTCTTGCTTGTCCATGCATTGCTCTGACAGCCACCCCCCACTATTCTGTCTGGGAGAAAGCAGTGGGCTTTTGTCCTCAGCTGAGTGTGACGTCATGTAGATCTTTGCTGTATCCAGCCCCGAAGGCAAGATGCATGTTGTTCAGCAGGCCTGGGTCTGGGCTTGTCCCACGCTCAAACACCTTTTACTTAAGTTCCCTCATGCTTAGGTACACAAGGACAATTTAAAAAAAAAACACAAAATGAATTCAGTCTATTCAGGTGAGATAGAGAAACTTGGATAATCCTCTCACATTCAAAGAAAAGGAAGAGAGGGAGGGATCAAATACAAGAATGGATAAGTGTAACCTCCTTGCGTGAAAAGAAAATAGCCAGAGGAAAGCCCCCGTCGTGTTGTTGGGGTTTTTTTCTGCTTCAAAATATATAACAACCAACACATTCAGCCAAATTAAATGAAATCAAATTGCATGCTTCTGTGCATACTAAGCAGGCAAGAACATTGAGTTAAGCAAGAGTAGGATCATGAGTAACAGTCTGTTTTCCGATGGTAGTTTGGAGGGCCACCAGTATCTATTTAGGCTAAGGGAATGAATGGTTCTGTCGGAAGAGAATAAAATAAACTCCACAAAAACAACATTACATACGTTTGCATACACTCTATCTTTGACCAAATCAAAAATAACTTTTGTATCATTCTTCTTATGGTGGTTTTCGTCTTTGATCACGATTGTTCTTTAGCATTTCTACCTGGCAGCAATTTGATTGTCCGTGTAAAAAGTGGGGGTGGCTATTAAATGCGTTGAGCAGATGAAGGCTTGTTGATGAAGGCTTGTTGTCAGCTCTCCAGTGTATCTCGGCAGGATTTGATGTCAGAGATTACAGATGATTGTGTGGGTTAGATCGAGTACTCAGCACTGCTCTGGGGCTATATTGATCTCTAGTGTGTATGTGTGACTGAGTGTGCAAAAGCACGACTGTGCTTCTATCCTTATGGGAGCTAAATTATGTCTATTGAATAACAATAAACAAAAAACGACTAGGCATAAATTGTTAGCTTTAAGAAAAGAGGAATGCAATTTAGATAATAAGTATGCACAAGAATTTGATGTGACTTTTGGTACTAAACCACAGAAAGCAGTGACCAGCTGACAGGAATAGTGTTTCTCATTTTAAAATGCAGGGAGACTACCACTGTTGGGTCTTCTGAATAGAGTTTTCTTTTCTTCAATGTCACGTTGGGATTCTACTTGATATAATAAAAAAAAATCTATATGCAATGGACAAGATCAAACACAAGGATGAAATCTCTGTGATCTCAGGTCGTCAGGTAGCACTGCACTAGTGGCGCATATGACTCTGGAAATGACTGCATAGGCTTGGGAATACTTCTGACAACCACTATCAGTATAACTAAACATGATTCATCCCCATATGGAAAAGATATATATAAATCTTATAAAGTTTGTATCTGTCTTGTGTGAAACTTGTATGAAAAGCATACAACAGTGAAAACAGATATAAGATCCCTTGAAAAATTATATAAATGAAACTTGTATGTTTTGGATACTTACTAAAACAATATATGAAAGTAATGAGAAAGTGGCCACTTTCACGAGTAAATCATATAAGTTTTTACTATTTCTTTTCAATATGTGTCAGTACATCTGAAGTCAAAATTCTACCACGCAAAAGAAAACAATAATAATAATAATACATTTTATTTAAAAGTGTCTTTTAAGACACCCAAGAACACTTAACAATAGAATAAAACACAGGGCAATGTCAAGACAAAGGACAATTAAAAAAAATAAAATAAATAAGATCTTCTCTGGGACTGACTTCATTTATAAAGGACGGACCAAAGTTTAAAACTATCTTGTGATTTTAATAACCAAAGTATTCTTTTTTTTTTTTTTTTTTAAGCGGTCATTATTTTTCCCAAGGCTAAATAGGAGAGGCCACAGTTCAAAAGCCAGAGTCTGTAACAGCATAGGAATCAATTAGTGCATATAGCCTGGGTAAGTTGCACATCTATGACGGTACCATTAATGCCATCCATATATCTCTTTCAGGGAAGGCCTTCAGTATTGCATAAAGATGATGTACAACCTCACTCAGAATGAGGAAACATTTTTGTTTTTAAATGTACCGCAGCTGGGCTCCTCATTTCCCAAACACTTAAAGTGTTGTAAAAAGAAGAATTAATGCAACAGAGTAGAGTAACATGCCTTTGCCCCAGCTTTGGAAATATCCTTACCTGACTTTGTCCAGATGTGTAAAAAGGGCTTGGTACACACATTAACCAAACTTAGCTTCAGTCTTACCATTAAAGGTCACACAGTCCTCCTAACAGTCTACCAGTAAGAGGAAGTGGTTAGTTCTCCTGCAATCATACAGTGTCCCTGTGTTTCTATTACTGTAGTTTTCAGAATAATCAATGTGGAGGTTATTGAAGAAAATGCCAAAGAATTCTGTGATCCTTGAAACAAGTTAGCAATGTTACAATGGTGGTCACGGATAGTCAGAACTGTGACAGCTTTGCAATAATGAAGACTCAGGAATTATAAACAGGTCAAGTGTTTATTAAATGTTGCTCAAACAGCCTAAAAGTGTTCACATGTTCCAGTTTGCCTTCTTGTCAATCTAAGATTTTACTTTTGATTGCTCTTGTAAAGGGAAGATGCGTATTACGCTGGAGTGGCTTGAATGACAGATCTAAGGTTTCATCTAGAGTGGAAGCAGTTTGCAGTGACATGGTAGAGCAAAGTGAATTACATTCCACAACTTCAAGTAACTACGGGTGAAATAACTGCTGGTGATCAGTATTTTTAAAAATAAATAAATGATCTCAAATATATGTATTTTTGTTATACCAAGCTGCTTCAGTGTCTGCTCTAAGTTAAGTATATAACATCTTTTTTATAAATGACAGATGTGTCTCCAATTCTGTGTATATGTGTGTTATATAGGCTTTATATGGGCATTCTAAATAACTATGCAGTATGTACAGCTCTAGAAGAAACATAATGATGCATTTTAAAACTACCTTAAATAGTTGCCAATTAACTTCACAAAAAGTGTGTTAAGCAATAATAGGAATTGAAGATACTCAGTAGGTTTTTCGACACATGTTGGAGAATTACACAGTTGAGTTTTTTGGCTTAGGGAAAACTCAATCGAACTCCATGATGTTGAGATCAGGGCTCAGGCCTTATCCATCTGTTACAGAACACTGTTTTTCTTGCCACTGAACATAGTTTTTATGACACTGACTGCAGATTGAATTTGGATAAAGTCACAAGCTTCCATGATGGTATTGCATCATGTAAAGTACTTGAAGCATTTGTAAATTTTCTAAGCTGTTTGTCCCACATTGCTGCTTGCTTGCTTTACATCTTAGAGGCTCAACCAAGACAAGTTCAAACTTGTCTTGGTTGTCACAGTTGTGTTGCCAAGTTTGATAAATGACCTAGGAATGACCGTGGTATTGATAGATTGTTATGCTCTGCAAATATTGGTGTGGCAGGCCACTCCTGTTGATGTATTTGCCTCCCCCCTTGCAATGGAGGTTGCTTAAGTGTCATCAGGCTTTCATAACTAATCTAGTAAACTGTTGCCTTTTTGCTGTTAAACCCCCCCAAGTTTCTCCATAGCACTTCTTTGTTCTTTACAAAGGCATTCTGTTTCTGCCTATATCTAGTTTAAAACTCTAATGTTAACTTAAAGGGAAGCAAGGAAAACGGCTCCTTGTTACCACAAAGCTTATGTACTCTTCTGAGTTTTACCCTTTTCTTCACCCTCTTCTGTTCTTGGTCCAAGGTGGTGGAATGAGCTATTGGAATCAAAAGAGCTTTCATTGCAGGAACAAATTCACCAATACTGACATTTTAAATCTTTCTCATTGTTGTATATGTCTCAAAGTGTCAAACTTATCTTGATCTTTGACCCAAATATTATGCGGATTTAAATGGATGTTCCTCCACATAAGTGAAAAAGAAAGCTGCAAGGCACCAGTGAAACAGATTGATCATCTAAAGCAGTCTAGCTGAGCTGGTCCTGTGCGGTATCGTTTTGAGCTGGTGGCTCCATCCCCAGTATCCCCTGAAACAGGAGGTGAGGCAATACAAAAGAACTGATTGAATCAGGATGGGATACTATCCTGTCATCTGCAGCCACTGCTGAGCCTCATGAGGGTCTGAAGGAGAACAATGGATTTTGTTGCTGCTGCAGCTCACCTGCTCCAAGGTTTGATCTGTTGTGCATTCAGCGATACTCTTCTGTGTATACTGGTTGTTATTTGAGTTATTGTTGCCCTATTACCTTGAAGCAATCTGGCCATTCTCCTCTGACCTCTGACATGAACAACAAATTTGTACCCACTGCTAGTCACTAGATATTCTCTCTTTTTCATCATTCTTTGTAAACCGTAGATGTGACTGTGCTTGAAAATCTGAAATACCAGAACAGCCTGTCTGGCACAAACAGCATCACCATATTACGAGTCACTTAAGTCACCTTCCTTTCCCTTTCTGTTGCTCTGTTTCAACTTCAACAGGTCATCTTGACCATGTCTTCATGCCCAACTGCCATAAAATATGCTTATAAGATATTTACATTTACAAGTAGCTGAACAGATATATCTAAAGAAGTGGCCAAGGAGTTATAATTTAGCATTTATAAATAAGTCTCCTTGACCAAAACATATAAACGCATTGTATTAATGTAGTCTTGTGAGTTAGTCTTGGAAAGAAGACGTGTAATCCCGTGCATTATATCGGTCACTTATGAGCTTTCCATTTTGTTCTTACTGTGTTGCCATTACTCAGGGGAACAAGTGTAGCATCAAAGCCCTCAATGTGTGCATAGTACATATTCCCATCTGTCTTGTGGATTCTGGGTATGTAGGACACGCCTGACTTGCATGAAATTTTACACTAAATGAAAAAAATGACTCACAGCCTTGAGAGCATTGTAGCACTTTGTGTTGTTTGTATTTCTAAAATAGCCCTATAAGTGATTATCTCTGACTTTGCGTACTAATGGTTTGGTTGTGTTGGTATGCCATGAAACAAATGTTCTGTCTGTGTGTATTACTGGCTCACCTTGCATGTCTCACCAGAGCATGGGAAAAAGCTTTTTTGTTTTCTCCATACTGCATTGATAGTAGTTCTGAGCAGGATCCCTTCCGTGTATAGCCTGATGCAACATGCGGAGGACAAGCAGCCACCAATTAGGCTGAAGTGGACACAGGAATTATAGCAAAGGAGAGAGCAGAGGAATGGCGTGCAGTAAACTTGAGCCAGGAGTCACACCGACGCAGCTTGTAACTTACTCAGCCATCAGGGTGCCTGTCCTGTATGTTTGGTCAGTTTTCTATAGACACTCCACTCCCACTGCCTGGTTTTCTTTGACAATGGATAATGGTCCTGATGCAACTCTAATATGTCCCCATATTTTTTACTTTGTGGCATAATATTCACAATATTATTTCCACTGCCCTGACTGCTTTATAGTTTGAGTTAGTTTGTTTATTGGCCTGATGGGGAAAAAAATATTGCTCATAGTTCTCCTCATTTCTGCTCTACCTACATATTGTATTTTTACAAAAAAGAAATTTGCTGCTTGCTATTTATAACACCACAGACCCGATGTACGCAAATAGTGAATGTAAAATGGATTTACAAGTCTGTCAGTGTAGAGAGATTATTTTTGATCTCTCTACACTGACTTTATTATGCTAAAATACATTTTTGGAACCAGATCATGTTTATTTTTAATGAAAGTATCTTAGGGTGGGTGTAGCCTAAAACAGAGAGCAGCAGTTATATTGCCAAAGCTTCTCATTATTAAGTTCTGCTTAATAGCAGCAAATGCGTGCGTGGATGTGTGTTAAATGGATCTCAGGATTAACCCTAGTCAGACGTCACTCTCTACTTTACACCGAAACATCACCAACATTTAAGTTGATGAGACGTCCTGTGAATGTGTGTCTACCAACATGCTGTTATGCGACTGAATTCAACATTTTTCTCTAAGTTTGTATGCTTTGCTGCTTGTGTTTTCCTTTCATTCTGCTGTTGATTACACGCTTCCTGGAAAAGGTGGGTGTCAATGACCTCTAAGTGCCATCGTAATCTTCTCAGCCTTAGTAACCAGTTATCTGTTGGATTAACTGGTTAAATAGTGACAGTATGATTGTTGGATGAACTACGTGGTATTTTCCCCCCCCCCTCCCCCCCTTTCACTGCACAGATGGTACTACATTCAGCCTCTACCAGTCAGAATGGTGCAACACCACCATGTTGAATTTCCTAAGCATGAAAGGCAAAAAAGAATTGGTTCATACTGAAAGAAGATGGACAGGAAAAAAGTACCCGAAGGCTAGGAGAAGGAGGAGGAGACCGAAACACACAGTCACACACACACACACATTTCCTGTCCTGTGTGAATAGGCAACATATTTCTCTGGAACATTCCATCCTCTGAGCTGGCCTAGCCTGTCACCAAGACTCAGGGTGCCGCACTCCTCCCCATCATATTTTCCCCATCCACTCGATTTCTTTCCTTTCATACGTTTTACATTATCTCACAGTGATATAATCAGAGTTCTGAAATGCGGTACGATTGATACACAGGAAATTGGGTTTTAAAATGCCAAACAAACCAACAAAGGGAACTAATGTTATTTCAGGAATGATGTATAACAGTTCAAAATGGGTTAAAATGAAATAAATAAATAAATAAATAATCTTTTTTTTTTTTTTTTTAATTTATAGTTTATTTATTTAATTTGGGAAACTTACATTTTTTTCTACATGCTCTGCATTTCAGTTCAGTTATTTTGAATGTAAAAAGTGCACACCTTGCCCAGTCTCATTAGTCCACTGATGTGTAGAAAGATCATTTAATAAGAATGATCAACATACAGTATAGCTGTGTTAATGTCAATGTTTTAAAACTACTTGGGCAGATAAACGTGTGTATTTTGTGAAATATCCTAAAGCGTTAATAAGCTGCTCAAGTTTTTGACCCACTGGCATTAAAAGACATGTTGCATCTTCCCTGCACTCATCAATGAGCTCTTACTCATTGTGGATTCTCTACTCTCAATCTGGCCTGATTTTTACATGACATTACGTGACTTGAGTAAACACACTGCCCCTGTACACATCTGGGGTTTTTGTTTTTGTTTTAATCCTGTTGCTGCCGTCATCCTTTATTGTCATATTTACTTTTTGACGATAACAGTTGTTTGACAACACATCTATAATTCTGTTGATCCAGCTATTATAAGGTCATTACACTATGGAGCTCTATAATCGAACCATTGTGTTTAATTGGTCATATAGATCTAGCTTATTTGCTAGATCTGTTTGCATAAAGTCAATTTCAAAAGTTCACTTCAAAAGTGCTGGTTGAAATAAGAGCCGAAATGTTTGAAAATAGGAAACCTATTATTGTCACTATGTATTTATAAACCTCTCTGCATTTAATCATCCTGTCTTCCTACCCTTACTCCAACTGGTCACGACAGTTGTCCACCCCTCCCTAAACCTGGCTTTACTGGAGGTTTCTTCCTGTTAAAAGTGAAAGGTTTTTCCTTCCCACTGACGCCAAAGCGCTTGCTCATAGGAGGTCATATGATTGCTAGGGTTTTCTCTGTTGTGTCATCGTAGGGTCTACTTCACAATATGAAACTAAATTCATCTACATAGCAATTAGGTCATTAGTTTTACATTTTACAGCTGAAGTTTTGCAGCACTAAAAAAAAGGAGGTTGTGTGTGTGTGTGTGTGTGTGTGTGTGTATATATATATATATATGTGTATATATATATGTATATATGTGTGTATATATGTATATATGTGTATATATATATATATATATATAAAAAGTTTGAAATTGCTTTAAATGTACTACATTTCACCAGAGGACAAAGAGTGTGATAGTAATTATCAGCCATCCTACAATATATGTACCTTAGTCTACCCTTTACTGGCAGACATATTCATGTAATTGTTACAGTCAAGTCAGAGGCATTGCATCATAAAGTTTGAGTGTATTTAAAGAAGCGAGTCATCAACATGCACCGGTGTTTGTAATACCCTTGCAAATATTATTTGTAAATATTTTTTTTTTAGCTTTATGCTTCTTAACGGCTTTACTTCCACACGCAGACATGGAGATCAAAACAGGAAGGAGTCTGTGCGTCTTTAAACATGCTCATTATTGCACAGGCACCATGCTCTTCTCTTCACACATGCACACTTTTTGTTCCTCCACCTCCCCTCATTAATCCTTCCTTTTATTCACTCCCAGTTTGAGTGAGAGAGTTAAGGAGCTTGTTTTAGATATTTTGGTTTAGAAACACAGATTATTTATTTTTACGCGTTGTTTGTTTGTTTTTTAATGCAGGTGATATGCATTGTAAATGTTGTTCCTGAGACTATATTACAAGCCATGTAACCCATAGAAACCCATTTAATCCAGAAAATGGAATAAACACAGCTGGTGTAACTTTGAGGGGCCTACAAAAACAAGACATGTGTCAAGCAGCATTTCTCTTATCAAGGCTGAAAGTCCAGCCCCCTACGCTGCCATGTAGACATCAAAACAAACAATGCCATGCGCTCAAGTCAAAATTGCATCAGTGTGAGTTTTTGTTGGAATGTGAGTGTGTGTTTTCAATGCATCGTTTTCCTTTGCTCCACTCAATGCCATTGAATGGGGGAAGGTGTTCAGAGGGAAGACACACCCCTTTATCGCCAAATAAGGAAAGCAACGTTCACTCTTAAAGGGACAGCAGGGTGTAGTTGTCTTCGTTTGTTTGCGTTGAAACGGAGAATCTTAAACAGTGCTTAAACAGTAGGAACATAAAATCCCATTATTCAATTTCTTTACCAGCTTTTCTGTGAAAAGCAGCGGACGAATCACCTGAATCTCATTTCAATCTTCAGTTGTCAGTTTGTCTTGCTCTGTTTCTTTTGGTTCCTCCTCCCCTGTCTACCTCCCTCCGCTCCCCCGCTCTCACCCCTATCCCCACATCTCTATATTTGGAGCTATGTGGCTGAAGACGTGTCTTGTTTTTCAAGCCTCCTCTCTGCTAACTTTTACTGTTCACACACTCAAAAAACCAAAAACAAACAAACCAAAAAAACAAGTGCAACCATACTATCACTCAGCCAAGGAACCACCTATGAATAAGTACATGTCAGTACATGGTCTATGAGGCAAAATGGTTAATCTTGTTGATGTAAACTAGGATGCTTGCCTGTAAGAGTGGTAGAGATTTATTTTGTATGCAGGTATATGCACATATTTATTCTGGTGGCAGGTAGGATCAAATCTTATGTGTGTGACAGATTTTTATTTTGTACAAGGATATTTTTTTTAAGCATTAATCCTTTGTTAAGGAGCCATAACCTTAGAGTAATTTGTTAAAAGAGACACCACAAAGCTTATGCCCAGTCCACCCTCTTGTAAAACAGAGACAATACAGAAACTCTGCAGTAACTTGGCAGGAATAAATATTCCATCTTGTTTTGGAAACAGATGAAGGGTGTTACAGATGGAAACTGAGTTGAAGGTAGACATCCTGTAGATCAGGAGTACTAGAGGGAGAGAATGACAGAAAGTGAATGAAATTTAAAGTGACAAGTAGCTGTCAGTATGTTGGTCTCGCATGTCTCAACCAGTGCACATCTGATAAAAAGTCAACCCAGTGTTCCAAAATAAAGCATAGACAGGGAGGTGTGAGTGTGCATCTCCAGGAGCGCTGGACAAAGAAGTGTTCTAAATATCTGTTGAATATGCACTCGCTCGACAGCCTCGAAGATATATGTTGTGGACAACTTTCTGTGCAGTTTCCACCCGCTGTATGCGTGCTTGTGTCAGCAGTGCGCTGTGCTGTGTGGACTTCAACAACACCAAACTGAAGTCGTTCTCGGGTAATCGACATCCTGCTCCTTATTAGCTCACAGATGCTGCAATAGTCACACACACTCATAAGCACACAGCTGAGCGCTGCTCCTGGTCCTCTACTGATAAACTTTTTCACATGCACTTATTGCTCTATCAGTCCCACCACAGATAAGCCTTCTGCTTTTGCTGGCTATAGTTCATGCCTGCCTTTAATGTTCCACAGAGGAGCATTATAAGAAATAGGGCAGCAGAGAAAGGGGGAGGGAGTGATTGCATAGTTATTAGCAGGTTTATTTTCTAAGACATTAACTTCTTTTATTAACTGTTTTTCTTTAACCAATTCAAGCACACATGCACAACTGTACATGTGGTTGACTGTACAAAGAAAACTCGTCATGCTTGGAGATGAGTTGTGTGTTTTAATACACACTTTACGCAAAGTGTTTCTAAAGCCTGCACTCTACTTCTGCAGAACATTCAAAGCTTCAGCAGGTGGGAGGGCTTATGGATACTCACACCTCCTCCCCCTTTGCAATCCTTTCCTCCAGCCAATCAGGGCTTCAGCCACTACAGCTGACCCCCCTTCTGGTGAGCCAATCAGTTGGAAGCATCCCCCCCCCCATTCCTCTCCCCTGTATGCCTTCACTGCTGAGTGAGCAAAGCATGCCTCACTCTATCAGCTGAGAGGAAACCAACAGAAAGAAAAGCGCGCACACACACACACACACACACACACACACACACACACACAACAGAGAGGATAGGATGGCTAGAAAGCTTAAAAGGAGGGGCCTGAAAGTACATAGAGGAAGAGGAGAAGTGGGAGGTGAGAAGGGTCTGTAGCATGCCAAATCGCTTTTGTATTCAAGATACTTTGGAGGTGTGCGAATGAGAGGAAAAAAACGGGAAAAGGGAGGACTCCGAAGAGAAAAGGCAAGGGAGGGAACCAGTGAGAAAACGGGGCTGCAAGTTTGTTGATGGGTTTTTCATTTGTGTATGTGTGACTGAGAGTGGAGAGAGGTAGATGGAAAGAAAACAGGATACATAGGGAGAGGGATGATTAGTGCATGCAGAAAAACTACTTGTCTTTCTTGCGACATTACCTATTTAGACGGAAGGAAGCAAAGACCGATGAGAAGCCAGGGAGTTAAGACCAATAAGGCACCCTAATCTAGTAGAAACAGAAATACACAAGAGGACACAGAGAAGACACAACAGAGTCGCCCCTCAAGAACACCTGATGAAATAGAGGAAGGAAGGAGAAAGACCGAGTGAGACAGCGAGATAATCTTTCTGCAAGGGTGAGTGAGACAAGTTCTCTTGGTGTGAAGTCAAGTGTACTAAAGCTGTTCCTGTTGATTGCTGTCATATTGTCAGCTGGGCTCGAATGACTCAATGTTTCCTAAAATGGCCACATGAAAGGCAGGCGGACAGATAGGCAGAGGGAGGGAGAAACAGAAACAGACCCTGTGTCAAAAAGGCATTCTCAGCAACTATGTCACTGAGCCAGCTTAGTTCAGACTGCAATTACTCTCCAGTCAGAACGCTGTGTGTGTGTGTCAACTCTAACGCTTTCTCGCTCTCGTTTATCAGTTTCACTGAACGTTACCTCTCTGTTGTGTTCTGTCTTTCTTTGCCACTTCCTGTCTTCTGCCTTTTGTTTAACATAAACACATTCACAGACTTAGTGAGCTGTCATTCCAGTCCCTTGTGAACTGAGACTATAGTAATCTAATCAACAGCTGGTTGTTTGTAGAAACACCCAGTAACTTTTTCTTGTGGTGCTTTTTTTTTCCTCCTTTTTTTCCCTCCTCTCTGTGTTTGTTTATCAGCCTTCAGGCAGAGTACAGGCATGGGAGTAGTTTGGGTGGGGATCCGCTAAAACTTGGTGAGACAATCAGGACATTTGGGAGGTTACTGACTTCATGCTGATGCTATCACGCCTCTAGATTTCTATAGATAATTGACCGAGGACATAAAGAGGTCAGAGTGCATCTGACCAGCTAGAGATAGGGTTTCACAAAAGCCAAAGATGTTATGTCACTGACTGAAAACAAACTATTTTATCTCTTTAGAAGGGTGGGCAATTAACCCCATCCCATGGTCTTTTTTTAATCTTGCAAGCTGGGAAAAAAAAAATCAATTTTACACAGTTGGCATAATGCCACTGTGATGTCTTTGTCTGCCTCTGGAAGAAGAGAGACTAGAAATTTACCATTAGCTATCCCAGTTTGATTTTTTTTGCTTCACACTTTTCTCTGAATCCGAATGAATGAATGAAATGAGGGAGCAGGACAGCAGTGCAGTGGTTAGTACTGTTGCCTCACAGCAAAAAGGTCCTGGGTTTGAATCGAAGAGTGTGGTTTCTGTGTGGAATTTGCGTCTTCTCCCTGTGCCTGTGTGGGTTCTCTCAGAGTACTCCAGCTTCTTTCCAGTCTAAACACATGCAGTTTAGGTTAACTGGTGATTCAAAATTGGATGTAGGTGTAAATTCAAGTGTGACTGGCTGTCTGTCTCTCTATGTTAACACTGCAACCTGTCCATGGTGTATGATGCTTCTCACTCTATGATAGCTGGAATAGAAAAATGTTAGGGATAGCTAAAAAAAACTAAAATGTGAGCTTTTGCTGTGTTACCTGCAAAAATTCCCAGTTAACAAAATGTTTGTATTCTAATAAAAGCATTTCTATACTCCACCTATGAGAAATTGTAACTGTCAAAGAGCATGCAGTAAAAATATCTAAAGTATACAGTAGCTTTGTTGTTCTTCAAATCAGTTGAGGGGTTGAAAACAAACCCAAGCCGTTGCAGGATTAAATTGCTAGGTTTTGAGTCTGATCTTTGACATCTCCATACATTTTACTGGGAACTGCTTTTAGGTTGCATGATCACTTACCTCTTAATGACATCTTTCTGCATTCATTTCTTTATGTATAGCCCAGTGGTTTGACATCCCCCTTGTTAGAGGCCAAAAACAGTTCATGCCCCTCACCACACAAAATTCAAGCCACAAATCCCACAATTTTATCAGTTTCTAAGAATAAAAAAACATCCATATTCAGCTGCATCAGGAAACTATTAGTGCTTTGTTTTCTCTAAAATAGTTTATTCACCTTCATGTTTTTCTCTTCTATGGGTTGTCTTGGCCTTACCAGGAGTGGCTCCACATCCCAACATTAATGCCCACCCCACCTTTTGAACATGACTATTATAGCTTGAGTGTGTTTTCAAGGATGTAGTCCATCCATGTGCAGCTTTGTTTGCAAGAAACCACAGGGTGTTAAGTGTGCTTTTGCTTGTTTTGCAGATGTTTAGTAGTTTCCACCCACATTACTGATGGGTGTCTAGTCTCATAAGCTCTGATTAGTCTTTCAAGTGGAACTAAGAGTGTATGTGTAAGCCATATGCCTTATTGTTAGCAATTACCACATCCCTAACACCACCTCCCATAATGATAGAGTTAAACTCTTCTGGGCCTCTTGATGGGCTATAAGTCATCTGACCCAACACTGTTGGCATTCAACCTCATGACCACAATCTGTTTTGCCCTGGAGGATGCTCATAGACTGACACAGTGGTGCCTATGTGTTGAGTGTTGTCCATTCCAATGAACACATACTTGTACATATTTCAACACCCATAACCGAAATGTCTCAAAGAAACGTAACTTAGGTTTCACTCTGGATCCCAGTTGTTTATCAAAATGAATAGGATCAGTGAGTATCCTATCTCACTGTCCTTTTGTTGTATTGGAAAATTATTTCCTGCTTTAATAATAGGCAGATTTCCTTTTAATGTTTTTCCCATGCATGACTCAGTCTGCTGTTGCTTTGATCCAGATCTAGGGCCGAGTCAGACAAACTAAGCTTTTTGTTCAGCAATTTTAATTTATTTTTGTCATCCTCTTTAACATTTTACTACTGTGTTTCTTAAAACTACTCCTACTATTTTAAGTTCATTTTAACATGGATTTGAAGCAAACTGGGTAAAACAATATTAACTTCAGTTAATTTATGACTCATTAGTTGTTTGGGTTTGTTGTTTTGTTTTGTTTTTTTTACTTCATATCTTTTTTTCTTTTTCTTTTTCTTTTTTTTTTTTAGCTTATTTTAAAGATATTAAATTTTATTTTATTCTAGTTTTTATTTTATTTTTGCAATATTTATGTTGGAAGATTTTTCAGCATTCGGCCATTTTCCAGGAGGGTGTTGTTAGAATTAAAAAATTATATTTAAATTATTATTTTTTTAACATTGTCTTTTTTTTTATTTTATATGCTCTGAACCAACTGGCCTCATAACTGCTCGTTAATATGTAGCCATGAACATGCCAGGTTGCCCCTGACACTTGGGGGTGGGGCTCTATTTATACCTTCCTCAAGGTCTTTGGTTTGGGTTGGCCTCTCGGTTCCCCTCATCCTTTATCTCTTTGCTTTCTCTGACTGCTGGTTGCTGTCAGGTGTTTTTAAATCTTTTATCTTTCATCTTGGCCTTTTCAATCTCTTTTGTCTGTTTCTGAATGCAGATCGATATATAGGCAATGCTGCAGAGGTTATGTTGTTTGCAACTGGCTCACCAGTGATAGGCAACATCTTTATTACTTTTAGCAATGCATTCTTAGTGAAATGTAAGAAATTCTTCAAAAAACAAAAAGTTTAATTAAAAAAAACATCTAACAATTCTTGTGTGGTGATAAAAACTTATCTTATTTGCTTATATTTTGGATAAGAGTTAATTTGGACATTTTATAATAAATTGCATATACTTTATGTGGGCTTTTACAGTCACTATAAGTGCAGATTTTTGCAATCTGAACTGTGTGAGAAGCACACAGTTCAGATTGCATAGGTCATATGAATTTTAAGCAGATCAGATTTAACCTGTAGATGTGAATATGGTTTTCATAGGTTCTCTGACCTGAACTGGCACCATATCCAGGAACCTGAGACATTTTTGGGGTGAAGCCAGACCGTTCCCTCCTGTTGGTTACTGGATTAAGCCTGAGAAGGGCTGGGCAGCATCTGCCAGACTCCTGCTCGTTCAAAATAAGGTCAAAAATCAAGTGGGATCCTGCATAGAGCCGACTGGGCTATGCAGTGGGCTATGACTATAAATACTGTTGCTGACTCTTCTCTCATCCCCCCCCGATTGCTCTGTGTGTATTTGTGTGTCTGTGGGTATAGTTATGTGTGATATAATTACTCGCAGTGAACTTTTATGATGTCTCTTTATCTGACTTGGTAAAAACACCAGGTCTGGTTTGGCACTCCCTACTCAAATATCAACAAAAATTTTAATGACCTTGGCTTTATATTGGAAATGTCCTGTCATGTCCTCTTGCTCATATATTCCTGTTTATAGTAAAGAAATCTTACACCAGTATGGGTAGTTTGGCTTGTAAAGAATCAGATTGATCTACTTTGTTATGTGTACCTCTGTGTTTACAAACACTTTCCACTTGTGTAGTTTCTTACTGACGTGCTTATTAGCAGCATATTGGCTGTTTATTAATCATTTGTTACATAATTTCTTTTAACATTTTTAGTGCCATTAAGAGAGAGTTATTATTCTTGTAGTGTTGTCACCTAGATTTGTGTTTTATGCTTCGTTTTTGAACTTAGGCGACATTACATCTTTTACATAAGCGGCCAATAAAGTTACAAGCATTCATACTTGTGTATAGTGTGCCAGCATTGTTCTGCACGGTCACTACCAAAACACTAGTTGGCGATATAATTTCTGTCTTTGAGCTGATCCATTTTTTTTTCGATTGATTTAAATAATATCGGCAGAAGTAAGTTAGGGTTTCAGTAGGGTTTGCAGTTATGATGTGCCTTTGGCATAGATTTAACACAAAATAAATCCCACTTAAGATCCATAGTGGGCAAATTATATTAAGACTGTGATTTATGTGGAGCAGTTTTCGTAATAAAAGAAAATAACTAGGAAGTAACTGGGGAATACTCTTGATGGTCTTATAGTTGAGCTAATACATATACAGGCTGAAAAGCAACTACATTAGAATGTTTACTTGGTGTCACCAGATGTTTTGATGTAAAAAATAAGAGAAGCACTCCTCTTTATATGAAGCTTTTTTTTTTTTCAAAGTAAAGTAATCCATTCTAACTACAAAGGTTTCACTCCTGACCATGTGATTTGTTGTATGAAGTCATGTATGCCATTACATTATATATATATATATATATATATATATATATATATATATATATATATATATATATATATATATATATATATATATATATATATATATATATATATATATATATATATATCTTGTAATGTAAAACAGCATGAAGGTTTAGTGAATGTGGAATTTGTTTTTTTAGAGCAATAAGAAATATAATACAGTACATGCTTATAAATGTTATTGTTCAGTAATTCCAACACTTGCTGAAGGTCAAGAGTGCAGCCAGTCATATCATTAGATAGTATAGCCTTTGGGGAATTTTATTCAGCATCCAGTTCCAGCATTGGAAACATTACACCCGTATTTCCCTGTACTGGAAAATATGCATGAACACTCCAGTTCTTTTCTATTGCTTGATCTTTAGGATTGTGTCATCACTTCTTTTCACGTTACAGATTTCTGCCTGCGTCATCGCAGTTTCATCATAATGTTTTAAATGCAAAAAAAAGCTGAAGTACCTGGTTTCTGTGATGTAGGTCTCAGTGGGAACCAACTATACTTCTCTTTTTATATGAGTGCCAGGGGAAGAAAGTCAGATTAATGTTCTTCATTTTCAAGCTTTGAATAAAATATCCAAGCATTTAATTGAACTATTTTTGATAGCTTAATACAACATAGGCCTGTGTCACAGTGGCCTGAAATTTTTAGTTGGCTGAGATTTAATGGAAGACTGCTATTTTGTAATGTTTCCCAATTTTTTATATATATATATTTTTTTATTTTTTTGATGAGCATCTTTAGTCCCCCCTCCACCACCCCCTACACCCTTGCACCCCCTTACCCCCCCCCCCCTGCACCCCCTACCATCCACCCTGTCTCCTTCACTCTCTCTAGCTCAGTGTGTCTTTTTCCCTCTTTGTGGCCAAGCACAAAGGAGTCGTTATCCTTGGACTACTGGTTGCCACGGTGACGGCTCACTGTGCCCCCGCTCCCCCACATTCCCAAATTGTAGTCCAAGTAGGTTTGGAAAGAGCTTCCCCTGGCCTAGCATGATTTAGTGTCAAGTTAGCTCTCCGAATGACTCCTCCTCATTTCATCCTCAAATGGGATATTTTTTTTTATACAGATGTGAGAGTGATTAGACAATTTTTAATCTGTTGACTTTTTGGTAACATAAAATTAATAGTAAAATATATTAAATGGCCTGCTTTTTAATTGCTTCATGCTTAAATATCGACATTCTAAGTTACCCGCTTCTCACTCTAACTCTCTCTCTCGCTCTCTCTCCTTCTCGCTCCTAAATCTGTAATTTAATTTGGTGTCCTGCCTCTTCACAGATACTGGGTGGAATGACCCTGTCATGATGCCTCAGCCATGCCACATCTCACGCCTAGGTGACCAAGGAGGGCGTGTCTGGCTTTCAGCCAATCACAGAGGGAAGCCCATTAGAATTAGTAACAACTTTGAGATATTTCTTCTCAAGAGCCTGCTACATCACTGACACTCTCCACCACTGGTAAATTTCAACCTTTGCTGCTCAAATCCAAATCGTATGTATTTTGTATACAAAGAAGCAATAAGTGGTCCATTGTATATTTACTAACATGGTTTCCTAAGTTAGGCTGTAGTACTGAAAAGGAAAAAAAGCCTTTTTATCCTCATAAATTTGAATCAGCAACTTTGACTATAAATGCATATACCTGTAATGGTGCTGATTTCTTTTGTCACTGACAAGAACACTGACCTTTGTATTTTCTCTCAGGTCTTGGCTCCTGTGCCTACCTCCTTCGCTCCGATTTGTTCTTGACTCCTTGGTGTTTCCTGTTCACATGTTCTGGGATACTGGCTTCATTTTTTTGAGAGCTGCCATGGAGTTAGATGGGTTCCTTTAGTATGCTGTTAGATACAGCTTTCCGATGTTGTGCCAGATACAGCTTGTCCACACAGGGAGAATTGGACAAGGACGGGCACAGAGATGAGCTGTTGTTCTCAGGTACTGGCTTGAATATAAGTCCTCTGGTTTGGTGGCAGGGCAGCCAACCTTAGCTGACTAAAGCTAAGATAGTAATCACATTCTTTTAAAAATTTGTTAAGTTGTGTCTGAACTATTAGAGGCATGCCTTTTCTATGTAGCCAGGATTGGATTTTTAGCATCCCTGCTTAACTGCTTTTCTTTTAAAACTTGAGTCTTTTAATAATTTCTTTTTTAAAAAATGAGGTTTTTTTGCAAGTTTTAAGTCTTCCTGTTTGTTTGAAGTAGTCAGCCAAATATATATGTATATAAAATATATATATATATAACAAAAAGTTGGTTAAAGTTACTTTTCAAATGTCAAAGAGCCTAAATTACAAATATTACAAAATAATCTCTGCTTTATTAAACGTTTTCCTGAATTGTAAAATTGTCTGTTGTTTCTCTCAGGAACTTTGTGGCCAAGTGTCCTGTGTTTGACATCACTGCAAGAAGTGTAGGACTTACCACTCCTGTGGATCATCTTGCTCTTGCACTTGTGAGGATCTACTTGACCTTGTTGCACAAAACTTAGTTTAGACTCTTATCCTTCAGCCGTCAAAAGATGCGGCACATTCACGTTGAGTTAGCCCACAAAAAGGCTCCACTAGAGCTTCCGGCACAGGAGGGGGACCTGCCTCCCTCTTCACAGGGCTTAGACCCTGGTGTCAGACCGGGGGCACCCAGGCACCTTGACCAGGAGGAGTTGAGACTCCAAAAGGTCTACCAGCTCTCTATTTTCTCTCAGTTGGGAGGATTTACCACCACCACAGAATCCCACACTGATGCCCAGCAGAGGCCTATTCGATCAGGTGTGAAAAGGGGGTTAGAGGAGCCTCAGTTAACTCATAAGCGCCCCCACCTGGGGGACTCTCCAGACAGGGAGGGGCTTGAAGGAGGGATGTTGTGTGGGCCAGTCACAGCTCAAGGTGCAAGAATGGGGTTAGCTGGTGGGCCTAGTGGATCTGGTTCTCTGTACTCTTGCATGCAGATGGAGCACAAAGACCCGGAGGAGGGATTGTTACCCAGGTCTCCACCCCTTTCCCCTACCCACAATCCTTCCCGACGCCCAGCTCAGTACAATCAAGATAGGCCATGTCCTGACGTATTTGCTCCACTCTCACCTAAATCAGCCCCAATGTGTGACCAGGGTCATTCCCTTGGAAGCTCAACTAGGACAGAGATACCTAATGGGAGCCGCACACCGACCCACTCACTAGGTAGCCCTGGAAACGACAGCTGTAGTAATGGGTCATCTGGAGGCCAGCCCAGCCCCCACTTGTATGAAATGTCCACATATGAAACTCCTAACCCAGCCAGCCCAACCAGTCCCCCAGGTCCTTTTTCCCCACCACACCATACAGAGCTGCAGGAACCAGGGGAGGCAACAGAATGGGAAGTTGGACTTGAATCCTCCCCACCTGAGCGAAGTGCCACCCAGGCTGCCACCTCCTCTAACGGCCTGGCTTCCTGTGAGAAAACTCCTAGCACTAATGGCCACCGTCTCTTTTCTGGAGGCCACTGGCCTGCCAAAAAGAGGTTGCTGTCTCCAAGTGATACAGGGGAGTCGTGTTCAGAAGATGAGGGACCCTCCACATCAAAGAGAAGCAGGCTGTCATTGATCGCTCCAGGACTGGGGCCTGCTTCATGTCGTAGCACTGATGCTAAAGCTGCCCCTTACTGGAACCACCTGCTGCCCTCTGTTTGGGACCGGCCTAAGGTTAGCACACATCATCTTTATCATATGTCTCGTGGTCATTTTAATGCAGCACACATGTGCCACACAGCAGTGGCACATTCCCATGAAACTGTCATCGTTTTAAACCAGAAACCTGTAGAACTTGTATGCAGAGCCATCAGAGACTTTGAATTGTGATTAATGAAATGCATTTGAATAAGTATAGGTAAGAAATCTGCTAGTCCTGACAGTCCTGTATAAAGGCTTGAGGTATTAAAAACACAAAAGCTGAGAGAACAACTAAAGGTAAAAAGAATGAGGTGATGGCTGGCTCATTATCATGCCACGCTGGAACAGGGAGAGCAGCTCCAGAATAAAGCCCATTCAGGGAGGGCCCATTGTTCCCCCACATGAGTATGCTGTGTCTCTCATGCTCATATGTATTGATACATCCTGCTTAAAAATGGTTCTGGAATTGAATTTTTTAACACTGGGAGGCCAGAAAGTGCTTTGAGTTTGTGGTATGGCGAGTATGCTAATGGTTAGAATAGGGTTCACTAGTTTCACTGGTTTCATGCAGTGGTGGGATCATTGTGACTGCAAGTGATTAGTGTGTTTGTGTAGCAGGGAGAAAACAGATAGACTTAAGAAAACACAAAACAAAGCAGGAAAGGAAATCAGTGACAGATGAGGCAGAGTTAAAGAAAAGCAGCTAGGATAGACTGTCACAGGCAATATTTCAGTAAACAAAGGCTGGAAATAAGATATTTTAGGTCATACGGAACGGTGGGACACGATAATTTTCAAAATGCCGTCTTTGGATTTAACCAAATGTGAGTACGAGCTGACAAGCTGACAAAGAACTTCTAGCTCTGAAGGGAGCAACTATAACCAAGGATTAGCTAGTAACGAGAAGTTAACGATGAGTGAGAGATTTTCTGTGAGAAAATGGCTAACAGGCAGCATGGGTTTGGCCAGTGGCGAGTCACCTGAGAATAGGGTGGCCTTTATGGTCATCGGAAGCCTGGAAATGGGGAATGTATGCATGCGTGACACAACAACCACTAGTCAGTGCACAGTAAGTAGGACACCTGAAATATGTAATTGCACTTAACAATTTAGCTCACAGGACCATAGAAAAACAAGCACTCCTTTATGATTATCAGTAGCTAAATGATAAGTCAGGATGTTAACAGAGGAAAAAAACAAATCATACTCTTTCCTCTATTTGTCTTCACTTTTTTAGACCTCCACAGACTGCACAAGATCAGGAAGACGACTAAAGAATGGACTGCGGTTAAAAAGGTGAGTAATCCACTCTATTTGTACTCAAATATTAATATTAAAGAAACGGCATATACTAAAAATGAATTTGGGCTGTGTTCAGACTGAACGTGAAGAAAAATGTTTTTGGAAATCCACAAATATTTGTGCGTAAGAGTCCTGCAGTTTGGCTGACTTTGCTCCAAGGCCTCTCCTCACCGTCCCAAAGTAGAATCATACAGCTGCAGTTGCCCAAAAACTGTAATAAGGTTTAGGCCCATTTCTGATTGCCAGGAGAATCCACAGTCTATGGCTGAAACTGAGCAGAAAGTCTTTCACAATATTTGGAACTTGCATTGATGGATATTTCCCGCTATTCAAAATGTCTGATGCAAATTTGTGTCAGTCGGCATCTCTGAATAGACTTTGTAAATGCACAGCGGTATTCACATTTGGTCTGAAGACTCTATTAACTGTTTACACACCTACACACATGTGCGCACTTATCTATAAAAACTCTCAGCCAATGTCATACTGACTTCACCAAA